>NW_026988467.1:14865000-16208333 GCF_030222135.1 Aotus nancymaae | reverse complement strand
CTCTGGGCTCCTGCGTTGACCCATGGCGGTGACACTGCACCCCCGGAGCCGCTGTGCTGGCCGCTTCTGCTGCTTTCTCCTAGCTCCACAGCAGCCGGCAGAGCGCGCCTTGGATTTTCAGAGCCTCTGATTTGGATGCCAGCAGACTCCGGCTTTGGGGCCACCTCCTGCTCCACCCCCCAAACCTGAGCTCCCAGAAGACTCTGCTCAGGCGCTGGTGCTGGGGCATGCTAGGTCTTGTCTGCCCTGATCGCCTGGGTGTGAACGGGCCCAGCACTGGGAGAGGAAGCAGGTCCCGGGAATGCCAGTGGGCCCTGGCACAGCTTCAGTTTCGGCTGCCTCGGCCCTCCTGTCACCACGTTGTTTTGGAAGAAGGGGCGGTGCTCTCCGTTCTCACAGAATTGTTCACAAAATTAGTGGGGAGCCTGAGGGGTGATGATGTGGTTTAGACCAGGTCCCAGGCATGGGCAGAGTTGGCCGCCAATAACTGGGTATTGGCTTCCTCCCTGCCTGAGGACAGGAAGGCTCCTGGAGCACAGATTGCAGGTGGAGCGCACTCACCTGTGCCCCAGAGCAGGCCTGTGCCGCCCTCCAGTGGCCACAGCAGGGACTGCAGGGCTGGTGGGCCGAAGGAGGGCGTGGGCCCGGGGTTCCTGACCATTTTGCCACATCCCTTCCAGGACATGGAAAATAAAATCAGAAGTACACTGAACGAGATCTACTTTGGAAAAACAAAGGATATTGTCAACGGGCTGAGGTAATGTACCAGACAGCACAAGCTTTAGAAGCAGAAAGAGGGATTTGAATCCTGGCTCTGCCAGTTCCTAGCTGTATGGCCTTGGGCCCGGGTTTCCTCGTTTGTAGCCCGCAGCACCCCTCTTCTAGGATCGTTAGGCCGATCTGGGGAAGTAAAGTCCTGGTGTGTCATCTGCACCCTCAGTAGCAGCTCTCGGTCCCTACCTGCACCGTTGGTTTTCTGGGGCACATTCACCCTAACGGCCATTGGTGCCCTCGCCCCAGAGCCTCCTCAGGCCTGCAGTTTGTTTGTCCCCACGCAAGAATGTGCCCAGCCCCTCCAGCCTGGGCCTGGGGGAGCCGCAAGACCACACCCCGGGCAGCCTGGCCGCCTCTGACGGGCCTGCTCCCTAGGACAGCAGAGTGCAGTATGCAGGCAGGGCCTCAGCCTGGGCCTTCTCAGGGGCCCCGGCCTCTCTGACGTCCTCTGCCAGTGCTCTGCTCCATCCCACCCACCTGGTGCCCTTTGCTCTGCAGTGTCAGCCTGAACAAAGGCCGGGGCGCTCTGGACCCTCCAGGTCCAGGGTGGACAGAGCCAGAGGCAGGCTTCTTGCATGAGGCCGGAACCCAGTGGGGGCAGTAAAGACGGCTGTGGAGTGAGCACTGGCCTTGGAGTCAGGAGGCCGGGATCTCCCCTAAGCTCTGTCATCCTGAGCTGGGTAGCCTCTAGCAGGCCTCGATGGAGGAGGTGGGGTCAGCTGAGCTGATGAATCTGGAGCACGCTCTGCAGTCGCGCAGCACCGTGTGAGTCCGGGCCGTGCTGTGCTCTTGGCGCCCAGCCCTCTCACCCACTGCTATGGCAGAGATCTCACAGCCCAGCCCAGGATGCCGCTCTGAGGCGGCCCTGGCTTGTGGATTCGGGTGGGCGACAGCTTTCATAGTCGCCTGCTCCACAGTTTTAAAACAGAGGCGGTGTCCTCCTTGGGCCAATGTCTTCCTGATCTCCTGCCCACCTCATGGAGGCTTGGTCTTTGTGACCTGTGGCAGAGCCCCGTGGTCCCAGGCGTCAGGACGGCCACCTGCAGCCACTGCCCATCCACACCAAACACACTTTCCCTCCTGGCCAACCTGCACGGTCCCCAGGCAGTGGCCGGGAAGTGGGGGAGACAAGCAGAAGAGCCTGCAGGGTGGTGGTAGCAAGCCCCTGAAAACCATGACCACTGCCCGCGGCGATGCCACTCCACAGCCCGAAGCCGCCGAGGCACCCCCCTTCCGCCTGCGTTCTCATCATTCTCTTCCCTCCCGCTCCACTCATCTTGAACACTCTCTGTAGATCTGTTGATGCTATCCCTGACAACCAAAAGTTTAAGCAGTTGCAGAGGGAGCTCTCTCAAGTGCTGACCCAGCGCCAGATCTACATCCAGCCTGATAATTAAGCCGATCCAGGTACCCTGCCTGAGAGCCGCGAAACCCTCCCTGCTAAACAGGACTCACCAACCCACCGAGACCCTGCCGGTCCGGCTGCTGCTGCTCAGCCATTTAAACCACCACTAACCCCCACGTGTGCCCCCGGCCAGTGAGCAGCCGCATTCCTGTGGAGCCTCGGCCCCATGTGACACAGCACCTATCACGTGTGTGTTCTTTACACTCTGGGCGGAGGCTGGGTGCGAGGGAGACAGCTGATTATTTAGCTTTTGCTTCTGAAGAAGCCCAGGCAGAGGGATGGATGCTGCCTCTCCAGCAGCAGCCACTTGTGTGCACTGGCCTGACTGTCCCCGGTGGGGGTCTGCCTGCCCGCCACCCCTCATGCTTCAGAGGAGCCTCTGACGCTGCTGGTGCAGTGGTCTCGGAAGCCAAATAAGCCCCCTGCTCAGCAGCGCATTGGCTGTCTGGGGCTAGCTGACTTGGAAGGAGTGACCTCGCCCTCTGATCTCTCTGGGGTTGGAGGGCAGAGTCAGGGCTGGACTCCACCCTGGCCAGCCCTGACGCACTGCTGAAGCTGCCTGGATGCCCAGAGCCGATGCAGCCAGGACCAGCATAACCTTCCACCCTAACGAGCTGCAGCTGTTCCTTTAAACAGGTTACGCTGATGGAAAGGAAAATAGTCTTGCTTGTTGGTAATGGCCAAGAACCATGACTTGAGCTTGTGACAGATCCAGATGCAGGGAAGGAGGCAGCATCCCTGGAGAGCAGGGGGGAACCTTGTTTGTAAAAAGAAGGCATTTGGAACCCTGCCGGCTGGGGCTGCAGAGCCCAGGTCCAGGGGCTCCGCACTGAAGGCCCACCCCAGAAGGGGTGCGGTGGGCTTTCCAAGGCGGAAGTGGGGTCAGGCACTTAGAAAACCAGGCGAAGCTGCTTTTCCCAGGCCGTGGGACTTAAGTGCACCAGTCTGGTCTGTGTGTACCAGCTTAAGGTCCAAGACTCCGGTCAACCTCGTGGTGGGGCCATTAGACATTTCCATCATGGCATGGAGAAAAAGACCCTTTTTAAAGTACACTGTGATGGTGCAGTTCCCTGGCCGCCCACTGGGGGCGTCCTGGCATAGAAACCCTGGCAACCAGCTCTGCTCAGGACCGTTCCTCCCTCCCACAGAGTCGAGCACTGTCTCCAAGCGCTGATTCAAGGTTGCTTGGCCGTGACCTTCCCAAGCTGTGCCCCTTAAATGAGCCCCCTGCTCCTTCCGCCCTCTACCATTTCACTTCTAACTTCCTGTGTCTAACTTGATTCTGGCTCTGGAACCTTCTCCTTTGTGGGGTCCAGCCAAGACCTGGCATGCTTGGCTCTTCCTTCCCAGAAGAGCCGGTGTCCACCCAGGTGCAGGGTCCCGTGCACTGCTGCTTTACACTCGTGTCTCCCGCTGGCCGTGTTGACCTCTCGCTGAGAGCTTGGCAAGAAGCCCTTGGGGGATTGGCTGAGATTTGGAGCCTGAGGGCCGTGGGGGCTGATGCTTTGGCCGCCATAGAGCCAGGGATAGTCCCGGGCAGATACTCAGAAACACGTATTTCCCCAGCATGAACCCAAATGTCTGCATTTCTCATGGGAGTTCTTTCGGTTGTATGCAGCTTGCTTCCAGGTCTTGTCTCTGGCACCTGCTGAGTATTTTGAGGGCTCTTTCTGTGACTTTTAGGGATTCGGTAGCCAGAACGCAATCTGGGGTGCTGTTGCTTCTCCTGGGCCCTGCTTCACTTCCCTTGACCCATTTTTGCCTTTGGGGATTGGTTTTTCTGACGATTCCTTCTCATGGCTAGTATGAGTGAAACGTGAGAATCAGTCCGGCAGAGCGCACTCTCCCTGAGCAGCCCTCCGCCCGCTCTTTCCACTGCTTCTACTGACACAAAACCGACATTTAGGAAGTCCTTGCCTAACCAATATGTTGGGTAAATTTGACAAAATGATCATTCAGAGAATTGCTAGGGGGGCATTTTTCTGAGCCTCACTTTGCTCATCTGGAAATTGGGTTAATGGGTTTTTTTTTAAGCCTTGACTTTGTTCTGTTGTTGTTATTGTTGTTGTTGTTGTTGTTGTAGAGACAGGGTCTCACTATGTTGCCCAGGCTGGTCTCGAACTCCTGGCCTTAAATGATCCTCCCTCCTTGGCTTCCCAAAGTGCTAGGATTACAGGCTTGAACCACCACATCCCGCCAGGTCAATAGTTGAGACTTCCCCAGGATGCCCATGATAATTAAACGAGATGATATACGTGAAAGGCCTTTTGTAAGCTGTGAAATCGCCACACGCCTTCATTGTTTCTGGCTTTGTTGATGAGGGTCCCCACACAGTTGAAGGCAGTCACCTTGAACGCTTCCCCACAAATCCAGTATTTGACAGCAGGGATCCCAGCGGCCCTCAGCTCTCCTGTGCTGCCCTTTGCAGTCCAGGCTGAGGGTTTTTCTGGGCCAAGTGAACAGCGGATGGTGCCTCACAGCAGAAGCCTGAAAGCCCCTGCTGCCTGGGCCATGAACGCAGTGTGCTCAGACACGCAGAGACGCTGGTTCTTACCCACTCCCAGGGGCGGGCTCACGCTGCACCTTGCACTTGGGGGGTGAGGAATTCTCTTCTTCTGGGCAGGGCTGGGGCGAGGGGAAGCTTCTACAGAGAAACCTGCATGGCCTCAAGAGTCCTCCCCTCTTAGCCCCTGGCCTCAGTCCCCAACCAGCAACCCAGGGTAGCAGTTCTGAAGCAGAGGGGCTTTGTTCCATTGTGCTTGGAAGCCCAGAAGCCACCTTGTGGCTTAGGGTGACATGGGGGCCTACACACAGAGGAGTGAACTTAAAAGTTCTAGTGACTATGGCTGGGTCACCGGAGGCCAGGGGCAGAGATGAGCACCTGTCCCCGTAAGCTGTATGCCCCCCAACAGGGCCTGGCGAGGTGCAGAGGGTGCAGGTCTTGGCCATGTGCCCCTTCGCCCGTCTCTGAGGGGGACAGACGCCCAGCCCAGTGGCCCAGAGCCTCACCCCTGGAGGTGGGTCCATGCAGCACATCAGCCAGGCACTGGCATGGCGGCCCCCAGGCGCCCCCTGCCTCACTCATCCCTGTTGAGTCTAATGATAACACCTTTCCTCCCTTGCAGGTCTGTGCAGACTTTTGCAGACAAATCAAAACAAGAAGCTCTGAAGAATGACCTGGTGGAGGCTTTGAAGAGAAAGCAGCAATGCTAAACGTCTGCTTCATGCTAACCAGACGCCGTGCACTCGTTAGAGTCCTTTCTTAGAAAACTTGTTTTCTGCTCCCTCCCCTCGGCCCTTCCCTCCCCACAGGTCACATAACAGCTGCATCATTGACCGCCCAGCGCCATCTCTCCCTGAGAATAAAGCCCCATAGCCACCCTCCTCCGGCTCCGAGCCTGCTTCCGCCACACCTCGCTCTCAGCTCTCTCCACATTTCCATAGAGACCGTGTGGTTTTTGTTCACCCGGGGGCCCTGTCTTCCTCCCTGTCCCCACATTTATAGCATAAAATCCACTGTCTGCCAGCCTCCCTTCCCTTCCACCTTTTTGTTACATTGGTGTAAAAAATGTAAAACAAAAAAATTTTATGAACTAACTGTGGTGTGTGAAAGAGAGAAGAAAAACTGGAAATCTGATTCCGTGTGTGTTTGGGAGTTGCTTGGGGTTGGGGGTCGTGGGGAGAGGGGACAGCTCTGGGAGCAGAGGTGGCCCTCGGTGCCGTCCTGCGCAGACTCGCCCGTCCCACGGAGGCTGCGGGGGTGGGGGCTGGGGGGGGCTGCCGACCGTTCCGCTCTTCCGGCCAGGTGCTTTTCTGTCAATTTCTATGGAATGCAAAAGGAGGTTTTTGTTTTATTTTGTTTTTTTGTAAAGCTTAAGAAAAAAATCTACATCTTATACTTGAGCCTCCATACTTTAAAAAAAGAAAAAAATAAAAAAATCAATAAAAAGAAACTGGGACGCAGTTAGCTCTGGCCTTCTGTGTTCCTTCTCGCCGGCCTCACTTTCCAAGCACGTGTGGCTTTGGCCGTGCGCTGGCTCCAAGCGGGGATGTGTGTGGGCCCCGCTCACGGCAGCAGAGGAGGCATCCAGACCCCGGCCCCACCACCCTGAGAACACACCGGGTATGTGATGAGGTGCAGGGTCCCCATCCCTTTCTGCTCTCCGCCCTTGCAGGGCAGGGGCACCAGCAAATACCGTGTGCTAGCGCCGCCCCACGCGCCGCCCCACGCACCTCCTGCCACCTTCCCACAGTGCATTGTGCAAATGTGAGGCAGCAGAGGCCACACACAGCCATGGAGTCTCTGCCTTCTCTCCTCTAAGCTGCCCCAGGGAGGATCCGAAGCAGATCTCAGAGTCCCTGCTGAGACAACCCCCATCTGCCTGTGGCCGGTCAGTGGGCTCCACACCCTGGCTAGCTCACCTGTCTCAGGTCCCTGGCTCCTGGGTCTGATGCAGCATCTTTACGGAGTGCAAGTGCCATGGGAGACAGCAGAGAAGCCCCTGCCCCCTGAGGAGTTCCCAGTACCAGGTGGAGAATGCAGGCATGCTCCAGCCATGGCGGGGGACACCCAGTGAGCCATTCCTCACGGGCACATGGATGCTGTGCTCCAGCCATGGGTCATGTTAGCAGGGCGCCTGGCACGCAGAAGGGGCTGGGAAAACAAACTTTGCTTTTCATTTTCTTTCATGGTAAGGTTTATCCAGGACCATCGAGGTAGGTACAGGGGCCGCCACAGTGGGGTCTTGCGGATGCGGAGAGAGACTGGGCTCAACTCTGAGGCAGCAGCACCAGCAAGTGGGGATTAGAGCCCAGGGGCGGGGTGGGGCAGTGGGTGGACAGTGACCAAGAGGAAATCTCAGGGGTCAGGGGCCTTCTGGCCAAACCCACCTAACAGGATTGTTACTAAAGACGGGATAGGGTGACCAGACGTCACCTGGGGGCGGGAATGGAGGATGAGGCCAGGTGAGGTGGCTCACACCTAACAATCCCAACACTTTGGGAGGCCAAGTTGGGAGGATGGCTTGAGCCCAGGAGTTCAAGAGTAGCCCGGGCAACATAAACCCCATCTCTACAAAAATTAGCCAGGCGTGATGGTATGTGCCTGTGGTCCCAGCTACTTGGGAGGCTGAGTTGGGAGGATCACTTGAGCCTGGGAGGTTGAGGCTGCAGTGAGCCAAAATTGTGCCACTGTACTCCAGCCTGGGAGACAGTGAGATCCTGTCTTGAAAAAAGAAACAAGGGTGGACCTTCTTGTAAAATTGACTTAGCAAGGGATTGCTGAAACGGGGTTTGACAAGGGCACATACGTGGGCCTGGGGGAAGGTTCAGGAACCTGACCCAAGTTTGGCCAAGCAAATAGTCTTTGATCAGTTATCACTTCAAGAAGGTGAATCCCAGGCACGGTGGCCCACGCATGTAATCCCAATACTTTGGGAGACCAAAGTGGGTGATCACCTGAGGTCAGGAGTTCAAGACCAGCCCGGCCAATGTGGTGACACGATGTCTCTACTAAAAATACAGAAGTTAGGCAGGCCTGGTGGCGGGCGCCTGTAATCCCAGCTGTTGTGGAGGCTGAGGCAGGAGAACTGCTTGAACCCGGGAGGTGGAAGTTGTAGTGAGCTGAGATCATGCCATTGCTCTCCAGTCTGGGGAACAAGAGTGAGACTTCGTCTCAAAAAAAAAAAAAAAGAAATGGGACAAATGGAAAATGCCTTTCCTTGGACACATCAGAGGAACTGAGGTCGCAAGGGAAACAGCCACCCTGAAGTCAGTGAGACGGGCACACCCAGAGCGACACAAGAGACGCCTCCTCTCCTGGAGCAGAGGCTGCTAGGCTGGGAGCTGCTGTGCACACCAGCGGTAATTCCACAGAACTGCGGAGGTGGAGTGGACGGCCTGATCTGAGAGTGACCCGTGGAGGCTTAGGCCCATTCTCAGGGGATTTCCTTTCAGGAAACCCACCAGCAGCTCCTTGAGCGGTCACTTTCATCAGCCAAACAATCCTGTGACCACAAATAATGCTTGAAACCCAGAAATTGTCACTGTGATATATGTCAGTCCTGATTTGCTCTGCTATCTAGAATCTTTTAGTTGGTTTTTTTTGTTGTTTTTTGTAGAGATGGGGCCTCACCCTGTTGCCCAGGCTGGTCTCAAACTCCTAGCTTCAAGTGATGCCTCCACCTCAGTCTCCCAAATTGCTGGGATTACAGGTGTAAATTGCTGGGATTACAGGTGTAAGCCACCATGCCCAGCCCTCACTGCTAGTGTTTTTTTGTTTTGTTTAGTTTTGTGATGGAGTCTTGCTTTGTCACCCAGGCTAGAGTGCAGTGGCGTGATCTCAGCTTACTGCAACCTCCACCTCCCAGGTTCAAGCAATTCTCCTGCCCCAGTCTTCTGAGTAGCTGGGACTGTAGGTGCCCAGCACCACATCTAAATTTTGTATTTTCAGTAGAGACAGGGTTTCACCATGTTGGCGAGGCTGGTCTCGAATGTGGGTAGCCCCCATTCTGGGCACCGAGGAAGGAGAGCTAAGCAGACCCCTGGCACAATTAGTGCCTGAAGAATATCTTACTGCTCATTTATTTCCTTTTATATATAATCTCTTCATAGATAATCATCTTATAGTCAGAGGAATGTCTAGAGCAGACACATTGCACAGCAGAGCCTGGCCAACACGGTGAAACACTGTCTCTACTAGAAATACAAAAATTAGCTGGGTGTGGTGGTGGGCACTTGTAATCCCAGCTACTCTGGAAGCTGAGGCAGGAGAATCACTTGAACCCAGGAGGTGGAGGTGGCAGTGAGCCGAGATGGTGCCATTGCACTCCAGCCTGGGCAGCAGAGCAAGACCCCGTCTCAAAAAAAAGAAAAAGAACTTTCCCATCATCTCAGAGTGGGCTGTGAAGACGGGGAGATCTTGCACACTGAAGGCAGGTGGCACAGGCCGGCCCACACACAGCAGGTGTGCAACGATCAGCTGCATGCCAGATGGCATCCTATGCTCCGTGGGTGTCCCCTAGGATGGGGCAGGGGAGACTGGGCCTCCCTGCCCACCTGGGTCTCAGAGGTGTGCCCCCCCTCCTCTCTCCAGCAAAAGGCTTTTCCCCTGAACAAACCCCGTCACCTGCTGCTGGGCGTGCCCCAGGACCCTGTCCTTGTCCTGAGCAGTGGTGTGGCTTTCAAGGCTCCTTGGAAGCAGCCCCACCTTGGAAGCAGCCCAGACACTGACCTCGAGGCCTCCATACCTGCCCCTTCCTTTTCCTGAACTGCCCTCCCGTCTGCCTTCAAGATCCAGCTCAAAGGCCATTCCTCTGAGAAGTCTTCCCTGATTGATTGATGCTTCAGGGGCTGGTCTCATCTTCTCATTCCCTGACCCTTTCTACCTTCCAGTCACAGTAACCATCTCCTCTCCTGGAAGGCAGGGCCTTGGAGCTGGTTCCCTGCAGCCCAGGTGTCTGCTGGCAAAGGCCGCATGGGGGCTGCGCTCACCAAGCATCTGCAGCACCAGAATGGCCGTGAGTTTCCCTTCTCTAGGGCTGGGAAGGGAGATTCTAAAGGCAAGGCTCACTCTGGGACGCAGCTTCTCTCCCCAAGACTACCCCATCGGATGGCCACAAAGTCCCTGGTTCTGGTTTTCCAGAGCTAGGGTTGGGCGTGTGGGGTGAGATCCGGCCAGCACAGTGGGGAGCTGGCACCTCTGTGCTCCGGGCTCCTGAGGTCCATGGCCCCAGGGAAAGTGGAACCAGAACAGGGTCTGGAGCCAGGCGTGGTGGTGCGCACCTGTAGTCCTAGCTCCTCGGGAGGTGGAGAGGAAGAATCCCTGGAACCTAGGAGTTTGAGGCTGCAGTGAGCTATGATCGCACCACTGCACTCCAGCCTGGGCTAAAACATTTTAAAAAAAACAGGTCTGGAAACACTAGTTTTGGAGTCCAGGAAGCACTCAGGGCTCAGTCCTGCCCTCCTCTCCACTCTCCCACCTTGCTCCTATACCTGCCACTTCTTCCTACTGCCTTCAATCCTGTCTTCCCCTCTGATATCTCCCGCTCATCCTTCTGAGTTGTCACCTCCTCCAGGAGGCTCTCCCTGATCTCCAGGGAGATCTGGTCATGCTCCTCTTCTCCAACTAAAAAATCATCAAAATTAACCTTTATTGAGCCCTTACTATGTGACAGATTTGGGGCTAAACTCCATAATGTCAGCATTTTATGTGATCCTTGAAAGGACACAGGAAGTGGCAGTACTGTTCCGTTTCACAGATGAGGAAACCTAGGTACTGAGGAACTGCGAGGCAGAACCCAGATCTCACAGAACCTCAGCCCTTCTGCTTCTTCCTGAGTACCGAGGGGCAGGCCCCCCATGGGGTGTCACTCTCGATGCTGTGTCCCCACAGTAAGGTGTGGGGCCTGTCAGGAGAGGGCGCTGAGAAGCAGGCTAAAGAAACCAGAGGCCCCAGGAGGCTGCGCCAGGGCTGCAGGCAGATGCGGTCCCATATGCTCGGCTTGTCCCCAAAGCAGCCCCGACCCATGAGCACCTTGGGGAGGGGGCAACAGAAGCAGGTCTCACAGGGAGGTACCATTTACTCAGTTGTATTTTTATTATTATTATTTTGAGACGGAGTCTGGCTCTGTCACCTAGCTGGAGTGTAGTGGCTGATCTCAGCTCACTGCAACCTCCACCTCCCAGATTCAAGCAATTCTGTCTCAGCCTCTCAGGTGGCTGGGGCTACAGGTGCGCACCACCACTCCTGGCTAAGTTTTGTATTTTTAGTAGAGACGGGGTTTCACCATGTTGGCCAGGCTGCTCTTGAACTCCTGACCTTGTGATCCACCTGCCTTGGCCTCCCAAAGTGCTGGGATTACAAGTGCAAGCCACCGTGCCCGGCCTGTTAACTCAGTTGTCTGGAGTTGACAGGACAGGCCTGAGTCCAGCAGGCGGCAGCTGTGGCCCCTGGGGTGAGCAGGCAGAATGAGGTAGGTGGCGGGAGGGGCAGCTGCAGTCTCCTGGGTCTCCGCTGCAGCCCCTGCCTCTAGGCTTCAGGGTCTACCTGAAGGTGTGTTCCGAGCGGGGATGGTTCCATCCCTGGAGGATCCAGAGGCCGCCACAGGCTGACGCAGGGCCGCAGCACCGTCACTGTCCACACCTCTCCCTGCCCGGTGTGGCATCCGATGGTCCCTGTTCTCCTGTGCTCAGCTTGGCTCTGGTCAGCTGGGGAGGAGGAGGGGCTCGAGCTCTGAGGCCGGGGTGCTGCGCCTGTACACCAGGAACTGGATGGAGATCTGGGGGGGCCGCTGTTAAGGCCAAGCTGAGCGGAGACTGGGTTGGACCTAACCCCGGGGGCCTTCGACTCCCTGGAGCTGCCTCCCTCACCCTCCCTCCCGCCCCCACGCTGCAAGTGGGAAGGGCCAGCCTTGAACTCCCAGCCTCTGCCTTAGCTGTGCTCTCCACTCAGAACGCCTACCCAGCTCCTCAAGCCCTAGCCAAGCTCCCTGTCTCCAAGCCCGGCACTGCCTTCTCCCTCCCGTGGGCAGCCTCCCTTGACCTCGGCCCAGGATCTTATCCTCTCACCCTGTGGCATCCTGGGTGCTGACCACGTGGCTGGGCCATTTTGGGGCACAAGAGCCTAAACTTTCACCTCTCACTGCACCCAGCAGGGGACTTAACAAATATCAAACAAACGCCATGTTTACTTTCTCTCAGATGAGGCCCAAATAACGCTCTGTCCAGCCATTCAGCAAATGCTTCCTGAGCCCTCACTGACCATGGGTCCTATGGGGAAGTGTTTCCAGATGCCTCGTCTTACACAGTATCTCGATGAGACAGCAGCTGTTGACTGAAGTAAAGACACACCAGCACAGAGAAGTTGATGGCATGCCATGTGTCCCACAGCTAGGAGGCAAGGGAGGAGCCAGGACTTGAACCCAGGTTTGTCTGACCAACTCACACTCCAGCTCTCATCTGCACGGCCTGGAACACTCCTCTCCTGCCTTTGCCTGACTAACTTCTTCTCTGTCAGGTCACAGGTTACATGACCCTTACAAAGGTCTCTGCTGCCCTCTAAGCAGGAAAGCCCCTAGCTAGATGCTCTTGTCATTTCTCTGCAGCTTGGTGCTGCTGCAATGAAGTCATTCATTGATAACAGCGTGCTGGCCACTCTGCCTCCCCCTGGGCTGTGAGCAATGAGGCACTCATGGCTGTTCTTGCTCATTTATGGCTCCAGGGTCTGGCTGGGTGCCCGGAACAGAGGAGGGGTGCACGACTGGATGAACGGATGGAGGGATGAACAGATAGAGGGAGGGAGGGAGGGAAGACAGGTGAAGGGACGGATGGATGGATGGAGGGATGGATGGATGGATGAATGGATGAACAGCTAACAGATGGAGAGATGGAGGCAGGGATGAAGGGAGGGATGGGTGGATGGAGGGAAAGATGGATGGATAAATGGAGGAATGATGGATAGATGGATGGATGGATGAATGGAGGAGGGAGGAATGGACAGATGGAGGGAGGGAGGAAGGCAGGTTTTAAAGGGAGGGATGGGTGGATGAGTGGAGGGATGGAGGGATGGGTAGATGGAGGAGGGGAGGCAGGGATGAAGGGAGGGATGGGTGGATAGATGCAGAAGAGACAGATGGAAGGAGGGAGGAGAGGGATGAATGCTGAAGCTGAGTGCAGGCAGGAGCTCCCTGGCCTGAAGTGTGGCCCTGAAGGATACGATGGTGTCGAGCAGCAGGACACCCAAGCTGCCCACAAGCCAGGGCAGGTGGTGCAGCAGGTAGCTGCCCTCGCTCTGGCCCTCCTCCGGGTTTTTCAGCAGCACGCTCAGCCCGTACAGCGTGTTCCCCAGCATCACCAGCGCGAACAGTGAGTAGGAGATCCCCTGGGTGGACTTCCGGAGGAACTGGGGCAGGAGGGGGTCAGGTCAGAGACCTCAAACAGGCCTCTTGTTACTCTGGATTATAACTGTCCACATGTCCACCTGCCCCACCACAGAGCACCTGCTCTGAGCTGATCTTTCACTGGGTGCCCAGCGTCTGACATGGGCCCGACACACAGAAGGTCCTCATCTGGCACTCCTCCCACCAACAGACGAGCCCTTCCACGCCCCTGCCCAGGTCTGCAGGAGACCGTGGCTGTGCCAGGCCTGCTGGCCCCATTCTACCCCGGCAGGCCTCCCCTCCCCAGCTCCCCAGCTTCTCCTCTCCCCTTGGGCCTCCAAGCTCAGCCCCTCACCTTCCCCTGACCTCCCACTTCCCCAAGACACACTTGGGTCTCTTGGTAGCCTGGCTGGCAGGCCATGCCACACCCGTTTTCCAGAAGCAGAAATGGAGGCTCGGAGATTGGATTAACTTGCCAAGCCCAGACTTTCTGAACCAAGGCTCCTATGCTGTGTACCCAGAGGGCCAGGGCAGCCAGGCCGGCTCTCCTCCACTTGGCCCCACCCAGCCCCTGCTGGAGGCTCACGTTGGTGCGGATCTGAGGCAGCCGGGAGAGTAGGTACAACACGCTGGAGACCGAGCCGATGACGAAGCCAATGATTTCCTGCCGAGTGAAGGGCTGTGGGGCAGAAGGGGGCACTTGGTGCCTCGTAGGGGCCAGAGGGGCAGAGAAATCCCTCCTCAGAGGGTGACCCCCACCCCACTTAACGCCCACGAGGCTGCGGAGGGGAGAGCCCTGGGGATGAGCCAGCCACGCCCTCGCCTCACCTTGCTGCCTGGCTCCACGGACAGGAGCGCCCGCCCCCGGAAGGTTTCCCTTGGGGCAGCCACGGGCCCAGTGGCGCTCAGCAACGGTGTGGCACACGCCGTCCCCATGAGGAACAACAGCACAGAGTTGATGGGGGCAGACACTGCACACGAGGCAGGAGGGAAGCTGAGGTTAGATGGCTGAGTGGCACAGACAGACTGGGGGCTGAGTCCTGGCCTTGCCTCTCAGAGGCTGTGTGACCTTGGGTAAGTGACCTAACCTCTCTGAGCTTTCATTCTTCATCTGTCAAATGGATACAACAGTGCTCTTCTAGAGTTATAAAGGTGAAATGCTGAGGGCAGGGGAGTCAGGAGGGGGTTATACGAAGCAGAAATGCTGATGAGACACAACTCCCTCCCCAAGTGCCTCCCCGGGTCCGGGTCCATATGGCCTCAGCTGACCTTGTCTCCCGCTCCTCCTGAAGGCTGGGACCGAGGCAGCCTGGGTGACTTGTCCTCGTTTCCCCAGCTCCAAGCCCAGGGCTGGACACAGAGGAGGAGCTGGAGCTGGGTCTGCTGAATGAGGCCTTGGGCGAACGGAACCGGCCTGTGGTCGGGGCCAGGATTCGCTCACTGCCCTCAAGCCTCTATCTTGGCCAGTTAAGGCTCAGGCTCTTAGATAAGGCCCGGGGAAGCCTTTCCGAGGTTTGGGTTATCACCCAGCCATGGGAAACCTGCTTCCTCCCACACTCCAGGCGCCCTCCCCCCAGCCCCTCAGGCTGCTGGTAGAGCACCTGACAGAGGGCAGCCCCCGTACTCACACAGAGAGGGGCGTTTCCTGAACTTGTAGTAAAAGTACAGCGTCAGCATCACCAGGTCTGCCAAGACGTAATACACCGCCGTGTAGGTCTGTAAGACACGGGGGTCCCGGGCGTTGGCGCAGTCCCAGGGTCTGAGACCACGCTCCAGCAGCCCTCTGCCACATCCCAGCTGGGTGACCCTGACCAAGTCATTTCACCTCTCTGCGCTTCTGTTTCCTTATCTGGCAAGGAAGAGCTCACAGTTCCCACCTGGCAGAATGACAAATCAGGTGGGCAAAGGCCCAGCAAAGGATCTAGCCCAGCAAGTGCCATTGAACGGGCGGTCAGCGCTAGCAGTCAGGACGAAACAGGACTCCATGGCAAAGTGATGGCTCTGGTTTGGCCTGACACCAAGGCAGTTAGAACTTTTTGGTCCCACTTGGGAAGACAATGCCGTCCTGACTGGGAGCCCCAGCTCTGCCTGTGCACAGGAGTGGGATGGCATCTGGGCCTCCCACGAAAAAACTCTCTTTCTCCTCAAGGGGCCCACGCTCTGAAAGCTTAGTCAGCATTCTAGCACCCTGGAGGTGGAAGACCTGGCAATGTTCCTGTTAGATGTGTTCATATTGCAGATGGGGAAACTGAGGCCCAGAGAAGAGCAGTGACCTGCCCACAGTCACAGTTTGGCAGACAGAAGGCGTGGAGCCCTCACAAGATGGAATGATGGGTCAGGGTTCTGGAGACCAGGCAGGGCAAAGAGCCTGGCATCTCCTCGGGCAACCCTGCAGGGTGAGGCAGGGTTAGGGTTAGTGCCACCTTCCCGGGGACTGACCCACCTGCAGGGGCAGCTGGTCAGCAAGGAAGGAGCCGATGAGGTTGCAAGAGTCTCCGCCGATCCAGCCCAGGAGGAACCACAGGGACAGTGCCTGGTCCATGTTGCCCGTCTTGTAGGCTTTGATGAACTGGCTGTGGAAGAGGAAGAGGAAGGGACGCATGCTCAGGCCGCCTTACAGGGGACACTGCCCAGAGGAGACAACCACGGGAGGGTGAGGCTGAGATGGAAAGAAGGCGGCCTGGGGGCCCATCCTCTCCATGGGCGGGATCCTCGGGAGTCTTCTGAACCCTTTGGAGGATTCCCCTGGGGAATCCCTTCTAAGCCAAGGGCTCTACGGCTGTGTATCTTTCCAGAAAAAGCCCAGCCTTACTCAGATTCTCCTCCACCACACCCTGGGGTCTCCAGTGGGGATCTGGGGCTTATGTAGGATTCTGAAGTTTTGTGTTGGGCCCTGAGAACCACTGCAGAGAACCCTGGATCCCTTCTATGATGTGGGAAGGTGCTGGAAAGGGACATGCAGGCCAAAGGCCTTGGCATGCCGGGTCTCCAGGAGCAGCTGCAGCCAAGACAGGCAGAACCCCAGCCCAGTTCTCTTTAGAGGGCAACAGAAAAGGGTGGGGCTGAGGTGCCTGGAGCTCCACTATCAGTCACGGGCTTCTGGTCCCCTGGCTGCTTTCCCAAAAGTCCCTGGTGCTAGGACCCTCTTAGGACTTCTGGCCAGATGCGGGTATGAGGCCAAAGCTGGTGGTGGCAAGGAGGCCCAGGGCAATTCTGAGCCTTCTGCATGTGTGCTGACTCATTCTGTCCTCAGGGCACCCGTGCTGTGCAGTCTACCACGATGACCTCCTCACTGGGCATGGAGGAAGTGGTGCCATGCAGCTCGGATTCAACCCCTACCTGAGCCTCCACTCTTGCTCTTAACCACTATACATACCGCCATTTACCGTTCCCATTTCTTTTTAACCACCTGCATGCATGAAGGAAAACAGACAAAACATAAGAAACTAAACGTGGCCAGACATGGCGGCTCACACCTGCAATCCCAGCACTTTGGGAGGCCGAGGCGGGTGGATCATTTGAGACCAGAAGTTCAAGACCAGCCTGGCCAACATGGTGAAACCCCATCTCTACAAAAATACAAAAATCAGCCAGGCGTGGTGGCACTCGCCTGTAGTCCCAGCTACGCAGGAGGCTGAGGGATGAGAATTTCTTGAACCCAGGAGGTGGAGGTTGCAGTGAGCCAAGATCACACCACAGCACTCCAGCCTGGGCAACAGACTGAGACTCTGTCTCAAAAAAGAAAAGAAAAAGAAAGAAACTAACTAACTAAATGGCAGCTCATCCCACCCATCATCCAAGTCAGAAACTAAGATATGGCATTGGCTGGGGTCTTCCCATGGCCAGGCCCTCCACCCACCTCACTCAATCTCCTAACCATGCCTCCCTCCTTTCGGATCCATCCTCCCTTTCAGGAATCTTTCTAAAACCCCCGTCTCAGCCAGGAGCAGTGGCTCATGCCTATAATCCCAACACCTGGGAGGCTGGGCGTGGTACCTCACACTTGTAATCCCAATACTTCAGGAGGCTGAGACAGGAGGTTCACTTGAGCCTAGAAGTTTAAGAGTAGCCTGAGCAACACAGCAAGACACTGTCTCTACCAAAAAAAAAAAAACTAGCCAAGCCTGGTGGTGGGCAACTGTGGTCCCAGCTACTCAGGTTGAGGTGGGAGGATCACTTGAGTCCAAGAGGTTGAGGCTACAGTGAGCTATGACTGCACCACTGCACTCCAGCCTGAATGACACAGTCAGACCCTGTTTGAAAAAAACAACAACAAAAACTGTCTTTAATAACAAACAAAAAACTAAAACCCCAGTGTCACCAAAAACTGCCAGAGCCTTCCAGTGCCCTTCGATAAGGACCCACATCCTCCGAGCGGGCCCTTGCAAGGCCCCAGGCTCGCTGCCCCTGGATGGCTCTCCATTCCTCCCTGCTCTGGTCTCAGAAGCCCCACACACGCCTCCTTGGGCCCAGATGCCTCTGCGTCTCTTTCACATCTCAGGAAACGTCAGTTCCTCCTCTGAGCCTCCCCTGACGTGAGTTCCACTGGCATCTTCTCCTTCCTCCTTCATAACACTTGATATCCTTGTCCCTCCCAGACTCACTCAAGTTTCTTGAGGACAGGGGAGTAGCATAGGCTCAGCACTGAGAAGGCCCTTAATCAGGGTTTATCCCATGGGCCTTACAGTAAAGCTGCTCCTCAGATGGTATTATTCAGCTTGTCTTCATCAATTGCAGGAAAATGATTCTGTCCCACTCAGGAGAGACTGAGGCCTGGGGAAGGCCAGGGGGCAGCCACCCTCCCTCCATCACTTAGGGCTCTCTCCCAGGCCTCCAATCCCCTCCCGGTTTAATCAACCAGCCCAGGCAGAAAGGGGGAGCAGCAGCCAGCTCCTCAGACAGTCCTGAGGAAGCTCTCAGCCCTGGACAGGAAGCCCTCAGTCACATATACCTGTCCAGTCTGCCTGGTGAGGGCCTCTCCAATCCTCCCTATCATCAATGCTTGCTGGACGCTTCCACAGTCTCCAACGTGGCCCCCTGCCTCTACTCTCTCTCTGTCACTCTGGTCCTTCCTCCCCATCATTCCCAGATTATCTTTTCAAGGGTACCAGAATAGAAGCTCTGGAAAGGCAAGGACAGTGTCTGTTTGGCTTACTGGCACCCAACCCAACATGCACCTGGAACAAGGGAATTCAGTAAAAACATCAAGCTCTGATAGCGTGCCTGGAGAAAGCAAGGGGGAAGGACACTCTTTTCAACACCTGGTGCTGGGACAACTGGATATCCACACGTGCAGTAGCTCATGCCTATAATCCCAGCACTTTTGGAGGCTGAGGTGGGTAGATCACCTGAGGTCAGGAGTTCGAGACCAGCCTGGCCAACATGGTGAAAACCCATCTTTACTAAAAATATAAAAAGCTTCTGGGCATGGTAACACAGGCTTGTAATCTCAGCTACTCAGGAGGCTGAGGCAGGAGAATCACTTGAGGCCAAGAGGTGGAGGTTGCAGTGAGCTGAGATCACACCACTGCACTCCAGCCTGAATAACAGAACAAGACTCTGTCTTAAAAAAAAAAAAAAAAAAAAGGAGGTTGGACTCCTATTTCACCTCATTTACAAACTATAATACAAAACGGATCAAACACCTAAATGCAACGAGATGCTGGGCACAATGGCTCATGCTGCTAATCCCAACCCTTTGGAGGCCAAGGCAGAAGGATTGCTTAAACCTAGGAGTCTGAGACCAGCCTGGAAAATATAGTGAGACCCTGTCACTAAAAAAAAAAAAAAAAAAAAAATTAGCCAGGTGTGTTGGTGCACATCTGTGGTCCCAGCTACTCAAGAGGCTGAGGTGGGAGGACCGCTTAAGCTACGAAGGTCAAGATTAAAATGAGCTATGTGATCACGCTACTGCATTCCAGCCTGGGGAACAGAGCAAGACCATGTTTCAAAAAGAGATAAGGGTAAATCTTTATTATCTGTATTTGCCTATGGTTTCTTAGCTATGAGGCCAAAACCACAAGATACAAAGAGAAAAAATAGATAAACTGGACATCATCAAAATTTAAAACTTTTATGCTTCAAATGACACCATCAAGAAAGTGAAAAGCACACCAGGCAAGGTGGCTCAGGCCTGTAATCCCAGCACTTTGGGAGGCTGACGTGAGTGGATCACCTGAGATCAGGAGTTCGAGACCAGCCTGGCTAACATGGTGAAACCCCGTTTCTACTAAAAATACAAAAATTAGCTGGGCGTGGTGGCAGGCGCCTGTAGTCCCAGCTCCTCAGGAGTCTGAGGAAGGAGAATCACTTGAACCCAGGAGGCAGAGGTTGCAGTGAGCTGAGACTGTGCCACTGCCCTCCAGCCTTGGCAACAGAGTGAGATTTGGTCTCAAAAAAAAAAAAAAGGAAGCCAGTCTGGACACGGTGGCTCATGCCTGTAATCCCAGCACTTTGGGAGGCCAAGGTGGGCAGGTCACAAGGTCAATAAATTGAGACCATCTTGGCCAATATGGTAAAAACCCATCTCAACATACAAAAATTATCTGGGCATGGTGGTGCACACCTGTAGTCTCAGCTACCAGGGAGGCTGAGGCAGGAGAATCCCTTGAACCTGGGAGGCGGAGGCTGCAGTGAGCCGAGATTGCACCACTGCACTCCAGCCTGGCGACAGAGCAAGACTCTGTCTCCAAAAAAAAAAAAAACGCCAGGCACAGTGGCTCACGCCTATAATCCCAGCACTTTGGGAGGCCGAGGCGGGTGGATCACGAGGTCAAGAGATCGAGACCATCCTGGTCAACATGGTGAAACCTGTCTCTGCTAAAAAATACAAAAATTAGCTGGGCATGGTGGTGCGCGCCTGTAGTCCCAGCTACTCGGGAGGCTGAGGCAGGAGAATTGCTTGAACCCAGGAGGCGGAGGTTGCGGTGAGCCGAGATCACGCCACTGCACTCCAGCTTGGGTAACAAGAGCGAAACTCCGTCTCAAAAAAAAAAAAAAAAGGGAAAAGACAACTCACAAAATATTTGCAAATCACGTATCAGATGCAATGTTATATCCAGTATATAGAAAGAACATTTACAAAGCAACAATAAAAAGACAGATGATCCAGCTGGAAAGTGGACAAAGGATCTGAAGGGACCTTTCTCCAGGGAAGGTACACAGATGGCTGGTAAGCACATGAAAACCTGTTCCACTTCATCACCCATCGGGGTGAGGCACATCAAAAGCACAATGAGATACTACTTCACACCCACTGGGAGGGCTACAGTAACAAAAGACCGGCTAGCCAGGGACACTGTCTTACCCCCGTAATCCCAGGATTTTGGGAGGCCAAGGTGGGCAGGTCACCTGAGGTCAAGGGTTTGAGACCAGCCTGGCCAACATGATGAAACCCTATCTCTACTAAAAATACAAAAATTAGACAGGCATGGTGGTGCACACCTGTAATCCCAGATTCTTGGGAGGCTAAGGCAGGAGAATCGCTTGAACTCAGGAGGCGAAGGTTGCAGTGAGCTGAGCTGAGGTTGTGTCACTGCACTCCAGCCTGGGCAACAGAGTGAGACTCCATTTAAAAAAAAGACGAGGTGCAGTGGCTCACACATGTAATCCCAGCAGTTTGGGAGGCCGACGCGGGCAGATCGCCTGAGGTCAGGAGTTTGAGACCAGCTTGGCCAATATGGTGAAAGTGCCTCTCTATTAAAAATACAAAAATTAGCTGGAGGTGGACTTTTTTTTTTGAGATGGAGTCTCGTTCTTGTCCCCCATGCTGGAGTATAGTGGTATGACCTTGGCTCACTGCAGACTCCATCTCCCAGGTTCAAGTGATTTCCCCGCCTCAGCCTCCCAAGTAGCTGGGATTATAGGTGTGCACCACCATAGCCAGTTAATTTTTGTATTTTTAGTAGAGACAGGGTTTCACCATGTTGGCCAGGCTGGTTGCGACCTCCTGACCTCAGGCGATCTGCCCACCTGGGCCTCCCAAAGTGCTGGGATTACAGGTGTGAGCCACTGCGGCCAGGAAAAAAAAATGAATGTGCGTGGCAACATTAATCATAATAGCTGAAAAACAGTAACAACGCAATGTCTATCAATGGTTCCAGATAACAAAATGTGATATACACAGAGTAAAACAGTATTCAGCCACAAAAAGGGATGAAGTACTGATCTGATACCTGCTATGACACAGATGAATCTTGAAGACACTATGTTAAGTGAAAGAAGCCAGTCACAGAAGTCCTGTATGATTCCATTTATATGAATCATGAAATGTCCAGAATAGGCAAATCAATAGAGACAGAAAGCAGACCAGTGGCTGCCAGGGACTGAGAGGTTTCAGGAGAAATGAAGAGACTGCTGATGGGGATGGTGTTCACTTGGGCTAATGAAAATGTGCTCAAATTAGTTGTGGTGGCAGTTATACAACTCTGTGGCTATACTAAAACCAATGACTTGTACATTGAATGGGTTAATTGCATGAGATGTGAATTCCCTCCCAATAAAGCCTGTTAAAACAATGTCAAGCCCCTGACCAAACCCTTCTCTTTATCCTTCAGGATAAAGAGCACATTTCTTAACAGCAGAGGATGGCCCTTAGAATATATGGCCTTTGATGACTCCTGTGATCCCCACACACTCTGTCTGCCATAGAAACACAGCTGCCCCCTTCTCTGTACATCTGCTGCTCCCTCTGTCTGAACTACTCTTCCACACTCAGCTCCTGGCTCGCATCCCTCAATTCTGTCCTATCCTAGGCGTTTAGCCTAGATGTCAACACCTCCAGCTGCCTTCTTTTTTGTTACTTTTTTAAAAAATTTTTTTGGTAGAGATGGGGTCTCACTATGTTAGCCAGGCTGGTCTCAAACTCCTGACCTTAAGTGATCCTCCTGCCTTGGCCTCCCAGAGTGCTGGGATTACAGGTGAGCCACTGTGCCTGGCCTCCAGGTCCCTTCTGACTGTAATCTTCTTGCGCCTCTGCAGATCAGGTGGGTGTCCCTCTTCTGTGCTTCACATAATGAAATAATTGCAATGTCACCACTGACAGCTTTCAGGCTTGTGCAAACACTGTGTAGAGGCCCTGAGTGGGCAGCTTTCCCTATACACCCTCATGCCATCCTCCTAGCAACCGTCTGAGCTGGGTAACAATATTTCCATTTCACAAGCAAGGAAACTGAGGCTGAGAGCAGTCAAGTGACATGCCCAGGTCAGGATGCTCTTGACCCCTGTGCAGCATCCTTGCTCCCCGATCACAGAAGCAGCCACGCAGTGTTATGTTCACTGCCGCTGTCTCCACCACCGGCCTGCCAAACCCTTGAGGACAAAGGCTGTGTTTGATGCATTCCAGCCCTCCCACTCTCCTGCCCCATCTCTGACCAGCTGTGTGACCTAAAGCAAATTACTTAATCTCTCTGGGTTTTGGATCCCTCATCTGTAAAACAGATGGATAGTAACTGTCCCTATTTCACAAGGTTGTGAGGATTAAATGAGGTAGAAATATAGCAAGTACTTAGAAGCAAGCCAGGTATACAGTGGGCTCTCAATAAACTATTGCAAAAGAGATGATCTCTCTATCAGCACTGCCCAGCACAAGGCCTGGCCTGTGGTAGGGATCAGTGCAGGTTGGATACCCTTCCTGGATGGGTAGGAAGTGGAAGGAGCACACCCAGCCTCTGGTCTGGAGAGGCCTGGGGTCTGCCAGGAAACCTCTCTCTGAGCAGTCGCTGGAGCCACTCCCCCAACCCTACAGCCCTGCCCCGGTCCTGCCACCCAGACACTACTCACGGGAAGGTAGATGCAGCAAAGCAGAGAATGGAGATCAAGCCCAGGCCCACGCTGGCCTCATCCCAGCCGTCCTGGGCACATTCACCAAACACATCCCATATCCACTGGATGGAGCCATTGGGGCAGCTGGAGAAGTTGCGGGAGCCCAGTTTCTTCCAGACCATGGCTGTGGAGGAAGGGCCCCCGGGGCCAGGCACGGCTGCACAGGAGTGAGGGTGCTGGTGTTCTGAGGCTGGCAAGGGTTCTACAGGGAGAGAGAGAGGAAGCTTTCAGCACTGGAAGGTCCAGTTCCTATTCATGGTCATCCCAAACTAAGCTCATCCCAGCCTTATCACCTGGCACCTAGCCCTGAACCAGAGAAGGGCAAAGACATAATCTTTACCCACCAGGACACAATCAGCCTACAGGTACACAGATCACAGCAAACATACACCAACTAGACGTGCAGGCAGCACACTGGATCTGCAGAAGGGACAGGTGTGTTCAAATCCCTGCTTCACCACCCGTTCATGCTAGAGTTTGGGCAAAGACTCAGCCCTTCTGTGCCTGAGCCCTCTCATCTGTAAATGGGGGTCATTACAGTGCTGCCTCCCGCATCCGGTTGTACGGGTTAAATGAGTTCATACATAGCGTGGAGAACTGAGCCCTATGACTCCCGAACACTTAGGTTGTCCCTAATTTCTTGTGATTATTACAAATTACTCTGTAAGGATCTGCTGAGACCAGGCCCATCAAGCTCATTATCTAATTTAAAGTAGGTTGTACCCAGGAGCGATGGATGGCTGGCTCATGCCTATAATCCCCACACTTTGGGAGGCTAAGGCGGGAGGACAACTTGAGCCCAGGAGACAGAGACCAGCCTGGGCAACACAGCGAGAAGCCCTCTCTCTGGGAAAGAAAAAAAAAAAGAAAAGAAAAAACACAAAAATTTAGCCGATCATGGTGGTGTGATGGTGTGCACCCGTCTGGTCCTAGCCACTCAGGAGGCTGAGGTGGGACGATCACTTGAGCCCAGGAGGTAGAGGCTATAGAAAGCCATGATCTCACCAATGCACTCCAGCCTGGATGACAGAGCAAGACCCTGTCTCAAAAACAACAACAGAAAATAAGGGCTGGGCACCGTGCTGGCACTCTGGAAGGCCGAGGTGGGAAAGATTGCTTAAGCCCAGGAGTTAGAGAACAGCCTGAGTAACGCTGTCTCTATGAAAAATTCAAAAATTAGCCAGGTGTGGTAGCACACGCATGTAGTCCTAGCTGCTACTCAGGAGGCCGAGGTGGGAGAATCACTTGAGCCTAGGAGGTGGAGGTTGCAGAGCAAGCCACGATCATGCCACTGTACTCCAGCCTGGTGACAGAGCCAGAGCCAGACCCTGTCTTAAAAGAAAAAACCGCACACACACACACAAACCATAAAGCAGGGTGCCCCACACAGATGAGGAAAGTAGAGAAGAGGAGCAGGGGATCCCCGGGGTTGGATGAGTGACAAGGACTCAAGTTTGAGACGCTGCATCCTGTATCCTCCCAGGAGCTCACAGAGTGTGGGGGATGCCTACCAGTAGGGAGTCCACAGCCGCCTCCCCACTGTCATACTGACAAAGCCAGAATATGGGCGATCGCAGGGCTGGGCAGGGCAGGCCCCTCCCGGTACCCAAGCACCCTGGACAGTGAGTAGAGCAGTCACTGCCTGCGTGACACCTTAGAGGAGGAAGGGAAAGTGAGGCTTGTCTGGGCCATCTCCGTCAGTGATGGTCACCACAGCTCGGACCAGAGAGCTCTTTGTCAGCCTATGCCAAGCACCCTGCATGCATTCATATGTTTCATCTTTACAGCAACTGTGAAGTGGGGACCACTGACATCCACAAGGAGCCTGAGCCAGAGTGCGGAAGTGATGTGCCAGGGCCACCCAGCCGGGAAGCTAAGGAGTCAAACCCAAGACTCAGACCTACACGCCTGCTTATGGCCACCCGCCACACCGACTGCCTCAGGTGCATCCGCCACCAGCGAGGCAGAAGTCTTCTGTGGCTCCCTAGCAAGCAGACACAGAAAAAGAAAGAGGGAAGCCTCTGCGGTCTGGCATGACTGCCCAGCCAGAAAGTGGGCTTCCCCTCTTCTCCCTGTGCTCAGAGGGGATTTCCTCACCCAGGCAGGGGCTCTCTCCAGCTGCCTTCATTCCCACTTGTGTCAGGAGGCCTGGGCTCCTCAGCTAGGCCCTGGCTGGCCCCACGGAACTGCTGAGGTCACAGAGACCAGGGAGCACCAGGAGGGAAAGTGAGTCAGCACCTCCTCTCAGGAAGCTGTAGACCCTGAGCCCCAATGTGACTCGCTGTGGGCAGAGGCCCTGGAGCTGCAGATAAGGGCGCCTCAGGTCACTGTCGGCCCAGCTCACTGGACTATCTCCAGGGCCTGGCACAGGCAGGGAGGCTGAAAGCCTCTTCCTTTGTGTCTTAGTGGCCCACCTGGAGCATCATCAGCACCGCTGATGTTGGAAGGCTTCACCTGATGCCCCGACTCTGGGACCTGGAAGGCCGCACCAAATTAACAGAGTCCAGGTGTGGCTGGGCGTGGTGGCTCACACCTGTAATCCCAGCACTTTGGGAGGCTGAGGCGGGTGGATCACTTGAGCTCAGGAGTTAGAGAACAGCTTGGCCAACATGGTGAAACCCTCTCTCTATCAAAAATACAAAAATTAGCTGGGTGTGGTGGCATATGCCTGTAATTCCAGCTACTCAGGAGGCTGAGGTGGGAGAATCACTTGAACTCAGGAGGTGTAGGTTGCAGTGAGTCAAGACTGCACCCCTGTGCTCCAGCCTGAGAAACAGAGCAAGACTGTCTCAAAAAGAAAAAAAAAAAAAAACCATATAGTCCAGGTGAGAATGCCAAAGGGATTTCAAATCAAGTCCTCATGTTCCCAGCCACCGCCCCCGACTGGGCTGAAACCCCCCCACCCCCTTGCAGAGTCTGAACACAAGGCTGCAGGTCATCCACTGCCATCTTCACCACTCCCCAGCAAGGTCGGGTATACTGTGCTCATTTTACAGGTGAGGCTGAGCAGCCTTGGAAGTGAGTTAACCTGCCTGAGCCCTCTTATAAAATGGGGCCAGTGACATTCACTCCTTGGGGCAGCTGTCCTGACTAAATGCACATAAAGCTCTCAGTCCCGTGCCTGACAACGCACGGCAGCGACTGTTTTCAGGATGACAGTCCAGCATCTCAACCACCCCGGGGCCTCTCTCTCATTTCCCCTTTTCCCCAGGTTAGGGAGGAAATGAAATGGACGCATCCCACTATGTGTATGTGTTGGGGGGTTGTCTTGAGGAAGGTACCTTGGTTATGGATCCAGGATACTGGGTGGGTGGCCCCCTGACCTTGAACAGGACTTGTGCAGCCTGGGGCTCAGGACACTCAGAGACACACCTGATCCCTGATCAGAAGGGCCTTGCTCTGAGGGCCATCCTGCACAGTTCCTGTCACCCAGAAGCCAGGCATGGGCCCACTTCCTGTTCAAACAGTGCTGAGTAAATGGATGTCCAAGGTTGCATTGGAGCTTGACCTCATCTGTAGAGACGGCAAGAGCCCCAGAAGGGGTACCCTGGAATCACCCTTGCAGGGTGCACGTTAAAAATTTGGAGTGAGTGTACCTGGGCTGGGGCTTAAAGATTCTGGATTTAAGAAGCCCTCCAGCGATTCTGTTCCATCTGGTGCACTTTGAGAAAGGGTGGGCTGGAGATGGCGTCTCTTGCTACATTCAACCTCCTCTCCTTGATCCCGAGCTGAGTCAGGGATGCTTTGGGCCGAGGACCAATGCCAATCAGGCGTCCACCTTTGTCTACAGGATCAAGTCCAAATTACCTGAGGCCAGGCCTCAAGTTACTCCAAGAACCGCCCTCCCAACCTTATCTCCTGCCTCCTGACCCACGTCTTCAGTCATTTCGGGTCTCCAGGCATCTGCACATACTGTCTCTTCCCCTAGGAGTGTCCTGCTCCCCTGCAAGGGCCTGATCATGAAGTATGACTCACTTCTAAATTGCTCTTTCAAAGATGCCCTGTGAGAGCCAGCTGGACAAGACCTCCCACCTCATCCTCTCCCTCGTCCACACACCTGAAGAATGCTACCACCATCCTCTGCGACCAGTGTCCTTGAAACGTACTCTCCTCACTCTGGATTGTGCATTTCTTATTCTCTGGGTCTAAACACATGTAGAGGTTCAGCAAATGTTGAAAGAGAGAGAGGGAGAGAGAAGGACAGAGTGAAGAAGAGAGGCAATGGGAGTGAGGAAAGGAGAAAAGGGAGAAAGAGAGGGAAGAGGAAGAAAAAGAGAAAGGAAGAAAGATGGGGAAAGCTGTGAGCTCAAACAGCCCAGGGTTGAGGCAAAAATCACTCTGGAACAGACCTGCCCAATGCCTACCAGTCTAGAACTCAAGTGACTGAGCCTCGCAGTTCTCATCTGAAAAGTGGGGGAATAACGCAATACCCACCTCCTAGGCTGACTGCAGAGTTAAATGATACAACCCAGGCCAAGCCATTACAAGGGTGCCTGGCACAGACACTCGCCACCAACAGCACAAAATGACTATTATTTGTTCTCACTGTAGCCCTTCCAGCATCCAGGCACACAGGAGCCTTCAGTAAGAGTTGATTAGGTAAGACCCGAGACCCCGGCCCGGGACCACTCACACTTCCAGACCCAGACTCTCCATGCACACGTTTGGAAACCTACCCTAGGCACGGCGTGGGAGGGGGCAGTGTGGGCTCTCGTCCCTGCACACCTGGGGAGAATGTGGAGGGAGGAGCGTCCTGTCTTGGGACTACCACCCACTCCAGGGCTCGGCCTCCTCGGCCACAGCTCCCTCCTGGTGATTCAGCCCGGTGCGGGTCGCCTGTTTGGAGGGATAATGACAGGGCAGCTGCTGGGGCCAGCGCCGCAAGGGCCCTCTCCCGACCGACCCGGGAAAAACAAAGCCATCAGATGGCAGGGGGCCGGTCGGCCGCGACCAGGGGGTGAAAGGGGACCCGGTCCCCAACCCCTGGCCAGGCCAGCCCGAGAGGCTGTGCTGGTCGCCCCTGAGGTGGGGGACCACAGGGCTGCGAGCTCCCAAGGGCCACCCAGTCCCGGCCCGAAGCCTCGCCTCAGGATGTCGCGCCACAAGGGGGGCGCAGGAGTCCCAGCAGTCCAGGGGCCGGAGGAGGGGGCTGGAAGGACGTAGCAGGGAAGCCCAGGAGCCCCGACCCCCAGCCGTGGTTTGCCACCTGCCCCAGGGCCGGCTCACCAAGTCCAGATCCGCCACCAGGGCCCGACTTCTGGGTCAGAGCCCGCCGGGTCAGCTGACCGCGCGCCACCGCCCCGCCCCGGAAACCACAGGCCCCGCCCCCACGCTGCGCGCCTGGCTGACCCGGTCGGGAGGCGCACCTGGGGCCGCATCTGCTGTCCCCGCCCCCCACCGCCTTCGCGCTCCGCCCTGGGCCCCCGGGCTCCAAACGCGCAGGCGCCGCGGCCATGCTGAGTGCCGCGTCTCGCGTTGTTCCTCGCGCTGCTCTCCACTGTGCGCGTCGCTCCCCGCCGCCCGAGTCCCGCGCGCTCGCCATGTCCCGGGCATCGCCACCGCGGGCCGCCACGGTGCTGGGCACCATGGAGATGGGGCGCCGCATGGACTCGCCTGCCAGCGCCGCGGCCGTGCGCGCCTTCCTGGAGCGCGGCCACACGGAGCTGGACACGGCCTTCATGTACAGCGACGGCCAGTCCGAGACTATCCTGGGCGGCCTGGGGCTTGGGCTGGGCGGCGGCGACTGCAGAGGTAACAGTGTCCTCTGGTCCTCCCCCTGCACCGTGCAGAGCTGAGCCCAGCCGTGCACCGACCCACTAGGGCCCGGCCGCGTGCAGCACCGACGGCTTCGTCCCTCGCCCCACCCCTGTCCACTCCGCAGCTCTGGGAACCCCAGGACAACTAGATGGTGTTTTGCCCTGACTCCTTTTACCCACTCTCCTTCCTCTGGGAATTGCAGCGCGAGAGTCTACCCCCAGCTTGGTCTGGCCCATCGCTTCCCACCTCCACTGATGCTCCGGCCTCCAAACCTGCTAGGTGTCCGTAACCGGTCCCCACCCAGGCTCTCTGCCTGTCCTCTACCCCTTCGTTGCCATCATCACCCATGCATTCCCTGGGCACCCTTTTCTCTTCCTGGCCATTCCTTATCCCCTAGACTTTGCTCTGTTCAGCTGGCAGTACCTCTGGCTCTTTCAGGGAGAACTCTGGCGATGCCACCATAGGCTGGCGGGGAGAGTAGGGTTGGTAGGGTGGAAGTGCAGACGGGTGAGGGGGTAGGGCCTTTCTATCCGCTCTGTGCCAGGAATTGTCATGGGGCCATAGAGAAAGTGACTCCAGCCCGCCACAGGGAACTCAGAGTCTAGTGGGGAAGACTGAAGTAATGATTGCTGGAGATCCCAGAAAGAGTACTTTGGGAGCTGTAGGCCGGGGAGAGGTACTAGGGAAGCCTTAGCAAACCCTGGAGCTCGGCCTTAAAGGCTCAGTAGTGGCTCACGCCTGTCATCTCAGCACTTTGGGAGGCCGAGGCACGCAGTTCGCAAGGTCAATCGAGACCATTCTGGCCAACATGGTGAAACCCCATCTCCACTAAAAATACAAAACTTAGCTGGGTGTGGTGGTGTGCGCCTGTAGTTCCAGCTACTCAGGAGGCTGAGGCAGGAGAATCACTTGAATCCCGGAGGCAGAGGTTGCAGTGAGCCGAGATCTTGCCATTGCACTCCAGCCTGACTACAAAGCCAGACTCCTCTCAAAAAGAAACAAAAATAGCAGTTTGGAGGAGAACAAGAGAAAGGAGTATTAGAGTCTGCGCAAAGGCTGGGTTTGGAAAAGCAATGTGCCTGATGTGTGAAAGGAAGGCCAGCGGCCAGGTGTGGCTTGAGTGGAGGATGGAGGAGACTGTCCCTCATGAGCCTGGTGCCATTGATAGCCCTTGAGAGGGTGCCTGACATGCAGTGAGGGCCCAGGAAATGTGGGCTGTTTCCCTTTCCATGCTTCATCTACTCGACCATCCGGAGGCTCTTGCTTCCCCCACCCCAAGAGAGGTTCTCTCTGCGTCCTCCTTAGAGTCATAGTGCATGGTGGGTCGGGGGAAAAGAGGGCGAGTGTGAATCTCAGGCCCACGCTCTTTCTAGTTCACCTGGTTGCATGTTATTTATTATTATTATTATTTGAGACCGAGTCTTGCTCTGTCACCCAGGGTGGAGTGAAATGGCATGGTCTCGGCTCACTGTAACCCCTGCCTCCCAGATTCAATTATCCTGTCTCAGCCTCCTGAGTAACTGAGATTACAGGGGCACACCACCACGCCCAACTAATTTTTGTATTTTTAATAAAGATGGGGTTTCACCATATTAGCCAGGCTGGTCTCAAACTCCTGACCTCAAGTGATCCGCCCACCTCAGCTTCCCAAAATGCTGGGATGACAGGCGTGAGCCACCGCACCCAGCCAGGTTGCATATTATCAATAATGAAGATTTTGTTTCTGAGTTTGTTTTTCTTCTCCAACCCTTCCCCACTTCCATCTTTGAGGCCAGGAGCTCACTGGACCAAAGTCCTCACACCAGACCTGAGGCAAAGTTCATGCCAGGAGTGCCTGCGGGGCTCTGAGGAAATGGAGAAAATCTAGATGAGAAACTGTGGAATTTGTTCTCTTCCATATCCCAGCTGATCTCATGACACCCCTGTGAGCTACTGAACTGACTTTGCCAAGTATGAAAAGTGCAAAACCCATCCGCCTACCAATCCAGGCATGGGGTTCCTTTTTTTTTTTTTTTTTTTTGAGACATTGTCTCACTCTGTTGCCCAGGCTGGAGTTCAGTGGTGTGATCTCAGCCTGCTGAGTAGCTGAGACTATAGACACACACCACCAGGTCCAGCTAATTTTGTATTTTTAGTAGAGATGGGGTTTCAGTGTTAGCTAGGCTGGTCTCAAACTCCTAACCTGAGGCGATCCACCCACCTCAACCTCCCAAAGTGCTGAGATTACAGGTGTGAGCCACCCCACCTGGCCCAGCTGGGGTTCTTTTTTAGTTTTTATTTTTGTAGAGACAGAGTCTTGCTACATTGCCCAGGATCATCTCAAACTCCTGGGCTCAAGTGATCCTTCCTACTCAGCCTCCCAAAGTGCTGGGTTTACAGATGTGAGCTGCTGCACCTGGACCAACAGCTAGGGTTCTTTATAGGGAAAAGAACAGTGCAAAATTAACTCATTTCCAAGCTGCTTGGATGCATAACACTGTTGTCATAGCAGTGTATCTCCACATGGTTGGATGTATGCTCATGCTCTGTGAGTCGGAAAGGGGAGGGGAGGATTATAATTACATTCTGCTCAGTTTGCCTTCTAAGCTCTCAAATTGATCTCTACTAGTGGGCCACATTCATGTGGCTGAATCTCTTTCCTAAATGCTTCCAGGCCTGCCCCCTTGACTTCTTTCTCTGTACTGCAGCCAAGTGTGAATACAGGTGACCGGTTCACACCCTGAAAAAACCTGGAATGATCAAGCTCAGATTCAGTGGGATGGTATTTAAGAAGCTTTGGGATCAGGTCTGTCCCGTCTCTTGTCCTGTGTCCCACTGCTCCTTGCTCTGGAATTTATGTTTTTGTAACTTAGACTTGAAGGTTTGGAGCCTCACATACTGTTTTCTTGCCTGACTGTGCATGGGTTCCCATGCTCTGGAATGTACCTTCTGCTCTTTGTTGTTTGCTGGGACTCTGTTTGGGGGTGATCCCCTAGGGAAAACCTTCCCTGGAGTCCCCAAGTTGGCCTCATGCATCTCATCCGGGCTCCTTGGCACTGTGGGTGTTCCCCTCCTGTGCTTACCATGGTGTACCTTCCTCTAGACTGGGCTCCAGGAGGGCAGAGAGCCATTGTGTTCAGGTCATCTCTGCATACTTAGTCTCTAGTGCACGGTCTGGCACAGCCAGCAGTTTTGGTGACTAATGATAGTTATTCTAATAGGTGAACATTGAGAACTCGCATATATGACATTATTTAATCCCCAGGACCCCCCAGTAAGGATAGTTTGATTATTATCACCCAATTTTTTAAATCAATTGAGGCCAAGGGAATATAAGTAATTTAGCCAGGGTTACATGGTTAGCAAATGGCTCTAATAGGTCACTTAATCATTCCATTCTCTCTCCAAGTGAAAATTGCCACCAAGGCCAACCCTTGGGATGGAAAATCACTAAAGCCTGATAGTGTCCGGTCCCAGCTGGAGACGTCATTGAAGAGGCTGCAGTGTCCCCGAGTGGACCTCTTCTACCTACATGCACCTGACCACGGCACCCCAGTGGAAGAGACGCTGCGTGCCTGCCACCAGCTGCACCAGGAGGTGAGGGGGCCCTCCAAGCTCCGAAGGCGAGCTCCTGCTCCTTTCTTTATCCTGATCCTTCTCATGAGAGCAGAGGCACCAGGGCAATTCCAGGGTGGAGCAGAGAGCAGCTCCATTACCCAGGGCCCCACCCTGGCCTCCCCTTCCTGGTCTCTTGGGCTGTACTGGGTTCTGACTGTGGCCTCACCTGTGCAGGGCAAGTTCATGGAGCTTGGCCTCTCCAACTATGCCTCCTGGGAAGTGGCTGAGATCTGTACCCTCTGCAGGAGCAACGGCTGGATCCTGCCCACTGTGTACCAGGTGAGGGCCAGGGCTGCAGAGGCCACAATCTCCAGGACTCCTGCTCATCCTGGGCTGCCTTTCCTCCTCTGACTGCCCCCCGTGCCCTCTGCATAGCAGCCACTCCCCTGCTGAAAGCCTACAGATGGCTCCCAGGTACCCTCAGGATGCCATTCAAGCTCCTCAGCCTGGCCACTGGGCATCTGCTTCCTTCCTGCCTGAGTGTGCACCTTGGTCCCTTTCTTCCCCGCCTCCTTTTGTACTTCAGCCTGGAACACATTTCCCCTGCCCTCCTCCCTGAGAGAAGCACTCGGGCCTTACATAGATGTCTCTTCCTTTGGAAGCCTTTCTAGAAAGCCCCACAGGAGTCTCCAGCCTCCAAACCTTATCTTCATACGTTCAGCGAGTACTTTTCAGCTCCTTCTTTGATCATACAACCTAACTTTATTGAAATTAACTGCCGCCTTGTCAGTTTTTTTAAACTTGAGTATAACACCTCGTGGAGGCAGGAGTTTTATGACACCTGCTTGTGGTTGTAACCAGTGTCCCGCATGGAGTTCATACACCAGATACTTGTGGAAAGATATCATTCCACTTCAGTTTTCTGTCCTTGGGCCTAACACCCTCTCTCCATCCCCTCCTAGCAGTAGTGATGTTAGAATATTGCTGAAGTCCTGGGCTCGTGTTGCTTTAGAATTTTAACAGGGGAAGGCTACAGTTCCTTTTCTTGACATGTCCACCCTCTCCCCGGGGTCCCTCTCCCTGCAGGGCATGTACAACGCCACCACCCGGCAGGTGGAAACGGAGCTCTTCCCCTGCCTCAGGCACTTTGGACTGAGGTTCTATGCCTACAACCCTCTGGCTGGTACGTGGAGCATTCCTGGCCCTGTCTCGGCCTATTCCTGACCCACTGATGCCCAGCCCAGGATTTAGGAAGCAGGGAGGGTTTGACAAGAGGCTGGGCTGCATCCTTCACCCCTCCTGGGTTCCCTGCCTCTCCCCTAGTCCAGAGTCCTGAGGGACATGGCAGCTTCTGGAGCACTCTGGGCCCAAGAGCTGATTGCTGCCTTTCCACAGGGGGCCTGCTAACTGGCAAGTACAAATACGAGGACAAGGATGGGAAACAGCCCGTGGGCCGCTTCTTTGGGAATAGCTGGGCTGAGACCTACAGGAATCGGTGAGCCGGAGTGGGCTTGGTGAGGATGGCTGGTGTGGGGTCAGCTTCATGTGGAATGAAGTCCTGGGCTGCTCCTGGGGTAAGACCTTCCCTTGCTGTTTATGCCTCCTCCCCTGCATTCCTTCAGGAATTCCCAAATCCTCGGTGGGTTTTCTTTTTGTCTTGGGACCTCCAGGAGGAAATGAGGATCCCTGGATGTTGGGGCCTTGAAGTCGTAGCTCTTTCCTGAGCAATCACCTGCTAAGAAGGAAAGAGCGATCCCAGGATGGGCCAGGCATGGTGGCCCACATCTTTTTTTGAGATGGAGTCTTGCTCTGTTGCCCAGGCTGGAGTGTGGTGGCACGATCTCAACTCACTGCAATCTCTGCCTCCTGGGTTCAAGTGATTTTTATGCCTCAGCCTCCCAAGTAGCTGAGACCATAGTCACGCACCACCATACCTGGCTAATTTTTATATTTTTAAATAGAAACGGGGTTTCACCATATTGGCCAGGCTGGTCTGGAACTCCTGACCTTGTGATCCGCCCGCCTCGGCCTCTGGCCTCCCAAAGTGCTGGGATTACAGGCGTGAGCCACCATACCTGGCCAAGTTTATGCATTCAAGACCAGTCTGGGCAATGTGATCTCTACCGAAAAAATACAAAAAATTAGCCAGGTTAATGTGATGGTGCACACCTGTAGCCCCAGCTACTCAGGAGGCTGAGGCAGGAAAATTACTTGGGCCTAAGAGATTGAGGCTGCAGTGAGCCATGATCATGCCACTGCACTCCAGCATAGGCAACAGAGGAAGACCATATGTCAAAAAAAAAAAAATAAGAGGGGAGCTTCTGCCCCCATAGCCACAGCCAGAGCTTCCGCCGCCATGCTGGAGCTTCCGCCTCCGAAACTTTTGCCACCGTGTCTGTCGCCTCCGAAACTAAACGGAGTGAAGTCACATTCGGTTATCTCTAACGTTGGAAAACGATGGAGCTGACACCCATTGTGGAGATGAATCACTTTTCATCAGGTTTTTAACGCTAAGTCTTGAGGAATACAATGGTGAACACAAAGGAAAACATTATACTGTGGAGACACACAGTTTTGAGACATCTGTGACCAGGCATGTCACGTGTGAATATACCACTGGACTTCAAAGCAATACGTTGTAACTCTTATTTGTCATTTTACAACTGATTCATTTTATTTTCATCACCATGGGGTGCACCCTGTTGTTGAGCTCTCTGGGTCAGACGTCTGGAGACTTCTCTGGTGGATCCTAGTCTCTAAGCTTGCTCTGAAATTACTTGTGCTCAGGGAGAGAGTTGAGATGGATGGCGTCCACTCACTCTGTGCGTCCAGCTGCAGCTCCTCCTGATGGAGTTCCTCGTTGAGTTGGTCACTGTGGCCAGATGGTGTTGGCCTGCTCCCTTCCTCAGGTGTTCTGAAAGCTGTGGGGTTTTTCAGCATTTTTCTTCCTGGCTCTCCCTCCAGTTGCTTGTGTCTTCTTCACTACCTTGGGACTCTTCCTGGGCTTCCGGACATCGGTTGAGAGGAGGACTTCTTCCTCCCTTGTCCCCTTGGTGTTGGCTGGTGGTTGCTCTTCGACAGCTGGACTGGAGGCTCTCGGTTTTCTGTTCATCTTCAGCACGTCAATGTCTCTCAAGGGTCTCATGTTGCAGCATCTTACCAGAGGCCACTGGGCCTGCAGTTCCAGTTCCAGTGACTGGAGAGTCCACCTCAGCTCGGCAGTCTCATTCTGGTTGGCACTTGTCAGCAGAAGCCAATGCCTGCCCATCAGTTCTTTACTCTAAGGTGTTAGAGTGGAACAAAAATATGAATACTTGTTTAAAAAAAAAAAAAAGAGATCCCTGGAGGGAGACCTGCCCCGTCTGAGTGGCCTTCGTGTCCCTAGGGAAAATCAGAGCAGGCTGTGAGTCCTCAGGAGTAAAGATTCATTGTGGTCTCTGGTGAGGGGGCTGGCATCCTGGGTAGTTCTGATGCCCAGTGAAGTGGGAGACCTATGACTCTAGAGGATACCCACTCAGGACCGCAGGGTGTGGGTGGGGCAGTGGCCCTGGATGGCTCTTCGGTTGTGGCTCCCAGTGTGACCCCCATGGTACTGACCCCTGTGCCACTGTCCCCCCTTCCCAGCTTCTGGAAGGAGCACCACTTTGAGGCCATTGCTCTGGTGGAGAAGGCCCTGCAGGCAGCGTATGGCGCCCGTGCCCCCAGCATGACCTCGGCTGCCCTCCGGTGGATGTACCACCACTCACAGCTGCAGGTAGGCAGCGACCTGGGTGCTCAGCTTCTGCCCTTCCAGGGGGACCAGCATCACCTTTAGGTGAAGGCCAAAGCATTTGATTTCTCAATTCCTCTGAAATTTCTTACTTCCAGTTCTCAAAACACTCTTCCCCCTCTGAGTGCCAGGATTTGTAATGAAGGCTTCGTTTCAGGGATTTTCTTATTCCTCAGGCTTTGTGGAGTGTGATTATCCCAGTGTTACTGATGAGGAAACTGAGGTTCACCCAGCTATTAAAGGGGCAGACATTTTAACACGGATTTAACTGTAAAGCCCACTCATCTCACGCTTTTGGTTTCCCTCTCTTGGTGCCTCGTGTCTTCCTGGTTAAAGCTTATTTCCTAGCTGGCGGCGGTGGCTCACACCTATATTCCAGCACTTTGGGAGGCTGAGATGGGAAGATTGCTTGAGCTCAGGCATTTGAGTCTAGCCTGGGCAGCGAAGTGGGACCCTATCTCTACAACAAAACAAATAGTCAGACATGGCAGTTTGCTCTTGTGTTCCCAGCTACTCAGGAGGGTGGGAAGATCACTTGAGCCCAGGAAGTCAAGGTTGCAGTGAGCTGAGATCACACCACTGCGCTTTAGCCTGGGGACAGAGCAAGACCCTGTCTAAGAAAACAAGCGAACAACAACAAAACTAACAGCAACAAACTGACCTGCAGCTTCCGCCTCACATGTTGCATAGCATCTGGCGTATATCCGGTAGATGTTCAGTACATGGGAGCTGTGTTTTACATAAGGTTTCTCTCATACCAATGCTGAAAATAGAGAAATAGATGGACTGTCAAAACATACTTAACTTAGCCTGCTTTTTTATTTTTTTGAGACAGGGTCTCACTCTGTCACCCAGGCTGTAGAACAGTGGCGCACTCATAGCCACAACGTCCTGGGCTCAAGTGATCCTTCTGCCTCAGCCTCCCTAGTAGCTGGGACAAGGCATACACTACCACCCCCGGCTAATTTTGTTTTGTTGTTTTTTGTAGAGACAGAGTCTCACTATGTTGCCCAGTCTGGTCTTGAACACTTGGGCTCAAGTGTTCTTCCCACCTCGACCTTCCAAAGTGCTGGGATTACAGGCGTGAGCCACTGTGCCCAGTCACCTTAGCCATTTTTACACAGCTGCTGGGGGCAGAACTGGTTGATGAATGGAGGTCTATCTGGATGCGCCATGTGAGAGTAGGGGAGAGGATACAGGTTTCAAGTCACATGGGTACAGCTATCCAAGGCACCTAAGTTCTTTTTGGACATACAGGATATAAATATAAACAGAGACCCCCAAATCTCAGCAGGGAGGTGGCTGGGAGGGGTGTGAGTGGAGTCGCCGTGCAGCAGAAGACGGTTGAAGTCTGGCTCTCTCCCTTGCAGGGTGCCCATGGGGACGCAGTCATCCTTGGCATGTCCAGCCTGGAGCAGCTGGAGCAGAACTTGGCAGCGGCGGAGGAAGGGCCCCTGGAGCCGGCTGTCGTGGACGCCTTTCATCAAGCCTGGCATTTGGTTGCCCATGAATGTCCCAACTACTTCCGCTAGGCCCATTGTGGCTCAGGCTGCCCAAGGCTTTTCTGTCACCTCTTCTGTTTTCTCATGCTGACCAGTCTTGACCTTAAGCTGATTTAGCAGTCTTTCTGGACTGTCTGTATCCATACATTATTTTTCTAGCTTCCTGATCACTTTACATTGTGAAAGGCGGGGGTGAGTCCCACTTGGGCATTTCCTGTTGAATAAAGCAGGCACTTGGCTTGGCTGTAGCCCAGGTGTTGAGTGAACCCCAGAAACTTGTTTCCCATCCTGCCTGGGGATGAGAAAGGGCAGAACCGTGGGCAGGAGTCTTCAGGGGGCAGAGGTAGTAGGAGGGGCTCAGGAGCACACTGCCCTCCCCGGGTCTCCTCGGTCCCCAGCCTGAATGCCTGCCTGACCTCTCAGCATTGAAGTGCCTCTCACTCCTCTACACATGATAGGAAAGAGGGTCATACACCTGGAGTACATTTTCTCTAATTCAGAATTGCCTCAGTGAATTCTTAGGAATGAAAGAACTGCAACAAAAAACTACCATTAGAGTCACTACCAAGAAGAAGAACACTTCCTAGGATCTGTGAAACATCTCCAATGCTCTCAGTCTTAGCTTACTGTGTCTTAACTAAAGCCCCTTGTCTTTTCACCCATAAGGTTCTCAGCCTTGGCTCTGGGCCTCCTGTTCGGCATGGGGACATAAGCAGCCAAGGTCATTTCCCTTGGAAACCCCTACTCCACACAGGAGGCACCAGGGCTGAGAGGAGGAATCCTCAGTTCAGTGGTTGCTGAACCTGCTGCATTCCCAGTGCGGCAAAATCCCTCCAGCCCTGGGCGGGGCAGCAGGCAGCACTCAGAGCAGCCTCTTCACGCAGTGAAAGAAGCCCAACCTGGAAATGTACTGTTTCATTTATATTTATTATTTGTTCTTGAGACAGGTTCTTACTCTGTCGCCTAGACTGGAGTGCAGGGGCATGATTGTTGCTCACAGCAACTTTGACCTCCGGGGCTCAAGGGATCCTCCCACTTCAGCCTCCCGAGAAGCTTTTATTTTTTGTGGAGCAGAGGTCTCACTATGTTGTCACCTTCTTTTCTCTTTACCCATAACAAAGCAGATGCTCACCCATGTGGAGTGGTGTATCAGTTATCTTTGCACAACAAACCACACTAATGAGTTGCTTGAAAAGACAAACTCCAAGGCTGGCTCAGTGGCTCATGGCTATAATCCCAGCACTTTGGGAGTCCAAAGCAGGTGGATTGCTTGAGCTCAAGAGTTTGAGACCAGCCTAGGCAACACAGTGAAACCCTGTCTCTACCAAAAATACACAAAATATGCGTGTGGTTGCACATACCTGTAGTCCCAGCTGCTCAGGAGCTGAGATGGGAGGATCGCTTGAGCCCTGGAAACAGAAGTTGCAGTGAGCCAAGATCATGCCACTACACTGTAGCCTGGGTGACACAGTGAGACCCCATCTCAAAAAAAAAAAAAATCCTTCAAATTGATAAAAAGATTTTGATGTAATTTATATTACTCCCAGCTGGCTTTTTCTTAATGCTGCAATGGACAAATTAATCCTGAAGCTCATATGGAAATTCAAGGGACCCGTGGGAACCAAAACAGTCTTGAAAAAAATGGTTGGAGGACTCACACTTTCTGATTTCAAAGCTTACTACAAAGCTACAGTAATAAAGACAGTGGTTCTGGCATAAGAATAGAGCAACCGGACAGAACTGAGAGTCCAGAAGTAAACTCTTACTGATTTTAGAGTTGATTGTCAAGACAGTGCAACAGGGAAAAGAATCATCTTCACCAACATCTGGATGTCCTCATGCAAAAGAATGAAGTTGGACCCCTTCCCCGTACCATACACACAAAAAATTAACTCAAATGATCAGCCATCTAAGTGTATAAAGTAAAACTCTTAGAAGAAAATATTGGAGTGTGACTTTGGATTAGGCATTGGTTTCTTAGTGACACCAAAAGCACAAGTGGCAAAAGAAAAAGTGAACACCATCAAAGTTAGAATGTTCATGCTTCAGAGAACAATGTCAAGAAAGTGAAAAGAGCCACAGAATGGGGTAGTGTTTTGCAAATTACCTATCTGTTAAGGAACTTGTAGCTAGAATAGATACAGGACTCTTACAGCTTAATAAAAATGAAAACGTACCCAGTCTCAGTGGCTCATGCCTGTAATCCTAGCATTTTGAGAGGCCAGACGGGCATATCACTTGAGCCCAGGAGTTCAAGATCAGCCTGGGCAACATGACGAAACCCTGTCTCTACAAAAAATACCAAAACAACTAGGTAAGGTGACAGGCACCTGTGGTCCCAGCCAACCGAGAGGCAGAGGTGGGAGGATCTCTTGGGCCCAGGAGGTAGAGGCTGCAGTGAACCAAGATCACATCACTGCACTCCAGCCTGGGCAACAGAGCAAGAGCCTGCCTCAAAGGAAAAAAAAAATCCCAGTTAAACAATGGGCAAATGACTGGAATAGACCTTTTTCCACAGAGGTTATACAGGTGGTCAGTAACCACATGGAAAGCTGCTGAAAATCAATAGTTACCGGGGAGAAGCAAATCAAAACCCCTTCAAATCCACTAAGCACTAGGATGATCGGTCAATAAAATACAGAAAATAACAAGTGTTGAGGGTTTGGAGAAATGGGAGCCTTAGTACACTGCCATTGGGACTATAAAATGGTGTAACCGTTTTGGAACATTCTGGCAGGTTTTTAAAAGATTAAGCATTTATATGACTCAGAAATTTCACTCCCTAGGTATATACTTACAAGAAATGAAATATATGTCCTTATTAAAAATTACATGAATGTTATAGCAGCATTATTCATAATAGCCAGAAAGTGGAAACTGCCCAAATGTCAATCAGTAGATGAATGGATAAACAAAATATCTGTATGTACAATGGAATATTTTTCAAAAATAAAAAGAAATTAACTATGAAACATCTACAGTGTGGACGAACCTTAAAAGCATGGTAAGTGAAAGAAGCCAGTCACAAAAGGCCTTATATTGTATGATTCCATTTATATGAAGTATCTGGAATAAGCAAATCTATTAGACACAGAAAATAGATGAGTGGTTGCCTAGGACTGAGAGGGACTTTGGGAGGAAATGGAGATTCACTGCAACTGAGTACAGAGTTTCTTTTGGGGACGTGATGAAGGCAATCTGAAATTGACTGTGACGGTTGTACAATTCTGAATACACTAAACACCATTAAACTATATACTTTAAGTGAGTCAGTTGCATATAGTGTCTCAATTATGTGTTAAAAAAAAAAAAAAGCTCAGAAATCTGTTAGGGCAGGGCTCAGTGGGGAAGATCAATTTTTCTGGGAGCCACCCAGGTCAGACAAGTCTAGGAAGTCAAAAGGAAATCATAAATGCAGGACTAGAGTCACGTGGGTAAGTATGACTAACCCCAATCACTTAATTCCTCTGGTTCCACGGCTAGGGGGTCACACCTGCAACCACGGGCGGCATGTTTAACAAGATGCTGGAACCCAGGAACCAAGGAGGGAGAACAGCAGTGGCGCCCTCACTGTCTCCCTCTCCACCCTGGGTCACACCAAAAGGAAGGAGATAAAAGGGATGCCTATTTCTCGCTTCTCTCTTTAGATGATCATTTTCAGCCTGTACTCCTCTGAGTGCATTCTGAAGCACTGGGACTCCTTTGACCCTGAGACATTGAAGAAAAAGAAGCTAATTTTTTTTTTTTTTTTTTTTGCATAAGCGCATGGCCTTCTTACTAGACCTTTGCAAGCACTGCACAATCTACTCAGCTATTTTAGCAGTTATATCACGTGGGCCCAAAGGGAATGATTCCCCAAAACTAGAGAAGCAAATCCCCAGGAAACCCTCAAACGCCACGTTCAGGAAGGGCCTTGGCCCTTCCTCCTTCACTTTCACATTGTCAGCTTCTCCAATTCTACCACCCAAACACCCAGAATTTTCTATGGTATTTTTCCTTCATTCATGATTTAAAATCGCTTCTCCTCTGTGGCGCTCCAGGCCCGGGCGGCTGGCCTCACCACCCAGTGGGTAAGGAGGCTCGAGCTGAGCCCGGTGCTGCCACCGCCCTTCTCTTGCTCTTTGTGCCTCCCTTAGTTTGGGGCACAGGAGAGCCCTGGGGTCTGCATGGGCCTGCAGGTGGTGGCAAGGACACTGCAGCCTTCGCCCTCCTCTCGGATGCCACTGCAGCCCCTCTGGAAGACGTGTAAGGAATTTGCATAAGGCAGCTGTGCAAAATGGAGCTGGAGGAGCTTTATTTGTGCTCAGAGATACTTCTGAGAATAACCCTGATATTCCATTTGATTTCACACCAGAAAACTGTAAGAGGATAGAGGCAATTGTAAAAAACTATCCAGAAGGCCATAAAGCAGCACTGTTCTTCCAGTCCTGGATTTGGCCCATAGGTAGAATGGTTGGTTGCCCATCTCTGCTATGAACAAGGTTGCAGAAGTTTTACAAGCACCTCCAATGAGAATATGTGAAGCAGCAACTTTTTCTACAATATATAATGGAAAGCCAGCTGGAAAGTATCACATTCAGGTCTGCACTCCTACACCCTGCATGCTTTGAAACTCTGACAGCATACTGGAGGCCATGCAGAAAAAGCTTGGAATGAAGGTTGAGAAGACTATACCTGACTCACTTTTCAGTCTTATAGAAGTGGAATGTTTAGAGGCCTGTGTGAAGGTACCAGTGATTCAAATAAATGACAGCTACTATGAGGATTTGACACCTAAGGATATTGAACAAATTATTCATGAGTTCAAGGCTGGCAACATCCCAAAACCTGGGTCAAGGAGTGAATGATTCTCTTGTGAGCCAGCTGGAGGTCTTACCTCTTTGAACCACCCAAGGGACCTGGCTTTGGTGTACAAGCAGGCCTTTAATTTATATTGAGCTGTAAATATGTCACTAGAGAAATAAAATATGAACTTCCAATCTAAAAAAAAAAAAATGGCTTGTATCTCTTCTTCTGTAATGTTCCTCAAACTGGAAGAAGTTAATTTCCCAAACATTAAATTGCTTGGCTTAGAGTTGAGCTCGGTGAAGGGAACCCAGAAGCCTGACATGCTGTCAAAAGGGTAATAGTTTGTATTTTTATTTAGTTTTTATTTATTTATATTTATGAGACAAGAGTCTCACTCAATTGCCCAGGCTGGAGTGCAGCGGTGCAATCTTGACTCACTGCAACCTCCGCCCCACCCCGTTCAAACTACCCCTGCCTCAGCCTCCTGAGTAGCTGGGACTACAGGTGTGTGCCACCAAGCCCAGCTTGCTCCATCAGCACTGAACATCAGTGATTGAGTTGTTGCCACTACTAGCAGTTTTTGACTTTGGGTTTTGTTAATGTCTTCTTTTCAATTTCCATTCAGACAAATGCTGAGACTCCATACGCTTTCACCTGGCCAAATATACTCCTTTCACTGAGTTATTTGAAATTCCCCTGGAATTTTTGGTTAATAGGTCAGAGAAACACTAGTATAATAATACTTGCCAATATTCCAATCCAAGAATGAAATTAAGTAGCAGATTTTGAGAGTGCCCCCATGGGAGAAAATACTCTCATCGCATGCCATTCCAAGACAGCCGAACAAAATGAACAGGTCTTGAATGAGGAAAAAATCCGGGCCATATTTTTCAAGTAACCTTTGTGTGGGGACATTTTTGCAGTTTCTAAAGACATTCCACAACTCATATAAAATAAATTAGTGGCTCGTAGCCCCCAGTCATGAAAGACAAATCCTAACATCGTGAGGCTTGCAGGCAGCATATTCTACACCTGGAAATTTTACTACGTGTTTTGTACCAAGTTATAAGACAAACATCGAAATGTGAAAGGAGCCTCCTGCAGCGAAAAGCTTTGCAAATGGTCCAGGAGGTAGTAAAACAGTCTGCTTTCCGGTCTTCTGTCTCATTCAAACCCCTAAAGTCTTACAGATATCTGTAATAATCACTTAACTAGTGGAGGCTGTGGCATTTTGACACTGGTGGCATTTACCGTTCGCTGAACTTTGAACTTGAAATTCTTGCTGCTGAGCAGTTTATGCCCTTCTGGCTAATTACTAGACCCTAGTAGAGAAAAATTGTCTCATTTAAGAAGTTCTACTTTGGGAGGCTGAGGCGGGTGGATCACAAGGTCAGGAGATTGAGACCATCCTGGCTAACACAGTGAAAACCCGTCTCTACTAAAAATACAAAAACTAGCCCGGTGTGGTGGTGCATGCCTGTAGTCTCAGCTCCTTGGGAGGCTGAGGCAGGAGAATCGCCTGAACCCAGGAGGTGGAGGTTGCAGTGAGCCGAGATTGCATCATGGTACTCAAGCCTGGGCCACAGAGTGGGATTCTGTCTCAAAAAAAAAAGGTCTAACTTTTGATCCAGCATTCCCATCCTTAGTAAGTTCTTTCTGGCCAGGTGTGGTGCCTCATGCCTGTAATCCTAGCACTTTGGGAGGCTGAGGCAGGTGGATCATGAGGTCCGAAGATCAAGACCATCCTGGCCAATGTGGTGAAACCCTGTCTCTAAAATAAATAATTAAATACATTAATTAATTAAAAATAAAAAAGTTCTTTCTGAATCAATATCACATAAATGAGGTCCAAAAAAGAGATACTGTAATGTGATATTAGAATAAAGTAGACTTCAGAACAAAGAAAATTATCAGAAACAGAGAAGGACATTATATAATGAAAAAAAGTCAATCCACCAAGAAGGCATAGCAATCTTAAATGTGTAAGCACCAAACAGAGCTCTCAAAATATGTCAAGCAAAAACTGATGGACTGGAAAGCAGAAAGAGAAAAGTTCACATTATAGTTGAACTTCAACACCCCTCTCTTAACAACTGATAGAGGGGAGACCCCCTCGCCTCCTTCGGATTCCTGATCTCCACCTCCTCCCTCCCCTCCCCTCCAATGGGAAGGAGGGTGAAGAAGGAAAAAAAAGTACCAAAGAGCTGGGAAATGACTCCCTTTTCAGTTCCAAGCGTCTCTGCTATCTGTTAACCTTGAAAGAGCTGCAAATGAATGTTATTCCTGCTGGCTGGATCCCCGCACTGGTTCATGCCCCCATGTCTGCACGGCCCAAGCTCCCTCCTGGAAACACCTCTGCCAACAAACAGCTTAGTGCTTTTGTCTTGTCTCTGTAAGCTCCCTCCTCTGCTGGTCCCTGCTCATGCTGCATATGAATTAGCAAATCAACGAAGCCAAAAGATTGTAAGGTCAGTTGTCCAGCAAATGGACAATGACATAGTTTTGCCTCAGTTTCCCCTTTAGCACTGTAAGCCTATAAAAGGGGAGAGAAGCTGCTGCTTAGAGAGCTCAGTGAATGAGGCTGTTGCCCCCATAGCTCCCGGCCAAATAAAAAGCCACTTCCTTTCTCAGTTTGGTGTTGGAGAGGTTTGTTTCTTGCCCCTCCTGCTTCAACAGAAATGTCCAGAAAATTAGCAACGGTATAGAAAAACTCAAAGAAGCCATCAACCATCAATATGTAATCAGCATTTATAGGACACATGGCCCAGCAACAGCAGTATCTTGACTATCAATGTCTGCATCCAGGTTGTGACATAGTATAGTTTTGAAAGATGTTACTATTGGGGAAAAGTGGGTGTATTAATCCATTTTCACACTGCTGATAGACATACCCAAGACTTGGCAATTTACAAAAGAAAGAGGTTTAATTGGACTTACAGTTCCACACGGCTGGGGAAGCCTCACAATCATGGCAGAAGGCAAGGAGGAGCAAGTCATGTCTTACATGGATGGCAGCAAGCACAAAGAGCTTGTGCAGGAAAACTCCCTCTTATAATAATCATCAAATCTTGTGAGACTTACTATCACGAGAACAGCATGGGAAACACCTACCTCCATGATTCAATTACCTCCTACCGGGTCCCTCCCACAACACATAATTCAAGATGAGATTTGGGTGGGGACACAGCCAAACCATATCACTGGGAAAAGGGTACAAGAATCTCTCTGTATTATTTCTTACACCTGCATGTGACTCCAACATTATCGTAAACATTTTAAAGTTTATTTTAAAAACCAAACAACTATAGTTCCCATTTAAATGTAGGTGGACTGCAGTCCTAGTGATTCAGAAGGCTGACATGGAAGGAGCACTTGAGTTTGAGGAGTTTGAGGCTGCAGTGATCTATATTTCTACCACTGAACTCCTGCCTACACAACAGAGAAAGAACCTATCTCTTAAATATTTTATTTTATTTTATTTATTGAGATGGAGTCTCACTCTGTCACCCAGGCTGGAGTACAGTGGCATGACCTTGGCTCACTGCAACCTCCACTCCTGGGTTCAAGCAATTCTCCTGCCTCAACCTCATGAGTAGCTGGGACTACAGGCACACACCACACACCTGGCTAATTTTTTTTTTGTATTTTTAGTAGAGACAGGGTTTCACTATGTTAGCCAGGCTGGTCTTGAACTCCTGACCTCAAGTGATCCACCTGCCTTGGCCTCCCAAAATGGTGGAATTACAGGTGTGAGCCACTGTGCCTGGCCAAATTTTTTTTTTTATTAAAGAAATTTTAATTAAAAATTCTAGCTGGGTGTGGTGGCACATGACTGTGATCCCAGCTATTTCAGGAGCTGAGGTAGGAAATCCTTGAGCCTGGGAAGTTGAGGCTGCACCAGGCCAGGTTTGCGTGTTTGCCCCACTAACATTCCAGCCTGGGTGACAAAGTAAGACCCTGTCACAAGAAAAAACAAAATTAAAAATAAAAATAACAGAGGTTGTATATCTTAATCTTACAGTCCTAAGATCTGTTTTCAGCATGTACAAAACATATTGAGAATGTACAAAACATAATTCCAGAGTTTAAAACTCTATTTTGAGTCATTCAGGCAAAGATCATCAATAGATGAAATTATAAGATGAGGCTAGGTGTGTTGGCTCACACCTGTAGTCCCAGCATTTTGGGAGGCCAAGGTGGGCAGATCGTTTTGAGGCCAGGGGTTTGAGACACAGTGAGACTTTGTCTCTAAAAGCAAAGAAACCATGGGATGAAAGGTTTGCCAGGCTCACTCCTGTAATTCCAACACTCTGGGAGACCAAGGTAGGCAGATCATGAGGTCAAGAGATTGAGACCATCTTTGCCAACATGGTGAAACCCCGTCTCTACTAAAAATTAGCTGGGCATGGTGGTGTGCACCTGTAGTCCCAGCTACTTGGAAGGCTGAGGCAGAAGAATCACTTGAACCCGGTAGGCAGAGGTTGCAGTGAGCCGAGATTGAGCCACTGCAGTCCAGCCTGGCGACAGAGTAAGACTTCCGTTTCAAAAAAAAAAAAAAAAAAGGGAAAGGTTTGATGAGGAGCTCTGCAGTGGAGGCAGTAGGCTAACCCCACACAAACCCACTGTTTGATCTCAGCAAAAGATTTGGTTGGGGACACAGCCAAACCATATCACTGGGGAAAGGGTACAAGGAACTCTCTGAATTATTTCTTACATCTGCGTGTAAGAAATAATCTCAGCATTTCTGCTGTGTATGCTTCCCTGATGTGATGTATTAGGAAGTACACAGCACCAATAAAGAAGTATTCTTACTAAAAAAAAAAACTATAGCCAAAAAAAAATAAAAATGCTGAACCAGATGATGATCTAGCCTTTAGCACTAACTTCCATTTGACAAGAAGTATGAGGGGAGAGAGGAACAAGTTAGAGAAAACCATGACTATGCAAACAGAACACAGGGCATTCTATAGCCCAAACAATGGGTTTCTTGAACAAGCCAATGCATGAAAAGGGTGAAAAGATGGGTGGGATGGCTGAGATTTAAAATAGACACAAGAAATGCAATATAACAACCAAATGCAATGTGTAAATCATGTTTTAATCCTAACTCGAACCAACTTAAATGGATATTATTTTTAGTTCTCGATTTGAATTTTTTTAATATTGTTTGAAAATATCTTATTTCCTCTTTTTGATGACTTCTTAAATTTTGTGACTCAGGAGATTGGTCCTAACACCATAGTCTTCTTTTTTTTCTTGAGATGGAGTCTCACTTTTGTCACTCGGGCTGAAGCGCAGTGGCACAACCTTGGCTCACTGCAACCTCCATTTCCTGGGATCAAGCGATTCTCCTGCCTCAGTCTCCCGAGCAGCTGGAACCACAGGCACACCACCATGCCTGGCCAACCTTTGCATTCTTAGCAGACGTGGGGCTTCACTACATTGTCCAGGCTAGTCTCGAACTCCTGACCTCGGGTAATCTGCCCACCTCAGCCTACCAAAGTGCTGGGATTATAGGCATGAGCCACTGCACCCAGCTGCACTGTAGTCTTGAGTTCATTAAATTGTCCCAGGAACTTGCCAGCCTCAGTTGCTTCAGATTTTATAAGGCCTGATGCCTCAGGTGGCTGCCCACTTGGATGCCATGAACTCACTCAGCAGGTGGTCATTGAGTGCCTGAGTTTAGAAGGCTTGGAGTCTGAATTCAAGGTGTTGGTCAGACCATGCTTGCTCTGAAGGCCAAAACTTATATATATATATATATATATATATATTTTTTTTTTGAGAGTGCAGTGGCATGATCTCAGCACACTGAAGCCTCTGCCTCCTGGGTTCAAGCAATTCTCCTGCTTCAGCCTCCCAAGTAACTGGGACTACAGGTGCGTGCCACCACACCCAGCTAATTTTTGTATTTTTAGTAGAGACGGGGTTTCACCATATTGGCCAGGATCGTCTCGATCTCTTGACCTCGTGATCCACCCACTTTGGCCTCCTAAACTGCTGGGATTACAGATGTGAGCCACCATGCCCAGCCAAAACATACATTTTTTTAAGCAGTCAGGGATATTTGAATATGTTCCTGGTGTTAGCTGACACCAAAGAATCGTTAATTTTGTTAGCACAACAATGGTATTGTAGTTATGTAAGAAATTGCCTATGATTACTTATATACTGAAATATGTTGATGGCCAGGTGCAGTGGCTCACACCTGTAATTCCAATGCTTTGGAAGGCCAAAGTGGGCAGATTCCTTGAGCCTAGGAATTGGGAGAGCAGCCTCGGCAACACAGTGAAACCTTATCTCTACAAAAAACCTCCAAAATTATCCAGGTGTGGTGGTGTGCACCTGTAGCTCCAGCTACTCCAGAGGCTGAAATAGGAGGATCTCTTCAGCTCAGGAAGGGGTCAAGGCTGCAGTGAGCCAAGATCAAGATCATGCCACTGCACTCCAGCCTGGGTGACAGAGCAAGACCCCATCTCAAAACAAAACAAAACAAAACAAAAAACAATGAAAACAACAGGAAAGAAATATGTTGAAATAACTAGTATCTTCAATACAATATTGAATAAGAGTGGACATCATTGTTCTCAATCTTAGGGACAAAACTCTGATTTCATCATTAAATATATTAGCTGTAGGTTGCCTGGATCCATCCTGCAGACCCCAGCTGCACGTTGGATAAATAACATACATTGACACAGATCTCTTGCCTGTCAGCCAGACTAAGGGGGCTCTGCTGCCTCAGCCTTCAGTGTCACCTAGATCAGCCAGCCAAGTTTGCATTTATTTAGTACAGATTAAATGGCAAAGGTCATGAGTAAACACCACTAGAAGGTAATTAACATTGCGGACCCCCTGAGTAGAGAGCAATCATGCACCCGAGGATGGTTAAAGGTTAGTCTTAGGACCACATGAGTAAACAAGCTATTCAGATAAATACTTCTGCATTCCCTTGTTACTTGCTTTTCTGCTGTTAACGTAAGGGAAAGAGGAGTAGGTTGTCTTCAGCCAGATCTTTCACTGAAACTATGCAAACTCCCCAGCCTTCCAAGAAGGTTTGTGACTATTTCCTTTAACTTTACAATTTCTCCTACCATTCTTACTGAACCACCACAGTAAGTGTTTTGTGTATTCCCTTAAAAAATTATTTTATTTTATTTTTTTGTAGAGAAGAGTCTTGCTATGTTGCCTTACATTGGTCTCGAACTCCTGGGCTCAAGCAATCCACTCATCTTGTCCTCCCAAAGTCTGGGATTCTAGGCATGAGCCAGCACGCCTGGCCTATGGATGCCTTTTCTCAGTTTCAGGACTTCCCTTCTATTCCTCGTTGGCTGAGAGTCTTTTTTTCCTTTCATGAATAGGTATTAAATTTTGTTAAATGCTGTTTCTACATCTATTGAGATGGTCATATGGGTTTATAGCTTGTTAGTATAGCAAATTATATTGATTGATTTAAAAATACTAAGCCAACCTTGTATTCCTCCTGGGATGAAACTAACTTGGTCATGATGTATTATTGTTTTTATATACTACTGTATTCATTTTGCTAAGTTTTAAAAGGATTTTTGAAAAAAAATTAAAAGGTTTTTGTGTCTAGATCCATGAAGGATATGTGTATAGTTTCTTTTCTTATAACATCTTTGTGTCATTTGGTATCTGGTAATCCTAGCCTCATAAGATGAGTTGGTAAATGATCTCTCCTTCTCTATGTACTAGAAACATTTGTGCAGAATTGATATTGTTTCTTCCTTAAGTGTCCAATGAAGCCACGTAGACCTGGTGTTTTCTTTGTGGAAACATTTTCTAATTAAGAATTCAATATCTATGCCAGATGAGATGGCTCACACCTATAATTCCAGTGCTTTGGGAGGTTGAGGGGGGAGGAATGCTTGAGCCCAGGAGTTTGAAACCAGCCTGATCAATATAGCAAGACCTTCACCGTTGCACTCAAACTTAGAAGACAGAGCAAGATGCTGTCTTAAGAAAAAAAAAAATTCAGGTTTTTTTTTTTTTCTTTTTTTCAGATTGGATCTGGCTCTGTTGCTCAGGCTGGAGTGCAGTGCTGTGATCCAGGCTCAATGGAACCTCTGCCTCCTGGGTTCAAACGATTCTCCTGCCTCAGCCTTCCAAGTAGCTGATTACAGGCACACAGCACCATGCCCAGCTAATTTTTGTATTTTTAGTGGAGATGGGGTCTTACCATGTTGACCAGGCTGGTCTCCAATTCCTGACCTCAAGTGATCCACCCACCTCAGCCTCCCAAAATGCTGGGATTACAGGCATGAGCCACTGCGCCCAGCTGTCTCATTTTTCCTTAGCAGGCTTTGGTCGTTTGTGTTTTCCAAGGAAACTGTCCATTTCATCTGACTTAAATGTATTCACATAAAGGTTTTAATAATCTATCCTATTGTCATTTTAATTTCCATACAATTTGTAGCAGTGTCTCTTCTGCTCTTTCTGGTGTGGTTAATCTGTGTATTCTCTCTATTATTCCTAATCAGTCTAGCCAGAGATTTATCAACTTTAGTTTGTAGAGCCTACTTCTGGTTTTACTGACTTTTGCTAATGTTTTTGTTTTCTATTTCATTTATTTTGGCTTTTTTTTTTTTTTAAGATGGAGGCTCGCTCTGTTGCCCAGGCTGGTGTGCAGAGGCATGATCTTAGCTCACTGCAGCCTCTGCCTCCCGGGTTCAAGCGATTCTCCCACATCAGCCTGTTTTGGCTTTTATCTTTATTATTTATTTTTTTTACTTGGCTCTTCCTTTTTTGGTTTTACTTGGCTCTTCCTTTGTGGTACAAGCCTCAGCAGGGTGCAGTGGCTTATACCTGTAATCCCAGCACTTTGGGAGGCTGAGGTGGGAGGATTCCTTGAGGCCAGGAGTTCAAGACCAGCCTGGTAAACATTGTGAGACTCCTTCTCTACTAAAAATACAAAAATTAGCTGGGCATGGTGGCACATGCCTGTAATTCCAGCTACTCAGGAGGGTGAGGCATGAGAACTGCTTGAAACCAGGAGGCCAAGGTTGCAGTGAGCTGAGATTGAACCACTGCACTCCAGCCTGTATGACAGAGTGAGACTTTGTCTAAAAAAAAAAAAAAAGGAAATGCTTACATTATTGATTTGAGGTATTTCTTCTTTTGTAATATGTCAAAGTGGTGCTATAAATTTCCCTCTTAGCACTACTGTGGCTGCATCTCAGAAAATTTGATGTCATGTTTTCACTTTCATTCAGTTCAAAATATGATCAAATTTTCCTTGTGATTACATATTTGACCCATGGGTTACTTAATTTCCAAATATGGGGGAATTTTCCAGACATCATTCCATTATTCTTTTCTTTCCTTCTTTTTTTGAGATGGAGTGTTGCTCTGTTGCCAGGCTGGAGAGCAGTGGTACAATCTTGGCTCACTGCAACCTCTCCCTCCTGGGTTCAAGCAATTCCCTTGTCTCAGCCTCCTGAGTAGCTGTGACTAGAGGCCTGCACCACCATGCCTGGCTATTTTTTTGTATTTTGGTAGAGACAGGGTTTCACCATGTTGGCCAGGATGGTCTTGATCTCCTGACCTCGTGATATGCCTGCCTTGGCCTCTCAACGTGCTGGGATTACAGGCGTGAGCCACCATGCCCAGCCCATTCCATTATTATTTTCTATTTTTCTTTTTTCTCCTATTTATTTATTTACTTATTTTCAGTTCCCTCTCAGGCTCTAAATTCTGTTATTATTTTCTAGTTTAATTCCATTGTGTTCAGAGATGTACTTTTTATGATTGAACTCCTTTAAAATTTATTTATTTATTTATTTTAAGATGGAGTCTCACTCTGTTGCCCAGGCTGGAGTGCAGTGGCCTGATGTCGGCTCACTGCACTCTCTGCCAAGCAGGTTTAAGTGATTCTACTGCCTCAGCCTCCTGACTAGCTGAGATTACAAGGGCATGCCACCACTCCTGGCTAATTTTTGTATTTTCATTTTCACAGGGTTTCACTGTGTTGCCCAGGCTGGTCTCAAACTCCTGACCTCAGGTAATCCACGTGCCTTGGCCTCCCAAAGTGCTGGGATTATAGGCATGCATGAGCCACCACTCCTGGCCTCTTTTACATTTATTAAGACTTGTTTTATGCCTCCAAATATGGTATAACTTGGTGGATATGCATTTGAAAATAATACATATTCTGCTGTTGTTGGATATTCCATTAATGTTGTTTATGTGGAATTGGTTAATAGCATTGTTTGAATCTTGTATACCTTTACTGAGGTATCACTGCCTTTTACTTGTGAGCATTTATATCATTTATATTTAATGTAATTATTGATATGATTGAGTTTGAATCAATTTTGCTATTGGTTTTTCATTTATTCCATTTGTCTATTGGTCTTTTTTCTCTTTTCTTTTTTATTTGGAGACAGATTTGCCCTCTGTTACCCAGAGTGGAGTGCAGTAGAGCTATCACAGTTCACTGCAGCCCGGCATTGGTCTATTTTTCTGCATCTTTTTTTTTTTTTTTTTTTCCCGAAAAAGGGCCTCCCTATGTTGCCCAGGCTAGAATATCAAACTCCTGGGCTCAAGTGATCCTCCTGCCTTAATCTCCCGAAGTGTTGGGAATACAGGTGTAAGTCACCAGAGTCAGTCCGTTTCCGCCCCCCGCCCCCCGCCCCCTTAGGTACATAATTCAATGCCAACAGTTCTCTTTTTTCAATACTTTAAGCATGTCACTCCACGGGGACGCTGTCTGGAGAATTCCATAAGCCTCATCCTCCAGGACCACAGGGCAGACGGGACAGCCCTTAGGGCCGCTGCACCCCATAAGGTCCCTTTGGAGGAGACAAAGACCCGAGACAGTTCCGTGGCGAGGCCGAGGGAGATGGGACGATGGGGCAGGGAGGACCGCGGTGTCCCCGCCCTTTAGGATCGTCCCAACCTTTGGACCCACTCACGCTTGGGGACGTTGAGGAGTGTTGAAGTCGCCAAGACGCGAGTCCACGGGCAAGAAGCCACACGCATTTTGCCGCTTGTTCCGCGCAAGTGCAGAGCGCGTGGGCGGTGTTGGGCACCTTCGGCCGCGCCCTCAGCTCCACCCCCTGTGGGCGGGGCCCGAGCCAGTCCCTAAAGCCACGCGACCGCCCGCTCCGGGGCTGGAGCTGCCGACCGCTGCGCGCTACGCCCGGGTTGTCGCCGTCCCCCGTTGCCGCCGTCATGTCCCAGCAGCTGTCCCGGGCCCGGCCCGCCACGGTCCTGGGCGCCATGGAGATGGGGCGCCGCATGGACGTGCCCACCAGCGCCGCAGCCATGCGCGCCTTCCTGGAGCGCGGCTACACCGAGATAGACACGGCCTTCGCCTACGCCGACGGCCAGTCCGAGACCATCCTGGGCGGCCTGGGGCTCGGGCTGGGCGTCGGCGACTGCAGAGGTAACAGTGGCCCCTGATCCTCCCCCTGCCCTGTGCAAAGCTGAGCCCGCCCCCAGCCATGCACCGCGCCGGCCCCCGGCCCCAGGCAGCACCGACGGCTTCGTCCCGATCCCACTCCCGTCCACCCCGCAGCTCAGGAAACCCCAGGCTTCTCAGGCACATTTAGCTCCGGACAACTGGACGGTGCTTTGTCCGGACTCCCTTTCTCTGGTCTTGTCTTCCGGGAGGTAACCCAGCACCCTCATGGACGCCTGGATGACTTGGTCTCGCCTGGAATGACTTGGCTAGTCCCTCTCTGGGGCACGAAAACCATTGGAATCTGGCATTGTGCAGCTCCTGTCCCCACCTGTAGCCTTCAGGTGCCCTTGACAGGCCTGATCTGTAGACGTTCTGATCTTATCGCCTGGCAGTTCATGGCACAGTGCTAGATCAGACTTTGGACCCAGCACACTCTCTACTTCCTCCTGCTCTCATGCCAGTCGTAGCCCTTGACTTTGCTCTGAGTACCTTGTGGTACTCACCAGGGTGGCAGTTGCCTGGGAGCCTGGGCAGCTCCCTCAGCACGATGGGGAATTTGGGGTGGTACAGAATCGAACTGCCCTCTTTGTAGGAGGCTCTGTCTGAGGCTATTGGAGACAAACGGACACTAACCCACTCCAGGAAGCTCCAGTTCTAGAGATGGCTGGTGAGCCCAGAATGAGCCCTTCCTGAGAGGGACTCCGTGAAGAAAGAATGGATAGGAGTTTGCCAGGAGGAGTAAGAGGGGCAAGGGCATCAGGGCGGTGGGCGTGGGTGTGCAAAGGCAATGTGATTTGGCAATTCTGAGGGTGCTGGAGGAGGCAGGTGTAGCCCTAGGGGAGGATGTGTGTATAGGGGAGGAGGAGCGGCGCTCAGTCCGACGCCATTGGCAGTGCTTAGGCTGATGCCTGGCAGACACACAGTGAGGGCTGGGAAACCTTAGCTGTTCCTTTCTTCTCAATATTAGAACCTTTTGCCTCCTTCCACTCTTGAGTGTCTGAGTGGAGTCTTGTCCATTTCTCCTCTGCCCTCCTGCCAGCCTAAGAGACTTTCTAAGTGTGAAAAGTGGGAAGAGGACTCTCCACTCACCTGTTAGTCCAGCCCACTAGGAACTAGGTTACTTTTTTTTCACCACATGGTGCATCCCAAACAAAAGAAGCCTAGTGCACGCATCTCAGTGTAACACTTTTTTTTTTTTTTTTTGAGACGGAGTCTCGCTCTGTTTCCCAGGCTGGAGTGCGGTGGTGCGATCACGGCTCACTGCAACCTCTGCCTCCCGGGTTCAAGCAATTCTCCTGCCTCAGCCTCCCGAGTAGCTGGGATTACAGGCGCCTGCCACTGTGCCTGACCAGTTTTTGTATTTTTAGTACAGATGGGGGTCTCACCATCTTGGCCAGGCTGGTCTTGAACTTCTAACCTCGTGATTCACCCACCTTGGACTCCCAAAGTTCTGAGATTACAGGCATGAGCCACTGCACCTGGCCTTTTTTTTTTTTTTTTTTTTTTGACAGGTTCTTGTTCTTTTGCCTAGGCTGGAGTGCAGTGGTGCAATCATGGCTCATTGCAGCTTTGACTTCTCAGGGCTCAAGCAACCCTCCCACCTCAGCCTCCCAAGTAGCTGGGATTACTACAGGACTGTGCCACCACACCCAACTAATTGTTTGCATTATTCATAGAGACAGGAGTCTAACTTTGTTGCCCTGGTCTCAAACTTCTGGGCCTCCTGCCCTGGCCTTCCAAAGTGCTGAGATTACAGGTGTGAGTCACTGCAGATCTGCACCCTCTGCCTGGCCCTTAGTTCTGATTTTTTTTTTCTTTTCTTTTTTAATCCGTCTCTTCCGTCTTTGAGTCCAAGGTTGGCTGGGCCAACGTCCTTAGATCTCAGATCTGAAGTGAAGTGCACACTGAGAAGCAGAGGCGTGGTTTGGAAAAATTCCTAATGAATAGTACCTAAAACCTGCTCCCTGCCAGATCTCAAGGGCTCCAGTGACTGCCCTCCTGCCAGCCTATGTGACTTTCTAAGTGTGAAAAGTGGGAAGAGGACTCTCCACTCACCTGTTAGTTCGGCCCACTTGGAACTAGGATCCCCTTTTTTTTTTTTTTTTTTTTTTGAGACAGGCTCTCATTCTGTTGTCCAGGCTGGAGGGCAGTGGCATGATCTTTGCTCATTACAGCCTTGATCCCCCAGTCTCACATGATCCTCCCAACTCAGCTTCCCAAGTAGCTGAGATTACAGGCATGCGCCATGATGCTTGGCCAATTGTTGTATTTTTTGTAGAGACGGGGTTTCACCATTTTGCCCAGGCTGCTCTTGAATGCTTGGGCTCAAGAGATACACCCACCTGGGCCTCTCTAAGTGCTGGGATTATGAGGGTGAGCCACTTTGCCTATTCTCCAGCTAGGATTTTTTTCTTTCTTTCTTTTTTTTTTTTTTAAGACAGAGTCTTGCTTTGGCACACAGGCTGGAGTGTAGTGGCAAAATCTCGGCTTACTGCAACCTATCCTTCCTGGGTTCAAGCGATTCTTGTGCCTCAGCCTCCCAAGTAGCTGGGACTACAAGTGTGAGCTACCGAAGCCAGCCTCCAACTTGGATTCTTAATAGGGGGCAGAGCGCGATGTGTTCAGCTCACTTCTTTTGTTTTTAGACAATTTTGCTCCGTCTCCCAGGCTTGAGTGCAGTGGCATGATCTGGGCTCACTGAAACCTCCACCTCCCAGGTTCAAGCGATTCTCCTGCCTCAGCCCTCCATGTAGCTGGGATTACAGGCATGCACCACCATGCCCATATAGGTTTTGTATTTTTTGTTGGCCAGGCTGGTCCCAAACTCCTGACCTCAAGTGACCCGCTCACCTCGGTCTCCCAGAGTGCTGGGATTATAGGTGTGAGCCACTATGCCTGGCCTTAAGCTCACTCCTGAATCACTTGATTGGCCACTCACTGATCTGTTCTATCCAGTAAGTCTAATTGATACTTGCCTTTCCTTCCCAGGGGCCCATGTGAGGCCTCTTGGGTCTCTTAATTCCTGCTGCAGTCTCCTTGCTGATCTCCCCACTTCCAGCCTGCTTTCTGTCCATGCTGCATTCAGAATCATCTCCAGAACCACCACCTCTTTCCCCATCTTGAAAGCCTTCAGAGTAGGCTGGGCATGGTGGCTCACGCCTGTAATCGCAGCACTTGGGGAGCCCAAGGTGGGTGGATCACCAGTTCAGGAGATCGAGACCATCCTGGTCAACATGGTGAAACCCTGTCTCTACTAAAAATACAAAAATTAGCCAGGCGTGGTGGCACATGCCTGTAATCCCAGCTACTCAGGAGGCTAAGGCAGGAGAATCGCTTGAACCAGGGAGTCGGAGGTTGCAGTGAGTCGAGATCGTGCCACTGCACTCCAGCCTGGTGACAGAGCAAGAATGCATCTCAAAAAAAAAAAAGGCTTCAGAGGCTCCCTACAGCCCCCTAAAGTCCCAGGGACCCTTCGGCATCGGATCTGTGGTCTCTTCTTTTGCACCAAGGGCCCCCGTGGACCTGGTGCTCTGGAAACACTCCCACACGTGGCTTTCCACACACCTCTTGCTTGCTTTGGCTGCGTCCCCACACTCTGGAATGAGCTGTTCACCGTTCCCCACCTGGTGGCCTCTGACTTCCCCTTGGAGATTCTGATTCAGATTCTGAGGCAAGCCTTTCTGCGCTCCCAGCGGGCCTCGCACCCCTATGCTGTGGGTTTCTCTAGTACCCTGTGCGTCTCCCTTCCTCACTTACTCTAGAGTGGCCCCTTAGGCTGTGAGCCCTAGGCAGCAGGGATCAGCTTCTCTCCCAGCCCCTCATGCCTGGCACATCCAGCTGCACCATCGTGATAGTAGCGGCAGCTCATAATGAGCACTTTTATCCAAGTTCTGATCCATCCTCAGGATCTCTCTGCAAGATCGCACTATTTTCACTGTCACGTTGATAGTTACAGGAGGCAGTCAAATGCCTCTGCAGATCAGGGCAGGTCCCCGGTGAAACCCCACCTACAAGCTGAAGACAGTTTAAAGCCTGAAAGCCAAGCTACAGGTGAAGTCCTTGGACAGGATTGAGAAGCTGTCTTCCTGCTTGGCACACTTTCCTCTGATTGGTCTCCACTCTTCACCTATTTCACACATACCCCCACTTTCCTAATCGGTTTTCTACACTGCTGTGGCCACATTTGAGTGGTGTCTTGGTGTGTTTGCCTTAACCTTTTTTGCATACTAGCACACCAAACAGCACGCACTCCCCATTCTGAGTCCATAAAAAGCCCCGGACCCAGCCACACCGAGTAAAGTACCCACCGAATTGCAGGGGTAAAGGACCCTGAACTGCCCTACCCCTGGGTCCCTCTCCACTGAGAGCTCACCCTTCATTTGTCATCATATCCTCACTCTTTTTGGACGTATGTCAAGAGCTCAGGAATCTCTGAACACAGGTATAAGCTATCATACAGGCAGGCTGGGGCGCATCTGGCCCAGCCACAGACTGAGCCGATATACAAGCCAGACTTGGCCAGGCCCAGCGGGCAGGGTACCTCCAGCGGCAGGTAGTGGGATCTGGGCAGGGGGGCATCACTGACCGGAGATCCCAGCTCAAAAAGTGACTGAGAAAATTCCTGCGTCAACGTTACAGTTGAAGGGATCAAGACGCGGGCTAAGTAACTTGGTGAAGATTGCAGAGTTAGTCATAGCAGAGCTTGAATATGAACCCAGCCCTCTCTCTTAACCATTATACCAGACCCCCTTCCAATGTTTGATCAACTGGCCTAAATTTTTGTTTTTCTTTTCTTTTTTTTTTTTTGAGATGGAGTCTCACTCTGTCGCCCAGGCTGGAGTGCAGTGGCGTGATCTTGGTTCACTGCAACCTCCACCTCCTGGGTTCAAGCAATTCTCCTGCCTCCCGAGTAGCTGGGATTATAGGTATGCACCACCGTGCCCCGCTCATTTTTGTATTTTTGGTAAAGACCGTGTTTTACCATGTTGGCCAGGTTGGTCTCAAATTCCTGACCTCAGGCGATCCACCTACCTCAGCCTCCCAAAATGCTGGGATTACAGGCATGAGCCAATGCGTCCAACCCTGAATTTTCATTTGTCTCTCCTCTCAGTGAAAATTCATACCAAGGCCAATCCACTGTTTGGGAACTCACTGAAGCCTGACAGTCTCCGGTTCCAGCTGGAGACATCACTGAAGCGGCTGCAATGTCCCCGAGTAGACCTCTTCTACCTGCACATGCCAGACCACAGCACCCCGGTAGAAGAGACACTGCGTGCCTGCCACCAGCTGCACCAGGAGGTGAGGGGACTCCTGAGCTCTGGGAGGTGGTCCGCCACTGCTCTCCTTATCCTGATCCCACTCATGAGAGCAGAGGCACCAGGGTGGTCCCAGGGTGCAGCAGGAAACAGCCCCACTCCCAGGGGCCCCACCCTGCCTCCCCTTACAGGTCTGGGCTGCTGGGTTCTGACTGCAGCCTCACTCGTGCAGGGCAAGTTCGTGGAGCTTGGCCTCTCCAACTATGCTGCCTGGGAAGTGGCTGAGATCTGTTCCCTCTGCAAGAGCAACGGCTGGATCCTGCCCACTGTGTACCAGGTGAGGGCCGGGGCTAGAGAGGCCACAATCTCCAGGACTCCTGCTCATCATGGGCTCTCTTTGCCCCTCTGACTGCCCCCCGTGCCTTCTGCATAGCAGCCACTCCCCTGCTGAAAGCTGCAGATGGCTCCCAGTTACCCTCAGGATGCCGTTCGAGCTCCTCAGCCTGGCCGCTGGGCATCTGCTTCCTTCCTGCCTGAGTGTGCACCTTGGTCCCTTTCTTCCCCACCTCACCCTGCACGCAGACTGGAACCCACCCTCCCCGCCACTGCCCCTTCTCTGGGAGAAGGGTTCAGGTCTCACACAGGTGTGTCTTCCGTTGGAAGCTTTTCTAGATGGGCCCAGAAGACACTGAGACCTCAGGTCCTCATTTACCTCCTTATCACTCATTCTACAAATGTTTGTTCATCTGCTGGGTGCCAGGCACTGGTCACAGAACTTTCTAGTATATTATGATTGCCTCTACTTGATTATAACTGTTTATGCTTGACCTTACTATAAATCCTTGAGGGAAGGGACCTTGTCCTTTTGGCTTAAGCATATAAATCTGACAACCAGCTTATAGTTGGTGCTCATGAAAGTTGGCTGAAGGAATGAATTTTCCTTGGTCATAAGCCCCCTTCACCAGCACCAGTAAGAATAAGTATATGCTCAGATGGTTAAGGTCCTAGAATTGTTAATGTCTGAAATAAGGGTTCTACAAGGGTAAATTTGAATTTTGACACATCCATCCTCTCCCCGGGGTCCCTCTCCCTGCAGGGCATGTACAACGCCATCACCCGGCAGGTGGAACCGGAGCTCTTCCCCTGCCTCAGGCACTTTGGACTGAGGTTCTATGCCTACAACCCTCTGGCTGGTACGTGGAGCATTCCTGGCCCTGTCTCAGCCTATTCCCACCCCACTGATGCCCAGCCCGGGACGTGGGAAGCAGGGAGGGTTTGACAAGAGGCTGGGCTGCATCCTTCACCCCTCCTGGGTCCCTGCCTCTCCCTTAGTCCAGAGCCCTGAGGGACGTGGCAGCTTCTGGGGCACTCTGGGCCTGGGGGCTGACTGCTGCCTTCCTGCAGGGGGCCTGCTGACCGGGAGGTACAAGTTTGATGACAAGGATGGGAAACAGCCCCTGGGCCGCTTCTTTGGGACGCCATGGGCAGAGTTGTACAGGGATCGGTGAGCAGGGGGTGCCTGGTGAGGATGGCTATGGTGGGGTCCGCTTATGTGCAAAGAAGTCCTGGGCTGCTCCTGGGGTGAGGCCTTTCCTCACTGCCGCGCCTCCTCCCCTGCATTCCTTCAGGAATTCCCAAACCCTCCGTGGGTTTTCTTCTTGTCTTGAGACCTCCAGGAGTCGATGAGGCTCCCTGGACTTTGGGGTCTTGAAGTCGTAGCTCTTTCCTGAAAAATCACCTGCTAGGAAGGAAAGAAAGAGCCCTGGAGGGAGGTCTGCTCCATCTGAGCGGCCCCTGTGTCCCTAGGGAAAGTAAGTTCAGGCTGATGAGTCCTCAAGAGTAAAGATTCGTGGAGGTCTCTGGTGAGGGGGCTGGCATCCTGGGTGGTTCTCGTGCCCAGTGAAGGGGGAGACCGATGCCTAGAGAGGACACCTGCTCAGGACCACAGGGTGTGGGTGGGGCAGTGGCCCTGGATGGCTCTTCGGTTATGGCTCCCAGTGTCACCCCCATGGTACTGACCCCTGTGCCACTGTCCCCCCTTCCCAGCTACTGGAAGGAGCACCACTTCCAGGCCATTGCTCTGGTGGAGAAGGCCCTGCAGGCCGCGTATGGCGCCCGCGCCCCCAGCATGACCTCGGCTGCCCTCCGGTGGATGTACCACCACTCACAGCTGCAGGTAGGCAGCGACCTGGGTGCTCAGCTTCTGCCCTTCCAGGGGAACCAGGAATACCTTTAGGTGAAGGCTAAAACATTTGTTTTCTTGATTCCTCAGAAAGTTCTCTTTCTTCGAACTCTCACAAATATTCTTCCCACTGGTCTTTTTCTATTTTTTATTTTTTTAGAGACAGAGTCTCCCTCTGTCACCCAGGCTGGAGTACAGTGGTGCAATCTTGGGTCACTGCAACCTCCGCCTCCTGGGGTCAAGCGGTTCTCCTGCCTCAGCCTCCTGAGTAGCTGGGATTACAGGCCTGCACCACCATGCCCAGCTAATTTTTTGTATTTGTAGTAGAGATGGGTTTCACCATGTTGCCCAGGCTGGTCTTGAACTCCTAAGCTCAGATAATTTGATTTGTCCTCCTCAGACTCTGAAAGTGCTGGGGTTACAAGTGTGAGCCACTGTGCTTGGCTTTCCCACTGGTCTTTGATTGTATCTGAGTGTCAGGATTTGTTTTATTTATTTATTTATTTATTATTATTATTATTTGTCTAAATATTCCACAATGCAGGAGTGTCAGGATTTGTAATGAGGGCTTCAGTACAGGGATTTCCTTATTCCTTAGGCTTTACGAAATATGATTATCCCAGTGTTATTAATGAAGAAACTGAGGTTCACCCAGTTATTAAAGGAGCAGACATTTTAACACAGTTTGAGTGTAAAGCCCACTAGTCTCACTTTTTTGGTGGAAGCTGGAGTTTCCCTCTCTCGGTGCCTCATAGATGTTGGCTAGTGTCTGGCATATATACAGTAGGTGATCAATAAATTAGTGCTAAGTGCTCTACATAATTTTTCATACCCATAACCATGTTGAAAATAGAGAAGAGGTTGCAAACATTTTCTCCCATTCTGTAGGCTGCCTGTGCAATCTGGCGATAGTTTCTTTTGCAATGCAGCAGCTCTTTAGTCTAATTTGATCCCATTTGATTATTTTGCTTGTTGCCATTGCTTTCAATGTTTTAGTTATGAAGTCTTTGCCCATGCCTATGTCCTGAATGATACTGCCTAGGTTTTCTTCTAGCGTTTTTATGGTTTTAGGGCTTATGTTTAAGTCTTTTTTTTTTTTTTTTTTTTAAAGACGGGGTTTCACCATGTTGGTCAGGCTGGTCTTGAACTCCCGACCTCAGGTGATCCGCCTGCCTTGGCCTTCAAAGTGCTTGTTAATGTCTGAAGAGGATTACAGGCATGAGCCACCGTGCCTGGCCATGTTTAAGTCTTTAATCCATGTTGAGTTAATTTTTGTATAAGGTGTAAGGAAGGGATCCAGTTTCAGCTTTCTGCATATGGCTAGCCAGTTTTGCAATCTATCGATCTGAAAAAGGGCTAATATCCAGAATCTACATAGAAATTAAACAAATTTACAAGAAGAAAACAAACGACGCTATCAAAAAGTAGGCGAAGGATATGAACAGGCAATTCTCAAAAGAGGACATTTATACAGCCAGCAAACATAAGAAAAAAAGCTCATCATCACACTGTGGAAGACAGTGTGGTGATTCCTCAAGGATCTAGGACTAGAAATACCATTTGACCCAGCAATCCCATTACTGGGTATATACCCAAAGGATTATAAGTCATTCTACTATGAAGACACATGCACATGTATGTTCATTGTGGTACTGTTCACAATAGCAAAGACTTGGAACCAAACCACGTGCCCATCAATGTTAGACTGGATAAAGAAAATGTGGCACACATACACCATGGAATACTATGCAGCTGTAAAAAAGGATGAGTTCATGTCCTTTGCAATGTCATGGATGATGTTGGAAACTGTCATCCTCAGCAAACTAACACAAGAACAGAAAACCAAACGCCGCCTATTCTCGCTCGTAAGTGGGAGTTGAACAATGAGAACACATAGACACAGGGAAGGGGACATCACACACCAGGGCCTGTCAGGGATGAGGGGCTAGGGGACGGATAGCAGTAGGAGAAATACCTCATGTAAATGACGGGTTGATCGGTGTAGCAAACCACCATGGCACGTGTATAGCTATGTAACAAACCTGTACGTTCTGCACATGTACCACAGAACTTAAAAGTATGTAAAATAAGAAAATAGAAAATAGAGAAGAGGATTGAGTCTCAGAGAGGTTTAATAACATAGTCATGTTTACAGAGCTGCTGTGGGCAGAACTGGGCTGTGAATGTAGGTCTGCCTGGAAGCACCCTGTGGCAGTAGGGGAGAGGATACAGGTTTTGAGTTACATGGGTACAGCTATCCAAGGCACCTTAGGTTCTTTCTGGACATATGGGGTATAAGAAAGCCCAAATCTCAGCAGGGAGGTGGCTGGGAGGGGTGTGAGTGGAGTCGCCGTGCAGCAGAAGAGGGTTGAAGTCTGGCTGTCTCCCTTGCAGGGTGCCCACGGGGATGCAGTCATCCTAGGCATGTCCAGCCTGGAGCAGCTGGAGCAGAACTTGGCAGCGGCGGAGGAAGGGCCCCTGGAGCCAGCTGTCGTGGACGCCTTTCAACAAGCCTGGCATTTGGTTGCCCTTGAATGTCCCAACTACTTCCGCTAGGCCCATTGTGGCTCAGGCTGCCCCAGGCTTTTCTGTCACCTCCTTTGCTCGCTCACACTTTCTCTAATTTAGAACTGCCTCAATAAATTCTTAGGAACAGAACTATTTGGACAAAAACCTAACAGTAGAGTCACCACCAAATGAAGAATAAAACCTTGACCACTACTATTTCTATTATAAAGTGCAAAAAAAAAAAAAAAAAAGAATAAAACCTCCCAAGATGCTGTGTGTTAGTCCACTTGTCTTGCTATAAAAAAAATACCTGAGACCAGGAGCAGTGGCCCACCCCTGTAAACCCAGAACTTTGGGAGGCCAAGGCGGGCAGATCACCTGAGGTCAGGAGTTCAAGACCAGCCTGGCCAACATGGCAAAACCCTGCCTCAACTAAAAAATACAAAAAATTAGCTGGGCATGGTGGTGGGTGCCTGTAATTCCAGCTACTCAGGAGGCTGAGGCAGGAGAGTCGCTTGAATCTAAGAGGCAGCGGTTGCAGTGAGCCGAAATTGTACCACTGCGTCGCGCCACTGTACTCCAGCCTGGGTAACAGAGCAAGACTCCGTCTCAAAAAAAAGTAAAAATCCCTGAGACTGGGTAATTTATAAAGAAAAGAGGTTTCTTTGGCTCATGGTTCTGCAGTCTCTACAAGGAAGCATGGTGCTGGCACGTGCTCCTGATGAGGGTCTCAGGAAGCTTACAGTCATGGCAGAAGGGGAGGGAGAGCCAGCATGTCACATGGAGAGAGAGGGAGCAAGAGACAGAGAGGGGATGACATTGCAGGCTCTCTTAAATAACCAGATCCTGTGTGAACTCAGAGCCACAAGTCATTGCTGTACAGATGGCACCAAGCCATTCAAGAGGGATTTACCCCCATACCCTAACACCTCCCAGCAGGCCCACCTTTAACTTCGGGGATCACATTTCAACATGAGATTTGGGGGGGGACAGATTATCCAAATGATATCATTGTGCCAGTAGCCCCTCAAATGTCATGTTCTTCTCACATTGCAAAATACAGTCATCCCTTCCCAACAGTCACCCAAAGCCATACCTTGTTCCAGCATCAACTCAATCAAAAGTCTGTTGGATGAGCCCCCTTGTGGTAAGATGGCTAGCGAGGGTACCCTTTCTACAGTCCAGGAAGTAAAAATTGTGTTGCCGAAAGATCCTTTGTCTCAGTGCTATTTTTTCTTTGTGGCACTGAGCTTCTGTTTCCAACACATTGGCACCCCAGATGGGACCCCCATTCCCTTCTGGGGTGGTCTCCAGCTGAGACCCACCTGGTGCAAAAAATAAATTAACCTGGTCTCTCAGCAATGTGGGAAAAAAGAAAAGCTTCAAGCTTTGGTAAAAATCCTAAAGTTTAAGTGTGCATGCGAGAGAGAAGTGTGAGCGTTTCCTTTCTGCAAGATCTGTGATGGTTTCATAAGGCCTAGATGGTGGAGAGAGCAAAGCAAAAGTGAAGAGGAGTGAGAGAGACCTCCCAAAGGGCAGTGGGGGGATGATCGGAATCCTCCCCTGGAAAAAGAAAGGTAAAGGTAGCCGAGAAGGTTCCAGAGGAGCCCCAGTAAAGGCCCCCTGAGGCGGCCATAGCGGTGCCTGCAGCTAGGCCAGCTGCACGTTGAGGCGGGGCCCAGGGAAGCAAGGTCGCAGGTGCCCAGGGGCCAGGCCGCTCTGAGTGGCAGCGCGCCCAGGTGGCGCACCTGAGAAGTGCTGGGGGGCTGCCCAAGGCTAAGCAGAAAGCAGCGTGGTGGAGGTCGCCCGCGGGGCCGCTAGACATGGCCAGGGGTGCCGCAAAGGCAGCAGCAGGGGCCGGGACAGGCTGGTGGAGCAATGGCCACGGCAGCAGCAAGACGGCCCGAAGCCCTGTGCCGGGAACCTTGTGGGGCAGACGGGCACAGCACCCCCTGCCTGGCTGCCTGCACCCTGAGGAGGCCCCCGGGGCACAAGAAAACCAGCAGCAACAACAGCAGCCCAAAGCAAACCCCGCTCCGGCCAGCAAAGTGTGGAGAGAGAAAGCTGAGGTCTGTTGAGAAAATGTAAGAGAAAGTGTGTGTAAAAAAGAGAGAGACAGAGTTAGAAAAAAAAAGAAAAAGAAGAAGACAAGGAGGCAAAAAAAAAAAAAGAGAGAGGCTTTTTCTTTTGCAACTCAGGCAAAACAACTAAACCAAAACATGTTAAAAAAACTTTAAAGAGGAAAATTATAAAGAGGAGGGAATTGTGGGAAGTATAAAAGTTCCTCTTTAAAGTTTTCTTTCTTGCTAAAGAATAAATCATAAGCGTGCTAATAACTCTTTGTTAAACCCTATCCTATGCAGCTGTTAGACGTGCCGTGCTTACAGGCACGTAGCATATTCTATGTCCTTGTACTTTAACCAAGATATCTGTGCTGGGAGTGCTCACAGGCATGTCCCAGATCTCCATTGCTTTTGCCTGTTTAGAAAAGTTTTTGTTGTTGTTATTGTTGTTGTTGTTTTTGTTTTTTTTTGTTTTTGTTTTTGTTTTTTTGAGACGGAGTTTCGCTCGTTACCCAGGCTGGAGTGCAATGGCGCGATCGCGGCTCACCGCAACCTCCGCCTCCTGGGTTCAGGCAATTCTCCTGCCTCAGCCTCCTGAGTAGCAGCGATTACAGGCACGCGCCACCATGCCCAGCTAATTTTTTGTATTAGTAGAGACGGGGTTTCACCATGTTGACCAGGATGGTCTCGGTCTCTTGACCTCGTGATCCACCCGCCTCGGCCTCCCAAAGTGCTGGGATTACAGGCTTGAGCCACCGCGCCCGGCTAGAAAAGTTTTAAGTTGTTAGCCAATCAGGTTTTAGTTTAAATTGTGACGTCTGGCTCCAGCCAGCCAAGATCAGACACAGCAGTAAGGACGACCCCAGATGTGTAAGGAATAAATATGTGTGTTTTCCTTTGTTCACTGTACTCTCATGGCAAGCTGGCTAGTGAGGGTACCCTTCCTGCAGTCCAGGAAGTAAATATTGCATTGCTGAAAGATCCTTTGTCTCAGTGCTAATTTTTCTTTGTGGCACCAAGCGTCTGTTTCCAACAAGTTCAAAGTCTCATCCGAGACTCAAGGCAAGTTTCTTCCACCTATGAACCTGTATAATCAAAACCAGGCCGGGTGCAGTGGCTCACGCCTATAATCCCAGCACTTTGGGAGGCCGAGGCGAGTGGATCACGAGGGCAAGAGATTGAGACCATCCCGGTCAACATGATGAAACTCCGTCTCTACTATATATACAAAAATTAGCTGGGCATGGTGGTGCATGCCTGTAGTACCAGATACTCGGGAGGCTGAGGTGGGAGAATTGCTTGAACCCAGGAGGCGGAGGTTGCGGTGAGCCAAGATCGTGCCATTGCATTCCAGCCTGGGTAACAAAAGCGAAATTCCATCTCAGAGAAAAAAGAAAAAAGAAAAAAAAAATCAAAACCAAATTATTTACTCCCAAGATACAGTGGTGGCACCCCTATTGGGTAACATACCCATTGCAAAAGGGAGAAATCGGCCAAAAGAAAGGGGCAACAGGCCCACACAAGTCTGAAGCCCAGTAGGGCAGGCTGAAAATGTAAAGCTCCAAAATCATCCTTGACTCCGTGTCCCACATCCTGGCCACACTGGTGCAAGCGATGGGCTTCCGAGTCCTCAGGCAGCTCCACATATGTGGCTTTGCAGGATGCAGCCCCCATGGCTGCTCTCACTGGTTGGAGTTGAGTGCCTGTGGCTTTTTCAGTCTCTGGGTACAAGCTGCTGGTGGCTCTATAATTCTGGGGTCTGGAGAATGGTGGCCCCTTTCCCACAGCTCCATTGGGCAGCGCCCTAGTGGGGACTCTGGCTGGGTGGCTCCAACCTCATATTTTCCCCCCAGCGTTGCCCTAGTAGAGTGTGAGGGCTGTCCTGAGGTCCTCTGAAATGCCTTTCACCCCCTTTTCCCCATCATCTTGGCTATTAGCACATAACTCCCTTTTAGTCAAGCTCATCTCTCTAGCAAGTGTTTTCTCTACAGCCCACTTGAATTCCTCTCCTGAAAATGCTCCTTCCTTCTTCATGACATGGTCAGGCTGTAATTTTCCAGGCTTTTATACTCTGCTTCCCTTTTAATTATAAATTCTAACTTTGTCATTCCTTTGCTGCTGTATCTGACTGTAGGCTTTTAGAAACAACCATGCAACATCCTGAATCCCTTGCAGCCTAGAAATTTCTCCCACCAGAAATTTCTACATCATCATTCTTAAGCTAAACCTTCCACAAACCCCTTGGACAAGAACTCAATGCAGCCACATTCTTTGCTAAGGCATTACATGGTTGACCTTTGGTCTAGTTCCCGATAAATTCCCCATTTCCATTTGAGACCTCCTCGTCGGCCTGTCCTTCACTGTATTTCTTTTTCTTTATCTTTTATTTTATTTTTTTTTTTGAGAAGGAATCTCGTGCTGTCGCCCAGGCTGGAGTGCAATGGCACAATCTCGGCTCATTACAGCCTCCACCTCCTGGGTTCAAATGATTCTCCTGCCTCAACCTCTTCAGCAGTTGGGATTACAGGCACCTGCCACCACACCCAGCTAAGTTTTGTATTTTTAATAGAGATGGGGTTTCATCATGTTGGCCAGGCTGCTCTCAAACTTCTGACCTCATGATCTGCCTGCCTCCTGGCCCAGCCTCATTGTATTTCTATTAGCACTTTTGTCACAACTACTTAACAAGTCTGTAAGAAGTTCCAAACTTTCCCTAACCTTCCTGTCATCTTCTGAGCCCTCCAACCTCTTCCAGCCTTTGCCCATTTCCCAGTTCCAAAGCTGCTTCCAACCTCCATTTTCAGTTATTGTTACCGTAATGCTGCACTCCTCCATACTAATTTTCTGTGTTAGCCCATTTGTGTTACTATATAGGAATACCGGAGCCTGGGTAATTTATAAAGAAAGGAGATTTCCTTGGCTCACAGTTCTGCTGGCTGTGAGCATGACGCCAGCATCTACTTCTAGGGAGGCCCTCAGGAAGTTTACAATCTTGGTGGACTGGCAAAAAGGGAGCGGACGCGTCACATGGCAAGAGAGGGAGCAAGAGGGAGGGAGATGGTGCCAGGTTCTTTTAAACACTCAGGTCTCCTGTGAACTAAGAGAGGGAGAATTTATTATCATGAAGATGGCACCAAGCCATTCATGAGGGATCCGCCCCAGTGACCCAAATACCTCCCACAAGGCCCACTTCCAACACTGGAGGTCACATTTCAACATGAGATTCGAAGGGGAGAAAACATCCAAGCCATATCAGTGTGGAACTTTTTTTTTTGAGATGAAGTCTCGCTCTGTTGCCCAGTCTAGAGTGCAACGGCACAATCTTGGCTCACTCCAACCTCCGCCTCCCGGGTTCAAGAAACTCTCCTGCCTCAGCCTCTTGAGTAGCTGGGATTACAGGCACATGGTATCAAGCCTGGCTAATTTTTGTATTTTGAGTAGAGACAGGGGTTTTATCATGTTGGCCAGACTGGTCTCGAACTCCTGTACTCAGGTGATCCACCCGCCTCAGCCTCCCAGAGGGCTGGGATCACAGGAGTGAGCCACCACGCCGGCCCAGTGTGGAACGTATTTACCACTCTCGATCTCAGCAGTGGTTTTCCTCTCGTCTTAGCTAAAGCCTCCTGTCTTTTCATCCATAACCTCCTCAGCGGTGGTTCTGGGCTTCTTTTTGTTGGGTATGGGGGCAAGGGCAGTGGGGTACACATTTTCCTCACCCCTACTCCAAACAGGAGGCATTCAAGGCTGGAGAAGAAAAAGCACAGGTTTGGTGGCTGCTGTGTGACTATTGCAGCAAAATCCCTCCAGCCCTGGGCAGGGCAGCAGGCAGCACTTAGAGCAGCCCCTGAAAGTGACGAAAGGGGCCCAACTTGGAAATGTAGATAACACCACTAACCCAAAAGCCTGACCCAAAAAAGGTCCCATTTGCTGACCAGAGGGAGACACCTGCAGAGAAAATTTATTCTTTATGAAAAGAAATTTCCCCCTCATTCTTTTTATCCATACAACATAGATACTCCCTGATGTAGGGTGGCCTGTCAGTTATCTTTGGACAAAAAAGCACACCAAAATTGAGTTGCTTTATATGACAGAATCTCCCAAGTTGACGAGGAAATTCAGCACAGTCTCTGTCCATCCAAATCCCAGCTGCTATTTATTTATTTATTTTTCCGAGAAGGAGTCTGTCTCCCAGGCTAGAGTACAGTGCAGGGAATCTTGGTTAACTGCAACATCCACCTCCTGGGTTCAAGTGGTTCTCCTGCCTCTGCCTTCTGCGTAGCTGGAATTATAGTCATGCGCTACCACATCTGGCTAATTTTTCATTTTTTGTAGAGATGGGGTTTTGCCATGTTGACCAGGTTGGTTTCAAACTCCTGACCTCAGATGATCCTCCCACCTCAGCCTCCCAAAATGCTGGGATTATAGGCATGAGCCACCACACCCAGTCAGCTTTTATTTTCTTTTTAAACACAGAAATTGACAAACTGGTTTAAAAATTCATAGGGAAATTCAGAGCACCCAGGATAGCCAAGGCGTGAGCCAGCGTGCCCTGCCAAATCATACACTTTAAGTAGATCAACTTTATAGTGTCTGAATTATGTCTCAATCAGTTGTTTTTGAAAAACAAAACAGGCAGGGCATGGTAGCTCATGCCTGTAATCACAGAAATTTGGGAGGCCTAGGCAAGGGGATTGCTTGAACCCAGGAGTTCAAGACCAGCCTGGGCAACGTGGTGAAATCCCATCTTGATGAAATACACAAAAATCTGTTGGGTGGTGGCAAACCTGCTGTTTGGTAGAACTCAGTGGGGAAGCTTCATCTATCTGTTCCCCAGTGTCCGAGATGTGATTTAGCAGCTGGAGGCAAGGGTTGCCTGGAGACATTCACTTATCAGCTGCTGTCATCAACCGGTAGACATGTCACCTCTGCATGTGGCTTCCAAGGGAGAACATCCCAAGAAAACTAGGCAGAAGCTGTGTGGCCTTTTATGCCCCAGCCTCAGAAGTCTATAGCATCACTTGTGTCCTGGGAGGAGAGTCAAAGATACTTTTGCAAAGCGCATGTGAGAGTATGGGGTACTTATCTTAGGAAATAAACTTTTTTTTTTTTTGAGGTGACACTTTCGCTCTTGTCGCCCAGGCTGGAGTGCAGTGCTGCGATCTCGGCTCACTGCAACCTCTGCCTCCTGGGTTCAAATGATTCTCTTGCTTCAGATTCCTGAGTAGCTGGGATTACAGGCATGTGTCACCACACCCAGCTAATTTTTTGTATTTTTAGTAGAGATGGGGTTTCTCCATGGTGGTCAGGCTGGTCTTGAATTCCTGACCTCAGGTGATCCGCCCGCCTTGGCCTCCCAAACTGCTGGGATTAACAGGTGTGAGCCACCACGCTCGGTGGAAATAAACTCTTCACACTGGGAGCAATGGTCCTGAGTGGTCAAGTCGAGATGAGCCCCAGAAGCTGCTGAGACTCTTGAGTATTCCCATCAGGCATGTATTCTCTGCCATCACATCCCATTTGTTAGAATCTTCTGGATACTATATCTCAAAATAGTTGATGGCCACTTGAATTCAGCCATTTCAAATATTTTTTTCTCTTTTTTCCCACTTCACTTCCTCCCCCGGTCATTTCATATCGAAAGAGCTTCTTCAAGAGACAATTCCCAAACAGCACCTTGAGTATAAATACATATACAGTTTGTATTTGTTAATTTAAAAACAAGTAAGTGAGGATGAACAAAAATACTTGAAGGAGCAGAGCTGGATCTGGAGAGCATCGAGCATCTCTCTCTCTCTCTCTCTTTTTTTTTTTGGAGACGGAGTGTTGGTCTGTCACCAGGCTGGAGTACAGCTCTGTCACTAAGCTGGAGTGCAGTGGGGCAATCTCAGCTCACTGCAACCTCCGCCTCCTGCATTCAAGCAATTCTCCTGCCTCAGCCTCCCGAGTAGCTGAGACTACAGCTGCATGCCACCACACCTGGATAATTTTTTGTATTTTAGTAGAGATGGGGTTTCACCATGTTGCCCAGGCTAGTGTTGAACTCTTGAGCTCATGTAATCTGCCCGTCTCGGCTCTCAAAGTGCTAGGATTACAGGCATGAGCCACCGCACCCGGGCACGTCTAATGTATTTAATCATCCTCAAACTATGGAAACTGGTCTGTGCTGGTCTGCAGTGTATAAAAGACTGGAGAAGGAGGTGGTACAGATTTTGCACATGGGAATTCACAAGGAGGGGAGCTCCTGAAACTTCAGGTGGCAGAGAGGGCCACGAGCTGCCCCACTTGCTTCATTTCTGACCTGCTTGTTCCCAGTGACTGGGTTGGTTGGCATCGCCAGTGTCTCATATTTGGCCATTCTGAATACATTTCAGAAGCAACAGGAAAGTAAGAGTGCTAGGTTCCATAATGGCTTATGAACAAGTACATTTCTGTTGCACGGACTTTTAATTTTTCTTTTTCATTTGAGATGGAGTCTTGCTCTGCCATCCAGGCTGGAGTACAGTGGTGCGATCTCAGCTCACTGCAACCTCTGCCTCCCAGGTTCAAGCAATTCTCCTGCCTTAGCCTCTGGGACTACAGGCATGTGCCACCATGCCTGGCTAATTTTTTTTTTTTTTTAAGTAGAGACGGGTTTCACCATGTTAGTCAAGATGGTCTCGATCTCCTGACCTCGTGATCTGCCTGCCTTGGTCTCCTAAAGTGCTGGGATTACAGGCATGAGCCACCACGCCCGGCCAGATTTTTAATTTAATAAGGCTGTTTTTACCATGGCATTTGTAAGTGTATGTCCACTGCAGAAACAAATTTCTATCCTCAGTGTTGAGCTTTATTAGCTGAATTTGAAACAGCATTCAGAACACTTAGATGCTTCTTTTTTTTTTTTTTAAGAGATGAGGTTTCACCATGTTGGCCAGACTGGTCTCGAACTCCTGAGCTCAGGTGATCCACTGGCCTTGGCTTCTCAAAGTGCTGGGATTACAGGCGTGAGCCACTGCGCCCAGCCTAGATACTTCACCTCTGACAAAATAGTTCCAGAAGCTTTCCTCCGATTCCATGAATTGGATGGAAAGCAGTTTATATATACAAACTGGGAGCCACCACACCCACTCTATGTTTTAAATTTTGAAAAATTTATCAAAGTGGTATGTGCCCATGGTTAAGAGCTGACGCTTTCCAAGTCTCCTTCCTCAGAGGTGGCTTTTAGAAATTCTTGCAGCTTTCTTTTCCTCTAGCAGTTAACTGCTGCACTATCTCTAAAGTATACACTTGGCTGGGAGCAGTGGCTCACGCTTATCATCCCAACACCTTGGGATACGAAGGTGGATCGCTTGAGCCCAGGAGTTTGAGACCGGCCTGGGCAAGACAGTGACACTGTCTCTACAAAAAAAGTTTAAAAAACTAGCCCTGCATGGTGTCATGCGCCTGTAGTTCCAGTCCTGGGAGGCCCAGGCAGGAGGATTGCTTGAGCTCAGGAGTTTGGCCTGGGTATCAACGCGAGACCCTCATCCCTTCTTTAAAAAAAGCTACACCCTTTATCGCTATTCCTTAATGTATCAAATTTAGATGTCGTGGGCTGCTGGAAAGCTCCTAATCTTTCTAGATTTACAAAAGCCACATCTGCAAGGTTAATTTTTGTGCACAATGTGATTTATTCCTTCTTTTTGTTTTCTCCCCCTGAAGGCAGAAGCAAGCCAAGCCACATGCAAGTGGGGCCAGTGCTAGTTTTGTGGAAATGGCCAAGGACTTAGGCAGCGGTGTCCAATTTGGGTTCACCTTATGTGCACTGTTGTGATTTAAATCTTTATGTGGCACTACCCAGGTGTTTCCGATAATCCTGGTCAGGTTCAGGAACCACTGTCCTAAGCAGAGGTTTGTCAAGCTTTTCACACTGTAGGTCCCAGGCTACAGCCCTGGAGACTCAAGGCCTGATGGGCTTCATCCCATCTGTTCCTTACAGCGTGCAAAGCTGGCCAGGCCACTTACCACCTTTCTACTTGGCATGTGGCTCATGGGGCTGGCATGGGGCATTTCCTTTCCTCACTAAGCAGGTGAGGGCAGGTGGCTCAGCTAAGGCCACAGAGCCAGAACTGGAGATCAGGACTCGTGTGTCCTAGGGTACAGTTGTGGTGTTGTAGGTGCTCAGGGGTCCTAAGGTGGCAGGGTGTTTAACACCTGGTGAAAAGGTTAAATGCTAGGGTTTTTTTGAAATGTGAGTCTCATTCTGTCCTCCAGGATGGTGTGCAGGAGCTCCATCACCACTCCCTGCAGCCTCGACCTCCCAGACTCAAGTAATCTTCCTGCGCCAGCCTCCAGAGCAGCTGGGACTAGAGGTTCTCATCCCTCCTTGGCCTCCCAAAGTGCTGGGACTACAGGTGTGGCCATCATAGCTGGCCAAATGCAAGGATTCCTGCCCACTGCCTCCCCTCTACCTGCCCAAAAACATGGATGAGGGGCCCAGAAGCCTGCATGCATTCTGATGCTCAGATATGTAAGATGTCTACTTAGAAGCCATTAGCCCCTCAGTGCTTCAGGGACCTGGGTGTGGGCAACCACCCTGGGATGACCCCTCTGTGCTATTCCCCCTCCCCACCCAGCTTCTGGAAGGAGCACCACCAGGTTGTGTATAGCACCAGTGCACCAGAATGACCTTGGCTGCCCTGCAATGGAAGGAACGCTCACAAGCTGCAGGTAACCCAGCTGTCTCTAGATGCTCAGCTGCTTCTCTCAAATTTTGCGGGGGTGTGGGGAATGGGGAAGCTGTGAGGGCTATACAGTCATTTGGTCATTTCTGAGCTAAGTCCTTTTCTTCCTATGAAAGCTCTGCATGGCCCATTTCTTCTGGGTGGTAAACCTGTTCTTAGACAAATTACTAAAGTGGCCAGGTCACCAACACGTTATTGCAATGGCCCCGTTAAGTATGATCGCCTCAGTTTTACATGAGGAAACTGGCTCAGAGCAATTTCACTTGACTAGGGTCCCACAGCTTACGTGTAGCAGGGAATCAATGTGGGTTCGACTGAAATTAACTTTTTTGTTTTTGGGGGGACAGAGTCTTCCTCTGTCATCCAGGCTGGAGTGCAGCAGCTTGATCATAGTTCAGTGACCTTGACTTCCAGGGTTCAGACAATCCTCCGCTTCACTCTCCTGTGTAGCTGAAACCACAAGCATATACCACCAAATGAATAATTTTTCTATTTTTTGTAGAGATGGGGGTTCTCACTACGTTGCCTAGGCTGATCTTGAGTCCTTGGCCTCAAGCAATCCTCCTGTCTCAGCATCCCAAATTGCTGGGATTACAGGTGTGAGCCACTGCCTGAAACCTGTGGTTTTAATTATTAGCTTTTACTGGGTCCTGGGCTGCCCACCCTGGAGACTGAGTCCAACCCTGTGTGTAGTGGCGGGCTTCCCTCTGCCTGCTGTCCCTAGCCCCCTTCTCCAGCTTGGGTATTATATGGCTATGGCTCCCCTTTAAGTGAGTACCTATTAAGTGCCAGGCCTGGAGGCAACGTACTTCACACAATTTCTAATTCAGACAAGCAGCCTGAAAGTAAAGGAAGTTTGAAGCTGAAGGTCTGGGTCACTGACTCGGGTTTACCCAGCTGCTGAGCAGAAGTCAGCAGCTCTGAAGTCAGCTCTGTCTGCAGCTGAGAACGTGTGGAGATAGGGCTTCAGAGCCCAATGGCCACGGCTGTTTGCAGGCAGTAATACAAAGCATACATGAACAAACAGAGCCCAAACAGCAGCAGGGCCATGGCTGGGAGGGGCACGATGAGTCACTGTGCAGAAGTCTAGCTGTCTCCCTTGCAGGGTGTCCATAGGGACATGGTCATCCTGGGTGGAGCAGCTGGAGAAATTGGCAGAAGCAGAGGAAGGGCCCCTGGAGTCGGCTGTCATGGAGGTGGTTGACCAAGCCTGGCACCCGAACGTTGCACTACTTCCTCTAGGCCTGGCTAGACCTGGCTCAGCTGCGGAGGGCACCACGTGCCACCTTTCATCCTCTCCTCCGGCCCGTTTTGGCCTTCAATGGTTTTAGGCTGCTTTCCCCTCAGCCGTTTGCAGATTGTCCTCTACACTCCTGCAGTCCTCCCAGCCACCCCCACGAGGTGAGAAGGCTGGGCCTGAGCTCTCCCTCAGCATTTCCTGCTAAGGCTGGCACTTGACCTGGCCCAGGGCTGGGTGACCCTGGTGAATTTGTTTCCTCTTCTGCCCACAGCCCGCTTCTTGCTGTCCTTCCCAAGGGCTTGGTGAGAAGTGGGCAGGAGTATGAAGTCTTCAAAGAGCATAGGCAGTAAGAGGGTGTCGGCACAACGCCCTTCTGAAGGTCGCCCACACCCTGGGATCCGGCCTGAGCTCTCAACAGCGGGGCTGGAGGTGGCTCTCTTCCACGCATGGCAGAGAAGAGGGCCGCCGTACACCCTGAACCGATTTGCTCTCATTCAAAACCGCTTTCACGAAATACAAACAGAACAATATGGGCTGGGTGCGGTGGCTCACACCTGTAATCCCAGCACTTTGGGAGGCCAAGGTGGGCAGATCGCTTGAGCTCAGGAGTTTGAGACTAGCCTGGGCAATATGGCAAAACCCCATCCCTATTTAAAATGAAAAAACAGAGGGGAAAAAAACCCCAAAACCAAACAAAAACAAATAGAAGGTGGACAAAACCTCCCAGGATGCCGTGGAACTTCAGACACTGGCTCTCAACTCCCGCAATGACTCCACTCATCTCAGCTCAAGCCTGTCTTCCTGGCATCCGCCAGATCTGCAGCCCTGGTGTGGAAGTGTGGAGGGCTGGGAAGGACACCTAATTTTCCCCAGCAAATCCTTTTGCCAAGGGGTACCCAGGGCTGAAGAAGAGAAGCTCCAGCTCTGGCGTGGAGCTGTGCTGTCCACAGCAGTCCCGAGGCAGCCAGTGGGGGAAGCTGGCTGACAGGCAAACCAAGGCAATCCAAGCAGAACAAGTGCAACGGCCGCCCAGGCTGGAGTGCAGCGTCATGATCACGGCTCACTGAGCCTTGAACTCCCAGGCTTACGCAACTCTTCCACCTTTCTCCAGAGTAGCGGGGACCACAGGTGCGTGCCACCACGCCTAGCTAATTTTTTCATTTTTTTGTAGAGACGGGATCTCTCTGAATTGCCCAGGCTGGTTTCAAACTCCTGGGCTCACCAAAGGCCTCTTTCTTAAGAAAGATCCCCGTCTCCAGGGAGACATCCTACAAAGTTTTATTCTTTACAGGAACTCAGTGCCCATTATGTACCCTGTCCACAGCCAAACAAAAAGCTGCTCTCTCTAGAGGGGTGGCGGCAGTCCCGCATGGTCCAGTGAGACCCCGAAGGTTCCAGGAGACCTTCGGTCCTGAGTCTCTTTCAGTCACTGTCTTCTGACTCTGAGTCTTCTGCGGACTCGGATGCACTCTCTGGCAAGTCATCTCCCATCTGCTGGAACCTTCCCGACTGTGAGTCCCACATGTATTTGATGGTCACCTTGAATTCAGCCATCTCATACCCAAAAAGCTTCTGCAAGAGACAAAGGAAACAAAACATCAGGAGGAATGAAGGTATTCAGAAGTGCGGGGCATTCTCAGGAGGCAGAGGAAAGGCAGTGGCCCCTCCTGCCAGGGCCCTCAGGGGGCCACACTCACCAGGACGCGAGCCTGCTCCGGGGTCAGCACGTCGCCCTCCTTGCACACCTCGTAGTCGGACAGCAGGGTCACCACACCTGCAGAGGAGGGGGGTCCCCAGTTACCTCTGGCCCAGGGGCCTGCAGAGCCCTCTCTGTCCTGCCAAGTTGGGAGAAATCCAGTTGGCCACCTGCCCTCCCCACAGCTCCAACACACACTGGGCAGTGGCTGCCTCCATGAGGTCCCTTGATTTGCTGCAGCCTCGACCTCCTGGGCTCGAGTGATCCTCTTGCCTCAGCCTCCCATATAGCTAGGACCACAGGCACACACCACCATGGCTAAGTTTTTGACTTTTTTTTTTTAATAGGTGCCAGGCCCCAGATGTCCTTCAAGGGCTGCATTCTGGCTGTAAGTTACTGTCTGCTTTCACCCCAACTGTGAGGCGGGCACTCTTAGCTCCATTTTCACATGAGAAAATGGAGGCTTGTAGAAATAACTTGCTCAGCTAGAAAGGGAAAAGCTTGCAGGCCTGTGCTCTTGGACTCTGGGCTGTCACCTTTTGGCTCCAGGGCTGTCCATACCTCTCTTGAGGGTGGTAGGCAGGCCCAGCTGCCTGAGCTGTGGCTCCATGGAGTGGGGGAACTGCTCCAGGGGCCCTGAGTCCAAGCTCACAGTGAAAGTTGCTTTGTTACCAGCTCGGGCATAGTCCATTTCTGCGTATTTCGTGAACCATCTAAAGGAAAAGAGAAGTGGTAAGAGGGGATGCTCCTGGCCACACCACCAGCCCACGAGTCAGGTTCCCCAAGTGTCCTGTGGTCCTGGGCCTTCTCCCATCATAGAAGCCAGCCAGCCCAGAGCACCATGCTGGAGAGGGCAGAGAGGGCTGTGGTCCCAGGCGACAAGCTCAGTGACAGGCTTACACGGAAGGAAGTCCCTGCATCATTCCTTCCCTGAAATCCCCTCACCCTCCTCTTCCCCTCCGTTCCTCAGGAGTACTTACTCATTCACCTCCTCCTTTGTGCGGTTGGTGAACAGGAGACCCACTTCACCCCTCAACTTTTTGCTGACCTACAAATCAACAGTGAGGCCGGCTTGGTCACATTAGAGTAGTGCTTCTCTACTAGGCACGTTTTTGGTCACCAGGGGACATTTGGCATCTAAAGATGTTTCTGATTGTCACAGCAGGAAGGAGTGGGAGGCAGGAAGTGTGCTATTCCCTGGGTCTGGAGGTGAAGGGAGAGCTTTAAGCCAGGACCTGCTCCCTCTGAGCCACAGAGCTGCCAATGGCTGGGGGCGGCTGTCACGTGGGAGTTGTGGGAGAGAAGGTGGCTTTGCATGAGCCCCTCCCCTTGAGGACCAGCGACTTACCTGGTGCAGGTTGTCTTTGTACTCATCAGATGGGCTCCGACCCAAGGCCACCATCATCACCTTGTTTTTGCCAAAGAACATCCTACCGCAAGAGAAAGAGCGTTCTGTGAAGGAAGTACCCTGCCCTCCCCATCCCTCAGCTACCCACAAAGCCGCTCTAGTTCCCAGTGACCTCAGGCCCAGGCTGAGCCAGTAGCACCCACTTCTCCATGCTGCCTGGCCACACAATCCCCCACTCAGGGTCCCTTTCATTATGTCCTCACCCACAAACCCCTGACATGGCAACATTTTGTGTCCCAGCCCATCATGAGCATTCTGTACCGGTTCCCCATCTGGATGTACGAAGGAGGCATGTTAACAGCTGAAGCAGAGCCGGTGTGGCAAGAGACCACCACCAGGGCCACCTGCCCCAGGACAGAAACTTGCCATGTGGTTCCTGCATCCTGCTCCCAGGTCACTGTGTTCCAGTGCATGTACTGACATTCTAAAATTCGTGTGATGCTCCTAAACCACCCAGACTCCAGGGTTAAAGGGTCACTTTTCCTGAAAGGACCACCTCTCAAACATCTCCTGAGAAACTGCCAAGTCCTGCCTCCTAAAGGCTCAGTGCAAGACCTGCTTTTTTTTTTTGAGATGGAGTCTCATTCTATCACCCAGGCTGGAGTGCAATGGTGCAGCTCACTGCAATCTCTGCCTCATGGGTTCAAGTGATTCTTCCGCCTCAGCCTCCCGAGTAGTTGGGATTACAGGCGTCTGCCACCACACCAGGCTAATTTTTGTATTTTTAGTAGAGAAGGGGTTTTGTCATGTTGGCCAGGCTGGTCTCGAACTCCTGAGCTCAGGTGATCCGCCTGCCTCAGCCTCCCAAAGTGCTGGGATTACAGGCGTGAGCCACCGCACCCGGCCCAAGACCAGCTTTAACAGTGAAAAAGCAGTGCTCTTCAGTAGCAGGTAGCACTTGACTGTCCTTACCAAAGTGTCAGTGGCATGACCCAGGCAGCTAAAGGGTCAGAAGTTGCTCCTGTGCTTTGACTGAGAGCAGCCTGCTGTCCCCACTCAGAAGGGCCTTTCTCCCCCTGCCCGCTCACCGGCTGTGCTTCCAGGCGTTCCGGATGTCCTTCAGCTTGCTATTCCTCATGTTGGCCACAGAGAAGATGAAAAGGTACTTGTAGGTGTCCACACATTTCCGAAGCTGTGGGACAATTCACGAGGCTGAGTTCAAGCAGCAGCATACGATGGGCACTACTGACCGCAATCTGCTCTGGGCCCCGGACAACTATGGAAACTGGAAGAACTGGAGGCCTCTCATTTGGTTGTCTCCCACCTCCATTACTGAAATTAGGATCGCCAACTACAGGGGAGGCTGAGCCATGGATCTACACCCCACGGCCTTTCCCAGGCCTCTGACTTCTCTATGACCAACAGTGAAACTGACCATCAGCTGTTACCCACACCAGCAAGGCTCCTGCCACATGGAAGCACATGGAGCCTCGGCGTTACAAGGGGACGCAGCTCATCGGTACTGCTCTGCACGTGGTGCTGGCCAAAACCATGAGGCGGCCTCCAGGAGTGGAGTCTGTGCAGGAGGAGACAGTTTTCACCTAGCCTGCAGCCCAGGTTGGCAGGTCAGAAGCACTACAGACAATGGGTTGGTGCAGTCTCCTACATGCAGCAATTTTTTTTTTTTTTAAAGACAGGGCCTCACTCTGTTGCCCAGGCTGCGTACCACCAAGTCCAGCTAGTTTTTCTCTCTTTTCTTTTTGTAGAGATGAGGTTTTGCCATGTTGCCCAGGCTGGTCGGCTGGTCTTGAACTCAAGCTATCTGATCACTTGGCCTCTCAAAGTGCTGGGATTACAGGTGTGAGCCACCGTGGCTGGCCTCCTCCTGTCTTTTGACACTGGGCAGGCTAACAAACCTCTGTAAGCTTCAGTGACCCCAAATGGAAAACAGCAACATCATCACCTAGTACCTACATCACAGGGATGTTATAAGGATGGAGTGGAACAATACATCTGAAACACTTAGTGCAGGACAGGGCACAGAGTAAGAACTAATCAAAGCTGTAAACCATCACTATGGAAGTTTCTGCTGGTGCTGCTGCTGGAGGAAAAAGGGCTGGATTAGCAGCTTGGAGATTCCCCGCCCCCAACTAGTATGCTCTCCTGGCCAACAGTCCTATACCTACAACGATTGCAAGCTCTAGGAAAAGAACCACCTCTTACCTCTTCTATCAGGTTTTGTTTCAATTCCAAGCCTTTCTTGGCAGTTTTGGTTAAGGAGACTAATGGAAACAAGAAGGAGAGAGATGATGAGAGACAAATCTAGATGCACTGGAGACTTCAGCTGGATGCAGCCATGCTGAAAAAAGGCAGCAAGGCCTTCATGGCCATCATTTCTGGCACACAAAGCCATTCCAGGGCCCATGGAATGCCTACTCATTAGCATTCTTGGGCCTGACGATCCCTGGATATAAATCCTGCTATTTAGACAAACTAGGCCTTTCTTAGCTCCTGAGGCTGACCCAAATAACTTGGTTGCAGTGTGAGGGGTGGAGGTTGTTCCTGCTGCTGGGAGTGCTCTCGGTGGTAGATCTCACCTGCCGGTTGAGGCAGGCCTCTGTTTTTTTTTGGCTTTTTTTTTTTTTTTTGAGATGGGGTCTTACTCTGTCACCCAGGCTGGAGTGCAGTGGCACAATCTCGGCTCACTGTAGCCTTGACCTCCTGGGCTCAGGCAATCCTCCCACACAGTTAGGACTACAGACACACACCATCATGGTCTGCTAATTTTGTCTGGGACCACAGAAATCCACCACCATACCCAAGTGATTTTTCTATTTTTTGCAAAGATGAATTCTGCCATGTTGTCTGGGTTGGTCTCAAACTCCTGGGCTCGAGATCTGCCTACTTCAGCCTCCCAAACTGTTGGAATCATAGGTGTGAGCCACCGCAACCAGCCCCTTTCTGCTCTCAACCATGATGCAGAGGCCACTCTCGCTGGCCTATACGGTGAAACAGCAAGTCTGGGGCTCAACCTCCTGTTATGTATCTGCGCTCCAGTTTTGCAATGTAGACTCACAGATGCAGCAACACCTCTCTGGGGAGGAACATGTTACCTCTATTGTAACAATGGCTGGGGCCCAATTTACCCTCTACCCAGAAAGTTTGGCATTTGCCAGACCTGACCCAGGCCCTCTGCACAGAATCAAATTGTTCCAGAATCACTTAAAAGAACTCCAAATGCAAAGCCCCGGGTGCCCTCACAAAGGGGCCCTGGCCTCTCTTCTTTAACCTGCCTGGCACTCAGCCCCTCTTAACAAGGCACCACACAGACAAGGACAATCACACCAGCAAGGAGGGCAAAAGAAGTATAGCTGGCCACTTCCCATCATTTCCACTGTTATACCTTGGATCCAAGCCAGCATCGCCCTCTCTTGGATTAATACTGGCCTCACTGCTTCCATCCCTGCCCTCTGACCTGCCTTTCCCAGCTAGTCTCACCAAGGCAACCAGAGTGACCCTTTACAAGTAAAGGTAAATCACATGAATCTTCTGCTTGAACTCTAGGCAAGAAAGCCAATGCCTTACCAAGGCTGAGGAAGTCCTGCCCTCTCTGCCTAACCCTCTTCCCCAACTCTGTTTGGCTCCTTCTGTCCAGCCCCACTGGCCTCTTGTCCCAAACATGTCAAATCTGCTCCCACTTCAGAGCCTCTTCACTTCACGTTCCCTCTACTTGGAACAGCTTTCTGCCAGGTATTTCTACAGGTGCGCAATTCCACAGGTTGCTCACTTCCTTTCTTCGATTTTCTGCTCATTTGTCACCTCATCAGTGAGACCTTTCCTGATCACATTATACAAAATATCACCGTCTCTTCACCCCGTGTTTACTCAATCTGATTTTTAGCATTTTGTGGAATGTGTTTCCCCTAAAACGTTAAGCTTGATGAGAAATAGGCCTTCCTTGTTGTAACTGCTGTATCCTCCAACGCCTAGCAAGTGACAGATCCCTAAATATTTTTAAATATGCCAGGGAGCGGGGTGGAGAGAGATGCCACCACAGCAAAGGTGGCCAAAGATGGTCTCTTAAGAGGTGCTCAAGTCGGGCATAGTGGCTCACGCCTCTAATCCCAGCACTTTGGGAGGCTGAGGCAGGAGGGTCGTTTGAGCCCAGGAGTTCCAGACCAGCCTTGGCAACACACTGAGAGTCATCTCTACAAAAACAAAACAAAAAAAACCTGGTTCGAGACCAGCCTGGCCAATATGGTGAAACCCCAACTTTACTAAAAATACAAAAAATTAGCTGGGCGTGGTGGTGTGCACCTGCAGTCCCAGCTACTCGGGAGGCTGAGGTGGGAGGATAACTTAAGCCCAAGAGGTCGAGGCTGCAAGGACTTATTTTATCTATCTATCTGTTTGTTTATTTTTGAGAGGGAGTCTCGCTCTGTCGTGCCCAGGCTGGAGTGCAGTGGTGTGATCTTGGCTTATTGCAACCTCCACCTCCCAGGTTCAAGCGATTCTCCCGCCTCTATCTCCCAAGTAGCTGGGATTACAGGCACCCGCCACCACGCCCAGCTAGTTTTTTGTATTTTTAGTAAAGATGGGATTTCACCATATTGGCCAGGCTAGTCTCGAACTCCCGACCTCAGATGACCCACCCGCCTCGCCTCCCAAAGTGCTGGGATTACAGGCGTAAGCCACCGTGCCCGGCCTGCAGTGACTTATGATCGCACCATTGCACTCCAGCCTAGGCAACAGAGCGAGACCCTGTCTCAGAGAGGTCTTGTTAACTGACAAGTAAGAAAGAACAAGCCATACGAAGAGGTAAGCATGCCAGGCAGAAACAACCGCAGATACACAACGCCAGAACGCGAACAAGCCTGTGCTGGAAGAAGGGAAAGGGGAAAGGCGGTGGCGGGAGCGCAGGAAGTTGAGAAAGGACCGAGGTTGGGAAAAGTGGGCCGAAATGAGTTGGGGGTGCTCAGGGGCTGTCTCCCGGCCCAGTCGGCCTTGCAAGAGCACTTGAAACTAGGCAAAAGAGTCTCGGCTCCCTGGACACGACCAGGCGTCAGTCGCCTCTGGCGGTTCTACAGCCCCGAAGCCCCCATTCCAGCTCGCAGCGAGGCAGAACACCTCGAGGATATTCCTGGCGTTCTGTTCTGCGTCCCCGCCGCCCCGAAGCCCTCACCGCAGGCTGGGCAGCCAGCCCGCGGAGTTCCCCAAAGAGTCCCAATGCTCCCTTCGCCCACCTTTCTTGTCGCGCTTGGATTTGGGCATCGCGTTGAATCCACGTGCGGCGGAAGACGGTGCACCCCGTTAAGACCCCGGCGGCGCGGGGCCCTCTGGGACGGCCCTGGGGGGCTGCCCCTCGCGTGTGCCTGACCCAATATGCGCTGCAGCCCGCTTCTCTCTGCCGAGGCGTCGCCTGCGCTTTCTCCTGAGCCTGTAGGGCGACTTCCTGCGCACCCAGGCGGCCCCCGAACCCCGAAGGCCCCACCGAGGACCTCCTACAAGGTCCCTGCTCTTTGGTCCCGCGGAGGTGGAGCCGCGGCGCGGTGCATGCCGGGACGGCGGTGGGCGGTGCCTACGCTCGCATCATGGCGGCGGAGTGGGCTTTTCATTTCTGGCTTTGGGCTGCCCTGCTGATTTCTGTGGCCGCGGTCTACGAAGATCAAGTGGGCAAGTTTGATTGGTGCGTACGTGTGGAATATATTCGAGAGATAAGTGGCTGTTTCCTCAGTACCTGTCTCCTACCTGGTAAAGGGAGGGGGGTTGTCATGTAGCAGGATTGGCTACATAATTTGCAGGACCAGTACAAAATGAAAACGTGGCTCCTTGTTTAAAAATTATTAAGGATTTAAAGTCGTCGGAAGCAGAGCTTTAAACCGAGTATTAGAGTTCCTTCTAAGCTGATCCTTGTGTGTAACCCGGCCCTGCCATCCAGTCATGCTTGGGGTGCTTGCTGGTCAGAGGTCACTGATCCCGTCCTCCCTCGTTAGGTTCCATTTCTTTGACTGTCAAGTTTCTGGTCTACCAGATATCAGAGGTCCCCAAGCCGTCAGTGAACTTTAATTCCTACTCGAATTGGTGTCTTGTAGGCATGTGAACAGGGCTTTCGTCTTAAAAGTCCTAAACTGAGTCCTTTTCCCCCTCTTCTCAATCTAGTCTGGCCCTGGGCTCAGAGCAGAATTGCCGAAAACACTAAGCAGCTAGAAGATGCCATTCATTCATTCATTCACCCACCCACGTCCTCCTCAGGGCCCTGGAGTCGCTTGCTTTTGTTTGAATTTTGCCAATTAAGGGTTGTGTGATTTTGCGGAAAGAGACCTAACTACTCTGTGCCTTGGTTGGTGTCTTTGTAGAATGGGTTTAGTAACAGTCCATTATCTCCTACAGTACTTGTGAGAATGAATGAGACAATCCAATTACTTAGCACAATGCCTGGCTCATTGAATGTCACTAAATGTTACCTGTCGTTACTGCTATTTACACTTTATTCTTCAGGGCCCAGCTCAGATTTCTCCTCCTCTGAATTATTTTCTGTCTTGGAAAAGTTGATGTCGAGTACCTGTTATGCCAGACAGTGTGATAAATAGAACATAAGTCACATTTTAATTGTCATATGTGTATATTACACATATATAGCAGGTGATATGTGTATCTAATTTTGCAGAATACTAGGTATGTGCAGTTTTCTTTCTTTTCTTTTCATGAACGAATGAATGAATGGCATTTCCTAGCTGCTTAGCGTGTTGGGTAACCCTGCTCTGAGCCCAGGGCCAGGCTAGGCTGGTGAGAGGGGGCAAAGGACTCAGTTTTTTTTTTTTTTTTGAGACAGGGTCTCATTCTGTAACCCAGGCTGTAGTGTAGTACAATCACAGCTCACTGCAGCTCCAACCTCCGAGGTTCAAGTGACCCTCCCACCTCAGCCTCCTCAGTAGCTGGGACTAATGGTGCATACCTCTCTAGTTTCTTTGTATTTTTTTGTAGAGCCTGGGTTTTGCTATGTTGACCAGGCTGGTCTTAAACACCTGGGCTCAAGCGATCCACCTGCCTTGGTCTCCCAAAGTGCTGGGATTACAGGTGTGAGCCACTGCACCTGGTCTACAGTTTTCAGATTGAAAAATAAACAGAAGAATTACAGGTATGCATCACTTAATGATGGGAATACATTCTGAGAAATGCACTTTTGTGCAAACATTGTAGTGTGTACTTACCTAAACCTAGATGGTTTAGCCTGCTACGCACCTAGGCTATATGGTATAGCCTGTTGTTCCTAGGCTACAAACCTGCACAGCGTGTTACTGTAACGAAAACTGTAGGCAGTTGTAACACAATGGTAAATATTTGTGTATCTAAACATAGAAAAGGCACAGTAAAAATAGGATGTGAAAGATAAAAACTGGTACCCCTGTATAGAGCACTTACCATGAACGTATGTTGCAGGACTAGGAATTGTTCTGGGGTTAGTCAGTGCGTGAGTGGTGAGTAAATGTAAAGACTTAGGACATTACTGTACAACTACTGTGGACTTCATAAACACTGTACATTTAGACTATATAAAATTTATAAAATATTATTCTTTCTTCAATAATAATTTAACCTCAGCTTAATGCAGCTTTTTAACTTTACATTTTATTTTTTTTTAATTTTTGACCTGTAATAATACTTAGTGTAAAACACAAACCCTTTACAGCTGTACTATATATATATATATGTTTTTTTTTTTTTTAAAGAAAGAAAGAAAGAAAAAGAATGAAGAAGAGGAAGAAAAAGGAAGAGAAAGAGAGAGAGAGAATGGGAGTACTGCTTTCTTGCCCAGGCTAGAATGCAGTTTAGTAATGGGTATTGAAAACCTCTTTTATACCAATAATTATACTTAATGATGTAGACAGGAAGGAATAAGGGAAGAAAATAACAAACAAGCAGCCAACCAATATTTCATTTAAACCTATGAAATGCTATGCGATTACTGAGGAGTGATTTACTTCCAATTATGTAGTCACTTTTGGAATAGGTGTGATGTGGTAATGTATGTTTTGTGTATTTGAAGTGGAGAGTTCTATAAATGTTTATTAAGTTTACTTGTTCCAGGTCTGAGTTCAAGTCCTGGATGTCCTTGTTAATTTTCTGTCATGTTGATCTATAGAATTGTTAGCTCTTCTTGTTACATTGATCCTTTTGCCATTATGTAATGTCCTTCTTTGCCTCTTTTGATCTTTGTTGCTTTAAAGTCTACTTTATCAGAGGCGAGAATTGCATCTCCTGCTTTTTGTTTATTTGTTTATTTTTATTCTCTATTTGGTTGGTAAATCTTCCTCCTTCTCTTTGTTTTGAGTCTTTGTGTATCGTTGCATGTGAGATGGGTCTGGATGCAGCATACCGATGGGTTTTGGCTTTTTATCCGATTAGAATATATGTAAGTTTAATACTGGCATTTGATGCTCGCTGGCTGTTTTGCCCATTAGTTGATGTAAATTTTTCATTGTGTTAATGCTCTTTGCTTTTTGATATATTTTTGGAAAGGCTGATATTGGTTGTTCCTTTATATGTATAGTGCTTCTTTCAGAAGCTCTTGTAAAGCAGGTCTGGTGGTGGTGAAGTCTCTAAGTACTTGTTTGTTCGCAAAAGATTTAATTTTTCCTTCGCTTAGTAAGCTTAGTTTGGCTGGATATGAAATTCTGGGTTGAAAGTTCTTTTCTTTAAGGATGTTGCATATTGGTCCCCACTCTTTTCTGGCTTGTAGGGTTTCTGCTGAGAGATCTGCTGTAAGTCTGATAGGTTTCCCTTTATGGGTAACCTGTCCTTTCTCTCTGGCTGCCCTTAGTATTTTCTCCCTCATTTCAACCCTAATAAATCTGGCGATTATGTGCCTTGGGGTTGGTCTTCTTGAAGAATATCTTTGTGGTGTTCTCTGTATTACCTGGAGTTGAATATTACCCTGCCTTGCTAAGTTGGTAAAGTTTTCCTGAATGATGTCCTGAAGAGTATTTTCCAACTTGGATTCATTCTCTTTGTCACATTCAGGTACACCTATCAAACGTAGATTAGGTCTTTTCACATAGTCCCATATTTCCTGGAGACTTTGCTCATTCCTTTTTATCCTTTTTTCTCCAATCTTGTCTTCTCGTTTCATTTCACTGAGCTGGTCCTCGACTTCTGATATCCTTTCTTCTGTTTGATCAATTCGACTGTTTAAACTTGTGCATACTTCGCGAAGTTCTCGTGTTGTGTTTTTGAGCTCCATCAATTCACTTATATTCCTCTCTAAATTGTCCATTCTCGTTAACATTTCATCAAACCTTTTTTCAAGGTTCTTAGTTTCTTTGCATTGGGTTAGAACAAGTTCTTTTAATTCACAGAAGTTTCTTATCACCCACCTTTTGAAACCTGCTTCTGTTATTGGAACACACTCATTCTCCATTAAGCCTTGTTCCATTACTGATGAGGAATTGCAATCCCCTGTAGAGGGAGAGGCATTCTGATTTTGAGTATTCTCTGCCTTTTTAGGCTGGTTTCTTCTCTTCATTATATATTTATCCCTCTGTCGTCTTTGTAATTACCGACTTTCTAACTAGGTCTCTGAGTGGACGTCCAACTTGTTGATTCTCAGCGCCGAAATCTGAGCAATCTACTGCGCTGGCCAGAACAGTGGTGTTAAGATTGATGGTGCTTTTCTGCCCGGAAATCTCCGGACTCTGCACCAAGAACTGCCGCGCTGAGGCGCCAGCAAAACTGCTGCGCCGGCCACAAGAGGCACCCTGGCAACCCGTGGGGCTCCTCCGCTGGGAATCTCTTGGTCCGTGAGCAACAAATATTCGTCTGAAAGTGTGGCGTCCTCTCGTTCTCTGCGCTTTCACTGGGAGCTACGAGCCCGAGCTGCTAGTGATCAGCCATCTTGGATCTCTCTCTTGCAAAAATATATTTTTAGCATTTATTTTTGACATGGGATCTTGCAGTGTTCCCCAGGCTGATCTTGAACTCCTGGGCTAAAGCAAGCCTCCTGCCTCAGCCTCCCTAGCAGCTGGGGTTACAGGCACATGCTACCATGCCTGAGTTAATAATATTTTCCTTATATCCATATTCTGTGAGCTTTTTCCTACAATACTAACAAAATTTTTTTTCAGTCTTAAACTATTTTGTTAAAAACCAAGACAGAGGCTGGGCATGGTGGCTCACATCTGTAATCTTAGCATTTTAGGAGGCTGAGGGGAGTGGATGGCTTGAGCCCAGGAGTTCAAACCAGCTTGGGCAATATGGCAAAACCCCATCTCTACAAAACATACAAAAATTAGCCGGGCATGGTGGCGGGTGCCTATAGTCCCAGCTACTCAGGAGGCTGAGGTGGGAGGATCACCTCAGCCTCCTGAGTAGCTGGGACTATAGTTTTTTGAGACCATCTCAAAAAACAAACAAAAAAAAACTAAGATACAAACACATTAGCCTAGGTGTAAATAGGGTCAGTATCATCAATATCACTGTCTTCCACCTCCACATACTGTCCTACTGGCAGGTCTTCAGGAGCAGTACCACTCATGGAGCTGTCTTCTCCTGTGATAACAGTACCTGTTTCTGGAATACCTCTGTTTTTTTGAGATGGAGTCTTACTCTGTCACTCAACCTGGAGTGCAGTGGCGCAATCTCATCTTACTGCAACCTCTGCCTCCTGGGTTCAAGCTCTTCTTGTGTCTCAGCCTCCCAAGTAGCTAGGACTAGAGGTGCACACCACCGCGCCTGGCTAATTTTTGTATTTTTAGTAGAAAAGGGGTTTCACCGTGTTGGCCAGGCTGGTCTCAAACTCCTGACCTCAGGTGATCGCCTGCTTCAGCCTCCCAAAGTGCTGGGATTACAGGCGTGAGCCGCCACGGCCAGCTTGGAATGCCTCTTGAAGCACCTGCTTGAGATTATTTTACAGTTATTTTTTTTTCTTTTTGAGACTCAGTCTTGCTCTGTCACCCAGGCTGGAGTGCAGTGGCGTGATCTTGGCTCACTGCAGCCTCCACCTCCTGGTTTCAAGCAGTTCTTCTGCCTCGGCCTCCCAAGTGGCTAGGACTATAGGCATGTGCCACCATGCCCGACTAATTTTTGAATTATTAGTAGAGACAGGGTTTCACCATATTGGTCAGGCTGGTCTCGAACTCCCGACCTCGTGATCCACCTGGCTTGGCCTCCCAAAGTGCTGGGATTACAGGTGTGAGCCACCATGCCCGGCCAATTTTTTTTTTTTTTTTTTTAATAAGTAGAAGGAGTACTCTAACGATAAAAAGTGAATACATAAACCAGTAACATAGTCATTTATTATCATTATCAAGTATTACGTAGTATATATAATTGAATATGCTGTACTTTTACACAGCTGAAGTACAGTGGGTTTGTTTATACCACCGTCGCCACAAACATGATTAATGCATTGAACTATGATGTTATGGCAGCTACAGTGTCACTAGGTGATAGGAACTTTCATCTTCATTATAATCTTGTGGGACCATTGCTGTATATGCTGAATATGCAATCAATCATTGACTGAAACATTGATTTGTAGTGCATGACTGTATACTAAAATGTTTAAAAGTATATGTACAAAGCCAGGCACAGAGGCATGTACCTGAAATCCCAGCTACTTGGGAGGCTGAGATGGGAGTATTACTTGAATACAGTGAGATCCCAGCTCAAAAAATAAAAAGTATGTCTATATTGGTGGTTGTATTAGTTTGCTCAGGCTGCTATAATGAAATACCACAGACTAGGTGGCTTGAACAATATAAATTTATATTCTCACAATCCTGGAGGCTGGAAATTTAAATTCAGGGCATTGGGAGGCTTTGTTTCCTCTGAGGCCTCGCTCATTGGCTTGCGGAAGCTGCCTTCTTGCTCTGTCTTTACATGGCCTTTGCTGTGCTTACACATCCCTGGTGTCTCTTCCTCTATTGGATTAGGGCCCCACCCTTTTGACTTTATTAAAACATAGTTACATTTTTAAAAGCCTTGTCTTCAAATACTGTAACATTGGGGGTTAGGGTTTCAACATAAGAGTTTTTGATGATACAATTCAATCCAGAAGAGTGATATTTTAGATTAAAAAATTTTTATTTATTTATTTATTTTTTGAGACAGAGTTTTGCTCTGTCACACATGCTGGAGTGCAGTGGCATGATCTTGGCTCACTGTAACCTCTGCCTTCAGGATTTAAACGATTTTCCTACCTCAGGCTGCCAAGTAGCTGGGATTATAGGTGCCCACTACCATGCCCCACCACGCCCAGCTAATTTTTGTATTTTTAGTAGAGACGGGGTTTCACCATATTGGCCAGGCTGGTCTCAAACTCTGGACCTCAAGTGATCCACTTGCCTCGGCCTTCCAAAGTGCTGGGATTACAGGTGTGAGCCACCTTGCCTGGTGGAGATTTTTAAATTTTTATAGGTATTGCCCCCACCTGCCCATTTTCTGTAATAAGGAGGCATTACGTTTATATCCAGATAAAACAACAGTATTTTATTTACTTATTTATTTGAGACAGAGTCTCACACTCTCTCCCAGGCTGGAGTTCATTGGCATGATCTTGGATCACTGCAGCCTCTGCCTCCTGGGTTCAAGCGATTCTTTTGCCTCAGCCTCGCAAGTAGCTGGGATTATAGGCACGTGGCACCATGTCCGGCTAATTTTTGCATTTTTGATAGAGACGGGTTCTTACCATCTTGGCCAGCTGGTCTCGAACTCCTGACCTTAAATGATCCATCTGCCTCGGCCTCCTAAAGTGCTGGGATTACAGGGGTGAGCCACTGTGCCTGGCCTATTTATTTTTTGAGACAGATTCTCGCTCTGTCGCCCAGGCTGGAGTGCAATGGTGTGATTTTGGCTTACTGCAGCCTCAGACTCCTGGGCTCAAGCAATCCTCCTACTTCAACCTCCCAAGCAGCTGGGACTGCAGGTGCTTACCAACACTCTTGGCTTTTTTTGTAGACATGGAGTTTGCTGTGTTTCCCAGTCTGGTCTCAAGCTCCTGGGTGCAAAAGATTCTCTCACCTCGGCCTCCCAAAGTATTGAGATTATGGGTGTGAGCCACTGTACTAGCCAAAACAACAATATGGAGTAATAATAATATTTGCTCTATGTACTTTTAGCGTTGTTTACTAGATACATTGAGAGTAAAGTATGTGAAAATACAGGTAGAAACAGACAACTATCATGTAAGTCTTTGTCTTTACCACCAACTTAGCTTCTTTTTTTCCCTCCTAAACTAAACCAACAACCTAACGATGAAAGATTCCATGTATATGTCATGTGTGTTTCATGTGCTAGAGATCACAGTACTTCTTTTTTTTTTGTGGCGATGGAGTCTCACTCTGTTGCCTAGGCTGGAGTGCAATGGCGTGATCTCAGCTCACTGCAACCTCTGCCTCCCAGGTTCAAGCAACTCTTTTGCCTCCACCTCCTGAGTAGCTGGGATTATAGGCGTGTGCCACCATGCCTGGCTAATTTTTCTGTATTTTTAGTAGAGATGGGGTTTCTCTACTAAATGTTGGCCAGGCTGGTCTGGAACTCCTGACCTCAAGTCATCCATGCACTTTGGCCTCTCAGAGTGCTGTGATTATAGGCATGAGCCACCACGCCTGACCAGGAGCACAGTATTTCTCTCTTTTTTTTTTTTTGAGATGGAGTCTTGCTCAGTCGCCCAGGCTGGAGTGTAGTAGCGCAATCTTGGCTCATTGCAGTCTCTGCCCCCCAGGTTCCAGTGATTCTCCTGCCTCAGCCTCCTGGGTAGCTGGGAATTACAGGCGTACACCACCACGCTGAGCTAATTTTTGGATTTTTAGTAAGATGGGGTTTCACCATGTTGGCCATGGCCAGGCTGGTCTCGAACTCCTGATCTCAGATTATCTGCCCACCTCGGCCTCCCAAGTGCTGGGATTACAGGCATGAGCCAGCGTGCCTGGCCCCACAGTACTTCTTTTTTTTTTTTTTTTTTGAGATGGAGTTTTGCTCTTGTTACCCAGGCTGGAGTGCAATGGCGCGATCTCGGCTCACCGCAACCTCTGCCTCCTGGGTTCAGGCAATTCTCCTGCCTCAGCTTCCTGAATAGCTGGGATTACAGGCACATGCCACCATGCCCAGCTAATTTTTTTTTGTATTTTTAGTGGAGACGGGGTTTCACCATGTTGACCAGGATGGTCTCGATCTCTTGACCTGGTGATCCACCCACCTCGGCCTCCCAAAGTGCTGGGATTACAGGCGTGAGCCACCGCGCCTGGCCAGTACTTCTTAACAGCATGGGGCAAGCACCTCCTCTGTCCTTGGTAGCCTACTATGTGAGGCGAATCATTTTCTCCTACTGCTTAGGTAAGAGTGTTGAAAGTAGCGGGATACAGCCCAAGGAAAGTAAGAGCGGGTCCAAATGGGTCCTGAATATGGTTGGGGTAGAATGAGTTGAGAGAGAGCAAAGACCTGTCCCCGTCTGTGGCCTGTCATTGGAACTTTTGCAGACTTTTCCTCCAGCAGTCGGCGACAGTAGAAGGGAATGCAGGACTGTGTGCTCATTGAAAGCAGGGGTTGTGTCTCTCCTTCATTTGTAGGCTGAGTGCCTAGTCCCACCGTCAGTGAATACGGAGAGGACTGTAGAAATTTAGGTCAGGTGGCCTTTGGGGTGTCACTTATCTGAAGGTAAATATGTGCTTCCATTTAGAAGGAAGACTTAGTATGTCTTATCTGTTAGGAGTTAATTCTCTTCTCTTGCTCTCTTTGCGTCTGACTACATTGAATGGAAATCTTGCTTTTGGTCAGAACTCTTCATTAATAAGCACTTCTTATATGTCCTAAAGTAAGTGTGATGGTGATAGCCCTGTGATATGCTTTTTCCTGGAGCATTTTGTGGAATGGGGATTTTAGCTCCTTACGTTCCCCTGTTCTCTTTTCCTCAGGAGGCAGCAGTATGTTGGGAAGCTCAAGTTTGCCTCCTTGGAATTTTCCCCTGGATCTAAGAAGTTGGTTGTAGCCACAGAGAAGAATGTGATTGCAGCATTAAATTCCCGAACTGGGGAGATTTGTGAGTGAACTGGGAACCATGAAGACTGGATGCCTCAGGGATGGAAGGTCCATTGCTAACTCTGCCTGGCTGACTCCTGAATAAGGGACGTGTTGGCCAAAAGATGCCTCTCTTAGTGGATTCTGATACTTTTTTTTTTTCAGTCTTACCGTCTTTGAATATTTGTATATTCCTATAACTGACCTTTGCAGTTTATTCCCTCAGCCTGAATCCTGAGTGCCCTTAAATAAGATAGTCCTGCAGGCCCAGGTGGGATGATCACTTGAGCTCAGGAGTTCGAGACCAGCTTGGGGAACATAGTGAGACCCCATGCCTAAAATTAAAAGCTAGTCAGGCTTGGTGGCATGTGCCTAGAGTCCCAGCTACTTGGGAGACTGAGGTGGGAAGATTGCCTCAGCCCATCAGGTTGAGGCTACAGTGAGCTGTGATCACGTCATTTCACTCCTGCCTGGGCAACAGAGCAAGACTTTGTCTCAAAAAAAGATACTGCTGCAAAAAACACATTATTCTACTTTGCAGTAAACTCTCAAATACCCTCACTTGATTACCTATACTGGCTGGATGTTTTTAGGCACTAAAATAATGGAAATAGAATTTATGATCACTGTTTTTCTTGTGAATTGGAGGGATTTTATTAATCTTGTTGTTTGTTTATATGTTTGATGGGGTGTTAGTGGGGCCTGGATAGCAGTGACTCCTCTTACCCCCTTCTCCCCTCATTACTCTGTGAGTGGGACTGGATCACTACCAGGTAGCTCTACTCCTTCCCTCCCTTGAAATAAAATTGGACATTGTTGTGCAAATGAAGAGCTCTTCATTTACCTCTCAGTCTTCTGGGCCACCCCCTTCAGTTCATAGTAACATCTGACTTTTATGTCTCTCAGTGTGGCGCCATGTTGACAAGGGCACGGCAGAAGGGGCTGTGGATGCCATGCTCCTGCACGGACAGGGTAAGCAGAGTCCTCCTGTGTCTCCACTGTGCGGCCGGCTCCTGTCCCTTTCCTTGGCTCCTTCGTCTGTGCAGGGTGTGGTAGGGAAAGGAGAAGGGGTACTTCTGACAAGGAAGGACAGGTACCTGTTTACTGTCTATTTGCATACAGAAATCAGAGGTGAGGCCACTGCTCACAGTGGGACCCTAGGAGGCGACAGAGCAAATGGGAAATGACTTCACTATGATCTTTTCTTTTCCAGATGCCATCACTGTGTCCAATGGAGGCCGAATCATGCGTTCCTGGGAGACTAACATCGGGGGCCTGAACTGGGAGATAACCTTGGACAGTGGCAGGTAGGGGAAGAAACTGGATTTTATCTTGACTGAGTTAAAGTCTTTGCTGGGACACAGATCTGCATAGATGGCAACTCTGGGCCTTTTGGCTTTTTCCCAGGGACCACTGAAGAGCCAGAACATGGAATGCCCATTGTGGGTATGGTTGCTCAGCCAACACGTGTTGAGCACCTGTTAGATGCAGAGCTCTGTACGGGGTGCAGTGTTTGTGCTTGTGCTTGAATGCTCTAATTTTACTGTGATTTGTGAGTTTTGCAATGTTTTAGATATAAGAACATAATATAAAACTTCCAGTGTTTTAATTTTGTTTAAAGAACAGCTTGACCTACTGTTAGTTACATCTTTGCTAAAGTTGTTTATTTTTATTTATATATTTTGACACAGTTTCACTCTGTTGCCCAGGCTGGAGTGCAGTGACTCGATCTTGGCTCACTGCAACCTCCGCCTCCCAGGTTCAAGCAATTCTCGTGCCTCAGCCTCCTGAGTGCTGGAATTACAGGCATGTGGACCATACCTGGCTGATTTTTGTATTATTAGTGGAGACAGGGTTTCATCATGTTGGCCAGGCTGGTCTCAAAATCCTGACCTCAAGTGATCTTCCCACCTTGGCCGCCCAAAGTGTTGGGATTACAGGTGTGAGCCACCACACCTGGCCCTTAAAGTTGCTTAAATGATAGGGTCATTTGTATTAGCTTATACATCTTCTGATAGTAATTCATTTGGTAAACACGTGGTGAGCACCCAGGCGGTGGGAACACACGGGACTGTGCGATAGTTTCTGTCATCGAGGATTCCACGGTCCATTGGGAGGCAGGCAGGTGGCACAGTAATGACAGCACTGTCTGACGTGTATGTGGCAGAGGATAGGTCCAGTTGTGGTGAAGTCCCAGGGGAAGGAGGGAGCAGCCCTTAGGAGATATAGGTGGTTTCAGGGAAGCAAGCAGTGTGGCCAAATAGTTGCAAGTGCAGAAGCTCAAGTTGGCTAACGAGAGAGAGCCAGGATTAGGATCCAGTTATGTTTGATCCTAAAGCCTGTTTTCTTACCCACCAAGCAACAGTGGGTACTGTTCTGGACTGTCTCTTCTAGCCTGAGGCTCGCTCTGCAGGTGTGGGTAGCTCTCAAGCTGTACCTGTGCTCAGTTTCCAGGCACTTGGGTTGGTTGGCCTGCAGGAGTCTGTGAGGTACGTCGCAGTCCTGAAGAAGACTACGCTTGCCCTCCATCACCTCTCCAGTGGGCACCTCAAGTGGGTGGAACATCTCCCAGAAAGGTAAGACCGCCTGCTCACAGGCAACAGCTGCCTCGCCCTACTCTGTTCGAGCTCCTCTTTCTCCTTGAGGGCCCTGAAGCATTTGCTTTATCCAAGCCAATCTCTTGTTGGTATTTCGTAGGGTGTGTTGCATTCACATGATCTTGAAGGCCATGAGTATGGGTGATAGGCTGTGATACTCATAGGCTGTGAGTGTGGGTGAAACTCCAGAGTATGTCTGGAGTTTCCTTTGCACTGAGAATACTCTCAAACTGGGGCACTGGTGCAAGCCATGCTACGGGAGCCGTTCACTCACTCATGGTCATGCTACTTTGTGCGTTCTGACTTCTAGTTCAAGTTACACAGAGCCTTTCATTCATATTAAGAGTTAGAACAACTCAAGAAGAGCCTAGGGTAGGCTGAGTGAGGTTTGAAGTGGTTTCTTGAGGTCCTGCTGGTAGAAAGCGTTGAAACTGGGAAGGAACAGGAGGGAGGAACAAGAGCAAAGACACCACATAGACACCCTGTGGCCATTTTCAAAGTTTAGAGCAGGACTCAACACTTCAGATTCTGGCCGGGCGTGGTGTCTCATGCCTGTAATCCCAGCACTTTGGGAGCGTGAAGTGGGTGGATCTCCAACTCAGGAGTTCGAGACCAGCCTGGGCAACCTCATTTCTACAAAAAATACAAAAAATTAGCATGGTAGTGTGTGCTTGTGATCCCAGCTACTTGGGAGGCTGCAGTGAGCCTGGGGAGGTAGAGGCTGCAGTGAGCCATGATTGCATCACTGTATTCCAGCCTGGGTGACAGAGCAAGACACTGTCTAAAAAAAACCGGAACAATGACAACAAAAAATGCTATGAGGCCGGTTATGAAATATCCACTAGCAACACTGGCTGGATGGGAGCTGCAGTGTGCCTAGCCTGCCTGGAGGGGGCAGCCTTACCCACCTTATTGCCGCTCTGTATTTAGGCCTAGTGTTGTCAGGTCTTCTAACTGTAGGAAAAATTAGAAATCTGATTGTGCAGTGTAATCTCTTCTAAATGTTGACAACTAATTCAAATTAAGAACAACAACAACAAAAGCCCCCAAACTGTGTGAGCCAAACAAAACCTATTTTGGAATTGCTAGTTTATGACATCTGGCCGAGGCCTGGCAGCCCCGGAGGATAATCCTGTCATGGGGCTAAAGCTGACGCTCCCCTTTCTTCTTCCGTCTCTTAGTGACAGCATCCACTACCAGATGGTGTATTCTTATGGTTCTGGCGTGGTGTGGGCCCTTGGTGTTGTTCCCTTCAGCCATGTGAACATTGTCAAGTTTAATGTGGAAGATGGAGAGATTGTTCAGCAGGTACGGGGAGGGGTGTCAGGTTCCAGGAGCCTGTGAATGGGGAGGGGACTTGATAGATTTCTTTGTACTGGGTAACAGGGAACTTGGCTGGGTAGATGCAAAAGCTTCTTATGCTCCCTCATTCTGGTCACTTGCAAGCTGCCTTCCCATTAGGCCTTTATTTAAAGTACTCATATTTATATGTGTTATCTTGTGGGGTGGCTAAACAATTACATAGATCTAGTTACTGCCTGTAATATCTTATAGTGCTGTGAAATAACAGTAGGACACCACATATGACAAATACAGTAGAGAGGTGCTGATCTGAAGTGTCAGGTATTTAAAATTATCAGGGCTGGGCGCAGTGGCCCACACCTGTAATCCTTGCACTTGGGGAGGCCGAGGCGGGTGGACTGCGAGGTCAGGAGTTCGAGACCAGCCTGACCAACATGGTGAAACCTGACTCCACTAAAAATACAAAAATTAGCCAGGCATGATGGTGCACGCCTGTAATCCCAGCTACTCAGGAGGCTGAGGCAGGAGAATTGCTTGAATCTGGGAAGTGGAGGTTGCAGTGAGTCAAGATCAAGCCACTGCACTCCAGTCTGGGCAACAGAGCGAGACTCTGTCTCAGAAAAAAAAAAGAAAAAAATTATCTGGTATATTTTTCCAGTGACCAGAAGGAAAATCCTGATCTTTTTTTCCAAACTTTGGAGGCTCTCAGGAGGTTGGAGAGTGGGGCTTTAGGGGATAGCAAGAATTCCTATGGAACCAACCATGAGGAACCTCTGAGCTTAGGCCCCCAGTGGGATGCTGGCAGCAATATTGCTGTTGGGCTGAGAGGGAAATGTAAAAATCCTTCATGAGCTTCCTGTTAACAGTGACTTTTCCGTAGGTCAGGGTGTCAACTCCATGGCTGCAGCACCTCACTGGAGCCTGTGGCATGGTGGATGAGGCTGTCCTGGTGTGTCCTGACCCAAGCTCACGTTCCCTCCAAACTTTGGCTCTGGAGACAGAGTGGGAGTTGAGACAAATCCCGCTGCAGGTGAGAGGCTGCCACTGCTTCTTCTGGCCTGAGGCATTTTCTTCACAGAGTAGAAAGTTTGGCATGATTCCCCTGAAGGGGCTTTCTCCCAGACTCTTCTGAGCAGTGGAAGCCATTCAGGCGTCTGGCTGAACTGGTATAAGGGGAAATTGGCCACTTTCCCCTTTGGGAAACTTGAACTGGAGCATTTGGAGCCACCTGCCATGGCCTAGTTACTTCCCCCAGCAAAGCAGGGCAGAGGATGCGAGCCTGGGATGTGTCAGGGACTTGTCAGCTGTTAGCCGTAATCCTCCTCCTTCTTGCCTTCCAGTCTCTCGACTTAGAATTTGGAAGTGGATTCCAACCCCGGGTCCTGCCCACCCAGCCCAACCCAGTGGATGCTTCCCGGGCCCAGTTCTTCCTGCAATTGTCCCCAAGCCACTATGCTCTGCTGCAGTACCATTATGGCACCCTGAGTTTGCTTAAAAACTTCCCACAGGTAACCACAGGCAACATGGTTTGCTAGGATTCAGGACATCTCGCCAAGACATGGATGCTCGAAGGCAGTGCTTTTGAATCTGGAAATGTTTGCTCTTAGGCTTAAGATTGATGACACCTTCCCATAAGTGGTTTGGTTTGAGAGGGGGTGGTAGCCTTACAGTAGAAATGGTATATTTCCTCCTGAGTATTACAAAGCATCTTTAGAGTAAAACTAGTGCCTTCCTTAGTCCAAAGGAAATAAGGGGACATAAATGAGAACTTCCCCATAGATACTAAGAGCAAGCAGCATGGGATTTAGGATTGGTTTGTGCCTGTGTTGGAGGTAGGGGAGAGTTCTGTTTTCAGCTGTAGATGCAACTGGGGCCTCCTTCTGCTCTTAAATGCCCTGACCATTCTGCTCCAAAGTGGGGAGCAGTTTCAACTCTAAGGTCGAGGGTCCATCCCTGAAGTGACCCTCTGTAAGGCAGCTGGCTAGTACTGGTCCCATTTAGGAGCTGACGCCTTGCTTTTCCCCCAGACTGCCCTTGTGAGCTTTGCCACCACTGGGGAGAAGACGGTGGCTGCAGTCATGACCTGTCGGAATGAAGTGGTGAGTACTGAGAACAACAGTCAGCACTTGGGGTTTTCCTTCCTGGTCTCTGCCAGGAACCCTGAAAATCAGAAGTCTGGGCACATTGGCTTAGTCAGTTTGAACCCAGGGGGCAGGAGACTGTTGAGAAGTGAGGTCTTGCCTCACCTGTTGTAAAGCTTCCTGCGCACCCCATTTCTCCCCGGGAATGAGACCCTAATGTGACGACCTTACTTTCATATGGGGCTATTAAGGGTTGAATAGGCCTTGTGGGCAGGGGTGAGAAATGAGCTTTGCCTTCTCCCAAGTGCTGAGAAGACAGAAATAAAAGCTTCATTTCAGTGACTGGGAAGTGACCCTTTGGCTGAATTTTTTCCTGTCCTTCTCTTTCTCATAGCAGAAACCTAGCAATTCTGAAGATGGGTCAATGGGGAGCTTTTCAGAGAAGTCTAGCTCAAAGGTAGGGTGTGGCATTGGGCAGTATGCCAGACCTAGGACGCAGAAGGCCACCAAAGAGAGTTGGGGGAAGAGCTTTGGTTGGGAGCAGGTCTCAGAGTTCTCAGCTTCAAATGGGGTTTCATAAGTACTGCAACTTAAATGATGTTTCTCTTAATCCCATTTTATTGGGAGATTAGGAGGTAGAATCCCTAGAGTCTATTCCTAGCCACTTTCTCCTCTGGGCCTCAGCGTCCCCATTTCTACAGGGACCCGGCTGGCACAGTTGAGTAGTAATCTGTGTAGTTGCCCTGAAGCAGAAGCATGAGACCCTGGCTGGAGGCATAGGTTCCTGCTGTGCTTCCGTCTCCCGAGCTTTTCCCTGCCTCCTGTCTTGCTCAGTCTTACCTTGCTCAGCCCTGCCTCTCTTTCAGAAGTCTCTGTTACACGTACTGGCCTCCAAGACAAGTATGATAGTTGTAATTTCATTTGTTTACTCAGGCACCTTATTTCTGCCTTAGAATTTAGCTTGCTTTTCTCCTTTATTTTCCTTTGCATATATTTCCCCTTCTGGCCTGGCTCCTTCTCTAGAGTATTGGTCCCCAATCCTTGGACTCCCTTTGCTGGGCTTTGCTTTGGGAGATACCTGTAGTTGACCCATGCTGTCTGTACCCCTAGGACTCTCTGGCTTGCTTCAATCAGACCTACACCATTAACCTGTACCTCGTGGAGACAGGTCGGCGGCTGCTGGACACCACGATTACATTTAGCCTGGAACAGAGCGGCACTCGGCCTGAGCGGGTGAGGCAGAGCCTTTCTCTACAGACTGTCCTGTGGGCTTCTCAGCATGGGGCTTCCCTTTCTCAGGGCCAGGTCATGGCCACGGGGCTTGGATTAGGCTCTCTGAACATGTGTTCTAGTGCTCCCTGAGCCACTGACTTGTTAGAAATCAGAGTAAAGGCGGGTATTACTTATGCCAGCTTATCATTGTGCACCAGGCACTGTGCTAAGCTTTTAACTCACACATTAATTGATAACCCTCTGAATGCTCATGAAATGGTTGTTCCTGATCTGATTTTAAAATGATCCTGTGGCCCAGTGGGATCGAGTACCATAGCCAGAGTCACAGAGCCAGTAAGAGGTGTTGCTGGGGTTCAGCTTCAGGTCTAACTCCACAGCCTGGACTCCTCATCACTTCCCAGTGTCGCCTTCGTGTACATTTGGTTGTGTTCCTCAGCTGCTTGGGCTGTGGCTTGTTTCTAAAGTGGAAAGTCTAATCCTGGCCTCCTGCTCACTCTGTGGGGTGTGATTAGAGCATGGATGAATGGTGTACCCGTAGAGTACTCAGGTTCTTTCATAGAAAGGCCTGGGAGACCCCAGCATCATTGTGTTGGCTTCTAAGAATGTGTGTCACTTATTGGCATCCAGATAATAGCTTCATTGTTTACAAATCAAATAGCGCCATGACCTGGAGCTCTGTCAACTCCTGATGCTTTGACTCCTGGGGTCTGGCACTCTCAGAGGCATTTGGATTCTCACTGACTACACTGGTCTTGACTGTGTGGCTTATAGCTGTATATCCAGGTGTTCTTGAAGAAGGATGACTCAGTGGGCTACCGGGCTTTGGTGCAGACGGAGGATCATCTGCTACTTTTCCTGCAGCAGCTGGGTAAGTAGACCTCATTCAACCCATTTAAACAATTTCCCCAATCAGACTGTTTTGGAAGGCTGTGGACAGGTTTCTGCAAGAGATTCAAGTGGAAATGTGCCCTGAGTGTCTTCTTCAGAGCCAAATGTCACCTGCTTTTTTTTTTTTTTTTTTGAGTTAGAGTCTCGCTGTCTTGCCCAAGCTGGAGTGCAGTGGCATGATCTCGGCCCATTGCAACCTCTACCTTTCGGGTTAAAGTGATTCTCCTGCCTCAGCCACCCGAGTAGCTGGGATTACTGCACCACCACAACCAGCTAATTTTCGTATTTCCGGTAGAGATGGAGTTTTGCCATGTTGGCCAGGCTGGTCTGGAATTCCTGGCCTCAAGTGATCCAACTGCCTTGGCCTCCCAAAGTTCTGGGATTACAGGTATGAGCCACCATGCTTAGCCTGTCACCTTCTTTTTTTTTTTTTTGAGATGGAGTTTTGCTCTCGTTGCTCAGGCTGGAGTACAGTGGGGTGATCTCGGCTCACTGCAACATCTGCCTCCCAGGGTTAAGCGATTCTCCTGCCTCAGCCTCCCAAGTAGCTGGGATTATAGGCATGCACCACCATGCCTGGCTAATTTTGTATTTTTAGTAGAGATGGGATTTCACCATGTCAGGCTGGTCTCAAACTCCTGACTTCAGGTGATCCACCTGCCTCGGTCTTCCAAAGTGCTGGGATCACAGGTATGAACCACCATGCCCGGCTGTTTTTTTTCTTTTTTGAGACAGAGTTTTGTTCTTACTGCCCAGGCTGTAGTGCCGTGGCATAATCTCAGCTCTTTGCAACTCCTGCCCCCTGGTTAAGGCGATTCTCTGCCTCAGCCTCCTGAGTAGCTGGGATTATAAGTGTGTGTCACCATACCCAGCTAATTTTGTATTTTTAATAGAGACAGGATTTTACTGTTGGCCCAGGCTGGTCTTGAACTCCTAACCTCAGGTGATCTGCCTGCCTTAGTCTCCCAAAATGCTGGGGTTACAGGTGTGAGCCACTGTGCCCGGCCCCTGTCACCTGTTTTTGAAGAATAACTTGGCATTCTCAGTGGGATACAGAACATTTCTCCCTTGACCTATTGATTCCAGTCCCTTGCTCTGCCATTTCTCCTTTTATGCAAGAGCTTGTAGTGATCCCTGAGTCAGCAAGAAGAGTCTCTTTAGAAAATCTGGGAGGTAGGTTTAGCTTTTGTTTTTTTTCTGAGGCTGGGTCTCACCCTGTTGCCTAGGCTGGAGTGCAATGGCGCGATCATGGCTGACTGCAGCCTCGATCTTCCAGGCTCAAGTGATCTTCCCACCTCAGTCTCCCCAGTAGCTGGGACTGTGGGCGCCACCACCATCCTGGCTAGTTTTTCGATTTTTATTTTTTGTTGAGATAGGGCTTTGTCCTGTTGTCCATGCTGGTCTCAAATTCCTGGGCTCAAGCAATTTGCCCAAAAGTGCTGGGATTACAGGCGTGAACCACTGTGCCTGGCCCCAGGCTTAGCTTAGGTAAAAATGTTTCCTGTAGCAGGGAAGGTGGTGCTGTGGAGCCGCGAAGAGTCCTTGGCAGAAGTGGTGTGCCTAGAGATGGTAGACCTCCCTCTGACTGGGGCACAGGCCGAGCTGGAAGGAGAATTTGGCAAAAAGGCAGGTATGAACCTAAGAGGTTGGAGCTGCAGAGTTGCTGGAGGGGCCAGTCTGGAAATGACAAGAGACACTGTCATGCATCTCTGGCTTCCTGGGCTTGGCAGATTGCTAGACTTTTCTGAATGAGCTTTGTGATGAGGTCCCAGTGCATTTGTGGCCATGTGGTTTATGAAACTATTCTTTTCTGTGAAAGAATGAACTGTGAATCCTTCTAGGGAAAGCTAGGGCAAAATTCCTCTAAGGGAAAGCTGAAGGAAAAAAGTCTTAACTTGGTATAGTAATAGGTACCATTGCCTGCGTACTAAAAATTTGCCAGGCACTGTGTACTCACTGTCTCCAAAGCAGCAGCCAGTCTGTCTGGAGACATGATTGGGTTGATCTGGGTATTGTGGAAATAGCCCAGTGCCCTCTAAAGCTGGCCATGGTCCCAACTGCCCGGATGAACTTGATTCACTCTGCTCTGATTCAGTCCTGCCCCAAACCCTCTCCCTTCTGTCCATTCATCTAGCTTTCCAATGGATAGCTATTGAGGGCCTGCTCTGGACCAGGTACTCTGCTAGGCAATGCACATTTTCTTAAGCTAAAGATTAATTTGACTTTACTGTTTATTTCTGCTGCTGGATCCAGCGATTCAAGGTAAAACCTGCTTCTTGGTGCTTTGTTGCTCGTTGCCTGCTCACATGGCTAGCTTTTGGTTAATTGTTTTTCCTCCTGACTTGGACCAATGAGGTACATCCTGTGTGTGTGTGTGTGTGTGTGTGTGTGTGTGTGTGGACTGTCATGCTTGTGACTTGTCCTGTTGCCTTTCACTTTTCTTCCTTGAGCAGAGGTGGGTGGAAAATAAGATAAATGGAGGTTCTGCTCCTTTTTTAGTGAGTGCTTACCATGTACCAGGGACCACGCTAAATCCTTGATGTACATCATACGATATAATTTTGCAACAGTCCGGTGGGTTGCATGTCACTTTACAGATGAGGAACCAGAAGGAAAAAGGTGAAGTACATTTCTCAAGGTTGCACAGTAGTGAGTGGTGAAGCTGGGATCTTAATCCGAGCCTGCTAGATTCCAGAGACCATGCTCTTCACCTTGCTTCCTTGTGTCTGTTTCCAAATCTGTGGTCTCCAATGGAGGAGATTTGGAGGGCAGTGGCTTCATTGATGGCATCAGGGATAGAGTGAATGATGGTCCTGGGAACTTGTTGCAAGTACGTCTGTTGGTGCAGGTTAAACAGTTGACAAAGTAGGAATGAAGCAGTGAGAGCTGGAAGTACCTGCTCATGATACACATTCATTTACCTGCACCCTGCCACCCCCACACCTGTACCTTTTTGGCTTTGTCATGGCACCCAGAAACCTTACTCTGCATCTTAGATGTGGGGCTGTGGTGGAGACATTCATAGCATGGCTACCTCCTGCATGCCTGATTCCTGACCTCTTAGTCTCCTATTCCAAGATTCCGTCTGGGTTTAGTTGTAAGAGCCAGGTAAGTAGTTTCTGGAAGCTCTTGCCTGACTCTTACCTGAGTGTGAGACTGGGCATCAGATATAGGATGCCCCTTGGGCTTGTGGCCTAGGGTGTGGACTTTATCACTTCAGAGGAGAGGCAGAGATCCCGCATTAGGAAAAGCATGTACCTCCTTCTGGACCCCTAGTCTGATGTAGAGTGTGTTACTTTTCCTTTACGCCAGATGGCTTGCTGGGGATGTTCCTGAAACGCCTCTCGTCTCAGCTTATCCTGCTGCAGGCGTGGACTTCCCACCTCTGGAAAATGTTTTATGATGCTCGGAAGCCCCGAAGTCAGATTAAGAATGAGATCAACATTGACACCCTGGCCAGAGACGAATTCAACCTCCAGAAGATGATGGTGATGGTAACAGCCTCAGGCAAGGTGAGTGGGGTTTAAGCCCCAGTTATTGAACCGTTTCAAGTTCTGACGATGGGGAACAAAAAGCCTTTGGTGGGGATAACACTGGTTCTAGTTTTCAAGGACAGACTCAGTTCTTTGGTTTCTCTTTCTCGTAGTGAGCCAAGTAATTGTTTATCTTGCAGCTCTTTGGCATTGAGAGCAGCTCTGGCACCATCCTGTGGAAACAGTATCTACCCAATGTCAAGCCAGACTCCTCCTTTAAACTGATGGTCCAAAGAACCACTGCTCATTTCCCCCACCCCCCACAGTGCACCCTGCTGGTGAAGGACAAGGTGAGGCATCCACCTCTGACTTGAGCCAGAGTCAGTGTGGCTTTTTGGCTATTTTGTAACTTAAATTGCTCCTAGACCCTTGGAATTGTGCGAGTTAATGAGGAACTTTCAGGGGTTAGAACTCTGTTTCTTCTAGTTTCATGCCTGGGTGGAGGAACCATCCAGCACTGAGGTGGACTTATTTAGAAAGTGGGTATGACTTCACCAGCTACATAGGGAGCCAGCTCTCCTCTTTTCTAAACATGGGCTGTTGGTAGCTGAGTGGCTATTTTCTCTTCTCTCTTGAGGAAGAGCAGGACACAAAGATATTTTTGTGTCTTCCCAGAATTAGAATGGATTTTTGTGTCTTCATTCTAGCATAGAAGGTGGGCTTGGTAGACAGTTTCCTGAAGTGGCTGCCTGGCATGATCTTGGCTCGCTACAGCTTCCACCTCCCGGGTTCAGATGATTCTCATGCCTCAGGCTCCAGAGGAGCTGGGATTACAGGCACATGCCACCACACCAGCTAATTTTTGTATGTTTAGTAGAGATGGGGTCTCACCATGTTGGCCAGATGGGTCTCAAACTCCTGACCTCAGGTGATCCTCCTGCCTTGGCCTCCCAAAGTGCTGGGATTACAGGTGTGAGCCACCTTGCCTGGCCAGGTTGCTGAATTGTTACTTGACTCTTTTATCAGTTCCTGGTTAGAACTGGCAGAGCAGCTAGGCGTGGTGGCTCACGCCTATAATCTCAGCACTTGGGTAGGCCAAGGAGGGCAGATTGCTTGAGTCTAGGAGTTTGAGACTAGCCTGGGCAACATGACGAAACCCCATCTCTACAAAAAATAAAAGGAGAATTAGCCAAGTGTGGTGGTTTATGCCTGTAGTCCCAGCTACTTGGGAGGCTGAGGTGGGAGGATCGCTTGAACCTGGGAGGTAGAGGTTGCACTGAGCCTTGATCATGCCACTGCTCTTCCGGCTTGGGTGACAGAGAGAGACCCTGTTTCAAACAAAAAAGAACTGGCAGACAGTCTGACTTTTTTCTTTGTGACATTAGCCTAGGGGACTATTCACCTTCAGCCAATAACTTATTTTCCACAAAGAGGGCAAAGACTAGGGAACCCCTCACAGTTGTTGAGCTGCAGTCCCAGCTCTTCAGGTCTTTCCCTAGGATCTACAGTCTTTTCTTGCTGGTGGAGCCTGACAGTTCGCTTATTTTAGGAGTCGGGCATGAGTTCTCTGTATGTCTTCAATCCCATTTTTGGGAAATGGAGTCAGGTGGCTCCCCCAGTGCTGAAGCGCCCCATCTTGCAGTCCTTGCTTCTCCCAGTCATGGATCAAGACTACGCCAAGGTGTTGCTGTTGATAGATGATGAATATAAGGTACTGTCTTCAGAGGGGATGGAGAACATGCTAGTGGAGCTGGGTTTGCGGCCAGGTGGCCAAACAGCGGCCCAGAGATGGAGTGCTCTCTGCACCCAGCCCATGTTTCGACTCTAAGGCCCTCCCTGAGAGAAATGATTGCCGTGTCTGCATGTGAAAACTCTGGTTCTTAACAGAACTGAATGTAAACCCTAAACTGTGTTCACTAGACTCTAATTCTTTTAAGATTTGCTGTTTTATTTTTAAGGCTCTCTTTGATGGGGAAATAGTAATGAGTTTTGGGACACTGGGCCTAGAGATTCCTGACTCTTGTCTTGGGCTATCTGGGTTTTTCAAGGTCACAGCTTTTCCAGCCACTCGGAATGTCTTGCGACAGCTGCATGAGCTTGCCCCTTCCATCTTCTTCTATTTGGTGGATGCAGAGCAGGGACGACTGTGTGGATATCGGCTTCGAAAGGTAGGGAAGGCGCATCCTGGCAGGACCCTTTGTGGTGAGATGTGGGTGTTTCCTGGCATTTGGCTAAGAAGTGAATTATGCTACTTATTCTATTGTAAACTTAGATTAGCATAATCCTGATGTCTGATATAAAGTCAATCACTTGTTTATATTTGTTGAACAGCTACTACATGGCAGGTCTGCTTCTAGGTGCTGTGGACAGATTGGTAAACAGCAGACCGAATCTCTGCCCTTGTGGAGCTTTCATTCCACATTCTTTTTTTTTTTTTGAGCTGGAGTCTCCCTCTGTCGCCCAGGTTGGAGTGTAATGGCACGATCTTGGCTCACTGCAACCTTCGCCTCCTGAGTTTAGGCAATTCTCCTGCCTCAGCCTCCCCAGTAGCTGGGATTACAGGCGCCCGCCACTACACTCAGCTATTTTTTTTGTATTTTTAGTAGAGGCAGGGTTTCACCATGTTGGCCAGGTTGGTCTCGAACTTCTGACCTTGTGATTTGCCTACCTCGGCCTCCCAAAGTGTTGGGATTACAGGCTTGAGCCACTGTGCCTAGCTCCACATTCTATTTCTATAGCAGAGAGATGGGACGTTTTTCCCATTCTTGGGAGGGTAGAAGGTAGGAATGTGGGTTGAGTAATAAGTTGTACTTTTACATGAAGATGATCATGACCAACTCTTGATAGAATATGTGCTTTGAATTTTATTTCTTGAAAGACCAACTCTTATAAACAGTGATACACACTGGCTGTGAAGTCCAGCTCTGAAGTCCACGAGGGGCTGGTGTGGTCGTGTTAGCAGGACTGTTTGGAGAAGTACTTTGTGGTGTACACTCACAGACAGCTCTCCCACCCTGTCCTGTATGGCCTTTTGAGAGGCATAGAATTTAAGAGCTTAGATCCAGTTTGCTGGATTTGAAGCCTAGGTTTGTTACTCACTAACTTCGTGAGCTTGGGCTCTGACCTTCTGTTTTCTTATCTGTAAAATAAGGTGATAAGTACCTGTCTCATAAGGTTGTTGAGAGAATTCAACACATAAATCACATAAAACAGCACCTGGCACATGGTAAATGGCATCTAAGTTTGCAGTGCTCTTGTTTTGAAAATGCAGCGCCCTTTTGTGACATTTGTAATAGCTAACCTTAGCATAAATGGCACTGGAAATGGTCTGCCCAGAAGACACATCCTTTACCCTTGTGGATGAAAAAAAAAAGTCCTTCCAAGTTAATAAAAAGGGGATGTTGAAAGAGACAGTTTTATAGATTCAAGGGAGTGAACTGGAGTGTGGGTGTCATGAATCTGGAGTCCTGAGGACATCATCTGAGTGAACAAAGACGAAGGAAGACAAAGGACGCAGAGCAGTCTGTGGGAAGTGAGCCAGCTGTGTGGGCGAGTCCTGGACCACAAGGGCATTTGCTGCCTTTGCCTTCACTTGGTGACCTTCCTTTCTGGGGATGTTTTAGTGAGTTCTCATGTTTTCAAAGAAGGTTGTGGCAATCCTTATTATTAATAAAATTTTTATTATTTAAAAAATTCCGGCAATACATGAATATAATCTCATTGTAAAAGAGTCCATTGATACAGAGAGGTGCACAAGTAAAATGTGAACAGATGCTTGTAGCCCATTTCCAGCGGTCTCCCCCAGGTGGAAACCCTGTCACAGTTTACTGTGGCTCTTCCCACTGTCCTTGTATATTTATGATTCCATAAATCCAGGTCTCGAACTCCTGACCTCAAGTGATCCTCCTGCCTCGGCCTTCAAAAGTGTTGGGATTACAGGCATTAGCCACCATGCCTGGCCCATTTTTTTTTCTTACTCACATGGAATTGACATATATTTATTCTCAAATGAAATTTGCTTTTTTCATTTAATGAGTTTTCTACCTCATTGTTCTGAAACTTCAGTTTTTATTACAGAAAAATATTGACAAAAGTACAAAATTATGAGGCATAGGTCAATGAACCCTCACCAAGGGAATACACTTGTGTACCTGGTAATCACATCAGGAAACAAAACAGCACCAGCCCCGAGAAGGCCCCTGTGCCCCTTGCCAATCTCCACCCCCAAGGGCTCCGCATAATTCCATATGATGGATGTATAATAACGTATTTCACCATGAATGTTATTGGTTGGTTTCCTGTGACCATAAAGAGAATCATACAGGAGGCCAGGTGTGGTGGCTCATGCCTATAATCCCAGCACTTTGGGAGGCTGAGGCGGGTGGATCACGAGGTCAGGAGATTGAGGCCAACATGGTAAAACCCCATCTCTACTAAAATTACAAAAATTAGCTGGGTGTGGTGGTGCACGCCTGTAATCCCAGCTACTCAGGAGGCTGAGGGGGGAGAATCGCTTGAACCCAGGAGGTGGAGATTGCAGTGAGCCGAGATCACATTACTGCACTCCAACCTAGTAACAGAGTGAGACTCTGTCTCAAGAGAAAAAAAAAAAGAATTATATAGGAAATGTTTCAAGGTCCCTGTTAGCTTTAGACATTTACTACTTGCCCCAGTATTCAGGGATCTTGGATTTTAGTAATAAATAGTAAATTTTCCTTGCATATTTCCAGCTCAGATGAACAATGGGATACTATTGAACATTCTTCTCCTTTCCTACTGGCTTTTGTATCTATCTTAATCAAACCGAGAGTTCTGAAATTTCTTCATAAACTAGATCTCTATTGCCATTTTTCTAGTTTGCTTTTTTATTTTTTGAGAGGGAGTTTTGCTCTGTCACCCAGGCTGGAGTGCAGTGGTGTGATCTCAGCTCACTGCAGCCTCTGCCTTAGCCTCCTGAGCAGCTAGGATTATAGGTGCCTGCCACCACATCTGGCTGTTTTATTGTGTGTTTAGTAGAGATGGGGTTTTGCCATGTTGGCAAGCTGGTCTTGAACTATTGACCTCAAGTGATCCACCTGCCTTGGCCTCCCAAAGTGTTGGGATTACAGGCGTGAGCCACTGCTCCTGGCCCATTTTTCTAGTTCTGATCTCTGTTCCTTCCTGCACAAAGACCTCAAATAATGGACTGCAGGATGGGTCTAACTCTAGCTGTTTCAGCTCTAAGTGTACCCTCCTGATTATAGGCTCTTTTGCTCCTGCCCTAGGATCTCACCACTGAGCTGAGCTGGGAGCTGACCATCCCTCCAGAAGTACAGCGGATCGTCAAGGTGAAGGGGAAACGCAGCAGTGAGCATGTTCATTCCCAGGGCCGTGTGATGGGGGACCGCAGTGTGCTCTACAAGGTACATACAGCCAGCTGTCTGGCCTACAGCAAGGGCTTTCGACTCAGGAAAATAAGGGTTTCAAGTCTGGCTGTAGGACTTGGTACATATGTGACCTTGTTTAAGTCATTTAATCCCTTTGACCATTAATTTTTGTTTGTGAAATGGGGATAATATACCCTCTTCCTAGGCTGGTTGTGATGATCCCATGAGCTGTTCATGCCTAGCCCAGTGCCTAGCATATGTAAGTAAGCAACAGATGTTAGCTCTTGTTTTTTGGCCTTTTTTGTTTGTTTCCTGAGACAGAGTCTTGCTCTGTTGCCCAGGCTGGAGTGCAGTGATGCAGTCATGGCTCACCAAAGCTTCGTCCTCCTGGGCTTAAGCAATCCTTCCACCTCAGTCTCCCAAGTAGTTGGGACCACAGACACATGCCGTGCTAATTTTTTAAAAAAAGCTGGGCATGGTGGCTCACGCCTGTAATCCCAGCATTTTGAGAGGTTGATGCGAGTGGATCACTTGAGTCCAAGAGTTTGAGAACAGCCACTGGTCAACATGGCTGAACCCTTGTCTTTCCAAAAAATAAAAACAATACGATTAGCTGGGCATGGTGGTGCATGCCTGCGGTCTCAGCTACTCATGAGGCTGAGGTAGGAGGATCATCTGAGCCTGGGGAGGTCGAGGCTACTACAGTGAACTGCGATTGTGCCACTGTACTCCAGCCTAGGTGACAGAGTAGGACGCTGTCTCCAAACAACAACAACAATTTTTAAAATTTTTAATTTTTGTAGAAGATAGAGATCAGCCTAGGCAACATAGTAAGACCCTGTCTCCAAAAAATATATATATTTTTTAATTTTTAATTTTTATATCAACAGGGCCTTAGCTGGTCTCTATCTCCTGGCCTCAAGCAGTTCTCTTTCCTCAGCCTCCCAAAGTGTTGGGATTACAGACTTGAGCCAATGGGCCTAGCCCAGCTCTTTTTACTGGTGGTAGTACTGATACGGCATTCTGGGGTTAAACCATAGGCGAGCCATCAGAAACTCCATCTCTATGATCCAACACTCTAGTTAGTGTTAAAGAGAGAGAGATTGAGGTAACTAGTGGGCTGCAAAACTGTTGTGGGAGAGAATGTAATCACAGTAGGAATGCACATTAATTCCACCCTCTGGGACAGCAGAGACTGAGTTGGAGGGTGTGTCATAGAATAGAGTAGCAAGATCACAGAACTTGATGGTAAAGCTGGATCACTAAGCATGAGCCAGTGCAACACAGTGCAAGCCTCTAGTTGGACTGTCGAGTTAAGACTTGGCTCTGCATTGCACTAGCTGTTCATCTCTTAGGCTGCCTAAGCTTCAATTTTCCCCAGTATAATGGGGATGATAGCACCAACGTCAGAGGATTGTTTTGAAGATTAATGATAACATGTAAAGTGATTAGAATAGTGCCTGCCACATAGTTAACATTATTATTAGTGCTATTGACTTGACTCCTTTTTTTTTTTTTTTTTTGAGACAGGGTCCTGCTCTGTTGCCCAGGCTGGTATGCAGTGGTGTGATCACAGCTCACTGCAGCCTTGACCTCCTGGGCTCAAGCAGTCCTCCCATCTCAGCCTCCTAAACAGCTGAGACAACAGGTGTGTGTCACCACGCCTGGCTAATTATTTTATTTTCTTTAGAGATGAGGTCTTGCTATGTTGTCCAGATTGGTCTTAAACTCCTGGGCTCAAGTAATCCTACTTTGGCCTCCCAAAATGTTGGGATTACAGGTGTGAGAGCCACTGTGGCCAGCCAAATTCTTTTAATTTATTTTTTACTTTGTACTTTAATGGATGCACATTGAATTCTTAGTTGACAGACATCTTCCATGTGGCAGCAGTTTAAACTTGTTCAGAGGTCGGGCGCAGTGGCTCATGCCTGTAATCCTGGCACTTTGGGAGGCTGAGGCAGGAGGATCAGTTGAGGTCAGGAGTTCTAGACAAGCCTGGCCAACATGGTGAAACCCCATCTCAACATAGAAAAATTAGCCAGGCATGGTGGGGCACACCTGTAGTCTCAGTTACCAGGGAGGCTGAGGCAGGAGAATCCCTTGAACCTGGGAAGCAGAGTTGCAGTGAGCTGAGATCGTGCCACTGCACTCCAGCCTGGGTGACTGAGCGACACTCCGTCTCAAAAAAACAAAACAAAAACAAAACAAAACCAAAAAAATCCTTCAGAAGGACTAAAACAATACAAATGCTAAAGTACATTTTGACATAGATAAAATATACCATTATATAGCTTTGCCTTTACTGAAGTAGGGATCCCCCATCACTATTGGTTCGTGGCCTGTTAGGAACCAGGCTGCACAGCCGGAGGTGAGCAGTAGGCAAGTGAGTGAAGCTTCATCTGTATTTACCACACCCCATCGCTTGCATGATTGCCCGGGCTCTGCTTCCTATCAGCTCAGTGGTGGCATTAGATTCTCAGAGGAGCGTGAACCCTGTTGTGAACTGGACATGTGAGGGATGTAGGTTGCGCACTCCTTATGAGAATCTAATACCCAATGGTCTGTCACTGTCTTCCGTCATCCCAAGATGGGACGTCTAGTTGTAGGGAAACAAGCTCAGGGCTCCCACTGATTCTATGTGATGGTGAGTTGGATCATTATTTCATTTACATTACAATGTAATACTAATAGAAATGAAGTGCACAGTCAATGTAATGGGCTTGAACCATCCCCAAAACCATCCCCCGCCCCAGGCTGTGGGAAAATTGTCTTCCATGAAACCTGTCTCTGGTGTCAGAAAGGTTGGGGACCACTGTACTAGAGCACCTGTATTTTCATGTGCTGAAAAGAATGCTAGCTAGGAGTAGGCTTTTTTGGACTCATGTACATTATGCAAATTTTAAAGGGTTTTTTTTTTTTTGGATAAACTTCATTGTGGTATAATTTTAGACTTGCAGAAAAGCTGCAAAGATAGTACAAAGATATACCCCTTATGTAGTTTTTCCTACGTAACCGTGACGTGACTGTTAACTACACTCCAGACTTTATTTGGGTTTCAACATTTTTTTCCACCAGTCATTTTTCTGTTCCAGGATCCTACATTGCATTTAGTCATCAGGTTTCTTTAGACTGCTCTGGTCTGTGACAGTTTTTCAGTCTTTCCCTTGTTTTTTGTGACCTTGATAGTTGAAGAGTCCTAGTCAGATGTTGTATAGAATGTTTCTCAGTTTTGCTTTGTCTGATAGTTCTTTCATGGTTAGACTGTGGTTGTGGGTTTTTGGAAGGAATGCCACAGAGGTGAAGCAGGAAGTATTTTTTGAGTGCTAGCTGGGTGCAGGTACTCTTTTAAACACTGGGATGTAAAATGGGCAAAACAGACAAAACTTCTTGACTGGTAAGGCTTTCATCACAGTTGGGTGAGGCCAATAATACAGAAAATAAATAGGTAAATTATATGGTGTATTAGAAAGTGACCAGTTTTATAGAGAAAAATAAAGCCGGGAAGAGGGAAGGGGATACACTATAGATCGGGTGGCTAAGGAGAGGCTTAGTGAGAAGGTTGCATGGAGTCTGGAGTTCAAAGGAGAGTCTGGTTTGGATACATACATTGGACTTGAGTGAGAAAGTGAGTCGTATGGATAGCTGGGGGGAGAGCCTTTCAGAGAGAAAAGCCAGAGTGCTCCTGGTGTGTGTGACAAACAGCAAGGAAGACCAGGTGACTAGAAGATGCTGAGTGAGGAGGCATGTCAGGCCTGCAGAGGGCAGAGGGCAGCAGGGCCAGATCATAGGCCACCACCCCGGCCTTCACTTTGGAGCATGGTAAAGAGCCACTGGGAAGTTCTGAGCAGGAGTGACATCAGTGACTGAGATTCCACAGGCTCATTTGACCTAGATTAGACTGTAGAGGGGTGAGGAGGAAAGCAGGAAACCAGGTAGGCTGTGGGGTCATCCAGGGGCTGATGGCGGCTGGAACTAGGCTAGGGGCATGGAGGTGGGGAGGAAGGATCAGGTTCTGGGGACTTTTGAAGGTAGAGCCAAGAGGGGGCGTATGTGTGTTACAGAGAAAGGAGTCAAGGATGACTCGAGGCTTTAGGTGTGAGCCATTGAAGCATGGAGCTGCCATGGCTGGGAGGAAAGAGGAGCAGATTTTAGGGAGGGGTATAACAGTTCAGTCTGGGCTGTGTTAAGTTTCAGATCAGACATCTGAGAAAAGATACTGAGATAGTTTCTTAGTTAAGTCTGGAGTTCAAAGGAGAGTCTGGTTTGGATACATACATTGGGCATTGCCAACATCCATAAATGGTGTTTAAGCCATGAGATTGGCTTGAGATCACCATGACGGTGAGTGTAGATGGAAATGCCCAAGGTTGGAGAGCTGCCTGGCATGTTCCACCATGAAGAAACTGGGGAGATGTGGAAGAACCTCCAAAAGAGACTGAGAAGGAGAGGCCAGTGAGGTAGCAGTGCTGGGCAGGGATGTTCTGGAAGCCAGGTGAGATGTCACAAGAAGGTAGTGATCACCTGCGTCATGTGGTACTAGTGGGTCAAGTAAAATGAAGGCCAAGACTCAGCCACTGGATTTAGCGATGGGGAGGGTGGTGGTGACCCTGAGAAGAAAAATATCACTGCAGCAGTTGTCACTAGGTCAATGAGTGGGCAGACCTAGATTTTATCTTGGGTTATCATTTGCTATCTGTGACTTGAGAAGCTGCTTAACTACTTTGGGACTTTTCTGCAAAATGTGAACCATAATAGCTACTCTGCAAGGTTGTTTAAGGGATTAGATAAAATACAAGGTACCTGGCATGGCACCCAGTACCCAATGCACATAAAACAAGTGCAGTGACGAGAAACTCCAAAGAGGAAGCTCTTCTCACCAGAAACCCTGATTCCTCTGCCAGGCTGGAGAGCTCCAGGCTGGCCTCACAGCACAGGAATGGAGTATGGTCGTTGTGGTTCCAAAGGAGCTTTTTTCTCTCTCTCCAGAGCCTGAACCCCAACCTGCTTGCTGTGGTGACGGAGAGCACAGACACGCACCATGAACGCACCTTTATTGGCATCTTCCTCATTGATGGTGTCACTGGGCGCATCATCCACTCCTCTGTGCAGAAGAAAGCCAAGGGCCCTGTTCATATTGTGCATTCTGAGAACTGGGTGGTGGTAAGCAGTTACCATTAGGGACACAGGGTAGCTCCAGAGGTCTCCTTGCTTCCTAAGTTCTTTCCAGAAACCCAGTTGCTGCTTTGGTTTTCATAGGATCTCAGATTCCCTGGATGGCAATGAAGTGTGCTGGTTAGGGCGCTAGGCTCGGGAATCAGGCTGCCTAGGTTTGATCCTACCTCTGTTTCCTGACTGTACAACCTTGAACTCGTCATGTACGCTCTCTGTGTTGCATCATTGGTAAAACAGGGATAATAACAGTCACCTTCAGTCTAGCTAAGAATGATGCCTGGTACCTAGTAAGGACTCAAAGGTTAGTAACTATTATGACTTCTAAGAATCTTGAGAATTTCCTTTGTTTTATGGTGAATTTGGATAGCCTAGATGAAAATACTTTGAAAGTTAGTAAACTTGGTAGTAAGGAATGATACTGGGGTGCTAGTTGATAGTTTTCCTTCCTGGATCTGTAGCTAATTGGAAAGGTGCCTTCCAATGCAATTTCCCTTTCCAGCTGAAGCAGCTGCTAAGCCCTGAGCTGCCTCCTCCTATCCCTGCAGTACCAGTACTGGAACACCAAGGCTCGGCGCAATGAGTTTACCGCACTGGAGCTCTATGAGGGCACCGAGCAATACAACGCCACCGCCTTCAGCTCCCTGGACCGCCCCCAGCTGCCCCAGGTCCTCCAGCAGTCCTATATTTTCCCGTCCTCCATCAGTGCCATGGAGGCCACCATCACCGAGCGGGGCATCACCAGCCGACACCTGCTGAGTGAGTGCCTGGAGAGCCTCTGGATGGCTCGGTTCCCTTGGGCAACCACACTGAGGGACAAAGCAAGGGACACATTGCTGGCAGAGCCCCGCTGAACCACCTGTAAGGGAAAGGTGGTGAGGAGGGCTATATATCAGTAGAAAAATTTCCTTAGTTCATCTTTGCCATCCATAAAGGTGACCACTTCTCTCTCAGTCCTCATCTTTTTTTGAGACAGGGTCTCACTCTGTCATCCAGGCTGAAGTATAGTGGTGTGATCATGGGTCACTGCAGCCTTAACCTCCTGAGCTTACCTGGCTAATTAAAAATTTTTTTGCAGAGACAGAGTTTTGCCATGTTGTCCAGGCTGGTCTAGAACTCCTGGGCTTAGGTGATCCTCCTGCCTTGGCCTCCCAAAGTGTTGGGATTACAGGTGTGAGCCATTGTGCCTGGTCTTCAGTCCTCATTTCTGATATACCACCTCTTTATTTGGCATTTTCACCTAGCTAAAAAAGTCAGTTCCTGATAGCATTCTGAACATAGCTGGCCTGTGCTGACAGGTTGCAGAAATTGGCAGGGTTTAGAATCTCATCCTTTTTTTTTTTTTTTTTGAGATGGAGTCTCACTCTGTCACCCAGCTGCAGTGGCGCGATCTTTGCTCACTGCAACCTCTGCCTCCTGGGTTCAAGCAATCCTCTTGCCTCAGTCTCCTGAGTAGCTGGGATTATAAGTGCGTGTCACCATGCCCAGCTAATTTTTGTATTTTTAGTAGAGACGGGCTTTTGCCACATTGGCCAGGCTGGTCTCGTTGCCTCCCAAAGTGCTGGGATTACAGGTGTGAGCCACTGCGCCAGCCCTGGAATCTCATCCTTATGTAACCTAAGTCCAAGACTTAGGACTTAGTGATTGTTTAACAGGCTCATGTGTTTAGGTGATTTTACCAAAGATGTTTGGGACTCTCAGATCTGATGGGCACTTGGTATTACTATTGTATTCTTAAATGTGAGGAAGCCAGCTCAGTTGGCAGTTTATCGGCTTTAATCTCCATTACTGAAACTGGTGCTATGATCGATCATGCCTGATCCTGCAGTCTTCCCTGGCCATTGTACTGCAGCTGCATATACAGCTGCGCTGCATTTGCTCAAGGAGAAGGAGACTCCCTGCTGGGGAGGTATTGGAGGGAGGGGAGAAAGGGATGAGGGAACCCTTTTACATTTTTCTCTTTCATCATTACCCATATCTTGATTCTAGAACTTTATTTTCTGGTCTCAGAATGTTAAGAAACCAGTGTCTTCAAAAGTGAGAACCTTCATTTAAACCCATGCATATTATTGGATTATTGTTTTTGGCTATTTAAGGGAGCCTCATTGACCCATTTTTTTTGTTTTAAACTCTTGTTTACATTTCTGCAAAAATGACATTTTTGTAACTGGCCCTTGCTGGACACTGGACCGGTGTGAACATTCACTTCTTCCTGTGCAGTTGGACTGCCTTCCGGAGCAATTCTTTCCCTTCCTAAGGCTTTGCTGGATCCTCGCCGCCCCGAGATCCCAACAGAACAAAGCAGGTGAGACCTTCGTGGGTGGTGCTGAAGGCTGTACCTTACAGAATTTAACCTCACTGATTAAGCTTGCTTCTCAGTCTCCATGTGGCCCCATGCTGCACTAGGCTGGGGATGTAGCAGGGGCAAGCCTAAAAAAGTCATCTGCTGTCATGGAGCATACAGTCTGCTGGGAAATGGACAGTAAATAAATAAGATAAACAAGTAAAATAGATACTGTGTTAGGTACTCGAATGCTAAGGAGAGTAAAATAGGAACGAGCTAGGAAGTGGGGACGGGGATGTGCGTGGTGAAATTTGAGAGGTGGCCTGGGAAAGCCCCTTTGAAAAGGTGTGTTTTGAGTGAAAGCCTGAAGGAGCTAGCTGTGTGGATGTCTGAGGAAGAACTTTCTAGGCAGAGGGAACAGGCAATGCAAATCCCCTGAGATTATGTCTGGTGAGTTCACAGAGGGCAACGCTAGGAAATGAGATCACTGAGGTAATTCGGGGCTGGACATGTGGGCAAGCCAGTAACTTGTTCACTGTTGGTATTAATTTTTGTATTAAAAACCACCATCTCTTTGGGTTTTCTTACCTCCAGCCTGAATTTCTTTACCTAGGGCATGAGGAATGGAGAGGAGTGTGATTTGGAGAAGTACATGAGAGAGAGGAGGTTAAAGCTGGGAAAAGACACAGGATGATAACCAGGTTTCAGAGGAATGGGGACCGAGAGGCAGCCTGGAGCGGAGAGCAGGAATTAACCTAGTGGTTCAGTTTGGTGGTGGTAAAATGGTCGGCTTTCTTCTTGTGGTGTGAAATGCCAGTCATCTATATGTTCTTTCTTTTCAGATTTAAAACAAGGTAGGAATCTAGATCTCAGTCTTACTCTGCAGAGAGCCTCCTTTCTTGTAGTCCTTCCTAACATTCAACTGCTAAATTTTTAACTACTTAATGTAAGCAGACCTCCTAGGAGATTTGAGGCTAGATAAGTAGCCTGGAAACCTCCCAGGACTCCGGAAGGGCAGCCAAGAGATCCCTTTACAGCAGGGCTCAGACTGCCTGTCCCGGCTGGTGTTTTGCAGAGAGGAGAACCTAATCCCGTATTCTCCAGATGTACAGATACACGCAGAGCGATTCATCAACTATAACCAGACAGTTTCTCGAATGCGAGGTATCTACACAGCTCCCTCGGGCCTGGAGTCCACTTGTTTGGTGAGTAGAGCCCACAGCTGCCCTGTTCCACCTTGGGCGTCCCATTTCCTTTCTTAGCCGAGTTTGAGGTGGACCGTTGGTTGTTTCTTCAGTAATTATTCCATCTGCCTTCCAGGTCGTGGCCTATGGTTTGGATATTTACCAAACTCGAGTCTACCCATCCAAACAGTTTGACGTTCTGAAGGATGACTATGACTACGTGTTAATCAGCAGCGTCCTCTTTGGCCTGGTTTTTGCCACCATGATCACTAAGAGATTGGCACAGGTGAAGCTCCTGAATCGGGCCTGGCGGTAAAGACCAAAGACCGTCCCCAAAAGGGAAGAGCCATAGTGTGGGTCAGATAAGAAGCTACTGCTGCAGTTTGGTGGATTGGTGGAAGTGTGTGTGTGTCACTGCTCAGCTCAGCTAAGAGCTGTGGGGAAGAAGATGACCTTCACGTAGAACTCCTTTTGGGATGCACATGATGCAGAATCCTACGTGAACAGAGACAGAACTCACTCTCAGCTGAGAATCTCAAAGAATCCTGATGGGCTTTCCCCTCAAGTCCAAAGGCCTCTGCATTGTTTCCTTCTCTGCCCATCCATGAATGTTCTGTGTGTTTTTTTTTTAAATAAGAGTTCCAACTGATTTTTGTTTAAATTGATTTTACTTTGCCTTTTGTGTTTCCCAATTTTATCTAGAAATCTTTCTTTTTCCATCTCTTGCTGCAAAGTAAGAGGGGAACTCTCCTTGCCAACTCCTCCTTCTAGGTGCATTTGCTGTTTTGCACTGGGAAGAAATAGGATCCATCCTTAGCTGAGGCTTGAGGACTGATCCAGCCTCTCCTGGCTTCCCTCCAAAGTAACTTAGGGTTAAGGGATCTATCTGTGATGTCAAAACTTACTTTAACTACACCTCTAGTTTCATGCTGTTATTCATTAGGTTGGGCCACCAAATCTTTGTTTTAGTTGATCAGAAGCCAAGTGCATACTAGCGTCTTGTTTGTTGCCCATTGCTTATACTTTTCACCTGAGATGTGTGAGTTGGGGTCTTTGAAAAACTACTGAATTGTCTGAGCCTCGAAGACATTTCTAGGGAGAAGAGATAATCTCTCATTTCACCCACAGGCTGGTCTAATCATAACCTAGTTAAAGAAAGATGTCCTTACTTAGGAACCCCATTATTTATTTTTAGTTTCTAATATAAATTAACATGTGGGTCATCATATTTCTCTTCAAATGAGGAAATTTTAAGTCTTATTGATCTAACCTTTGAAGCTTTAAAAAAGAGAAGAAAAAGGGTAGCGGTGGGAAGCTGGCATACTGTGGGTGTAGCACTGCCAAGTGGCTAGGCCGCCGTGTCTCTGCTACAAAGTAAAGAAATCCTAAAAGTTTTCCCTTGGTCATGGAGTTGGGGAATGTAGGAATTTTTCTTTATTGTGATTTATATGTACAGAGTAGACCATCTCTAGTCCTGTGGTGAAAGAGGTACCCTTGAATGTCTGAATAAAGCAAATGACAAATAACACTGATTTAAGTCCTCTTTTGTTTCTTAGAAGATCACTTTGAGGCTACTTTCACATTAGAGGGGATAAAAGCAGTAAAGAAATGGAGTAAGTATATTTTATTTTAGTAAAGACAAACACGTCAGCTTAATCATATGGGTTGGTCAAGTTATCTAAAATTTTTCATCTTTCTGTGGTCATATGCTGATGGTAGATGATGGCAGAGAAGAAGAAATGACACCATTTTGTTAATTGTCAATATGATATTGAGTGAAAGAATGTCTAAGAATCTCCAGAAAAAACGGGCATCTATCATCTTGACCCAAGGCACATTTTGTTTAACATAACCTGGGAGAAGGGAGTAAGTTACAAGTTAAAAAAATTCTGCCCAGTTTTGGGAAAGTCTGGCTGGAATTCTGTCTTACATGAATATGTGCAAGCTGTATGATAAGCCACTCTTGTATTGCCGGCTCTGCTTGCCCGGCCCACTTAGCCTGCAAGATTCTAGTTTGTATTTACCAATGTGCCAGAATCTGAAACAAGCTAATGGGAGGGAAGTTATTTGTCCTTTAGTAACATTCCCTATATTTCAGCTGTAATCAAAGTTACCTCAAAGCAGGTGCTTTTTTTTGTTTTGTTTTTGAGACAGTCTTACTCTTGTTGCCCAGGCTGGAGTGCAGTGGCACGATCTCAGCTCACTACAAACTCCACCTCACAAGCAGCTGGGAGTACATGCTTGTGCCACCACGCTCAGCTAATATTTTATATTTTTAGTAGAGATGGGGTTTCACTGTGTTGGCCAGGCTGGTCTCGAACTCCTGGCCTCAAATGAGCCGCTGGCCTCAGCCTCCCAAAGTGCTGGGATTACAGGTGTGAGCCACTGCGCCTGGCCAAGTGCTTAAAATAGTTAATGCTAATGCCACAGCCCAATTTAAATCTTTTCTTAGTTCTCAACCTTCCTTAATCTTAAAGCAGCATTTGGTTCTGAGCAGCTGCACTCAGTCTCCACCAATGGCTGCTGAGACTGTATATTTCCTCTCTCAATTCTCGTATCCATTTGCTTTCTTGTCATTCCTGGTTTTTTGTGTATTCCTTGACTTACCTCTTCTCCTGTAATTTTGGGGCCCCCTACAATGTTTCACTTAAAAAGAGATTTGGCTGGGTGTGATGGTTCATCCTATAATCCCAGCATTTGGGAGGCCATGGCGGAGGATTTCTTTGAGCCCAGGAGTTCCAGACCAGCCTGGGCAACATAGCAAGACCCTGTCTGTACAAAAATTAAAAACAAAATTAGCTGGGCATATGCCTGTGGTCCCAGCTACTCAGGAGGCTGAGGTGGGAGGATCACTTGAGCCTGGGAGGTCGAGGCTGCAGTGATCTATGAACGTGCCACTGCACTCCAGCCTGGGCAACAGAGTGAAACTTTGTCTCAAAAAGAAACACCACCAAAACCAATTTGTTTTAGTATTCATTAATTACATATATGGGCACTGGTAGTCTAGTGTTTGTTCTTGTATACAATGTTTTCTTAAATGAGATGATGCTATTTAATTTGGTTACTTGTTTTTTCAACTAATGGATCTTTTAAAATTTCTTATTTAAAATTTTTCTGGGTATGCAGTAGGTATATATACTTACAGGGTACATGAGATGTTTTGATAAAAGCTCAACTAATGGATCTTGAATATCATGTATTCGTAAAGATGACTGAAATATTTTCTGGAACAATGTCTGATGGCAAAAATACTCAACTCCTAATTTAAGTGATAGAAACTTTAATGTAAGCTACCTAATCTGAACTAGTTTCATTATTTATATGCGGGTACAAGTTATGTGGTCTGAGGCATTTTTCAACTTGAAAATTTCGGAATTGTGTTTTCACTGCCTTTATAAATTGCTTTTTTTTTTTTTTTTTAATTTGTAGGCAGTGTCTCTGTTACCCAGGCTGGAGAGCAGTGGCACAGTCATAGCTCACTGCAGCCTCAAACACCTGGGCTCAAGTGATCCTCCCTCCTCAGCCTCCTAAAGTGCTGGGATTACAGGCATGAGCTACTGTACCTGGCCCATATATTGCTATACTTTTAAAAAGCCTATTAAACAAGCATTATCGGAATCATCCCAAGACTCATTTACTGATTCCTAAGTATTTAAAATTTTGCTTTTAGGCCAGGCATGGGGGCTCACACCTGCAATCACAGCATTTTGGGAGGCCCGAAGCAGGCAGATCACTTGAGGTTAGAAGTTCGAGACTAGCCTGGCCAACATGGTGAAATTCCATCTCTACTAAAAAAAAAAAAAAAAAGTTAGCCAGGTGTGGTGGTGCATGCCTGTAATCCCAGCTACTTAGGAGGGTGAGGCAGGAGAATCACTTGAACCCAGGAGACAGGCTTCAGTGAGCCACTACAGAGTGCGACCCTGTCTCAAAAAATAAAAATAAATAAAATGTTGCTTGTAAATCATGAAACTATTGTTTTCTATACTAGAAATGTTTTCTTCCCTGCTCAAAATCTGGCTTGTCTCAAATCTGAACTCCTCCATAAAGCTTTCCCTATTGATTTCAGCTGATCATGCCCTCCAAGCGTCCTAGCTGCTCACCACATATCTTCCTGAATAATATATGGTACCACTTTATGATTCCAGATATTGTGTCTCTCAGGGACTGTTATACTGTTTTCTAAATTCCCTATTGTCCCAGACATGAAATTGCTCCTTGACAAATAGTTCCCCAAATGGTTGCACCTTCTTCACAGAAGCCTTAGGAACTTTGTCCCCAGTTTCCTAAATTTCTAAGACTTTGGTGACTTAGTAAGGAATTCCTCCCTTCCTCCTTTCTTTGCCTTCCCTCCCTCCCTTCCTTCCTTTCCACAGAGTGCAGAGTCTCACTTGACTCACTGCAACTTCTGCCTCCAGGTTCAACAAATCTTTCTGCCTCAGCCTCCCGAGTGGCTGGGACTACAGGTGTGTGCCATGATGCCCAGCTAATTTTAATATTTTTAGTAAAGATAGGGTTTCACCATGTTAGCCAGGCTGGTCTCGAACTGACTTCAGGTGATCACCTGTCTTGGCCTCCCAAAGAAGTGCTAGGATTACAGGTGTGAGCCACCACACCTGGCCCCAGTAATTCTTTTTTTCTTTGAAACAGAGTCTCACTCTTGCCCAGGCTGGAGTGCAGTGGCGCAGTCTCGGCTCACCACAACTTCTGCCTCCCGGGTTCAAGCGATTCTCCTGCCTCAAGCCTCCTGAGTAGGTGGGATTACAGGCATGTGCTACCACGTCCTTCTAATTTTTGTATATTAAATGCCAAGAGATAATTCAACCTGCCTCTCTGGCATGCCCTGGACACTAGGTCTGACAAACCCTATTTTAGTCCTAAAAAAAAAAGGCAACATGATCAATATGGGGAAATAAGCTGCATGGTGCCATAATTTCTATTCTAAAAGGGAAAAAGATCTCTTTGGTATTGCTTTGGAAATCATTGTTCTTTATAACTATCTTACTATTTAAAAATTGACAATTATCCTTCCATAATTAAAACAGGTAGACACCATCATCTGCCTTTTCATTTTTTGTAAAATGTAACCTGAAAATATTCACCATTCTTGAAGCTACCTTTCAATAATGGAGATACGGGTGCTTCATGTTTTGATTTTTGTGGCTAAATTCTTTATTTTAAAGACTATGCAAGTTAAAAAAAATTTTTTACAATGCCTCCAAATGAAGGTGAGTGTCCCCTTCCAAACCTCCCCTACCATCTGTTTCCCAGAGGTCACCACTGCACAATTTGGTATCTCTCCAGGTAATATAATATCCTGCAACTTGATTTTATCACTGAATCATGGAGAGCTCCTGTGTCAGAGGTAGGGATCTACACCATTTTTAGAGGTCACAGGGTTGAAATTCTTAAGTGCTGTTCCATTAGAGATTTTTATGAGACCGAATACTCTTTTGGGAAAGTCTAATATTTAGGCCATCTTTCCAGTAAGAAATTTATAACATAAAGGATGTGTACACACCCACCTTCCGATTTTTTTTAGGAATCAGAATGTGAAGTTAGTCGAGACTGACATCCAATGAAGCAGCCTGTTTTCCACCAGCAATAAGGCTTTTATATATTTCTGATCCGTGATACTGAGAAGGTGCCTTTTCCAGGATAGAGACTAAGAACATTTAGGAAGGTGTGTTTGTAAAATAGATACAGGTTTATATTGAAGCACACTCTTTTCTGTCCCCTAACGTGCAATCTGAATGGATGGAAGTCCAGAAAGCAAACTAAAACTATATTTAAATGGCACAAATACAAACTCCATTATACTCACGGTTTGTTCACATCATGGTTTTGATGGTATCATATATCCCATGTGCTGTGATAAAGTAAGAACTAGACTAGACCGATCAACCAGAGGCCAGTTTATTAATGATAATGAAGACTGCAATTGCAAAGTGGGCTAGAATACTTATGCTGCTGGATCTATATCCTCTCCTATACAAAAGGTGATATAAGTTAAAACACTATTATAAGTTTGCTTGGTTGTTATGGAGTTAGGAGACATGACATGTTACTCACGGTTTTTTTTTTTTTTTTTTTTTTTTTGAGACAGAGTTTCGCTCTTGTTACCCAGGTTGGAGTGCAATGGCGCGATCTCGGCTCACCGCAACCTCTGCCTCCTGGGTTCAGGCAATTCTCCTGCCTCAGCCTCCTGAGTAGCTGGGGTTACAGGCACGCACCACCATGCTCAGCTAATTTTTTGAATTTTTAGTAGAGACGGGGTTTCACCATGTTGACCATGTTGACCAGGATGGTCTCGATCTCTTGACCTCGTGTTCCACCCGCCTTAGCCTCCCAAAGTGCTGGGATTACAGGCGTGAGCCACCGCGCCCGGCGTTACTCATGGTTTTTACTATACGGACATATCTTCTGAGGAGACCAGAACAGGCCCTCTCTGCGCACTGCCCCCCATCATGTCCCCACCCCAAACAGTGCTAAAGGATCATTTGGCTCCAATTTTCCCAGAGTTTACATGTAAATTACTTTCCTTCTCTTAAGCATCTGGCATACAGTAGGCTTTCTCTGTCATCATACTCTAATTATGCTTTCCTAATTGTAAAGCAAATGGATCTCAAAACAAGGTATTTATAAACTTTTTCTAAATACCTTGATGACACAATTTCAGACTTACAGAAAAGTTGCAATAGTACAATGAATTCCCAGATACCCTCCACCCAGATTCCCGAAAGGTTAACATTTTATGATGACATTTGATTTATCCTTCTTTGTCTGTCTCTCTCAATCTGATCAGTCAAAACTTTTGAGAATGTAAATCTTAAAGTGACATTCTATTCTAGTCTCTCCACAGTTACCAAAATTGTTTCGTTTTTGCTCTTAAAGCAAGAAGGCTGCAATGCACATTTCCTTCTTCCTTTTGAGTTCATATCATGTGAATAGTTCAATATCGTGGGAAAAATAATCAATACTTGTGGATTACAAATAATGTCTCATAATTCTAAATTGAATTAGGCTTCTAATCTAATTCCTTTTATTCTTGGTAATTTGAAAACTAACTGCTGTGAATTACCAAAAAGCAGCTGCTCTCCATTTGCAGTTTTCAGTATTGCAGTAGGAGTTTCAACAAAATATGCACTTATTACTTGTTCTTGTAACTTTGTAAAAGCTGTTGGCTCCTAGGGTATAATAGCTAAGGTTTATTCATATACTTGTTTCTAAAAACACTGTATCTATTAGGATTTATTTCAAGCAACTCTCTATGGGATGGCTTAAAAAAAAGAAAAGGAAAAAAATAAAAAAAGACGTGCTATCTTTTGCTTTTGAAGCTCCTGTAGTGAGGCACACTGACCTCATTTGTTTTCAGATTGTCTGATGTACAATTTACAACCACCAAAGTGTGCAAATCAGAAGTACAAATCATGGCTCAGTGACTCTGTGTGTGTATATCCATGCAAGCACAACTGTGTCAAGATACAGAACTTTTCCAGCTCTCAGCAGGCCTCCTCATCCCTTCCTCTACACAAATCTTTATACCATACCATTCATCAATGTCCGCCATTTTTCCTTCATTGCATTCCCTGTAACATGATGTATCATATCTTATCATTTTAAATTTTAGTTCCTTGGCAGGCACTTGGGATTAGAATGGAACTAGTATTTTAAGTCCTTCAGTTAATTCATAAAAGTTATTTACTATTCTTTAGTTTCTATCTTATTTTCTGGACCAGCATATTAGAAGCTTGTGTTTCATCTAGAAGTCTTTTATTAGTCTGTTTCTTTTGTCATCTAAATTTATAATATAGATGGCATTGTAAACTTTGGGCAACACAAGACCAAACCTCCAGTACTGAAATAAACGTGGCATTTATAAAGGAAGTTCTTTATCTGGAGTGTTCTCTCCCGATCTATTAACCAGAAATATCATAAAGTAGATAATAAATATTAATTTAGGTACAGGTGCAAATCTCCCTGTGATAGTTTGCATTTGCCTTTTATTCTCTTGAAAATTAATGTCCCAAAGCCACTATAAAATTCTGGGTCTAGCCCGGTCGGGTGGCTCACACCTGTAATCCCAGCACTTTGGGAGGCAGAGGCAGGTGGATCACGAGGTCAGGAGTTCCAGACCAGCCTGGTCAACATGGTGAAACCCTATTTCTATTAAAAATACAAAAATTAGCTGACGTGGTGGCACATGCCTGTAGTCCCAGCTACTTGGAAGGCTGAGGCAGAAGAATCGCTTGAACCTGGGAGGCGGAGGTTGCAGTGAGCAGAGATCGTGCCACTGCACTCCAGTCTGGTGACACAGCAAGAATCCATGTCCAGGAAAAAAAAAAAAAAAAAAAAAAAATCTGGGTCTCCAGCCTTTACTTAGGGCTCTGGTTCAGTATCTTGAAATAGTTCAATATTTACAGTGTTATGGAAAGTTCTTTTTCATTTCTGATGTTTTTATGTTTAAGAAACTTGCTGTTATTATTATCCTCTGATAAGTAGACATTGAAGGAAAACCCCTACTGTTATCATCGAAGCCACATTTTTCTCCAAGACTGGCTTTGACTGAATTTTATTTGGAATGTAAAAATGCACGCTGGGTGCAGTGGGTCAAGCCTGTAATCCCAGCACTTTGGGAGTCCAAGGTGGGAGGATCACTTGAACCTAGGACTTCAAAACCAGCTTGGGCTACATAGGGAGACCTGTCTCTTAAAATTAAGAGTGGTGGCTACTGGGGAGGCTGAGGCTGGAAGATCGCTTGAGTCAGGGAGGTGGAGGCTGTAGCGAAATCAACTGTGCCACTGCACTCCAGCCTGGGCTGTTGGGTGACAGAGCAAGATCCTGTCTCAAAAAAGGTAAAGTACGTCACATCTTAATAAAAGTGCAGATTAATCACTAGGTACCAATTCATTTATCAGTGTTATACACTGAGAACAAAAGCTCTTCCTAAACTTGGGGGAGAATTTCAGGGCTTTAGGAATTTGAAACCGTCTTCACAATTCCTGCTAAGTCTTATTTAGGCCGGCTGTAGGCCACAGGCCTAGAGCTTGAAGCCGTCCACCAGTATCTTACACGCAGGACTGTCCTTAATGCACGAATATCTTTCCTCGAGCAAACTGCGTTTCCCTCTTAAATCTTTGTAGCCTGATTATTTTACTGGCAAAAGTCTCAGACATCTCCTGTGAATAAAAGCTTACATTTTCCTTGCCAGTAGAAAAACGGGGAAAACATAACCATACGTGGCAAATTTGCAGAGGGATGCATTGTACGAGCTGATAAGATTGTTCATGAGGGCAATCTAAACACAGAAGAGATTTGAGCGCGAAGAGAATATAGATCAGTGACTAAAAGAGGTGGCGTGAGAGAGAAAGCTTTGTAAGCTGTGGGGCGCTTTAGTATTACTACTGGAGGGATCTAGGCAGGGGAAGAAGCGGGTGAAGAGCGTTTAGGCTTCGGCCTCTTCTTTCCTTAGCTGTCCTAGGCCAGGACCATTCTATTTGCCCCGGCGTAGTCTGCTCTGCTGCCCTAGACTTGCCCGCTGCACCTAAGCCCCAAACTCACCTTTCCCCGCTGCCAGGAAGCCAGGTCGCTCTCACCTGCTAGATCAACTCCCACCGCGCAGGCGCAAAAGTTAACGCTCTTCCGCCTTCCCTGCTCTGCGCTACCTTCTGAGCAGGCGCAGCGTCTCCAACCCGTTCCCTCACCGCGCGACTCGACCCCGGTGAGAGCAGGGGGCGCTCTGCGCATCGCATTTTTGACCCACGACAGCGGCGCGCAGTCTGACGCGACAGATTGCGTCACTTCCGCCCCCTCCCGGGAGGCGGCCCTGGGCCGGTGGCGAGCCCCCGAAGGGAGCCGCAGTAGTACGACGGAAGATGGCGACGAGCGGCGGCGAAGAGGCGGCGGCAGCGGCGCCGGCGCCCGGGGCCTCGGCAACGGGGGCGGATACGACCCCGGGCTGGGAGGTGGCGGTGCGGCCCCTGTTGTCCGCGTCCTACTCCGCCTTCGAGATGAAGGAGTTGCCACAGCTGGTGGCCTCAGTCATCGAGAGGTACCGGGCGGCGGCTCCGGCGGGGCGACTCTGTGGGGGTGGGGAGGGGATTTCGAGCCGGATCGTCTGGACCCGCTTCCCGAGCTGCCTCCTGCCGCTTGGGGATCCCCGCCCCGGCCAGGGCTTCGGGGTTCCTGGGCCCCGGGACACTAGGGCTTGTCCGGGGTTCCTTCCGCCAACCCATGTAAATCACCCCTACCTCAGTTTCCCCTCTTGAGCAAAACTTTTACGACCTCCCTTGCGGGAGGGCGTGGCTGGACACGTTTGAGAGTGACTTTGAGATGCTTTCGCCCCCTTAAGGGAATGTACATGGGGCTGCCCCTTGGGTCAAGTCACGGATGAGTTTGCATTTCTCGCCCTCACTCATCCCCCTAGCCTGGGCCGCAGCGGAGTCCTTTGGTATAATTTAATAACGGTCTTTCCGCGGTGCTGTAATCACTGGGGGCACATGCTATTTCTGTGACTGAAGCCACTAGCTACCATTGATGATCTCTTTTTACGTTGCACTCCTTGTGCGTTCCTACTGTATCGCTTTGATTAAAAACATTTCAGTGTGTGAGTCTGAGAGATCATTTTCCCAGAGGATGTGGGGTGTGTGTGTGGTTCTCTCTCTGCCTCTCATCCCTCTCGCATTAAAATATTATCACACATTCTTTTACAAACGGTGCTATCTATTGGTTTCCTTTTGTGTGTTTTTGTCCTTTTGCACAGTGATTCTTAGCTAGCGAGAGTTGTGTAGGTACAAAGATGGTGATCTCAGAGTGCCCTCCTTTTCCTGACATACCACGCTTAGAGCAGTCTTTCATTAGTTTAATGGTAGTAGACTTTTGCTTTTAAAGCCAGACTCAGTTTCATTTTTCTAGTCATACCGGATTTCAGCAACTCGCTGCAATTGCTAACTGGGTCATTTTAGTTTCATGATGACAAGGGTATATCTAGATGTTATCCAGAGTTTAGAAATTGCTATTTGTTACTCAAAGGAGGCCCATGGTTTGACAAATTGTTTATTTTTATGCTTTTTCTTGTTGTTAGGCTTGTAATCCTTTGAATGCAAAGTTTTTAATAAATTAGAATAAAATAATGGTTGGGTTTGGTAACCTCACAGTCAGCTTTACAGATGGATTTTCCTATCTAATCACTAGGCCAGGAATGTTCTAAAGAGGTAAAGAGGTTTCAAAGATACTACTTTCAAATTATGTAGCTGCTTTTTGTTTTAAACATTTGGATTGGCAGTATTGTTCGTGAATCATACTCATGTTACGTAGAATCAGTAACATTCCAGTCTTTTTAGGGCATTTGCTTTTATTTTTTTCTGGACATGAGCTGGCTGGGTTATAAAGTGTTAATTTGTTGATAGCCTTCTAAAAATCCTGTATTTGGGGTCCATGCCTAAAGCTGTAATACTTAACACCCAACCAAATCCGTCACTAGGTGTGAATCTTGCCATGCATGTAGTAGTGGTTTCTGCCATACCCTCTGTTTGTGCAGATAATCAGGAGTTGCATTTGTAGACATTAATAAGACCTCTCTTTATGGTTTAGAAAAGAAGTCCAAGCTGATGGGTCTTTGGTAACACATACTTTTTTATTGGAAGGCAAGATCTTTTAAGTCTTCTGGTTTTTGGGGCTCAGTTAACTTTGAAAGCCTGTGTGTCCTCTGCAGGCTGTGTGAGAGGAGTATGATCTAAAGAAAAATTTCCAGAAGAAATACCTGGCTTACAAGTTCTTTACAGTGAGAACAGCTAAATGTGCAAGTGTTCAGTTTGTAATAAAGCAGGGGTTGGCAGACGTCCTGTAAATGGCCAGATAGTAAATAATTGTGGGTCATGTGGTCTCTGTGTCAACTGCTCAACTCTGCCATCATTGTGTGAGCAGTCACACACCATACATAAATGAATGGGCATGGCTGTGGTCAAAATTGTATCTGTGGGTACTGAAATTTAAATTTCTTGTAATATCTACGTGTCACAAAATATTCTTTTGATTTTTATTTTTTCAACCACTCTTAGTCATACAAAAACAGGTGATTTGGCCTGCAGGTTTGCCAACCCCTAGCTTGGAACACACAACTTACACCCTGCTATCAGTATTCTGTTTTTCAAAGATTTATTTATTTATTTATTTATTTGGAGACAGAGTCTTGCTCTGTCGCCCAGGCTGGAGTACAGTGGCACAATTTCAGCTCACTGCAACCTACGCCTCCCGGGTTTAAGTGATTCTTGTGCCTCAGCCTCCAGAGTAGCTGGGATTACAGACGTGCGCCACCACATCCAGCTAATTTTTGTGTTTTTAGTAGAGATCAGGTTTCACCATGTTGGCCAGTCTGGTCTTGAACTCCTGACCTCAGGTGATCCGCCCGCCTCAGCCTTCCAAAGTGCTGGGATTATAGGCATGAGCCACCGTGCCCGGCCCAAAGGTTTTATTCATTTGTCTTTCCTTGTCTCCGAGGACCATCTGTTTTTCTGTTGCAGTCTACTACTCTTTTCTTCCTTTTTGATATCCTGGCTCCATCGTGCCAGCTGTTGCTTTCTACCTTGTAGCCTAATTATCCATTGCATTTCTCTCTTAACTGTTGAGAATGATGACATGTGCTCAAGAGACTCCTCAGTACACCACCATTCTAAATCTTCTTTCATACTTGAAATTAAACTTTTGAAGAAAAGGTAGATTATACATTCCAAGGTCTAACCCCTGTTTCTTCAGTTTGACTTTGGAGCCAAACTGAAACAGAGGAGGAATAGATCAACACGGATGAGTTGGAAAGCATACTCTAAAAAGTCTTTGGATTATTTTATTTATTTTAAATATAATTTATTTTTATTTTTTACTTTTTAAGAGATGGGGTCTTGCTATGTTGCCCAGGCTGGAGTGCAGTGGCTATTCCCAGGCACAATCCCACTACTGATCAGCATGGGAGTTTTGACCTTTTCTGTTTCCGACCTGGGCCGGTTCACCCCTCCTTAGGCAACCTGGTGGTCCTCTGCTCCCAGGAGGTCACCATATTGATGCTGAACTTAGTGCAGAAAAGATCGGCATAGAGCACTACAGCCCAGAACTCCTGGACTCAAGCAATCCTCCAGCCTTAGCCTCCCGAGTAGCTGGGACTACAGGCATGCGCCATTGCACCTGGCTAGATTTTTTAAAAGATAAAGATAATCTGAATTTATTTAAAGGGAAGAGTTTTTTTTCCTATTGCCTGTAGGTAGCATGTATTTTAGTAGTAAAGACTACTAAAATCTTTTTTCCTTTGTAAGAGACATGACCTCCCTCTGTTGCCGAGGCTGGAGTACAGTGGGATGATTGTAGCTGACTGCAGCCACAAACTCCTGGGCTCAAAGGATACTCCTACCTCACAGTCTTCTGAGTAGCTACAGTAGCTAGCTAGACTAGAGGTTCCCACCACCAGGCCCAGCTTCAACTCTTTTTAACATTGTTACTTAATACATAGTTTAAAGAACATTTTAAACACATGGTTACTTTTCCAAGCCAGAAATGGAGCACAACTAGCTCAATGGAGCACATGCCATCCATGGGATTAGTTAGTATAATCATTGCAGAATGTAGCCTTCTGTGTTAAGGTACAGATAATTCCTTTCTTAACTCTGTGTAAGATATGCTGGTGACCATGGTTATCACTGAACAATTTGATTGACTCTTTGTAGATAAAAAGGAATATGCTCCTTCCTCTGAGCCAGTTCTTTCTGGGCTGTCCTGGCCTCTTTAATGATAAACCTCTTCAAGGTTTCTGTTTCCAGATATTTGCTAGAATTTAGGGCAAAGAAACCTACTTGGGAAGGGGGAAATTGTTACAACTTTTCCATTAGATAATGCACAGTAATTTCCTAAAAATCTTGAAAGGAAGAAAGGGAGGGACTAATGCTGTGATCTTTTGAATTTATAAACAATAGGATATAAAATGATAATTGACCTACAGGAAAAAAAAAAGAGTCTGCCACTGAAAGATACAGTATGATTGTAAGATTAGTACTTGTGACTAATGTTTCTATATCTTAGTATCACGTTAACCACAGATTTGTCAAGAGTACAAGGGAAGTAGTATCTGAAAGACAGTTTTCAGTTCTTTGGTTAACATGCAGCAGATTATAGAAAGAAAGATAGGAATAAGCATGATGTATTCTGTATATACTTCAGAGTACATGAAACTGATGAGGGGAAAGGAGCTTGTGGAATTTCTGATCATATTATCATATTGATAATATGATATTGAAGAGGGAGAAGGGAGGTGAATCCATAGTCTTTTATGATGCCCCCTCCTCAGATTTCCATTTCTTCCTAAAAAGAGCTAGATTTTTCCAGACCCTGCCAGTTCTTTTTTCACTTACACATCAAATTGGATTTCTCTGACCTGGCTGCTTAGCTGCTGTTTCCCTTTGTACTCTGCATCACATTTATTTGGTATGGAGTATAAAAGCTTCAGATTCTCTATCAGCGGTGTTTCAGGCTCAGTGGTGCTGTTGTTGCAGTTTGTTAGGAGCAGCAGGTGATTTAGGAAGATAGCTTGACCAACCAGAGCAAAGATATACATTCACTTTTGTCTCTTGATTTTTCTTCCTGTGCATTATATTTACTTCAATTTCTTCATTCTCCTTCCTACTCAGCCTTCTGCCCTCTGTTCCATTTTTCCATTGCTTATCCTCTGGTGTCTTGGTGTCTGTCATTTTCTCAGGGAACGAGGGTGAGGTCGGAAATTATAGCAGCACATCCATATTAGCTGACTCATGCACACTGTTTCTTTAAAATCAAGAGATATGCCAGCATGGTGGCTCACGCCTGTAATCCCAGCACTTTGGGAGGCCGAGGCAGGTGGATCACGAGGTCAGGAATTTAAGACTAGCCTGACCAAGATGGTGAAACTCCATCTCTACTAAAAATACAAAAATTAACTAGGCATATTGGTGGGTGCCTATAATCCCAGCTACTCAGGAGGCTGAGGCAGAGAATTGCTTGAACCCTGGAGGCGGAGATTGCAGTGAGCTGAGATCGTGCCACTGTACTCCAGCCTTGGCGACAGAGTGAGACTCCGTCTCAAACAAACAAACAAAAACAAGAGATATGACAATGTTCATTACTTCTCTGTTTCCTCCTTCAAATCTTTAAAACCAGTTTTTCCCAGGTTTATCTTTAGTTGCCTTATGCACATTGTAAGTAGAGCTGAAGACTGCTCCATTTTTTCTCTGCCAATGTCTATCTTTCCCTAAAATGCATTCTTCCTGTTTTTTTTTTTTTTTTTATTATTATTTGGAGGTGGAGTCTTGCTCCCATCGCACGGTCTGGAGTGCAGTGGCACGATCTGGGCTCACTGCAACCTCCACCTCCCTGGTTCAAGCGATTCTCCTTCCTCAGCCTCCTGAGTAGCTGGGATTACAGGTGTGCGCCACCATGCCCTGCCAATTTTTTGTATTTTTAGTTGAGATGAGGTTTCACCATGTTGGCCAGGCTAGTCTCAAACTCCTGACACATCAGGTGATCCACCCGCCTCGGCCTCCCAAAATGCTCGGATTACAGGGCTGAGCCACTGGGCCTGGCCTTCCTGTTTCTTTATTGGAATAAGGATGTTGTGTATTTCTAGGCGAGGAAGTGGGGCTCATTAGATAACAATAGGATGACATTGAACCAGGCAATTAGATGAGTTAACGCCTATTTTTTTTGATATGCTTCATTATCAGAATGGGTATGAAAGCAGTGGACTAAGTCCATCCTTTGGGTGGGCAGTTTTTCTCTTAGATTTGGTAAACCCGTTCAGCTGGAAAAAGTCGGGGTAAGCAACTCTGAACTTTGGAAATAAAGCAGGGAAGGTAAATAAACTGAGTAAATAACATCAAATTACAGAATGGGAAAGCCTTAGAACTATGAATAAGAAAGCATAAGGCTGGAAGTGAAGGAAAAGCTAAGTATATGAGGTAGAAACGGGGACTTAGTAGGGAGTTTTCTGCTGTACATGTGAGCCTTAAAACTGTGTTTAGTCACCAGGAACTTTTGAGTGCTGCTTGTTGTTTAAAGGTTTTTGTTTCCTCCTTTTTGTATCCCGACAAATGGAAAATGACCCTCAGTGGGCAGGAGGATCCTTGCACACATCATATATGCTCCATAAATATTTTTTCTTGGTGAAGGAGTTATTCTAAGTTAGGGACTAATCTTTGATACATACCCGTTTATCCTTGATAGATCTCTAAATAGCAAAGTGCTTGCAATGCCAGTTATTTGAGGTGATTTATCACTGACATTGGCCCCTTCCAAATAGTGACTTGTCCTTCTGGCTCATGTGTTCATTTGGCAAGTAGATAGTCTTACGGGCAGTGAATGGAGTGTTCACTCTGTTTACGTTTCCCTTCTTAGGTTGATACTTTTTTTTTTTTTTTGAGTTGGTGTCTCACTCTTTTGTCCAGGCTGGAGTACAGTGGCACAATCTCTGCTTACTGCAACCTCTGCCTCTTGGGTTCAGGCGATTCTTGTGTCTCAGCTTCCTGAGTAGCTGAGACCACAGGTGGGTGCTGCCACACCTGGCTAATTTTTGTATTTTTAATAGAGACAGGGTTTCAGCATATTGGCCAGGCTGGTCTCAAACTCCTGACCTCAGGTGATCCACCTGTCTCAGCCTCCCAAAGTTCTGGGATTACTTGGTTGAGCCACTGGTTGCAATGTGCCCCACCATAGGTTGATACTTTTTGCTGGGGATTGACTCACTAAGGAAACTGTTCAGCCACATTGTTGTTTTTTCCATTTAATAAGACACATTTTAGTCTTGGCTTCACCTTCATGTGTCATCAGTTGTGGATTAGCACCTGATTTGATAGAGAGAATGACTTAAAATGTATCCAACCTTTAAACCTAGTTGGGCTCTAGATTTTTTCAGAAGAGGGCATTTCCCCAGCTAAGGATAAGGGATGTGGTTAAAAAAGAACAAAATCACTGACTCTGTTGTGATCTTACTTTAGTCTACAGTCAGGGAGTTGGGGTAGGGGATGACGCTGGTACCCAGTGAATTTTGGATTTTAGCACTGATCATATGATTTCTTACCTGGAATTGTTGATTCCTTTTAAATTACTGCTTATGGGCCAGCCTTATTTGGTCTGAAAATTGGTTTCTTTAATCTGTATTTCTGCTAACAGTATATTGAGTACTCTGGTTTGCCCCTTTTTGACCATCAGTAATAAAGGCATATTAGCGATTGGTCCTTGCCAGTCAGTAATATGGAACTTATTGATATCCTCTTATGTCTTTACTTGCATTTCATTAGTTCTGCTTGAGTTTGAAAATGTTTTCTGTTTGTTAGTCTCTGCTTCTTACTAAGCCTAATGACCTTGAATGGGATATTTAATTTTAATTCTCTGTGCTTCATTTTCCCAATCTTTTTTTGAGACAGAGTGTCGCCGTATTGCCCAGCCCGGAGTGCAGTGGTGCAATCTTGGCTCACTGCAATCTCCACCTCCTGGGTTCAAGCAATTCTGCCTCAGCCTCCTGTGGAGCTGAGACTATAGGCACGTTCCACCACGCCCGGCTAATATTTGTATTTTTAGTGGAGATGGGTTTTCACCATGTTGGCTAAGCTGGTCTTAAACTCCTGACCTCACGTGATTCAACTGCCTCGTCTTTCCCAATCTTGAATGGGAATAGGATGATGATACTACCTACCAGGTTGTAAGGATTAAATAATGTCATATCCATAAAGGGGTATCTGGCACATAGTAAGTGCTAAGTAGATGCTGGCTGAATTATTATTATTTTTGCAGTGAATCAGAAATCCTGCACCATGAGAAGCAGTACGAGCCATTCTACTCATCTTTTGTTGCACTTTCCACACACTATATCACAACAATTTGCAGTCTCAGTAAGTATTCCACTCTTGTCACTCCCTTCTGAGGGCTTGTGAATAGGGGGACTGTTTATCCTCTTGACAGAGTATCTGAAAAATTGTTAATAAAATCTAGGTTTTAGCACTCCTAAGCCGGTCACCCAAAAGTGGAGACAACTGTTAGCCAGGATGAGGATCCAGGGGTTCCCTTATCTAGGCTAACCAAGTGGAGTTTTAAAACTGCTTGTCTTGGACACCTGCTTTTAACTATTAAGTCAACTTCCTTTCCCTTCTTAATCCAAAGCATTTTATTGATTTCTCATGTAATTACTGGTGTGTTAAATCTACTTGGGGGGAAGGGGTGGTGGATACTGACCTCTGGAGTTAGCAGCCACTAACCAAGGCGCTATTCCTTGTTTGATTTTGGTGAGGATGTGAATTCTCCTTTGTGTTCTCTGGTATATGAAGGGATTTCAACTTGAGATCTCCATTTCCTTCATTTTTTTACCCCCAAAATGGCTAAGCCCTATTTTACATTTCTGAATTTTTACATTTTCTAAAAATCCTAATTCAAATAGTTCTGAAGCATTCTAATTATTTTAATTTTGTTTTTTTAGAGACAGGGTCTTGCTCTGTCATGCAGGCTGGAGTACAGTGGCATGATTATAGCTCACTGCACCCTTGAACTCCTGGGTTTTAGTGATTCTCCTGCCTCAGCCTCCTCAGTCCTAGCCGGGACTACAGGTGCAAGCCACCATGTCCAATTAATATTTTAATTTTTTTGTAGAGACACAGTCTCCCTCTGTTGCCTAGGCTGAACTTCTGGGCTCAAGCAATCCTCTTACTTTGACCTCCCAAAGTGCTGGGATTACAGGCAGGAGCCACCATATTTGTTTATTGGACTAGTTTACTAAGCAAGTAAACTGAGAGGAAACTGTAGAGTTGCTGAGTAATCCTTCAGTGTCTGTCCAATACTGTTTATTACAGGCACTGGCTACTGGTGGAAGAATCAAGTTTAGCTTGGAGAAACTTTATATAAGGAAGCCATTTTATTGTTTTAAATTAAACTGAAAGATTTTATTTATTTATTTATTTATTTTGAGATCAGGTTATGAGACTACCTTTTTGTATTTTTAGTAGAGATGGGGTTTTGCCATGTTGGCACAAGCTGGTCTTGAACTCCTGGGCTCAAGTGATCCACCCGCCTCAGCCTCCTGAAGTGCTGGGATTACAAGTGCGAGCCTCTATGCCTGACCAGGACTTCATTTTAGAATCCATAGAAAGGAGTAGTAGTATTGTTTAGTGCAAGTTTGTCCATCTCACTGTCTTGAGGGCCACAGGTGGCCCAGGATGGCTTTGAATTTGGCCCAACACAAATTCATAAACTTTCCTAAAACATTATGAGCATTATGAGATTTTTTTTTTTGCCTTTTTTTTTTTTTTAAAGAGCTCATTAGCTATCATTACTGTTAGTGTATTTTATGTGTGGCCCAAGACAATTCTTCCAGTGTAACCCAGGGAAGCCAAAAGATTTCACATTGCTGGTTTAGTGGTTAAGGACATAAAGTCTAGAGGCTGACTGCCTGGATTTAAATCTGGCTGTGTGACTTTGGTCAGGTCATTTAGTTAGCTCATCTGTTACAAATGGACAGGGGATAATACGAATATTTGTTCATAGAATTGGTTTAAGAATTAAATGAGTTAATGCATTTGAAGGGCTTGGCACTGGTGTGATGTAAGTATTTCCTATTAAAATTATCCTAATTTTTAGTAAATATGAGATAAACTGATCTGATAGTTATTGATGTCAAAATGCCTTTGTTTGCCCCTTGGGTTTTTGGCTCTGAATAATTGTTCTGATATTGGGAATGTTGGATATAGAGCTCAATACTTATTTTGCTTGATTTAATGACCAAGGCTGAGCAGTTTGAAATTGAGTAATGTTTATTACTTTCTCAGTTCCCCGGAACCAACTTCAGTCAGTGGCAGCAGCCTGTAAAGTTCTAATTGAGTTTTCTCTCCTGCGTCTGGAGAATCCAGATGAGGCTTGTGCTGTGTCCCAGGTGAGAGTGATGGACCCATTTCTTGCCCTTATTCTGAAGCAGTATTGTGACTGACTAGTGGAATAGAGCAGAGGTCAGTGAACTTTTTCTGTAATAAGCCAGATAGGAAATTATTTGCAGCCCGTATGTTATCTATTGCAGCTAGTTAACTGCCTTTTTAGTGTGAAAGCAACTCAAGATTAATATGTAAATGATGAACGTGGCTGTGTTCCAGTAAACTTTATTTACAAAAACAGGCAGTAGGTGAATTGGAACTGTAGTTTGGCAACCTCTGGTACATGGAGTTACAGAGTCTTCTCAAGGATTGCAAATTACATACCTACAGGGGCCAGGTAGGTAACAGAAAATGAGCAAAGTATGCTAGTTGAGAAGATTGTAGCCCCAACTAAAGGGGCCAACCCTCTTTGGCTGTAGCTCATTACTGCCCTGCAGGAATGGAGGTGCAAGGTTGCTATGCTGTGAATTATTTGAAAGTGAGAAGTTTGGATTTGCATGTGAATCTTTTCATTCACTTCAAATTTTAAAAAAATACTGTGAAAATAATAAGACAAATCTGTGAGCTAGGTATGGTCTAAGGACATCAGCTTGCAGTCTTTGCTTCAGTGTTTATATGAACCTAAATTTGGCCCTGTGCCAGTTAGAATTCCCCAGAGTAGAATTTTCTGAAAGATATGTTTGCATTTGTTTTCTTTTCAGAAACACTTGATTCTCCTAATCAAGGGCCTGTGCACTGGCTGTAGCCGACTAGATAGAACTGAAATTATCACATTTACAGCAATGATGAAATCCGCCAAGCTGCCCCAAACAGTGAAGACACTTTCCGATGGTGGGTGTTCCTTCCACAGACCTGATGATATGGCCACCTCCGTGGCACCTTTTCTATGGCACCTTTGCCTTCTAGTGGCACTTTCCTTAGCCCTTTTTTTGATTTTGTATTTTACAGTGGAAGATCAGAAAGAGCTGGCCTCACCAGTAAGTCCTGAGTTGAGGCAAAAGGAGGTACAGATGAATTTTTTGAACCAGCTGACCTCAGTTTTTAACCCTAGAACTGTAGCATCACAACCTATCAGTCCACAGACTCTGGTGAGTTTCTTGAGTCAAATGTCTTCTTCTCTGTGAGATTTCTTAAGATGATAACATTAGAGGAGAAAAAGTAATGTGTTTTATGTTTGATATAAAATGATATACATGTCTGTGGGACAAAACAAATTGAGGAATACAAAATAAAACAAGGAAAATTCACCATAACTCCTTCTGTCCACAGTTATTACTGTTTTGATGACTATTCTAGGGTTCTCTCAAAGCACATAAACAAATGTAAGGTGTATGTACAGTTTGCCATATAAAGGCATCACTCCATACTAGTTATAGAACATTATTTTAAAGCTGCATATTTTTTTTCCTCCTCTTGGGAATGTAAACTATATTTTCTCCAACATTAGTAAAGAATTTTCCCTTTGTTAACTGGGAAGCCTAGAGAGTATTCATGCAGCTACTGCTCCCTATTGATGGTTGGTTTGGTGAAGAGATAATAGTATCTTCATAGGCCCTATGTTTCTTTTCAGGTGGAAGGAGAAAATGACGAGCAGTCATCCACAGATCAAGCCTCAGCTATCAAAACCAAGAATGTGTTCATAGCTCAGAATGTGGCTAGTCTTCAAGAGCTTGGTAAGAGTCCCAGCTGTTGTCAGAAAGCTGATTTCTAGGCTGTCAGAAATTCCTAAGTGTGCTTCTGTCATGTGGAAAAGTATCAAGCATGAGACAAAGGCCTGTTTGTAAGGTCATGGTTTTCATTCGTTTAGGTGGCTCAGAGAAGCTACTCCGTGTGTGTTTGAACCTGCCATATTTTCTACGCTATATCAATCGGTTTCAAGATGCAGTGTTAGCTAATTCCTTCTTCATAATGCCTGCAACAGTAGCAGATGCCACTGCTGTTCGTAATGGGTAAGTTGCCTCATGGTGCACATGCTTTACTTTTTTGTTATTGTTTTGTTTTGTTTTGAGACAGGATCTTGTTCTGTCACTCAGGCTGGAGTGCAGTGGTGCGATCTCAGCTCACTGTAACCTCTGTCTCCTGGGCTTAAGCAATTCTCCCACTTCAGCCTTCTGAGGAGCTGGAACTATAGGCATACACCACCATGCCTGGTTAATTTTTGTCTTTTTTGTAGAGTTGGGGTTTTGCCATATTACCCAGGCTGGTCTTGAACTCCTGGGCTCAAGCAGTCCTCCCGCCTTGGGCTCCTAAGTGTTGGGATTATAGGCGTGAGCCTCTGTCGGGCCCATGCTGATAATTTCTTTAACTGTCACATTATAGAAGGGAATGATTCTAAGAGACATTTGTCGATCTCTGTTATGTTCCAGCTTTCATTCACTGGTGATTGATGTAACTATGGCATTGGATACCCTTTCTCTCCCTGTGTTGGAACCTCTCAATCCTTCTCGTCTACAAGATGTGACAGTCCTCAGCCTAAGTTGTCTGTATGCAGGTGAGAAGTTATTATATCTGCTGTCATTTTCTCAGTCAAGCACAGATACACTTTCAGGAAACCATGAAAATCCTTCTGAATACTCTACTCATCCCCCTTTACTTGCTCCCTTTCCCCAAGGATCATCTAACATTGCATCAGGGTGAAATGAGGTCTCAATAGGAATCTTTGTAAATGGTCCTGTTGTTTCACTGCTGCCATTGTGTTATAGGCGTATTTGATTTTATAGTATGTGCAGATATTAAGTATTTACTATATAAAAAGGAAAGTGCCAAAGACTGTTGGGATATTGAAATGAACTATGTGTAGTCTCTGCCCTCAAGGAACCTATAACAGAGCAGCAAAGAACACATAGGGCTAAATAGTATAATATAAAACAGGATGATAAAGGCAATAAGAGAAATATAGAATATTTTGGGTACACAAGAGGGGGATTGAGTCTTGCTATGACGTCAGGTTTGAAGAAGGCTTCGTGGAACATGGTATCTGTTTATGTTGATAAATGCGAAGAATGATATTCTTTAAGCTTCCATAAAATCCCCTTTCTTCCTGTTGATCTTTGAAGCAGGGCCTGACACCTGGTGTTTACTCTTTTTTAAGTTATTGTTAAAAGGACTTTTTAGTCCAGGTCACTGATCCTTGGCTTTAAGTTCCAAGACATATCATATCTCTAGTATGTGTTAGAAATTACAGCAATTTCAGAAGATTACTTGGTTTTGCAAGTGAGGATTTGAGTAGATTGTCTTGGAAACCTGACCTTGGGAACACCAAGAAATTGCTGAGGTTGATCTCCCTGCATTCTCTGAACAGTTTTAATTTGAACATCTATGTGTGAATAGGAATGTAAAGATAAAGCCATCTCTGCCCTCAAGGATTTTACTGTCTTTTAGAGGATATTAGTAAATTACTTTTGTAAGTAAAGAAACTGAGTGAGAGATGAGAAAGTGCTTTGGAAGTTTAGAGGAGGGAGAGCTCACTTTCAGTTGAGAAAGGCAGTAATCATGGAGGAGTTCTGATGTTGATTCTTAAGTCAGGTAGGATCTTGGCTTGGCTATTTCTAGGCAGAGGCAAAAGCAGACAAAAAGTATCCGAGAGTTTGGGGGAATATACTGCATAAATGTGTGTGTGTGTGTGTGTGTGTGTGTGTGTGTGTGTGTGTAAGTAAGTGAGTCTGTAGGTTTTATGGCTGTTCGTGGGTGTTGTATAATTGGACAGAAAGTAAGACTCAATTAGAGATGCAGATGAAGTCATTTGGACCATATCCTGTAGATAGTAGAGACCATTAAAGATTCTGAGCTGTGAGAGGGTCTGAGGTATATTTTAGGAAGAACATTCAGGCAGTAGCATACAAGGTATTTTGGTGTGGGGAAATGTTGGAGACAGGGAAATTGCTTAGGAGGAATTTGCAGTCATTCAGGCAGGACACATTTAGGGCCTCAGCTAGGACAGCAGCACTAAGAGTAGAAACTTAAGGATGCATGTGAAAATATGTTCTCTCGTGACTAATTTCCAGTATTGAACTTCCTTGTGCTCTGCTGTTGATTTTGCATTTTTAAATTTGCGGTTTATTTAATTTGATTTCCATGGAATTTCACAACCCTCACATGGATCTCAGTGTGTTCAGTAAGTGATTAAAGTCAGTAAGGACTAGAGATTCTTTAAAGATTCATAGTTGGATTAAAGATCCCAAAGCTGGTTTGTTAAAATTTGATCACTTGGGATTTGATTTAAGGAAAGAGATTTGGCTATGATGTCTTTGAGGAATTCCAGGTATGGGATTTTTTTTCATAATCTTAAAATTTATTTTAATTTTTTGAAATTACTAGATTTTATTATTTATTTATTTAAGAAATATGGTCTTGCTATGTTGCCCAGGCTGGATTTGAACACCTAGGCTCAAGTGATCCTCTCACTTCAGCCTCTTGAGCCCACTATGCCTGGCTCTAGATTTTAGTTTTAATTAATTAGTTAATTAATTTTTTTTGAGATGAAGTTTCACTCTTTTGCCCAGGCTGGAGTGCAGTGGCACGATCTCTTGGGATTTGATCGTTACAACCCCTGCCCCTGCCGGGTTCAAACAATTCTCCTGCTTCAGCCTCTAGAGTAGCTGGGATTATAGGTGCCTGCCACCACACCTGGCTATATTTTGTATTTTTAATAGAGACAGGGTTTTGCCATGTTGGCGAGGCTGGTGTCGAACTCCTGACCTCAGGTGATCCAGCCACCTTGGCCTCCCAAAGTGCTAGGATTACAGGCATGAGCCACCATGCCCGGCCCATTTATTTTTATTACTTTTTTTTTTTTTGGGACGGAATCTTAGTGTTTCGGCCAAGTGGGAGTGTAGTCGACCAATCATAACTCACTGTAGTCTCAAACCCCTGGGTGCAAACGATCCTTCCACATCAACTACCCGAGTAACTGGAACTAGAGGCATGTGCCACCACATCTGGCTTAGATTTTAATTTTAAAGCAGTTTTAGATTTATAGAGTTCCCATATACTCCCTCTCCCCTACAGCTAGTTTCTCTTATCAATAATACTTTTAATTAATGTGGTCTATTTATTATTGATGAACCACTATTGAGGTATTATTAACTGAAGTCCATAGTTTACATTGGGGTTCCCTTTTTGTGTTGTACAGGTCTGTGGGTTTTGACAGATGTATAGTGTCATGTATCCATGATTGCCATATTGTATAAAATAGTTTCACTGCCCTAAAAATCCCCTTTGCTCCACCTGTTCATTCCTTACCCCATCCCTTGACCCCTGGTAACATCACTGATCTGTTTACTATCTCTCTAGTTTTACCTTTTCTAGAATATCATGTAGTTGGTATCATACAATAAGCAAGATTTTCAGATTGGCTTCTTTCTCTTAGCAATATGCATATAGGTTCCTCCGTGTCGTCTTATGGCTTAATAGTCCATTTCTTTTTATTGCTGAATTAATATTCCATTATATGGATATACCATAATTTATCTGTTCACCTGTTGAAGGACATTTGTGTATATTGTGTGTGTGTGTGTGTGTGTGTGTGTGTCTGTGTAGTTTTTAGCTTATTTGGATAAATACCTAGGAGTCTGGTTGCTGAATTGTATGGTAAACCTGTTTATTCTTGCTCTTAATGGAATTTATTTTAAGTAATCAAATCACGGAATTGCTTGTGGGTGGAGTGTGCTTTTGTGTTTCAGCTTTGGTGGATTCTTGGGTGTACTCCATGGCTGAGACCTGTACATCATCTTTTTCAGGTGTGAGTGTGGCGACCTGCATGGCCATCCTGCATGTGGGTAGTGCCCAACAAGTGCGGACAGGGTCCACGAGCTCCAAAGAAGACGACTATGAAAGTGACGCAGCTACAATTGTCCAGAAATGTGTAAGCCAAAGATCTGGGGATAAGGGAACCTTGATTGTTCAAATGAGGGCGTATGGCCAGTTCATGACAGAGGAAAGAATTGAGTATCTTCCACGTTACTTTCCCTGGTAGTAGTAGGTCTAAGAGGTAAGCATCCAGATTGTTGATTTGGTATACTGGTTTTGCATAGGTGCTTCTCTGTCTCTGTTACCTCTGAGGAACACACTTGAAAGATTAGCCATTAATTCAGCAGATATGTTTGAGGGCTTTCTGTGTGTCAGTGTACTTTTAGGGGAATGCAGTAAACAGGAAAATTTTGGATTGTGATTAAGTGTGCTGAAACAATACATTATGATTGAAAGTGATCTGGGCCGGGTGTGTGGCTCATGCCTGTAATCCCAGCACTTCTGGAGGCCGAGGCGGGTAGATCACCTGAAGTCAGGAGTTCAAAACCAGCTCTACTAAAAATACAAAAATTGGCCAGGCGTGGTGGCGCATACCTGTAATTTCAGCTACTTGGGAGGCTGAGGCAGGAGAATCGCTTGAGCCTGGGAGGTAGAGGTTGCAGTGAGCCAAGATCACACCATTGCACTCCAGCCTGGACAACAAGAGTGAAACTCCGTCTTAAAAAAAAAAAGAAAAAACCAGTGATCTGATGTGGAGCTGGGCATGCTGCTTTTGATTGGGAGGAGGGATGTCTTCTGAGAAGGTGACATTTGATCCAAATGAAAAGAGGAAGTCAACTCCATGTGAAGGTCAAGGGAAATGTGATGGAATGGTATCATTATAAAGAGGATACTGAACTCTTCAAGTCAAATTGATTTGGGTATGAGTAGCATTTCTAATGAAATATGCCAGCTTGTTCAGATTTTTGTGTCTGTTTGATATTGTACAGCTTGAAATCTATGACATGATTGGACAAGCAATCAGCAGTTCTCGCCGGGCTGGTGGGGAGGTAAGAAGCATATCTCTGTAGCATACTTCCTATCTTGTCCTCTCTGAGATGTGAATATCTCTGTGGTTATATTTTTTATTTTGTGCTTTTTACAACAGCACTATCAGAATTTCCAGTTGCTAGGTGCTTGGTGCTTACTAAACAGCCTTTTCCTCATACTGAACCTCAGTCCTACTGCGTTGGCTGATAAGGGGAAAGAGAAAGACCCGCTGGCTGCCCTCCGAGTCAGAGACATCCTTTCTCGTACTAAAGAGGGAGTGGGCTCTCCTAAACTGGGGCCTGGAAAAGGGTATGTGTCTACTTGATTATAACTTTTATTTTATTTCCTTAATATATTATATTGACAAGGACCTCTTCATATCAATAGGAAAATTTGCCTTCCTACCTGGTTTGAATTTAAGAACTAAGACAATGATCATGATCTACTATCTCCACAGCATAGCTTTGTGATTTTTAGAAAAGTCACTCATTCTCTTTGATCCTGTTTCTTCATCTATCAGAGGGAAAAAATATCCGTGTAATGTGTATTTCAGGAATTTTATGAAGTTCAAATCAGAAAAAAACATGTTTCTGTCTTGTAAAGTGGGCTTGTTTGACTTGGAGTTGGGTACTTGCAGGTGTAACCCGTAAGATGGTAATGTTATCAGAGCGTCCTGGTTTACTTCCTCCTATTGTTTTGATAAAATCTGGGAAATAATTCCTGCTTGCTAGGAAAGAAGAGATATGACCAATGTGCTGTTCAGGTTTCATTTTCTAAACCCAGGTATTTCTGGATTTTATTTTTTATTCAATCTGTATCATATACTGGGCCCTATTCTAGGCATTGAGGATATAGCACTAAACAAAGTGATGTCTTTGTCTTTATGGAATTTATTTTATGTCTGGAGAAATAGCGAACAAATCTAACAAGTAGATTATAGATAATCATATATTAAATGTTGTGAAGAAAAAGATGTCAGAGTGAAGGGCCGGAGAGTCATAGCGGGTTTTATATTGTATTATATATTTATTTTTTAAACATTTTTATTTTATTTTATTTTGAGACAGAGTCTCGTTCTGTCACCCAGGCTGCAGTGCAGTGGTGTGATCTTGGCTCACTGCAACCTCTGCCTCCTGGGTTCAAGCAGTTCTCCTGCCTCAGCCTCCCAAGTAGCTGGGACTACAAGTGCGTGCCACCACGCCTGGCTAATTTTTGTATTTTTAGTAGAAATGAGGTTTCACTATGTTGGTCAGGCTGGTCTTGAACTCCTGACCTCATGAGCCACTGTGCCTGGCCTAAATTCTATTTAATTTTAATTTAATTTATTTTAATTTAATTTTATTTTTTTGAGATAGAGTCTCACTCTGTTGCCCAGGCTGGAGTGCAGTGGCTTGATCATGGTGCACTGTATCTTCCACTTCCCAGGTTCAAGCAATTCTCATGCCTCAGCCTCCCAAGTTGCTGGGATTACAGGTACATGCCACCACACCCGTCTAATTTTTGTGTTTTTAGTAGAGACGGGGTTTTACCATGTTGGCCAGGCTGGGTCTCAAACTCCTGGCCTCAAGTGATCTGCTCACCTCAACCTCCTAGAGTGCTGGGATTATAGGTGTGAGCCACTGTACCCAGCCCAGGGCTATTGTTTTAGTTAGGATGATCCAGAAAGGGCTCCAAAGACATGATGTAGAGACCATGTGTTAGGTGACAGAGAGACCCATGTAAGTATTTGGCATAGAATTGTTCAGGTTTGAGGTGTAAGTACAATTGACATTTCTGAGGATCAGCAAGGTCAGTGTGGCTAAAATAGAGAAACCAAGGGGGAGAGTGGTAGAAAATTAGGTCAGACAGGTAGCCAGTGGCCAGATCATCTAGGGCCAAGTGCAGTCAGTAACTGTTAGAGGGATTAAACATGGGAGAGATATGACCTGATTTATTGGTGACCTGAGAATAGACTGCAGGGCATAAGACAAGAAGGAGGGAGGATAGTTAGCAGCTAATGTGTTATTCCAGATGAGAGATGAAGGTGTCTTGGAGTAGGGTGATGTGGCAAAGACAGAGAAAAGAGGTCAATTTGGAATATATTTGAAAGGTACAGCTGAAAGGATTTACTGATGGCTTGCATGTTGGGTGTGAAAAAGACCATGATTTTTTGGCTTGAGCCACTGGGTTATATAATTTACTGATACAGGGAACACTTGTTTAGGAGTGGGTTGAGTGGGAGGAAAGGGAAGAAATAAAAATGTAATCTTGGCCATGCTGAGTTTAAGAGGACCATCAGACCTCTATGTGAGATGTTGAGTAGGCAGGTGGATGTGTGAGTCTGGAGTTTAAGTAAGAGGTCACATCCTGGACCACATTAACAGATTACCCTCTGAGCATCTTCTCTGTCCCAGGCTCTGTGTTAGTTCTGGAGTGCTGTGATGAACATAAAAATAAATGTATTCTCAAGAGACATGAAGTAGATATCCATACAAATGTATCTTTTTTCTTTTTTAAGCAGAGTCTTGCTCTGTCACTCAGGCTGGAGTGTAGTGGTGCAATCTCAACTCACCGCAACCTCTGCCTCCCAGGTTCAAGCAATTCTTGTGCCTCAACCACCAAGTAGCTAGGATTACAGGTGTGCGCCATCATGCTCAGCTAACTTTTTTGTATTTTTTATTAGAGATGGGGTTTTGCCATGTTGGCAAGGCTGGTATTGAACTCCTGGCCTCAAGTGATCTGCCTGCCTGAGCCTCCCAAAGTTCTGGGATTACAGGCATGAGCCAACCTGCCCTGCCGTGTCAAATTATATCTAAGAGAGTATTAGAATGGGGCATTTGACCTGGCCAGGAACATCAGGGCAGGCTTCCCCAAAGAAATGCTGATTAAGCTAAAAGCTGAAACGGGTATTGACATGGTAGGCAGTAGATACTAGGCAAAGTAAGGAGGTAAGAGTGTTCCAGAGCAAACAATAGTTTTTGATTTTATGAGTGGCCGTTTTCATTCTTGGCATTGCAAAGGGAAATGAAAGAATGCCAAGAAGCATATCCTTAGAAGTAATAGTTATGCTTTTGAAAGGGCTGTTGTTTCTTCATATTTTAAAAGAATGCATGTACGTTGTATAAGTGACAAGCCATATAGATGGGCATGAATAGGAAAGGTAAAAATGATCCCAAATTCTACCACTCAAATTGGTAAACATTCTTTCAGACATTTTTCTGTGCACATATAAAAAGTATGTTAAGTTTACAGAAATGGGATCAGTGTATATGAAATACTGCAACATGTTTTCAGTGACACTGTTAAAATGTCAATTTTTTTTTTTTTTATTGCATTTTAGGTTTTGGGGTACATGTGAAAAACATGCAAGATTGTTGCATAGGTGCATACATGGCAGTGTTATTTGTTGCCTTCCTCCCCTTCACCTATATGTGGCATTTCTCCCCATGCTATCTCTCCCCAACTCCCCACTCCCCGCTGTCTCCCCCAGTTTTTAATGGCCAGTAGTATTCCATTATGTAAATATACCATAGTTGACTAATTCCCCTATTGCTAAGCACTTATTTAGATCGTTCCAAATGTCTTGTTTTGAAAAATTTTGCTTTGATAACTTCCTGAAATATAAACTTTTGGGAACTCAATTGTCTTCTTGGGATGAATTCCCAAAAGTACAGTTGTTAGGACAAAGGGCTCACACATTTAAAAATTGGAAATATTTTGTCAAACTACTCTTTAGAAAAGTAACACTAATTTGCATTGACACCAGCTGTGTGTTTATATGCCATTTGTCCTTGCCCTCTTTGACACTGGGTATCGTTAGACTTCATGTTTGCTTATTATCTTAGAGGAGAAAATGCTATGGTATTTCATGCATTTGTATTTCTTTGATTACTAGTGTGATTGTGTTTCATTTCACGTATTTATTGGTCATTTGTGCTTTTTTTTTTTTTTGTGAACTACCTTATGTCCTTTGCCTTGGTTTTCTCTTTGGTGTTTGTCATTTTCTTTTTAATTTTTTAATTATTATTTTTACAGAGATAGATGCTCACTTTGTCTCCTAGGCTAGAGTGCAATGTTATGATCATTGCTCACTGTAACCTTGAACTTCTGGGCTCTGGTGATCCTCCCACCTCAAGCCTCCTAAGTAGCTAGGACTACAGGTCTGCACCACCATGCCCAGCTAATTTTTAAAATTTTCTGTAGAGATGGGGTCTTTCTGTGTTGACCAGGCTGGTCCCGTACTCTTGGCCTCAAGCAGTCTTCCTGCCTTGGCCCCACAAAATGCTGGGATAAAGGTGTGAGCCACTGCATCTGACCTGTATTTGTTCCTTTTTCTTTTTGATTTATATGAGCTTACAAATTGGATACATTAACCCTTTTTTATGTGGACATTTTGAACAGGAGGAAAACACTTGACTCAAATGTAATTTTCTTTTCTATTTTTTTTTTTGAGACAGAGACTCACGCTATTGGCCAGGTTGGAGTGCAGTAGTATGAATACATGAACACAGTTCACTGCAGCCTCCACCTCCTGGGCTCAAGTGATCCTTCTGCCTCAGCCTCTTGGGTAGCTGACACCACAGGTGTGTGCCACCATGCCTGGCTAAGTTTTTAATATTTTGTAGAGATGGGCGGGGTCTTGCCATGTTGCCCAGGTTGGTCTTAAACTTCTGGGCTCAAGTGATCCTCCCACCTTGGTCTCTCAAAGTGCTAGGATTATAGGCATGAGCCACTGCTCCTGGCCTCTCTTTTTATTCTCTTAGATTTGTTTCCAGATATTTTATAGAAATTGGCCATTTTAACCTTCTTCTTTTCAAAATAATGATTCTTTAGAAGTTCAATCTACATTTAAAAGTCAGCATCTTTGCATGACCTGTTAGCTTTGAATTGATGGTTTAAATTCCAAAAATTTTTGGATTTGGGAGTTTCTTCTATTCTAGGAGGTTTTACTTACTTATTTATTTATTTGTCTTTTTGTTTTGAGACAGGGTCTTGTTCTGTCATCCAGGTTGAAGTGCAGTGGCGCACCTCAGCCTCCCAAGTAGCTGGGGCCATAGGTACATGCCATCACGCCCGGTTAACTTTTTAACTTTTCTGTAAAGACAGGGTCTCCCTTCCTAGGTTGCGCAGGCTGGTCTCAAATTTCTGGGCTCAAGTGATTCTCTCATCTCAGGCTCTAAAAGTGTTGAGATTTAAGGTGTGAGCCACCATGCCTAGCCCAGGAGTTCTTAACCTGAAGCCTTGCAGATCCTTAGGCCATCTGTGGATGGGGTTCAAGGAGATTGTGAACTTCAGGAATTATATACAGATGTATGTATGTATAATTTATTTCCTGAAGAAAGGTCCACAGAGTCTCAAAGGGGTCTAAGACCCCAAAATGTCAAGATCTACTGTTTCAGAGGTTGTGATTTATGTTAATTATTTTAAGGTTTGTGTTTTCCTTTTTCTTTGTGTAGGCATCAGGGATTTGGGGTACTCTCAGTAATATTGGCAAACCATGCCATCAAACTGCTAACTTCTCTCTTTCAAGACCTACAAGTGGAGGCCCTTCACAAGGTGAGGAGGTTATACTCATGGTGATCAGCATATTGATTGCTAGATTCACTTCTGGCCATGCTAGCTTGATCCATCAACTCAGGTTGTTTTTCTGCCTGAGTGGTATCATTAATTTCCCTTTGATATTGTTGCCTTCAGGGTTGGGAGACAGATGGACCTCCTGCAGCTCTGAGCATTATGGCTCAGAGCACCTCCATACAGAGGATTCAACGGCTGATTGACTCTGTCCCACTGATGAACCTACTCTTGACGTTACTTTCAACTTCCTACAGAAAGGTGGGTGGGAGTCAATCCACTGATAATTTGGAAGAATGTCTCATAATTGTGTGTATATGTACAAATATATATATAGTACGTATACACTATATGTATATACTATACATATAGTCAGTCTTATTCATTTTGAGGTTACACACACATATACATATATATAATGTATATATAATTGTGTGTGTATGTACATATATACATATATACACATATGTATACATACATATATACATGTGTATACATACATACATATGTCTATACATACATACATATATATGTGTATACATACATATATACACATGTGTGTATACATACATATATACATATGTGTGTATACATATATACATATATACACATATATGTATATGTGTGTACATATATACATATATACACATATATGTATATATGTGTGTACATACACAATTATATATACATTATATGTGTGTGTGTGTGTGTGTGTGTGTAACCTTCTTGAAATGAATAAGACTGACTATACACCATGACCTTTATAGATCCAAAGTTGTGATAATGGTGTTGAAGAAGAAATTCTTTTTTTTTTTTTGAGACAGAGTCTTGCTCTGTCACCCAGGCTGGAGTGCAGTGGCGCAATCTCGGCTCACTGCAGCTTCTGAGTCCCGGGTTCAAGCAATTTTCCTCCCTCAGCCTCCCAAGTAGCGGGTCCTACAGCTGCATGCCACCACGCCCAGCTAATTTTTTGTATTTTTAGTAGAGATGGGGTTTTACCATGTTGGCCAGGATGGTCTTGATCTCCTGACCTCATGATCCACTCGCCTTGGGCCCCCAAAGTGCTGGATTACAGGCATGAGCCACTGCACCCGGCCAGAAGTGAGAATTCTTAACTGGTTGAATCTGTCCAAACATTTAAATCAGTTATTGATTATCAGTATTGTGATACACGTGGCTACGTGGTGATTTGTGATGATTGGCATACTGAAGCAGAAGCATAGAGGACACTGTAGTAACATTCCGTTTTTCAGTTCTTGTCCACATCTCTGGTTAGTAGTGTTTTTGTGGGATAAAGCGGTGAAGGTCCTTAAGGGAGCCATTAAGAGGCATACTTCTTGGATTTAGAAAAAAGATAATGAGATATGGAGAAAGTTTTCATGTGGTGAATGAGATTAAGTAGGATAGCTCTGGTTTTGTAATTGTCATTTTCCTAGGCATGCGTCCTGCAGCGGCAGAGGAAGGGCTCCATGAGCAGTGATGCCAGTGCCTCTACTGACTCCAATACTTACTATGAGGATGATTTCAGTAGCACGGAGGAGGACAGCAGCCAAGGTAGAGGCCACTCTTTTCTCTCTCCCCGAGATAAGCTATAGAGTGCAGCAGGAGTATTCTCAGCAGGTTCTTGTAGTTTCCTGAACAAACAAAAGCTTCCATTTTGTTTTCACCTGCTTAGCCTGGACCTTGGTTTTATGTGCACTCAAAGATGACATGTTATTTAAGAGTAAGTTGAGCTGTTGAGGAATGAATGATGGACACAACTTTCAGCCAAGCCCAGGTTACTTTCCATTCCTTTTCCTCCAAAATCAGAAAACATCTCAATTGTTGCATATTTCTTCTTATCTGTTGACCTCTGCTCTAAGCTTTCTCAGTGAAACTCAAAAGGTCACAAGTGAGGTGTTGGGTTTGGATGTTGTCATAGGCGTAGTTTAGGGAAGCTTGAGTAGAGAAACCTAATCCTGTGGTAGTGAACACACTGGCATGCCCTCCTGCCTTAATTTGATGAGAGTGAATAAGGTAAGTACCTCAGATTCTTTCATAGTCAGGTTTGTGGGAGCAATGTGAAATACGAAGGGAGGTGTGATTCTTACATCCTGTGATTTATGGTTGATAAGGCAAGTATAAATTTGCTCTTGAAAATGTTTTACTAGTAAAATAATGTGAAGTTGTTTCTCTTTCTTTGTTGGGCTCCTTAAAGAAAAAATAAATCAGTTTTATTGGGGTATAATTAACATGCAGTAAGGTGCTCTTATTTTATGTATGCATTTAGATGAGTTTTGATAAATATATGCAACCTTGTAACCACCATCACAATCGGGATATTCTTGTGTTCCTTTTGACTTAAGCACTTTTAGGAAGCAGATACACTAAAAACATTTTTTAAAAATTTATTTTTGTTACTTTCTCTTTCTCTATTCAGATGATGACAGTGAACCTATTTTGGGGCAATGGTTTGAGGAGACTATTTCTCCCAGTAAAGAGAAAGCAGCACCTCCGCCCCCTCCCCCACCTCCTCCACTGGAAAGCTCTCCTCGGGTTAAAAGCCCTAGTAAGCAGACCTCTGGTGAGAAGGGCAACATTTTGGCGAGTCGCAAAGATCCTGAGTTGGTAAGAGTAGGTTTTTAAGGTTTAGGGGAAGTGGATATGGGGGGCTAGGGGTATGAGAAGTAGATCATTTGAACTATTTTTAGGTTGAATAACTGTAATGTTTAAAGATATTTTTGCTTAGGACTTACATGTCTTGATTAAGTTTCATTAAATAACTTGTATGACAGTTACTGTTTCTCTACTAGCCTTTAGAATTGATCAGAAGTAGGTTTGAAACTTACTTCTATCACTTAATGGCTTCGTGACCTTGGGCAAGAATCTGAATTTTTTCCAGCCTTGGTTTTGTCTCCTATCATATGAGAGTGATTGTACCTGCATCTAAAGGTGTTGTGACATCTTAAAGAGAGACTATTTGTAAAGTGCTTAGCATAGGTCTGATACATCATAAGTGCCTGCTGTGGTTGAACTGTTGGTTCAGCCAGTATTGATTATCTAGTAAGTGTCAGTTCCCGTTCTGATGATGTGAGTGAGGTAGATATAATTCTTGCCTTCATATAGCTTATAGTCTAGTCAAGGATGTGGACATAAAACATTTATACAATAATTCAATTTAATTTTAGTAGGGAAATGAAGAGCCAGAAATTCTATATATGTGTAATAATCATTAATATAGGCTTCAGGATTGAATATATCAGTAATGAATTGGAGCTGGACAGAGGACCTTAGGAGAACAAAAGAATTGGATCAGTCTAGTTGGAAATCCTGTTACAAAATGCACTATTTTATAACCTCTGTTATGTTAAACTGGAATACCATTTTGTGTAACTGGTAGAATTACATGGGAAAGACTCTCATAATTAAACTTAGGCCCATTGTAAGTGATTTAAAATCTGATTCTTTAATTCATCGTGTTTATTGCATGAGAACTATCAGGATATTTTATTTTATCTTTGTAATCAGAGTTTGTAGGAATGCTGGGCTTATGACCTGATAAGAGCTGTTTTTGTGTGTTCCTTTCAGTTCTTAGGTCTGGCTTCCAACATTTTGAACTTCATCACCTCTTCCATGTTGAACTCTCGGAACAATTTTATCCGAAACTATCTGAGTGTATCTCTTTCGGAACACCATATGGCCACCCTAGCCAGTATCATCAAGGAGGTGGACAAAGATGGACTCAAGGGTCAGTAGACAAGATATGTGCCTGGTGGATTTTTTTTCTCATGGAGTTTGGCTGTTGACAGAGAGGTGTGGTGCAGTCAATAACTACTTAAATAATTGGCTTTTCTACTTGTTTTCAAGGTTCATCAGATGAAGAGTTTGCTGCAGCTCTCTATCACTTCAACCACTCTCTGGTAACCTCTGACCTTCAGTCACCTAACCTGCAGGTTGGTGTGTGCTGTGACCATCTAGACAAGAGCTCATTAGACCAGCTTCCGTAGGCTGTAGCTCCAATTGTTTTTTTGTTTGTTTGTTTTTTGAGATGGAGTCTTGCTGTGTCACCCAAGCTGGAGTACAGTGACGTGATCTCGGCTTGCTGCAACCTCCATCTCCTGGGTTCAATTGTTCTGCCTCAGCTTCCCAAGTAGCTGGGATTACAGGCGCATGCCACCATACCTGGCTAATTTTTGTATTTTATGCAGAGACGGGGTTTCACAGTGTTGGCCAGGCTGGTCTTGAACTCCTGACCTCAAATGATCCACCTGCCTTGGCCTCCCAAAGTGTTGGGATTACAAGTATGAACCACTGCGCCTGGCCTTGTAGCTCCAATTGTTAAGGAACAGTTTGCCATTAAATCCCCTCCCTGGAAAGAGCATTGAGAGGTGATTCTAGTATGTCCCTGTGTCTTATATTTAGGATCATTTCGAGAAAAAAAAAAAATGTTTCCTTTATCCTAAGTCAGTAAGCTTAAAGAAGGAAAACCCACAAAAACAAACAGAAACTCCTGATGATTATGTTAGCAGAAAAGTAGACAAATACACAAGCAGACAATTTATATAAAAAGAATTATAAGTGGTCGATAAACAGAGGAAAAATGTTTAGCATCCTTAGTAACTGAAGAAAGACAAGTTAAACTTTGTGTTTTAAAAGAATCCATCAAATTATAGGAGATAGATGCTCTCATATACATTTGTACTTGCAAACCCACCACCAGCACACATGGTTCTCTCCCCACTGAAGCAGCTGTTGTCTTGACTTCTAAATCTCAAGTTCCTGATGTCCTTAGTCACGTATTTATATATATGTGTATCTACATATATAATCCATATTCCCTACGTTTAAAAAAAGTTTTACAAATTGCTTGTAATTTTTTTTTTTTTTTGAGACAGAGTTTCACTCTGTCACCAGGTGCCAGGCTGGAGTGCAGTGGCACGACCTCGGCTCACTGCAACCTCCGCCTCCCGGGTTCAAGCAATTCTCCTGCCTCAGCCTCCCAAGTAGCTGGGACTACAGGCGTGCGCCACCACCCCCAGCTAATTTTTTTGTATTTTTAGTAGAGACGGGGTTTCACCATGTTGGCCAGGATGGTCTCCATCTCTCGACCTCGTGATCCGCCTGCCTCGGCCTCCCAAAGTGCTGGGATTACAGGCGTGAGCCACCATGCCTGGCCTGCTTGTAGTTTTATAGTAAATGACATCAAGCTCTATGTAATCTTTTCAGGCTCTTTTTGTCATATATTATGATATAGTACTATACTGCCAAGATTCATCTATATTGTTATTTATTTCTGTAGTTCTTGTTTGGACTACTCTATGATATTCCACTATGTTTGTGACTCAGAACCACAGTGAGATACTACTTCACTTACACCCATTAGGTGTAAGTGAGCAAATGTAATCCATCCATACAATGACTGTTAACACAGCCTTCAGAAGGAAAGAAAGTCTGACTCATGCTGTGATGTGGATGAACCTTAAAGGCAGAATACTAAATAAATCAGTCACCAAAGCACAAGTACAACCCTGTATGGTTCCACTTATGAGGGACTTAGGTAGTCAAAGTCATAGAGACAGAAAGTAGAGTGGTGGATGCCTGGGGGAGGGAGGAGGGGAAATGGGGACTTGGTGTTGAGTGTGTGAAGTGTTTCACTTGGGAAAGATGAAAACGTTTTGGACGTGGATGGTAGTAAGGGTTGCAGAATAATGTGTATGCACTTAATGCCACAGAACTGTTCATGCAAAAGTGTTTGAAATGGTAAATTTTATGTTATGATATTTTACCATACAAGACAAATAAAACAAAAATAGTGCTTGGTACCTAGTACTAGTAACTACTAAATGTTAACTGTCTTTATAATTGTATTATTATTTAATATTATTGCAGTCTCTTCGTTCATTTGTTCAATAAATACTTATTGAGAATCTACTATGTACCAGGTACTATTATAGACACTGAAGAAATAAACATAACTTGAATTAGTGTGAGATCATGAAAAAGGAGGGAGATATGGCATAGGACATTTTGCAGAGATCATGGGCCATTATTTGAATGGGGTGAAGAGCATGGAAAGGAGGGAGTCTTGGATATTGCCTGAGTTTAAAACTCAAATGAGAGTAGAAGGATGCTATTGTCATTAATAGGGTCAGGAAAGTCAGGAAGGAGAGTTGGTTTGGGGGTAAGAGAGATTGGGTTTTGTTTTATTTATTTATTTATTTTTAGAGGTGAGGATCTTACTATATCTCCCAAGCTGGTCTTGAACTCTGGGCTCAAGCCTTACTCTTGCCCTCAGCCTTTTGGGACTATGCATGTATGCCACCATGCCCAGCTAGTTGCTAGTTTTTTTTTTTTTTTTTTTTTTTAAGAGATGATGTTTCACTATGTTGCCCATGCTGCTCTAACTCCTGACCCAAGTGATCTTCTTCCCACTTCAGTCTTGGGTATAGCTGGGACTGTAGGTGTGAGACATTGCTTGGCCTAAGGTTTCAGTTTAATGATGATGAAGTTTTGGGTGCCAGTGTCTAGAATATAGTTGGGAATGTGAGTCTGAAATTCAGGAATTAAACTGGGACAGTTTTTGAAGTAATGAGAAACAGTGAGACTAGCAAGAGAGCTGAAGGCTGAGGCTGAACCCTCAGAAATGCCAGTATGAAAGAGGAGTGGAGGGCTGGGCGTGGTGGCTCATGCCTGTAATCCCAGCACTTTGGGAGGCCGAGGCGGGTGGATCACGAGGTGAAGAGATAGAGACCATCCTGGCCAACATGGTGAAACCCTGTGTCTACTAAAAATACAAAAATTAGCTGGGCATGGTGGTGTGCACTTGTAGTTCCAACTACTTGGGAGGCTGAGGCAGGAGACTTGCTTGAACCTTGGAGGTAGAGGTTGCAGTGAGCTGAGATTGTGCCACTGCACTTCAGCCTGGGCAACAGAGCGAGACTCCATCTAAAGAAAAAAAAAAATAACGGCCAAGCATGGTGGCTCATACCTATAACCATAGCACTTTGGGAGGCCAAGGTGGGCAGATCACCTTAGGTCAGGAGTTCGAGACCAGCGTGACCAACATGGTAAAACCTTGTCCATACTGAAAATACAAGATTACCTGGGTGTGGTGGTGCATGCCTGTAAACCTAGCTACTTGGGAGGCTGAGGCAGGAGAATCGCATGAACCTGGGAGGTGGAGGTTGTGGTGAGCCAAGATCGCACCATTGCACTCCAGCCTGGGCAAAAAGAGTGAAACTCCATCTCAAAAAGAAGAAAGAGGAGTGGAGGAAGGAAGGGCTCAGCCAGAGTTCTGCTGCTAGATGGACTGTGGTACAGTTTGACTTTTTAGAGAGTCAGTTACCTTACTTAAAGCTGAGAAGGAAGGATGGGAGTGGGAGGGAAAGACCAAGTTCCTGTGGAATGTTCGCTCATGTTTGTGGCTCTGAGGCCTGAAAAACTGACACAAAGATGAAAAACAAAAGCTAAAAAAAAGTGTTAAAAAATAGCATTATAAGGAATATATGTTACTTATCCCTATTTATGGCTAGATACGCCCCTTGATTTGAACATTTAGATTTTTCCATTATTAGAATTGTGCTACAGTTAGTATTTTTCTTGTAGCTCAGGAAGATTTATTTATTTTTTTTAATTGTTTCACTGAACTTAGGGATTGAGAAATTGTTTATGACTGTGTTGAGCATAGTGGTTAAGAACATGGGTGTGGAGGCCGGGCACTGTGTCACTTTGGGAGGCTGAGGCAGCGGATCACTTGAGGCCAGAAGTTTAATACAAACCCTGCCAATGAGGTGAAACCCTGTCTCTAGTAAAAATAAAAAAATTAGCCAGGCGTGGTGGCACATGCCTGTAATCCCAGCTACTTAGTAGGCTGAGGCACAAGAATCACTTGCACCTGGGAGGTGGAGGTTGCAGTGAGCTGAGATTGCACAGTTGCACTCCAGCCTGGGTGACTGAGTGAGATTCTATCTCACAAAAAGAAAAAAGAAGTACATGATTTTAGAGATAAACCTGGGTTTACCACTTAGAGACCTTAAAACTTTGGTCATGTTCTTCATCTTCCCTCATCAGTGACAAGGAGCACATAGTACTTCCTGTCACATCCAAGGAGCACATGATACTTCCTGCCTGGTACATCCAGTGTGACAACAGTGTATGCTCTGTGCTTAGCTCAACCTATAGTAACTGCCCAGTGCACGGAAACTGCTCCTGAGGCCAGTGACATTTTGCGTAACATTCATTTCCAAGGAAGGGTCCTTGAGCATGTAGTATAAGAATACAAATTAATTTGGCAGACTTAGAAATGTATACTACATCCTGCAGTAACGATGCTTTGTGTCTTCTGAAGCCAAATGAGAAAGCAGGCATCTGTCTGGTTTTCCATTGGCATCTTGCTCAGTTTGTGTGTGTGTGTTTAAGAAGATAATTTGCAGCTTAATTAACTGTGTTGAAAATTAATTCTTATGTGAAAGACATGCTGCACGTGGAGGTAAAGAACAGCCTTGATGAGTTCTAGGTGCTTAGAGCTCTCACAGGCTCTGCTCATACTGCCAGTGCAAGTTGTTGGATCTATATGTTGTTGGATCTTCCCCTTTTGGGTGTTATTTGTATTATGTAACTGATTATGAAAGTAAAACTATTAGCTGTTACAGTTGTTCAAGAAGTTTGCTTTCAAAGGCAACAGCTTTTCATATTTTGTCCATTTACAAAATGATCCTGATTCTGCTCATCTCAGTGCCTTTTTCCGTTTTCAGTAGCCCATAACTGACACTCATTAAGTGTAGACGTTAATTAGGTTAGATCAGTAAGTTTTCATTCATGTTTTTCTCATTTGTTGACCTAAATGATCTTTATCCAGACTATTCCAAAATCTGAATTTCTAGGTCCTTTCTTTAAAATACTGTGTCCAATGTTAAAACAAACAAACTTACTTTTGAGAACGTGAGTAACCTTTTGACTTTATCGCACGTCTGTTTCCTGATGGTCTCTTCCATGTCTTTCTTGTCAGAACACACTGTTGCAGCAGTTGGGAGTGGCTCCTTTTTCTGAGGGCCCTTGGCCCTTGTACATTCACCCTCAAAGCCTCTCTGTGCTTTCACGCCTCCTGCTCATCTGGCAACATAAAGCCAGTGCTCAAGGTGACCCTGACGTCCCTGAATGCCTTAAAGTCTGGGACAGGTAAGATGCCTCCAAGAGAAGGCCTATAGAGAAGGGAGAAGGTTATTTCCTTTTTTATTTGTTTGACTTCTTTGTAGTTAATCTGTGGCTTTGAGGCGTTGCTGTAATGTTTAGAGTGGGGAGGGTAGAAGAGGGATGGAGTTGGAGATGGGCTGGGCTGTTAAAAAAACAAGTATGTCAACTTTGGTCTGGAAATAAAATTTTCCTGCAGCACATGGGGGATTTGGTTATAATCATTAGATGGAACCACAATCTTGAACAGAACTAATTTTATGCTGACCTGTTTTTTTGAAAGACAAGCAGGGAAGTCAACTCTGTCCTTGGTTATTTTGCTTTCAGCATGAAACCACTTAGAGGAACTTGCAGTCTTTTTTGGACAAATTTTAAAGAATTTTTTTCCTTGGGGGAAGCTCAGATTAATCATCTAAATCCTCTTTAGATGGACCTGTATTTGCCATTTTTGTTTACATGGTTAGAAGTCTTCAAAGCAGTTTGTTTTCCTAAAAGGCTTTGCTTTCTGTTCCCCATTCTAGGATCAAATAGCCCTAATGCTGGATTTGAGAAATCATAAACCTCCTTGAATGCCAAAGACCCACTGTATTTTTTCCTGGTGGAATCTTACAAAAAGGCTGAGAGGGTAGGGGGGTGCAATGAGGGAAACCCTTATTAAAACACAAATCTCTTTCCTAATAGCCAAAGGCAGTGGAAACAGTTGGCTACATTCATTCCTTTTTTGCTTAAAAGCTCTTCTGACAAGTTCTCTGAATAGTATAATTTCTTTTTTATTACTTTACAGTCTGTTATTTTTGACTATTATCATGCAGTGATTTTTAACCTGTAGTGTGCACTCTCCAAACTAGAATTAAATGATGGAATCAAAGTAGGGGAAAAGTAATTGAATTGGTTCTACCTGTCCAGGTTTATTAATCAGAAAGGAATAATAGCAACATTTTTGTGGGAAGCTTGTAGTACTTTTCATTGTCACAAATGACAGGGTGGGCATTACACTCCTGTGGCCACAATTGAGAGAGCTGAAGAACTCTTGAAAATGTTTTTGTGTCTGGGCGCAGTGGCTCATGCCTGTAATCCCAGCATTTTGGGATGCTGAGGCAGGTGGATCACTTGAGATCAGGAGTTCCAGACCAGCCTGGCCAACATGGTAAAACCCTGTCTCTACTTAAAATACAAAAATTAACTGGGCATGGTGGTGCATACCTGTAATCCTAACTACTCTGGAGGCTGAGGCAGGAAAATTGCTTGAAACTGGGAGGCAGAGGTTGCAATGAGTCCAGATCATGCCACTGCACTCCAGCCTGGGTGACAGAGTGAGCCTTTGTCTCCCCAAGAAAAGGAAAATGTTTATGTGGCTGAATTTGATAATTTTGTCTTTTCTGAGACAGGGCCTTGCTCTCTTGTTCAGGGTGAAGTGTTGTGGCACAGTCATGGCTCACTGCAGCCTTGACCTCCTGGGGTCAAGCAATTCTCCCACCTCGGCCTCCGGTAGCTAGGACTACACATGTGCACCAGCACGCCCAGCTACTTTTTAAAGTTTGTGTGCATACAAGGTCTTGCTTTGTTTCCTAGGCTGGTCTTGAACTCCTGGCTTGCCTCAAGCAGTCCTCCCCTTGACCTCCCAAAGTGTTGGGTTTATAGACTGAGTCACTGTGCCTGGCTGGCCATATCTGACTTTTTTTTAGCCAAAATTTAGCTTCTGTCTTCTCTTTTCCATTTAGCCTTTCTTTCTTCCTTAATTTGTTACCTTAATGCCTGGGTTTAGGAAATTTAACTCTTCTAGTGCTTGACATTATAACTCTTAGGGGATGCTTTGACTTTTTCTCACCAGACATAGTCATCTTTTCTCTGTGGTAGGTTTCTGTCTACAATGAAGCAGAATGCCCTGCAAGGCATGGTACCCAATGAGACAGAAGATTTGAATGTGGAACACCTGCAGCTGCTCCTCCTCATTTTCCACAACTTCACTGAGACAGGCCGGCGGGCCATATTGACGCTTTTTGTCCAGATCATCCAGGAGTTGAGTGTTAACATGGATGCTCAGATGCGCTCTGTGCCACTCATCTTGGCTCGCCTCCTTCTCATCTTTGATTATCTGCTTCATCAGTACTCCAAAGCCCCTGTGTATCTGTTTGAGCAGGTACAAACCAACACATTCTTTTTTGCTTTGCCATTATACAGAGCTTTGTTCTTCTAAGTGGTTACCATGATCCACAGCCCAGATGACCTGCTCACTTTAGGTCTTAGGTGTTGGTAGGTTGATGGGTAGGATTAGGAGAACCACTGAGACTTGTACTTTATGTTTAGCCTGAAGTGATTAATGTAATTACTTGATTTGATGCATCTGTTAAAATTGGGATGTAGGCTGTGTTCAAAGGCATTCTTCCACAGATTACCCTGTTGTACCTGTGTCTGATGCAGTGTCCTGAGCATCAGCCCTCAGTGAGTATTAGTGGTTGAATGACAGTCAAGTAGTAAATGTTATGGATTGTTAAATTCTTTTGTTATTAAGATCCAAAACGAGGATAGGAGGGTTTGTTCAGACTTACTGTGTTCAGCATTTCTTAAAATGTTTCAATGAGCACCATTCCCTTTATGTTCCATCAAAAAATGCATTCCAAAAGTAGTCACAGAAAAATATTTAAATTTTTATTTGGTTTGTGAGTTTCCCAGGCTTTGGTATACCAAGCTATTATCATGCCTGAGTGAAAAACTGAATGGTGCCCAATGAGACAGAAGATTTGAACGTAGAACACCCACCTTCAGATTACCAAGATTCAATATACCGAGCTATTATCATGCCTAAGTGAAAAGCTGAATGGTGACTGTGTATCTTTTAATTTTAGTATTTGTGTTTTAAAAGGTACAGCATAACCTGCTAAGTCCTCCTTTTGGGTGGGCAAGTGGATCCCAGGACAGCAACAGCCGCCGGGTGACCACTCCTCTCTATCATGGGTTCAAAGAAGTAGAGGAAAACTGGTCTAAGCATTTCTCATCAGGTCAGAAAGAAGACTGTCAGTAAGAAACTGACTTACTGATTCTCATTGGCGGGATTGAATTTGAAGCTTAGAGACTCTTAAAGGATCTTTGGTCATTTGCTTTAGTGTAATCCCTATGGGTGGCAAATCACCTATAGATTAAAACATTTCAGAAATGGACTCCCACATAGCCTACATTTATATTTTTTAAAAAATTGAGGCCAGGTACTGTGGGTCATGCCTATAATCCCAGCACCTTGGGAGGCAGAGATGGGCGGATCATTTGAGGTCAGGAGTTTGAGACCAGCCTGGCCAACGTGGTGAAACCCTATCTCTAGTTAAAAAAAAAATAAAAAAATTTTAGCCAGGTTGGTGGTGCATGCCTGTAATCCAGCTACTTGGTTGGCTGAGGCAGGAGAATCACTCGAACCAGGGAAGCGGAAGTTGCAGTGAGCCGAGATTTCACCACTGCACTCCAGCCTGGGTGGCAGAATGAGACTCTGACTCAAGGGGAAAACAAAATTGAGGCTGAGCATGGTGGCTCATGCCTATAATCCCAGCCCTTTGGGAGGCCAAAGTGGGAGGATCGCTTGAACCCAGGAGTTTGAGACCAGCCTGGGCAACATAGATCCTGTCTACCAAAAAATCATTTTAATAAGTAGCCAGGCATGGTGGCACATGCCTGTGGTCCCAGCTCCTTGAAAGGATTGCTTGAGCTTGGGAGGTTGAGGCTGCAGTGAGCTGCGATCACGCCACTGTACTCCATCCTGGATGACAAAATAAGTCCCCTGTCTCAAAAAAATAAAAAACAAATTGAGACACAAAAATTCGGAATCCTGGTGTCTGGCTGTAGGGTACAATATATGGATTCTTGCCACTCTGTGTGATTAATTTTTCTTATTTTCCCTTAGAGTTGTGGTTCTAATGTACAGTTAAATTTCCTTTTGGTTCTTGGTGGCATGCTGGTCTGAAACGAATGTGAACATGAAATTATATCTAGTGTTTTTCTCGTATAGCAATTGTCTGTTCTTTGGATGAGTTATTTCTTGTGTTCATTTTTAGTATGTGTTTCCACTTATCCTAAGGATTATTAGATGTTAAGTGTATTTTGTAGAAACTTTCGTGAAGCCTTAGTATGAGGTTACTGTTATCTCTTACTATTTGATGTTAGGGAAATAGCATATAAGTTTAATGTGTTCAGACATTTGCTTGTAGAGCATCTTACTTAACTCTTAAGAGCAATAGTTCTCAATGGGTGATTTTGCCCCCTCCCCTCCAGGACTTTTGGCAATGTCTAGAAATAGTTTTGGTTGTCACAGCTGGGCCTGCTACTGGCATTCAGTGGGTAGAGGCCAGGGCTGCAGTTAAATCTCCTGTAATGCTCAGCATAGCCTCCCACAACAAACAGTTATCTGGCTCCAGATTTCAATATTGTTGAGGCTGGGAAACCTTGTTCTAAAGTATTTTCTGAGTTTTTACATTGTATACTAGTTAGACAGAGTTAAGAATGAAACATTGTTTTAATTGTTACTTTTCAGATGCTGTCCCACAACCCAGATTCTACTGTGTCCTGTCCCCAGAAGCCTCAGAGGATGATTTGAACCGACTCGATTCTGTGGTACCAGGAATTTAAAAACTGCATTTTACATGTTGGTCAAATGGTTTCCACCACAAACAGCCTACTAGGGGGAAAGGGAATGACTTACTTTTTATAGTCAGGAAATGTGATCTGTATTATGACTTGAGCTTATTCTAATAGGAAAATGTTACTTGGATTTATTTGTTGGGTGCACTTTTGCTGTGGGGGTTTTCCTTTCTGGATTGGCACCTCTGACACCTGATTTTTGAAGATAATCTTTGTTAGCGTTTTTCACATCCAAGTATTTTAATGGACAAAAAATAATTGCCTTACTTTCTTATTCTAAAGCCTGCAGTTGTGTGCCCACAGTAGCTTGCAAACAGTGTGAGTAAGGTCCCAGAATGGGAATCTGCTCCAAGGAGAAATGAACCAGTATATTTTGTCGATCATGAGGATAAGCGATAATACATAGGCAATGGGAAAAAATATTTTAAAAATAAAGAAATGATTGTCTTTCTTTCTTGATGTCAGGCATGTGATGTCCTTTTCTCCAAGCTTGTCAAGTATGATGAGCTTTATGCTGCACTGACAGCCCTGCTTGCAGCTGGGTCCCAGCTTGATACAGTGAGGAGAAAGGAAAACAAGAATGTAACAGCCTTGGTAAGACCATGGAACCCAGAGAAGTCTTCGGGTTGTGTGTGATCATTGATCATTTCTATCAGAAATTTCCTTCTGAGTTGTAATCAGTTTATTAAATATTGATTTGCAAAACTAACTGATACATCAGTATTTCTAGATAGTTTGGATAGCTATGTTCACCTTAAAGATAATTTTGTCAGTTTTGCATTTTTTTGGTTACCATTGAGAGAACTGTAATTTAAGAGTTAGTGGTCCCCCCCAAGTGCTTTAGGTCCTGTGAATATTGGTTGATGTGTGAAATTGAAAGCCTCACACTTCAGATTTTTCTGTGGCTCTGTTACTGTGTCTCTATACTTCTAGAAGCAATTTCAGGCCACAGAAAAGGACAGCTGATTCCAGTCCTGCTAAACAGAGTGTCCTGCCCTCTTTTGGTTAATTGGTAAATTAATTGGGGAGCTGAAGTTGTCTTGGAATAGCCTTTTTGGTATGAGAAATGTACAGAATATGGAGCAAATTATATGTATGTGTGTTCTGCCATTTTCTGCTTAGGTGCACTCTCTAGAAAGATCTGGAGAATAGGCTTGGGGGCCAAATCTCTGTTGAAAATCAGGACTCTACACAGTTCTGCTTTAAAAGTTGTATTTGGAGCAGTTCTTACTGTGAAAGAGATATTGAGGCAATACCTAGTACTACCTCTATGCTCCTTTTGCTTTCTCCAGGAGGCCTGTGCCCTTCAGTATTACTTTTTGATATTGTGGAGGATCCTAGGAATTTTGCCACCATCAAAGACTTACATTAACCAGCTATCTATGAACTCACCTGAGATGAGTGAATGTGACATCTTGCACACTCTGCGATGGTCTTCTCGGCTCCGGATCAGCTCCTATGTCAACTGGATAAAGGTACCACAGCGGAACACAGAGCTTGCTGCTAAGAGTATTCAAAGTCAAAGTGTTTTGTGCTTACTGGAGCTTTTAAATTTGAAGATAATGAAAGCTTAGATTCTGCCTATATTGATCTCCTAAACACTTTTTCTTGCTGTCCAAATAGGATCACCTTATCAAACAGGGAATGAAGGCTGAGCATGCTAGCTCACTCCTAGAGCTGGCATCCACTGCCAAGTGTAGCTCAGTGAAATACGATGTTGAAATAGTGGAGGAATACTTCGCTCGACAGGTATGTAGTATTGGAACCATAATGATAGAACTTGGCTTCTACCTTAGCCTTTTGCCACAACTAATTATATTTTGCATATTTTTAAAGATCTCATCCTTCTGTAGTATCGATTGTACCACCGTCTTGCAGCTGCATGAAATTCCCAGTCTGCAGTCCATCTACACCCTTGATGCCGCCATCTCAAAGGTCCAGGTCTCTTTGGATGAGCATTTTTCTAAGATGGCTGCTGAGACCGATCCTCATAAGTCGTCTGAGATTACCAAGAACCTACTTCCAGCCACGCTACAACTCATTGACACCTATGCATCATTCACCAGGTGTGGTGACCTGCCTGCCCAGAGATGCACATGACTCTTCACTCTGCAGATCTGCCAGTGACTCAGAATTTTATGTTTTTTCTGTTTTGTCAGCTTAGGGGTTTTTCCCCATAGTATAATGCTTTCTTCTCTAGAATGAAGGGGTGCTTGATGAGGGAATTTTCAAATAGTGTAGAAAGAATCAGGAGGAAGTTTAATGTCTATAATTCTTTAAATATTTTGTACCATTTGAGTTACAGGATACAAAGAAAGGTGATATAATTTTTCTAAACACTGTCATTTCTGTTATTAACTGAGTTAAAGCTCCTTAAATGCTCTTTATTATTATTAAAATAACTTTTTTTTTTTTTGAGATGGAGTCTCGCTCTTGTTGCCCAGGCTGGAGTGCAGTGGTATGATCTTGGCTCAATGCAACCTCCACCTCCTGGGTTCAAGTGATTCTCCTGCCTCAGCCTCCTGAGTAGCTGGGATTACAGGCATGTGCCACCACACCATGGCTAATTTTTGTATTTTTGGTAGAGGTGGGGTTTCACCATGTTGGCCAGGCTGGTCTCGAACTGCTCACCTTAGGTGATCCACCCACCTCAGCTTACCAAATTGCTGGGATTACAGGCATGAGCCACCACGCCTGGCCCTTAAATTCTCTTTAAATGTCATAATATGTAGTTGGAGAAAAAAATTTCCGAATGATTTAGAAGTTATTTGAAATTCAACTCTTTCTATAACAAAGACTGCAAATTGCATGCCCTGTAGACTTTGTCTGTATGGTGTTTAAATATGTTAAAGTTAATTTCAGTATATAAAATTGGGAGATTATTCACAATTTCTAGATTTCTGGCTTTTCTTAAATTGGAAGAACTGGCAAAACCGGGCCTGACTTCCCAAACAACAGTAACAGAATGGAGCCAAGAATGAGTTCCCCTTGTAGGAGTTCTCGCCGGACTCTCTTAAGCTTATTTACTTTATCTTGTCCCTGTCGGACCTCAGTGTTCACTCCTGTTCTGTGGGGCTTTTTTTTTTTTTTTTTTGAGATGGAGGCTTGCTTTGTCACCTAGGCCGGAGTGCAGTATCGCAAACTTGGCTTACTGCAACCTCTGCCTCCTGGGTTCAAATGATTCTCCTCAGCCTCCCAAGTACCTGGGACAGGTGTGCACCACCACACTCAGCTAATTTTTGTATTTTCAGTAGAAACGGGGTTTCTCCATGTTGGCCAGCCTGGTCTCAAAACTCCTGACCTCAGGTGATCCACCTGCCCCAGACTCCCAGAGTGCTGGGATTACAGTCTTGAGCCACCGTGTGCCCAGCTCTATGGGGTTTTAGGCTGCTTTAAAGGGGCCTGGATCTTTGTCAGACTTAACTAAGCTGTCTCTTAGTATGACTGCCTTGCAGAAGATAGAGGGCGGCTGTTTGAGGCAGATTTTATAAACAAATGTATGTGGCTGCAGGTACTTTTCTCAGTGCTAGGGTTATAGCAGTAGCCAAAGCCAACCAAGTCATTGCCCTCTGGAGATTAATAGGCTCTAATCTGGCCTATTAGGCCAGTGCTTTCCACACTGAACTATTAACGTTCCCGGCCCGTAAGTTTGCAAAATGTTGGATAAACAGTTTGTTTTGTTTTGTTTTGTTTAAAAATACATAGTATTCAGAGCCTTTACATTGTCAATCTTCTGAGGTGGGGGAAGGGGGATGGATATAGTATTCACTGTTTCTCAGACTTGTCAGGAAATCATGTTTTGGGAACATTTCAGAGGAGGAGCCATTCTTTGGGAAACAATTACCCATTGGAATTCTTATGAGACCAGGAAGGGGCAGGCACTATCAACTATGTTAAATAGATTAGGAAACCGAGATAGAGGATTTTCAGCCCAGCTAGGGTTAGTTTTTCCTAACTGATGGGATTAGATTCCTATGGCTTTACTTTCCCCCTGTTTTTCCCCCAGAGCCTATTTGCTGCAGAACTTTAATGAAGAGGGAACAACTGAGAAACCTTCCAAGGAGAAACTGCAAGGCTTTGCTGCTGTTTTGGCTATTGGCTCTAGTAGGTGCAAGGCAAATACTCTGGGTAAGTGAATGAATGTGCTTTTGAATAATATTATTACAACAGCTGCTATTGTTAATACTACTACTTCTCTCCCTTGCTGCCTACTGGCTTTTACCATTTATTGGAGCCTTTTTGTGTATCAAGCATTTACATAGGTTTATCTGTTTTGATCTTCACAATAACCTTTACTCTTTAGAAACTCAGGCCTAGAGAGGTTATTTGTCCAAAATCCTGCATCTTGCAAGTGATGGATCTGTGATCCAAACCAGGATCTGTTTGTTCCAAAGCATAAGACTATTTTGCCTTTAGCACAGATCTCCCCTCCCCCGCACCCCTTCTCCATCCCCACCACCCCCTCGGCCAGACTGGAGTGCAGTGGCACTGTCACAGCTCACTGCAGCCTTGACCTCCTGTGTTCAAGCAGTCCCCCTGCTGCAGCCTCCCAAGTAGCTGGGTCTGCAGGCACACACCACCTCACCAGATAATTTTTAAATTTTTTCGTAGAGGTGAGGTCTTGTTATGTTGCCCAGGCTGGTGTTCTTTTCATTAATAGAGGATAGGAAGATTAGCAAGCTAGTACTTTGTGCCTGGAAAATTCTCTTTGCTCGGTTAGGAATGATTTGGGAGAAATTGAGGGTAGAAAATCTAAGGGCTGGATTGGAGTTAAGTATAGTTCTTATTGTTTAAAATTTACAGCTATTTGTATTTTCCTTAATTTCAAGCTTTAAATATTCATTGAACATTCGTTGAACATTGCACTGCTTCATTGAATGCTGCTCTTAATGTGTGTTATGATCCCTGTCCTTAAGATTTGTCTTAAAGAGAAAAGATATCAAGAGAAAAGTGATACCTGTTTATAGAAAGGAGAGCAGATGTTTAATGGTGATTTCAGTCTGACTTGCAATGACTCACCCTCACTTCACATCTTATTTTCAGTTGTCTTCTTTACTTGTACGATTAGAAAGTGAATATAATGGGAAATGAAAACCTTACAATTGAGAGTGTTAGCTATTAAGCAATTAACTGGTTCTTGGACATAGTACTGCTATTAAAATATCGATTTAAGCCATCTTACTAATTATTTTGACAGCCTGGGCTGTACTGTTTCTTTGTGCATTTGGGTTTGGCTTTTAACGTGCTCTGTGTCATTCCCTCTTTGTTGTGATGATTCCTTGTCCTTTTTGTCGCCTCCAGGTCCGACACTGGTTCAGAATTTGCCATCGTCAGTGCAGGCTGTGTGTGAGTCCTGGAACAACATCAATACCAATGAATTTCCCAATATTGGATCCTGGGTGAGTTCCTATCTGTTCCAGGGGTAGAAATCCTGAGTGCTAGCCATTCTGTCTTTTGTTCTCGATTCTAAAGGAATTAGGCTTAAACTAGCTATCAAAAGATCATATACTGCAGTAGTATTGGCTATGACTGAATCAATAATCAATGCATTTAATCACCTAATTGTTTCTCATATGTCCTTTTTGCTTAGAAGTTTGTGTTATCAGAAGACAAATCATTTTATTTATTTGAGCCTCAGTTTCTTGACCAGTTGAATGTTGGGCTGTGATGATTCAATGTATTGAATGTTAAGTGTCTAGCATATTATCTAGCAAATGAATTCTTAATACATGTTAACTGTTTCCTTTGTAGGTTATATGTCAGGAACCTGCTCCTTTTTTTAACAGTTTTACGGGGTCACTTTTAGCTTCTCTAGGCTTTTAGATACTACCAAGTCTTCTGTCAGTTTACTTGCTCTTTGTATATCCTCTGCTCAGACGACCTCTATTAACCGATTATTCGCTTACTGAAGTTCTTTTGGAAAGCTAAATATTATAGTCTTGTTATCCCTGCCTTATGATCGTGATCTCTCTTTACACCACCCAGAGCTTTAGTAGAGACCAGATGCGTTGCAAAATCCAGTTCCTTCTCAGTCATTATAGACAAACAATAGTTTTACTTTAAATATAGTGTATTATATTATATTCTAATCATTTGAAAGTGGTATTGAATATTTGTTGCATTTAACTGTTAACTTTGTACTAATTAAAATTTAACTACTTCCTTTTCCCCACCCCACTGTCCTTCCCAGGATGAATAGCAGTGTGTACTGAGTAGAGGCCATTGTTTACAAACCTCAGTGGTGTCTTAGTTTTTATCAGTTTTTTTTTCATGTGAGAATTTTTCCAGGGTAGATGGCCTATCCATTTACATCTGCTTTGCTTCCTTTCAGCGCAATGCCTTTGCCAATGACACCATCCCTTCAGAGAGTTATATCAGTGCAGTGCAGGCTGCACACTTGGGGACTCTCTGTAGCCAAAGTCTGCCCCTGGCTGCTTCCCTGAAGCATACCCTCCTCTCCCTGGTCAGGTTGACTGGAGATCTTATTGTGTGAGTACCTGCTACAGAGCCCCAGGGACTCTATGTCTGTATTTTATTGGGTTAAAGGGGGACAGTGAGAGTTTTTATAACTATGTAGTAATGCTTTCCTGTATACTTCTTTAGCAAAAAGAACCTGTTGCTTTAAACTGTGAGCACTTAGCTAGAATGATTTTTTAACTTAGAGCTGAAAGACAATAGAGTACCTCGTCCTCTCTGTGTATTTTTCAGAAAAGGCATGCTGGTTTTAAGCCATACTGCAATTTGGAGATGTCTTGGGTTTAACTTAAAATGATAGCGACAGATTATTTGATAATCTTTCTCCAGAATCATAGTGGGATAAATTCCACCATTGTAGGGACTAGACCAGACCAATGGGGGGACTATTTTGTTTTCTTGTACATAGGTAACAGGTAAAGTCAGATATCATATTGCCCTAAAAGTGATCCAGGTTCCTGGGAGTTCTGGAAGGTTTGTCTGGGATGAAATACTTGCTTTGGTTTCAGTTAATTTTCTTTGTTGAATATTATAAAACGCAGCTCATTAATTTGATGTTTTAATAAATGGATTTTTCCAATGAAAATATTTGTTTCTGATACAGTAATGAAAAAGAAGAATATGAAATTGTATGATTATACCTGTGTGTAAAATAGCTATCATGGGAAAAAAGACGAATAAATGCCCTTGTGCAATCCCCTTTGCCTTCCGGCACATAGTTGAATTACTCTTATCTTTGCTTTGCAGCTTTTTAGGGAAATGTAGTCACTAACTTGATTTCATTTTCTTTGCTGAAGTTGGTCAGATGAGATGAACCCACCACAGGTAATTCGGACCCTGCTACCTCTTCTTTTGGAATCAAGCACTGAGAGTGTTGCTGAGATCAGTAGCAACTCCCTGGAACGCATCTTGGGCCCTGCTGAGTCTGATGAGTTCTTGGCGCGTGTTTATGAGAAGCTGATCACTGGTTGTTACAACATTCTGGCCAATCATGCAGATCCTAACAGGTGAGCCGGATGGAGAACAGTCAGGTTCCTGTAACCTACTGCTACTATCAGCACTGCTACTATCACTACTACCAACACTGCTGCCATTTTGTAATTAATTAATAGCTTACTGTTCGTGTGTGTGTGTGTGTGTGTGTGTGTGTGTGTGTGTGTGTGTGTGTTTTATTCTGAGACATGGTCTTACTCTGTCACCCAGGCTGCAGTGCAGTGGAGCTCACTGCAACCTCTGCCTCCAGTCTCAAGCAATCCTCCTACCTCAGCCTCCCGAGTAGCTGGGACTACAGGTGCACACCACCATGCCTGGCTGATTTTTTTTTTTTTTTTTTGGTAGAGATGGGGTTTGTCGTGTTGTGTAGGCTGGCCTTGAACTCCTGGGTTCAAGCAATCCTCCTGCCTTGGCCCCCCAAAGTGCTGGGATTACAATCGTGAGCCACTGCACATGGCCACTTTATTGTTATTTGTGTTTTTCAACAGAAAATTCTGTACTCATGTGCATTCTGCATGAGTTTTTTGGAGTCCTCTTTTGTGATTAATTCTTAGGAATAAAGAAAATGGAAGACTTAAATGTTCAGATTTGAAGACTTAAAATTGTTTACTAAATGACTACCAAGTGCTGCACTAGTTCTGCTGAGATGTACAGAGGACCTCACTGAAATTGGTTTCTAATATTTTGGTGACTCTGCTGCTGAAATGAGTGTGGAATGGGTGGTCCCACAGCATAGCTGGACCTTGATAGTTTAGGCCACATTGCTGTAGATGAGCTGTACACTTTCACCTCACTGAGAATTCTGTTTCACTTTCGAAGGTGCCACATGTTGGAATTTCCTGTCTCTTTGTTGTTGAGTAGTCCAGGTTTTCGTCACGGATTCCTTTTATTCTCTTTCTCCTCTTTTTCTTTTTAACAGATAAGTAATTTCAGACACTTTTAGCTGTGTAGAGATGATTTGTCCAAAGTGTCTTTTTCCCTAAATCACTGGCAGATCTGGATTAGGACTGAGCTTTAGATGCCTTTCCTGTTTAGTTTCCTAAGAAGGAGGGTAGAAAAATAAAGTTGAGGGGTTGCTGTTAATTCAGTAAACATTTTTTGAACACCTACTTTGTGCCAGGCTTTATGTTAAGCTTTGGCAAAACAAAATTGGACATTGCCCTCAAGGTCAAACAGACAAACTTTGGATTTTAATAAATCACTATGAGGAGGACATTGAAACAGGTCTTAGTACTGGTAATTAAGTTTTCTATTTGATCCTCAGTGGACTGGATGAATCCATCCTGGAGGAATGTCTTCAGTACTTGGAAAAGCAGCTGGAAAGCAGCCAGGCTCGTAAAGCTATGGAGGAGTTTTTCTCTGACAGGTGAGTTGTGTTTTGCTTTATTCAGTGAATATTTTTTGAATGCCTCTTGAAAGCAAGGGGCTATGTATGTTGATTTAGGTACTTCTTATCAGCAATACTTAAGACTTGCTTAGGTGTCTGCACTTTGGGGAGTTAATTGCTGATTCTTTGGGGTTATTGGTGAGGAGGTTAATTTCATGAACACCTTGTGTTATTGACTCATAAGTGGCCATTTTCCCCAGAGGAGATGAGATTGTGAAGACGGGTTGCTTTTTATGTGAGGCTTAATGTGATTCTTCCATTTTTCTCCTCTCCTGCCTCCCAGTGGAGAACTTGTACAGATCATGATGGCAACAGCCAATGAGAACCTCTCTGCTAAATTCTGTAACCGAGTTTTGAAATTCTTCACCAAACTCTTCCAGCTGAGTGAGTGACAGCTTTTAGTAATCTTCTTACGGGAACTTTGATGTCTGGCTAATACTGTGCATATCTTCTGCCTGAGTTTAACTACAGCATGAAAATGCTAACAAGTGGAGAGAATCCCTCAGAAAGTTTGGAAGGAAGTTGAAAACTTGCTTTGGAGCCTTTTCCCCTTTCCTGGCTCACAGTTTGCCCCTTCTTTCCCTTCCTCTTCCCCTTCTTTACTGACCCTGCCCTCTTGGTCTGCTCCTAGCTGAGAAGAGCCCTAACCCGAGCCTGTTGCATCTCTGCGGCTCCCTGGCACAGCTGGCCTGTGTGGAGCCTGTGCGCCTGCAGGCCTGGCTCACCCGCATGACTACATCACCCCCAAAAGATTCTGATCAGCTGGATGTAATTCAGGAGAATCGGCAGCTGCTGCAGTTACTGACTACATACATTGTTCGGGAAAACAGGTAGAACAACTGCATTTCTGTCATGCTTCCCGAGCAACCCCGGAAATATGGTGATATTTGCAGTTATCTTTCCTGTGGGCACCAGTCTTAGCATTTTGAGCATTTTTATATCTACTTGTCTCTGGACTCAAGTATTCTAGTGTAGCTCCTTGGCTTTTTTCCCCCATGGAAAAACTTTTGGAATGACTTGGCCTGTCGGTTACAACCTGAGTGAATGTTTTATGCTCTAGTAGCTCAAGTTCAAAGCTGGGATTGGTATTATAGTTATGTGTTCAATGTTTAATTTTTTTTTTTTTTTTTTGAGACAGAGTTTCACTCTTGTTACCCAGGCTGGAGTGCAATGGCGTGATCTCGGCTCACCGCAACCTCTGCCTCCTGGGTTCAGGCAATTCTCCTGCCTCAGCCTCCTGAGTAGCTGGGATTACAGGCATGCGCCACCATGCCCAGCTAATATTTTGTATTTTTAGTAGAGACGGGGTTTCACCATGTTGACCAGGATGGTCTCGATTCAATGTTTAATTTAAAACTTCATTGATAATACGCAGAATGAGATTCCTATTGATTATTATTCACCAACTTGCTCTTTCTTTTCTACTAGCCAAGTTGGGGAAGGCGTGTGTGCTGTTCTTCTGGGCACCCTGACCCCCATGGCAACAGAGATGCTGGCCAATGGTGATGGGACTGGCTTCCCTGAACTCATGGTTGTGATGGCCACCCTGGCCAGTGCAGGTCAAGGTGCTGGTCACCTTCAGCTTCATAATGCTGCTGTGGATTGGCTGAGCAGATGGTAAGATGATGAAATTGTATCTGTAGGTTACAACATTGCTCTTGGAGAAGTGGGTTGTTTCAGGTTACTTTCTTTATAGCTCAAAGTGAGTATAGAAGAAATTTGAATCTCTACCCTTATATTGCAGTTTGGGGGTGGGGGTAGCAAATAGCTCTGTTCACTTTAGACTTTATCTTCATTATTTTCTTAGTAGAGTTTCCTGTTCATTGTTCCCAAGAGAATTCTTGGGGAAAGTATGCCAAGTGTTAATGATAATTCTAAGACCAGAGCACCCCAAGCTCTGTAACTATATAGTACTTACAGAGTTTTCTAAGAACGCCTCTGCTTTACAGTGTCCTCAGATTGATTCAGGGTTCATGAAGATGCTTCATTTCTTTGGTTCCTTATATGATTTTGTGTCTCCTCTTTCCCCTCTTTTTTTTCCTTTGGGACAGTAAGAAATACCTGTCACAGAAGAATGTGGTTGAAAAACTGAATGCCAATGTAATGCATGGAAAGGTAAGAAAAATGAGGAATAGCAATGGGGGGTGAAGGGAAAGATGATTCCCAACCAATGTGGTCAGGTGGAAGTCTTTTGTTCCTATTGAGTTCTGTGCCCGGTTAGCTTATCAAGGATAAGGCTGATAATCTCAAAGACCTAGAAGTGTGTAATTGCTAACTTGTGTGCCTTTAGGCATCTTTTGGCTGGCAAGAAGTGATGGGAAGGAAATACACTGGTAAATAAGCAGACTGAATCTTTCTTAAAACATAGTGAGTTCCTGACATCCTAAGATTTTAGAATGTTATGGGAAACTGTCTCCCTGCTCAGGAATTGGAACTGTGCCACTCTGAGTCAGTGTTGTAAAAGGCTAAATAGGGCCTCCTCAGCTCTAGTCCACATGCTGAGCATTACTTAATTTGCCTGAAGGTTCTGGTTACTCTGCTGAGAAAGGGGGTTTGAAACTGACGGAAATCTTGCATTCAGGCATTTTCTTCTCCTGCCTAACCCATGAACAGCCTAGGTGGCTAGGAACAGATAACTAGCTTCTAAGAATCACTCCCTCCTTTCTTGCTGATCTTTATCCTTTCAGCACTGAAATGTCAGAGTGCAGAGCAAAGGAACTTTGAAATCTGAGTCTTTGATGCTAATAAATTGGGTTTTCTAGGCAAGCATAACTATCTGCAGTGATTTGCTAGAATTTTTTTCTCTTAATTTCTGAAGCTGTCCTCTCTTGCATTACTGTAAAGCCTGTTAATTAAAATTACTTTCACTTAATGGTTAGAAATGCTAATGTTAGGGCGAAAATGCTAATGACAGTCTCTTCATACTCTAATTTGGTCATTTCTTGAATAATTTTAATCTGTTTTCACTCTACTAATTTCAATCCTACTTAATCTTACAAGACTTTCTAAATAGCTGTCTTTGTGCTTAAGAATGAATGAATGCCTATTACTTCAGTACAATTTACTGACCAGCTACGTGAGGATGGAGTGGTATAAGCTGGTCAGGAGATACTAAAAACACACTGTTTTTCTTCTCTGCTTTCATACCATTTCTATGATCTTGAGCTTTATTTGAAAAAGCTTGAGAACACATAGTTGACATAATAAAACATGGAGAATCTGAAGTTTCTGTGGGGCTTCGGTCTTCTTTTGCAGCATGTGACAATCTTGGAGTGCACATGCCATATCATGTCTTACTTGGCTGATGTCACGAATGCCCTGAGCCAGAGTAATGGTCAAGGCCCAAGTCATCTCTCAGTGGATGGGGAAGAGCGGGCCATTGAAGTAGACTCAGACTGGGTGGAGGAGTTGGCTGTGGAAGAGGAAGATTCCCAGGCTGAAGATTCAGTAAGTATGAAGTAACCTCAAAGTTAACCTCTCAAAGTAATGACTGGTATGGTACCAAGCTTTTGGCTCTTTTTTCCAGCCCCCTGTGAGCTTCAAAACTTCCTAGTCACTGCTGCCAGACTCCGGTTTTCCAGGCCTGCAGAGCAAGGCATGGAGATCTAATCTCTTCTGGAAAGGACTTTTTCATAAGCTTATTTCAGAGTCACTTGTCCTGCTTTTTTCAGTCTTTAATTCCAGATGGAATTTTAGGGATGAGTTCTTCATGGGGGTAGTGGAAGCTCCCCTGTAGAGAAAGCATAAGATGTTTTTTCTTAACCACAAACCCCTAAGGTCTCTTTCACCTGAAATAACAACAGATTTTCAGCCAACTAGCTATTTCCAATTGTGGTAAATTTCCTCTGGTCATTTATGAGTTGACTATTCACTGCTCCCTCCAATAGAGTGTTGAGAAAGATAGGTTTTTGTGGGTGTTTATATACAGGGATATATTTCTAATTAAAAAGACTTATTATTTTTGAAGGATGAAGATTCTCTTTGCAATAAACTCTGCACTTTTACGATCACACAGAAAGAATTCATGAACCAGCATTGGTAAGAGTAGTTTTTCCTTTTAGGTAAAGATTTGCTGGGCACTGATTGTCGGGACTTCTGAGCTTATTTGTTGGTTTTTGTTCTTTGTAGGTACCACTGTCACACCTGCAAAATGGTGGATGGGGTGGGTGTCTGCACAGTGTGTGCTAAGGTGTGCCACAAAGATCATGAGATTTCCTATGCCAAGTATGGATCCTTCTTCTGTGACTGTGGAGCCAAAGAAGATGGTAGCTGTTTGGTGAGAGATTTGGAACCCTCACTGAGCTATGAAGGGTGGCTTGTTAGACACGAGATTACTGAAGCCAAACTGGAAAATTCCCATCCCCTCTAGGTTACCTGAGTCTAGGAATATGTTCTAGCTCAGTCATCAGTGATCTGTACACTTGTGGCCTAAGCACTTCATTTAGAAATCAGAACCAGCAGATTCCTTAGAGATCTTGTAGTCTGTTTTTCCTAAGACCTCCCCACAATTTCAGATGTTATGAGGCCTGATACTGTGAGTAGGTAAAGAAGTTAGATATTAGGTGAATACCATGACAATCAGAATTTAGGCTTTCGGATAACGTTGAAACGCTTAGCCACTTTCTTCTTTGGGTCACTTTTTCCTCAGAGATCTCAGGCAGTATTTCTTCTGTGCTTGAGGCAAGAACTTAGGGACTCTGACGTTTTCTGTCCCTAGGCACTGGTGAAGAGAACTCCGAGCAGCGGCATGAGCTCTACCATGAAGGAGTCAGCATTTCAGAGTGAACCCAGGATTCCAGAGAGTCTAGTGCGCCATGCCAGCACCTCACCAGCTGACAAAGCCAAGGTTACCATCAGTGATGGAAAGGTTGCTGACGAAGAGAAGCCCAAGAAGAGCAGCCTATGCCGCACAGTGGAGGGCTGCCGGGAGGAGTTACAGAACCAGGTGGGGCTGACTGATACCCCCTAGTACATAGACAGAGTTGAGAGCCTGGCAAATTGGTGTGAGAGTAAATAATGTACATGGCTCCCCTTGCAACTCATTTTCTCCTTTCTCTAAGTTTACCATTTTCATAGTGTGAATACAAATACTATGTGTTGTCATCACAAGGGAAGGATTTCTGACTGAGCACTATTAGGAATATTATGGGGGGTGATGGAAGCATACATTTTAGTTGTATCATACTCTAGAGTACCCTTTCTTGGCCAGGTTTCCTTATCTGAAACACAGAAAACAAAATTATTTGAGTGATTATATTCTCAATTTTCCCAAGGATGGTACAAACCCCAAACCATTCTAGACACATAGGAGAGAAGTTAGCTCATTTCATATGAGGGATGCCTCTGAGCATTAGGATATGTATGCGAGATCCCTGGTTTAGAAAGATTGCTCTGGAGTTAGTAGTACAAATGTGTATTGATTGGAATCAATGCCAGGATTATAGTGAGAATTAGAAGATGGCTAGAATATCCAACTGGAAGTGAAGAAGCTGGATTCTGAAGGAAATTACTGGCAAGATTATTGTTATGAGTATTACCCATTGTTTCTCTTTTTTTTCACTTGTGTATTTTTTTCTGTTTTTCTCAGGCCAATTTCTCCTTCGCTCCTCTTGTGTTAGACATGCTTAATTTCCTTATGGATGCCATTCAGACCAACTTCCAGCAAGCTTCAGCCGTCGGGAGCAGCAGCCGTGCTCAGCAAGCCCTCAGTGAGCTCCACACAGTAGAGAAGGCAGTGGAGATGACAGACCAGCTGATGGTAAGTGTCTGAGGGCCATGACGTTTGGTGGCTGTGGGAACCAACAAATTTATTGAGATCCTAAAGTGTACTAGATACTCTGAGGAATATACTTAGAGCAGTTGATCCTTGGCCATCCAAAACTTAGAATCTAAGACATCATGACATTCCCAGAATATATAGTATTAACAGTGTAAAAATCAGCATATGAGACATGGCTTCAAAAGAAGGGAATTGGCCAGAGGCGTGCCTATAATCCTAGCACTTTGGGAGACCCAAAGCAGGTGGATTGCTTGAGCCTGGGAGTTTGAGACCAACCTTGGCAACATGGTGAAACCTCATCTCTACCCCAAAAAACACACAAAAAAATTTAGCTGGGCATGGTGGTGTGGCGCCTATAGTCCCAGCTGCTCGAAAGGCTGAGGTGGGTGGATCACGTGAGCCCAGGAGTTTGCAGTGAGCTGAGATCGCACCACTGTACTCCAGCCTGGGCAACAGAGTGAGACTCTGTCTCAAAAAAAAAGAGCGGGGCTGGGGAATTCAGGGTCATTTTGGCCAATGAAAAGACTAAATCTCCATTTTAGTTCATATAAATATATGAATCCCCAAGAGGTAGGGAACTCCATTTTGGGGCAATTAGAATAGTTAGAAATTTTTTCTTTTTTAGAAAATAGAACTTTATTTTATCTTTTCTAAAGTTCATCTAACTTGCAAAGTAATGCTTGTCCTCTTTTGCTTATAGTCCTTTAGATAACTTTCCTTTAGTTTTTCATGTCACATAGGTTATAAGGTATAAATCATTATTCACTTTAAAACCTGCTGCTCAGCACTGAATATAGGACTTCTGATGTAGCCTTCCTGGCCTTTTTTTAGCAGCAGAATTAAGTAGTAGAAAGTAAAGTGGTGGCAATTCCAAAAGGGAAATGAACAGATATTGTAAATGAGATACATGAATAGATCCATAAATTGGCTATGTTTTTTTTTTGAGAGTCTCGCTCTGTCACCTAGGCTGGAATGCAGTGGCATGATCTCAGCTCACTGCAATCTCTGCCTCCCTGGTTTCAGCAATTCTCATGCCTCACTCAGCCTCCTGAGTAGCTGAGACAGGAGGCATGCACTACCATGCCCGGCTAATTTTTGTATTTTTGGTAGAGATAGGGTTTCACTATGTTGCCCAGGTTGGTCTCGAACAACTGTGCTCAAGTGATTTGCACACCGCAGCCTCCCAAAGTGCTGGGATTATAGGCATGAGCCACCGTGCCCAGCTATTTTTAAACTAAAAAAGTTGGCTATTTTTAAGGGACTGATATTCAGTTGGAAATACACACATACATACAAAGTTGGCTATTTTTAAGGGACTGATATTCAGTTGGAAATACACACATACATACATTTAAATCAGTCACAGTTTTTGCCAGGCATGGTGGCTCACGCCTGTAATCCCAACACTTTGAGAGGCTGAGGTGGGCAAATCACACACCAGAGGAGTTTGAGACTATCCTGGGCAACATGGTTAAACCGTGTCTCTACAAAAAATGTACAAAATAATTAGCCGGATGTGGTATGCATCCTTGTGGTCTCAGCTGCCTGGGAGGTTGAGGCAAGAGGATTGCCTGAACCTGGGAAGTCGAGGCTGTAGTGAGCTGGTATTGCATCACTGCACTCGCCAGTGCACTCCAACCTGGGTGATAGAGTGAAACCCTGTCTCAAAAGAAAAAAAATTAGTCACAGTTTTATTTGATATTCTTGGAATTTAAAAATGTCATAAAAATCAGTCACACTTTGAGAGCATTGGTTTTTAAATATTAAAGATGAAGTGAAAAAATACTTGTGTGGGATTGGGGACCCATAAAGTTGCTTTTTATGTTGCCAGATTAGATCAATGAAAAAAAATTTCATCTGTCATCACCGTTTATAAGACATTGGACATTTTAACTTTTTTTTTTTTTTTTTAAAAAGACCAGTACCTTGTATTTAAGTTTAACTTTATGAAAAAGTTTACTATGTTGTTGTTTTTTTTTTTGAGATGGAGTCTTGCTCTGTCGCCCAGGCTGGGGTGCAGTGGCACGATCTCAGCTCTGTCTCCCAGATTCAAGCCATTCCCCTGCCTCAGCCTCCTGAGTAGCTGGGATTACAGGCGTGTGTCACCATGCCCAACTAATTTTTGTATTTTGAGTAGAAATGGGGTTTCACCATGTTGGTCAGGCTGGTCTCGAACTCCTGACCTCATGGTCTGCCTGCCTCTGCCTCCCAAAGTGCTGAGATTACAGGCATGAGCCACCACGCCCGGCCTACTATGTTGTTCTTAATGGATTGATAATAACGTTAACAAATTTACCCAGCCATCCATGGTTTGGATGTTGAAATCACTGCTTTTGAATGACTAAATTGTGCAGTGTCTCAGTCACATGAATAGTGCATGAATCCACATGATTTTATTTGCCTCATTACTGGCTCTGGTTTCTTCTTTGCCAGGTTCCCACCTTAGGGTCCCAGGAAGGTGCTTTTGAGAATGTGCGGATGAATTACAGTGGAGACCAGGGCCAGACCATCCGGCAGCTGATTAGCGCTCATGTGCTCAGGCGGGTGGCTATGTGTGTGCTCTCCTCTCCCCATGGGCGCCGCCAACATTTGGCTGTCAGCCATGAGAAGGGCAAGGTGGGTCCTCCAATTCCTGTGCACTTATTTCAAGTCATATTGTCTTAAATGCTAAGCAAAATAGATCGATGGCCACTTTCAGGTTAGCCCTCTTTGGGAAAAAGTCCGTTGGGTTCTAAGAATGCTTTAGGGACAGATCTTGAGCTTTTCAAATACTTGAACCCTGAGTTAATTTGATTAGAACTAGAGCTGGTATGACCAGGACAGACTGTTTCCAATTAGTAAATTTCCACTCAAAACATATTCTTTAAGCCCTCAGGAAAAAGCAATGACCAGCAGTTACCTAGGACAGCTTGGCTCCCGGTGTTGCCCTATTTGGACACTCTGGAAGGCATAAGTGGAGAGACAAAAGTTTTCATAGGAACACTCAGTGTTGCTTATGTAGTCCTGCCCTGCCTTCCCAGCTCTCTTAAGGATACTAGTAAATTTGTATTGTTTTATAGAGCTAGTAGAAGTTGGAAGAATGCTAGGTATCTGAACTCACACTTTTCTGTATTCTGGCCTCTCCATCACCACTGATGTTTTAAGTTTTAAGTGAAAATATGGATAGTCTTTAAAATAATTCTAAAATCATTTTAAAAACAGTTTCATAGAAAATACTAGAAAAGGACAGCGATACATAGGTATTCCTAAACTATTTTGTGAAATAACTCTATAAATTGGCTTCATTACTCATCTGTTCTGTCCTACTTGGAAGGACAGAATGAAAGACATAGCTTTTAACCAGGAGAAATACAGACTAATATTGATTGAGGATTTTTCTACTAGACTTACCTGTAAAAAAAAAAGTGTGCAACCTATTATCTCTTATTGAAAGATTTTTTGTTACTTGCTTTGAGTTCTCTGAGAGGACTAGGAGTAAGAATAAATTGGTCATTGTTCCTTTGCAGATCACTGTTCTGCAGCTTTCTGCACTCCTGAAGCAAGCAGATTCCAGCAAAAGAAAGTTGACTCTGACCCGCTTGGCTTCTGCCCCAGTTCCTTTCACTGTGTTGAGCCTCACAGGAAATCCCTGCAAGGAAGACTACCTGGCGGTTTGTGGGCTAAAGGTAAAAATCCTCATCTAGGTTTGATTACCTGGAGCTGGGGATTCTAGTCACCTTCTCTCCACTATTCTCAGAACTACTTTTTCTTATTTACTGTTGAGATTAAAACTTAAAACCTACTGAAATGCAAAAGGAATTTTTCTTTGAATTTCTCCCAGATCTTTGGGATTTCTTTGATATTGGAAATAATCTTTGGGTTCATGAAACCTGAATATTACTAGACAGTCTAAACACTGTCTAAAGGCAGGGGATATTAGGGGGAAAAAAAGAAACATCAGAAGTTTGAAATGAATTAGCCTACTTTCCCATATCATCTTTTCACCATTTTGTTCCTTAAACATTGTCCAGGACTGCCATGTGCTCACCTTTGGTAGCTCAGGCTCTGTTTCGGATCACTTGGTTTTGCACCCTCAGTTGGCAACGGGGAACTTCATCATCAAAGCCGTGTGGTTGCCTGGTTCACAGACCGAGTTAGCAATTGTCACTGCGGACTTTGTTAAGGTACAGTTACAGTTCTTTGATGATATGGTCCTAGAATTTTTCTACTTTTAAATCTAGAATGTCTGATCTTCATTATGTGCTAGCTTCTCCCAAAAGTTAAAAAATCAGCTGGGCGCCATATCTTGCAACTGTAGTACCAGTACTTGGGAGGCTGAGTGGAGGATTACTTGAGGCTTAGTTGAAGGCTTCAGTGAGCTATGATCATGCCACTACACACCAATGTGGGTGATAGAGCAAGACCCTGTCTCTAAAAATAAAGATAAACTATATTTTGTCGCCTTTTGCTATGTGGCTGAGCAGGAGCTTTCTGTCTTTAGGCAATAGGGAATTGATTCTGGTTCTAACCTCACTGTACTAAGTGCACACCTATAACCATACTTGTTACAGAATTTATTTATATGTGTCCGTCCCCTTCTCATTCCATGAAGGAAGTGAAAGGTGTTCTGTTCATCTTTATAGGACCAGTGCCTAACACTCCATTTTTTATTGAATGGAGAATGAATGCCTGTTATTGGTCAATTCCAGCTATTTGGATTCACTAAGATATGTGGGGTATGGGACTGAGACAGATTTCCCTTATTTAGTTTTTCTTCCATCCTGCAGATTTATGACCTGTCTGTTGATGCCTTGAGTCCAACCTTCTACTTTCTCCTGCCAAGCTCCAAGATAAGAGACGTTACTTTCCTTTTCAACGAGGAGGGAAAGAACATCATTGTTATAATGTCTTCGGCTGGGTACATCTATACTCAGCTCATGGAAGAGGCCAGCAGTGCCCAGCAGGGACCCTTCTATGTCACGAATGTGCTGGAAATCAATCATGAGGACCTGAAGGTTAGAGCACATGTTGCTATTTCCTTCAATTCAGATTTAATTATTTAGCAGCTGTCTATTCTTTTCTCTTTATTCTTTTATAAAATTTTTCTGTGGGCTTCATCTAACTGGATCTTTTTTTCTTTTTCTTTGTTTTTCCTTCTAATGTTTTGCCTAATAGCAAAATCTCTTATTCTTTAGGGTCTCCCAGAGACCCTAGGAATAATGGAACTGATTGAAGTATAGATCTCTTCAGTTCCATTATTCTCAGGGTCGTTGTAAGATTTACCCACAGGGCGCTCATGCTTAGAGTATGAGAGCACCTGATCATGATTGAAAACTAATAACCAGCATAAACTGGAAATTGGTAACCAAGGCAGCATGAGGAGTTACTGCAAATATGTGTCTTTGTGCCAGCAGGACAGTAACAGCCAGGTTGCAGGTGGTGGTGTGTCCGTGTACTACTCCCACGTGTTGCAGATGTTGTTCTTCAGCTACTGTCAAGGCAAATCATTTGCAGCCACCATCAGCAGGACAACCCTGGAGGTGTTGCAACTCTTCCCCATCAACATCAAAAGGTGGGAATAAGCATTTAATGTTCAACTTTCACAATGTTCACATTCAACGAGGGAGCTCCACTCCCACTCCCAAGTACTGCTATCTGTTCTGGGTTTTGTGAAACTTACTTTTCTCCAGCCAACCTTTGTCTTCCCTGCTGGGTATCTTTAAAATTAAGGAGCATCCGGGCTTGGCAGGTTGGGTTGTCTACACAGTTTGTCCTCCACTGTGTAGATCCCAAGCTGTCAAAGGTAGTTTAGTGGTCCACTGTTAGTCGGAAGGAAAACCTATAGTTAGTTATAAATGTGATTTCAATGTGAGAAGGGAACCTGAGTTTTTCTTAGATGCTCATTCTGCCGCAATGCCCTTCAAGTTTTTCTCCTGGGGGAAACTTACTCTGTTAGCAAATAGAATGTATCAGTAATGGGGGCATGGTTGGATTTGGGGGAGGAAGAGACTTTCACCAAGTTTGCAGATAATAGAGGGGTGTGTTAAGGGAGTGAGAGTTTCATTTAGAGAAGAGGAAGAAAAGGCTTACAGTATCTTCCCATGTTTCTTATCTGCCATCGATGACCCATTGTAGCACTTTCTTTCAGGCCTTTCTCTGGGAATTACATGATTTGGGATGAAATAAAATGAATACCAGCTTACACTAACTCAATGTGTTTGAAGATCCTTATAGGACATTGGATCATTAACCTTAGGCAGCTCCATGGCCCTATGCTGTTGGTAGCCTCTAGGCACATAGGGCCACCTATTCTTCAGAAATGAAACCTTACAGTGGAGATTCCAAATGAGGACTGCCCTGCTAGAAGCACACATTAGGGTGTGTGAGCAGGTGTCCATGGCTTGGAATAAAACTAACCTGTGGATAGTCTGAGTCCCTGGCCAAGGATATTGCTCTGGAGTCATGTAGCCAGTTAGAGGATGGTTTTTAGGTCAAGAAAAGAACTATTAAATGGTAATTGACACTCTAATCATAGCCAGTTTTGTTGTCTGCAGTTCCAATGGTGGCAGTAAGACTTCTCCTGCTCTTTGCCAGTGGTCTGAGGTGATGAACCACCCTGGCTTGGTGTGCTGTGTCCAGCAAACTACAGGGGTGCCGCTGGTAGTCATGGTGAAACCAGACACTTTTCTTATCCAGGAGATTAAGACTCTTCCTGCTAAAGCAAAGGTGAGTGCCAGATTTTCCCATTGATTACTTTGCTGTGAACCTGGTCTCTTTTTGTACTTTTATATTCACGTGAAGTGAATGGAGGCCCATAAAAGACTTTGAGTTCTTTTTCTCCTACATGCCTTTTCTTTGCCACCCTTCTGTACAGCCCCTCAACTGATTGTGAAACCAGTTGCATCTCTCCTCTTTTTCTGTGTGGATGCTGATCTGTAGGTATGGGAACTAAGACCCTCCTTTGCCCTCTCCTCCTAGATCCAAGACATGGTTGCCATTAGGCATACGGCCTGCAATGAGCAGCAGCGGACAACAATGATTCTGCTGTGTGAGGACGGCAGCCTGCGCATTTACATGGCCAACGTGGAGAACACCTCCTACTGGCTGCAGCCATCCCTGCAGCCCAGCAGTGTCATCAGCATCATGAAGCCTGTTCGAAAGCGCAAAACAGCTACAATCAGTAAGGCTTCTTCTCATAAGACTTGTAGGGGAGTAGGAATGGTGGTCTTCTAGACAGTGACTCAGAATAGACTGTTGCAAATGTCTGTGAAGAAATTGTGACTGTCCTACTTGCACATTTCATAAAGTTAGAGGTATGTGCTGGCTAATTTCCTGAAAGCGGAGTCACAGTTCCAAATGGCAGGCACCCCCTGGCTGCCTGCTTTAGGCCAGCAGTTCTTTGGTGCCTAGTAACAAGTTATGTCCTGGACCTTATTTGAGAGATTTTTCTCTCTAGGTTTAGGGAGAATGACTTTTCTGAAGATTAGAACTGATTGAAGTATAGATCTCTTCAGTTGGTTAATTTCCCACTGAGTAGTGAAGAACCCACCACAGGTCTCTGAGCTGGTGGTCTAGCACTTGACTGACTGAGGACTTTTCAGGAAAGTGAAAGCGTGAGTTTAGCAGTGAGTGAATCCAACTAAGCAAAGACCATTACAGGGATCATCACATTACCTTAAATTTGCTCTAGAGTCTATGTTTGAAAGAATAGTTTATTCATTTACATTCTCCTATAAAGAAGTAATTTCTGTTGTTTATTTTAAATAAACCAGTCACAAGAGAGCCTATTGTTATTAACTGTACACCCAATACCAATGCCAGATTTCTTTGTATTGCTAGGACATGTTGTAGTTAGGGATAACAACCATTGGAGAGCTAACCACATGTAGGCATCATGCTGATGCAAATGTTCTAATCCAGAGTTTGCTTAGAAAGTTGAGAGTGTGAGTGTGGGTTCTGTCTGGGAGGAGTCTTTGCCAGTGGCATCGAGGCAGAGGTGGTCGAGACTCTCTGATGATCTGGTACCGTTCTCTGCAGCAACCCGCACGTCTAGCCAGGTGACTTTCCCCATTGACTTTTTTGAACACAACCAGCAGCTGACAGATGTGGAGTTTGGTGGTAATGACCTCCTCCAGGTCTACAATGCACAACAGATAAAACACCGGCTGAATTCCACTGGCATGTATGTGGCCAACACCAAGGTGAGAATTACACTGGGCTGGGATCAATTCCTGGGTAAAAGGACTCATAAACAATGTGGTTTGAGAACACATCTCCTTTTAGAATGCAAGCATAGAGTATATATTCATAGTCACAACCCTTCATTCTAGTTAAATGATTCCTTAGAAAAATGGATATTCTCACTCACTTGCCAAAGGATGTCTACAGGTTAGGTTTCCACCAATACAAGCAGGTTACTGTGTAGACGACACCAAAGATGTTGTTAATGCTGGGGAGAAGGAAGCCTGACATTGAAAAGAATCTGTTCTCCTCCCCTATTTTCTCATTTTTAGAAATGAGGAGGTCATTACCAGGGAGTTGAAAGGGTAAGATTTAATGAGCTTCACATGTTGAGACAATGTCAGAGAAGGACTCCTAGTTTGAACTTAAGAACTTCTTTTAGTTTCCTGATGTGTGCCTTGTCTCCCCACAGCCTGGAGGCTTCACCATTGAGATTAGTAACAACAATAGCACTATGGTGATGACGGGCATGCGGATCCAGATTGGGACTCAAGCAATAGAACGGGCCCCATCATATATCGAGATCTTCGGCAGAACTATGCAGCTCAACCTGAGTCGCTCACGCTGGTTTGACTTCCCCTTTACCAGAGAAGAAGCTCTGCAGGCTGATAAGAAGCTAAACCTCTTCAGTGAGTCACCAACCCCTGGTGCAGACTCTGTCCTCATTGTGACTGCTAAATTGGGTGCCACTGGTCTGTGACTCTCCAGTATTCTGGGATCTGTCCACTCTACTGATTTTCCTGTCCTTCTGTCAGGAAAGTTTGAGCTTAGGAGGCAGGGTAACAGGAAAGGAGTACACTGGAGCATGGGAGCAGTAAAGATAGGGCTGCACTCTGTGAAGTATTCATTTCTGTAATGTTGTGTTCACCTCACTAATGGGGCAGCTTCTGTGTTTAGGCTGAGAGAGGCAGATTGATGTGAAATTGGAAGTCTTTCTTAAAGCACAGAGGAAGACCTCAGGTCACACATGGCTGAGAGATGGTTAGCGATGGCTTGCTATGCCATTGAAAACTAAACCCTCAGAGTACAAATCCTTGAGCCTTAAGACTGCATTTCTCTGTCATTTTTTGGCCACTGTCTGATACTCTTTCTCCTGGAAATAGTTGTTGTTAGTGTGAATGGTCTTGATCTGTACTTTGAACAAAGAAAGTGTGTAGAGACCCCTGGGAGTGAGGGGTAGGGGATACAAGTATTCTGAAGCAGAAGAGGACCCTTACAGTGATGGATAGGAACTCTACTGAGTGGGAGAAGTAATCGGTTTTTGGTCCGTGGAACTTTTTCCACATGTTTTCAGCATCTATACACGATTAAAGTGCTGCAGATATCTCAGAAGATAAAGTTTCTCTATATCAATAAAATTGATGTGATTTACTTCTTTGCTCCAACTGTTCTGGCCTTTGCTTTGGAGGGGTGGCCCTTTAGAGAATGTGCTTCCTAATGACCTCTCTTACTTATTGCAGTTGGGGCCTCAGTGGATCCAGCAGGCGTCACCATGATAGATGCTGTAAAAATTTATGGCAAGACTAAGGAACAGTTTGGCTGGCCTGATGAGCCCCCAGAAGATTTCCCTTCTGCCTCTGTCAGTAACATCTGCCCTTCAAACCTGAACCAGAGCAATGGCACTGGAGATAGCGACTCAGCTGCACCCACTACGACCAGTGGAACTGTCCTGGAGAGGTACCAGTTCTGGCAGGGGTTGGCTTCAGTTTTTACATTTCCCACTCTCACTGCAGAACTTTCCTGTGTCTTAAGAGAGCCAGCTTCTAATAACCATCTCAAAGCTAGCCTGGAATTTTTTAAAGTTTTCAGACAACTCACCCACATTCAGTGTCTCTTTAGTGTGCAGACAAAGCCTGAAAAATGTGCTCAGAGTCATCTGACACCAGAGTCTCTCCCTGGGCAGAAGTTCTGTCCCTTCTCTTAATGCTCAGGTACCCTTTAGAGGCCATAGGCTAGACGATGCTTAAGCCAGTATTCGAGATTAGGATCCAGGCTTGCTGAAGTGATAGGAAAACATCCTCCCTTCCATTCTGGTCTCATCATCTTCTCATTATCTTTCTCTGCAGTAGCTGCTTCTGTGGTAATAACATTGCCAGCAAGAGACGCTGACTGCTGCCTGTTGTAGCAGAGTCCCGAGTTTCCTTAGGTCTCCCTACAGTGGCATTCTAAAGCATTGTGCTTGGCTTCTTTGTGCTAGGTAGCCGCTGGTTTGCCATGGTAGATGAAATATTATAGTTCATGATGTAAGATTATGAGTTTCTTACATTGTAAGTCACAAAAATAGCATTGCTTGGAATCACTGCCTCCCACCAGCAGCCTCCTCCCTCTCTCCCTTTCTCTTTCTTTTTTCCCCACTACCCTATCCATACATGGTTTGCTTAGGATATGTTTCCAGGTTTCTCTGAGCTTCACATTTTTTTCCTTTTTTTTTCTTTGCTTCTCCCCCAAGTTCTGAAACTGAGTCCCTAACCAAGCTGGACCGGTTAGTATGCCCTCTTTCTTTTCTCTGCACGAGTGAGTGTGTGTCAGAGAGCAGTGTAACCAATGGTGTGGCTTTGCATTGATTCTGCTTCTGTTGAAGAGTCCTCCTGCTTCTTTCTGTTCTGGTCATTGCATGGCTACAGAGCTGTCCACGTGTAAAAATGGAGTATATGGAGGATCGTAAGTGCACACTTGATGTTGGCCGTGTCAGAGACTCTCTCAACTCTCTTCCTTACCCGAGTCCTCTCTGCTCCCTCTCTAAGTGGATGAAAAGGGGGTTCGGGGTAGAGGGATTAACAGCAAAGTCCTACCATCTGATAAACCACTAGAGAGTTTGTTCTATCTAAATTTGCTTTATGCCTCAGTTTCCTCTTCCCTAGTTCTTTATTGCCTTCCTCTACCCCTTAACCCCTTTCTTTCCAGCTACCTTCTGAATATTTTTCTTTCTCTGTCCAGAGCTTCAGCTGTCAGGATGTTGTTCTTTTTACTATGACACATTAAACTCAGAGGAGTAAACCCTGGGAAGCATGTTACTTGGTATCCTTTAATAGTAATAGTTGGGTTTCCTATTTCTTCCCTAAGGGGAAATCAGTTTTCTGAAGATGCTTTGTATTACCCCTTGAATGTTGGCAATTGGCATGCATCTAAAAAATAGTTTGTTCTCTCCCCCATACTTAGAGACTCATAGGAAATGCCTTTGTGCATATATAACTTTAAACTTCCCAGTATAAGAAGATGGTTTTACCTTTCCCTTTGTGTATCCTTTTGCCCACTGATGTCTGGGCACCTGAGCTTCGGGTCCCATTGCATCAAGACTGTTAAGCCCATCTCAGTGATCCCTGCCATAGGCAGCAGAAGGAAGCACATTTATCCTCTTTGAGGAAGAAAAGCCCCGTCTTTGAGTTACGGATTATGAACATGGCCTCAGGTTGATCTCCGAGCAGGAGCCAGGTTTCTCCTGGCCTGCAACATAGGAAACGATATGCATGGTGCCTGTGGCGGGTCTTATTGTGCTTTGATTTTGTATTTGGCATTCATTAGCTGTCCCCAAGGTCCTCCTGTCTATGGTTTGCTTAGGCTAAAGCGCAAGGCAGAGAGAACGGTGTTGTACTCAAGCCAGGTTTTCTGTCTCCCCAGGCTGGTTGTGAGTTCTTTAGAAGCCCTGGAAAGCTGCTTTGCTGTTGGCCCAATCATCGAGAAGGCAAGTCACTTTTTCAAAGCACATGGAAGCTCTCTGAAGAGGCAGGAAGTCAGTGGAGTTGTCTGAGGCCCTGAGGCCTTGCAGCTGAAGAACATTTATAGTAGCATAATCTTGATTTACTAAGAAGCACCAGAGAAGTCTTCAGCTAAGGCCTTATGCCCTACTTATCGGGCCTTTATTGAGCGTGTGTCATAGAATAGGATGCGTGCTGATACAAGAATACTGTTCTGGGAATCATGAGCTTGGATTCCGTTTCCTCACCTGCTAGGAAGGAGGATTATAATTTCTGAAACTTTTTTTTTTTTTTTCTCTTTGCAGTCCATGGAGCATAACCTAGCCCTGGTGGCCTAGAAGGAAGGAGGTGGCAGGCAGAGAGTAGATAGTTCATTCTGCCTTGAGTTGGTGGGACTAGTGATAACCCTGCTGTCTTTTGCTTCAGGAGAGAAACAAGAATGCCGCTCAGGAGCTGGCCACTTTGCTGCTGTCCCTGCCGGCACCTGCCAGTGTCCAGCAGCAATCCAAGAGCCTTCTGGCCAGCCTGCACACCAGCCGCTCGGCCTACCACAGCCACAAGGTAACCGTTCTCTCTCAGGGATGCCTGTGTAGGAAAGGAAATTGCATTGCCAACAGGGTATCAAATAAGTTAGCTTTTCATGGTAAAGCAACAGCCCAGCAAAGTAAGGTAGAGGATAGCATTCAGATTACCCCCACATTGTCTATAGTTTCTTCTGAGAAATTCACAAGTGCCACTCAAAACTGAGGATAAGCCAGCAACTGGGCTCCTGGTTTGTACATATTTTTCTGTCATTCTAACAGGATCAGCAAGACTTAAGAGAGGGAGGGGGCCAGGTGCAGTGACTCACGCCTGTAATCCCAACACTTTGGAAGGCCCAGGCGGGCAGATCATAAGGTCAGGAGATTGAGATCATCCTGGCCAACATGGTGAAACCCTATCTCTACTGAAAATAGAGAAATTAGCTGGGCATGGTGGCATGTGCCTGTAATCCCAGCTACTCGGGAGGCTGAGGCAGGAGAATTCGGGAGGTGGAGCTTGAACCCGGGAGGTGGAGGTTGCAGTGAGCTGAGATCGCGCCATTGCACTCCAGCCTGGCGACAGAGCGAGACTCTGTCTCAAAAAAAAAAAAAAAAAAAAAAAAAAAGAAAGAGAGGGAAGGACATTGAGTGTGAGTAGCCTTCTCACTGGGAAAGGGTGAGGTGAGGGATTCCCTCAGGAGATAGACTGCTAGTGTTTCAGCCATGGCATAGCACGAGAGATGTACTGCACTTGTTGGTGAGACAAGTGTTGAATAGTGGTTGGAGTGCCTCTGAAGGGAAAATCTGGGGAAAGAGGATATCACCTGTGAAAGAAAGGCATTGCCAAAGGAGACAAACTGGGCCAATTTCTATAGATCAAAAAGATGACAGTTCAGACCCCTGGGGAAGAAGGGCTCTGAGAGAAGCCGTCATCCCAGAGCTTTGGTTAGCTCCTGTGCCTCCAACCCAGGGAACTGAGAAGTGTGAGTTTAAACTGCTGAGCCTCTTAAGGAAAGGCAGTTTGGGAAACGTAGTCCTTGGGTAATACGATTTTGCTAAGAAATGACTCTTCTACTGTAGGAGAAAGAAATCTGGCAGTCTGGAGAACTGAGTAGATTCGAATTTTCCCATCAGACTTTGATAATGCAGGGTTTTTATTTTTTAATGACATTAATATTTTATGTATTAGGAAACTTTATATGGGACTGCTTTGAAGATTTTTTTGTAGGTGGTTGGTGGTCATTGGCCTGTTCTCTTGAGATGAGGTAATAATCCTGACGATATGCCAACTTTTCTCTCCTCTTTGCTTTCGTACCTAGCTCTTGCTTATGGCTGACCCTTTGTCACCCCGTTGTTCTATAGGATCAGGCCTTGCTGAGCAAAGCTGTGCAGTGTCTCAACACATCCAGCAAAGAAGGGAAGGATTTGGACCCCGAGGTGTTCCAGAGGCTAGTGATCACAGCTCGCTCCATTGCCATCATGCGCCCCAACAACCTTGTCCACTTTACGGAGTCAAAGCTGCCCCAGACGGAAACAGGTGAACTTGGCCTCTGGCCGTGATCCTGAGATCTGCTTCATACACCGATTTACCCTCTCATTCTTACCGTTCTTACTGGCTTCTGACTGACTGCATGCTCAGAGACAGGGATTTTGCTTCCTGGTCTTTATACCTGGTAGGGCCTTTTGTCATTGGGATTGTGCCATTCTAAACACATTCTTTTTCTAGTGCTTATCCTTTTGATTATCCTTGTGATTACTTATGTTCTAGACATCAGATATAATCTGTCTTTGAAGTTACGACCTCTTAGAAGCTTCTGGGTAAAGCTAAGTTTGGTTGGGCCCTGGTCGCTTTAAAGCAACTGTGGCTTGTCTTTCGCTTTCATGCTGTTCTTTTGTCAGTGTTATTAATATGTGTAGCAGCTTTCTCAGTGCTTAGTGCTGTTTCCTCATCTCTTCTTATGTTGGCTGGGTAGCAGACCTGTTTTGTCATTGTCAAATAGTTAATTGCTGCCTTTAGAATTCTCTGTTATTTATATGCTCCCATATGCCATCATCATCCTGTTCGTCCTTTAAATACTACAATCCCAGAATTATTCTAGAGAAATCTCTAGAATGTTCAGATGTTCTTCTAGGGTTTAGAAGTTGAACAGTTGGAACTAAGATCTTTGAATCTGCTGTAAACATCCTAAATGCTCCCCCTTCGACTTAATTCTAACATACAATGTTTTCTGCGATATTCCTTTCCCAGACTGTTTTTTTCCTAGATGTGCCTGCTGGAATCTAGGGATAGTTGGCATATTGATTGGGGCCCCACTTGAAACTCCCTCCCCAGGCAAGCTTCCTTGACCTGAGTTAACCTTAAAACAAATTAAATTCCACCTCAGATTTACCATCGTTGATAATTTTCTTTCTCCTGCTTAGAAGGAATGGATGAGGGGAAAGAACCGCAGAAGCAGCTGGAAGGAGATTGCTGTAGTTTCATCACCCAGCTTGTGAACCACTTCTGGAAACTCCATGCATCCAAACCGAAGAATGCCTTCTTGGCACCTGCCTGCCTTCCAGGTATGTTAAAAGGGCTACTTGAATCTTGGTAATGAAGCCTGAGGTAAGGTCTGTCTTTGAAGAGCTATGACCCTTAGCCATTAGCCTTCGTTCTTCATAATCCGTTTCTTCCAGAATTCATAATTGGGGAGTAGAAGTCTGTGAGATAAATGCAATGTTCCTGAGACAGGAATTTACCAATGTAGCAGAGTGGCATTTTCTTGTACCATATCTTTTCATCGGGGTTGAATATTTTACATAAAGAGGCACTGTGTGTGTGTGTCCTCAGTGGCTTATAATTGTTTGTTTTAAAAAATCTTTGAAAACTTGATTTAAAGCCAGCTCAAAAGGCAAAAGTATCTGTTCTATGTCTAAGCTATTTGGTCTCTAACTTCTTACACTATTGAAAATTCAGGGGGAAGGGTAAGAGTCTGAATAGTAATACAGAAAGGTAGGATGATCCTGGTGCTCATTTATGTTTGGAGGACACGTGGATGGTAAACCTAGAAGGCATGTCAAGGTCATGTTTTGTCATCACGTGAGGCTGGGGGATAGTAGGGGACGTTTAGTATCTGCCTTCCTCTTCGTATTTCCTTGCCTTATCTTTTGATATCCAGAGGGTGTGGACAGCTACTTATTTCTGTGATTCAAGATATCTGGAAAGGCTTTTGAGGACAATTTGGGAAATAAGGAAACTGTTAATGAAACAAATCACAAGTAATACTTTCAGGCTACTGTGTATATGTGTGTGAGTGTTTTTCATTTTGTTTGCTTGACCTTTTATGTGGAGATATAAAAAGTTACACTTTTGTCTCAGACTCTCAAGTAGTTAAGAGTTTTTTCCTCCAGATTTTCAAATAATGTTTGTCTCCCCTTTAGGCCTAACTCATATTGAAGCAACTGTCAATGCTCTGGTGGACATCATCCATGGCTACTGTACCTGTGAGCTGGATTGTATCAACACAGCATCCAAGATCTACATGCAGATGCTCTTGTGCCCTGTACGTAGGATCATGGTCCCAGATAGCTCTCAGCAGCCAGGGAATGTCTGGAAAATTGTTTTTAGTTTGCTAAACTAATGAAATAAAATAGATTTAAAGGAAGCTGAAGAGAATTAAGTTTCAAATATCTACAAAAGCTTTAAGATCTTACTCCATGGAAGAGAACGATTTGGAAAGGGGATGGGCTTCGTCTTTCTTGTTCAGTGCTGAATCACCAGAGACTAGCTGCTTGCTACGTAGTAAGTGCTAGGTAACTCAATTGAATTGTGACTTAAATGAGGGAATGAATGAATGTGGCACATCAAGATTTCTATTTCCAGTGACCCTCTCACAGAAGCAAAGTATTAAAACTACTGATTTCAGCACAGAGCTAAAATGTGCACTGGGGGCCTGCTCATCTGATAAAAAGCCAAAAACATTTGTACGGAGCCAAAGTGGCTTCAGGAGCAAATGACCTGCCAGTTTATATCACCAGGAACTGAGAGACAGGAAGTTAGTGAATGGCTTTTATGTGTGCCAGATCAGGAAGAGGGGATTAACTTAACCTGCTGAACTTGGTCAGGTGGGTTGCAGGTGAGAGTAGCGAGGTATTCCACATGCGTGTGAGTGAGTGGCCAAGAAAGGAAAGTGTTCTATAGAGAGTTTCATGAATAACATGAAACCAAAGCATGACAGTTTTCTTTTAAACTTCAGGATCCTGCTGTGAGCTTCTCTTGTAAACAAGCTCTCATTCGAGTCCTAAGGCCCAGGAACAAACGGAGACATGTGACTTTACCGTCTTCCCCTCGAAGCAACACTCCAATGGGTAATGTGAGGTCTGGGTTTAGGCTTGAGCCTGTATTTGGGAGGAGGGGAGAGAGGGAGGTACAGTAGCATTAGACATGCTGCTTATGTTGACCAGGGTCCTGGAGACTTTTGTTTATATATTTTTCTTTTTCTAATCCTACCTTACCCCATAAGGAATTTAAGGTGGCACATCAAAATGTATGTAGTAAATAGAATAAAAATAAAGATCAAAGGCTATGGGAAAATAAAAATACTATGGTAAAATCAAGATATGGAAAATCCATATTACAAGGTCCTTCATGGTTGTTAGGTGAGGGCCTTATGTTTGGCTGAAAACTTCCTAGGAGCCATAGCAAAAATAAAATCACAGTGACCAAAGACAAAACAAAAACATGACTTTTCTTGGCATAGAAGCTCTTCATTAAATGTCCATTTTGTTGCCAAAGGGTCAGAATCCTTAGTGTACTTACCTACAGTAAGTTGGATAGCAGATTTCACAGGAATTGCACTTATGATACTCTTGGACACAGTCAACAGCATAACATTTTACAATTCAGTAAAAGCAATTCTAACAGGTGTCTAAATAACAATGATATAATTCTGGTTACTTGGTTTGATGTAGAAGTAAATTTCAAATGGAAGTCACTATATACTTTTTTTTTTTTCAATGACTCACTGAGTATGATGATACTGAGTCACTGTGTACTTTTAAATTTTCTTTCTTTCTTTCTTTCTTTTTTTTGTGTTTTTCCTCTGAGACAGGGTCTCACTCTGTGGCCCAGGCTAGAGTGCAATGGTTTGATCTTGGCTCACTGCAACCTCTGCCTTCCAGGATCAAGCAATTCTCATGCCTCAGCCTCTCGAGTAGCCACTGCTCCCAGCTAATTTTTGAATTTTTAGTAGAGACGGGGTTTCACCATGTTGGCCAAGCTGGTCTTCAACTCCTGACCTCAAGTAATCTGCCTGCCTCAGCCTCAGAAAGTACTGGGATTACAGACATGAGCCACCCCCTGGCCTGTACTTTTAAATTTTCTAATAGCAGTATTATAAAGAGTTAAAAAGTAAAATTGATTTACCAATTATTTAATCCAGTATGTTAAAAATGTTATTTTGGGCCGGGCATGGTGGCTCATGCTTGTAATCCAAGCACTTTGGAGGCCAAGGTGGGTGGATCACCTGAGGTCAGAAGTTCAAGACCAGCCTGACCAACATGGTGAAACCCCGTCTTTAAAAAAAAAAAAAAAAGTTATTTCAACATATTGTTAATATAAAAAATTATTAGTGAAATATTTTGCCTGTTTTGGTACCATCTTGGGAATCTAGAATGTATTTTACACTAGTGGCACATCTCCTTGTAGACTAGCCATGTTTTAAGTGCTCAGTAGCCACATGTGGCTGGGACAGTGCACGTCTAGAGGAATGTACACAACTTTGTGATTTTCAGACTGTCTTCCTTGAATATCATTTATCTTGTCTAAGCTTTTGGATTAGGCAGCAGTTTGTGGCTCTTTTCTCCGGCAAGAACCTGGAGTGGAGATAGTTTGTTTCTAACCGACATATTTACATGCTTTAACAATCCATTGAGTGGAAGGTGAGGTCTCTGTCCTCTTCTGACAATTAGGAGTCTCACCTGGACTTCTTTATTAGAAGGCCTTATCACCTTCACACAGAAGCAGGCACAGGCAGGGCCTGCAGTGGTGTCCTTGGTTTCCAGTCAATAGTTTTACGCTTCAATTCTTGTTCTTCTCATAATAATTACAGAGTGTGACAATCTCACTGACCTAGTTGTTTTAGAAAAAAGTAGTGAAATAAATTCTAATCTGCCATGACAGACAAAAGATAAAGATCACAGTCATATGATTTTTTCCTGTCTTTTCCAAGGTCTCCTGAGAGTTAGTGGGAGCTTGTGGGGCCTACTGGTTTTAGATATCTCTGCTTTATGTAAATCCCTTTGGAGTCCAAGGTTGTTTCCTTCACTAGCTGGAAAATTTTATTTCTGTGGGGGGCAGGCTGTCACTGCCAACTCCATCTTCCTAGATGCTGTAGGTCCAAGAAGTAAGAGAACCAGGGCAAGCATAGCACCCTGGAGGTTTCCCACTAAAGTGATGCTGAGTGCTAGCTGGTAGCTTGTCTTGGGTTTTTATTGCCACATGACTTATCGCACCATTTGCCAAGGGAGGAAAGCAAGCACTTTCAGGTGACTGGGGTTTCTTTGACTCAGGAGACAAGGATGATGATGACGATGATGATGCAGATGAGAAAATGCAGTCATCAGGGATCCCGAATGGTGGTCACATCCGTCAGGAAAGCCAGGAACAGAGTGAGGTGGACCATGGAGATTTTGAGATGGTGGTGAGTCTCTGGCAGCAGGAGAAGGGGAGGAGGAGCTTCAAAACTCTCCTCTAGCTCTTATTCAGTGGACTTCCAGAAGTTACCATTTACCATGGGACACTGACAGAGCTTTCTCTCTGCAGTCTGAGTCGATGGTCCTGGAGACAGCTGAAAATGTCAACAATGGCAACCCCTCTCCCCTGGAGGCCCTGCTGGCAGGCGCAGAGGGCTTCCCCCCAATGCTGGACATCCCGCCTGATGCAGATGACGAGACCATGGTTGAACTAGCCATTGCCCTGAGCCTGCAGCAGGACCAACAAGGTAGAAGGCCATGCCAGGAGCAAAGTGGCCCATTGGCCTTGCACAGGAAAAGAGGGTTTGGCAGTTACTGATTCCAGCTGACTTAGCTTGTCCCCAGATTTGGGGAGAGGTTGATCTGGGTGAGAGCTGTTCAGAGATACAGGTGGAGAGTGAGAGGGATGTGGTGGGAATTTGAGTCTGAGTGCCAATCTCATAGTTTCTGCCAGTTTGGGTCATTTCCTCTTGAATCTTAGATTCCTCCAGCCTGTGTCCTGCCTGAGCTGAAGGAAGCATTCCACCATCTCTGTAACTGAACTTGGCGGGTGGACAGCAGTGGCTGTTGGCTAACTTCCTCTAGGCCGGAGGGAGTCACATGCTGGTGTTCGGAGACTCTTGAGGGCAGCAGGTGGCCAAAGTAGTGCTGTGGATGGGACCTGGAGGGGATGTTATGCTCACTCTCCACTTGTTTCCCAGGCAGCAGCAGCAGTGCCCTGGGCCTGCAGAGCCTGGGACTGTCCGGCCAGGCACCCAGCTCTTCCTCTCTGGACGCAGGAACCCTCTCTGACACCACAGCATCAGGTAACTGTCCACAGCAAGGAGCACGGCTCAGGGCCCCAGGACCCTCAGGCCTTGTTTCCACTGCTGTGAGAGTGTAATGGGCAGCTGCTTTGACAGGCCATTCTGGACTTCCTGCTTCTGCCTTGGCTTTAGAAACATGGGTGTGGAGGGTGTAGTGCTGTGGCTCGGCCACGCCACACGTAGCTCCGCTTCCTCACACTTTGCATGCTGCCTGGCTTCAGCTCCTTCCCCACGGAAAAGCCGAGAGAGCGGAATGCAGGCCGATCAGCTAGAGGGCTTCCACTGCAGCTTCCAGCATTCTTCATCAGAGTGCTAACATTTTAGACAATATGAAAAGAGAGACAAGAAATAGAGCTCCTACCTTTTACCTTTTTTCTCTTCATTTGCAAATAAAAGGAAAGCTACAAGAAGCTGGGTTGTATTTCAGAATTCTTGGTTGGTGTGACCAAGGATCAGGGATCTGTGAGATTGAGAGAGAGGGTTTTTGTGGACAATCAAAATCTATAGGAAATCTCCAGAACTCATCTTCTCTTTATTTTCAATCTTTTCCCTAATCTGATAAGAAAAAAAAAAGAAACGTTTCCTGAATAGAGAGTTGGACCACATGGAGATACTTGGTCAACCCCTGAATAATTTAACGTTGATTTGTAGTTTTTTAGACTGATGCTTCCTTGTATTTGTTTTTGTTTGTTTTTTCTTTTCTTTTGGAAGTTTCAGCCTGGGTAGATAAGAAAGGGAGAGAGCGGTCGGCCCCACCCACTGCCATGGCTTGTTGCTTTTCTCAGGTCTCTTTGGTTGCTGTCATTTCAGGCTCTGAGGTTGCTGTTGTGTTGTGCCAGTCGTGTTCCCGCTGTGCTCTGTGGCTGTCTTGGCTTTCCTCCTCCATGTATCTCATCCAGCATTTTCCTCCTGTCTCAGCTCAGCCCTGTTCCTGGATGCTGTGGCTGTCTCTGGGGAATTTCCTTGCTTCATTATTAGCATCTGATGAGGATAATTAGGAGGTGTGAAATTTCCCATTGAGCTCCCCTCTGGACCACTTGCCAACAAAACCAAAACAGGGTTGATTCAAGAGCTCATGCTAAATGATTTCCTAGCATAAGCAAAAATTGACTGATATCAAAACAAGTCTCATTAAAATTCAGAGTTCTATGCTTTAAATGGTAATGGCTAGTTTCAGATCTCTCAGCAGGTGTCAGTAACACCTAAAACAATGGTGACCATGAAGCGTTTTAGCTAGAAACTCAGCGTCCATGTCACAGATTCTCATTGAATCTCTGCACTGTTCTACTTGCACCGTAATGTAAACAGCGAAGGAAATGCCCAGTGAACTGGGTTTTCTTCACTCCTGTCTGAGTACTGTTTGCAATGCACCATGTATAGTGTTTGTTCCTGTTAGTGATTAACCAGCAAAGCAAATCTCTCCCCCTTTTTTTTTGACGACAGGATAAATAAACTGCATTGTGTCCTATGCACTATGTGGTTTGATGCTTTCATCCCAAGAAGGGTTTTTTGTTTGTTTGTTTGTTTTTTTACCTGTAACAGCTCTCATTACTCTCTCAGCTCCAGCCTCAGACGACGAGGGCAGCACAGCAGCGACAGATGGTTCTACCCTTCGGACCTCCCCTGCTGACCATGGTGGTAGTGTGGGCTCGGAGAGCGGGGGCAGTGCAGTGGACTCAGTGGCTGGCGAGCACAGTGGTAATGTGCCATGGGAGGTCCTGTCTCCTTGGGCAGAGGGTGGGGACAGAACAGGAATCTCTGCTTGGATCCTGGGATTGGTTTTTACAAAGAAAAGCTATAGAGACTCATTGAAAGTCTTGTGGAATTCATTTGGCCTCAACTTTTGAGTTTCAAATGTTCAGTAGCTTAAGCTCAGGGGGTTAGTATTGAAATATTTTACAGGAGCATTAATTATCTGTTAGTGGAAAAAAGCAATGACATGCATAATTCTTTTTTTTCCCTCTCACTCTGAAACTGCAATTACCTGCATAATTCTAAATCGTGATTAGCCTAAAACAGTTATTGTGTGACCTTGAAACCCATTATCCTATGGTTTCTGCTCCTTATTTATTTGGGGAAGAGTTTTTTTAAGCCATCTGATTGTTAATGATCTGTTGTGTTAACATAGCAGACCATCCCTACAGTCTACTAGCTGATGAGGTAGGGCTCTAGAATGAGGGAACATGACAAAGCCATTTTGGTTTGAACTTACATATCAGTCTGTTGTTAGCAGTCAGATACAATTTTTACAGAAGAGATTAAGATCGTTCATCTAGAGGGTCTTATGTACTGGGGAAGGGTGAATGGCTACTGTGAGAGTGACTTAGCATAGTGCTGGGGGGGGTCTTACTTAGCTTTACATATAAGAAAAAAAATTCTAATGCTACCAGTTATTGTCAACTATTGCTGCTGCTTTAGAATGCACTGGGTTCCATCATGCTTTGGGAGCTGACTTGTGCTTTTTAAACCATTTTCCTCTAGTGTCTGGCCGGAGCAGTGCTTATGGTGATGCTACAGCCGAGGGGCATCCGGCTGGACCAGGAAGTGTCAGCTCAAGCACTGGAGCCATCAGCACCACCACTGGGCACCAGGAGGGAGATGGCTCCGAGGGAGAAGGAGAAGGGGAAGCTGAAGGAGATGTCCACACTAGCAACAGGTCAAGACCTTTTCCTTCCTGTCTGAGACTATTTCAAGAAAAGTAGGACTGATCAGTGGCAGGAGGTAGAGTGGTGATAACAGTGTATTTCTTTTGTAATATAAAGGTGTAAACTTATGAAACAGTTTAAAATCTTAGGAAGTGCTCTAGGTCTGTCTTGGACAGAATTATTTAAATCAGTTACAGAGAGAATAGAAAGTAGTCTTTCTCTAAAGGCTGCTCTAAGTACCTTAGTAACTGTAAAGTGGTTATCATAAAAACATGTCTTCCTTATTCAAATCTTTCCAGTTTCATCAATATCCATACACTCAGTATATGCCATCCTCTTTACAAATTTTACTGCTGGAGGCTCAACATTTAGGTATACGTATTAGGTAACCTAGAAGTGCTCCTTGTTTAGCATGCTTGTAAGGTGAAGGAGAAATAAGACATAGCAAATACATGCATATGCCTAGAAATACCAGTAATGGAGCATTTTGAAATTGAGAGTGATATATACAATTCCACTCCATTTTGTGGTGGGGTTTGGTACTAGATTGGTGAAGTGAATGTATTCTTAACCAAGAGGTAACTAGAGAAATAGAAGTAAAACCTGAAAAAAAGACTCATGATACAATGTTTGTTCAATTTGTTGAGGCCAGCAGTTCTTATATTAGTGCAAAAATAGTAAGTCAGAATTTTTTTTTTTTCTGTTTTTGAGACAGGGTCTCTCTCTCTTGCCCTGGCTGGAGTGCAGTGGTGTGAACACGGCTCACTGAAGCCATGACTTCCCAGGCTCAGGTGATCCTCCTGCCTCAGCCTCCCGAGTAGCTGGGACTACAGGTGTGCGGCACCACACCCAGCAAATTTTTGTATTTTTTTGTAGAGATGGGATTTTGCCATGTTCCCCAGGCTGATCTCAAACTCCTGTGCTCAAGTGATCCACTTACCTCCACCTCCCAAAGTGCTGGGATTACAGGTGTAAGCCACCATGCCTGGCCCAGAATTTTGGACCTGATGATTTTTGTCAGGGAAAAAATTGGTGCCTGATGCAGTCAGGCATCAGAGTAAAGGGGGCATCAAAGAGTGCCTTCCACGTTCCCTGTATCCTGCTGGTTGAACGTAAGATGCTTACATCTCTGGGTGGATTTCTCTGGTTCTGTTAATAGATGATACTTTGCTAGAGTTTTTTTTTTTTTAAATCTCCTAACATTTTTCTTTTTCTTTTTCTTTTTTTTTTTTTTTTGAGACAGAGTCTTGCTCTGTCTTAGCCTCCTAAGTAGCTGGGATTACAGTTGCATGACACCGTACCCAGCTTTTTTTTTTTTTTTTTTTTTTTTTGTATTTTTAGTAGAGATGGAGTGTCACCAAGTTGGCCAGAATGGTTTCCTGACCTCATGATCCATCTGAGTCAGCCTCCAAAGTGCTGGGATTACAGGCATGAGCCACTGCGCCTGGCCTAACATTTTTCTTTATATGATTTCTAGGTTAATTCCCTTGTGTTTGGTTAACTTGGTCTCTATGATTTTTTTAAAATTTACTTTAAAAATTTACAATCCATTCTGCCTTTGTCTTCTAATTGATACAGTTGAGTTCATTTATAATTCGTGTTGATTGCTAAGAGATTTTGAGTGGATGTCTGTCATTACTTTGTGCTTCTTATTTGTTCTGTGTGTGTCCTTTTCTTTCCTTTGTGGCCTTCTTTTGAGTTGACTTGCTAGTTTTTCATTCCTGTTTCTTTCCTTTTTTCCTCCAGCTCTACAAGTTTGGAAGTTGTTTACTGTTTTTAATCTTTCAGTGGTTATACTATACATTTTAACGTGCATACTTAACCTTATCCAAAATGAAATTTAGCTAATAGCTATATCTTCTTCCTGAATGAGGATCTTAGAAGACTTTACTCCTTCTTCTCAATATAAATCATCATTTTTCTGTGTTTGTTTTCATTTTTTAAATTTTAATTAAAAGCTTTAGGATTTTACAGTTTATATGATCAGTGTTCAAGTTTTACTCATATGTTTACCATTTTCTATGCCTAACATTTCTTTATACCTCTGAGACCTCCCTTCCAGGATCATTTTTTTCCTGAACGTTATCATTTAGATTTTCCCTAAAGGAAGGGTTTCCTGGTTTACAATATCTCAGATTTTGTTGGTCTGGAAATATCTTTATTTAACTTAATTTGGGGATGTATTTTTGGTGGGTATAAAATTTTGTGTTGGCAGCACTCCTGACCTCCCCAGTTGAAAATGGTATTCTGTTGTTCCCTGGCTTTTGTTATTTCCAATGAGAAATCACCTCCTATTTTAACCGTTGCTTCTTTGAAAGTAATATTTTTACTGCTGCTTTTAAGATCTTCATTTGTCATTATTTTTGCAGTTTTACCAGGATATGTGATTTATTTCTTTACATTTATTTTGCTTAGTAGTCTTTGGGACTCTTGAATTTGTGGGCTAGTGTCTTTTATTGTGGAAAAATCTCATCTATTAATCTTATCATATATTATTTCTGCCTTATTTTCTGTTACTTCTCTTTCTGGGATTTCAGCTAAATAGAAGTTAAACCATCGTATTCTCTTCTTAATGTCCCTTAAAATCTCTTTTTCTTTTGTGTGCCTTGTGCTTAATTATTTATAAATTTATCTATTTAAGTAGCATTAAAAAACATCAAATACTTAGGAATAAATTTGAAAGATATGTAAGACTTCTACTGTGAAAACTGCACAACTTAAGAGAAATTAAAGAAGACCTAAATAAATGAAGAAATATGTCATGTTTGTGGATTGAAAGACTTGTTGTGCAGATAATTGTCTTCAAATTGATATAGATCCACATAGTCTTAAATTTTAGCTGGAGTTATGTGTTAAAATTGACAAGTTGATGCTAACATTTATGTGGATTAGGCAATATTGAGGAAAATTAATAAAGTTAGAGGACTTTATAGAACTATAGTTTATTATAAAGCTATTGTAATTAAGACAGTGTGATAATGGTATGAAGATAGACAAGTAGATTAGTGGAACGGGATGGAATTCAGAAACAATTTCACACCTACCTGGTCATCTGATTTATAACAAAGGTGACACTTATGAACAATGAGGGAAAGGAGGGTTTTTTTCAATAAATAGCAATGGGTCAGTTGGAAATTCACATAGAATAAAATGAATCTTGACCTGATCTTATATGCAAAAATTAATTGAATTATAGATGTAAATGCAAAGGGTAATACCTTACTGCTTTTAAAAGATAAAATGTCTTCATAACGGGTTTGGCGAGGATTTATTAAATAGGACACAAAAGTATTTTTTATTTTGAGGTGGAGTTTCGCTTTTGTTACCCAGGCTGGAGTGCAATGGCACGATCTCGGCTCACCACAATCTCCACCTCCTGGGTTCAGGCAATTCTCCTGTCTCAGCCTCCTGAGTAGCTGGGATTACAGGCATGCAAAAGTGTTAAAAAGAAAAAAAAAAATCTATAAACTGGACTATATTCTCAGCAGCTATTCAGTTTTTTCCTCCCCTGTTCTTGGTGTTAAGGGGGTGCAGGTGCAGGGAAGAGTGTGAGGGAAGTCATTTATTACTGTTTACTTTTAAAGTGAGGGTTTAGCCTTCTGTGGTTCTTCTATGAGGTTGTCAATGAAGACCTTCCCCGCTGTCCATAGAGGAGGTTTAAAGAAAAAAAAAATGAAGACCTTCCCACTTAAGGAAGATTGTTTTCTTTTATTCCTGTTCCAAATGCCCTGTGAGGTCCTAGCAACCGGAGGGTCAAGTTGGCTTCAGAACATCTTGGCCTTAACTTTTCAAATTTCAGATTTCCCTAAAATTTGTCTCTGAGCTCTGCTTACATCTTTGGCCTAATAACTTTTTAATTGCTAGTGAGCTCATTATTACTTTTATTTTGACTTTGTATCTGATGATCTTTCTTAGTTCACTTATTCTTGTTGTTTCTTGGTTTGTTTTCTTTTGAGACAGAGTCTCATTCTGTTGCTCAGGCTGGTGCAGTAGCACAATCATAGCTCACTGCAACCTCTAATGCCTAGGCCCAAGGAATCCTCCTGCCTCAGCCTCCTGAGTAGCTAGGCACATGCCACAATGCCCAGCAATTTTTAAATGTTTTTTGTTTTTTTGAGACAGAGTCTCACTCTGTTGCCCAGACTGGAGTGCAGTGGTGTAATCTTGGCTCACTGCAATCTCCACCTCCCGGGTTCAAGTGATTCTCGTGTCTCAGCCTCAGCCTCTCAAGTAGCTGGGATTACAGGTGTGTGCCACCACACCTGGCATCCGGCTAATTTTTTTGTTTTTAGTAGAGACGGAGTTTTATCATGTTGGCCAGGCTGGTCTTGAACTCCCAGCCTCAGGTGATCCACTCACCTTGGCCTCCCAAAGTGATGGGATAACAGGTGTGAGCCACCGCACCCGGCTTAGTTTGTTTTTTGGTCAAGACAGCATCTCACTGTATTGCCCAAGCTGGTCTTGAACTCTTGGCCTCAAGTGATCCTCCTGCCTCGGTCTTCCAGTGTTGGGATTATAGGTATGAGCCACTGCACCAGCTCACTTATTTATTCTAACGATAGATTCTAGTGGATTTTCTGCATCCACAATCTTGTCGCCTACAAATAGCAGTTTAACTTTTTTCATTCCAATCTTTATACCTTTTAATTTCCTTTTCTTGCCTTATTGCATTGGCTAGGACCTCTTGTACAATGTTGACAGAAGTGGTGATGATAAACATTAGCTCATTCCCAAACTCAGGATGAAAAGAATCAATACTTTCTCATTAAGTATGATGTTAACGCAACGGTTTTTTATGGATATTTGTCAGATTAAGGAAATTCTGTTCCTAGTTTGCTGGGAGACTTTTAAATGGTTGTTTTTTTTTTTTTTTTAAGACAGAGTCTCACTCTGTCACCCAGGCTGGAGTGCAGTGGTGCAATCTTGGCTCACATCAACCTCCGCCTCCCGGGTTCAAGTGATTCTCCTGCCTCAGCCTTCTGAGTAGCTGGGATTACAGGCGCCCGCCACCATGCCCAGCTAATTTTTGTATTTTCAGTAGGGATGGGGTTTCACCATGTTGGCCAAGGATGGTCTTGATCTCTTGACCTGGTGATCTGCTCGCCTCAGCCTCCCAAAATGCTGGGATTAGAGGCATGAGCCACTGCACCCAGCCCTTAAATGGAGTTTTCAAGCTTTCCATTTTCTTATGTTTCATGTATTGAATTGCTTATGTGGTTTTTCTCCTTTATTTTGTTTAAGGTTATAGATTACATTAATTGATTTTTCTATTATTAAACTTACCTTGTGGGGACATTTAGTCATGATGTGTTATCCTTTATATCATATGATATGATTTGCTAATTTTTAGTTTAGGCTTATAAATTTTTCTTTGAGATATCTTTGTCAGGGATTGGTATTCACATTATTCTGGCATCATAAAATAAGTCAGGGCATGATCCCCTTTTCTCTTGTGCTATAAGAGTTTATATAAGATTGGTATTTTTGCCATAAATTCTTTTTCTTGTTTTTCTCTTTCCTCTTCCTTTTTTTGAAACAGAGTTTCGCTCTTGTTACCCAGGCTGGAGTACAATGGCGCAATCTCGGCTCACCGCAACCTCCACCTCCTGGGTTCAAGCAATTCTCCTGCTTTAGCCTCCTGAGTAGCTGGGACTACAGGCATGCGCCACTATGACCAGCTACTTTTTGTATTTTTAGCAGAGACGGGGTTTCACCATGTTAACCAGGATGGTCTCGATCTCTTGACCTCGTGATCCACCCGCCTCGGCCTCCCAAAGGCCATAAATTCTTAGAGAAATTCACCAATGAAGTCATCTGAGTCTAGACTTTAAGGGAAGATTTTAAATTAGGTTTATTCTTTAAATGCTAGAGAATTATTTTTATTTATTTTGGTTTTAATATTGGTATATTTTACAAGGAAATTTGTTCATTTTATTAAAGTTAGTTTTACTGGTGTAAGCCTGTTCATGTGTTTTTTTCTCATCTTTTTAATGTCTTAACAATCTGTAATGATTTACCTTTTTTCATTTCTGACAGTGGTAACTTATGTATCTATTCATTATTTCCTTTCTTTTGCTTAATTTTTTACTATTTTTTTTGTTTGTTTAATTTCCTGTTCTATTTCTGGCTTATGAGATACAAACCTAAATCATTTAATCATATGTATTTTAAACCTACTTTAAAAATACATATTTAGCTGTGCGCAGTGGCTCACGCTTTTAATCCTATCACTTTGGGAGGCTGAGGTGGGCCGATCACTTGAGGTCAGGAGTTTGAAACCAGCCTGACCAACGTAGCAAAATCCTGTCTCTCCTAAAAATACAAAAATTAGCCTTGTGTGGTGGCACATGCCTGTAATTCCAGCTACTTGGGAGGCTGAGACAGGAGAATCACTTGAACGTGGGAGGTGGAGGTTGCTGTGAGCTGAGATAGCGCCACTACACTCCAGCCTGGGTGACAGAGTGAGACTCTGTCTCAAAAAAATATGTATATATTTGAAGCAATGTATTTTTTTCTAAAATTCCATCTTAATCTTGCTTTGGCTGCAGCTCACATATTTTGATAGTGTTCTATTTTCATTGCTGTTCAATTCAAACTGTTTTCTAAATTCTGTTGTATTTTAGTCTTTGGCCCATGGGATATTTAAAAGTATGTTACTAAATTTCCAAACATTTGGGAATTTTCTACTTATCTTTTTGTTACTGGTTTATATTTTAATTTTCCCATGGTTGGGAAACATACTGTGTGATTGTAGATTTTTTGAAATCTCTTGAGACTCATCATTACTTCTAAAATGGTGTTGTATCTTCTTAGGATTTTCCTTTGTGTTTAGGAGGAGGGTGAATTTAGGTAACCTAGCCATATTGGCAATGGAAGTCTCTGTAGTGGTTTTAAGTTAACCTTGTTTGTATAATTAAACAGAATTTTACTTTAAGTCACCAAAGAAAAGGAAACTTCAGTTTTTGGTGCTGTGTTTATTTATTTATTTATTTATTTAAAGTTTCAAAAGTACTGTATAAGAGTTTGAAAATGTGTAAGAAATTGAAAAAGAGTACTTTGTAAGAGTCGGGTATGGTGGCTTATGCCTGTAATCCCAGCACTTTGGGAGGCTGAAGTGGGAGGATTGCTTGAGCCCAGGAGTTTGAGATCAGCCTGGGCAACATATGGAGACCCTGTCTCTACAAAAAATAAACAAATTAGCTGGGCATGGTGGCATGAGCTTGTGGTATCAGCTACTCAGGAGGCTGAGGTGGGAGGAACTCTTAAGACCAGGAAGTCAAGGCTGCACTGAGCTGTGATTATGCCACTGCACTCCAGCCTGGGCAACAAAGTGTCCCTGTCTCAAAAATAAAAATAAAATAAATAAAATAAAATAATAAAATAGGAATGAGTGACTGATGTTTGAAAATACTCTGCTGTGATCTTGGTCCAAGTCTAGACTCTGCTCATTTTATTGACTTTTTTCTTCATGTGTGTGTATTCACATGTGTGTTCTCCAAATCTGAAGATACTAATCCATCTCAAAACAAATTCATCTTCTCATGTTTTATGTTCAAACTATTGAATGGCTGCTGTCATCTCACCTTTCCTCACTTGTACCTTGTCCTTCTGTGAGCAATTCTTATACGTTTTTAGTTCCCACCTAGCTTGGCTAACTATTAACAGACACATGCGTGGTATTCTGAAGAACAGTTAGCTCCTTCCTTTGAGTTCTTTTTAGAATGATAATTTATAATCCATGTAAGACCCTGTACTTTCTTTCATTCGTTCTTATTTTGGAAACAGGCTCTCACTCTGTTGTTCAGGCTGGAGTACAGTGGCACAATCATGGCTGACTGTAACCTTGAACTCATGGGATAAAGTGATCTTCCTGAGGCAGGACTGTAACCTTGAACTCATGGGATAAAGTGATCTTCCTGAGGCAGGAAAATAGCCAATAGGCCTGGCTAATTTTCAAATTTTTTGTAGAGATGAGGTCTTGCTATGTTCCCCTGGCTGGTCTTGAACTCCTGCCTCAGCCACCAAGTGTTGGGATTATAGACGTGAGCTACTGCACCCAGCCCTAGACCCTGTACTTTCCATTCAGACTTGTATTATTTTGAAAATATTCTAGGCTGAGTACAGTGGCTCACTTTAGCTCTGTTGCCCAGGCTAGAGTGCAGTGATACGTTATAGCTTACTGCATCTTTGAATTACTGGGTTCAACCAATCCTCCCTTTTTAGCCTCCTGAATTGCTGAAATTATAGGCATACCACAATGCCCAACTACTTTCTTTAAAACAATTTTTTTGGTCCATTTTTTATTTAAAAAAAGTTTGTTTTTAAGAAAAGAAAAAGTATTTTGGATAGCTGCTAAGATATATAACACACAAAAATCACACATTAAAATATAGGCATATGGTTTCTTACAAATAATCTCTGAGATATAAATGAGACAGGGGGCTGAGCGTGGTGGCTCACACCTGTAATCCCAGCACTTTGGGAGGCTGAGGGGGGCGGATCACAAAGTCAGGAGATCTAGACCATCCTGGCTAATATGGTGAAACCCTGTCTCTACTAAAAATACAAAAAAAAAAAAACCATTAACCAGGTGTGGTGGTATGTGCCTGTAGTCCCAGCTACTCAGGAGGCTGAGGCAGGAGAAACCCAGGAGGTGGAGGTTGCATTGAGCCGAGATTGTGCCACTGCGCTCCAGCCTGGACAACAGAGCGAAACTCTGTCTCAAAAAAAATGAGACAAGGACCATTTACTAATTACAAAAGTGAATCCATTAATTTATTCAGCAACTCTATTTTTAATCTGCATGAGATTGTGTATTAGGTGAGACTACCAACCAAATTGTCAGCAAGACCTTCATTAATTTTCATCATCCTCTTGAATCAGCATAGAGATCAAGGGGCACATACTTAGTACAGAAGGTCAGCTCTATATCTGCAGATGAAGGCTAGGTAATGGTCAATTAAGTATATGGGAAAACTCATGGCTCCAGTAGGAGAGTGGGACACTGAAACGGAATTAGAAAGATGGTGGACAAAGTGTGAGAGAGTAGAGCAGTGACTGGCCTTTGTAAGATTTTGGAAATGTGAGAAAGGGCTGGCTCACTGTGCAGCTGGGTGATACAGAATTTGTATATAGAAGAATTCTAGAAAATAATGCCCGGAGGCAGAATAGGGCCACATATTAGAAAAGAAGCCATAAATCTTGCAGTTGGAGGTTTGGTTTTGGAACTGAGAACTAGTAGGGCCTGATGCCTTGGGAAATACTTTGAACTTTCCTGTAGTAGGATTTCTTTTAGTGCCATCAGTTGTATTTTAGAATAGTTTTGCTTTCTTTTAACAGAGTGGGATCTCCCCTTCTGTATTGCTGACTGGCATACCACTTAGGCAGTTCTTAACTTTTTTAATGCTAGAGATTGTTCCTAAGCATTAGGCCTCTTGTTGACCTTGGTAGCTGGATGGGGGTGGGGAGGGAACTATATTCAACTGGTTCCAGTTGGTGTACAGCTCATATTTTGTATTTTTTCCTTGGCCCTTTAGGCTGCACATGGTCCGTCTAATGCTGTTAGAGAGATTACTGCAGACCCTGCCTCAGTTACGAAACGTTGGCGGTGTCCGGGCCATCCCATACATGCAGGTAACCCTTAGCTCACCTATGTCTGTCACATGATCAGACCGTCCTTAAGCATGTCCGCATCTCTCTTCCAGAGGTCCTAGGAGCCTTCATTCGTTTGGTGTTAGGCCACAATATAATGAAATCTAATTTTGAGCTACAAATTATAGCTCTACATTTTATAAATGTGAAGGCTAAGGGTCAGAGAATTTTTTAAATGCGCAAGTTCGTCCAGGTAGTTATTGACAGCCAGTGCAAAAGCCTGCTCCTGAGATTCTGAGTCTCTAGTCTCTGTGTCCATATTAGAGTGTGGGCTCATAGCTGTTCATCCACTCACTGGCTGCCTTCCTCAGAGGAAAAACTGTTCTTTAATTCTTAGCTCAGTGCACCACCCTATCTCAAGCTACTTTGCTTGGATATAATACAGGTTAGTCCATTAATTTTACAAACTTTTTACAAAACATTTTTTGTAATGTCAAGTGTGGTATATATCAGAATTTGACTTCTCTGAACACTGAAGTTTTGGATACCTGGTATTTAGAATGCTATAATGGATTACAGTTATGATTGATAGGGAGGGATGGCAGGAAGATTGGGGTTTCTTGTGAAACACCCTGTATTTTCAGTTGTTGTTCTTTAGGAAATTGGGTTTTGTGTTTTCTCTTTTTGACTTCTAGGTCATTCTAATGCTCACTACAGATCTGGATGGAGAAGATGAGAAAGACAAGGGGGCCCTAGACAACCTGCTCTCCCAGCTTATTGCTGAGTTGGGTATGGATAAAAAGGTAAAATCTGAGAGTCAATCTGTGTGAGAAACAGGATTGGCTGAGATCCTTCCTTACGTTCCCATTCCTTTTGTAGAGGAACTTCACCTTGTTTCATGGGGTAACCATCCACTGAGGGCTCCAGTTCTATTGAGTCAACAAAAGTGTATTCGGGGCCTGTTTTGGCCCAAGCATAGTTTTGGACGATGGGCATAATTGAGGGCAAAGATGAAGTTCTTACCCTCATGGACCTTTTGTACTCAGTGAGGTGAATACATTAAATTAGTTGTTTGTATCTTAATATGGTCTCCTAAGCGTATTGAGCTCTAGATACCCCAAGTATAGTCTGTGGATATTCTGGGGCTTGTTTTATCTCTGATTCAATCTGAGAGACTTTTGGGGCTGATGGGCTTGACTTGAAGGAATCTTGTTCAGAGGTTGCCTCAAGCATTGAGTAAGTATAGGCTTCTGGGCTTATGCTTTTGTCTGCAGGATGTCTCTAAGAAGAATGAGCGCAGTGCCCTGAATGAAGTCCATCTGGTAGTAATGAGACTCCTGAGTGTCTTCATGTCCCGCACCAAATCTGGATCCAAGTCTTCCATATGTGAGGTATTTTTGCTTTGAGTTTATGGATTTGGGGAAAGGTAAGAGGATTGTCTGGGTAGTGCTAGGGCCAGTGCAGGGGTGATAGTCCTCTGTAAGAATAAAGCCATTGTTGCCTCAGGGGAGTAAGATTCTAAGCTGTCACCTTTTCAAGAGCAGAACCTCCACCTTTTTCCAGATCCTTTCCAAGCTCTAGTCTTTGCTAACAATCCCTCCAATGGAGGGGTAAAAGGTTTTGGAAGTGCCATTATTGAAAAGCAGGGGCCTCTTCTGCAAGGCACAGAGTGGCTAAGAGGATTCCCCTAGTGTATGTTGCTATAAGGTATGGTAATAAAGCAGAGAGAAAGCAATGTGTGTGTGGTGAAAGGAGATTAGCACAAAGCAGAGAAGGTAGAAATTGAGGCTGAACTGCATCCAATCTTAATGAGCTTAGGAGCTGTGGGGTTTGCTGGGATTTGCAAGGCTCTTCTAACGGTCTTATTTACAGTAGCTTTTCTCCTACTTTTTTATGCATGTGATCACTCACCCCCATCTCCTGTGGAAGCTGGTTCTGTGGAAGAGACTCTGCAGAGGGTGGGGTGGGTTGTTTAGAAGTACCTATAATGGAATGTTTTCTCTCTCCTTTTTGAATTGGACTGCTTTTCTGGTTGCTCAAGGTAAAAGAGAAAAGCCGTCCCCTCCAGGGGGAAAGGTTATCTAATCCTTGCCTCCCTGGACTCTGGCACGTGTATGTGGCAAGGTTAGAGTTGAGAACAGGTGTGTTTCTTTGTTTGTCTTACCATGTGGTTGTTCAGAAAAGTTCTGAACAACCTCACAAACTTCTTTGGGAAAGTTTCAGTGCAAGAGCCTGATTCACTCACTGCCATAATAGCTAAGACTATTGTGAGTGTGTTTCCCACCCCCAACACCCTCCCGGATTTCACATTGTTTGTACAAGCCATTCTTACCATCGCTGTGTTTTCTGTCTCCCAGTCATCTTCTCTCATCTCCAGTGCCACAGCAGCAGCTCTCCTGAGCTCTGGGGCTGTGGACTACTGCCTGCACGTGCTGAAATCACTACTGGAATATTGGAAGAGCCAACAGAATGATGAGGAGCCTGTGGCTACCAGCCAGTTGCTGAAACCACATACTACCTCATCCCCACCTGACATGAGCCCATTCTTTCTCCGCCAGTACGTGAAGGTGAGATCTTTCCCTCATCAAAGAAACACTCTTGTCCTTTGTTCAGAGCACTCTTCTCTTTCCTCACAGTGAAGAGAGCTCAAGGGGCTGAGGGTGAAGAGCCATAGGAAGGAGCTGGCATTCCTTGGTGGGGGTTAATCTCAGCGTGATTTAATAAATGACTGCTTCTCCCAACCTTCTATGGGATTCTGGTTCCTGCCTCTTTGTAAATTGAGGGAATTGAATGAAATCACAGTTACCTCATTTCACATTAAGTTTAGAAAAAGATGAGAAGGTATAAGCTAATGTCACAGTTGTGGGTCATGATGTGTGTGTCAGACATTCCCTCTGCCGTCACCACTGAGAGGCCCTTTAACGTACTTATTAAGAAAGATGGGCCTTCGGATCAGATTGATCTGGGATAAGTCCCATCTTGTATTCTTCTTACTTAACAGTCTTGAAGCATGGAGAAGTTCTGTCTGTCTAACCTCACTAAGCTTCAGCTTCTACAGCTGGAAAATGAGCATACACGTAGTATCTACTTTACAGGGCTGTTGTGAGGTGACGCTTGTAAAGGACTTAGCACAGTACCTAGAATGGATCAATGCTCAGTCCATGTTAACTGTTATCACCACTCTCTTCCTCACTGCCCACTCAGAATAGCTTTGAATAGGGTAGGAATACGATAGGCATCAAGTGTGGATCTGATCGTATCTTGCTCTTTTTTCATGAGTCTTTGGTGGTTTTCCATAACTTATAGGCCAAAGAGTTCTTGAGGACCCAGCTACCTGCTTGACTCTATAGCTTTGTCACCTACAACACCCTACATGCAGCCCTCTCAGCCTGTGCATTTCCCAAGATGTGGTGTGTTGCCTTTGTTCATGCTGTCCCTTCTGGAATTCTTTCCTTCCCCTCTGCTCCCCTTTCTTCCCCTGTCTAGCGAATTCCAAGCCCTTCTTCAAGACCCAGCACAGGCTTTGGATCCTTGGGAAAACCTCCCTAATACACACTCCCTGCCATTAAGTCTGCTTGAGAGAGCCTCGTCCTGGGTTCCCTGGGCATCTTATGCACTCATTTACCTATCTTCCCCTCCATACTCTCCGCAGAAACCTGTGTGAGAAACAGGATTGGCTGAGATCCTTCCTTACGTTCCCGTTCCTTTTGTAGAGGAACTTCACCTTGTTTCATGGGGTAACCATCCACTGAGGGCTCCAATTCTATTGAGTCAACAAAAGTATATTCGGGGCCCGTTTTGGCCCAAGCATAGTTTTGGACGATGGGCATAATTGAGGGCAAAGATGAAGTTCTTACCCTCATGGACCTTTTGTACTCATACATGCAGGTAACCTATTTACAACATGCAGGTAACCTATTTACATCCTATTTACAACTCCAGTGCTTGATACAGAGCCAGTGAATAACTGGGAATTGAATATATGAGACACACTGTGCCCTCAGACTCTTACAGATTCTTTTACCATACAGCTTGCAGAATAGCTGTTGTTTCCACTGTCCGCAAATCTCTCATTTACCCCTGCCCTTTTGTGTTATGTGAAGCCAGGAATCTTGACTGGGTTTAGTGATTTGCCTGCCTTAGTTTATTTAACAATTTCTGTTATCATGGGAAATTTTGGTTCTAGGGAATAGAATGCATCTCATAGAAGTCAGAGATCCCTACTACCATTTTTTTTTCAATTATTTTGGCCTTTCTAGTACTCATCTTTAAGTAGAATACAATCAACCCAGTGTCAAAAACCACAGAGTGAAATATTAAGACTTTTAGGAACAGTGAGGTCTGCCTCTACTGTAACCTTTGCATGTAATTAAATTGCCTGCAGAAGCCGGGTCTTCTCGGTTTGTAGAATAAACTGTCAGTCAGTCTTGGTTCCAGCTCTGAAAGGCACACTTTACCACCTCTAACATGCAGTATGTCTAGTGACCAGTGAGCCAGCCTTTTTCCTAATTGTGGTTCTGGAAAATCAACAGTCACAGGTTCTCATGCAAATTTTCCTCTCCCAGGGTCATGCTGCTGATGTGTTTGAGGCCTATACTCAGCTTCTAACAGAAATGGTACTGAGGCTTCCCTACCAAATCAAAAAGATCGCTGACACAAATTCTCGAATCCCTCCTCCTGTCTTTGACCATTCATGGTTTTACTTTCTCTCCGAGGTAAGTGAAGGTCCAAGCTGCATGCTTGTTGGGCTGAGGACACATGTGCATTTGCCTCTGTGGGTTCCTTTCTTCCTCATCCTCACTTGGTATTTCTCCTTGCAGAGTCCCTTTCACCCTTCTAGGTCTTGGGCTTGCCCTTCTGGAATATACTGTGTGGGAGATGTGTATCAAACAAGCCATACTTTACCTTGTGATTCTGTGTGTTGAACTCCCCCACATGTGCTGATAACCAGCCAGTTTAATAATTTAGGTTCTGTCAGGAAAACAAACTATACTAGTTATCTTAACAGAGAAATTTCAATATGGGAAATTGGGTAAATGCTGTTGGACAACAAGAAAGGAAACATTGAGGTAACACAGGGATAGTAACTGCCCGAAGCAGCTATCAGGAAGCTGGTGCTCTGCAGGGATGGGATGTAGCTGATTCTGGGAGCAGTGAGAGAGTCTGATGATTAGAACTCATTGTGGCTGTCAGGGTGCAGGGCTGTTGCTAGGACTGCAGGCAAATGGGAAGAAGCAAGCCCCTTCTTCCTCCTGCTGCCAGCCTTCCTCCCTCTTGGCAGAACTTGAGAGGGAGCCAGCTGGCAAAGAAGCAGTGCACTTGGCATAATTCTAGCCTGGGCATCACTGGGCAGAGTCGGTGATGGGGGGGTTGGGAACTGAGAGACAATAGCTTAATAACCTTAGTAACCAGCACAGCAAGCCTGAGATAGATTCACTCTGGGAAGAATAATCTTAGCAAACCTCAGATGAGGATTTCCAGTTACATAGTTGTACCAACCCAATCTTTTCTTTAGCTCTTTTACCTGAAAAAGATTTGGAATGATTTTTTCTTGATAGTTTCCCTTTGGGTGGGCTGAAGTAGAGGCCAGCTGCCCTGTAGATTCCTAAGTGCACAAGAAAGAGATGCATAAATATTGATATTTTCCTCTTTGATTTCTTTCTCTCTCTTGCTTTCTCCTGGTCCCATGAAAAGATACTTAAGTTCAAGAGAGGTTGGTTTGGTGAAGAGGAAATAGCTTGGTTTGTGTTTCTCTCCAGCTTTTCTTTTTTTTGAGATGGAGTCTCGCTCTGTCGGCCCAGGCTGGAGTGCAATGGCACGATCTTGGCTCACTGTGACCTCCACTCCCTGGGTTCAAGCAGTTCTCCTGCCTCAGCCTCCCTACTAATTGGGATTACAAACATGTGCTACCATGCCCAGCTAATTTTTGTGTTTTTAGTAGAGATTGGGTTTCACCATGTTGGCCAGGCTGGTCTTGAAATCCTGACCTCAAGTGATCAGCTCGCCTTGGCCTTCCAAAGTGCTAGGATTATACCTGTGAGCCACTGTAGCCAACCTCTCCCCAACTTTTAATAACAGTTTATTAAAACCTAGGGTGTGAGAGCCACAGTTGATACAGATACAGTCCCAGAGTCATTTACTCTTTGTGTTGTTTGTCTCCTCAAGTACCTAATGATCCAGCAGACTCCATTTGTGCGGCGTCAAGTCCGCAAACTTCTGCTCTTCATCTGTGGATCCAAAGAGAAGTACCGCCAGCTCCGGGATTTGCACACCCTGGACTCTCACGTGCGTGGGATTAAGAAGCTGCTGGAAGAGCAGGGGATATTCCTCCGGGCAAGTGTGGTTACAGCCAGCTCAGGCTCCGCCTTGCAATATGACACACTCATCAGCCTGGTACGAGGGCTGGGACCTGGTAGGGTAGGGAAGGGGCATGTGATGAGGCTTTGCCAAGTAGGTAATAGGGGTGGAGGTAATAACGCAGGACTTTTAACTGTGTTGACAATGGCGTAGTTAGGGTTGAGATGAGGGTAACCTCTACCTGGGTGCCGTATCATCTGTATTTGGCTTCAGGGTCTCGGATGTCCCCCTCAGCACTCTCGTCCCACCTGGCAGCAGTTCCTCCACTGTGAGGGGTGTGGCTTGGGTTTATCAGTGCCATTGCTTACATCCTGGACAGGATTGACCTCTTTGTGTAACTCTGGTTTTTTCTTTTAAATACTAAAGAAATAGTGAAGGTTCGACTAGAAAAATGTATTACTGCCTAAAAAGAAACTGTTTGGACTTAGGGAAGTAAACCGAGTATTTTGTATGTGAACAGCCTAGAAAGAACATCTTTAATCCAGCTGTCTCGTGTCCTTGCTATTGTGTTTATATCAAGAAAAGTAAACTGGATTGTACTTTCTTAGGTCATGGTTTAGCTTTTGCTGTTGCCTTATTGAGTAGTCTGAAGGTTCCCTGAAAACAGAGGGCCTTCCTGGGGATTGGCGGGTAGAACAGAGGCAGGTTCAGTAAGAGCTGCAGTGCTTGCAGCAGTGTGTGAGCCTTGGTCCCAGGTTCACCAGACATCCCAGCAAGCACCTGCCTTGCTCAGAAGACCATGTTCAGCTTGCAGCCCAAAGCCAGGGTGATGGCTTCAGCTAGCAGGTGTGGTGCTTGTCCGGGCTACATGGTGGAGTTACTCATTTTCCCTGGTTGGTTCCTATTTCAGATGGAGCACCTCAAAGCCTGTGCAGAGATTGCCGCCCAGCGAACCATCAACTGGCAGAAATTCTGCATTAAAGACGACTGTAAGCAATGCTGCTCCTTTTGATTGCTGTTATTCAGGAGCTGTTAAGGCCTACTATATGCCGAGCGCCGAACTGGATGCTGGAGATACAGCTATGAACAAGATACATAGACTAGACAGAACTCTGCCTTGCAAAGAAGACAAGTAAAAACATGAAAGAGTGATAAGGGCTGATAGTCAAAGTTTGAGGTGCTATGGAAGCACAAAGTGGGATACTCTGACCACCAGGTAGTGGCAGTAAAGCCAAATAGGAGTAGGTGGAGTCTAGAGAACCCTTTATTTAAAGGAGCAGGGGCTCTGGTTGGTGGGTAGTTACAATGCTTTTCAGAGATTTTCACAGAAAGTATAACTTCTTCACAATGTTCAGCAGAAAGAATGTGGAAAAGAAAGCTGGTGAGAGCAGGCAGTCTCAGCTTATGGAGACTTTGCTTTGGTTCTTGTGAGTCTGGTTGAGGTCTTCTCAGAGCTGAGCCGCTGTCTCCTCTGCTTGCAGCCGTCCTTTACTTCCTCCTCCAAGTCAGTTTCCTTGTGGACGAGGGCGTGTCCCCAGTGCTGCTGCAGCTGCTCTCCTGTGCTCTGTGCGGTAGCAAAGTGCTCGCTGCACTGGCAGCCTCTGCGGGATCCTCTAGTGCTTCTTCCTCCTCAGCCCCTGTGGCTGCCAGTTCCGGACAAGCCACAACACAGTCCAAGTCTTCCACTAAAAAGAGCAAGAAAGAAGAAAAAGAAAAGGAGAAAGACGGTAAGGGTCACCCTCTTGTCATTGTGACCACAGTGATGTGCATAAATCTCTCTTGGATCACATGATTTGTTCTGTTGTAAAAGGTCTTTTAATCCTGATTTACAGGGGACCTAAAACCCAAATGTTCTCTAGTGTCTACTTTGGGTCTCATTTTCAATTATACTGAAGTGACACCTTAAACAGCACGACTTCTCATGCCAAGTAACAGTAATAGGAAAAGTCAAAGTGCAATGAACATTTTTAGTAGGCCAAGATTTCTTATTCTGTGAAATAATAACACCTGCTCTATGGAACTCTATCAGAGTTAATGTGAAATGATACTTAGTACATTTGTAAATGCTCAGTGAATGTTAGCTCTCTTAGCTGACCCTCACCATCAGCTGCATTGTTTTCTGTGGTCCTTGGAGATCTCAGGTGCTCAGGGTTGAGAGCAGTGGTGGTAGTTCACATTCCTCCAATTAATGATCAGACATCTCTGTGCAGGCCTATTGCAAGCTCTTGAAAGGAAATTCCTCCTCTGGTGTCACTGTATTTGTTCAGTGTCAGCTTACATAACACTTTGTGGTTTTCAGTGACATTATCGTATGTCTCATCTGAAGGCAGTTGTGCTCACCACTGCATCACCAGTGCTGCACATACGTCTCATTTGGCGCTTACCTATTTGTCACCCAGTAAACAGCTAAAAATTGTTTTGCAGAATATCAGCTTTCAGTAGAAACTTTTAGAAATGGACAGAGTTCCCTCTCTTCCCATTTGGTAGCCCAGGCCTTAGGACTCTAGAGGACTTCTTCCTACTCTTCAGCCCTCAGTCCTGTTTTAATCTTGCAGGTGAAAGCTCTGGCAGCCAGGAGGACCAGTTGTGCACAGCTCTGGTGAACCAGCTGAACAAATTTGCTGATAAGGAAACCCTGATCCAGTTCCTGCGTTGCTTCCTGTTAGAGTCCAATTCTTCCTCAGTGCGCTGGCAGGCCCACTGCCTGACGCTGCACATCTACAGGTGGGCCCAGGGCTTGGTTTGGCAGACCTGCAAGGGTCTGAGGCCAGGGTGCATAATGCATTTCTGTTTTGGTTTTCGGTTACATGCAGGCACAGATTTGGTATTTATGCCAGCCTGAATCCTCTTGTACTTTAGGGATTTCTTCATTGTTGTCTGCTTTTTAGCTATTAAACTGATGTCATAGACAGGAGAGGATCTGTTTTCTACTCAGAAGACTATGTTTTGGGGTTTTCTTTAAATGATCAAGCTGGACTCTTTAGGCTAAAAAAGCTCAGTTGCTGCTCTGGGGTATGCTGGGTGATGGATAGAGGCAGCAAATGACTGTGGTATCTCTGTTAGGATTGACTGTCAGAAGAGAAAGAAAATCATTCAAACTTAACCCATAATTGTGGGGAAATAGATACATTTACAAAAAAAATACCAGGGCCTCAGTGATAAGCACAGGTGTCTCAGGGTTTGCTGCTGCTTGGTAACATGAGCTGTCATCTGTCTACAGAAATTCCAGCAAATCTCAACAGGAGCTCCTGCTAGATCTGATGTGGGCCATCTGGCCAGAACTCCCAGCCTATGGTCGTAAAGCTGCCCAGTTTGTGGACCTGCTAGGCTATTTCTCCCTGAAAACGCCACAAACGGAGAAAAAGGTAATAGTTGCTTTATGGTCAGAGAGGCTAACTTGCCATATTTTACCTTTTTTCTCTTGAGTTAAGAATAGTATGAACAACCCAGATACAGGGAGTCCATATAGGAAATCTCTTTTAAATATATCTAGTTTTGCGTTTCTTGTTAAGCATCGTAATATGTCTATGATGTAGACAGTATTCACTAGCAAATTTTACTTAACACATGAAGTAGGTCAAGTATGGAAAGAAGATAGAACTTAACTAAAGTTCTTTGGAAAAGAAAGTGCTCCTTGGTTTGCTGGTAGCCCTGATTATATACCAGAAAATGTTTCTGCAATTAGCCAACCATTTTATGGCTTCTCCATAAGAGTAAAAATGATCTTCCTCCATCAGGTTGGGAAAGGGTACCATCTATCACTAAAGACTGTGGAAACTTCTAAAGGAGATAGAATCCATTAAATGATTAAAATTAGGCCCAGCTTTGTGTGATTCTGACTGAGAAGTCTGGTATGTTTAGGGCAGTATTTGGCTAGAATGCAGAAGACAAAGTCTTTTCCAATAAGACTTTCTCTTGGGCTTTAACTTGTTTCTTTACTGAATTCTGTTTCAGTTGAAGGAGTATTCACAGAAGGCTGTGGAGATTCTGCGGACTCAAAACCATATTCTTACCAATCACCCCAACTCCAACATTTATAAGTGAGCTTTGTTTTGCTGTCTACCTGTTGGAAGCTCAGTCAGCATTCTGAGTAGTTATTTGCATATTGATAGGCTCTTACATAGGAATTGACAAGCCCCTGGGAGAAGAGTGACTCTGCCTACTTGAGATTCCAATCCCTTCCATGTAGCCCAGGGCCTGGTACATAGAAGGTACTCAAAATGCCACTGCTGAGTTCAGGGTTTAATGAGTAGTCATGTAAAAAAGTCTGTATACCCTAAGCAACATAGTGAGACTTCATCTCTATAAAAAATTTTTAAAAAGTGAGCCAGGCGTGGTGGTGTGTTCCTGTAGTCCCAGCCACTAGGGAGGCTGAGACAGGAGGATGACTTGGATGCAATGAATGGTGGTCCGCACCACTGCAGTCCAGCCTGGATGACAGAGTGAGACCTTATCTCAAAAAAAGAGATCTTTAGTTTCAAGGGTTTAAGCCTAAATAAGATAAAACAAATTTAAAGAAAATGTCTTCCGTTTTTTTTTAAAAAAACCTTTATAAGAGGATATTGGTTAAATTGACAATTTATTATTTCTCTGGTTTAGTAGTGAAAAAATTAAAAATAATTTTATTGCATTAATTTATGTGTTCACCTATTTTAAATGTACAGTTCAATGATTTTTAGTAAATTTAATTGTGACTCTTGAGACTACTTTTTAGAGTTCCTCTGAAGGATAGATCAAAGATGAGGAAACATCTAAGGGCAGTTAGTTGAAATTTCTTTCCTGTGACTTTTAATCCTATTGGAATTTCTCCTTTTTCCTTGAGTTCTTACTAGGGTGAGGCTCACTTTGGGGGACATTGAGCCATGGCTTTGTCATCACGTTTTTGTGAAGCTCAGTGCTTCCTAAGATGAAAATTTATTCATGCTAAAACTTGTTTCTTCCTTAGCACTTTGTCTGGCTTAGTGGAGTTTGATGGCTATTACCTGGAGAGTGATCCCTGCCTGGTGTGTAATAATCCAGAAGTACCATTCTGTGTAAGTAACATCTATAACGTGGACAGTCCTGAGGCCTACAAGTCCAGTGGGATTCTTGTTTCCAGAGATCGATCGTTAGCATATAGATGTTCCTCTCCTAATCCTTATCTGCCATATCTTTTACCTTAAATAGAAACTTGGCTGGGTACAGTGGCTCAAGCCTATAATCCCAGTACTTGGGGAGGCTAAGGTAGGAGGATCCCCTGAGCCCAGGGCAAGATGATGAGACCCCATCTCTACAAAAAATTTTTTCTTTTTTTTTTCTGATTTTCCCTCCAGGATACAAACATTTTTTAAAAAAAATTAAATAGAAATTTCATCTGTGGATGAAGAGTGGGTTACATTGATGAATTTTTTAAAAGGCAGTATGAGTCTTGAACTAATATCATGTTTTTTGAACTATTGTATTTAGTATATCAAGCTCTCTTCGATTAAAGTGGACACACGGTACACCACCACCCAGCAGGTTGTGAAGCTAATTGGCAGTCACACCATCAGCAAAGTGACAGTGAAAATCGGGGATCTGAAACGAACCAAGATGGTGCGGACCATCAACCTGTATTATAACAACCGAACTGTGCAGGCCATCGTGGAGTTGAAAAACAAGTACGGGCTTTTAGGCTTTGGGAGGGGCAGCAGGTCTGTAAGTCTCAAGCCCAGTTGCTGCCTTTGGTTCCTGGAATGGAGTAAGGCAGCACATCCCTAGAAGCCTAGTACATCCTCTTGTCCACTCCATTCATGACCACAGGACAAAAGTGAAACAACAGTTCTGAGGATGTTGACAAAGATTTTTAAAATTAGTCCAGTGGAACCATAGGGGTCTGTGGAAGCTCCTCAACAGCCTGCCTAGGGAGGGGAAGTTGAGTGATGGGACCTCCAGGCTTCTCGTACCCAGTTTAACTATTCTTATATAAAGTTCTGTTCTTCTGTAAAACCTTCTGTATTGGGAAATAATTGTCATTTCTTGGATTAAGACAGCTATGCTCTTGCTCATAGGTCAGGAAGTTATTTCTCAAGGAGTGTCTTTAGTACACACACTCTTCAGTTTCTGCATGGTGCCTTTCCTCTGTATGTGCTGATAGTGGATCTTCCTAGCCCATGTATCCCAGTGACTGAGTCAGGGCATGTTGTGTATAGGCCACGAGAGGCACTAACATGTGTTACAGTGTTGACTTTCACAGAGACAGATCACCTTTTGTTGGATTCTCAGGCATTGCTACTGGATGGAGAACACAGGTCGATGCTACTTGAATAGTAAGACTTATAGAGTTGTTCTGTACCCAGGATGGAAGTATTGCTGTTATTCCAAGAGGCAGATAAGGCTCTTGTACCACAGCAACATGTGGCCATGAAAGCTGCCTGGGGAGGTTTTCTCTTCTTGCCTTGAAAAGCTGTTTCACCTTAGTGACCTGAGAGTTGATGCTGCACATTAGGAGGGCCCATTCCCCTCCAGAGGAGGTGGGTTTGATTTGTGCTGTGTGGAGTCAGCAGAGCTGCTGGTAGACTATTTGGGTTCAGATCCCAGCTCTACTATGTAGCTCTGTGACCTTGGAGAAGCTGCTTAACCTCAGTTTCTGTAACTATAAAATGGAGATAGAGCCCCATTTCCAGGGTTTTATTTTAAGGATTAAATGAGTTAGTATGTGTCAGGTGCTGAGAACAGAGCCTAGCACATAGTAAGTACTCCGTAAATATTAGCTCTCATTATGTTAATATAATCACCCCCAAATTATTATATACTTTCCTCTTTATGACTTGACTTAGCACTTGGTTCAGACCCTGGTTTTGTTCCTCTGCCTCTCTAAAACAGCCCAGCTTTATCTTTCCAAGGTTGCTGTCAGGATTGGAACTTGGCGGCAAGCATCATCGTTGTACCTCTTACAGGCTTCAGTGTGGCATGCTTTTGGAGTCATGATTTCCCTTATTATATACTTCTGTTGTTTTCCTGGAATTTCTAAAGGTATCATATATAGCAGCTTAAAGCACTTGTATGTTCTTTTCTTTTTTTATAGAGAAAAGGTAGTGGAAAACTTTTTTTAAACTGGCTTGCTATTATATGCCAGATTTCTTTTCCTTAGAGTAACCACTAATTGCCTTAGAAAAATACATAATAGGAAAGTCTTTCTCTTTGTCTCATCAGACTGTTATCACTGAGGGTTAGGTAAGAAAATCTCAAGGCCATCTGTCTTTCCTAGGCCAGCTCGCTGGCACAAAGCCAAGAAAGTTCAGCTGACCCCTGGGCAGACAGAGGTGAAGATTGACCTTCCGTTGCCCATTGTGGCCTCCAACCTGATGATTGAGTTTGCAGACTTCTACGAAAACTACCAGGCCTCCACAGAGACCCTGCAGTGCCCACGCTGTAGTGCCTCGGTCCCTGCCAACCCAGGAGTCTGTGGCAACTGTGGGGAGAATGTATACCAGTGTCACAAATGCAGGTAAGTCGGCGGTTGTCCCCTAGGCCAGGGCTGTGCACTTTCCTTGTATTTTTCTCTAACAGTGTCAGTGTGAGCAATTACAGTGTCTGATTCCCTCACAACATTTAGAGAATTATGGGTTTGTAGAGTGGGTTCAAGGGTAGAAAGGGAGGAGGAAGAAGAGAGAGAGTCAATGTGTGAGTGTATGTGTGTGTGTGTGTGTGCATGTGTGTATGAATGTGCCTGTCCCGTGGCAGATGTGGAGGGTTAGGATGGAGGGCAGTCCAGAAGTTTAGTTCTGGATCTTGCTTTCTTGGTACCTGGCTGCTTAAGTCATTTGTTATTGTCCCTTCAGTAGGCCCTGCAGTAGTTACCAGAGTATAGAGATATGGCACAATCCATCTCCTCAGAGTGATCCCCACCCCACCCAACCTTGTCATCTCACACACCCAAACGCTTTGGTTACTCAGATCCATCAACTATGATGAAAAGGATCCCTTCCTCTGCAATGCCTGTGGCTTCTGTAAATATGCCCGCTTCGACTTCATGCTCTATGCCAAGCCTTGCTGTGCAGTGGATCCCATTGAAAATGAAGAAGATCGGAAGAAGGTGAGGCCAAGTCTGGCCTAGACTCAGGGCAGTGGCCTTGATCTGGACTTTGGGCAGAGCTGGTGCACTGCAGTGTGCTTTGCTTTCTAGCCCAAGCCTTCCTTGACTCAGCACCAGTTTCAGGGCCCAGCTTTTGGATGGGAGCAAAGAATGGCATAAGATGTGTTGGAACACATGGTTTGCATAGGATTTTAGAAAAGCGTTGGTCGGTAATGAAATTAGAGTATCTCCAGGTACAGGTAACTTTGGATTTGAATGCTTTGCCCTGTGTTTGTTCCACAGACTGCTTCATATTGAGGCTGCTGGCCCTCCCTCAGTATTAGCTTGTCCAGCGCTAGTTCCCAGTCAGCATAATGTGTGTGTGAGTGTAGAGGGGGGGTCCTAGATATTAAGGAACAGTGAAAAGGGGGCACCTATTCAGGTAACAGAAGAACATTTAGCTTTGGAGTCAGGACAGAAATTCGAATTCCACCCAAACTTTTAATACTTGTGTAACTTGGTATAAGTTACTTCTCTCAGCATTGTGTTACTATATATCACAGATGTGCATTGCATTTTTATTGGAAATAATATTCCCACCTCACAGGAAGGATTATTGTGAAGAACAGAGATAATGTATGAAACACAGTGCCTGACCCGTGGGAAATGTTCTAGTAAATGGTTAGCAATTAGGATTACTCAGGGAAAGTCGTCAGCTAAAAAACCTTCGCTCAAGTCTGTCTTTTTCCATCTAGGCTGTATCCAACATCAATACACTTTTGGACAAAGCTGATCGAGTGTATCATCAGCTGATGGGACACCGGCCACAGCTGGAGAACCTGCTCTGCAAAGTGAATGAGGCAGCTCCAGAAAAGCCACAGGTAATTATCCTACACTGCAGAGGGCATGTGGAGAAGCCCGTGGGCCATGATCAGAAGACTGCCCCTAGGTGAGATCACCTTAGGTGGGAAGCCTGACAGCTTACCTCTTGGGGTTGCAGGATGACTCAGGAACAGCAGGGGGCATCAGCTCCACTTCTGCCAGCGTGAATCGTTATATACTGCAGTTGGCTCAGGAGTACTGTGGAGACTGCAAGAACTCTTTTGATGAACTCTCCAAAATCATCCAGGTAGAGAGTGGGGAGCAGCTTTTGGGTGTGTTTTGTCCGAGTGTTACTGGCATTGTCTTCAAAGCAGTCCTGCTGCTCTCTCCTGCAGCAACCCAGGTCTTGGTGGTGTTCCTGCCCAGTCCAGCTGAAAAGGCAGGCAGATGGCTGCACCAAACAGCATCTCCCCGGCTGTGATTTATGGCCCTGGTCAGAATGCTGAGTTCATGCTAGATAACTGAGAATACTGGTGATGGGAAGGTAGCACAGATATGGGTTTTTTTTAGCCATTAACAACCCATCTCTTGGTAGACGGGTTACTGGTCTTAAAAAATTTGGTGCCAATGTTCTGTTCCTCTTTTTCTGATATGCCGTGTTTGCAGGCTGTAGGGCAAGGCACACCAACTGCAATCAAGCAGGGTGGGCCATATGTCAGTTGCAACGTCACAGACCTAATCTTCATGGGATGGGAGGCTGGCCATAGCCAGCGGTGCCTCATATAAGGAGAGCATCCAGTTTACCTTCCCCCTCAACCCCAGATTGCTGGAGTGCCATCTTTGCCACACGTGTATTAGCTTCTGACCTTTGTCTTTGTTACATGGGAGTTAAGAGCATGAACCTGGCATCTGAGTCTGAGTTCTAACTCTGTCACTTACCTTGGTTAAGCCAGTTCCTCCGAGATTCACTTTCCTTCTCTGTAAAATGGAGATAAAGCATCTAACTAGTTGAGTTATTGAGCAGATTAAATTATATTATGCATGTAAATTTTTTTCTAAAGCAAAACTCATTTTCCACTTAACATCCTCTTCTTATTTTAATTGCCAGTTTCCATTATTGTTGCCTTTTTTGTTCTTAGAAAGTCTTTGCTTCACGTAAAGAGTTGTTGGAATACGACCTACAGCAGAGGGAAGCAGCCACTAAATCATCCCGGACCTCCGTACAGCCCACGTTCACTGCCAGCCAGTACCGTGCCTTATCTGTCCTGGGCTGTGGCCACACATCCTCCACCAAGTGCTATGGCTGCGCCTCAGCTGTTACAGAACATTGTATCACACTACTTCGGGCCCTGGCCACCAACCCAGCCTTGAGGCACATCCTTGTCTCCCAGGGCCTTATACGGGAGCTCTTTGATTATAATCTTCGCCGAGGGGCTGCGGCCATGCGGGAGGAGGTCCGCCAGCTCATGTGCCTCCTAACTCGGTCAGCACCTACACCATGGTTATAGGCCTAGTGGTTCCTATTGACACTCAGGATGGTGGCAGCAGCCATGCCAGGAACGTTAGAGGGTACACAGAATAGTGCTTCTGACTGCCCAACAGGTTAGGTAGCTTATAGCAGAGGAAAGATGGAAAGATACACAGGGTGTAGGTGAGCGAGCTTGGGAAGCATTAAAACCCAGGTTTCCTTGTAAATGGCATGTTCGGCCTGTGCTTTGTTGGCTCCAGTACAGTGTCGTGAGGAAACTGTCTCTGAGTCCTCATGAGGGAAGAGAAAGGGAGAGACTTGAACTTAAGAAAGACTCACATGAAAGAAGATAGTGGAGCAGAGCAGTGGGGCCTAGGGATTAAGAGCTTGGACTATGGATTGGAAAGACTCAGTTTCAGTATCTGATACCTTGTACTGTATGCCATGGACAGATTCCTTAATTTCTCTGAGCCTGTGTTTTCCTCATCTGAAAAATACTGACAACAGGCCAGGTGCAGTGGCTCTTGCCCATAATCCCAGCACTTTTGGAGGCTGAGGCTGGTGCATCATTTGAGGTTAGGAATTGAAGACCAGCCTGGCCAACATGGTGAAACCTTCTCTTCGTTAAAAATACAAAAATTACCCAGGCGTGGTGCATGCCTGTAATCCCAGCTACTTGAGAGGCTGAGGCAGGAGAATTGCTTGAACCCAGGAGGTGTAGGTTGCAGTGAGCTGAGATGGCACCACTGCACTCCAGCCTGGGTGACAGAGAGAGACTCCGTCTCAAAAAACAAAAACCTGACAATAATAAATAACTTAAAGGCATGTTAAGGTTGTACAGTAAAGGTTGTACAACAACTTAGTACAACTTAAAGGTTGTACAGTAAAGAACTCATACATGTCTAGTGCTTAGTATGTCCCAGATCCTGCAGCCAGAGTTATGTGGCTTACCTTGTGTGGCATAAATTCTGGAACATGTTAGGTGCTTGATAAATGGTACTTGCTATATTATTTATTCACTAATTTAACAAGTATTTATTGAGCAGCTGCTGAATGCCAGGCATTGATACAGACTCTGGGGATATAGTGGTAAATGGAATGAAGTTCCATCCTTATGTGGCTTATATTCTGGATGGGGAGAACTGCACAATATAATGTTAGGAAATAAGATTGTGAAGAAAAATAAAGCAGGGATGGTGATCCTGATTGCAAGAAGGCGTGCTGTTTGGATAAAGGTGGTCAAGAAGGACTTTGCCAAGGAGGTAATACTTGAGCAAAGACCTGTGTGAAGGAAAGGGCCAGCTGTGGCAGTGTCTCAGCAGTGGGCTGCATGCCTAGGAAGTAGCAAATGGGGAGCTGAGAGCAGGTGCATGTCGGGAATGCTAGGGCACGACAAGGAGCCCGTGTAGCTGGGGACGGATGCAGTGGGGAAAACATGGGAGGAGGATCAGGTTGGAGGGTGCGAGGGCCCATCCTGTAGGGTCTTGTGGGCCTGTGTGAGGACTTTGGGGCTTATTCAGTATGTTGGGAAGTAAGAGTGACGTGATACGGTTTGGTTTGTGTCATTAATAATAGGAACATTGTTACAAAGAGACGTCAACTGGCATGTGGGGGCCTTGTGGAAAGTGATGTGCAGGCAGATGCAGAAGACGGGGAAAGAGTTGTGACCAAGACTAAGAGTTGACCTGTAGGTTTTGGAGACTGTGTCACACCAGACAGCAGGGGCTCTGTCACCCGGGACATGGGCCCCATAAGGTGGTGCTTCTCTCCCCTCGGTTAGCATCTGTTCATAGGCAAGGCAGCTGTGACTGGCCCTTTATTATTACCAACCAAAGTTTTGTGAAGCCAAACCTGTAGTCTTGCGCCTGGGAAGGAAGTAGAAAATTTGGAGCCAGGTAGCATTAGATACTGATTTTGTTTTCTCTGGGCTCCTTCAGGTGGAAAGGAGTGTCACACCTGATATGAATTATAGGACTCCATTTCTCTTTGCTTCTGCAGAGACAACCCGGAAGCCACCCAGCAGATGAATGACCTGATTATTGGCAAGGTCTCCACAGCTCTGAAGGGCCACTGGGCCAACCCTGATCTGGTGAGCCGGCTTAGCAGGCCCAGCTGTCTTCTCTGACTCCCTGCTCATATGCCTTGTGTTCCTCAGCTTCCCCCTTCCCAGGTCCTATGGTGACTGAGGAGGGCAGGAGCAGAACACTACAGAGTTTACATCTAGAACGGTTTTCCCAGGCGAGAGCCCGGAATACAAGGGTCTTGTCTGTCCTTTGTCTCTGTTGGAGCCACCTAGGACCAGAAATTGTATAAATACTTAAGAGTCACTGGATCGGAGCTGACCCTCTTGACTCATGTCTCTTCCCACTGCCTTCTAGGCAAGTAGCCTACAGTATGAAATGCTGCTGCTGACGGATTCTATCTCCAAGGAGGACAGCTGCTGGGAGCTTCGGTTACGCTGTGGTGAGTTAGGGGCTTTTCAGAGAAAGGAAAGGGCTCCAAAGTGCAGTCCTGGCCGGAGTGGGAGAGGAGGAGGGAAACTGATGTTTGGGCGGCCTCTGCAGAGCAGGTGTGTGGTGTTCCTGATTGTGACTCTGCCTTTCCTGATCATCCCCAGCGCTTAGCCTTTTCCTCATGGCTGTGAACATTAAGACTCCCGTGGTGGTTGAGAACATTACCCTCATGTGCCTGCGGATCTTGCAGAAGCTGATTAAACCACCTGCTCCCACTAGCAAGAAGAACAAGGTACTGGGCCAAGCAGGGGTCTAAGAAGGAAAGCAGGGCAGCTGCCATCCTCATTCCCTGGCAGTGTGCCCTGCCTCCTCACAGTCTCTGCCTTGCCTCAAGCCCACCTCACCTGAGTCGCTCCAGTGCCGCCTTTGCCTTAGTTCGGCAGACACGGGTTGGGATTTTTGAGATGGATGGTTAAAGTAAAATAAACATGAAACTACAAAGCAGAGAGCAAAGTGGCTAACTGTGGAGGATGACCTCTTTCTCCACTCATGTTAGATAACTTGCAGCCCCTGGAAAGCATTGCTTCCTTCCTGCCCCTGTGCCTTTGCACATGCAGTGCTGTGCAGTGATAGAAATCCCAGGCTCTAAAGCAGACTGTCTGAGTTCAAATCCCAGCACTTCCATTTATTAGCATTGTGACCTTGGGCAAGTTGTTCCTTAGTTTCCCCATCTATAAAATGGGAATACAGCCTCCACCTTGAAGTGTTGTGAAAAATAAATGACAGTGCAGACCAAGTGATCAAAACAGTGTCTGCCTAAGTTAGGCCTTATTTAGCTGTGGCTATCTTCTTTCTCTGTCTAGGATGTTTTCCTTCACTTTGTTAGCTGCTCCTTCGAGGGTCAGTTCTCTACTAAGTAGACTAGCTGTAAGCTCCTTGAATCCAGGGACTGGACCATCGTATTTTTTATGTCTAGTATATAGGATGGCATAGCACCTATAATAGCTGCTTAGAAAATTATTGTTAAGTGAATAAAGGAAACCAAGTTTCTATCCTGAAATAACTAGCTGAGCACAGATTGACTTGCTTGTATCAGCTTTTGAACTGACAGACCACAATCCTTTCTTTGGGTCATGCCTAAGGCTCTGCCACCAACTTGCCCTGGATTGGGCCTTGGGTCATTCTGATTCCTGCTCTTTCTGATGGGCCGTCCCTTAAGGGGAACCAAGTTTCTATCCTAAAATAATTGAAGCTGAGCCACAGATTGACTTGCTTGTATCAGCTTTTGAATTGACAGGCCATAATTCTTTTTTTGGGCCATGCCTAAGGCTCTGCCACCAACTTGCCCTGACTTGGGCCTTGGGTCGTTCTGATTCCTGCTCTGTCTGATGGGCCATCCCTTAAGAGGAGCAGAGTCCTAATGGCAGGAAGATTGCTTTCTGAGTGCTAAGCACTAGGGTTATGATCGGGGGAAGCTGGACATTGAAGCTGCCTTCAGAAAAGGCAGCACTGGGCGCTCTGCTTCCTTCCCTTTGATGGAGGGATTATTTCCCCCCAGATTCCCAGCAAATCAAATCAACCCTTGGTTGAGAAGAGGACACCCATTCCCACATGACCATCATTTTTTTCCACAGTGTGAGGCAAAGGGAGACTTTTCACGGAATTACTTGCCCTGTGAGGACTGGGGCCTGGTGTTGATGTTCACATTTTTCTCCGGTGTAACTTAGCAAGAGCAGCAGTTCTTAAAATCTGGCTCACGGACCCTGGGGTATTCTTAAGACATTCAGAGATCTGTGAGGACAAAGTTATTTTCATAATCGTCCTAAGACACTGTTTGCCCCTGTCATTCTTGTGATGTTTGTGCTGATGGTACAAAACCTTTGCTACTGGGGAGACAGCCGGTGCCTTAGGTGGACAAGGCGGTGGCCCCGTGCAGCTCTTCACTGCCACCTGGTTTCATCAAGAATATCCTTGATGAGGCAGTACAAATTAATTTCATTAAATCTCCACTCTTGGGTATGAATCTATTTAATGCTCAGTGTGACAAAACAAGTACACCAAAAGGGACTCTGCTGCACCCCAAGTACAGCCGTTGTGCTGAGGAAAGGCACTTGTGCGAGATGCCATATGAACCAGCTGCCTTTCCATGGGTCTCTCAAGCTTTAAGCTTGTGCTTGAAAAAATGGCTGATGGGCAAATTATGGTTGTTCAGGCTTAGATATTTGGCAGATACTTTCCTCAAAATGAATGAAGTGAGCTTTAAGAAGAACTGACATGACCATGTAAACTAGTGTTTTCTTTTTTTTTTTTTTTTTTTTTTGAGACGGAGTTTCGCTCTTGATACTCAGGCTGGAGCGCAATGGCGTGATCTCGGCTCACTGCAATCTCCGCCTCCTGGGTTCAGGCAATTCTCCTGCCTCAGCCTCCTGAGTAGCTGGGATTACAGGCACGCGCCACCGTGCCCAGCTAATTTTTTGTATTAGTAGAGACGGGGTTTCACCATGTTGACCAAGATGGTCTCGATCTCTTGACCTCGTGATCCACCCGCCTCGGCCTCCCAAAGTGCTGGGATTACAGGCTTGAGCCACCGCGCCCGGCTAAACTAGTGTTTTCTAATGACCAATGCATGTTGTATCCTGTTGGGTAAAAAATGAAGGTTAGTGTAGTGAACTATGAAAAGTTTATTGATGTGATTTCAGAGTCCATACTACGGCTAATCTTTCAGACCCTATAATTTGTTGAATTTTGATATAGTCTCAAAAAAATCCATAATTCATTGAAAAAGTTATTAAAATATTCTTTCCTTTTCCAACTGCATATCTGTATGAGGCCCAATGTTTTTCATATACTTCAGCCAAAACCACCTAACATGGCACTTTGACCATAGCAGCAGATACGAGAATCCAGATGTCTTATAAGGCAGTCATTAAACAATTATCAAAAATTTAAAACAGTGCCACATGTTTCTGTAGGTTATTTTTGTTTTGGAAAATATAAAATTTAGGTTGATAAATAATAGATTTACTCTCCTTTTTAAGTGAATTAACAAATATCTTAAGAATTTCTCAGTTTTGTATTTATTTGGGTGGTTTTTTTTTTTTTTTTTTTTTTTTGAGACAGGGTCCCATTCTGTCACCTAACCTGGAGTGCAGTGTCAAGATCTCCACTCACTGGAAACTCTGCCTCCTGGGTGCAAGCAATCCTCCTGCCTCAGCCCCCTGAGTAGCTGGGATTACAGGCCTATGCTACCATGCCCAGCTATTTTTTTTGGTATTTTTTATTGAGACAGGGTTTCACCATATTAGCCAGGCTGGTCTCGAACTCCTGGCCTAAAGCATCATCTGCCCACCCTGGGCTCCCAAAGTGCTGGGATTATAGGCGTGAGTCACCATGCCCAGCCAGTTTTAATTTTTAACATGAGAAATATCGATAGATACAACCATGTAAAGCAAAGCTCTCTGGACTCCTTAATAATTTTCAGAGTATAACAGGGTTCTGAGGCCAAACAGCTTGAGATCTGCTGGCCTGGAGTGCTGTCTGTGGCTCTCTGTCTGCAGGCTGCTTCTGGTTAGTGACAGTTTGCATTCTGGAGGCTGCTTGTGACCTGTGGAAGATTTATACTTGGGAAACTGCAAATCAGCCGTGGGATAGGAATTAGTGTATGTGCTATAGGATTGTCTGTAGGAAACCAGCCACAGCTTCTGCTGCACAATAAAAATCAGTGACCTTAAGCTCAGTGTGGAGATGCTGCTGCTAAATTGGATCAAAATGGTTTAACAGGAGCACATTTGGGCATGAAGGATACACATGTTGATCATTCTGATCATCTTGGCTTTGCACGTCATCCCCTAGGGCACCAGTGCCATGCTGTTGGGGCTATGTCTCAGGTGTGCTTTTGAGCGCCCTCACCTTGCCCCGCTTGTCTCCTCCAGGATGTCCCCGTGGAGGCCCTCACCACGGTGAAACCATACTGCAATGAGATCCATGCCCAGGCTCAACTGTGGCTCAAGAGAGACCCCAAGGCATCTTATGACGCCTGGAAGAAGTGTCTTCCTATCAGAGGTATACCTATCTGTCTTTTCAAGATGCCGGGAACTCCTGCCTGTGCTCTGACAGCTCTGCCTTCTATCACTGTCTTTCACTTACCTACCCCTTTAACCCTTGGCCCTGCAGGGATAGATGGCAATGGGAAAGCCCCCAGCAAATCAGAGCTCCGCCATCTCTATTTGACTGAGAAGTATGTATGGAGGTGGAAACAGTTCTTGAGTCGTCGGGGGAAGAGGACCTCCCCCTTGGATCTCAAACTGGGACATAACAACTGGCTGCGCCAAGTGAGTGGCCATTTTCTGGACTCTTCACCCCCTGACCCTGACCCCAGACTCTGAGCAATGTGTTTCTGGCCCTCATCATGTGTTTGTGCTGCCGTCTCTTCTTTCTCTTTGCTGTTCTTGCTTCCTTTCAAATAGGAAGTGGGTACAGGTTCTTGGTTGCAGCTGCTGGGCTAGCCTGTGGATGGGCTGAAACAGAACTTCTTCTGCTTATCTCAACAAGCTCCTTATGCTTTCTGCTTTCCTCCCTGACCATCGTCCCTTTTCTCTTTCCATTTGTTTGTATCTTCTGCTGTCCTTCCTCTCCCTCTTCTTTCTAGCTAAAGTAATTCTATGTTAGGTAATCCATTTATCCATTCATATATAAAATAAGAAATACTTGGTTTACATTAAATGTAAGTGTCCCCCAAAAAATTATCAGCATCTTTGCTAAGGAAGATCCCTTTTTCCTACTTCACTTATTGTAGATACGTTCTTCACATCTCCTGATGCAGAAGTCTCCAGGAAGAAGCAGGGCTCTTTCATAGCCCCTTTCCCCATCTACAACATCCGAGTCTTGTGTTAGCTGGGGACTTTTACCTCTAACATTTTCCTAGAGAGGTGCCAGAAGACCTCTCTTAGATGGGTGGCAGTTGACTGCCCTGCTGGGGCCTGGTGAGGCAGGGCATCATCTGAGCCTCTGGCCCCTTCTCTCCCTCATCTTGCAGGTGCTTTTCACTCCAGCAACACAGGCTGCACGCCAGGCAGCCTGTACCATTGTGGAAGCTCTAGCCACCGTTCCCAGCCGCAAGCAGCAGGTCCTGGATCTGCTTACCAGGTACCATTTGGGAGTGGGCTTGGGGGCGTGGTTAGACTTCCTCTAGAGCCTTTTCATCTTCCTCGGGGAAATCCATGGATCAGGGTAATGAAAGGCACACTTTCATTCCCTGTAGAAGACCCCTGAAACAACAAAGTGTTAAATAGCTGAATTTTAGTGGTAGCAGTGGTGGTGGTGGTGGTGGTGGTGGTGGTGGTGGTGTGGGTGTGAGCAGCAACAGCTAATATTTATTGAGATCTTATGCAGCTAATATTTATTGAGATTGAGTACTTAAATGCTTGGCATGCATTATCTTATTTAATTATCTCATAGCAATCAGTGCCAAAATGTGAATGCTTAGATGCTGTGGCATTCATTCCCTGTAGTGTGCTCTGAATGCTTCCTAGGTGTCGGAAATTCCCATGTGGGAATTGGAGCTTTCTGGGATGTTCTTCCTCCACCCTCTAGGAAGTGGGAGAGACAGACAGCAGAAGATAGGAAAGATTGGGAGGAGAAAGGGGAGCCTCAGAGCCATTCAAAGTGTTAAGAGTTCTTGACTAGTAGTGCCCTGTCCCTCTTGGTGGCAGTTACCTGGACGAGCTGAGCATAGCTGGGGAGTGTGCGGCTGAGTACCTGGCTCTCTACCAGAAGCTTATCACTTCCGCACACTGGAAAGTCTACTTGGCAGCTCGGGGAGTCCTACCCTATGTGGGCAACCTCATCACTAAGGTATCCTACCCTATTGCCCAGGAGAGCCCCTTCCCTAATCCTCCTTTCATTGCACTTTGATGTAAACTCTACCATGCTGTTTTGTTTGTTTTTGCCGAGAAGAAATACTTGTTGAAGGTATTTGGAAATATTTTTGTGACTTTATTATATTTATCATATGGCTATAGCAGTCTCTTGGGGGCATTTTGACTGTTCTCAGTTTTTAAGCAATCCTTCACCAGCACTGCAACTCTTGTTGGCCTCCTGGAAAGGAGTTGTGCAAGGGTTCGAGGAAGAAGGTGTGACTACTGAGTGGTTGGTGCTGCCAGCTCCTGGGACGGTGGTGGAGGTAACTGGTATCCTTGGCAGTGACTGCACTTGTCATCCTGTTTAGGAAATAGCCCGTCTGCTGGCCCTGGAGGAGGCTACCCTGAGCACTGATCTGCAGCAGGGCTATGCCCTTAAAAGTCTCACAGGTAAAGAGAGCCACCTGGACCTTCCTCTAGGGCATCCTGAATCTGTTGTAGGGACAACCCTTAGTTCCTTGAGTGCTGAGGTTAACTCTCTCTCATACTGACCTTAATGCAGATTTAAGCTCTGCATTTTTTTTCTGTATCGACATGGTTGTGATTTTGAGACTCTGTTTGCTACTGACTGCTTCTGCTCGTTGAACACCTGCTCTGTCCTGTGCACAAAAATAGATTTTCCCTGCTTTTTGAGCTACTCATTATCTTTTGAAGACATAGACCTTCCTTATATTCTCATCCAGAGCTCTCATAGCAACATCTTCCCATCTCCACAGGCCTTCTCTCCTCCTTTGTTGAGGTGGAATCCATCAAAAGACATTTTAAAAGTCGCTTGGTGGGTACTGTGCTGAATGGATACCTGTGCTTGCGAAAGCTGGTGGTGCAGAGGACCAAGCTGATTGATGAGACACAGGACATGCTGCTGGAGATGCTGGAGGACATGACCACAGGTAGCACTGCCCAGTGGCCTGGAGCCCTGAGGCACACTGTTCCTTCTGGGGCTGGCTAGGTGCATTTGACACATTTCCCTGAGTTCCGCAGAGCCAGAGGAGGTGGGCAAACATCTCCCTGCATTCAAAGAGAGACCCTTTTCTTAACAAAGTTTTGGCTCTTGGAATTTTCAATACTAGAGCTGGGCTCAGTCACTTTGGACTTTTCATGTTGAGCTTATCGAGCAGAACAAGGTCAAAGGCTCTCTGATTGATGTCTTTTATCAGCCTGGAAAATTCTCAGCCATTGTCTCTTTAATCCCCTCTGCTGTGTTCTCTTTCTTTTCCTTGTGAAACTCCATTTTCACTGTCGTCCATGTCTCTCCATCTCTCTTTCATGGTGTTTATCTCATTGTATATTTGTGCTGCATTTTTGACAATTTCTTCAATTCATTTTTTCTTCACTATATATACATGTTTAATCTACCCGTTGAATTCTTGTAGTTCTAGGTTTTATGGTCTCTTTTTTAAGATTCACATTTCCCTCCCTTATGTGATCTATAAGCATATTAAACATTTGTGTCTGATAATTCTAAAATTTGAGGTATTTATAGGCCTGATTCTGCAGTTTGTTATTGTGGCTCTTGCTCATGGTATCTTAAAGTCTTGTTATATTTTGTGAGTTTTGACTGTGACCTCATATTTTTTAGCTTTATCTGTAGAAATTCTTTAGGACTGGACCAAAGATGTGTTTCTCCAGAGAAGATAAATAATTGCTTCTGTGAGGCAGCTCAGGGCACTGCTGTTCCAGTTCTGAGCCTCAAGTTTTTCAGACCTCCTAGGTAGTGAGAGGTTTGAGCTGCAAGCCCCTATGAGGAGACAGCTCATTATGAGTTTTCAGAGGAGATTTTTTTCCCTGCTACTTGATGCTAAAGTTTAAAGAAAGACAATTTCCTCAGTTACTTGGCTGGGGGAAAGGTATAGTTGCACCCCCTTGGTGCAGAGATCTTTGGGGTACCAGTTTTGTGTTTGTGGGGCATGGAGTGGGGGATTCCTGCTAGACTCTTGGACTCAGTGAATTCGGGTCTTTATCCACCTCTCAAATCTGGTCAGGGCATGGAAACCAAAGCTCAACGCAGAAACTGACTGGTGTTTTGCTAATCTCTCTGGCTTCCCAATTTCTCTTAGTTTTTGACTTTTGGCTGTTCTGTGGTAGTGTGGCAGTTCAGTGATACATTTTTATTCAACACTTTAAATTGTTTTTGCATGGTGGGGAGTGAGGAGCAGGTCAGGGAACCTTGTTTGCTTTATTGCCCGAAATGGAAGTCTTTCTGATGCCATTTTCATCATACCACCTGGTTTGTGACTTTGTCAGGGACCTTTACCCCCCGCTTTTTTTTTTGCCGCAGACCCACCAAGAATGCGACAGTGAGACTTTGTTTTGTTTTGTTTTGTTTTGTTTTGGAGACAAAGTCTAACTCTGTCACCCAGGCTGGAGTACTGTGGTTCGATCTTGGCTCACTGTAACCTCTGCCTTCTGGGCTCAAGCCACCCTCCCATCTCAGCCTTCCAAGTAGCTGGGACTATAGGCGTGTGCCACCATGCCCAGCTAACTTTTGTGTTTTTTGTAGAGATGGTGTTTCACCACATTCCTAGGCTGGTCTCGAACTTGTGAGCTCAAAGTGCTGGAATGGGACCTTTTTAAAGACCATATTTTCTCACCTTCATGTTACTTTAAGTTGTCTTTTTTGCTTATAGAGGACATTCTACCTAATCTTTTAGAATGAAGTTAAAAACTAACTATAACTTCCATTTGATTTGACTGGAACACAGAATTATTTGACATTTTTTGAGTGCCTATTTTGGGCAAGGAGATGCTAGTTAAATAAGGCACCGCCCGTCTCCTTGAGGAGGTTATATGCTGAGAGAGAGCAAGACATGTACACAGCCAGTCATGATGCAGTGCATTGACTTGGGTGTTACGGGTTTCAAACTGAATGTGGTCTGAGGATAAAATCAATCAGCATAATATTTCCAGTTTGAACTATTGATACTGCCATGTAGGGTGTTTAAAGACTTACCAGGCAGAAATAATTTGTCAATGATGGTACTTCAACTAGAAGTCTCATTTCAGTTTGCGTGGGTGAGGCTCCTTCCTAACTTGGCCGCTTTGATTTCTGGCAGGTACAGAATCAGAAACCAAGGCCTTCATGGCTGTGTGCATTGAGACAGCCAAGCGCTACAACCTGGATGACTACCGGACCCCGGTGTTCATCTTCGAGAGGCTCTGCAGCATCATTTATCCTGTAAGCAGTGCGGTGCTTCCTATGGCTCTCGCGTGTCAGCACGGGCCACTTGGCCATGAAACCTCTTGGTGATTCATTCAAGTTATGGTGCATTGTACCAGTGGTGGGCCACTTAGTCAGCAGTTAAAGAAGATCCACCACCATAAAAGAGAAGCAACCTCATAATTTTTCTCTTGCTCACAATGGGACATTTAATGACCTTCCTTGGTCTTAGTTTCCTGGATTCAAGTAAAGAATCATGTTTTTTTAAAAACTAGGTCTAACCTCCATTACCAAAATCCCATTGCATATCAATCCAGCATGCTGTGGAGAGGCAGCATTGAGCTATAGTATAAAGTTATTTTCATTCTCTTCCTTCTTTTTCTGCCCTGTATTTTGTGCACACATGCAGCATGTGTTTTTCTCCCTAGACTGAGCTATGCAGAAGCACAGTATGATCCAGAGGACCCTTCCTGCTGTTGAGGAAGGATGAACACTAGTATCGTCAGCTAGCAATGAGAACTCATTGTGGGTGTGGCTGAGTGTCATGTCCCATAGAGAAGCCCTTTCCTTGACTTCAGGGTCATCAGTGACAAAGTCCTCTGGCCCCAAATTGGTTAGCATCACATGAGACCGGCAGGAGGAGGAAGGAAGGTCCCTCCTTGCACCCCTTCCCCCATTTCATTAACACATCTCTCATATGTCACTCCTTGTCTGCTTGTTTTGTTAGGCTTTGTCTCCTAATCTGCCCTGGGGGTTCAAAGGAGATGCAGTCTTTTTAAGTGTTTGGGGGACTTGCTGAGTGTGGTGTGTTTTCCTCGAGTGTCCCCCCTCTGCCATCCCTTCTGATGTACCCTTCCCTTTGTCCTCCAGGAGGAGAATGAAGTCACTGAGTTCTTTGTGACCCTGGAGAAGGATCCCCAACAAGAAGACTTCTTACAGGGCAGGATGCCTGGGAACCCATATAGCAGCAATGAGCCAGGCATCGGGCCACTGATGAGGGATATAAAGAACAAGATTTGCCAGGACTGTGATTTGGTGGCCCTCCTGGAAGATGACAGTGGCATGGAGGTAATGAGCGTAGGACAGTGGTGCCCATGTTTAAGAGCAGGGGCTGGGACCAAATCCAGGTGCTTCCTCCTAGTAGCTGATTAACCTGGGGCAGGTGGCCTTCAGTTTATTGCTCTATAAATTGGGTTTATTGATTTGCACCTTTCTATCTCACCTAGTGCTAAGGTTAATAACCTGTAAAGGGCTCTGCCCAGGGCCTGGCAGGAAATAAGCATATTCTTGGTGGCTGTTGGTTATAGTAGTGGTAGGTGTTTATTATTGTTGCATCTGGCAGAGACTTCTCGGTGAGTCTGAGTTACCTAAGTCCCCTAAATACTGGTATTTTACCCCTTGCGTAGGTTTATGGCCCTGTGTCAGTTACCTTCTGGCATACCCTTGAGGGTCTGGCGTTTTTACACAGTGAAAAGCCTTTTCTGGTTCTGAGCCTGCAGGAGAAGGTCCCCAGCGGGTGTGTCTAAGCTGCAGCCCATGTGTGGGTTAGGGATGCTTGCAGCCCCTGAAATTGTGCACAAAATTCTGTGTGTTTTGCACACATGTGCTTTTTTTTTTTTTTTTTTACAGTGGGAGAGTTGATAGGTCCATGACATACAAAAATGATGAATTATGAACCATTGCCATAAAGTGCCCTTTGCTCTTGGATTTTACTTGCCTTACAATTATTTAGAATAACAGCTTCACCTGCTTTTCTGTTCAGCTTCTAGTGAACAATAAAATCATTAGTTTGGACCTTCCTGTGGCTGAAGTTTACAAAAAAGTCTGGTGTACCACGAATGAGGTATGTGCCTGCTTTTTTGCTTGGAGGTGTGGTTTCCCTTTTCTGACTTATGCTATGCAGACTTGTACCAGCAGGAGCCATTGTTCATCGTCATTTACCCTGCTTGTAGCAGCTCTCTTAGGCTTTACTTTCCCTATTTGGGGTTGTGTGAGGAAAACCAATCATCCTTTGGAGGCATCTGACTAATGAAGGTTGAAGAGCCTCAGGAAAGCAAAAGCATTTTGCTGGGCTGTGCAAGTTGTCAAACCCCAACGACTGGAAGCCAGGGAGTGTCAAAGGAAGCTCTGTGTTGGGAATGCTTGCTGTCTTGTTCCCTTCAGTATGGACACCTCTCAGCTGAGATTAATTATCAGTTTTTATGGGCCTACTCACTTAATAGAACATTTTTCCAGTAGCTGTGTCAAGGAGCATCATTGCTGTTTTACTAGTTGGGGAATTGAGGCTCAAACAGGCAGTTGTTCTTGAGGAGGGGAAAAGGGAATGAAGGAAGTCCAGCACTCTGTACCTTTTGACCATCACGAGTGATACTCTTTGTCCACTTGTGAAAGTATTAGATGGTCCCCTGCACCTTTCTGTCCTTTCTTAGTCTCTCTCTGTTCCTTCCTTTCCTCTCTTCCTGTTTCTTTTTCTTCCCCTCCATTTCTCTCTCCTCAGGCCATTTCTTCCCTTCTCTTGTTTCTGTTGGGAGGAGAGGTCTTTAGTACATGTATCAGATAAGTAACTTAATTACAGCAAACTAGTAGCAGGGACGCACAGCAAACTTTTCTATACTTGGTCCCAAACACTTCTGTAGAGTTTGAGAAACTAAATTGGCAGTATACTGTTGGTACATTTTGGCCTTTAATTTTTTACATATTTCCGCCTCTCTCCTTTCTTTTCTCCCACTGGGCTGGGAATCCTGGTCACTGTTTACTGTTGGTCTGCTGCCAGTTGGGTCGATATTGCACTGTTGGCCGAGGGACAGGCAGAGGACTGTCCCAGTCAATACATCTTGTCACAGACATTTCAGCATCAAAACAGAACGATACTGATTTAATCCCTGTTGCACATAAAAAATTAAGACCAAGCTTCTGTGGGCACTCTTGTAAATGGTGGTAGTGAACCCAAAGAATGCACAAGGGTATCTCCCTTGAATGGTGAAGCAAGATAGACATTGAGAATCATTTGCCCCTCATATTGATGTGCTTAATCTAGTTAGAAGGTTTTCTGGCAAAGTCCAGAGTTTGTGATAGCTTTTGTTCTGGGACTTCAGCTTTGCCCTTCTCTACTTTGCCCTCCATTTCCCTGATAAGCAACCTACCTTTTTAGCTGCTGACTAGAACCTGCTCTGTGTTCAGTGTCTGTGGTGGTTCTCTCTCTTAGGGAATTCTCACTGGGCTCCCGTAGCCGGAAACACTTCTACAACTGGCCTTTCTGGAGGGTTGTCTTCCTCCAGGGTTTCCTGTTCTGAAGCTAAGCCTATACTTTGAGGCAGGCTGCTTGAATTAGTGTGCTACCAAATCCCCCACTGGATTTCATTGAGGGTCACTTTGAGCTCCAATTTCTAATCTGCAAAATGAGAATAATAATATTGTATGTGCTCTGTGCCAGATATATAGTGAACTTTTCTGATCCTCCAATTTAGTGAAGTTGCTATAATTTTGTCATTTATAAAAGCCTTGATTCTTATCATTCCAGTCAGATTATGGGTTTAGCTTAAAGAATTGTGGATGAACCCCCTCCTTGTATAGTTATATAAAGACATCAGAATCTCTATAGGCAAAGATTGATCTACTCTCTTTTCCTGTATTCCTGAGACTTGAGTCAAAGCTCTTTGATTTAAATGGCCTTGCTTGTCCTGGGTAGTAGTTCCTATTGATGGGAGAGAGTTTCTACTCCTGCGGAAGGTCCAGGCTTGGAATTAGACCTCCACTTATATCTTGGTAACCTTGAACAAGTGTAACCTTGTATAAAAGGATCATCTAAAGTACTTAATTAGCATAGGACCTGGCATAGAGTAAAACATTTAATAAATATTAAATAATTACATAGTGTTCTAATGAAACTGAAGGAGATAGTGTCTTTAAAATGTTTCATACCATGTCTAGCTTATAGTAGACACTAAATAAAACTAGCATTCTTTCCCCTAAGTGAATTGCTGTGCAGTTGGATTCTAGATGTTGTGGATGAGACCTTGTAGAAAAATAGAGGCTCTCCACATTGCTGTAGCTTTAAGCAAGACCAGGTATGGAGTTCTTTGCATTTGTGTGGGCTTGTTTTTAAGTACCTTTCTCCAACTTTCTCTGCCCAGGGAGAGCCCATGAGGATTGTTTATCGTATGCGGGGGCTGCTGGGCGATGCCACAGAGGAGTTCATTGAGTCCCTGGACTCTACCACAGGTAGATCATAGACAGTGTTGCACATTGGATTTGAGTTTGGGACTACAGAGCGGCTCACATCCCAGGACATTGGGGTATTCTCAGTAGGTTCTGTCTTGCACCTCTGCATTGGAGTTGTAGGGAGATTGTTTCTTCAATTGAGGAAAAATAGAGATGTCTATGGCATGATGCAGATACCACTGAGGATTCAAAAAAAAAAAAACCACCAAACTTTTAGAGGAAAATGCAATTAACAATAAACTTGAATTCAGATTCATTTTTAACTTTCTCTTCCCCCCCACCCCCTTGATGATATAAGTACTCATACTTTGACATTTGAGTAAGTAATTTTAATTGACTTGAAACTTAAAAAAAGCTTCTACTGAGTGTGGAATAGTTTCATATCATCCATCATTGACCCCTTTTATTGGCTGTGTCTTTACTGGAGAAAAGGAAGAGGGCTGTCTTATTCTGGCCTAGTTTATTCCCATCTTCACCTTCCCCTCCATTTCTGCTGGCTTCCCTTCTCCCCTAGATGAAGAAGAAGATGAAGAAGAAGTATACAAAATGGCTGGTGTGATGGCTCAGTGTGGGGGCCTGGAATGCATGCTTAACAGACTTGCTGGGATCAGAGATTTCAAGCAGGGACGCCACCTTCTGACGGTGAGTTGGGGGCAGCAAGGTGTGGGGGCCAGCCTTTCTGCACTGGGAGAGACCCCTGTGAAAAGAAGCTATGGCCACTGTGTCATTTTACCCTAGAGGGCAGCATGGTGCCATGGAGCAGTGTGAGTTGGTGAAGGCAGTTAGGAACCCTCTACATTCTTGGGCACCCCTCTTCCCGTCCTGCTGGCCCACTTCCCCTCTCCAGTACCTCCTTAGCTGGCAGTCAGGAGCCCTCTACATTCTCAGACACCCCTCTTCCGTCCTGCTGGCCTACTTCCCTTCTCCGGTACCTCTTTAGTTATCTGTACAGCCAGCGTCTGACTGTCTTTCCCCAAATAACTGCACTTGTTTTAACCATTATTACTATTATTATTATTATTGTTTTTAAAATGGATTTTGTAATGTAACTCATTTCTTGCATTGTAGGGTTTTGTTTGGGTATTTATCTAAGTAATCTCCTTAGTAAGGATTAGAACATTCCAGAGAGGCACCACAAATATTATACTATTATTTTCACTAGCCCCCACTCCCCCAGGGTTCATGAGAACATATATATATATATATTATTATTATTACTATTATTATTGTGCCTTTATTTTTTGAGATGGAGTTTTGATCTTGTCGCCCAGGCTGGAGTGCCATGGCGTGATCTTGGCTCACCGCAACCTCCACCTCCTGGGTTCAAGCAATTCTCCTGCCTCAGCCTCTTAAGTAGCTGGGACTACAGCCATGCACCACCATGCTCGGCTGATTTTGTATTTTTAGTAGAGATGGGGTTTCTCCATGTTGGTCAGGCTGGTCTTGAACTCCCAACCTCAGGTGATCCACCTGCCTTGGCCTCCCGGAGTGCTGGGATTACAGACGTGAGCCACTGTGCCCGGCCTGTGCCTTTGTTTTAAATGACCTATGTGGTTCTGAGCTCTCACAGGCCACGAGCTTTGGGATCATTCTCTTTACTATTAGTTTAGCGTCTGAGTTAATGCTGGGATTTCCCTCAAGACAACAGAGCATCAGCTCTTGCATTAGGAACTGGTATCACTGCCATTGTGTTAGAGATGGTAGAGATATATCCAACCTGTGGATATATCCAGCCTGTGGATATATCTCTATTGTGAGAGCCCAGCTATCTTACCATGTCCCCTTAAGGGTCGCTTCTCCCTCCTGTCCTCTTCATTTCAAAGGAACCCCTGCTGATGGTATAGGACAGACTCTGCTTAGACACCCCTTTCCTACTGGTCCCCGCGTCTTACACTCTCATGTGGTCTCATGGGTTTTGACTGGCTTTTCTTGTCAGGTGCTACTGAAATTGTTCAGTTACTGCGTGAAGGTGAAAGTCAACCGGCAGCAACTGGTCAAACTGGAAATGAACACCTTGAATGTCATGCTGGGGACTCTAAACTTGGTAAAGAGCATGGGCTGCAAATGATGAAGAGTGAGCCTTGGAAGTCTGGGTGCAGGGAAGACATTTCAGTTCTGGGCTTAGATGAAATGGACTCATGGCTTCTTCAAACCCTTCATCTCTCTGGCTGACTGGTGTAGAGGCTTGGATCATTCAGCTGCCCTTCTCTGGTTGCCCCTCACCCCCCGCCCATTCCCATGCTGCTGCCATGGCACTTAAGAGCTTCCTCATTACTTTCCTGAGTTCAAATCAGAGATGAGAGGAAGGCAGTCCCTTAAACAGTCTAGGCTACACACCGATGGGAAAGAAGTCTCCCTCTCCTTGAGGCAGCCAAGAATGAGATCTGGAACTTCACGTTTTCCCTGTCATCAAAAGCTCTCACACTTGTCTCCCTCTCAGAACATGCATATACACACACATACATACACATAGTCATACACACACGGTCTCTGGGAAGTAAGGCCATGAGGGGATCCTTGAGAGCAAATGCTATCAGCGGTGAGTGGCTGTGGTCTTATTCTGAGAGTGACTGGGTCTCCTTCTCCTACAGGCCCTTGTAGCTGAACAAGAAAGCAAGGACAGTGGGGGCGCAGCTGTGGCTGAGCAGGTGCTTAGCATCATGGAGATCATTCTTGATGAGTCCAATGCTGAGCCCCTAAGTGAGGACAAGGTGAGTGGGGCCTGGCCCCTCCATCTGCAGGCACTGAGAGCCTGCACAGTCCCATTGCCCACAACAGGCCTGCATCTGGCTTAGCCCACCTGAGAATGACGGAGCCTGCTTAAGCATTAGAATGTCAAGACTCAACTAATGGTGACATAATTGTATTGAAACCTGAAATCTTTGGATTCGGAGCAAGCAAGATTGCTAAGGATAGTCTTTTACTCAAAAGCTGCTCATTAATGGAATCCTGGCATGTCCCAGTTGATAGACAGGGGCTTTAGTCCAATCTTCCGTTTCATAGTTCAGGAATTGAACAGCACACTTCATTTCCTGAACTTGGCATTTCCTCAACTGTGGTATCTAGTTGGTTACTGGTGGAAATCAGGCCTAGAACCCAGGTCTCCAACGCCCAGAATTTCTCTCCACCTGTAATTTTCTCCATTCTTATTGGCAGTAATGATTTGGCTAGAGCTATGACCAAATTAATGTCCAGCAGCCTGCATTCTGTTACAGGAAAGGAAGATTGTATTGGTATATTTTGACCACCTGACACTAGTAAAAGAACTGTCACAGAAATTTAGAAACCACATTCTCAAGTGAAACTCATACTGTTTGTTATTCCCCAGGAAGTGCTGAGACACAGTTCTTCTAAGGCTACTCCTGATGACTCAGATGGAAGTGGTGACCTTTGGGGCTCAGATGTTGGCTGCAGCCACAGTCCTGGCTGCATTCATGGGATTTCAACCCTCGTTTCTGTTGCAGGGCAACCTCCTCCTGACAGGTGACAAGGATCAACTCGTGATGCTCTTGGACCAGATCAACAGCACCTTCGTCCGCTCCAACCCCAGCGTGCTCCAGGGCCTGCTTCGCATCATCCCGTACCTTTCCTTTGGAGAGGTGGAGAAAATGCAGATCTTGGTGGAGCGATTCAAACCATACTGCAACTTTGATAAGTATGTTACTTGGGTTTCATATAGTGAAATGAGAGTTCCTACAAAAACCCTGAACTAGGTCTGTGAGATGAAGAAGAATCACCTGAATTTCTATTAGATTTTTGTGGCCTTGTTCTGGCTTTTAAGGAGTTCAGTCTAGTTGGGAAGTAAATAGTTAAAATATACTGTATTGGAGTAGTAATTGGCTAGGCAGAGAAGGCAAAGTGGTTGGTGAGGTGGGAGGAATATGACAAGATGGAATCACGTGTGCAGAAGTGTGAGTGCAAGAGAAAGCTGTGAGTGTGGGAGACATAGCAGGTATCAGAGAGAGTGGCAGGTGCCAGGGCAGAAGGGTCTTTGTGTCACATTAGGGAATTTAGCCTTGATACTCTATAGGTTGTTGACAATTGTTAACCAAGAGAGTGAATGATTGGGTTTTGTCCATTTTTCGCACCCTCAGACTCTGCTCTTTCCTTCTAGGTATGATGAAGATCACAGTGGGGATGATAAAGTCTTCCTGGACTGCTTCTGTAAAATAGCTGCTGGCATCAAGAACAACAGCAATGGGCACCAGCTGAAGGATCTGATTCTCCAGAAGGGGATCACCCAGAATGCGCTTGACTACATGAAAAAGCACATCCCTAGCGCCAAGAAGTATGAAGCCCTCCCACAGAGGGGCTGCTTTGTCTCCCCTTTGCCCTTTCCTTTTCCTTCTCTGTCAGCATCTTGGTGTAAAGCTTCACGTGTGCGCCTTGCCCTCCTTGGGGCCTCCCAACCCTTTCTGGAAACTGTGTGGGTGACCATCCAACCACTGCAGAGTCCTTTGGGGCTTATGGGAAAAGGATGGCAACTTTTTGGTTTCTACTTAGAATACTCACTTCTATCTGGCTTTTCAGCTGAGCTGGGTGGTTCTATGTGATTCTATGACACTCAGAGAGGGTCACGTTTAAACAGGCACCGGGGCTTTAAATAAGCCAGAGTCAACAACTGGTTTTAGGTAGCCTTTGCTTCCCTGGCCTGCCAATAAGCCTTCATTTGCTTTGCAGCTTGGATGCCGACATCTGGAAGAAGTTTTTGTCTCGCCCAGCCTTGCCGTTTATCCTGAGGCTGCTTCGGGGCCTGGCCATCCAGCACCCTGCCACCCAGGTGGGTAGCCAGGATAAGTAGTGTGAGGGTGCAGGGGTACAAGTATAACCATGCTAGTTCACCCTGAGACATAACTTACCCTAATATGTAAGACTCCTAGAATGGAAGAAAGTGAGCCTCAGAGGTCATCGACTTCGTCTCTCTGTGTGCTGAGAGAAGTCAGTTGTATTTGTGATTCCCCCATTCAACTCATTCTTTAAATGGGGCCTCATTGTCTAATGGGTCAGCTATGCAGCTGTTGACTGTGAGGGTATGGCTGACCAGCGAGTAATACACTTGGGTGTCGGGCCACAGTCACTGGGATGCTTAGATTATTATCACCTCTGTTTTCTCTCTGCCTCAAGCAGCTGAACACTTTGTTCTTGGGGAGGCCCATCCATTCTACTCTGCAATTCATTTCTGATTTCTCCCCATGGGGCTGAGTGGTAACCCTTCATAGATCCAGTCCTATCTGGTCCTGGATAGATGGCCAGGGCTGGGTTTTTTTTTTTTTTTTTTAATTGAAGTTTTAATTTGCAGATTGTTATAGATTCACATGCAGTTGTTAAATACAGAGAAATCATATGGATCCTTTTCCCACTGTACCCCAGGGGTAACATCACGTGGGACCTGAGCACACACCACAACCAGAACATAGACGTCAATGCCATCAGGATGCAGGCAGTTTCCTCTGCACAAGGGCCCTCTCGGCCTTTTCCAGCCACATCCACCTTCCCCTGCTCCCCTGCCACAGCCTCTGGCACCCACCAATCTGTTCTCCATTTCTGTAATTTTGTCATTTCAAGAATGTTGTATAAATGTAGTTGTACGGCATGTAACCTTTTGGGATTGTCTTTTTTTTTTTTTTTTTCTCAGCATGATTTTCTGGAGCCAGGTTCCTTCACCCACTAAAGGACACCTGGATTGTTGCCAGTTTTGGCTGTTACTTATAAAGTTGCCATGAACACTCGTGTGCAGGTTTTTGTGTGAATATAAGTTTTCATTTCTCTGGGATAAATGCCCAAGAGTGCGGTTGCTGGGTTGTGCAGTAGTTGCATATTTTGTTTATTAGAAGCTGCCAAACTGACTGATCCAGTTTCTCTGTGTCTTCGCCAGCATTTGGTGACTGTTAGTTTTTGCTGTTCTGGTAGACGTGCAGGAGTCCCTTGTGGTTTGTGTTTTCCTAGTGGTTCATGATGTTGAACTTCTTTTCATGTGCCTTGTATATCTTCTTCAGTGAAATGTCTGTTTATGTCTTTTGCCCATTTTCTAACTGGATTGTTTGTTTTTTAATGTTGAGTTTTGAGCATCCTCAGCATTGGTTTTTTTCTGTTTGTAGTGTTCTATTGAAAATAGTTGCACTGTCTCCTTTCGTAATCTGTTCTGATAACTCATTCCAAAAACATGGCAACTCGAATACAGTAAAGATTCTTTACTGTGTCTCACTGAAATCCCTTTTCTAAACTTTTGTTCAAGTCAGTGGAGTCATAATCAGTATATATTTGTGGAGATTCTTTTTCCTACATAGGAATTTTCACATATGTTCTTTTCCCTATCCTTGTAACATCTCTATTTTGTATGTGGATAAATCAAGGAACACAGTTGTGATGTGGCCAAAGGGAACACAATGAGTTTGGAACTCAAAGTCAGCTGATTTCCAGGCTTTTTTTTTTTTTTTTTTTGAGATGGAGTTTCACTTCTGTTGCCCAGGGTAGAGTACAATGGCACAATCGTGGCTCACTGCAACCTCTGCCTCCCGGTTCAAGAAATTCTCCTGTCTCAGCCTCCCAAGTAGTTGGAGCTACAGGTGCCTACCACCATACCTGGCCATTTTTTTGTATTTTTAGTAGAAACAGGGTTTCATCATGTTGGCCAGGCTGGTCTCGAACCCCTGACCTCGGGTGATCCGCCCGCCTTGGCTTCCCAAAGTGCTGGGATTACAGGTGTGAGTCACCAGGCCTGGCCTTCCAGGCTTATTCTTAGTTACCAAATTGAATTACTTTATTTAGAATAAGGCTTTATCTAGTTAGATACTTGGCATTTACGCTATGGCCATTCATTTTTCTTTCAATGCCTATTTATTGAGTACCTGTTGTATTTTCTTTCAATGCCTATTTATTGAGCACCTGTACCAGGTGGTCCTGTGCTAGGCTGAGACAGTCACTGTCTGTGCCTTTTGGGAGCTTACTGTCTGGTGGAACATAGAGCTTTTGTTTATTACTAAACAGCGAGATAGATACAGTGTGGAAGGGCCTAAGGAAAGAGGAGGGCATGTTTAGTAGAGGGCATGGCACCTGCAAAGGCTCAGGGGCCAAAGAGAGCTTAAAGCCTTCCAAAAATTGAAAGCAGCTGCAGTGGGAGGTGAGACATGGCACGAGCTGCCAATGAAGACCCAAGCAGGGGCAAGGCATGTTCTTTCTCCCAGAAGAGGAGTATGGGTTTTCTCCTGAGGGCAGTGCCCCAGCCGTATTATAGAGAGTGAATTGAAGGGAGTTGAGGTTGGAGGTAGGAAGAACAGGCTTTTATTGTAATCAAGGTGAGAGAAATGATGGCCTGAACTAGTTCATGGATAGATTGAACAGAGATTGAGCTGGGAGGAAAAATAAATGGGATTTGGAGGAGCGAAGAAGCTGGATGAATCAAGAGCCCTGCTCAGTTGCTAGACTGGTAATGAGGTGAATGGTGGTGCCACTGAGACAGAGAAGATCGGAGGTTTGCGAGTAAGGTGGAGGAGAGTTCATTAGACTATGCTGTGAACATATGGTTTGTTCTATTAATTACTAGAATGTAAGTTAAATGAGGGCAGAGTCTTTGTTTCCCCAGCACTGAAATCACACATGTGCAAGGATGCACACACGGTAAACAGCCAGAATGTTGAGTTTGGGGTACCTGTGGAAAAGCTCAGTCAGAGTTAAAATATGGGCTCAGCATTTAGGAGCATGAGACATGAGAGAATACATAATTTTGCTGAGACACAGATTGGAAGCGGACTTGCTATGAGAACAGATTTATGAGCTACTGAGTGATATGCTGGCTTTATTGTTTTCAGCTTGTCTCATATGTAATAATTGCTATCAAGTCACTTGTGACAGGGTGGTGAGGATTTCAGGGATGTGGTGATATTTCTCACCTGGAGAGCTTTTTCCAGCTACACCTGCCTTTAGCATTCTGATGTTCTCCACCCCTGTTGATCGCGTGGTGCCGTATGTAGTGACTTCCAGCTTTTTCAGGCACAGAGGTTTCTTGTTAATATCTTTTTTTTTTGTTTAAGTTTTTCATCTCCATACCTGCTTGTCGTCATTGTACCTCTAGCATCCCTAGGCTGAGAAAACTGTGTTCCTAGGTTTGGTGGACCTGGGGGCTCCCAGGTGGAGAACTTAGGGCAGGCCCTTATGAGAACGTCCAGTGCCTGCTCTGGCTGGTGAGTTCATCACTCAGGACTCATCAGGTGCTGCTGCTTGTCTTACCTGGATAAGTATCTTCTCCTGGCCCCTTTCCACATCCCCTGTGATGGATGCTTTGCATGTTATCTAATTTCTGATCCTCACAGCAACCCTGGCATTATCCCCATTTTATAGATGGAAATACTGAGCTTAGAGCATAGCAACTGGTCAGAGGCAGTGGCAGAGTCAAACCCTCTTTCATCTGTCTTTGTCTCTCTAAGTGTTGAATTAAAGGACGTCATTGCAGCTGAGCAGGTTACATGAGATGATGCACACTGGTTGAGTTTCTAAACCTTTAAGCTCCCGGAAAGGTTTATCTACATAGTTGGAGTTATGTGTCTCTCTGGTCTCTTATTGGCAGGTTCTGATTGGAACTGACTCCATCCCAAACCTGCATAAGCTGGAGCAGGTGTCCAGTGATGAGGGCATTGGGACCCTGGCAGAGAACCTGCTGGAAGCCCTGCGGGAACACCCTGATGTAAACAAGAAGATTGACGCGGCCCGCAGGGAGACCCGGGCAGAGAAGAAGCGCATGGCCATGGCAATGAGGCAGAAGGCTCTGGGCACCCTGGGCATGACGGTAAAGCCACCTCCCTGAGTCCCCATGTTTCTGCCCACACTGTTGAGGGGGAGGTGGCCATGGGACAGCCCTGAGGTTGGCCATGGAGAAGGAGAAGGCTGGACAGAGGAGGAGGAAGGAACTAGGTACGGTAGGCCCTCTCAGAGGTGGGACCACTGTTGTTCAGTCATACAGGTGCGACTCAGGGTAAGTGACTTACGAAGTTTACCAAAACAGTAAACCGGTGATCATAGCCATTGTTTATTGAGGACTTATTTAAGCCCTGAAGTAGTTCTAGGAGGTTGATACTGTTATACCCATTTTCCAGGTGAAGTAACTGAAACTTAGAGGTGAAGTAAATAGGCCAAGGCACATAACTAATAAGTGGTTGCCACAAAGAGCTCTGCTCTTTTTTCTTTTTTTTTTTTTTTGAGACGGAGTTTTGCTCTTGTTACCCAGGCTGGAGTGCAATGGCGCGATCTCGGCTCACCACAACCTCCGCCTCCTGGGTTCAGGCAATTCTCCTGCCTCAGCCACCTGAGTAGCTGGGACTACAGGCATATGCCACCATGCCCAGCTAATTTTTTGTATTAGTAGAGACGGGGTTTCACCATGTTGACCAGGATGGTCTCGATCTCTTGACCTCGTGATCCACCCGCCTCGGCCTCCCAAAATGCTAGGATTACAGGCTTGAGCCACTGCGCCCGGCCGAACTCTGCTCTTTTAACTGTCCCACCTTGGAGGAAGCACAGTCCTACAAGCTCCTTCTCCAAACCACAGACTTGAGTGTCAGCAGTTTAAAAACTCACGTGGGAACAGTGAATGAATCATAGTGCCACAGCCCTTGGAAGCTGAGACTTGACACTGCTGGCACAAAGAAAGAGGGCTTTTCTGATGGCAGGTGGCACCTTGCCAGGGCTCCAGGTGGATGATTTCCTTTGCTTCAGTGGTTCCTGTAGGAAGAGAGAATAGCAGAAGGGCCTGGGTCTTTATCCCCATTAGAAGCCAGCTAAAGGGCTTTCCTCTCATGCAGCTGTCCTTTTAGTGGAGGTAGGAGGTTAGCCCTGTTCCTGAGCATCCCCAGGCTAGGGTGGGAGAGGGTGTGTGGAAATCCCCCTGACATGGCCACCGGGGTTCCCCTGCAGACAAATGAAAAGGGCCAGGTCGTAACCAAGACGGCACTCCTGAAGCAGATGGAAGAGCTGATCGAGGAACCCGGCCTCACGTGCTGCATCTGCAGGGAGGGATACAAGTTCCAGGTATAGCTGCTGGGCCTGCGGTCGGTCCTGAAGGCCCATCCTGGCCCCTTGTTCTAGGTAGCATCCCCTTCCTCCAGGCCATTTTGTTCTTAGCGAGGCAGGTTCAAGGCTTGCATCTTAGGAGGTTGACAAAAGGACTAGCTGTCCTGTTTAAAGGCAGGATGGCAAACTCATCCGAACTTTAGACTTCATTGTCCTTATCATCGTCATGACAAATGCTGCTCATCGGATTCTTCCTGTACGTGTGGCCTCATGCTCAGAGCTTTGTGTAAACTGGATAATTTTACTTAAACCTGTGAAAAGTCCCAACTTGTGGTTAAGCAAACAAAGGTCACATGGCAGAGCCAGAATTTCAGCTGAGGCTTCTCAGACTCTAGACCTGGGCTTTTGAAAACGCACCATGCTGCTTCCATTCAGGGTAACTGGGGAGAAAATCGGAACTTTCTTGGCTCATCCAAACAAGATTCCACCTGAAAGGAGCAGAGCAGCCAGTGACCTGCTGGCTCCCCTGAAGGCTCCAAGGTGGCCTCTTCTCTCCAGCTTGAACTTACTGCTCAGAACTCAGGCTGTGCAAGGGCAGGTGCCTGGGCCGCAAGCCTCATTAGTCCTGCATAATGCAGGCTTCTCAGAGCTGCCTGGCACATTGTGAAAAGCAAGTGAATATCAAGGAGGTACTTCTGCATTTTCAGACAGATGAAGCACAAAGTAAAGAAAGATGGCCTGGGCTTGCTAACGGGTCTGGCTCTACATCTGTACCACGTCCCCTTCTTCTGGTTGCTCCCATAATCCTTGTTTCACTAGGGCTGCGCCAGCCAAGTGCTTCACCCACAGACTGAGGGGCAGGCCTCACCTGCTCTTCTGAACTTCCCTAGTGAGAGCAGCCTGAACCCTAAGGCATTGCCCAAGAAGGGAGACAGTTCCCCTCTGTTCTGCTTCACCTGGACCTGACTTGGAGTTTCCCCTCCTCTCTCCTCATGCTGTCTTTGCAGCCCACGAAGGTCCTGGGCATTTATACCTTCACGAAGCGGGTAGCCTTGGAGGAGATGGAGAATAAGCCCCGGAAACAGCAGGGCTACAGCACCGTGTCCCACTTCAACATTGTGCACTACGACTGCCACCTGGCTGCCGTCAGGTAGGCCCTGGTTGTTGCAGGGTGGCTCTTTCAGTAGGCCTGCCTATGGGCCTGGAGCAGGTGGGACTGCCAACCTCATGGTTTTAAATCTGCTCCTTAGTCTCTTGGGGGTAGGGTGTTCTGCCTGACACCGTATAGGTCCCCAAGCAGTTATTTGAATGATAGGAAAATATACTTTGGCCTGGGCCCAAGGCTGGGGAGAGCAGCCTTGCTTGCCTGAGTTAGCAAAGCCAGGACGTACCACATCGAGGCTACAAATGGCGAATTCTCTTTGCCGGGTCAGGAGCCTGGGCTGACTGACTTCTTAGCGTTGGCACGCCCCCACCCCCACCCCCGCCCCTGCCCAGGTGCCTGGTTGCCACCTTAATTCCAGCAGTCGCTTGTTCCTGCTCTCCTCCCCATCCAGGTTGGCTCGAGGCCGGGAAGAGTGGGAAAGTGCCGCCCTTCAGAATGCCAACACCAAGTGCAATGGGCTACTTCCGGTCTGGGGGCCTCATGTCCCTGAATCAGCTTTTGCCACTTGCTTGGCAAGGTGAGTGTTGAGTATTTTCCATGGTGAGAAGGAGGAGATTTGCAGGGGATGGGACAAGACCTGCTATCAGCCCAATCCCTTGGTGACATCATTTCCTGTTACATTCCTTGGGAGTCCATGTCTGTCTGCTTGCTGACTGGGGAGCTGTCCAGAGCAGACAGAGTGGGGGATGGAAGCTCATTCAGGGGATGACCTGACATGGCCCACCACAGGGTTAGAGGAACCAGCACCCTCAGCTTCCAGGGCACCATGTGAAATTACTGGTTCTTCATTACTCCTTTGTTGATCTTATGATGCAAAATGTGGGACCCTGACTTGGTCCTTGAGGCCAGAATTTCTCAGAGTTCACTTCTATAGTGGTGGCTCTGAGGTTTAAATAATGAAAGTGGCTTAGTGGCAGAGGGAATGGTGGTCTCCTTGGAAGGCCTCCCTGGTCCTTTAGGACCCAGATTAGAATAACTAAAGCATCTGTGAGGTCCTCATGTCTTGCTGATGCCATGTGGAGTGGTTCCCCACCCCAAGTCCTGTTTTAAAGCTCGGGGATAAAAAGATGTCTGTCATAAAACCGGCAGCTGGCAGTGATAAAGGGCAGCAGATTGAAATGCGTAGCATCTATTCTTTTTTTTTTTTTTTTTTGAGACAGAGTTTTGCTCTTGTCACCCAGGCTGGAGTGCAATGGCGTGATCTCAGCTCACTGCAGCCTCCGCCTCCCAGGTTAAAGCGATTGTCCTGCCTCAGCCTCCCGAGTAGCTGGGTGCCTGCCACCACATCTAGCTAAGTTTTGTATTTTTAGTAGAGATGGGGTTTTGCCATGTTGGCCAGGCTGGTCTCAAACTCCTAACCTCAGGTAATCCGCCTGCCTCGGCCTTCCAAAGTGCTGGGATTATAGGCGTGAGCCACCAGGCCCGGGCAGAAAATGTTCTATGGTCTTGTCGTCCTGCTGGCCCCAGCCTTGGCCTCAACTCTCCCTTTTATTCTTATCTCCATTTGCAGACCTTTGCAGCCATCAGGCCTGGAAGTACTGGAAGGAGGTTCTATCTCCCAAACTGGGTTTTCTTTTTCTTTTTTTGAGACGGAGTTTTGCTCTTGTTACCCAGGCTGGAGTGCAATGGCACGATCTCGGCTCACCGCAACCTCCGTCTCCTGGGTTCAAGCCATTCTCCTGCCTCAGCCTCGTGAGTAGCTGGGATTACAGGCACGCGCCACCATGCCCAGCTAATTTTTTGTATTTTTTTAGTAGAGACGGGGTTTCACCATGTTGACCAGGATGGTCTCGATCTTTTGACCTTGTGATCCACCAGCCTCGGCCTCCCAAAGTGCTGGGATTACAAGCCCAAACTGGTTTCACCAGGAACTCACTTCCAAGTCATTGTTTGTTCTGCTTCCCCTCTAGACACAACACTTACCTCCAGGAATGTACAGGCCAGCGGGAACCCACGTACCAGCTCAACATCCATGACATCAAACTGCTCTTCCTGCGGTTCGCCATGGAGCAGTCGTTCAGCGCAGACACCGGCGGGGGCGGCCGGGAGAGCAACATCCACCTGATCCCCTACATCATTCACACTGTGCTTTATGTCCTGAACACGTCAGTACCCTGTGTCCCAAGGGTGGCATCTTGCGGGCCCACCCTGTGTCCCTCTGCCCAAGATCCCTCAGCTTTTTCATAGCCTCTCGTGCTAATTCCAGAGCAAGTGTCTGGCCTAAGGCACCTTTTTTGCCGAGGTGGGGATGCTCATCTACATTGTTTTAGGGCCACACAGAAAAAGCAGTAAGGGGAACTTCCTTCCCCAAACTGCCCTCTCTCTTACCATGGGCAGCCCAAGGCCACATCCTTGGACCAAGCTTCAGCTCACAGAGGAGCAGGAAATGGGAAAAGCCAGGCCACTGAAGTCTCTACTTCGATGCAGCTGCTACTTACTTTCCAGACTGTTCTCTTGAATAGAGGGAGGCTGCAGTTTGGAGATGTGCCCACATCATTAGTCAAGGGCATATGGGTTGTTAGAGGTGAAGGTTTCCCATCAAGGGGATGCAGCAGAACTAAGGACCCAGTTCATAAATGGAAAACTGGATTTGTTATCCCTGTTTTCTCTACAGTGAGTAATGCTTCTGGCAAGTGTGAAGGGAAAGGGAATGTTCGAGATTATCTGGGAAAGTCAACCAACAAGGAAGGCAGCCAGGAAAAAAAAGAAATTGGTAGTTTTATCCATATGCACATTATAGGACAGTCAGGTTGGTACCTGAAAGTGTAATTTTAAAGAAGCACTTAGCTAAGCCAGGCACGGTGGGTCACCTGTATCTTCCCAGCACTTTGGGAGGCCAAGGTAGGAGGATTGCTTGAGCCCAGCCTAGGCATCATAGTAAGACTGTCCTATTTTTTTTTTTTAATTGTTTTTAATTAGCCAGGTGGGGTGGCACACACCTGTAGTCCCAGTTGCTCAGGAGGCTGAGGTAAGAGATGGCTTGAGCCCAGGAGGTTGTGGCTGCAGTGGGTGGTGATCGCACCACTGCCTTCCAGCCAAGCCAATAGCAAGACCAGGTCTCAAAGAGAAAAAACAATTAGGAGATTGACTGTCCTTTAGTTCTTCCATTTAATTCACTGTTTCATACTTGTAGGCCCCATCTCCTAGCAAGAGGCTTACGGTTCCCTGTTGAAAGGTTGTGTACGGCTCACCCCGGGTGGCTGCAGCACAGTTTAGGCAACAGGACAATCCGTCTCTTGTCTTTTCTGGTTCTTTCTCTTCAACAATGTTATTTTTTCCTTCCCTCCCATTTCCTTGTGAGATAAGGCTGACCTCGAGACCATAGGCTTCATTGTTAAAACACGCAGGGGCAGGTTGACATCAGAGTGCATTACATCATCTGCTGAACTACTTAGACTGGCGGCACAGACCTTCCCACTGTCCAAACTTTCTTCCTCTAATCAGTGTTCCTGGGGCCCTGGACAGAGCCCTTGGTGACTTTAGTTGTCAGTGTGTTTCTGAAAAGCGAGACATTGGTAATTAATGCTCAAGTCCCTTAATTGGAGAGGGAATTGGCTCTCTCGCAGTTACTTTGGTCAGCCAGAGGCTGACCCAGAAGCTTCACAGAGAGGCCATGCTTCTCGGCCACAGACTGTTTTCCGATTGACAGCTAGCCAGTTGACATTGGTGGGAGCTTGGTCAGAAGGTGGTTGAGTGCCTTTGGTGGAATATTGTGTATGGAGGCAAGCATGTCACAGCATGGCCACCGTAAGCCAGACCAGAGCCTGAGGAGGTCCTGCGGTTGCCAAAAGCCTCAGATTCCTCACAGGGCTGGAAGATCAAGTTGAGTGTATCTATCCATGCCCATCTGCAGGCAGGGTGTCCTTGCACCCTCTCCTCCTGCTGTCCCAGAGTCCAGCCTCTGTGCCTGGGCCACCTGGAGCCTGGTAACTTGGGTTCTAGTGTTGTGTTTGTCGTCACCTCTCCCCACCATTGCCCCATGGAGTTAGGATAGGACATCAAGCATTCACAGCATGAGAGCACTGTCCAGGTTCTAAGGAGAGAGTGCACCCAGAAGTGTGTCATCACGAAGGACTTAAGTCGCCTCTCACTGCTGATTCCGTGACCTCCTGTCAAAACGTGGAGAAGGAGGTAGGGTCAAGATGGACAGGCTTCCTGGCTTCAGAGCCCAGCTCTTTCCACGTTGTGAGACTTTGGCAAAATCCTTACATCCTGTGTACTGCAGTTTCCCTTTTCTTTAAAATTGGGATAGTGATGGTACCTGTCCCTTAGAGTTCTTGTGAAGACCAAGTGAAATAATCCCTGTAAAGCACTTAGAGCAGTGCCTGGCACTGAGTTTGCTGTGATCATCATCATCATCATCATCATCATCATCATTGCAACTTAGGACGCATGAGGACAAGAAGCAGTGCTCATCTGGAAGAAACTGTTTTAGCAAAGGTGGGAGGACCTAGAGCATAAGAAGACAAACTGGAAGAGGGAGCCTAGGAAAGGAACCACATGCAAATTTAGTGCAAACCATGTCAACATAACAAGAATGTGGAGCAAAGGAGTCAGGCTGTGGACCCGCCAGGGAATCTTGATTCATGTTTCGGCCTCATCACATACTAGCTTGGTGACTTTGGGCAAGTCACTTCACTCTTCTGGGCCTCTGGAGTTATTAGCACAGTTCCATGTTGGGGTTTTGTGAATGTCTGTGTTATATGGTGCTCAGGAACCAGTAGTTGCCTGGAATTGTGTCAGACTGGAAGCAGGAGCCAGGGAAGAAGGGAAGATGCCACAAACCAGGGCCTGGAAGGGGGAAGAAGGGCATGGATTGTCAGAGAGTGGGAGGAGTAGTCAAGGATGGGGTGGGGAGTGTTCAGTAATCCAAGCGTTCAGCAAATGTCACAAGACAATGACAAATTGAGCAAATTCTTCCCACTCTTGCTGCCAGGCCCTGCTTCCACCCACCTTTTATTTTATCGTGCCCCTTTTCTTCTAGAACCCGAGCAACTTCCCGAGAAGAGAAGAACCTCCAAGGCTTTCTGGAGCAGCCCAAGGAGAAGTGGGTGGAGAGTGCCTTTGAAGTGGACGGGCCCCACTATTTCACAGTCCTAGCCCTTCACATCCTGCCCCCTGAGCAGTGGAGAGCCACACGTGTGGAAATCTTGCGGAGGCTGCTGGTGACCTCGCAGGCCCGTGCAGTGGCTCCAGGTGGAGCTACCAGGTCAGTACCTGCTTTGGGAAGCTGTTGCTGATTATTTCCCAAAATTGGTGTTGAAAAGCTGCTTAGCAGTACTCATGTGCTAGGTGAGGACATGCTTTGTGACTGCGGCAGTTAACACCAGCCTTCTCCCTTCTCAGTTAGTCACATCGAGGGTCTAGGCTGACAGCTGGCAGTTGCCTGGTCACTTCTGGGTGTCATGTTCAGCTACTAGCAAGGTAGAGCCAGGCTTACCTGCTGTAGAAAATGTTAGAGAGGAGGGCAGCCAGGCACAGGGTGATATAACCCATGAGACGATCAGAGCTGGCAGGGGCTAAGAACAGTAGTCAGGTTTTCCAAATCTTGCTGGCCTTGGCGTAAACCAGGAAAGTTTCAGTGTGGCCACATGGGGTATTTTTCTAATAATTAAAGCTCATTGTCATTCTCTTTCCTTGATTACGTTCGTATCCCATGCATCCCACATTCCATGAACCTTTCTTCTTCTTGACTATTCTCCTATACATGTGGACACTTCCCCAAGAAAGCATGTCAGGAAGGAAGTGGTCTTTGTTTTATGACCCTGGGCTGTGATTTGGGTCAGATAGGAAGTGTCTTGAGAGAAACGGCTGTAAACCACCACCACGGCAGCTCTTTGAGGACCCATGTGGATTGGGCAGAGGGGACTCCAAGGGCACCACTTGGGCTGCCAGTGGCCCCAAACAGTCTCTGCCTGTCCTGGGGAGCTACAGAGCAGACTCTGGGTTTGGCAGTTTGCTTCTGTCCCTCAAGTGAAATGTTCCTCTGCTTCATTTCTGGAAAATCTGGAATCCTGCTTTAGTTCAGGATTCAAGGGATCATGTCTACATTTGTAGGCCAGCCAGGGAGCAGAGGGAAACTTTTAGGGCCCTGAAGACAAGCCAAGTGGAAATAGCTTGTGCCTTCACTGGCACACCTGGTGTCTTTACATCCATTGCTCTGATTTATCAGGCATTGCTGGTCTGTGGGCACTTGCTGCCCCCAGAGAGCCTGGGTTGGAGCTGTACTGTTGCATCTGGCCTGTACAGATCGTTTGTGGAGAGTGGGAGGGGGCAGGTCTTGTTAGATTCCTAGGTAACCCCTGCCCTCATTTCTAACATACCACTTTCCAGTATTTCCCAAGAGCCTGAATTAATAGTTAACTAGCTGCTGGAAATCAGAAGTTAGATCTTGAGAATACTGAGTTGATAAGTCAGGCTCAGCCTGCATCCATTTGCTCCATCCGCAGCAAATAGAGTGGCCATTTATTGGGCACAGTCTCTCCCTGACAGGTATGAAATCTGAACCCACAGGAGCTGTTTTGCTCTCAGTTAGGAGACTAGCATTCATCACTGTCCCAGGCAGTTAAGGAAAAGCTGATTTGGTCACAGCTTAATTAGGAAATCCAGTGTGAGCTACATTCATGAGTTGCTGTTTTCTCTGTAGCAGTTTAGTCACCTTTACTAATTAGCCTTAAATAATTAAGTTGGGCAGGGTCACTCAAGATTGCTGCTTACCAAAGCAAAACAGCCACAGCACAGGGCCAAACATGGCCATGGTCCGGGGCTGTGAGCCCAGCACTCATCAGGCAGACTAGGAAAGGCACTGAGGGTTTCCCGATACTGGGAGGAGACCCATGGAGGAGAGCCCATAGCAGGAAGGGCGTTTAGAGGTATCATCCCAGCGCTGGGGCAGCCTCAGTGGCCACAGTGTCTGTCCTAAGTCCTGTAAGTCATGGGGTGAAGGGCAGTAGCAGAGACACAGAAATGGAGCTCAGCAGAAGCTGGCCTCCTCTGCACGTTTGACATTCAGAAAAAAGATCCTCTGCCAGGAACTTGCAAGTACGGAGACCTGGGACGTTCTCAGGCTTCTATCAGAACTTGATCTGTTCTCTTACTTGCCAGGGTGCAGAGGTGCAGAGAAATGGATTCTTGTCCTCATCCACGGGTCCACTGCAGTATTGTCACATGAATGCAGGAGAGAAAGTGGGGCTTGGGAAGATACTGGGGCAGAGGGAGGCCACAGGAAGTGTATTCTAGTGGAGAGGGAATTGTACTCACCTATTATTTGTTTTTTGTGAGTTAAACATTTATTGAATGCAGGTGTGGATGGCCTGTCTCATGCTAGGCAGTCCCTTCACTTGAGGCCCATAGTTTTAGCTTCTATAATAAATACCATCTGTGTTGTCTTATTTTTATGGTTCTTAATATGTGCCCATGCATTTTAATACTAAACATTTTAATACATGTCCCTTTAGTGATGGATGAGTCCCAGTGTGTTCTGAGATGCAGAATACTCCGTGACAAGGATTCACCGAGGCTTTACTTGCTTATTACAGATGTGATGGCTGTTGGCAGACAAAACCTCCATAGAGCTTGGGTGGTAGAAACTGAATCCCAACACTGATATTTCACTGCCTGTGCCGAGGGGAGCCTGGTCTTTCTGTGTTTCATACTAGCTCTACCTGGTGTAATCACCCCTCAAACCAAGAGTGCCTACTGAGAAGGCAGTGGACACTGTTAGAGGCAGCTCCCCACCCACCGCCCCATATTCCAAGGAACTGGTTGGTCTTTAATCCTGAACTGAATCACTGGATTAAGTAGCAACGATACTGGTTAGAAATAATGGGGTGTGGTGAGCAGCTTGGATTATCCCAGGATTTGGGTGATGTCAGGGTGGCTGCATGCTCCATCTTACACATTACCATTGCTTCACACCAAGTTCCTAGCAGCTTGCTGCTGTGTAACACAGCACATGTTTGACAAGTTACTGTGTTTGACTGGTTTAGGTCTGCTGGCTTTTAAGAAATGTCTCCTGGTGGGAATATAAAGACTGAATTGGAACCTTGTTTCCTACCTTATTTATCACGTTCCATCAATTCCAAGAGCTTGCAGGGCCCTAACACAAGGGACACGTAGGACTCCTTTGCCTTTCTTTGAGTCGGTAGCCTCATGTCTGTCATATCTGCCCTGGTTATGTCTTCCCCAGTTCCATTTTACCCTGATCTGGAAGATGAGCACTGAGAGACTCAGATGAATTTCATGGAGCTTTTTTATAATCAATAAACTTCTGGGTCGCAGGGTTCCAGAGGTTCTTGCCCACAGTTGCTATTTTCCAAGCAGAAGGCAAGTTCCTGGAACTATGAGACGCATAGACCACTGTGACTCTTCCCTTGCTCCCAGAATGCCTTGCTCTGTTTTTGTGAGTATCCTTCTAGGGACTTGATGTGATGGAATTGGATTTTCTTTTCCAGGCTGACAGATAAGGCAGTGAAGGACTATTCTGCCTACCGCTCTTCCTTTCTCTTTTGGGCCCTCGTCGATCTCATTTACAGCATGTTTAAGGTAAGGAGGCTGTCAGAGGCCCAGTAGCTTTCAGCAAGGGTGTAAAATATCTGCACTCCTGTCCCTGACCCTGCCTCAGTGCCCACATGGCTGCTCCTCTGCTGGCCTAGGGGCACTGTGTTCCTAGAAACAAATAGCCCTGACTGTGGGAGGGATTGACACTGGCAGCCTTGTGCCTTGCACCCGTGATGTACACTGTGAAGTACATTTGTTTTGTTGTTGTTGTTGTTTTTGAGATGGAGTTTCGCTTTTGTTGCCCAGGCTGGAGTGCAGTGGTGTGATCTTGGCTCACTGCAACCTCCACCTCCCAGGTTCAAGTGATTCTCCTGCCTCAGCCTCAAGTAGCTGGGATTACAGGTGTGCACCACCACACCCGGCTAATTTTGTATTTTTAGTAGAGACGGGGTTTCACCATGTTGGCCAGGCTGGTCTCGAACTCCTGACTTCAAGTGACCCACCCACCTCGGCCTCCCAAAGTGCTGCTATTACAGGCATGAGCCACCGTGCTCAGCCCACATTTGTAGCTGAGATCACTCCCGTCACCTGCTCCTGAGTCTGCTCCAGGCTCACCTGTGCAGGAGGACCTTCCCTCCTGGGTCTCTCTTTGCTGCTCTTGCCATGCCATTGGGATAAGCTCTGTTGCCCTTAGGGGGTCTGACTTACCACAGCCAGCTTATATAACAGGACCCTCCTCTCTGCCTTGAGAGAATCTGAGTTTTTGAGTTGGTTCCTTTCATCATTGGAATGAAACAGCTCTTGGAAGCACATTGACAAGTCCCTTTGTTCTGGGGGATGCAGATGGGAAGTGTACGGGAGGGAATGCAGCCACTTGTTGGAGACTGTAGGTTCAGGTGACACAGCACCTAATAAGGGAGCCTTAGGAGGAATGAAGTGAAATTCTGTTGTTCCTGGAGACAAAACACACGCTCCGGGGTGTATGTTAGTATGCTTTGACATAGGCTGGGAGCACTGTCCTTCGAGGGGCTGAAATGGCCTGCCTGGCTTGAGGCGGAAGATGAGGCAGCAGTAGGTAACCTACCTCCCTGTCTCCTGTTGATTCTCATAGAAGGTGCCTACCAGTAACACGGAGGGAGGCTGGTCCTGCTCTCTCGCCGAGTACATCCGCCACAATGACATGCCCATCTACGAAGCTGCCGACAAAGCCCTGAAAACCTTCCAGGAGGAGTTCATGCCGGTGGAAACCTTCTCAGAGTTCCTCGACGTGGCTGGTCAGTGTCAAGGTTTTATCTTTTAAAGATCCTCTGCGGCAAACCCCCATGTCTTCCTCAGTATGAGCCAGCCTGTCAGCTGCCACCAAAAGCCCTGGGAAAGATGTGTACATAGCAAGTCACCAGTAACAAGAACAGCAGCTCTAACGTGTACTGAGCACTCTGTCTTTCCCAGGATGGCGCTGTTCACTGGACGTGATCTCAGCCCTCGGGGCAACCCTATATGAGGCAGAAGCTTTGGTTATCCCCATTTTATAGATGGGATAAATGAGGCTTTGAGCATCAAATACGTGGCCAAGGGAGCATAGCTAGAAAGGGACCCTTTTTGAGTCTGTTTTTTAATGGCAGTTCAGAGAATTCACATGCAAATGGGAATACCCCTGTCTTCCTCCTGCGTCTGATGTTAACAGCTGCCCCCAGGGAGACAAGGGCAACCAAGCAGGGCCGCTCTGAACCATGGGTGTGGGAGACGTGGTCAGACAGTTCCTTATCCCACTGCTAGTAAAATTGAAATTCTTTGTATAACAAATTTGTCATTCTGTTTGCAAACAAACACATTAGAATTGGTTTGAATTTCATAACCAAGCACCAAGTGACAGCAGGGGAGGTGACCTGGCCCCTGCCTGGGAAATCCACATAGGGTTAAAAAAGACAGTGCCCTCTCAGGGTGTGGGCGCCGCAGCCCCTGTCAGAGCGCCCTCCCTGCAAAGGTCAGCTCCCCAGAGCCAAAGCACAGGTAACCAAACCTGCCAGCTTTTTTTTTTTTGCCAGCTCTTTTTTGTGAACTTGTTTCACTTTCTTCTGGTGTTCATTGTGGGAATTTTGTAAAGTATAAAGAAGCAGGAAGACAAACTCCCCCCAGATCCCACTCTTAGGAGAATGCCTCTGCTTACGTTTTCTCTGACTTGTTATCCTCTGGGAATGAGACCCACTAAAGGGCCAGAGTGTAGCTCAGTGTGAAATCCTCTTTCTTCCCAGCTCAGAGCCAGCTGACCAATTCTCCCAAAAAGCCCTGCCCCTCTGCATTGGCCACCCCTTGCAGTGGCCTCAGTGGAGGCTCTGTGCTGGAATGGCCTTTGTCAGCTTGGTACCTGCCTCTACATCTGGGCTGCCTGTGCTAACGCTGCTCACCTCCGTGTGTGTGTTAACCCTACCACCTCCACCTCTTTACAGCTCCGCTGGCATGGTTTCAGTCTAGACGTTTAACCAGCATAATACCTTAGCACATGCCTTGCGTTCTTCGCAGAAAGTCAGCCCTGGGAACAGGTGGGCTGCCAAAGTTGTCAGTGCTGGGCCCTGTGCCTGTTGCATGAGCCTGTGTCCGTGAGAGTGTGGAAGTTGGAGCCAATGAGAGGAGGAGGAGGTGGGCAGGGGAAGGAGGGTCCCCTGGGCTCAAGCTCCCTGCCAGCACTGAGCTGGTGGCAGCACCCCTGGCCTGCAGCCAGCAAGAGCCAGAGCCCTTGCCAGGCAGCAAGCCTCTGTGCCTTCCACTCCTAGGTCAGGTTTTGACAGCACCACTTTATTACTTTGTTTAAGCTGTTAGAAAATTTGAGAACAGCAGACACACCCAATTCAAACGTGAGAACAAAAACACCTTCCAAAGCCAACTGGGGATGATCTGAGCCGCTCTCCTTCCTTGAGCCCAGATGCCTGGGCGCTGACTTCAGTTCAGAGGCTGCCAGGCCTTTGGGGTTAGCAGCTCTGTGGCTGTTTTACAAGAAGCTTCAGTGTCTCCTGTCCTCTGATTGGTGATGGAGGTGTGGGGCTACCGAGGCCTTGGTGCAGCTCGAGCACCTTCTGTGTGTGAGGCACTTGCACACGCAGGGCCTCATTTAATCCCTGCAGTGGGGCCGCAGGGCTTCTCCCTGTCTCTGTTTGATGGTTGAGGGACTGGAGCTCCTGAGCTTTGACAACCTGCTCAGGAGCTGAGGACCCACCATCGGATCAGAGCTCAGAAGAAGCTGAGGTCCTGCTATCCTGCTGTACTCCTCCCAGCCCAAAAGGGCAGGGCTTTCTTTGGTCCCAGCTCCCTTTGAGAAGATGGTTAAGACTGCGGGCACTCTCCCTTCAGAACCTGCCTTCCCTTTCGCACTGGGGGTCAGTGGATTTGCACATCCCTGGGTGTCCCTGAGCCAGGTGTGGCCTCTGCCACTTCACCCCCAGCAGCAGTGCCTGCTTCTGGAACAGGACTCCTACGGAACAGGGTTTTGCTTGATGACTGTCTCCCCGGTCATGCTGGTATCCAGTGAGCACCCGGGCCAGAGCTTGTCGGGGCACAGTGGTGTGTGCTCTGCTAGATGCGGCAGCTGTGACTCAGGGGGAATGAGGGCTGCACGCCCGCTCCTGATGCGCCTCTGCCTGCTGTGCTTTGCAGGTCTTTTATCAGAAATCACCGATCCCGAGAGCTTCCTGAAGGACCTGTTGAACTCAGTCCCCTGACCATCACACAGAAGCTGCAGTGGTGAAGATGGAAGCTGGCCTGCCTTCCAATCTCTGTTCTCCCTCCTCGTGCGTTGAGTTCCCCCTACGGATGCTGCATTGTGACCCCGCCCTCCCCTCTCTCATTTTTCTTGGCGTGGCTTGGGGTTTTTAGGCTTCCTGTTTTATCTTGTGTGTGTGGTGCACTAGCTATGAAGTTGTCTGTAACCCAAGCCATCAACCGGCCTGTACATACCTAGGAGCCGTGAGTTGCCCTGGCCAACTTCATACTTGAGTGTGCACATCTTGAGGAATAAACAAATGACTTAATACACATTGAAAAAGAAGGTGTTGCCTGCTGCTTCAGCTCATCCTCAGTGGCACTGGCCACATGATTTCCCTTGAATGCACAGCCATTTCCGGCATCAGCACGGGAAGACTCACATCAGAGTCAGTCTCCAGGCCTGCTGTCAGCGCTAAATGGAACCTGTCTATTCTTGGCCAGCGAGTTGGGGCACCACATTTGATGGTTATGGTTTTTCCCAAAACAAAGCCCATGCCTTGCTCTTAATATTTGACTTTAAGAGCTGGAACCCAAAGACACGTGGAACCCAGTGGTTTTTAGCCCTGGGCTGAAGGGAGGCTCCTTGGAGCGGGGCACAGTCTTGTTGGACCACAAAGGCCTTGGGAGAATTTGACATTCTCATGCTAGCCACGAATCAGGAATCCCTTGGTGACTTCTCTTCAGGACTGTCATATTAAGAGAGGCCTGGGGCAGACTTAGGATCAGAATAAAGAGCATGGCTGCTGTTTACATTGCCAGGCACCCAGTATGTCTTAATTCTAATCTCTTCAAGAAAAAGGGCCCATGAGCTAGAGCTGCCCGCCCAAGGGCTCCCAGCCAGGGGCTGTGGAGTTGTCAGGTTTGTGACTGCTGTGGCTGCCGCTCCTGGAGGCCTCTGAGACCTGCTCCCCTACATTCATGGGCAGCAGGATTCCCCAGAGCCTCTCCAGACTTCAGGAAAAGGTTCACCCAGATGTTGTCTTGTGGGAGGGAGAGCTCGCTAATGCCCGTCTCTTGTTTTTTTTGCGGGCCACTCAGCCGACTGACATCGGCCTCCCCTGTCTGGATGGCCATTCAGTTTCTGTGGCTCATTCCTCAAGGCAGATCATCTGGGACTCGGGGGTGGTGGACAGCAGCCTCTAGGCTCCTGTAGACTTCCACAGCCAGGACTTCACGTCCCTCCCCAGAGCCCCTGACTGGGCAGCCACAGGCAGGCATGAGTGTCGTGCCTGGACTAAGCTGGAGTGACAGGGCGTTTGTGGCAAGGGCCCAGCTGGAAACCCTCGCAGACCATGCATGTGCTGGCTTGCATGAGCACACTTCAGTGTTTGTGGTGGGGACACTGGGCTTCTGAGAAACTGGCGTGGCTCCGGGAGGGGAGCAGCATGGTTGAAGCGCGGCCAGGCACTCACTCCTTTGTTCTGATCCCAGCTCCACCGCCTTCTGTCTCCAGACTCCTCACCTGTAAAATGGGATGTTGGTGTCTTTGTGGCAGAAGGGTGCTGAGGTTTCCATGAGCCAATCTGCCTGCCATGTAGTCACTAGTAGCTTCTCTTACTGTTAGTGAACTTGTTTTAGTCCAAAGGAAGGCACCCATACCTCAGGTGAAGTCCAGGTGAGTTCAGTGAGGACGATGGAGACCCTGGTCTTGGCACCTTCCACGTCACACTGGGAATGCCACAGGCTCGCTCCCGCTGTGTGTCTGTGGTCGCCCACTTTCTGGTGGTCTCCGAGAGACCGATTCAGGTGTTAGGAGTGTGAGCATTGTTACATAACCTCCCTGTGAGGAATAAAGTAGAGCAGCTTCATCCGGGCCAGCGAAGCAGGGAGGGAGTGCGGGGAGCAGCCGCGTGAGCAGGTGGCAGGAGCCGCGCAGCACAGGCCGAGCTCACTGCTTCACGTGGCACGGGAAGGCTCAGCGCGTCTGTCATCACACCTCGGGGCAGTGAGCGTGGACCGGGTGCCTTCAGAAGCCTGCCCAAGGCCTGCTGCTCTGGCCCGAAGAGGTGGAGACACCAAAGCGCATTACGAGGTGTTTACTTATTTTTGTCTGCCCTGCATTTGTTTTATTTCTTGCAAAGGCCTCAGAGGATGTTGGCTCCAGCCCAAACACATCTTGTTTTCACTGTTAGAGCTTTTCCTGGTGTCTGCACCAGGGTGCTTCCAGTGTCTCTGCCAAGCTCCAGACAAGCTGCTGACACAGCAGCCATGAGGTCTGTGACAGGTTCCAGGGGGTGCTTTCAGCCTGCCCCAGCAGGAGGGGAGACTGGTCTGGGGAGAGAGCTGCACTCTCCAGGCCCAGGTCTCATGACAGGAGCATTGAAGGGCACCGAGCAAAAAGCCACTTAGCCCTCCCCTGTCTTGCACCATTACCTGGGCTCATTGCTTCTTGGGTCCGTCTTTCTCAACAGGCAGTCCCAGTTGGGGAATGAAGTTGACTGGCTACGCCTAATGATGGCTGTAATTTTAATCCCATAAAGTCCGAGTTCAGCGATCGAGTTGGGGAGTCAGCGTCAACACCTTCCTTGTAGAACGGCCGGAGCCTCTGGCGTGCCTCAGTCAGCAGCCGCCCTGGTGCCCGGCTGTCCAAGTGTGTTGATGTTAGAGGTGAAAAGGGAGGCCCCTGCCTGCACCTCCCCTCCCCAGGGGTGTTTGTTGAGACACCAGGGGCTGTGCTGGGTTCTCTGCATTTCGCTCTTGCATCACCTCTGTATGTTAGGTGGTGGAATTTCTGCCTTACCGATAGGGAGGCGGCCCCCAGAGGAGGTAACTCACCTGCTAGGGAGTCAGGAGCTGAGGGGTCTGTGGGATTCCAAAGATGACTCTGGGTCACGCGACTTCATTTGTTCCTTCCAGCATGTAGCAAGTGTCTCCTCGGTGCCAGGGACTTACCAGAGGCCGAGGGCACAGCATGCATCAAACAGGCTCTGTCCTCATGGAGAGGAGAGAGTCAGAACTGAGGGGTTCCACGGACATAAGGTGTGAGGTGGCTGTGTGGAGTGTAGACAGTGGGGACAGACTGTGGCTGGCATGCAGCTTGTGTGGGGTGGCTAGGTTGGTCCGCCACCAGCTCCAACCTGCCCATGGCCAGATTCTCACACCTGATTGCAGCGGGCATCCTCTGGTCACTTAGCAAACCTCAGCTGGATACCTAGTCTGTGCTTGGCTGTTAGCATGGGGTCCCCTTGGGGGACTGGGAGAAGCCAGAAAATAGACTTACTCTGCTCTCTAGACTGCAGAATGTAGCCCAGAGCTAGCCACTTCCCACCACCTTTCCACTCAGACCCAGCTCCTGGATCTCCCCTTCCTTCCCCACTGCAGTCCATTCTCCAGCACCCAGAGCAGTCACTTACAAACATGGTGCAGGCAGTTGCCCCTGAAACTCTTTCTCCTCCCAGACCCTCTCCAGCCTCCCTCCTCCCCACTCCCTCTCAGCCTCGCTCCACACGCTCGCTCCCTGCTTCATGCTTTGTCCTGTTAGCCCAGATGTTTGTGTGGCTCCTCTCCTCCCTCCACTCAGGTCTCAGAGATGCCCCGGAGCCCCTGTCGTGAGAGCAGTGCCCTCCAGGGCCCTCTGCCCCTGCCTGCTCTGTTTCGGTACTTTCCACCAGCCTCGTGCAGCTGTGGTCAGCTCACACGTTCATGCGCATGTCCCGCCCATCATCTCCCTCAGCTGCGTCCTGCTCGTGGCTTTTATTTCCTGCTGCATCTGCAGGGCCTAGAACAGTGCTTGGTGCATAGAGGACACTCGGGGAGTGTTTGACTGAATGATGGGGCTGTGTCAGGATCTCCCAGGGAACAGTCAGCCATCTCCACAACCCTATGCCTGACTCTGGGATGGTGGGCAGTAAATCCAAACCTGATTCTAGTGACAGGCTGGAGCCAGTGGGCCCGTGAGGGCCCTTCCCCACCGTCCCCTGCCCTTTGTTTTCCTGCAGCAAGGCTGGGCTGAGCCCCTGGAACATGCTGGAGGCAGAGCTGGCTCAGACCCAGGCTGGAGTGCCCAAGTCAGGGCTCCCGCCAGGCTCCTGCTCCAGGCTGTACCCCTTCCTCCTGCCACAGATCACCTTGGCAGGCCCATTCCTCTGCCTGGAGCTAGGTCTGGTCTCCCACACCATAGCAAGTCCTTTTCAAGCCGGAGTGGTTCCCAGCAGCACCAAGAGGACGGCAGAGATGGACAAGGTAAGTCCCCAGACTGAGCTCCCCGGAACTGGCTGCTGACGCCTCCCTGGGGCGAGGCCTGGGTGAATCCCCTGCCTTCTCTTGGTGCCCTTGGTCTTCTTTCTGCCCCCAGCCTGGCTGGTGGCTCAGATGCAAAAGGGGCAGAGCAGCCTCTGAACAGGAAGGGAGCTGAGGGCTGGCCTTTATTCAGGGCCTGCATGAAGCTGATGCTTCACTTGCGGCACGTCCTTCCACACTTGCGGCCGTCCAGAGCAGCAGGTGGATCCCCTTCTCCACACAAACAGGTGCAGAGAGACTGATGACCCACCCAGGCTCACACAGCGAAGGGTGGAGCCACGATAGAACTCACGTGTGTTTGGCTCTGAAAGCCCCTCTTCAGAGAGAGCATTGCTGACGGCGGGGGAGGGGGAGAACTGGATGCTGTTAATGCTGGGGTGCGAGGACCAGGAGGAAGAGGGTGAAGGCTGACTTGGGGAGTGTGACCCAGTTTTCTCCCTCCTGTCCCCGTGGCCAGCGGAGGCAGCCTCAGGGCCCCGTACCCGAGGATGCAGCCGAGAGGTACATATCCTACGGCTGCATTGCATGGGCTCTGAATTTGGGGTGCCACTCCCCATCAGAGGGCAAGGGCTGCATGGTGTAGAGGCAAGACCAAGGGCTCGGAGGGAGCCCAGCTCTGCTGTGGGACTGCAGCCAGTTTCCTACCCTGTCTGTGCGGGTGAGGATTCAAGGAACAGATGCAGGAGAAGGTCCTAGAACCTGGCATAGCCCAGGCACAGCTGGCCTTAGCTGTGACCGTCAGTGTTACTGTATCAGTGTGTCAAGGAATCACAGATGACAGGGCTTGGTGGCTCACGCCTATAATCCCAGCACTTTGGGAGGCCAAGGCAGGCGGATCACTTGAGGCCAGGAGTTTGAGACCAACCTGGTCAATGTGGTGAAACTCCATCTCTACTAAAAATACAAAAGTTAGCCTGGCATGGTTGTGGGTGCCTGTAATCCCAGCTACTCGGGAGGCTGAGGCAGGAGAATTGTTTGAACCCTGGGAGGCAGAGGTTGTAGTGAGCTAAGATCACGCTACTGCGTTCCAGCCTGGGTGATAGAGCAAGATTCCATCTCAAAACAACAACAAAAACTAGAATCACAGAATGTCTGGGGGAGGATCCCTTGATCTCCACATCACCCCTCTCCTTGTCTTATGGGTGTTAGGACAGATGCCCACCCTGATATACATACACACACATGCGTGCGCGCACGCGCGATGTACACGCCTTCCAGGCATGCACGAGTTCAGTTGCTTTGGTTACATCTGTTTGCTTTCATGGTTCATTTCTGTCTCTCTGCTCTGTTTCCTGCCCTGCGGGGGGAGCTACTCCCTTCCTACCCCTCCTTATCTATTGCTCAGTCTTGGAGCTTGGCCTGGTCCCCGTGTATTGCCAACTCACCCCCTTGGCCTCCTTGACGAGCCGGGAGAAGCTGAGCAAGGCATGTGCAGAGGCAGAGCCATCTCCGCTGCCGCTGGGCCGTGTCAGAGGGACCCCACCCTCCAGAGCATCAGGACCCCAGCCTGGGAAGGGCGGGCCGCCAGCTGCCATCTGCCCTGGTAGCTGCCCCTGGCCAAGGTGACCGGGGTCAGCACCCGCCGCATTTCACTCTGTGCCCCTTTGCCCTGACTTCAGAGCTTGAAGGTGAACTCTGACCCCTTCACTCTAGGGTTGGGGACGGTGGGCACAGAGAGCAGGAGGGGACTTGCCTGAGGACCCCTATTTGCAATCCGTAACTCTTTCCCACGTGGCACACAAGCCAACAGGGTCCCAGGCACGTGGAGCCTGGCAGCATTCCAGGTGGGCACCCAGAGGTATGATGACTTCCTGGAGGAAAGAGTGGGATGGGAAGTACCCGGCTTGAAGTGTGGAGGGAGCTGGTGCTCTGTTTTAGGCATCAAAGTGATGGATGGGGTATGAAGACAGGTGTCCCGCCAGACCACCTCTTCTGGCTTCTCCGGGCTCTAAGTCGCTGCTGACCGCAGGCCACAGGCTTCCTCCTGAGGGATGTGGGGGTTCCGCCCTCTGGAAGCCTCCTGGGACATTGCCAGAGGTTGGCCAGGCCTCTCAGGAGCAGAGAGATGAGCTCCTGGGCACTGGGGTGAGGAAGCCGTGGGGAGAGGTATCTAAGGCCACCACCTCTGACAGTGGTAGGGCCCACAGGGGGCATGGGGCAGCAGACTGCTTTGCTGGGTTTCTGAGTCCAGGGGCCTGGGGACAGGACCAGAATTAGCCCTAGGTGCCAAGTTTACAGGGGGAAATCATCCAGAGCCCCAAACTCTCACACAGGGTGGGAAGCAGGGGTGTTCTGGGCATGGGCAGGAGTGAAGGGCACAGGATCTTAGGCTCGTTGTTCTTTGGACTCTGTCCCTTAGGTCCCTCTGCCGCCTTTGCCCAATGACCTTGCCACCCCATCCACCCCTTGTGTCCATAAGCCAGCTTGGTCCCTACAAGAGGTCCTGGCTGGGCCCCCAGTTAGGCTGTTCTGGCTTCAGAGATCTGGGAACCTCTCCACAGTCACATTTACTGAGCATACACTCCCGCAGAATCACCATGCCTCTCATGATCTCGAGTCCCTGGTACTGTTCTTCCTGTTTTACAGATGAGGAACCTTAGACTCAGAGAGGCAAACTCACCTGCCCAAGGCAGCACAGCCCATAAGTGAGATGGAGCCCCGGTCTGCCCAGCCAGCCTGAGCCCTGCTGCCTCACCTGGTCCTGCTCCCCATCTGGTCTGGGCATGGATTGGGTTAGATCATCCCAGCTCCCAGCAAGAGGGCACAGCTCTGGGAGCCAGGGCTTAGCCAGGTGCCCGGCAGGCAGACACGGCAGCCGCAGCCCAGGGTTAGCTGGCCGCAGGCTGGGAACCGCGCTTGGGGCCGGGCAGACAAGGTGCAAAGCCCTGGGGACCAGCTGCAGGCTGGGATGACGGTGAGCTCTGTGTGCTCTCATGCCAGAACAAACAGGGCAATTAGGAGGTGGCTTTTGTTTGGCGGGGCCTGAATGCTGGGCTTAGAGCTGCGGCTTCTTCAGCCTCGACCCCCTCATGTGGCGGGAATCTGCTCGTTCACAGGGACAAGGTCACATGTGACAGCAGACAACAGGACAGTGCCACTCTGTTTTCTCATCCAGCTTCAGAAGTGGTGGCTGGAGGGCTGCTGCTTTTCACAGCACAGTGTGACCCCCTCCCTCCCCTCCTCTTCCGGCAGCCAAAAGGCTCCAGCCACCTCAAAAGCGATCACAGGGGTGGCCCAGGCCACCGGGCGCGGGCCCAGCACCTTCGCATTTCTTTCCCTCTGGTTTCTGCCTTGGGGCCCCACATGGAACCCACTGTGCAGGGCTGCATTCCGTCCCCTGTGGTCGTGCCCCGTGTCACCTCTCTCTGAGGCAGGCACTATTAATCCCATTCCAATGAGGGGTTAGGGGCTCAAGGCTGAGGCTACCTCACCCAAAGGTGGGGCTCGGTTAGGGGTGCTGGGTGAAATGCAAGGTGCCAAGTTCAATCTGAATTTCACATCAACAACAAACACATGTAAGCCTCCCACGGTGGTGGGGCCCACCACGGGTATTGGGCGGCGGGATCTGTGCTTTGCTTAGTGGGCTGGGACAGGTCCAGAATTAGCTCCAGGTGCCAAGTTTACAGGGGGATCAGCCAGAGCCCTGAATTATTACAGACTTTTTTTTTTTTGAGACAGAGTCTCACTCTTGTCCCCCAGGCTGGAGCGCAGTGGCATGATCTCGGCTCACTGCAGCCTCCACCTCCCGGGTTCAAGGTTCAAGCAATTCTCCTGCCTCAGCCTCTTGAGTAGCTGGGACTACAGGCGTGTGCCACCACACCCAGCTTAATTTTTGTATTATTAGTAGAGACGGGGTTTCACCATGTTGGCCAGGATGGTCTCGATCTTCTGACCTCATGATCTGCCTGCCTTGGCCTCCCAAGGTGCTGGGATTACAGGCGTGAGTCACCCCACCCAGCCATTATTACAGTCTACAATATGGACTACACTAAAAAATCTACTCACCGTTTCTCTGAAATTCAAGCTTACCCAGGCAGCCTGTATTTTTATTGACTGAATCCGGCAGTCCCAGCACAGGTGCTCACTGGACGCTCTGAATAAAGCCGGCTCAGGCCCTGACCTCGGGGTGAAGCGGGAGTGGCCACAAGAAACAGACCTCTTGGACACTGAACTAGAAAGGAAGAGGTGTTCATTATGACGCCCGGGAGCGAGGCTTGACGTTTTGTCCAAATGGCCAAGCTCCACTAACAAAGAGGAGCTCTGCCTATACAGGCTTACACTCTAGATATTACGTGTGAAAGGATCTTAGTTTTACAGGCTTAGAAATTACACGTGAAAGGGTCTTGGGTTTACAGCTTTAGAAATCACATATGAAAGGGTCTCGGATTTACAGTTTTAGGAATTACATGTGAAAGGGTCTTGGGTTTACAGCTTTAGAAATCACATATGAAAGGGTTCTGGTCTCCGGATGGAGGAGTGGGGTGGGAGTTTGATCTTGTTTAAGTGAAAATAGTGTCTTCCAGAGAGATTCCTCCAATCCACACCTGCGATCTTATAGGAAGGGGATTTAGGAGGCACCAGTCGGCCAGCCTTTTCTTCTATTGAAATGCAGTGTGGAGGTCAAGGGGGAGGTGATCCTAGATGCCAGGGTCTCCTTCCTCAGGGGAGCCCCCTCTGCTTCAGCCGGAGAGACAAGTCCTAGACACAGGTCCCCACGTGGAGGCCAATGGAGCAGCTTCGCATGTCTGGAAACTTCCAGGTCCACAGGCCTGGAGTGTCAGGAATGGGGACATCGAGGGGCCTATCCGAGGGCCACGAGGGCCCTGAAGTGCTATGAGCAGGGAGGCAGGTTCCAGAAGCCTTGGTCCCTGCCTTTCTGCAGGGCTCCCCTCCACAGGACTAGGCTGCCACAGGACTGCTCCAGGCAGCTCCCAGCCCCACCCTGCCTCCTCTCTCTGATGGCACTCCCTGCTCTGCCCACCACATCTGCCAGCTCTGCATGGGGCCCTGAAGCCAGGGCTGGGTGGCACAGTGGTTGAGGTTGGAGTCTGGAGCCAGATTGGGTTCGGGGCTGGCTGTGCAGCAGCCCTTTACCTGGCCAGGCCTTTGGTTTCATGTGTAAGGTGAACATGCCTCATTGGGTTCACCAAGAGCCTTGCACAGAGGTGGCTCTGGAAGGGCGTCATTGGGTTATGAAGGACCTGCTCCTGTGAAGAGCCTTCACAGAAGTGGCTTTGGTTCTGTCTAAGGAAAACACAGCTGACAGAGGGCTCCCACAGTGACAAGAGCTGTTTGGAGGTAGTGAGTCCCTGTCATTGGAGGTATCCAAGCAGAGAGGCCTGTATACTGGCCAGGCCTCAGATTGTGTCACATGGGAGATGACAATGTCAACAATCATTTCCAACTCTATGGGCTGGGTGGCAGGTGAGGGCTTTGGTGTCAGACAGTCCTGGGTTCTAATTCTGGCCATGCGACCTTGGACAAGCTGCTTCCCCAGCAACCTCAGTTTTGTCCCTTGTAAAAGGCAGTCAGCAGCCTTGCCTCCCAGGACAGATGTGACTATGTTTGCAAAGTGCCCGGCTCTGAGCAGGTGCCAAGGAGTTGTGGGTTCTAAGACGCATCTCCCTGATGTGGGAACAGAGGCTTCTGAGAAGCCTTCCAGGGCCTGGCTGGGAGCCACCCCGTCCCCCTCCCCAGTTACCCTGTCTGGCGCCCCAGCCACAGGGTTGGACTGCGGTAAAAACGGCAGACAGGTTTCTCAGAATCCAAAGAGGACCTGGGGACAGCAGCAGCTCAGAGGGGAGAGCCCTCTGCCTCCCTGGGGCTTGACATTCCAGGGTGGGGATTGTGGGACCCAGAGCCTGGGCTACACTTGCCTTCCTGCCAGGGAGGGCAAGGCAGCCTTGAACCAGATGGGTGGCAGGGATGGCCTCAGGCTGGGCTTTCCTCCCTGCCATGTCCTGCTGCTCTGAGCACTGCACAGGGTCGCTTCTGGCCGGGGAGAGCCGTCAGCACAAGGCAACCAGCATGCACATGGCTGTTTTCATTCCATTAACTCCTGAAGGGTGGCGGGCCCTCAGGGGTCAGGTCCAATCCACCTCAGACAGGGAAACTGAGGCCCAGGAGGGACAGGACCTTGCACGAGCTCATGTTATCAGGCACTACCAGGCCCACAGCCTCATCAGAAGTGGGCGTAGGTGCTGTTCAGACCAGGGCTGAGCTGCCAGGTGCTTCCCACACCACAATTACCTGCCAAGGTGTGCCTTGCTCTGTGGGAAGTGCTTACGGGGAGTTTCATCCTATAACCACCCCATGAGGCTGGCACTATTATCCCCATCTTACAGACGAGGAAACTGAGGCCACCCCATCTGAAGTGACACAGCAGGGATTTAAGTCCAAATCCATGAGCATCCCCTCTGCCACCTCATCCTGGTCCTCAGCCCAGCTGGACACTATCTGGGAAATATACAGACTTGACTGGCCAGGACTGTGGGGACAAACACAAAGAAGTTACTGTCCCAGAGGCTGACCTGGCTGAAAGTGGCAGATCAATTCCAGCAGGGCTTACCGGGCAGCAAATCTGGCCTGCTTTTGGACAGCCAGCAAGGAAGAACGGTTTTCACATTTGTAAAGGGCTGAGAGAATATGCGACAGACACCATAGGTGGCCCTCGAAACCTAAGGCATTTCCTACTTGGCCGTTTCCAGGAAAATTTGCTAAGCCCCGGCTGAGATAAAGGCTGACCCAGGGATCTATGGAGGATTATAGGAGAGAGACACAGGCCTGGGAACCCCTGCCCCTGCCCCTGTCCCAGCGGCCATCCTCCAGGACACCTGCCTATCTCTCCACCAACACCAGGGAGGGAGGCAGCTCAGCGGGAGAAGACTGGCCTTGGGAGTCAGACAGACCGGGTTCCAGGTGGAGTTCTGCCTCTTGCTGACTGTGTGGCCTTGGGCACATGAATTCACCACACTAAACCTCTGTTTCCTCATCTGTAAAATGGAGATGATAATACTTACCTCTAAGAGTTGGCAGGGCATAATGGCTCATGCCTGTAATCCCAGCACTTTGGGAGGTTAAGGTGGGCAGATCTGTTGAGTCTGACCCACAGAACCTGACCCAGTGATGGATAAACAAATGCACTCAGATGCAGATATCCAGTGAAAGAGTGGGCTAGGGGTCCAGGCCACTCATAGACACTGAGGAGGGTGCTGTAAAGAGTCAGCAGCTGTGGTCCTTACAAGCTAGCACTGCAGGCATTTATTCAGTATAGATTTAATGACAAAGGCTTTGAGTCCACATGCTTGTGGATAATTAACATGGTCGCCCTCCTGCAGAGAGCAGTCCTACAGATGATCAAAGGCCATGTTCTGAGACCTAAGTAAACTAACTTATCTAGATCAGTTTCTTTACATCCCTTAGTTATCTACCTTAAGCTTTCAGGCACTGGATAAGAGAAGCTGGCTGCCTTCAGCCAAATCCTATTCCAAGGCTTTTGCAAGACCCTCTGGCCTTCCAAGAAGGTTTGTGTCCATTTTACAATTTTTCCCACCTCCCTGACTGAACTCTTACATGGATCACCTGAGGTCAGGAGTTCAAGACCAGCCTAGCCAACGTGACAAAACCCTGTCTCTACTAAAAATATAAAAATTACCCAGGTGTGGTGGTGCACACCTGTATTCCCAGCTACTTCAGAGGCTGAGGCAGGAGAATTACTTGAACCTGGAAGGTGGAGGTTGCAGTGAGCCAAGATGGTGTCACTGCATCCAGCCTGGGTGACAGAGCAAGACTCTGTCTCAAAAACAACAACAAAAAAAGAGTTGTTGTGAGAATAGAGATGTTTACCAGTAACAACAGCAGTCGTGGAGCTGGCAGGCTGCTAGGAGAGCTCTGCCTTTGACCTCCTGGTCTTCATGGCTACCTTGGGAGTCGCTCTCCAGGTGAGGAAACTGGGCCTTGGAGAGCTCTAAGGACTTGTCCAAGGTCACCAGGCTGGTGGCAGGCTGACTGCCAAGCTTACCCACTTTACCCCTCACTGAGACACGCCCAGGCTCTGTCTCAGGGAACAAGAGGGCATTGGTGTCGCCGCCTGAGGGTGGAGCAGCTGAGAGGAGCATGGCAGTGAGTGGCAGAAGTCCCAGTGCAAAGCAGCCTGGAAGGTTAGGGGAACTCACTGTGGTGCCCTTGGCAAGTCCAGGGGCAGGGTGACCCCAGGAGTCTGACCCGACGACTTAGGCCTACAGGAACCCGGGTCTTTGAGGAATCTGTGGGCTCTGTCCCCAGGCCAGTGTCCCTCAGGGCCCCGAGCAGGTCCAGAGGAAGCAGGGCTTGCTGGTCTCTGAGTCCTCTTCTCAGGATAGCTCTCCTGGAAGTCCCTGCGAGCTTCCCCTCACCCCACCTCCTGGGGTTGGGCAGGATAGGTATCTGAAGCCCCTGGGAATGCCTGTGGCTGGGCAGCGATACCAGTGACTGTCCACCCTGGCCACCAAGCATCCCTCCCTCCCTTCCTTATTGTTAAATGAACTGGTCAAGACAGGCTGCCACACTCTAGACACAGGACATGACTGTGTCCATGGCTACCACTGCCGCCTGCCCCTACCTAGATCCTGCTTCTTTGCATCACTGGCTCTGGTGTCAAATCTGCACAGGTGCATCTGATTGGCTAAGCCAGGTCCCAAGACCATGCAGCTGCAAGGGAGGCTGGGAAAGCACTGGAGGATCGTGTGGGTGTAGCCTCCTCTAAGCCGCAGGTGGCAGGTCCCAGACCAGGAAGTGGTCTCAGAGGCTGAGTTGCCACCGTCCACCAGGCAGAAGCTCAGCTTACCCAGCCATGAACTTGAAAAACAGAGATGGGATTTTACAGGGGAGCTTTGGTGTCAGACCGACTCTGCCACCTGGCATGCTGTGCACCCTGGGCAAATTGCTTAGCCTCTCTGGGCCTCAGTTTCCTCATCCCTAAAGAGGGGGTACTAATACCTACGGGAGGACTGAATGAGATTATGGCTGCTAAGCACTTAGCACAATGCCTGACAAGCCAGCAGGACCCATCAGTAACCATCACACGACTGTTTATTGTAAGCCACAGCACCTGGCACAAGGCGCGACCAGCAGACATCCACTGAGGCTGTTCCCAGTCCTGCAGCACGAGATTCAAGGCCAGGCGTCCAGAGGAGGCCAGAGGGAAACCTACAGATTGGGGCCGTAGGTCTGAGTTCCAGGGGGCAGAGGTGAAGGGATTTTAAGGGAAGGAGAAATCACATCTGGTTGGAGGATGGTATGCAGGCATCAGGAAGGACTTCCTGTAGGAGGTGGTGTTCAAGACAGGGGTTCCAAGGTGAAGAAAGCAGAATCTCAGAGGGGTTGAGGAGGGCTTTGGAGGGTTCTGGAAGGAGGCCAGCCCCTGAGGTCCTGGGTGTGTCTTGCAGCCAGCGTAGGTACTGCCAGGGGAATTTCTTGAGAAAGGCCTGGTTCCAGGTGTTCCTGTGGTGGGAGCTGGAAGGGGCTGCAGGTGCAGGGTGTGGCTAGAGGAGGCTGGGGGCAGGAGGAGGGAGAGAGACGGCAGAACAAGGGAAGACTGAGGAGGTGGCTTGGCTGCAGTGGACAGCTGCCTTGCCTCCCTGCATGACCATGCCCCTCTCAAGGCCCTGGCTGTCTGTCTCTAACACAAGGGTATTGGAAGGGACCAGCCCTTCCCCTGGTGCTCCTGGAAACCCTTGGAGGCCTCCCCTTCCTTCTCCAAGAGAACCACCTGGAGGCTGGACAATGATGCAGATTCTTGGTTTTCCCCAGCCCTGCCCCCTGAGAGAATTGCCCCCAGCACTAGTGATCATTAGCCCCTTCTTTAATATTTTGGTTTAAACCAACTCAACACACACTTGCTGAGCACCTACTAGGTGCCAAGTCCTGGGATGGACAAGGTACTTCCCCTGCCCGTGACAGGGTGAGTGGGTCCCAGATCACCTGACCCCCGTTCTAAGTGGGACTGACACAGGCAGCATATCAGTTTCTTTCCCCAGGGACTCTTCCCTGCTTTTCGGATGATGATGATGATGATAATGATGATATGATAGTGGCAGTGGTAATGATGGGGATGATGGTGGTGGTAGTGATGAAGATGGTGGTGGGGGGTTGATGGTGGTGGTGATGATGATGGTGGAAGTGATGATGATAGTGGTGGTGGTGATGATGATAGTGGGTGATGATGGTGGTGTGGTGGTGGTGGTGGTGGTGGTGATGGTGGTGATGATGGTGATGATGATGGTGGTGGTAGCGATGATAGTGTTGGTGATGATTATGATGGTGGTAGTGATGATGATAGTGGGTGATGATTATGGTGTTGGTGGTGGTGATGATGGTAGTGGTTGTGATGATGATGATAGTGGTGGTAGTGATGATAGTGAGTGATGGTGGTGGTGGTGGTGGTGATGATGGTGGTAGTGGTGATGTGGTGGTGGTGATGATGGTGGTAGTGATGATGTAGTGGTGGTGATGATGGTGGTGATGATGATGGTGGTGGTGGTGGTGATGGTGGTGATGATGATGGTGGTGGTGGTGGTGATGATAGTGGTGATGGTGATGATGGTGGTGGTGATGATAGTGGTGATGGTGATGATGGTGGTGGTAGTGACGATGAGAGTGATGGTGATGATGATGGTGGTGATGATGGTGGTGGTTGAGATGATAGTGGGTATGATGGTGGTGGTGGTGATGGTGGTGGTGATGATGATAGTGGTGATGGTGGTGATGGTGATGATGATGGTGGTGGTGATGATAGTGGTGATGGTGATGGTGATGGTGGTGGTGGTGATGATGGTGATGGTGGTGGTGGTGATAGTGGTGATGGTGATGATGGTGGTGGTGGTGATGATAGTGGTGATGGCGATGATGATGGTGGTGGTGGTGATGATGGTGGTGACGATGATGGTTGTGGTGATAGTGGTGATGGTGATGGTGATGGTGGTGGTGGTGATGATGATGGTGGTGATGGTGGTGGTGATGATGGTGATGGTGATGATGGTGGTGATGATGATAGTGGTGATGGTGATGGTGGTGGCGGTGGTGATGGTGGTGGTGGTGGTGATAGTGGTGGTGATGATGATGATGGTGGTGGTGGTGGTGATGATAGTGGTGGTGGTTACCATGATAGTGGTGGTGATGATGGTGGTGATGGTGGTGGTGATGATGATGGTGGTGATGGTGGTGGTGGTGATGATGGTGATGGTGGTGGTGATGATGGTGATGGTGATGATGGTGGTGATGATGATAGTGGTGATGGTGATGGTGGTGGCGGTGGTGATAGTGGTGGTGGTGGTGATAATGGTGGTGATGATGATGGTGGTGGTGGTGATGATAGTGGTGGTGGTTACCATGATAGTGGTGGTGGTGATGATGGTGGTGATGGTGGTGATGATAGTGGTGGTGGTGATGGTGGTAGTGGTGGTGGTGATGATGATAATAGGGGTTTCAAGCACTCACTCTGTGCCAGACCCACTTTCCGTGCTTCATCTTATTTGACTCCTCTCTTCTTACAGTAGCTCCTTAAAGTAGATGGATCATTTCCACTTTACAGCTGAGGAAGCTGAGACTCAGAGATGGTAAGTATTTTCCCTGAGGTCACAAGCAGAGGAGTAGTAGAGCAGCAATGTCAGATAAATCTGAATCCGAGATTTATCTGATATCAGAGATTTATCTGATTTCAGAGCCTGAAGACTTGGGCCCCTTTTTTGAATGTTTCATTCAACAACAAGGGAAGAGCCCAGAAGCCCTGCTTCTGAGCCTGACCCCCTGCCCTGTTCTGGCCCAGAGATCCCCAGCCTCTCTCCTGCCCCTAGCATCCCTCAAAGGTGCTGAGCCACCTATCCTGCCCAGCTCAGCAATGAGGCTGTGAGGGTATGACTTTGTCTTGGAGAGGGGCTTCCCAGGATGGACAAGTCCCTGGGACTGGAGACAGGAGCAAGTGGCTCTCCTTCAGCCAAGAACCCACCCAAAGTCTGGAACATGGCAACTGCTACCCAGGGATCTGTGGTGGAGTGGGGGTGGGGACATGGTGGTCCTGGGATCTGTGGTGGAGGGGGGGGTAGGGGAATGGTGGTCCTGGGATCTGTGGTGGAGCGAGTATTGGGGGCATGGTGGTTCCAGTTCTGGGTCAGCTGAGTTTCTCTGGAGCCTGGGTCAGTTCTGGGCTTAGTGTTGAAGGCCATCTACAGAAGCCAAAGGCGTTGACAAATGTCAGTGACGCAGAAACATGACCACACTAGTCCGATGTCATCATCCCCTGAATGAGCCTGCCTGGATCTTGTGAGGAATGAGAAAGCAGGAGCCCGTCCTCAGTACCCCCAGCCTGATAGAGGAGTCCCCAGTGAGATGGAGGAGATGGGACCTTGATGTTGAAACTTTCCCAAACCCCAAACTGTAGCGATCTGCTCAATATGTACACACAGGTGGGTGAGGTGTGCTGTGACAGGTGAGGCAAGTGCCTGCAGCCCAGCAAAGCTCTTCTTTGGGAGTTGCAAGCTGCCGTGAGGTGGGAGGTGCAGGGGTGTTGCTTGGGGTACATCCCTGGCTCCCATGGTTCTCCTAGGTGGCCAGGCATGACCCCCAGTACCCAGCTCCGGAGTGGGTTTAGGAGCCGCTGCTGTGACTCTGGACAATGTCAGAGTCTTTCCTTGTCAGCCCCCAGGGATGGAAGTGGAAATCCTGCATGGCAACTGTCACCTACACTCACCTCTCCTTCAAGGCCTGGCTCGGACTCATCACAGAGCCCTGTCCCTGTCCCTGTCCTGCAGCCTAGCTCAACCACACTCCCCTCCACACTCCCTCCTCCCACCAAGTCCACCCAGAAGCCCCACCCCCTTCCTCCTCCCACCCCCGCCTTGAACCTTGGGCTCCAGCTCCCTCTTTCCGGAGCCCTCCAGCTTCTCACCCATTCTGCCTTCTCTTCTGTGGCTTCATGCTGTGACCTTATTCCTCATTTTATAGATGAGCAAACAAGGTTGGGGTCATAGAGGGACCTTGCAGGGCAGGGCACAGTGAGTGATTTCCAGAGAAACACTGATGTCCCTTTTCCTTCACACACAGCATGTAGTTATCTTTTCATTCTCTTATTCAAAAAGATCACCCCCCTGCCCATACCCCCCCCCCCGCTTTTCCCCATAGCAATGAGCTGGTTCCTCTACCTGTGGGCTTCCTGTAAACTGGAAGTCAGGTCCTAATGCCTGGCTGGGGTCGTGGTAAAATGTTGGCAAGCCTGGACGATGCTGCATGGTTTGTTTGGCACATGTCTCGCCTGGCTGCCCACTGGGGGTAATGCCAAGTTTGATCACTCAGTTGAGGAGGGGGCCATCAGACTGAGGTGTGGCTTCTTGAATCCCTCATTCCTTCATTCATCTGATACCTCCCGAGCATCTTCTCTGCGCCAGGCATGGGGACGTGGACGTGAATTAGACATGTCCCTTGTGCTCTGGAGGACAGAGCACAGTCAGCCCAGCGAGGAGCAGACAGGGGCTGTCACCTGTGCTGGAGGACGGAGAGGACAGGACTGAGCCAACGCAGGAGAGGGAGGGATCGGGAGGCTTCTGGGGCTGAGTCGCAAACAGCTAGCAGGAGATGGACAAGTGGATAGGGCTTAGACGGGCGGAGGTGGGTGTTAGGGATGGCTCGGGAAGGACGTTCCAGGCAGGACGGTCAGGGAAGGGTGTGAGGCCGAGCAGCATGGAGTCGCTGGGGCATCACAAGCGTGAGAGGGGCTCTTGGATTTGCCCCTGTAGAGGGAAGTGTGACCCAAAGGCAGGGGCAGGGACCTGACACCTTGGTGTCCATCAAGGGGCCACCAGACACACTTGGCCACCCCTTCCCAAGGCAATGTGCAGGCATGAAGCCTGCTGGGCTGAGCCGCTTACTGTGCCACCTTCGGGGTGGGTACCCTCCACCCGCCTGACTGTCTCCACCAAGACGTCTCAATCCAGAACCCCTGCCAACCGGGTGGAGCTGGCAGCTGTCATAAAACCTGCTTAAAGAGGTGCATCTGCCCCTCCCCTCCCCCTCCCCCTTTCCGGTCTCTTTCTCCACCCCCTCCCCCTTCCCTCAGGTCCCCAGACAGGCCCAGGGAGGGTGGGAGAGCTGAGGTCTGCCGTGAGCCCCTGACGCAGCCCCTGCCTTTCTTTCTCTGAGCGGGGACAGGCTGGCCCCCTGCCCCGCTGCCCTGACACGCTGCCCCATCACCTCGGCAGAGCTGGTCCCTGGGCCAGGAGGCTATGGCATCATCTCCTCTTGGGTAAGCTCTGTCTGCCAGGGCACCCCGCCCCAGGGAGAGACTGGCACATGTCTGGGCACCTGAGCCCAGGCAGGCGGGGGTGGGGGCACAGGGAAGCAGCTCCATAGCCTGAGGTCCCTGTCTCTTGGGGATTTTCCCAGCCTGCCCTGGGGTGGGCCATGGTCCTTCCCATGGCCTGGTCTCCATGAGGTGGGAATTCTCATCTTGTGCCTCTGGATCCGAAGTTCAGAGTCAAGGATGCCTGAGTTTCAGGAGACAGGGGAAGCAGAGAATTCACTGCGTTCGTGTTCCTAAATGCCAGGGTGGGGCCAGAGGGCCGTGCAGGTGCCCCCAAAAGGCAGTGAGACCACTGGCCTATGAGGAAGCAGCCCCACCCACCCTGGCCTTTCTGTTCCTCCAGCAGCCAAGCCTGTACCCCTCAGGGCCTTTGCTCAGCTGTCCCCTCTGCCTCGCAGGGTCACAGACTCCTTCAGGGCACCCAGGTCTCTGTTCCTGTCTGCTGGGCGAGGTGACATATCTCCCAAGGGGCCTTTCCCAGGCATCCTTCCAATATCGCCCCCTTCCCTCTCTATCCTAGGGCCTTTTCATAGTCTTCGTAGCACTCGTCCCTCCCTGAAGTGACTGTGCTTATCTGCTTGCTCACGTGTTGACAGCTTGACCGTTGGCCTCCCGTGGTCATCGCTTGGTCACAGCCCTCTCCAGCTTGGGTGCAATGATCTCTCTCTCTTTCTTTTTTTTTTTTTTTGAGACAGAGTTCCACTCTTGTTGCCCAGGCTGGAGTGCAATGGCTCGATCTTGGCTCGCTGCGACCTCCACCTCCTGGGTTCAAGTGATTCTCCAGCCTCAGCCTCCCGAGTAGCTGGGATTACAGGAGCCGGCCACCATGCCCGGCTAACTTTTGTATTTTTAGTAGGGATGAGGTTTCGCCATGTTAGAGACCAGACCAGGCTGATCTCTAACACCTGACCTCAGGCAATCCACTCGCCTCAGCCTCCTGAAGTGCTGGGATTACAGGCATGAGCCACGGCGCCTGGTCTCTCTCTCTCTCTCTTTTTGAGACAGGGTCTTGCTCTGTTGCCTGCAGGCTGGAGTGCAGTGGCATGATCAGGGCTCATTGCAGCCTCAACCTCAAGTGATCCTCCTGCCTCAGCCTCCCAAGTAGCTGGGACTACAGGCATGTGCCACCACACCTGGCTAATTTTTAAAGTGTTTGTAGAGACGGAGTCTTACTATGTTGCCCAGGCTGGTCTCAAACTCCTGGGCTCAAGTGATCCTCCTGCCTCAGCTTTCCAGGGTATATGCATGAGTTACCTCACCCAGCCTCTTTCTCTCTTTTTAATTTACCATTAAAAATCACATATATATATTGATGGTGCACAGCATGATATTTTGATATACATTGTGGAATAACTAAATCAAGCTAATTACTTTATGCATTATCTCACAGGCTTATCATTTTTTTTCTTGTTGAGAACACTTAAAATCTAATCTCTTAGTAATTTTCTTTCCTTCCTTTTCTTTCTTTCTTTCTCTCTCTCTCTGTCTCTCTCTCTTTGAGACAGGGTCTTGCTCTGTTGCCCAGGCTAGAGTACAGTGGCACCATCACAGCTCACTGTAGGCTCAAGTGATCCTCCTGCCTAGCCTCCTGAGTAGCTGGGACCACAGGCATGTGCCACAATGCATGGCTAACTTTTTCAATTTTTTTTAGAGACAAGGTCCCACTTTGTTGCCCAGGCTGGTCTCAAACTCCTGGGTGCAAGCAATCCTCCTGCCTCAGCCTCCCAAATGTCTTTAAGCGATTTTCAGGAATACGACACATTGCTATTCACCATAGTCATCATGTTCTATGACAGACCTTTGACCTGGTTCCTCCCGTCTAACTGAAATTTCGTGTCCTTTGAGCAGCATCCCCCCAGCCCATGACAACCACCATTCCTCTGCTTCTGTGAGTGCGGTTTTTGTAGATTCTGCATATAAGTGAGATCGCGTGCTATTTGTCTCTCTGTGTCTGGCTTAGTTTGCTTCACAGAATGCCCTTCAGGTTCAATGTCCCACGTTGTTGCTAATGACGGGATTTTCTTCTTTTTTTGAGGCTGAATAGTCTCCTGTTGTGAATGTGGCCCAGATTTTCTTTATCCATTCTTTCGTCTGCAGACACGGATTGATGCCGTATCTCGGCTGCTGAGAACAGTGCTCGTGAATATGGGGGCAGCTGTCTCTTTGATACATTGATTTCATGGCCTTTGGATATATACCCAGCAGTGGGATTGCTGGATCTTATGGTGGTTCTAATTTTAGCTTTTTTAGAAGTAATTATCCATTAAGTATCAGATCCTTGTGATCTGAGATCCCCAACGGTAGGAGCAAAAAACTGTTCTCTTTGTACCGCTGGTTTTGAAGTACATAACCTTGAACATTTTTCTATCGGCAGCCTCACAGTTACTTTTCTCTTTGGCCTTTTGAGGTCATGTACTTTAGGGAAACTGAGGCAGCTATCAATTCATTTCTGTCCCCAGCCTCGTCACCTGGTCCTGGGCTTATCCCTACCTGTTCATGGGTACCTTCCCAATGATCCTGGGGTAGGGACCACGTGACTGTCATGTCTGAAGACGCCCAGTGCCTGACTGTTACCCCGTGCACAGCAGGTCTGTGCTGTCTGGGTGTTGAAAGAGGTTAGTGGAAGGGAAGGGGGAATGGCCACGCTGAGGGCCTCCTGGCTCCTCTGAGTTTTCACATCCTGTTATTTCTTTAAATGGAAGACCCTCCCAAACCCCACCCCGATATATGAAGAGCGGCCCAAGGTCCAGCCCCGGGGACATTGTCTCACTCATTCACCCGAATGGGTCACAGAGACGCCTTTGCAGAATTTCCAGGCCACCTGAAGAACAGCATAGAAAACACTGATCAGAAACAGCAGACTCATTTTGCAGATGGGGATGCTGAGGCCCCAACATGGGAAGTGACGAGGGCAGCATGGTGAGGGGGTGCTGAGACTGCCAGCACCCCCAGGGACCTCTCCACAAGCCCCTCGCACTTCTGGGTCGCTCCCAGCCCCTTGGCTATCGTGTTCCCCACCCTCCATTAGAAGGCCCTTTGTTCATGGGCCCTCCTTTACCAGGGCCACAGAGGGCTCTCAAAGCCAAGGTCTTGTCCCCAGTTGCCCCTCTGCCCCGGGGGAGAGGGGCTGCGAATCTCCAGAATGACTGGGGAGGGTGGGGATCCTGCAGATTTCTGGGGTGGGCAGAGACTTTGGAAACACCAGCAGTCCCTCCTTGTGGGCACTGGTCTGCTGCCTTGGGAGGCACCACACACCTGGCAGAGCCAAGACTCAGTTTCCCTTCTGTGGAAGCTGGGGGACACAAAGGCTGTTCCCACTGCAGGGAGTGGCGTCCCTGGCGGGGCCGGGGAAAGAATTCAGTGCTGAGCTCAGCTCGCTGACTCACTGCAGGTGCCTCTCCCCTGGACCAGTGGGGCTGCTCCAGCGGCAGGAACCCAGCTTCCCTGGGGCTCCCACGAGGCAGTGCTGTGGCTCAGGGGCCTGGTCCACGTGGCCCACGTGGTACACGTGTGGGGCTAATGAGGGTGCCTGCCTTCCTTCCTGGCTAGCCTCGCCTGCCATGAGGCCTGAGCAGAGCCGCAAAGGCTGGGCTCGGGGAGCCGCCCTCACCCTCGGGCGTGCCCTGGCACCAGCTCCTGCTGACTTTGGGGGTTTTGTCCTGTGCTGGGGCTGGGTGTCTCTGGTGAGACTCGGATGGGCTGAGTCCACCTATTTGAGAAGGAATGTCTGACCTGGGTGCTGATGGGACCCTGAGGGGCAGTGAAGCAAGTGAGTTAACCCTGTACTACAACACAGACTCTCCACCTTGTTTGTTGGTCCCAGTCAAAAGTGAGGGCAGCCAGGCTAGAAGCCCGGAGGAGGAGCGGGTGCGAGCACCAGACTGCCCCACAGGAGGTCTGCTTCAGACTGTGAACTCTGGTTCAGAGCCACACACCTGGGCGTCCTTAGGAGAAGATCCGGGGAGATGGGAACCATTCTGAGCCAAGCGATCCCCCAAAGAGGGAAGCAGAGGGTGCAGGGTGGTAGATGGGGTGTGCGAAGGGTGGGGCCCGTGTCGGTCTTTCAGCTCTGACACCCAGGGGCTTAGCTGAAGTCTCTTCCCCACTCTGAGCCTCTGTTTCACTGACCGTAAAGTGTGTTTACTCATCTGGACCCGGTAGGGCTGTTCTGAGGACCCAGCACCTTTACCAAGAGCTTTGCAAACTGTAGAGTGCTGTGAACATGGCAAGCCATTTTTATCACCTGTCATAGGGGGATGGATCCCTCCTAATTCCCGAGGTCCCCGCAGGGAGGCACATGGACCCTGCTGAGGCCAGGAGCCGGCAGGAGTAGGGGGGTGGTCTGCAGTCCTGAGGAAGGGATAGAGGCGGGAGGTGCCTGCCTTCACCTCCAAGGCGAGCTAGTTCAGGCCGAGGCTGAGAACTCCCTTGATTCCCTTGGGGCTCCTGCTGGGAAAAAATCGCTTGGCAGACAAAATGGGCTCGTCCTCAGTTTTAGGGAACACAGTGACCAAGAGTTGAGGGCAGCCGGGCTCACTTGGCTCCCACCTGTAATCCCAGCACTTTGGGAGGCTGAGGCGGGTGGATCGTTTGAGATAAGGAGTTTGAGACCAGCCTGGCCAATATAGTGAAACCCCTTCTCTACTAAAAATACAAAAACTTAACTGGGCATGATGATGCGTGCCTGTAATCCCAGCTACTCGGGAGGCTGAGGCAGGAGAATCGCTTAAACTGCGGAAGTGGCAGTGAGCTGAGATTATGCCACTGCACTCCAGCCTGGGTGACAGAGTGAGACTCCATCTCAAAAAAAACCCAAAAAACTTAAGTTAGGACAGACCTGGTTTGCTTCTTGGGTTTGCCATTTGCTAGCTCTGGCGAGGAGCATGTCCGAGGGGGGAAGGTGGCTGGTGGGAGGTCAGGGCCTGAGCTGGGGAGAAGCTCACCCATGGAGGGGTGAGAAGAGTTGGGGAGTAGCCTACAGAGGATGTCTGAGCTCTGGCAGTGAATGGAGGGTGACCAGGTGGGGAGGAGGTCTGGCGTGGAGGGCCAAGCCCGAGTTGAGGGGGGAGGGTGTCCCTGCGTGTGTGTGTGCGTGTGTGTGTGTGTGTGTGTGTGTGTGTGTGTGTATAGAGGAGGCTACTGAGGGAATGAAGCACAAAGCATAAAGCAAATAAAATAAAATAAAATAAAATAAACATGGTTATGCAGATATCTATGACATGCTGACTTTCAACCTAAATGCCCATCAAATGATGAATGGAGAAAGAAAATGGGATGTATATATTCTGTGTATAACAGAATGCCATTTAGCCAGATAACAGAACGAAATCCTGTCATTTGCAGCGATATGGATGATCTTGGAGGACATTATGTTAAGTGAGATGAGCCAGGCACAGAGGGACAAATACCACGTGATCTCACTTATATGTGGAATCTTAAAAAGTTGATTTCACAGAAGTAGAGTCCAGAATAGTTGTTACCAGAAGCTGGGGAGTGGAGGGAGAAGGAGGAAAGCTGCAGGGGTTGGTCCATGGGGATAAAGTTATACTTAGGAAGATTAAGTTCTTAATATTTTGTCACGCTGTAGGGACAATGTAGTAAATAACAATGTATCATGTAGTTCAAGACAGGCAGAAGAGCTTTTGAATGTTGTCATCACAAAGAAATGAGAAACGTTTGAAATGATAGGGTAATTGCTCTGATTTGATCATTGAACTATGTATACGTGCATTAAAACATCACAATTCTATCTCAAAAAAAAAGAAGGAAGCCTGGAATGTCACATCACAGCTGGAGTTACAAATATGGAGAGGGAGGAAATGAAAGGGAGCTCCGTGCTGTTGGATTGGAGTTTGAGATATCAGTGTGAACGCAGGGTTTTCGGTATAAGAGAGCAAGAAATAAAAACATATGCACACGTGAATGTTTATACTAGATGTTTACTGTACAGATACACATATGTGAGTGTGTGTGGACATATGTGCAGCATATATGTACAGTTGACCCTTGAACGATGTGGCCTTGTCTGCTGAGAGGGCCTGTGGGCAGCAACCCCCAGCAGCAGTGACACACGTGGCCCCAGATGTTGGCCTCTGTGTACCGTTCCCCACTAAAGAATCAAGCTTCCTCGGAGCCATGGCTGATGCTAGGGCTGGGGCAGGGAAAGGCTGGAATGAGCCCGGAAGATCTTTTTGTGCCAGAAAGTCAGGATATGCACAAAGAATGATGGAGATAGGTCAACATGCCCAGGAGCTACTTGAAAGGGCAGCTACCGGCCAAGTCTGGGGTGATCTGAGCGTTCAAATAAACAATGATACTCATGGATGATAACCTTTTGAATTCCATAAGAAAACATGAGTCCAGCCAGGCGCAGTGGCTCACGCCTGTAATCCCAGCACTTTGGGAGGCCGAGGTGGGCAGATCACGACGTCAGGAGTTCGAGACCAGCCTGGCCAACGTAATGAAACCCCGTCTCTACTACAAATTCAAAAAATTAGCCGGCAGTGGCGGCACGCACCTGTAATCCCAGCTACTCAGGAGGCCGAGGCAGGAGAATAGCTTGAACCCGCGAGGCGGAGGCTGCAGTGAGTCGAGATCCCACCATCGCACTCCAGCCCAGGCGACAGTGCGAGACTCTGTCTCAAAAAAAAAAAAAAAGAAAAGAAAACACGAGTCTGTATCGCGGCAAATAAATAAGTGAATAAATTGAAAGTTGATGAGAAATGGGATATTGACACAATCTCAAAGTATCTTCTCACAAAATACTGATTACAACGAGAGAAGGAATAACTTCGCGTTGGAGAAACTCGGCAGATTCCACCTTCATCAAGTGATCAAATTTAACATCACCTTTATTGAGACGAATCCAAAGTGCTTCCCAGCTGCCACCTGGGATAGTCCTGCCACAAACGCATGACCTGAATCTGCCACAAGGAAACACCAGCCGAACCCCAATTTGATGAAATAAGTGATGTGTAATCTTCAAAAGTGTCAAGGCCATGAAGTACCGGGTAACGGTTCCAGACTGAAGGAGACCTGATAATTTCATGCAACTCAGAGGAGTTGAGGAGACTCCTCAGGAGTCTGAACTGGGTCCTTTTGCTGCCAAGGCATTGTTGAAACAGTTGGCAAAAGTGGCGCCAGGTCTGTGGAGTGGAAGGCAGGAATGGATCGGTGCTAGCTCCCTGACTGGATGCTCTCGTTACGGTTGTGTAGGGAAAGGCTTTTGTTGGTAAAAAGTAGGTCGGCGATTTACAGTTCAATGGTTGCAGAAAAACAATTCTTAGTATTATACATGCAAATTTTCTATAAGTTTGCCAAGCTGTTTCCAAGCTTAAAAAATTATTAGTATAGGCCCCGGGCACAGTGGCACACACCTGTAATCCCAGCACTTTGGGAGGCTGAGGTGGGAGGATCGCCTGAGTCTCAGAGTTCAAAACCAGCCTGGGCAACATAGTGAGACTTGTCTCTACAAACAACAACAACAACAACCACAACAAACCAGCAACAAAACAAAAATGAAAGCAAACAAACGAAAAAACCCAACAAAAGCTAGCTGGGTGTGGTGGTACAGGCCTGTAGTCCTAGCTACCAGGGAGACTGAGGTGGGAGGATTGCTTAAGCTCAGGAGGTGGAGGTTGCGGTGAGCCAAGATCACACCACCGCTCTCTAGCCTGGGCAACAGAGTGAGAGCCTGTCTCAAAAAAAGAGAAATCATTGGCACAAAAACAAGTAACCAAAGAAGTCCAAAAATGAGCGTGTCTCAGGGTAGCGCTTGGGCAAGCTCTGACGTGGTATGTACCCGTCTAATGTCCATAATTAAGCGCATGACTGCAGCGCTTCCCACGTCTGCTGGACTTGCTGTGTCTTTCTGCTGATCTGTTACTTCTCTCCCTGCCCTCAAGTAACCTCCTCCAGGAAGTCCTCCATAAAAGTTCCATGCGCATTGGTGGCTCTGGACACCCGTCATCTTCCAGGACCTCACCTCCAGCTTTGTTTTAATTCACAATTGCTTGTAGCACAGGAAGTGAAGGTTGGACTGGATGCCACGCTGTTCCCATTCCCACCCCTCCTCCTGCTCTAACCTTCCAGCATCCCCTAATCTGGGTGTCCACTCCCTTCCTCCAAACAGGCTCCTTCTCAGAAGTCACTACCTGAGGTCAAGCCCATGCCTGTTACTCCTGTCCCAGATTCGCAATGAATCTGGTTCATTCCTCTGCTTCTTGGCAGGGCTGTTCTTAAACTGGCTTGGCGAAAGAGGGTCTTATCTCCTACCAGCATTTCCGGGAAACACAGTTTCAAAAGCACGTGTCCCATCACCACGCAATCTTCGCAGGCTGGGCTGCCTCAGAAGGAGCTGTGCATTCTGTCACTCATGTGCTGGCTCCTGCACTCATCCACAATTATTCATTGATGGGAGCCACGCCCCCCTGCCAGTCACAGTTGCAGTGGTCGGCACTTGGAGGGCATTTGCCCTGTGTCAGGCCCTGAGCTGGGTACTTTACCTGTATTAGCTCGTTTCGTGCTCACATCACGTGAGGTAGCTATGGTTGTACCTGCATTTTACAGATGAGAAAACAGCAGTGCAGGGAGATGAAGGCCTTGCCCAGGGCGCTTTCTCCGTGATGGGTTTTTAGGCACTGTGCTGCCAGCTTTGTTTACATTTTGCTTGGTTATTCTCCCAATAACCATGCAAGGTCCTTAACATTCTTCTTAAAAAAAAAAAATATATATATATATATTATATAGACAGGGTCTTGCTCTGTCGCCCAGGCTGGAGTACAATGGCACAATCACGATTCACTGCAACCTCTGCCTTCTGGGTTCAAGCAGTCCTCCTGTCTTGGTCTCCCAAAGTGCTGGGATTACAGATGTGAGCCACTGCACCCGGCCTATTCTTCTCATTTTTAAAGGAGGTTTGAGGCCTATACAATTTGGTGGTATTGGGGTGCTCTTTAAGAAAAAGAATAGTCAGGCACGGTGGCTCACACCTGTAATCCCAGTACTTTGGGAGGCCAAGGCGGGCGGATTACGAGGTCAGGAGATCAAGACCATCCTGGTGAAACCCTGTTTTACTAAAAATACAAAAAATTAGCTGGGCATAGTGGCATGCGCCTGTAGGTCCCAGCTACTCGGGAGGCTGAGGCAGGAGAATAGCTTGAATCCAGGAGGCGGAGTTTGCAGTGAGCCGAGATCGTGTCACTGAAGTCCAGCCTGGGTAACAGAGCAAGACTCCATCTCAAAAATAAAAGAAAAAGAAAAAGAAAATCTTATTTTTTTCTTTCTTGTCTCCCTCCCTCCCTCCTTCCTTCTCTCCCTCCCTCCCTTCTTTCCTTCCTTCCTTTCTTTTTTTTTTTTTTTTTGAGGCAGGGTCTCACTCTGTCACACAGGCTGCAGTGCTCAAGCTGCAGTGCACAGCACAAGCTCGGCTCACTGCAACCTCTACCTCCCGGCCTCAAGCAATCCTCCTGCCTCAGCCTCCTGAGTAGCTGGGATTATGGGCATGTGTCACCACACTCAGCGAATTTTTGTATTTTTAGTAGAGATGGGATTTTGCCATGTTGGTCTCAAACTCCTGGCCTCGGCCTCCCAAAGTGCTGGGATGACAGGCGTGAGCTGCCATGTGCCTGGCCTAAGATATCTTACTTCACAAATTGTACACAAATCCCCAAGCAAGTGAGCCCATTGCTAGGGCCCCTCCCAGGGCCTTGCAGAGACTGTGAAGTTCAAGGTCTCTCAGCTTCCTGGGAAATCCACCCACGTTCAGAAAGGTGCACTAACTTGACTTGGGTCTCTCAGCTCACGAGAAGATCTGACTCCGTTTCCTGGGTGAGGCTTCCCTCTTCTCCATCCTTCTCCCCTAAATCAGCTCCACTTGCTAAATCATGCCATACTGTCAAGGTGAGCTAGGGTAGGTGTGGAGGGGCTATGCCTGACCTTGGGATGGGGACGGGCTTAGAAACCCGAGGCCTAGGGTGGGCTTCACAATCCCCTTGGGGGCTTGAGTCAAGAAGGCCTTTCCCTGGGCACTCAGCCCCTCAGATACAGATTTAGTGGTTCTGGGGCAGGGCCTGGGAATCTGTATTTGTAATAGGTCTCCAGGAGAGGCAGCTGCAGTTGCCCTTTTGGGACCCACTGCTCCAGGGGCACCCCTCCTGCCCCAGCAAACTCTGTGTCTGGCTCCCTTCCAGGCTGGGCCTGGCTCTGTGGGCAGAAGTTAGTGGTGACATGCTGTAGGTTGAGCGGGCCTCACTTCAGAGGCATGCAATTAGCAGCCACGAGAACAATGCCTTGGTTTCCATCATTACCCTCCAAGCCTGGCTGGTAATTTGTTGCTTCTTTCATTGCATTAACAAGCTCTGGCTTGAGAACGGGGAGGAGAGCTTTTCCTTATCCCCGGGCATCCCCGAACACCTGCTCCAGGTGGAGTGGGGGCACCGTGGGAGCGCAGGAGAGACACCTAATGCCTTCAGGTGCAATCCAGGAAGACTTCTTGTGGGAGGAGGCTGCCAGCAGGACCCAGAAAGGAACTGGCATTTGGCCAGGTGCCAGGGATATCACAGTAGATGGGGTAGATACTGTCCATGCCCTTGGGGCTTGCAGTCTGTTGGAGACCAGTGAGTACAGAAGCCACTGCATCCCCAGAGAGAAATGTGCTCATGGATCAGAGAGACTCCCCCTCAGCTGGATGTGGGCGGTATCACGGCAGGCTTCCTGGGCGAGGAGGTGATATCTCTGTTGAGCCCTGAAGGGTGAGTAGAGGTGGGCCAGGTGAAGCGGGTGGAGGTGGGATGTGTGGACACGTTTTCTGGTCAGAAGGAACAGCACGTGTGAAACCCAGGGAGGCTGCAGATGTGAGCAGGGTCTCATGGGCTGTGTCGAGCGACAGCTCGGACCTCACTTGAAGGGTGACGTGTGGCAGATGTTTATATTTTCTAAACGTGGCTGCCACCCTGGCTACTGTCCCACTTGCTCCTCTTACAACATGGCCTTGACATCCGCCCATCCAGCACTGGGGTCTGTGTCCCCTTCCCTTGAATCTGGGTGGAGCTTTGTGTATAACAGATACTTTGTGTGTGACGCTCTGTGACCTCCAAGCTTAGGTCACACAAATACCTTTCTGTCTTGCTGTCTTGGGAGAGTCATTCAGGCCTGGCCACCACGCAGTGAGGAATCCCAAACTAGTCCCCGCAGAGGCCATCAGTGACACCACATCTAGGTGTCCAGCCAACAATCCTGCTGTGGTCCCAACTGTGCCATCGTTGACAGCCAGATGGGAGGAAGACTCCTCCGGTGAACCCTGGCTCCTACCCACCTTGGTGTCCCAGGACATCACGGAGCAGAGTCCAGCCATTCCGAAGTGCCTGTCTGAATTCCCTACCCACAGACTGAGCACCAAGGGGTTGTTTAAAGCCACTAAGTTTTGGACGGGGTTGTTAGCCAGCGGTCGTAACTGGAACAGATGGTGAGCTGCCAGAGGACTTTGGCAGGGCCAGCACGCTGGAGGGGTGTTTGGAAAGCCTCCCCTCTGCCGCGTGGAGAGTGGATTGAAGGGGCTGAGGTTGTAGGCAGGGGGCCTGTGACATCAATCAACTTGAGATCCCAGCACCTCAGAGCCAAACGGAAGCTCTAAGGCTTCCAGCTGCAGAGTTCTGACCCCCAGGTGGCTCCCAGGGCTATGAGCCTCCCCATCCCATCCAGGAGGAAAGAGGATGTTTGTCCAAGCCTCAGCAGTATGGGAGTTCCTGCCACGTTGTTCCAACTGGCCTTCAGCCCCTGCCTGGGCGCTTCCGGTAACAGATGGCTCATTCCACACCACCAGGCTGCCCCGGCCCTCGGAGCGTCACGAAATTCTTTCCTGGGACCAGCTGAAATCTGCTTCCCAGATACAGCCCCATGTTAGACATCGTTCTCCCCTCTGAATTCCCGTGGGATTCTCTTCCGTTCCACCCTTGGAAGATTTGATGATGGTGACCAAATAGTGTACTCTTCCTCAAAGTTCATGGCTTCAGGGTGTCAGCTCATAGACCCGGGTTCAAATACCACTTCTAGCTCAGTGGCTTGGGCAGGTGCTCTTGGCTCTGAGCCTCAGCGCCCTCATGCAGATCAGGGGTAACAATGGTGCCCACCTCACATCACTGTTGTGAGGGTGAGCTAAGTCAGTGCATGTATAAGCTTTACCCAGAGCAAGGGCTCGGTCAGCGTCAGTTCATACAGCAGGGCCGCAAGCCTGCGCTCCTCCCTGTTCTCTGTGCTATGATTGCATCGCAAGTCTATCATTATTTTGAAATAACTCAGCATTGGCCCGAACTGCAGACACTGACTAAACAGCAAGGGCCAGCCTGCAGGGGACACTGGGGGTGCATTGTCCTCTGGAATCAAAGGCAGCTCTGTTCATGGTTATCACCCTCTCTCCCCCAGCCTGGCTTCTGGCCAAGTCACCCACGGCGGCGATGGCTCCAACCGTGCCACCCCGACTCCCACCACTTCCTCCCCACCTCACCCACACCACTCCAGGTGTGAGTGAGGCTGTGGTCAGGGGCAGGGGCTTTCTGAGGAGGCTGAGGGTGCTGAGGGGTGGCAGTGACAGTGGGAGTGGAGTTTATCAATCCCCTTCTCTCCTGATGACAAGCCCTCGGGCTGCTGCCTTGATGTGGCGTTTCCTTGGATGCCGCCTGGTCGGTCTAACCAGCTGTGATAGGGTGCTGGCAACTGCGCTGGGCTCCTTATTGACTCGGGTGACCCATGTCTGCCAGGGACAGAGGGAGCAGCAGAGGCCCCTGAGACCCCCTGCAGGGAGCAGGGATCAGAACCCTCACCCTCACGTCAACCACGGTGTCTCCACTTGGATCTGATTATCTGATTTCTACACTGGAGCTCCACATCAGGGTTCTTTACCTAAAATAAAGGTCGGAAACGTTTGCTCTAGTCCACTGAGGCTTGAGAGGAGACTGCCCAGGTCACACAGCCTGGCAGGCCTGGAACCAGAGGCCGATGGGGCAGACATCTGCTCACTGCCTGTCCAGAGCACCTCCCCGTCCCAGGTTGCGGGAGAAGAGGGTGGCGAACCAGGTGCAGCTTGTGATCCAAACAGCTAGTCCGTGTGTGCCATGCCTCTGGCCACAGGGGTGAACATGTGACCAAAGCCAGTCCGCATCAGAGTGAGTCTCAGGACTCGGGCTGGGGATGCTGGGGCAAGGCTTCTCTCTCCTGCTGGAGGGGATGGGGAGGCTCATAGCCCTGAGAGCACGTGGGGGTCAGAACTCTGCAGCAGGCAGGGAAAAAATGGGGGGAAAGGGTGGATTGGGGTGATTTTTATTTTATTTTAAAATTTTATTTATTTATTTTTTTGAGAAAGGGTCTTGCTTTGTCACCCAGGCTGGAGTGCAGTGGCATGATCACGGCTCACCGTAGCCTTGAACTCCTGGGATCCAGTGATCCACCCACCCTCAGCCTCCTGAGTAGCTGGGACTACACGCGTGAGCCACGGTGCCTGGCTAAGTTTTAAATTTTTGTCGAGACAGATCTTGCTATGTTGCCTAGGCTGGTGGTGAACTCCTGGGTTCAAGCGATCCCCCCTTCTCCCCACAGTCCTGCCTCAGTCTCCTGAGTAGCTGGGATTACAGGTGTGAGCCACCGCACCTGGCCCTTGGTGACTTTTACAGCAGCTGTGTCCAGTCTCACCTAAAGCAGAATCGCTTCGGGACTTTCCAGCTAAAAAACCCTCCTTAAGGTTGGGGCCAGTTTGAGTCTGATTTTGAGTTAGCAGTGGCCGAGCTCCTCCTCCTGCCAAGGTCTCTGTTCCTGCCTGGCTACTGCGATGGCCCCCAGGAGCCCCTCTCCCAGGTTGCTTTCCCCCTCCGAGGCATCCCCACCTGGCTCCTGGCATGCCCACCTGTCTCACCCAGGCCACCCCTCTCAGCCTACCCCACTGCCCCAGAGTCAGGAGCCCCGGGCCCTTCAGACCCTGAATCACCCGCCTCCAGAGGCCTCCGCACCTGAGCTATGAGGAAGATACCTTCTCAGCTAAATTCCCCTCTCTGCCTCTGGCTGGGGGTGGGACAAGGATGGCTCAGCAGGGGCTGTCCCCACCCTCCCATAACCGCACTGTGCCCCAGGTGTTTGGAGATCACCCAGGGGGCTCTTCCCAAGTCCTTTCTTGCCCCATTTGAGGACAAGAGCAACAACAGTTTCTTCCCTGCCTGCCATGGGCCTGACACCGCACCACACCAGAGTAGCTGTGTGACCTTGGGCAAGTTATTTAACTTCTCTGTGCCTTAATGCTCCTTCCTACAAATTAGGAGGAATGATAGACTCTGAATGAGGAGCTAATACATGTAAAAGGCGTAGAACCATGTCCGGCACATAGTAGGTACTTTATTATTAAATGCCTGGCACATAGTAGGTGCCAGCTCTTATTATTCCCAATTTACAAGTAGAACAACTGAGGCTTGAGAAGATGACTGCCCTAGAGCACAAAGCTCTGTAAGCCAGGTTTGTGCAATTCAGAGTCAAGGATCCATTTTATTGTCACCTGAATGAATGGCTTTCTGCAATTGGGACCAGCCAGGGCCTCAGGGTTTAGGAGGAAACAAATGTGTGAGCAATGGAGCCTGGCCTTTGGAATCCAGTCACAGCATTGTGGAGGAGACCCTAGATATTGTCTACATCAGCACCGCCCAATCTGGTAGCCACTAATCACATATGATATTGAGCCGTGGTTCTGTCATCAGTCCAACCTGAATTCTCCTGCCTCAGCCTCTCCAGTAGCTGGGACTACAGGCACATGCCACCATGCCCGGCTAATTTTTGTATTTTTAGTAGAGACAGGGTTTCATCATGTTGGCCAAGCTGGTCTTGAACTCCTGACCTTGTGATCCACCCACCTCAGCCTCCCAAAGCGCTGGGATTACAGGCGTGAGCCACTGCGCCCGGCCTCATTCACAGATTTTTGTATTGACTACGTATTGAATTGATAATATTTTGGATGGATGGGTTAAATAACATTATTTAAATTAACGACATCTGTTTATTTTTACATGTTTTTGTGGCAGCTAGAATATTTATGGTTCACATTATGTTTCTGTTGGGGAGCACTGAGCTAGGCCATTGTTCCATTTCACAGATGAGGAAAATGAGGCTCATGGGTGTGGTTTGCTTTGGTTCCAGGATTTTTGTTGGGTGAGTCGGGCCTCCAGAGTCCGACTCCACATCCCTCACGCTGCCTGGAGGATGCCTACGCCTTTGGCTGCCTCCTAAATCTCCTCAAGAACCAGTTGGGCACAGAAGTTCTGTAAAAACCACGCAGAGCCTGCTAGGTGTGGGGAGCTCTTAGCTCTAGTGCTGGGTGCTAGAGCCCTCTCTCACTCTACGCATCCCAGAGGAGTTGTTAAATAGAGCTGATCTCACCCTGTGGCCTCCTGAGCCCTCCCTTCTGAGTGTCCAAAGCACATTCTCACCTCACCCCTTCCCAGGAGAAAAGGGAGCCATTCTCATTAGCATGGTATGGACAGCAGCGTAGGATGTTGACTTCTCAACATTTTGCTCACATCTCTCAGTAAGAAATATATAGGTCAGGCACTATGGCTCACACCTGTAATCCCAACACTTTGGGAAGCTGAGGTGGGCGGATCACCTGAGATCAGGAGTTCGAGACCAGCCTGGCCAACATGGTGAAACCCTGTCTACTAAAAATACAAAAATTAGCTGGATGTGGTGGTGGGCACCTGTAAATCCCAACTATTCAGGAGGCTGAGGTAGGAGAATCACTTGAACTCGGTAAGTGGATGTTGCAGTGAGCTGAGATTGCACCACTGTACTCCAGCCTGAGCAACTGAATGAGACTCCATCTCAAAAATAAAAGAGAAGAAAAGAAATATTTATTCTACAATGGGACCCCGCATCCCCCATACACACGCACATGCACACACACACACACACACAACTGAAACACAAGTTTCCTGAAACAAGTCTTCTCTTATTGTATGCATTATTTTCTACTCTCTTTCCTACTCCATTTGATTTCATTAAAAAACATTGCTTATGTTGGCCGGGCACGGTGGCTCACGCCTATAATCCCAGCATTTTGGGAGGCTGAGGTGGGCGGATCACGAGGTCAAGAGATCGAGACCATCCTGGCCAACATGGTGAAACCCCATCTCTACTAAAAATACAAAAATTAGCCAGGCATGGTGTTGCGTGCCTGTAGTCCCAGCTACCCGGGAGGCTGAGGCAGGAGAATTGCTTGAACCCGGGAGGTGGAGGTTGTGCAGTGAGCCAAGATGGCACCACTGCACTCCAGCCTTGCGCCTGGTGACAGAGCGAGACTGTCTAGAAAAAAAAAAAAAATTGCTCACGTCTCATGACATTGACTCCACACCCCGCTCATGGGTCACAACCTGCAGCTTGAAAAACACTGGTCTTAGTGAACAGGAACCCAGGCTCAGAAGACAGATTTGTCTCTGCTTGTTTCTGTCTGCAGGAATAGCACCATAATCTGGCTTTGCAGAGTTGCTATGAGGGCTGGGGTAATAAAAGGAAAGCACCCAGCGCACAGTAGGTGTGCAAAAAAGGTCAGCTGCTGTTACTGCTACACAGATGACCCATCTAGGACGTGTGGGAGGGTGAGACATCACCTCTGGGCTAGGATTTGAGAATGCCCAGGATGGGTCTTCCCCACCCACAGGACCTCACTGTCACCATCAGTCAGTCCTCAAGCTGGGTGTTACTCTGCCCAGCCTGTTCTTTTTCTGTATAATGCCACTTTTTGGAGGGTGACTAAGGTCCCCAATAGTTCGAAGCAGTTGAGTTTGTTATAGTCTCTCCCAGCCCTGAGGGACAGGTGGGGGAAGCGTGTGTCCAGAGTGTGGAGGTTAATAAGTTAACCAGTTAATTTCTACATTCACTTCTACTTTTTTTTTTTTTTTTTTTCCCTGAGACAGAGTCTCACTCTGTGGCCAGGCTGGAGTGCAGTGACATGATCTCAGCTCACTGCAACCTCCCCCTCCCGGGTTCAAGTGATTCTCCCACCTCAGCCTCCAGAGTAGCTGGGACTATAGGCACCTGCCACCACACTTCAATAATTTTTGTATTTTTAGTAGAGATGGGGTTTCACCATGTTGGTCAGGCTGGTCTTGAACTCCTAACCTTGTGATCTACCCGCCTTGGCCTCCCAAAGTGCTGGGATTACAGGCATGAGCCACCATGCTCGGCCCACATTAACTTCTTAATGGGGCACTTTAAGAGGCTGAGGCAGGAGGATTGTTTGAGGCCAGGAGTTTGAGACCAGTCTGAGTAACATGGTGAGACCCCGTCTCTACAAAAATGTATTTTAAAAATAGCTAGGTGTGGTGAGGCACGCCCGTGCTTCCAGCTACTCAGGAGGCTGAGCTGGGAGGATCGCTTGAGTCCAGGAGGTCAAGGCTGCAGTGGGCATGACTGCAGCACTGCACTGCAGTCTAATTCCGTGCACTCTTTCTGGACATCTGAGCATGATCCCTGGACGGGATCCCTGCCTGACCCATGTTCCCTCTCCCCCAACCAGCCCCAACTCCCCACCGAAGTGACACCCTGGGGTGTGGACCTTGCTCTGCCACACACAAGCTGAGCGGTCTTGGATGAGCCCCTTCTCCTCTCTGAGCCTCAGTTTCCTCATCTGCAATACTGTGATTGTATCTCCTGCCTCACTGGATAGGGGTGCGTACATTTTCAGAGAAGCAGTGCCTGTGAAATTTCCCGCACCATTGGCTGGCACATTGTAGGAACCTAAGCATCTTAGTTTTCTGTTCTCAACCCATCTCCTCTCCCTACACACCGCTGGAAACCAGATCTTGGGCAAAGTTCTGCCTCATGTAGCAGTGAGTTCCCCATCACTTCAAGTAGCCAAGAAAAGGCTAGAAAACCAATGAACAGATTCTGAGACAGCCCCGGTTTCAGGCACTGAGTAGGTGCTTTATAGATATCTGTTGAATGAATCAGTGACTGTGATTCCTGTATTGGGAAGGAAGTCGTTCTAGAACGCTGCGGAAGCTGGATTACATACCAGAGTCATCTGGGGGATTTATTTACTTATTTAGAGACAGGGTCTTGCTCTGTTGCCCAGGCTGGAGTGCAGTGGTGCAATTTTGGCTCACTGAAGCCTAAACCTCCTGGGCTCAAACAATTCTCCCAATTCAGTCTCCTGAGTAGCTGGGATTACAGGCACACACCACCATGCCCAGCTAATTTTTGTATTTTTTGTAGAGATGGGGTTTTGCCATGTTGCCCAGGCTGGCCTTGAACTCCTGAGCTGAAGCGATCCTCCCACCTTGTCCTCCCAAAGTGTTGGGATTATAGGCGTGAGCCACTGTGATCCCGGGAGTTTAAAAAGTACAGGACCTGGATCCCACTCTCATGGATTCTGCTCTACTTGGTCTGAAGTGCAGCCTGGGTGCTTTGCAAAGCTCCCCAAATGATCCCTGTGTAGCCAAGTTTGAGAACCAGAGCACCCAGGTTCCTTCTAACTCCAAGATGATAAGATCTTGTTATAGCACAAGGTGGTGACTGCAGTAAATGACAATGTATAGTGTCCTGGAAAATTGCTGAGAGTAGATTTAAAATGTTCTCATCATTCACAAAAAATAATAAATATGCAGGGTAATGCATAGAGTGATTAGCTAGACTTAGCCATTTCACAATATATGCATATATCAAAACTACACCATAAATATACACAATTTTCGTTAGTCAGTTAAAAAATTTTAAAGATCTTGTTGTATAGTCACACTAATTACACACTAATATAAATGTAGGTCAAAGTTACCCTCATACACTGTGATGTATATATATAGTAAGGGGTTTAGTAAATGGTTTAAAAATACGATCTCAGATGTAAGAGTACAGCTAGGAATTTCTTTGTAAGAGGCAGAAAGAGTTCAGGTTCATCAGCTCAGCCTTATTTCTGGAGCATCCATGTCAGTGGAGGAAGAGGGTTGACTAAGCATGTCCTGGATGCAGAAGCTTCTGGGACTACAGAATTAAAACAGGAGGTCCAGTCAGATGGAGGAGGCACAGCCCTTGCCTTCAGGAGGTTCCCAGCCTAGTGACGACCATCTCTGCTTCTAAGCTCCCAACTTCATCCAAAGCTTTCCAGTTTGCAAAGTGTTTTTGCTCCCATCATTTTCATCCAGTGATTCATCTAATGAGGAGACACAGTCCCAGCTTGTAAAGAACCCACTTGGGTAGCCAGTCTTCCAAGCCTTGGGGAGCCTTTTGCAGGCTTCTTCTCCCCATTACTTCCAGGACAGACAGAGGAGACAATTACTGCGTGTCCTTAGGGAGCCCTTGGTCTGATGCCTCCCAGGGTCCCCACCCTCAGTGTCTGGGCGGGGGACAGGGAGACTGGGTCCCTGTTCCCTGGGAACCCCCCGGTTACTGTGGGAGTCAGCGGCTCCATGGTGCCTTTCGCACACCCAGCTGTAATTGTGATGTTCGTCTCCTCTAAAACAAGAATTCCTAATAGGCAGGGACTGTCTTCCTTTTCCCTGGATCCCCAGAAGATGTGCTGATGGACATCTAAGTAAACGAACAAATGAATGGGGAAGTGGGGGGCGGGAGTTGCATGCAAACCCTCACAGAGGCAGCACTGTTTGCTCATTTGCCCTGGGCAACCTCAAAGCCCTCTTGACCCCCTCCTCGGAGACCCTGAGAACCCCATGAGGATTGCACACTCCTGTGCAGGTGTGGGCTGTTGCATCAGCCTTGTAAAAATGAGCCCAGAGAGCAGGTGGAGTCCTGAGACTCACACAGCTAGGGTCACAACCCTGCCATCAGGGATGCCGTACACGCTCAGACTGAATTGTGTGGGGCTCAGGAATAGGGTGGTGGGGGCTGGGCGTGTGGCTCATGCCTATAATCCCAGCACTTTGGGAGGCTGAGGCAGGTGGATCATCTGAGGTCAGGAGTTCAAGACCAGCCTGACCAACATGGAGAAACCCCATCTCTACTAAAAATACAAAATTAGCCGAGCCTGGGACTTGGTAGTGCATGCCTGTAATCCCAGCTACTTGGGAGGCTGAAGCAGGAGAATCGCTTGAACCCGGAGGTGAGATTGTGGTGAGCCAAGATCATGCCATTGGACTCCAACCTGGGCAACAAGAGTGAAACTCCGTGTCAAAGAACAAAACAAAAAAATAGGGTGGTGGGGCAGCCTCCTTTGCTGGGGCCCCCTTGCCTCTCCTTTCCCCTGTGCAGAAAACCACACCTAGAATGAGCCAAGAGAGCACCTGAATAAAACAGCCATTGTCTTGGGAAGCAGGGTGGGAGGTGGTAAGTTACCACCTCCCTGTTGTTTCCAAAATTCCCAGGCACCACCTTGATAATGAAGCAAACCCGAATACTTTGATGGTTCTTTGCAAAGTCTCCCCTGGTGGTCCCCACAGGCCTCTGCCTATGCCCTTGGGTTTCATTTCATTTCTTGAGATTCACAGGAACCAATTCGAGGCACTGTCAGCAAGCTGCCCATGGCTGCCTTGTTTCCTGGTTGGACTGAGCTCTTTGAATGAAGGGCTGGAGGTAACTGGGGGAGGATCTGTCCCTTCCCCTGCTGGCATGGGGCCAATGTCAAGAATAGGCTCAGAAGAGCCACAGGGGTTACCCAATAAATGCCACTATCTGACTTTTCTCCCAAGGCAGCCACATCTGTTCCAGGTTGCTGAGATCCTGGGTTGGAAGAAGGCAAAAGTTACCTGCCTGCCCTCTGCCCTCTCTGCCAGTTCTCTGACCACCACCACCAAGATGGGTTGGAGCTTGTGTCTCCACTGGGCACCAAGATCTTTCTCTATGTTGGCAATCCATGCATTCCTTTATTCATCCATATGCCTAACATCTGACCACACTCACCGGACCTGCAGCGACCACCTGATGTAAGCACACCATCTCTTGCAGGGCTGTCCTCACTGGTTTTTGAGTCTCCTCTCTTGCCTCCTTAGAAAAGGGTCCAGCACACACCTCCTCCTCTGCACCAGCTTCCATATAAGGCACAGAGGCAAAACAATCAAAAAGCTCCGGAAAGATGGGCAGGCTGATCTCCCAGGTAAAATGTTTGACACTTTTTTTTAAGACAGGGTCTTCCTCTCTCACCCAGGATGGAGTACAGTGATATCATGATAATGGCTCACTGTAGCCTCAACCTCCTAGCCTTAAGCAATCCTCCTGCCTCAGCCTCTCAAGTAGCTGAGACTACAGGTGTGTACCACCATGCCTGGCTAATTTAGAAAATCTTTTTTTTTTTTTTGTTTTGGAGACAGAGTTTTTCTTTGTCAATAGGCTGGAGTGCAGTGGCGTGATCTTGGCTCACTGCAATCTCCAACTACTTGGTTCAAGTGATTCTCCTGCCTCAGCCTCCCGAGTAGCTGGGACTATAGGCATGTGCCACCACACCCAGCTAGTTTTTGTATTTTTAGTAGAGACAGGGTTTCACCATGTTGGCCAGGATGGTCTCGATCTCCTGACCTTGTGATCCGCCCGCCTCGGCCTCCCAGAGTGCTGGGATTACAGGCATGAGCCACTGGTGCCCAGCCAAAAAATCTTTTTTTAAAATAGAGATTGGGTCTTGCTATGTTGCCCAGGCTGGTCTTAAACTCCCAGGCTCAAGCGATCCTCCCTACTCGGCCTCTGAAAGTGCTGGGATTACGGGCATCATGAGCACATCTTATAGGAACAGAGCAAGAGACAGGCTGGGGGTGGGTGATGTTGATATCAGGGCAGTTACCCCAGAGGAGGTGAGGTTTGGTGAAGTCTTCAAGGGTGCCAGGAGGAGTTGGCCGGGCGAGAGGAGGGAACAGATAGGCTGGGCTGGGGGACATTGTAACTGGCCAAGAGTGGTATAGCCAACTCCACCCTACTCAGGGCTGGTGGGCTGGTTTTTTGTGGGTTACCACCATTGTCATCCTCTCCCTCTTCTCCCTCCATTCAGCTCCAAACGTCCTCCCTTAGCCACTGTAGCCACTCACTGGGCGGGGGCAAGATGGGAAGAGGCGCTCTCGCCAGCCAGCATGAATGAGTAAAAGGTCGTTGCACCGTGAAACTCAGCGCTAAAGTCGGATTTGGAATGATCTGTGGGCCTCAGTCATCCTGGCTTCATTTGATCTCTCCATCTCTCCCTGGCTTTGTTGCAGGGAGTTAATGTGATGATCCGCAATATTGCTTTTGGCAGGAGCCAGCAGCCCAGAGAATCAGGCCCTTCTTCCCTTTTCCACCCCCTCCTCCTCCCTGTTCAGGCTCTCTTTGACCACCAGGTGAAGGGAGTGGACCCAGCTCCTCTCCCCCTGGGTGTCAGGGACACAATGCATAGGCTCTCTCCAGAGCTGCCAATGCAACTCCTGCCCATTGAAGTGACCCGCCTGCCGGGAGGTTTGTTTGTTTACTTAAAGAAGAAATAAATAGGACCTGTTTCTTAGGAGCTCCCAGAAGGCTGAGTGTCCTGTGCAGAAACGTGATGCCGTGATGCTGAGTGCCAGGCATGAGTCTAGACACGCAGGCTGCTGTGACCTGAGTTAGCACAAAGTCGAGAAAAGATTGAGGGGCTTTAGGGAGGGCATGGGGTGTGCGGCCATGTCTAGTGACTCCTCCTGATTTCAGGGCCATGATGACCATGTCTAGTGACTCCTCCTGATTTCAGGGCCACGATGAGGACCTCCCATTCTTGAGCAGGTCTTTGGGGAACTGAGGTGGCAGGAGGTCATGTTAGAGCCGTCCCCTGGGATCCTGACCTTGCTGGGGCTGGATCTCACCGGTTTCAAAACCTAGTGCTGAGCTGCACCCTGGCTATGGGGAGGTATCCGGGCTTCTGGCCGGGGGCTTGCCAGGGAGGTCCGAAAACGTGACCACTACTTCCTCAGTGGGGTCAGGGAAATGAAAATGTCCATCCCTCATTCAAAAGTTATTAAGAATTTCAGGCTGGGCGAGGTTGCTCACGCACTTTGGGAGGCTGAGGCAGGCAGATCACGAGGTCAAGAGATTGAGACCATCCTGGCCAACATGGTGAAAACCCGTCTCTGCTAAAAATACAAAAATTAGCTCGGTGTGGTGGTGCGCACCTGTAGTGCCAGCTTCTCAGGAGGCTGAGGCAGGAGAATCGCTTGAATCTGGGAGGCGGAGTTTGCAATGGGCCAAGATTGTGCCACTGCATTCCAGCCTGGTGACAGAGTGAGACTCTGTCTCAAAAAAATAAAAAATAAAAAAACGAATTTCAGGATGGGGAATGCAGAGCTTGAAGCCAAGGGTGGGTCCTCCCGAGCCCTGTGTATCTGCAGGTGTCACACGTCCAGGAAGCCAGGTGGGAGTTTGCTAGGGCTGCCATAACACAGTACCTTAAACTGGGTGGCTTAAATGAGCAGGAAGTTATTGTCTCACTGTTCTGGAGGTCAGAGATCGGAGATTGAGTGCAGGCTTGGCTCCTGCGGAGGACTCTGAGGGAGGCTCTGGGGCAGGCCCCTGTCCTCACTCTTCGACGTTCCTGGGCTCGTTGAAGCATTACCCCGTCTTTGCCTTTATCACGTCTTCTTTGCTCTGAGCAAGTCTGTCTCTGTGGCCAGCAGTACCCTTTTAAAATGATACTGGTCGCTGGGCGCGGTGGCTCATGCCTGTAATCCCAGCACTTTGGGAGGCCGAGGTGGGCAGATCAGGATGTCAGGAGTTTGAGGCCAGCCTGAGCCAACATGGTGAAAACCTGTCTCTACTAAAAATACAAAAATTAGCCAGGCATGGTGGTGCGCACCTGTAATCCCAGCTAGCAAGGAGGCTGAGGCAGGAGAATCGTTTGAGCCCAGGAGGCGGAGGTTGCAGTGAGCCAAGATTGTGCCACTGGACTCCAGCCTGGCAACAGAGAGAGACTCCATCTCAAAAAAAAAGACACTAGTCATACTGGATTAGGGATTACCCTGACGATTACCTCCATAAAGACTGTTTCCAGATAAGGCCACGTTCTGAGGTTCTGGGTAGAAAATCAACGTTTTTTCGTTGTTGGGGGAGGGCAGGGAACACAATTCAGCCCCTGGCCGTGGCTCTGCTGAGCAGCCTCCTTCGATTCAGTTCAGCCTGATGGTCACGGACAGACACCAGTTCTGTGCCTGGCTCCCTCCCGGGGCAAGTGACCCTGCCCTGAAGGAAGCTCCTGTCTCCACGAACCCCCGGCAGGAGGCAGGGCGGACCCTCTGGACCTGGTGGCTCATGGGTCTCTGCCCTGCCTCAGTGGACTGGGGGTCCCCAGTGTGACTGTGGGAGGGTATCGACCCTGATGACCCGGATCACAACCCAGCTGTCACCCGAGGGCCAGCAGCTCTGCCCTCCACACCCTCCCTCGGGCCCTGCGAAGGGGCTCCGGGGGGGCAGCCACTGCCTGGGAATGACAACCACTGGTGTCAGTTTCTCCAGGAGGACGACATCAAGGGGGTCGCGTTGCAGGTCCCTTGTCTCCTGGTGCTGCCACTCAATGGTGTAGCCCAGGCACCCCCTCTTCCTCTGGCCTCTGCCTCTTCGCCTGTGGCATCCAGTCACAGGACCCACCTTGTGGCTCTGCTGTGAAGTCCCCCAGAGCCTGGAGCTCTGCAGGCTCGGGAAGAGGCGGCGCCTGGGTCCAGAGCCTCTCAGGAGGTGGGAGCTGCATCAGCCTCCTCCAGGGCAGACGTGTTTGGGGCATGACTGGTGGGGGTGGGGACGGGAGGAGTGGGCTGAGTCCTGGGTCCTCCACCTGGCAGACACCTGAGGCCCTTGTGTTTTGGCTCACACCAGGGATGGTGTCATCCATTCTTTCCGAATGAACACTGATCACCTCCGAGAAAAAGTGCCAGCTGCGGATTTGGGCTCGTTCCTTCCGATTGCTTTTCTTTTTCTTTTTTCTTTTTGTGAGTGTGATGTGCTCAGGAGGGACAGGTGAGAAGGAGGCCGTTCTCCTTTTAAGGGCAAGGCGTCTCCCCTGCCCTGACTCACCCGCCTCGCTTTTTGGCCCCCAAGCACGCTCCTTGCCTGTTAAAACTGTCCCAGGCACCGCCCCTCCTAGGAGGGCGGCCCCCGTCCCCCGCCCTGCGTGTTTGGGAGGCTGACTTGGCGGTGAAGTCATCCTTGGCTCGGTCCTCAGACAAGCATCTTCTTGCTTGCCCTACTGGGTTCCCACTGGCACCCCAGCTCCACCCAGGCTGGCACATGGGCTGGGACCCTGGACAAGGGGTCAGTGAGCAGGGCCGGGCTCCAGGCCCCTCTACTGCTGGCTTTTATCTGGTCCTTAACTCGACTCCTGTGGGCTGAAACTGACGCTGGGCCAGATCCTGGTGTGGGTCCTGGGGATACGGGGATGAGGGTCTTCCCAGACCCTGATGGGCAAGGGGAAGGGTGCACACAGAGAGTTCCAAGCCCTGGACTATTTGTGGTGCACCGAGGAGGTACCTGACTGCCCAAAAGTCAGGGCAGGCCTCTGGGAAGGCGATGCTTGGAAGAATCTTGAATGATGTATTGGAAGTCATCAGGAAAGGAGAGGGGGTGGGTGGATCAGAGGGAACAGCATGTGCAGAGGCTCAGAAGTGTGTGGGGAGCAAGAGCAGGGAGAGATGAGTGATTGGGGATGTGAGGCTGTGCAGCAGAGAGCTCTGTGACACGCCATGTGGCTCAGACCATGACACTGGGGCCACAGGAGGATTTGGAGCCAGAGAGTGAAATGGCCATGTTCATTTTTTAGGTCAGTGATGCTGGCAGCTGGGTGGGGAGGCTGGACAGAGGGTGGTGACAGGTGGCAGGAAGCCCAGCGGGAAGCTGTTGAAATAGTCCAGGGGAAACGGGAGAGGTTCTGGACCAGGGCAGGGCGAGGGCAGAGGGGAGGTTTAGCAAGCTCCACGTCCCTGGCCGGAGAGGAGGACAGGCTCCGTTCTCAGCTGACAGTGCTTTTTTCCCGCTTCTGACCTCAGTGCCATGTCTCTGTGATGTCTCCCATTGGCCAGCTTGCCCAGCTGTCCCCCTCACATCACACAACCTGAAGTGCGTGCATGTCTGCGCCCTGGAGTGTGTCCCCCAGCACCGCTCCTGGAGGATAGGCAGGAAGTGCAATGCCCGGTTGCATGGATGAGGGCGCAGCTCACAGAGGCCGGGTGACTCCCCATGCTCTCCTGCTTCTACAGGGTGGGGGCTCACATGACTCTCCCCGTTGCACTGCCGCACCCCCAGCACGTGCCTTTGGTTTGCACAGGAGAATACAGGCCCTGTTGCACTGTTTGAGAGAGCACCAGTGTCCCAGTCGGGTGGAGGGGTCAGCTCCGGGGTTTCCCACTTCCCACAATGTGACCTTGGGCAAGTTACTTGACTGCTTTGTGCCTGAAGTTCCTCACCTGTAAGGAGGGGCTGTTCTGGCCTGCACATGGCTGACACATGCCGTCATGAGTTATCGCTATGCACGAAGCCCCCGCCTCCCCTTGCCTGCCTCCAGTTACCCTGCTGCCTTAGGATGTGTTGAAAAGACCCCCATCTCCCATCCTCCAAGGCCTTGTCTGCCGGGGCATCCAACCCCTAGCTGGAAAGTGAAGGACCCCGACTCCCAGAGTCTCTAAATAGCAGCTGCTCTCAATGTTGGAGAAACATCTGTGTGACTGGGTGAGTCAGTGTCGCCTGGACTGAAAGGCCCATCAAAGAGCTCCGAGGCTGGGCCTGGCGGCTTTGTTACCTCCCACAGGCCGGATCGGCTGGGCACCTGTTCAGTCCAGCGGCATCGCTCTCCAGCCCAGTCTAGGGGTGAAAGCACACGCGGGGCTGTGTCTCTCTTCTCTGCTCTGTCAGCACCACCTGAGACTTCCTGCCCTCACTGGAAAGCAGTGGGTGAAGATAAATGCATAATAAAGTCATCAGAGAGAGGCATTCCAGGCCAGGCGCGGTGGCTCACGCCTGTAATCCCAGCACTTTGGGAGGCTGAGGTGGGGAGATCACTTCAGGTCAGGAGTTTGATACCAGTCTGGCCAACATGGGGAAACCCCATCTCTACTAAAAATACAAAAATTAGCCGGGTGTGGTGGTGCATGCCTGTGGTCCCAGTTAATCGGGAGGTTGAGGCAGGAGAACCACTTGAGCCTGGGAGGCGGAGGTTACAGTGAGCCGAGATCGTGCCACTACACTCTAATCGGGTGACAGAGGGAGACTCTGTCTCAAATAAATAAAAAACAAAAGAGGCATTTCTGTGCGTCTGCTGTAGGAGAGCTGCTGTGTATCCAGGTAACTAAACTCCATCATCCATTTGTCCTTTTGGGTCTCACTTTCATTTATTTATTTTTTTTGAAATAGAGTCTGTCAGCAGGCTGGAGTGCAGTGGTGCAATCTCAGCTCACTGCAACCTCTGCCTTCCAGGTTCAAGGGATTCTCCTGCCTCAGCCTTCTGAGTAGCCGGGATTACGGGTGTGCGCCACCACACCCAGTTAATTTTTTGGTATTTTTAGTAGAGACGGAGTTTCACCATATTGGCCAGGCTGGTCTCAATCTCTTGACCTCGTGATCCACCCTCCTTGGCCTCCCAAAGTGCTGGGATTACAGGCGTGAGCCACTGCTCCTGGCCTTTTGGTTTCTTTGACTAAGCTGAGCAAGGATTTAGAAGTCATTAACTCTTCCACTCTCAAGATATGCCTAAGCAAAGGTCAGGCTCAAATGATGCAGCTCTACCCATCCACGAGAACGATGTCCTAGGTACATATTCAGGAGCGTGGAGCTGGGTCCACATTATATTGTTGAATTTAAAGAAGCCAGTTGCTAAACAGAATCTAGGGTATGACCCTATTTCAGTAAAATATTCATCACGAACATGCCCAGAGAGTCCAGCGAGAAACCCCCCAACATGGAGACAGGAGTTCTTTCTGGATGAGGGGTTTATAGGTGATCTTTGCTTTCTGATTTCTATCTTTCTGAATTATCCAGAATAAAGATTGCAAACTATGGCCCATGGGCCAAATGCAGCTGGTGGCCTGTTTTTGTACAGCCTATGAGCTAAGGATGGCTTTCACCTTTTGAAATGATTGTAAAAACAAACAAAAACAGAAGAATATGCTATAGCAAGCTTGTGACTCCAAAACCTAAATCATTCGGGCTCTGCATAGAAAAAAAAATTTGTCAATCTTCAATCTAGAAAAAAATTAACATTGGCATGTGCTAGTGCTATCATAAAAACAAAATGTTTCTTTTTCAGAAGGTAATAAATTTAACAAGCAGATGCATCAGAATCAATCCTTCTTCCTTCCTTCCCTCCTTCCCTCCTTCCTCCCTCTCCCTTCCTTCCTTCCATCCTTCCTTCCCTCCTTCCTCCCTTCCCCTTCCTTCCTTCCTTCCCTCCTTCCTTCCTTCCCTCCTTCCTTCCCTCCTTCCTTCCTTCCTCCCCCTTCCTTCCTTCCTTCCCTCCTTCCCTCCTTCCCTCCTTCCTTCCTTCCTCCCTCCCCTTCCTTCCTCCCTCCCCCTTCCTTCCTTCCTTCCTTCCCTCCTTCCTTCCTTCCTCCCTCCCCTTCCTTCCTTTCTTCCACCCCTCCCCCTTTCTTTCTTTCTTTTTTGAGACATATCTTGCTTCATCACTCAGGCTAGAGTGCAATGGTGCAATCTTGGCCCACTGCAACCTCTGCCTCCTGGTTCAAGTGATTCTCCCACCTCAGCCTTCCCAGTAACTGGGATTACAGGCGCATGCCACCATGCCCAGCTAATATTTGTATTTTTTTGGTAGATACCTGGTTTCACCATGTTGGCCAGGCTGGTCTCGGACTCCTGAACTCAGGTGATCCACCCATCTTGGCCTCCCAAAATGCTGAAATTACAGGTGTGAGCCACTGCGCCCGGCCCAGAATCACTTCTTTCTATTAAACAACACCCCTATGGGTTGAGCATTATGCTAGACTCACCCCTCCCTCCCTCCCTTTCTCCCGTCTTCCCACCTTCCTTCCTTCCTCTCCCCGCACCGCTCCAGCCTCCCACCTTTTCTTCCTCACTTCTTCTCTACTTCCTCCCTCCCTTTTTTCCTTCTGTCTCCAGACTTTTCCAGAGTACCTTCTATGCGCCAGAGGCTTACAAACTGATGGGGAAACAGGCCAGGAGCAAGACATTATGGCACATTGTCCTCAGGGCCACGGTGCACCTGTTCACAGGGGAGAGGCCACCAGGGTGGGGATGCTGGCTGTGCCTGGAGTTGGTGAAGGACACTCCAAGGACGTAGCTTGGGATCTCCTACAGCCACCTGGGAGCCAGGACAGACCCTCAGAAAGGCGATTCAAAACACCAGGCCCCTAAGTCTGGGCCCCAGCAAACAGTGGTTGGAGTCCTCCAGACCTGGGTGACCAGGGAGTGCTTTGGTGACCACGCAGGGACTTGTTTGAGGACTTTCAGAGCTGAACATCCACACAACAGGAGCAGAATGCTGGGCTGGTAGAGAACCAGCAGGATCCAGGGCCAGTCCCAGGGGATGGGTAGCCCTGAGGAGTCCGAGTAGCAATGACAGATACACAGGCAGTCTCATGCAGCTGCCAGGCAGGATGAGGCACGGCAGACGGCTGGCAGCAGGGGCTGTTGCAATCGTGCCCTGCTCCTGCCCAGCCTGCTTCCTGCAGCCATGTCCTGCAGGCCCGCACCTCCCTCCTGTCAACTGGACTGGTTCCCTCTGTCAAACCAGTAGAGGGGATTGGGAAATGACTGTGGGACAGGGGTGGAAAGCCGGGGGACACCCCTTCCGTCCTCTTAATCACTGCATCTAACTTTCAGTACATCTTTCGAGCCTTACTCATGCCTGAGATTACCATGACGTTCCTAGCACCCAGGACAACTGAGGCAGGGAGCCAAGCAGGCAGGGAGCCACTGACCTCAGGCTGCCTGCCTGCTGCCCCCTCTCTGGGGTGCTGGGATTCAGGGAATCAGCCAGATGAGCAGGCCAGTCCCAGCGGTGCCCTCACTCGCCCAGGATTTCCAAGCTGGGGCTTCGGTAGAACAAACTGTGGCTGGAATCCCAGATTTGCCTCTGTGTGACCTTGGGCAAGTCACTTCACCTCTCTGGGCCTCAGTTTCCTTATCCTAAAATGGAGATAATGTCCCCATGTATACATAAAGACTGGATGCATCTGTAATGGCCATAAAGGATTCAGCAGGCTTGCAATAGACATTTGTTCCCTCCTTTCCAGGCGCATAAGGAAAGTATGTAAAGCCAGATTCTGCCCGCCAGGAGTTGCCGATGTGGCTGGCATGAAGCTACGCCCTTGAGACAATTAGTTGCACTCATGGAGCTGAATAACACTCCAAGACTTTGCCCTGCCCTTGGAAACAGACGTTTACACCCCAGACTTCTGCGGCTCCCTGAGGTCACTGCCAGCTATGCCCTGGTCACACAGGGTCTCTGGATAGTTTAACATGCCGGGCATCATGGCAGGGCCTTTGCCCAGGGGTTTGTTTTCTTTTTCTTCTATGAAGACAGCACCAGTGTGCACAGATGGCTCTATGCACCTGGAACACTGTCCTTGCCACCTAGCTCTGCCCCAAACCCCACGGAGACCAAACCCGCATCCAGGAGGCTGGTCCCCATAGTCGCCCTCAGAGTTTAGAATACAGATGCCCAACCCAGCTTTTGCAACACCCCAGGAAGCCTCTATTCCAGGAGGTATCAGGAAACTCTCTAGGCAAGATAGAATTGGGTTCACTTTAATTAAAAAAGAAATGACAGCCACCTGGCACCCTAGTGGGTGGGAAGAGGAGGGAGGGAATGGCAGGAAGCGAAGCCAACAGCCCCAAGTCCCCACGGTCTGAGATTCCAGGAGGCTGGCCACCCCCCCACCGCCCCCACCCTGCACATCATTTCCTGGGAAGCCTCCCCTCTCCCATTCTCCCGGAAGGGGTTGATGGCCCCCTCCTCAATGCGCCCACAGAACTGGGAACCCTTGTGAAGCCTGTCACAGTGATTTGCAGTGACTGGGGTCACATGCCCCTCTGCCTTGTGGATCAGGGCTCTGTCTCCAAGGAAGCTCATCTTCTCCGCCAATCTCGGCCAGAAGGTTGGCGGTTTGTAGCACACAGACGTCAAACCAGACATGAATATAGGTCAGAGCATCCCTCCGTGTTCTCACAGCTCTTCCTCCGCAACAACTCCCTTGTCCCCTATTTTTTTTCCTGCTTTACCGGGTAGAGTCAGGTGTTTTGCTTTGTTTATCTCAGCCATTCGAATGGGTGTAGAATGGCACAGTGTGGAATAGGCATGGTGAGAGCAGACATCCTTATGTTGTTTCTGATTTTAGGTAGGAAGCATTTAGTCTTCACCATTAAATATGATGTTAGCTCTAGGTTTTTCACAGATGCTTTTTTCATTTTCTTTTGAGATAGTCTGGCTCTGTCACCCAGGCTGTAGTGCAGTGGCGTGATCTCAGCTCACTCAAGCTCCATCTCCTGGGTTCAAGCAATTATCCTGCCTCGGCCTCCTGAGTAGCTGGGATTACAGGTGCCTGCCATTACGCCGTATCTACTAAACCTCGTATCTACTAAAAATACAAAAAAATTTTTTTTTTGTATTTTCAGTAGATACGAGGTTTCTCAATGATGGCGAGGCTGGTCTCAAACTCCTGACCTCAAGTGATCTCCCCGCCTTGGCCTCCCAAAGTGCTGGAATTACAGGCATGAGCCACTGCGCCCAGTTCATAGACGTTCAGCTTGAGGAAATTCCCTTCTCTTCCTAGTTTGCTGAGAGTTTTTATTATGAATGGGCGTTGAATTTTGTTGAATGCTTTCTCAGCATCTATTGAGATGGCTTTGTAATTTTTCTCCTTTATCTGATCATACGGTGTAGAACAGGAATTGATTTCCGGATGTTACACCAATCTTGCATTACTAGCATGAATCTTACTTGGCCATGATGTATTATCCTCTGTAAATATTGCCAGGGTTGATTTGCTCTTTGTTAAAGATTTTTATATCTATGCTCACGAGGAAAACTGAGGTATAGTTTTCTTTCTTGTGATTTCTTTGGCTTTGGTATCAGGGTAATACTAGCCTCAGAAAATGAATGTGGAAGTCTTTCCTCCCCTTGTATTTTCTGAGTTTCCGTAGACTTGGTAGCATTTCTTCCTTAAATATTTGATAGGATTCACCAGTGAAACCATCTGGGCCTGACCTTTTCTTTGTGGGAAAGTTTTTAATTGCTAATTCAATTTGTTTACCTGCTACAGGTATATTTAGATCTTCTATGTCTTCCTGAGTCAGTTTTTCATAATTTGTAAAATCTTTCTGTATGTTTGCCCATTTCCTTTATGTTTTCAAATTTGTTGGTATAAAGTTGTTTATAATATTCTCTTGTCCTTTTTATTTACCTTTATTTTGTAATAGCTTTATGGAGGCACAATTAGCAGACAATAAACTACACATATTTAAAGGACACAATTTTATATGTTTTGACCTATAAACATGTGGTCCTATCACCACATCATGATAATAGCACCATTCAACACCCCAAAAGTTTCCCATTGTATATTCCATTATAGTTTTCATCTCATAAAATTCCCCTCTTAACATGTTCAACCTCTCCTCTAGTTTTTAAACATGGAATACAGCTATATGTTTTCATGTTATCATCTGCTAATTCTAACATCTATGCCAGTTCTGGGTCCATTTCAATTGAATGATTCTTCTGTTCATCATGGGTGGTATTTTCTTTCATTATGCACACCTAGTAATTTTTAAAATTTATTTTTAGGTTCACCTCTGTAATCTCAGCACTTTGGGAGGCTGAGGCAGGCAGATGACCTGAGGCCAGGAGTTTGAGACCAGCTTGGGCAACATGGTGAAACCCCATCTCTACTAAAAATACAAAAAATTAGCCAAGTGTGGTGGCAGGCACCTGTAATCCCTGCTACTCAAGAGACTGAGACAGGAGAATCACTTCAACCCAGGAGGTGGAAGTTACAGTGAGCCGAGATTGTGCGCCACTACACTCCAGCTTGGTCGACAGAGTGAGACTAGGTCTCAAAAAAAAATTAAATATATATATATGTATTTTTTTGTGTGTGACACAGCCTCAGGAGGTCCTGATAACAAGTGCCCCATGCCTAATAAATTTTGACTTGTAAATTTTACCTTGTTGGATGCTAAGTACTTTGTATTCCTATAAGTTTTCTTGAGTTTGTTTTTTTCTGGGACACAGTTAAGCTACATGGAATCAGTTTCATCCTTTTGGGTCCTACCTGTAAGGTTTGTAAATATTATCAGAGCAGCATTACTGCCAAGTCAAGACCCTTCTGAATACTTTACACGATGTCTGATGAGTTCTGAGGTTTTCAGTCTGGCACTATTCCCAGCCTGTGTGATCTCTAGTCACTATTTCCTCTAGTCCATCATGATGGTTCTTTCCATGGTCTTAGGTAGTTTTTCAACACCCATATACCAATCAACTCTCTAATGCATATTTGATGGGGACCCTCTGCAGAACTCTGGGGTTCTTTCTCTGGGCAGTTTTCTTCAGTATTCTGTCCTGTAACTCTGGCCAACTTGGTCTTCCCAGACTTTCAGCTCTATATTCTCAACTCAGGGAGTCTGCTGGGCTTCACCTGGGTCTCGCCTCCCTGTGCTGCAGCCAGGAAACTCATTCAAGGCAATGAGGTGCAGTAATTGCAGGGCTGACTTCATTTGTTCTCTATCTTTTTTTTTTTTTTTTTTTTGGAGACCGAGTCTCACTTTGTCACTCACACTGCAGTGCAATGATTCCATCTTGGCTCACTGTAACCTCCACCTCCCGGGTTGAAGTTATTCTCCCTCCTCAGCCTCCCAAATAGCTGGGATTACAGGCAGCACAGCTAATTTTTGTATTTTTGAAGAGACAGGGTTTCACCATGTTGGACAGGCTGGTCTTGAACTCCTGACCTCAGGTGATCTTCCTGCCTTGGTCCCCCGAAGTGCTGGGATTACAGGCATAAGCCACTGCACCCAGCCTGTTCCCTGTCTTTCAGGAATCAGGGGTCTTTGTTGCCTACTACCCAATGTCTTGAAAAATTTGTTTTGTATCTTTTTGTCTCCAACTTTAGTTGTTTTAAGTAGGAGAGTAAATCTGGCTCCTGTTGTTTCATTTTGGTTTTAAGTGGAAATCGTTCTTTTAATGTCTGTAGGACTCGTAGTGATGTCACCATTTTATTGCTGATATTGGTAATTTATGAGTTCTTCCCTCACTTATTTTTTTTGATCAGTTTAGCTAAAGGTGTGACAATTTTATTAATATTTACGAAGAATGAGCTTTTAGTTTCATTAATGTTTTTAAAAATATATTTGTTTTCTACCATATGAATCTCTGTGCTTCTGCTTCTTCCTTTCTTTTACTTATTTCAGGTTTAATTTGCTTTCCTTTTTCTAGCTCCCTAAGTTGAAAGCTTAGATGATTATTTTTAGGCTTTCTTCTTTTCTGGTATTTAAAGGTATAAATTTCCCTCTAAACTTCGCTTTAACTAAATCCTGCAAAATTTGATATGTTGTGTTTTTAGGGCAACATATTCTTCTAATTTCCCTTGTGATGTCTTCTTTTGACCATGAGTTACTTAAAAGTACATAGTTTAATTTTCATGTTTTGGGGATTTCCCATATTTCTTTTTGTGATATTCACTTTAAAATAATTATATTCTCCTGTTGTTAGGTGGAGTTTTATAAATGCTAATTAGGTCAGGTTTCTTGATAGTGTTAAGTGTTTTATATCCTTTCTGATTTTCTGGCTACTTTTTCTATCAATTACTAAGAAAGGAGTATTGAATCATCATGTATTTGGGGGCATTGTTAATTGTTATCATATGCACATACATTTGTAATTGCTGTATCTTGATGCCACATTGACCCTTTAATTATTATGAAATGTTCTTCCTTTGTCTACAGTAATACTCCTTGTCTTTAAGTCTATTTTGTTTGTTATTAAAATGGCCAGTCTAGCTCTCTCATGCCACTATTTGCCTGATACATCCTTTTCCATCTTTTTACTGTCTTGTAGACAGAATATAGTTGGGTCTTGCTTTTAATCTAATCTGAAATACCTCTGCCTTTTGTTGAGAGGTTTAGTTAGTTCATATTCACATGTATTGTAATTATCCACATGGATAGAATTGCTCCACAATTTTGCTATTTGCTTTTTACTTGTCTTATCTCCTTGTAGTTCCTCTGTTCCTTCTCAACTACCTTCCTTTGTGTTAAACAAATATTTTAAGTATATCATTTAAATTCTCTTCTTTAATATTTTTGTGGACTTTTAGTGATCGTTCTAGGCATTGTAATATTCGTCTTTGCCTTATCAAAATCTACCTTGTATTAATAATGACTAACTCCCACCAACCTTATGCCAGCATAGTTCTCACCATCCTTTATGCTACCATTGTCGTACATGTGACATCTATATATACTATAAACCTAATGATACGCTGTTGCAATTTTTGCTTTAAATAGTCATATATCTGTTAAAGAAATGAAGAAAACGAAAGAAAAAACAGATCACATATTTACCACTTCCAGTGCTCTTTATTCCGACCTGTGGAGCTGGATGACCCTCAGGTACAATTTCCCTTTAGTTTACATGTTTATTCAATTTTCTTTTAGTCTTTAACCTTTTGAGTTTTACTACAATGAAATGTGTCACCAACATACTTTTTTTTTTTAGATGGAGTCTTGCTGCGTCACCCAGGCCAGAGTGCACGGGCATGGTCTCGACTCATTGCAACATCCACCTCCCAGGTTCAAACGATTCTCCTGCCTCAGCCTCACGAGTAGCTGGGATTACAGGTGTGTGCCACCAGGCCTGGCTGATTTTTTTTGTATTTTTTGTAGAGACAGTTTTCACTATATTAGCCAGGCTGGTCTCAAACTCCTGACCTCAAGTGATCCGCCCACCTCAGCCTCCCAAAGTGCTGAGGATTACAGGCATAAGCCACCGTGCCTGGTCCCACCAACCCACTGTAATTTTTCCATAAATGTCTTTATTTTACCCTTATTTTGAAGGATGGTTTTACTAGATAAGGGAATTTTTTTATTGACGAGAATTTTTTTCTTTCAGTACTTTGAATGCTTTATCCCATGTCATCCCAATATCCCAATGTCTTCTGGCCTGTATTGTTTCTGGTGAGAACTCAGCTGCTTATTTATTTATTTTTTTAAACAGCGTCTTACTCTGTGGCCCACACTGGAATGCAGTTGCACAACCTCAGCTCACTGCAACCTCTGCCTCCAGGGTTCAAGTGATTCTCCTGCCTCAGTTTTCCAGTAGCTGGGATCACAGTTGCACGACACCGTGCCTGGCTAATTTTTGTACGTTTAGTAGAGACGGGGTTTCGTCATGTTGGCCAGGCTGGTCTCAGTGGCTCATCTTATCATTATCTTCTGCATGTCATGTGCAACTGTTCTGTTGCTGCTTTCAGGACTGCGTCTCTCAGCAGTTTGACCATCGTGTGGCTACGTACGACTCGAATTGTGCTTCACCTTCTTGTTTAGCTTCCTGGATCTATTAGTCAATGCTTCTCACCAAATTTGGAAAAAAAAAACACAACTGGCCATTATGCTTCCGATCCTTTTCTACCCACTCCTCTGTTTTCTCTCCTTTTGGGACTCAACTTTGCCAGGGTTGAGGAGTTCATGCAAAGTTCCCAGTTTTGGCCATGCTAAGGAGCGGGAGGACGTTTTCAAGTGTCCCCAGGCATTTTATTTTCCCTGGGCTCTCCCACATTTATGCTTAGTTTAGCAGTCGCCTGAAGACGGGTAAAGAGTTTATTGTCTTAGCCCTTCTATGGCTCTGTTGCCTTCAACATCTCCCTGTTAAATATGCCACCTCGGAACCGTGTTCACCAGTGCCCAGTAAAGCTGCAGGTTTGTTATCTACCCTTACTGGGAGGGTAGGAACACCCCCCGGTGTGAAGGCCAAAAATTCGGTTCCTATTTTTAACAGCCACTTTTCCTGAGAGTTAAGACTTCTTAAGTTGGTATCTGCCTTTGGTCATTTTTCCAGTGCTTTCAAATAGTTATTTTCAAAATAATTTTGTCCCGTTTACACTTTTTTTTTTGAGATGGAGTCTCGCTCTGTCATCAGGCTGCAGTAAAGTGGCGTGATCTCGGCTCACTGCAACCTCTGTCTCCCGGGTTCAAGCGATTCTCCTGCCTCAGCCTCCCAAGTAGCTGAAACTACAGGCACACGCCAACATGCCCAGCTAATTTTTGTATTTTTAGTAGAGATGGGTTTTCACTATGTTGGTCAGGATGATCTCGATCTCTTGACCTCATGATCTGCCTGCCTCAGCCTCCCAAAGTGCTGGGATTACAGGCGTGAGCCACCACGCCTGGCCTTATACTTGCTTTATTTAGAAGAGAATTGCTAAATGCTGACATTACTGGAAACTTTGCTGCTTGTATTTTTTCAGGATTTTATTTTATTATATAAATAAAACATTCATTGTAAACTTTTAGAAAATAAGAAAACTTTCTCAAATCACTCATAATCAATTACCTTGAGATAATTACTATTGGCATTATAAGTATATCCTTTCATATATTCTTTTTTTCTTTTCTTTTCGTCTTTTTTTCTTTCATATATTCTTAAACATATGCATTTGTAAAAAACAAAAATGAGACCATTTGATATACACTTTAAAAAATTGAGGTAAAATATACATAACAAACATAAATTTACCATTTATGCCATTTTAGGTGTACAGTTCTGTGGCATTAAGTACATTCACATTGTTGCACAACCATCATCACCATCCCAAGCACTTTTTCATCTTCCTCAGCTGAAACTCTGTACCGTTAAATGCTAAGTCCAGCCAGGTGCAGTGACTCATGCCTGTAATCCCACTTTGGGAGGCCAAGGCAGGATTGCTTGATCCCAGGAGTTTGAGACCAGCCTGGGTAACATAGTGAGACCTCATCACTACAAAAATAAAAATAAACGAATAAACAGCCCTCCCCTCCAAACATAAAGCACTAAGTCCACGTTCCCCCTCATCTCAGCTCCTGGAACCACCATTCTATTTTCTGACTCCATGAATGTGACTACTCTTGGCCAGGCTGGAGTGCAGTGGTGCAATCTCAGCTTACCGTAACCTCCGCCTCCCAGGTTAGAGCGATTCTCTTACCTCAGCCTCCTGAGTGGCTGGGATTACAGGCATGTGCCACCACACCTGGCTAATTTTGTAATTTTGGTAAAGACAGGGTTTCTCCATGTTGGTCAGGCTTGTCTCGTACTCCCGACCTCAGGTGATCTGCCCGCCTTGGCCTCTCAAAGTGCTGGGATTATAGGCATGAGCCAACGTGCTCAGCCAGTAATTTGTCTGTTTTGAGACAGGATCTCTCTCTGTCACTGAGGCTGGAGTGCAGTGGCACGATCTTGGCTCACTGCAGCCTCAACCTCTTGGGCTCAAGTGATCCTCCCACCTCACCCTCCCGAGTAGCTGGGACTACAGGTGTGTGCCACCACACCCAGGTAATTTTTTGTAGAAACGGGGTTTCACCATGTTGCCCAGGCTGGTCTCAAACTCCTGACTTCAAGTCATCTGCCCACTTTGTCCTCCCAAAGTGCTGGGATTTCAGGTGTGAGCCACCACAGCAGCCCCCTTTGCCCATTTGTTTATATTTTTATTTTACTTTAAGTTCTGGGATACATGTGTAGAACGTGCAGGTTTGCCCGTTTCTTAATCAGATCGTTTGAATTTTGTTGTTGAGGTGTGGGAGTTATTTATATTCTAGATATTAACGCCTTATCACATGGATGATTTACAAATATCTTCCTTCTCCCATCCCATGTGTTGCCTTTTCAGTCTATATACAGTACCCTTTGGTGGGCAAGAGTTTTTTATTTTAATGAAATCCAACTTACCTGTTTTTTCTTTTGTTGACTGTGCTTTTGGAGTCAAATCCAAGAAACCATTGTCAAATCCAATGTCATGAAACTTTTCCGCTATGTTTTCTTCTAAGAATCTTAAAGTTCTAGCTCTCACATTTAGGTCTTTGATCTATTTTTAGTTAATTTTTGTATATAATATAAGGTAAGGGTCCAGCTTCATTTTTTTTTTTTGCATGTAGATATCCAGTTTTACCAACAACATTTATTGAAAAGACTCTCCTTTCCCTATTGAATGGTCTTGGCACCCTTGCTATAAACCAATCCAGCATTTATAAGGAACTTAAACCAATTTACAAGAAAAAAAACCACACAATCCCATTGAAAAAGTGGGCAAAGGACATGAATAGACACTTCTTAAAAGAAGACACACATGTGGCCAACAATCATATGACAAAAAGCTCAACATCACTGATTATTACAGAAATGCAAATCAAAACCAAAATGAGATACCATCTCACACCAGTCAGAATGGCTATGATTAAAAAGCCAAACAAAACAAAACCAGATGCTGGCAAGGTTGTGGAGCTAAAGGAACACTTATACACTGTTGGTGAGAGTGTGAATTAGTGCAGTGATCTTGGAAGATAGTGTGGTGATTCCTCAAAGATTGAAATACCATTTGACTCAACACTCATATTATTGGGTATATACCCAAAGGAATATAAATTGTGCTATTATAAAGACACATGCACACATATGTTCACTGCAGCGCTTTTCACAATAGTAAAGACATGGAATCAACCTAAATGCCCATCAATGATAGACTGGCAGTACATATACACTATGGAATACTATGCAGCCATAAAAAAGAATGAGCTCATGTCCTTTGCAGGGACATGGATTGAGCTGGAGGCCATTATTCTCAGCAAACTAATGCAGGAACAGAAAACCAAATACTGCATGTTCTCGCTTACAAGTGGGAGCTAAACGTTGAGAACACATGGACTCATAGAGGGGAACCACACACACTGGGGCTTATCAGAGGGTGGAGGATGGGAAGAAGGAGAGGATCTGGAAAAATAACGAATGGGTACTAAGCTTAATACCTAGGTGATGAAATAATCTGCACAACCCCCATGACAGATATTTACCTATGGAGCAGAGCTGCACATGTATGCCTGGCCTTTAAAAACTTTTTTTTTAAAAAGAAAATCATTTGGCTATTTATGGAGAGGTTTATTTCTGGACTCTCTATTCTATTCTGTTGGTCAATGTGTCTGTCTTTATGCCAGCACCATACTGTTTTGATTACTGGACCCTTGTAGTAAGTTTTGAAATCAAGAAATGTATTATCTCCAACTTTGTGCTTTTTCAAGATTGTTTTGGCCATTCAGAATCCCTTAAAAGTCCATATGACTTCTAGGATGGATTTTTCTATTTCTGTAAAAAATATTGTTGGGATTTTGATAGGGTTTGGGTTGAATCTGTAGGTCATATACACTATTTTAAACTATCTTTTCTGCAAAATATTAGGAATAGACGAACACCATGTCATAAATATATTTATATTCATAATATACTTAAACAACGTCATTTGTAATGGCTGCATCATCTTCTATTGTATGGGTATATTCTCATTTATTTAATCAGAACTTATTGTTTGGCATTTAGGCTAGTTCCACTTTTTCTTTTTGAGATGGAGTCTTGCTTTGTTGCTCAGGCTGGAGTGCAGTGGCACAATCTTGGCTCACTGCAAACTCTGCCTCCCAGGTTCAAGAGATTCTCCTGCCTCAGCCTCCCAAGTAGCTGGGATTACAGATACATGCCACCATACCTTGCTATATATATATATATATATATATATGTGTGTGTGTGTGTGTGTGTGTGTGTGTGTGTGTGTGTATATGTATATTTGTATTTTTATGGTAGAGATGGGGTTTCACCGTGTTGCCTAGGCTGGTCTCGAACTAACCTGAGGTGATCCACCTGCCTTGGCCTCCCAGAGTTCTGGGATTTCAGGCCTGAGCCACCATGCCTGGCTCCCTTTTGATATTGTAAAGAATGTATAATGACTATCCTTGTCCCATTATGTTTTCATATATTTTCTTTGGTGGGGAGGAAGTTCATTGCTGCGCTTTAATTATGAGAAAACTGGCATGACAAAGAACTTTAAAACTATTAAGTTGGTGCAAAAAGAATCGTGGTTTTTGCCATTTTTTTATGGCAAAAAACTCAATTACTTTTGCACCAACCTAATAGTGTGTTGTATTTCCGCTGTTTTACAAATGAAAGACAAAATCTCCCAAAGGGTGGGTGGTTTATGGACGACCATGCATCTAGCTGTGGCTGGGTTTGAATCCTGGCTCTGCCCCTAATGAGCGAGATGAGTTTAGGCAGCGCTCTAACCCTCCCTTCATGAATAATGGGTAACAGTACTTGGCTTACACAGTGAATGAGGTAACTGGGAGCTCCACACAAAATAGGCACTCAACGAATACTTCTCCCTCTCCTTCTCGAAACTAGAACCCAGGATCTTTTTTCTTTTCTTTCTCTCTTTCTTTCTCTCCTTCCTTCCTTCTTTCCTTCTTCCCTCCCTTTTTCCCTTCCTTCCTTTCTTCTTTCTTTCTTTCTTTTTCTTTCCCTTCCTTCCTTCCCTCCCTCCTTCCCTCATTCTCTCCCTCCTTCCTTCCTTCCTTCCTTTTCTTTTTGGGACAGGATCTCACTTTGTTGCCCCAGCTGGAGCACAGTGGCATGGTCACTGCTTCCTGCAGCTTCAACTTCTCTGGGATAATGTGATCCTCTCACCTCAGCCTCCAGAGTAGACTGGCTGATTTTTGTATTTTTTTGTAGAGATAGGGTTTCACTGTATTAACTAGGCTGGTCAAACTCCTGAGTTCAAGGGATCTGCTCACCTTGGCCTCACAATGTACTGGGATTACAGGTGTGAGTCACAGTGCCTGACCTAGAACCCAGAATGTTTCTTAATCTAATCTTTCTATTAGAGACACTTTCTTATTCCATTATCTTGCTTGAAGTTAAAAAACAAAACATAACACAATATTTCTTCTTCTTCTTTTTTGAGACGGAGTCTCTGTTGCCCAGGCTGGAGCGCAATGGCCCTATCTTGGCTCACTGAAACCTCCACCTCCCAGGTTCAAGTGATTCCCCTGCCTCAGCCTCCTGAGTAGATGAGATTACAGGCGTGCGCCACCACAGCCAGCTAATTTTTGTATTTTTAGTAGAGATAGGGTTTCACCATGTTGGCCAGGATGGTCTTGAACTCCTGACCTCAAGTGATCTGCCTGCCTCGGCCTCCCAAAGTGCTGGGATTACAGGTGTGAGCCACCGCCTGGGCTCTCTTGCTTTTTATGTAACCATAATCCTTATTACTTTAATTAGTTAATTAATATTCATACTAATTATAACATTATATTATGTATTATAGTTTACTTATGTCAATTCATATTTATATAATATAAATTATAATTTATGTTACTTATTTGCCACACACTGTTCTAACCAATTTATGAATGTTAACTCATTTAATACCTTCTAGCTGGGAAAGTAAAAAAAATTAGCTTGGATTCAGAAAGTATAAACCTGACCAGCTATTGGTCAGTCTGGAATGACAGACATCGATAAAGCTGGCTGCAAAGTTACCAGGAAACGTATTTCTCCCAAGGACACACTGCAGCTACATGAGGTCATAGCAACTCGCATCTTTGAGTGATGACTGCTTTTTTACTCAATGAGAAGAAGCCTTGTTCTCTAAAATCAGACTACCAGAAACTTTGCTGTTTGAAATGTTGTCTGTAGGAATTTTGGAGAGGAGTGAAATGTATGAATGAAACCTCATGCTCTTGCTCTGAGGGTCTCAGTCACATAGACAGAGAGGAATCCCCGATTTCCAGCCCAGGTGCAAGGGCTTCAGATAACGCTTTCTGGATCCAACATTCCGAATCTAGCTTAACTTTGTAGTTTCCAAGGAAATAGAGCTCTGGGTCCAATTTGTGGTCCAGACTTGACGTTAATTTTTTTTTACACACAGTTCTGCTTTGCTTTGAGTCAATCAAAACATTGTTTTGGCCGGGCGTGGTGGCTCATGGCTGTAATCCCAGCACTTTGGGAGACGCAGGCAGGTGAATCAAGAGATCGAGACCATCCTGGCCAATGTGGTGAAACTCCATTTCTACTAAAAATACAAAAATTAGCTGGGCATGATGGCATCCGACTGTAGTCCCAGCTACTCGGGAGGATGAGGCAGGAGAATCTCTTAAACCCAAGAGGAGGAGATTGCAGTGAGCCCAGATTGCACCACTGCAGTCCAGCCAGGCAACAGAGCGAGACTCTTGTCTCAAATACAAACAAACAAAAACATTGTTTCATTTACATTTTACCTGAATTCCATCCTGCTCCAAAATTCCATAATAGCACTGTCCTATCCTTTGGTTCCTCTGGTGTGTGTTCTTCTTTTTTTCTTTTCTTTTTTTTCTTTTTTGAGATGAAGTCTCACTCTGTTGCCCAGGCTGGAGTACAATGGCCCCATCTTGGCTCAGTGAAACCTCTGCCTCCTGGGTTCAAGTGATTCACCTGCCTCAGTCTCCTGAGTAGCTGGGATTATGGGCGTGCGCCACCACACCCAGCTAATTTTTGTGTTTTTAGTAGAGACGGGGTTTTGTCATGTTGGCAGGCTGGTGTCGAACTCCTGATCTCAAGTGATCTGCCTTTCTCAGCCTCCCAAAGTGCTGGGATTACAGGCATGAGTCACCGCCCAGCCTCTTCTTTTTATGTAACCATAATCTTTATTACTTTAATTAGTTAATTAATATTTGCACTAATTATAAGATTATATTATGTATTATAGTTTACTTATATCAATTCATATTTATGTAATATAATTATAATTTATGTTAATTATTTGCCACATGCTGTTCTAATCAATTAATGAATGTTAACTCATTTAATACATTCTAGCCAAGAAATTAAAAAAAAAATGAGCTTGGATTGAGAAAGTATAAACCTGGCCAACTTTGCAATGGGCCAGTAAACCTGATTTTGTCAGGCTACATGTGGTCTTACCTTGGTTGGGCTAGAACAGAACTTTTAATCCTCAAGTTCAAGGCCACCCTCAATAACCCTGAAGTGCCTGTCACCCCTAGTCCAGGGCTTCTCAAACTTGAGTTTGCATCAGGAGCACCTGGAGAGCTGGGTCAAGCATAGATTGCTGGCTCCTGCCTTCCAGGTTTCTGATTTGGTAGGTCTGGTGTGGAACCTTAGAAGTTGCATTTCCAGCAAACTCCTAGGTGATGCTGATGCTGCTGGTTCCAGGGACCACATTTTGGGAACACTGCCCTAATTAACTGCATCATCGTCACATAATAGAGTTGTACGGATTAAGTGGCAAGTGTGAGAAGAACTCAGTTCAGAACTTGGCATGTACTACTCACTAATGTATGCTGTTACTATTGTTTTTAAATAAACAACTCAGATTCTCCAATAATCCACTGCCCCCGCCAATCACTCCATTCTTTCTTTTAATACAGTGACAAGTTACTCTTGTGGTCCTTTAACAGCTTATAGCTGGAGGGCAGGGGGACACAGGAAATCAATAATCACAACACAAGGCTGAATGAAATAAGCTCCTTGCACACTTGTTGAAAACACAAATTTGGGCTAAACTCAGTGGCTGACACCTGTAATCTGGGCACTTTGGGAGGCTGAGGTGGGCGGATCAGTTGAGCTCAGGAGTTTGAGACCAGTCTGGGCAACATGGTGAAACCCTGTCTCTATAAGAAAACACAAAAATTAACTGGGTGTAGTGGTGCATGCCTGTAGTTCCGGCTACTCGGGAGGCTGAGGTGGGAGGATCGCTTGAGCCTGGGAGGCGGAGGTTGCAGTGAGTCGGAATCACACCGCTGCCCTCTAGTCTGGGTGATGGAGCGAGACTCTGTCTCAAAAAAAAAAAAAAAAGAAAAAACCCCACAAATTTGGAGGCATATTCTGAATATATAATTTTGTGCATTTGCCCCTACTGAGTATTTTTATCACCAACATTTCACCATATCATTGTTAGAAAACCTCCGGAACCAGAAATACTGGGTATCTGCATGCTGAATTTTGCTGGACAAATTCTACTGTTGTTCATTCTATTGTTGGACATTTAATTTCTTCCAGTTGTTACTAATAAATAATTCTCCTCTGAAGGTTCTTGATATCTAAACTGTTTGCTAGGAGCACTAGTGACTTGTTTGTTTGAGATAGGGTCTCCCTCTGTCACTCAGGCTGGAGTGCAGTGGCACAATCACAGCTCACTGCAGCCTCAACCTAATTATTTTTTGGTATTTTTGCGAAGATGGGGTTTATCCATGTTGCCCAAGATGGGTCTCAAACTCTTGGACTCAAGTGATCCTTCCACCTCGGCCTCCCAAAGTGCTGGGATTATAGGTGTGAGTTACCACACCCGGCCTGCAAATGACTTCTTAGGAAGAAGTCTTAAAATAGGGAAGGGGACTGGGCTAAAGGGCATGAACGTTAAAGTCTCTCGACAGCTGTGGTCAAATTTCTTTTCATTGTGGAGCAGAAAGGTTGCTGGTAAAAGCTTCCAGATGGCGATATCTGTGCTCCTTTTAGTATATTTCATTCATCCTAAGCACCAGGCAAAGATGGTGGGGGTCTAAGCCGTAGCCCTCTGTCACCTGTCCATCTGTGCTCTTCCCTCCATCCCACTCCAAATTAACAATGGAGACCCCAAATCTCCTGCGTCTATCTATCCTTTGATTCCCTGCTCAGAGGGCAATCTTGGGCCAGTAGTTGCAGTTCAGTGAAGGCCTGAGTGTGACTTCCTCTCACCGATCCTTAATGGTGCATGAATTTTTTTATGGGTTTCCAGTAAAGTGTGAGGCAGTTATTTCCTGGTGACCTTTATTGAACCCGAAGCTTGGTTGAAGTTTAAATAAACAGAGGCAGGTGGTAATAGAGCATGAAGTGGCTAAGTCTGTGGTCAGCCCTCATTTAAAATTAAATCACTTTTCGAAGGGAGTAGTCACCTCTGCTACCAACACCAACGACAAACCAGCCTTACCTGTGCACAGAGATCCTTCACTGTGGGTGTGCGGCCACTCTCCCCTGCCCTGTGCCTTGCCTGTTCAGTCCTACCCTGATTCTAGGGACTTATGTCAAACTCACCTGAAAAACCCTCCCAGTTTCCCCCAGCTGAAATGAATCACCCCACCCCTGAGAGCTGTACTTGGGGCTGAGGGCTTTATACAGCTCATCTCACTCAAAGCTCACACAGCCCTGCCAACACCTGGTGGTCCCATTTTACAGCCAAGAAAACCGAGGCTCTGAGCAGAGAGGGAACTTGCCCAAACAAGAAAGCAACAGAGCCAGGATTGGAAGGCAGGTCACCTGTCTCTAGAGGCCAGTGGCCTGTCCCTGCCCACGTCCAAGGGTCATTTGTGAATCATGTGCATGGCCTGGAATCTTTTCCTGCTTACATTGCGGTTGGAGCTCTGGTATGGGGACCCATGGCCGCTGTGTTTCATTATTATCTGGTACCTGGAATGCTCCACTTGCCATTCCCTGGATAACCCGCGCTTGGCACAGGGCTGGGCACAGAGCGGGTGCCAAAGATGCTTGAGGAATTTCATTTTGCTTTTCCTTTTCCTTCCTTCTTTCATCCCTCTGATCTCAGAAGGAATGACCTTGGATGACGATGGTTGTTGCAAGGAAATATATCGAGGAAGGGGAAATGTCTTCATCTCCACCCTCTAGATCAACTTTTTTTTTTGAGATGGAGTCTTGCTCTGTCACCCAGGCTGGAGTGCAGTGCTGCGATCTCAGCTCACTGCAACCTCTGCCTCCCAGGTTCAAGAGATTCTCCTGCCTCAGCCTCTGAAGCAGCTGGGACTACAGGCGTGCGCCACCACGCCCAGCTAATTTTTGTATTTTTAGTAGAGATGGGGTTTCACTATCTTGGCTAGGATGGTCTTGATCTCTTGACCTCGTGATCCTCCCACCTCAGCCTCCCAAAGTGCTGGGATTACAGGCATGAGCCACTGTGCCCAGCCTGTGGATCAACTTTTTATAGAGAGAGACCCGAGTTATCTAAATCACTCATCCCCTAAACCCGCTATGATCTTAAAGAAAGCAATAAAAATTTTAGGTAGTTCAATATCTAATATTTGTAAAAGTTGATGTAGCAGTTTAAGCTGTAACATGACACTCCCAGAGTTCCATATGACAAGCACCATCCCCTCCCTTTTCTTCTTTCTCTTTCCTTATGTATTTTCTGAGTAGCCTCCCTGTGCCAAACAGCAACCAGGCTGGGGATACAGCGGTGACATAGACAGCCTCAGTTTTCTTGGCGCTCACTACTGGGTCAGGATGACAGACGGCTAATACTGAAGGACCACCCAATAAGAGGTCATTACATGTCTGATCTCAGCACTGTGGGCGGCCGAGGCGGGTGGATCACCTGAGAGCAGGAGTTGGAGACAAGTCTGGCCAACATGGCAAAACCCCGTCTCTACTAAAAATACAAAAAAATTATCTGGGCGTGGGGGCAGATGCCTGTAATCCCAGCTACTCGGGAGGCTGAGACAGGAGAATCGCTTGAACCCAGGAGGCGGAGGTTATGGTGAGCCGAGATTGTGCCATTGCACTCCAGCCTGGGCGACAAGAGTGAAACTCTGTCTCAAAAAAAAAAAAAAAAAAAAAAAAAAAGAGGTCATATTTAGCATATTTGTAAGACAAATATTGCCTGGATCCTGGACCTGGGTTTTCTTCTGCTCCTGGAATGAAAGGGTAGGCACAATCGCCAGTGTGATTTGCTCTTCAGCAGTCACCCAGAAATTCCACTGTTCCTCCCAGGCTACCCCCTGGTGGCCTCATGGATGCAGTTTACTGGGAAAGCTAGTGCTGAGTACAGCAGGGCTCAGGGGGGTCTCCCATGGAAAACTGTTTTTCTGTGCGTTAGGCTGAAGTTTTCTATTACTCAAACCAAACCATGGTAGTGTTTTTCAAATCACAGAAAAATAAAACTGATGGATAGAATATTTTCGGTGATCAGTTTTCCGGTACCTACTGCTCTGTGTGTAGGCATATGGCAGTGACGTTTGCAGGATGCAAATGTTATGAAACATCAATGGATTAAACTTAATTTGGGGCTAGATCAGACACTTGATCACACTGGGAGCTGCTGGTCTGGGATCTTGGAGCTGGAAGCTGCCCTCGGGGCTGCTAGCTCAGTACTCTTCCTGTCTTTCCTACGTCCACAGTGCCCCTCACCCCTCGTGGCTCTGCCCAGGGTAAGCTGACCTCCCTGGCCTGGGACAAACCATGGTTCTGCAGGGGCTTTGTCCACTCCTTCTCTTTGCCTGGGTGATGCCAGGTCGTCTTTCCCATCCCCCACTCCATTTGTGCTCCAGGAAGTCTTCCCTGTCCCACCCCTGCTCACCCCAGACTGGCTCAAGCTCCCCTTGCAATCTCTTAGAGCGCCAGAGGAGCGTCGCACTAATCACAGCTGTATTTTAATATTCACTGATGGGATCATTTGATTCACGTCTGTCTTTCCTACCAGAATGTGAAACATCTAAGGACAACAATCAGGAAACGGTGTGTGTGCCTGTGCTGATGTATGTATACACGCTGTGTATACATGCTTGTATATGTGTATGTGTGATTGTATGTGCACGTGTGCATGTGTGTATCGGTGTGTATGCATGTGCATATGCATGTTTCCTCACCATAATTCCCATTGTCTCGCACGGTGCTTGACACACACTAAGAACTCAATCACTATTTGTTGATTATAGGCGTGTGTAGCGTTGTATTTCTTTAGGATACTTTCAGTAGTAGTGACTTCATTTTAGAAACAGAGAAACTGAGGCCCAGAGATGTGACTTACATCCGCCAAGATCCCGAAACTAGAAAGGGGCTGGGCTGGGATTTAAACCCAGTCCTCCGACTCAGCCCAGTGACCTTTGCACAACTCTGACTGCGAGCTCTCCTCGAGGTTTGGCGAGTTAAACAGAAGCAGAAAGTTCAGAGGAAACTTACCGCAAGGCAGAGCGTTTACCAGCCGATGACTTCACCTCCGCAGCAGTGAAAGGCGTTGCAGAAAAGCACTGAAAAGAAAATAGCTTCGCAATGAATGAGCTGGGCCGGCCTGGCTCGGGCTGACTCATCAAGAAGTTTTCACTTTATAAGGACTTTACTGGGGCTCCCCTAGGTGTGACTTTTTGCCCTGTATCGAGGTCTGGATGAGGGTAAGTGGGTGAACACAGGCTACAGGGCGCACAGGCTGGACGGGGGCTGGACGCGGGCTCTGGCGGCTGCCTGTCCAGAGCCCTTTCTGTGTCCTCCTGGCGCGTGCCTCCTCTGCGTGATGCCCATCTCTCCAGCCATCCCTAGCCTGTGCTTATATATGGGTTGCATTAATAGCACCCACCCACATTTCAGTGGATCTGACTGCCAGCTGCTCTTCTTCATGTCTGGCTTCTGCAAAATCTTACCTGGTCAGGTCTGGGAGTCAAGTGTGTCCTGAGCACTCACAGCCCCCAGCCACATCCATCACTGGCCCCTGCCTCGTCTTCCTTTCTTTTGTCCACCCCTCTTCTCTTCTATGTGGTTTGCCCTTGAGGTAACTAAGCAGGCCTGGCTACCGTGTCTGGTGTTCTCTGTGGAAATGTGGAGATTAGTGCCAAGAGACTGTTTTCTGAAGCTCCCCTCTCTCCCTGGGGTCGTGGATCTGTGTTCTCTGCAGATTTGGGGCAAATATTCCTCCCTGGGCAGCACTGCCTGGCCCCTGTGTGGGTCTTCCAGGAGCCACCTCTTCAAGTGGCACACACACGCATGCCCATGGCCCAGTCCCATTTCCCTCTCTTCTTCTTCCCAGCGACCCCTGTCCCTGCGAGCTGCTCATATACATCCATGCTCATGTGCCGCCCACTCCCGCTGGCTGACCCATCTGACGGTCCTGGGCCATGTTCTGATTGCTGACAGTGAGAGATATAGAAGCCCCAGCCACTTCCACACACCCCCAGTACTCCTCACAAACACCTTGGAGGTCTGATTATTACCCACCCCTCTCAGAGATGGAGAAGCTGAGGCTCAGAGAGGCAAAGGAGTCTGCCAAGTTCTCCCAGCCAGAAGGGGCAGGACATCACCGATCCCACTCTCCTGCACCGGTCACCAGGGTGTGACGCATTTGCCTGTGAGCCCAGCCTGCCCCAGAGCATCACATGTGGGGTCAGAAAGGAAAGCCCTGCAACAAGAATGCTAGGAATGCAGGAAGGGGCCTTGAGGTGACCTCAGGAAGTCGTGGTGCCTGCCAGGACAAGTGATGGGAAAGCTGGGAGGGTGCCATCCACCTTGGTAGCCAATCGTCACCAGCACCAAGTATGTGTGCTCCATCAGAGCTGGTTAATGACTAAGCTGAGGGCTTAGGGTGAGGAAGAAACGTATTAATGCTATATGACAAAATGATCTGATTCCTAGTGCCAAAGTTTCAATTCAGTGTATGTAACTGAACACACTCATCCATCTGTGCTTTTTTTTTTTTTCAGACTGAGTCTCACTCTGTCCCCTAGCCTGGAGTGCAGTGGCATGATCTAGGCTCACTGCAACCTCCGCCTCCTGGATTCAAACGATTCTCCTGTCTCAGCCTCCCAAGTAGGTGGGATACAGGTGCATGCCACCACGCCAGCTAATTTTTTGTATTTTTAGTTGAGACGGGGTTTCACCATGTTAGCCAGGATGGTCTCAATCTCCCGACCTTGTGATCTGCCCACCTCGGCCTCCCAAAGTGCTGGGATTACAGGCATGAGGCACTGTGCCCAGCCGCTCCTTTTTTTTTTTTTTTTAAGAACAATTTTACTTATTTTATTTAAAGGTGTTTTTAAATTAATTAAAAAATTAATTCCTTTATTTTACTTTAGGTGCATACTGTATCTGGCATTTCTCCCCATGTTATCCCTCCACACCCTCACCTCCCTCCCCACCCCCCATTGTCTCTCCCCTACCCCCCCAAACTGTCCCCTGTGTGTGATGCTCCTCTCCCTGAGTCCTCGTGTTCTCGTTGTTCAACATCCACCTAAGAGTGAGAACATATGGTGCTTGGCTTTCTGTTCTTGGGTCAGTTTGCTGAAAATGATGGTTTCCAGATTCATCCATGTCCCTACAAAGGACAGGAACTCGTCATTCTTTTATGGCTGCATAGTATTCCATGGTGTATATGTACCACATTTTATTTGTCCAGTCTATCATTGATGGGCATTTGGGTTGGTTCCAGGTCTTTGCTATTGTACACGGGGCTGCAATGAACATTTGTGTGCATGTGTCTTTATAGTAGAATGATTTATAGTTCTTTGGCATAGGCAAGGACTTCATAACTAAAACACCAAAAGCAATGGCAATAAAAGCCAGGATAGACAAATGGGATCTAATTAAACTCCAGAACTTCTGTACAGCAAAAGAAACCATCATTAGAGTGAATCGCCAACCAACAGAATGGGAAAAGATTTTTGCAATCTACCCATCTGACAAAGGGCTAATACCCGTTTTTTTTTTAATGGTGCTTAAAGAGCTCATCCTTTCCAAGTCATCTATGCTGTTATTTAGGCATTTCATCTTTGCTCAAATTGTTGGAGAATGGTGGCTTGTTTCATGGTTTTGTATTTGTGTCTAATGCACGTTTTAACATGATGGACACGAGGCATTGTGTAGCTTGTTTTCTAGAAAAGTCCATCTTTTAGAAATTGCTTTTCAGATCTTCAACAAATTTTTTCTTTAAATTTCAAAAAAAAAAAAAAAAAAAGAAAGAAAGCATGGATGAGGCCCAAGGCCACAAGGTCTCTCCGGGGACAGGGAGGACAGGTGTGAGCTGAGCAGTGACCCCACAGTCCCCTGAGAGCCAGCACCTGCTGCCGCCAGAGGACACTGTCTGTTGTCACCTGGTGTCCATCCCCCAGGGCGGGGAGCAGACTTCCAGTTTTGTGCCCCATTTCAGCTGTTTCCCAGCTGTGGACCTTGGGCAAGTCACCTCCCCTTCCTGAGCCTCAGAGTCTCATCTGTAAAAGGAGGATGCGAAATCCCCTCCTTCGTAAGGGAGTGGGGAAGATGAAATGAGATAGAGTCATAAGGGACTTGGCAGGTTGTGGATGTTCATTACATGCAGGTTTCTCTCTTCCTTTCACTACATGGATATCAGCCTTCATTTCCGTCCGCTTTGAAGAGAGACAAGCCCAAGTCTGAATCCCATCTCTACCATTTCCTGGCTATTTAATCGAGAAGGTATTTCCTTTCCCTGAACCCCAGCTTCGTCTGTAGCGATGGGAATAATGCCAGCACATAGTAGAGTTTGTAGCAAGGCTCACCTAAGATAATATATCATGATTTCTAACAGCTTCAAGCTCTTAGTCAAGGGCCTGGGGTCTGGGGTGGGGGCCGAGTTACTGCATTTCCAACAAGCTCTTGGTGATGCTGGTGCTGTGGATTTGGGGACCACACTTTGAGTCAAGTGGTGACAGATGAATGCCCATGGGATGGTGGGGGAGGGGGTGGAACCGAGGCAGCTGCTGGGAGACTTTTAGGTGGGCTGTTGCCTTCAGGATGCCACCTGGTTGAAATTGGAGCTCAAGAGTATTTGGCAATTAATTCATTAATCTACTTATTTATTTGTGCAACAAATAAATATTAAGTAACTTTTGCCATTACTTTTAATGCAAGTTAAAAGAAACAGGAACTGACTCCTTGTCCCCAGCACTGATATATTAGGTTGGTGCAAAAGTAATTGCATGAATTACAATTAAAAGTAATGGCAGGTCAGGTGCGGCGGCTCACGCCTGTAATCCCAGCTCTTTGGGAGACCGAGGTGGGCAGATCACGAGCTCAGGAGTTCGAGACCAGCCTGGCCAACATAGTGAAACAAAATACAAAAATTAGCTGGGAGTGGTGATGCATGCCTGTAATCCCAGCTACTCAGGAGGCTGAGGCAGGAGAATCGCTTGAACCTGGAAGGCTGAGGTTGCAGTGAGCCGAGATCGCTCCATTGCCCTCCAACCTGGGCAAGAGAGTGAGACTCAGTCTCAAAAAAAAAAAAAAAAAAAAAAGGAACGGCAAAAACTACTTAATATTTCAGTTTTTGCAATTACTTTTAATGCAATTACTTTTGCACCAACCAAATACATCAGTGCTGGGATAGGGAGTCAGTTCCTGTCCTCTCGGGGTCTTAGTGCAGAAGGGGTCAGACAGGTGCTTTTTACACCCCAAGCCTCACAAACTGTGGTTGCGCCAGCACAGGTCATCCTGAGTTGTAAGACAGGGCACTCACCTCAGCCTGAGGATAGGGGGAGGCCACGCTTGAGATCTTGGGATGAGGACAAATCACCCGGTGGAGGTGGATGGGAGAGGTGTCCAGGCAGGTGTGGTGTGGGAAGCAAGCCACACAGACACACACCCAGGACACAGTCTGTCTCTCTGCCACTGTTTTACAGCCTCGTGCCGAGGCTTGGGAGGCAGGGAGAGTCGGGGTCACTGCTCTGCTGTGAGTGCCCCGTGTCACCGACATGCTGTGTGACTTCACTGGGGGACATTCCCTCCACTTCTGTAGGGTGGAGGTGAGGATTCCTGCCAGAGTGCTTTAGGGAGGAGAAGGTTGAAAGAGACCACGGCAGTCAGGAGTCTGGCCCCCAGCAGGCGGTCAGATACTCTCAAGTCCTCTTCTGGTGACAGGGAAATCCACTGTTCAAGTGTGGGGTCCCGATCTCCCTGTGGCATCCGTGGGTGGGCAGGGGTCCCCTGCCCTGCGGTGCTCATCATGCCTCCCCCACCCCAATCAGGTTGTCAGGATAGGAGGGCGAGCATGCCAGGGTCCCAGGGAGACTGGTTTGGTCAGAGCCTCGGACCCCAAACCCCTTTTCACAGCCTGGTAAGAGACCAGAGACCTGGCTGAGGTACCAGGGTTATTGCAGTAAACAGACTCCTCCAGATAAAGAGAGAAGAATAAAAACCTCGTTTGTCCTGCCCTGGTCTGACACCCAGTAGCACTGTACCTCCCAGATGGCTGGGCTGCAGTGACCCAGGGCTGACCTGACTTGAGAGCTGCCCCTTGGTGTCCACCATCCTCTGGCCTACTTCCCACCCTCCCCAACCCCACTTGCTAGTCTGTTTATTTTTCCCTCGCGAGTTTATGTATTTTCCCAGAAGGTGCAGCGTGGTGTGGGAGAAAGGGCCTGGGAATCCACAGAAGACCTGGGCTTGGATCTCTGGGATCCAATCCTCTGGGCAGGCTGCTTACCTCGAGGGTGACCCACCGTCCTGGTTTGCCTGAGACTAAAGGCGTTCCCGAGACATGGGACTTTCAGTTTGAAATCTGGGACAGTGCCGAGAAACTGGGGATGCGGTTGTCACTCTACCTCTCTGAGCCTCAGTTTGCTTGTATCTAAAACCAGGATAGTCACTATCTGACGGAGGATGAAATAAGATAACGCAGGGAAGCATCTAGCACATGGTGAGTCCTCAGTGATGGGTTTGGTTATTTATTTCTCTGCTTGGAGGAAATCGCAGGGCCCTGACCTTCCATTTATCAACTCCCGATTCCCAGAAACTTTCCTCAACAGTGCGTTTGAGAAATCACTAAATCCATCTGTTGTGCTTTGCTTTTGACTGATGGCTTTTGACTGATGAAGCTCAAGCAATAAACAGAGACAGCTTAGTAAAGGGAGACAGACGGAAAACCAGGAGACTGGGCCCGCTCTTGACTCTGCCACTAACTTGCTGTGTGACCTTGGGGAATTTGCTTTGCCTCTCTGGGCTTCTGTTTTTCCATCTACAAAATGGAAGATTGGACTGGATAGTGCTAAGTGTACCTTCCAGCTCTAATATGCTATGGTCCTGCAGTACGGATGCTCATTACCCTCAGAGCTGCAATGGAGGAGTCAGGAAGGGAGGGAGGTCTGGTTGATGCTGGTACAGGGGTGAGGAGGGAGGAGGGACAAACTTCTGGTACCTCCAGAAGTGGCAAGTAAAATATGAAAAATGGCATCAGATGGTTAATCACAAGGGCAACTTAAAGACAGGGCAACTGGTTTATGTCTGCAAAGGAGCCTGGGACCAGTCCCCTGGGCATTCCTTTCCTTCTTCCTTTGTTCATTCATTCATTCCTTCATTTCTCTCGTTATTCATTTGTTCGTTTATTCCTTCGTTCTGCTGAGTGACATTGTAGCATAATGATGGCTAGCGTGGACTCTGAAGCCAGTTTGCCCGAGTTCAAAGCCCAGCTCTGCCACTTAGTTCTGTGACCTTGACAAGTACCTTGACTTCTCTGTGCTTTTGTTTCCTGATCTGTAAAGTGGAGGCAAAAATAGACCTGCCTCTAATGTATGAAAAGGCCTCACAACAGTGTCTGGCATTTGCAAAGTGCTATATATGTGTGTGCTATTATTGTTTGATTATTCGTTTACGATTTACTAGGAGATGGCTATGTGACAGGCTCTGGGCTGGGCAGCCACCAGGGATTCAGGGGAAGTCACAAAGGGTGAAACAGGCAATTACTAAGCCGTGTGGTCAGTGTTGTGGTTCAGGTAAGCACAGGGTGCTATGGAAACGCAGAGGAAGGGCACCTAACTTGGATGGGACAGGCTTGAGAGGAGGAGTGTTCCAGAAAGACTTCCTGGCAGAGGTGGTATCTGACCTGGGTTAGCCTGTGAGCTGCAATGGAGGAATTACAGAGGTTAGCCAGGAGGTGATGGGATGGGGTGATGGGAACCACTTGGAGGGGAAAATACGGATATTCAGGGAACAGATATGGTTTTGTGTGGCTTGCTGGGACATGGGTATATTAGTCCATTTCCATGCTGCTGATAAAGACATACCTGAGACTCAGTAATTTATAAAGAAAAAGAGGTTTAATGGACTCACAGTTCCATGCGGCTGGGGAGGCCTCACAATCACGGCAGAAGGTAAAAGGCACGTCTTACATGGCGGCAGATGAGACAGAATGAAAACCAAGCCAAAGGGGTTCCCCTTACAAAATCATCAGATCTCGTGAGACTTATACACTACCACAGGAACAGCACGACAAAAACCACCCCCAGGATTCAATTATCTCCCACCGGGTCCCTCCCACAACATGTGGGAATTATGGGAGCCACAGTTCAAGATGAGATTTGGGTGGGGACACAGCCAAACTGTATCAGTGGGGGAGGCGGCAGATGAAACTGGAGAGACAAGCAAGGCTTTGACTATGTTGGACATTCCAGGACTGCTAAAGAGAAAATATTTTATCAGCTGGGCCAGTGTCTCCAACCTTTAGAGACACTGAAGGTTGCTGAAAACAAACAAAAAATCCTCCATTACCTGGAGATTTATTTATAACTAAGTTATATGCATGCACTACTGTACACATGTATCATGTACACTATAAAACACACAAAAATAGAAAAATGAAAACCATGAGATTAAAAAATACACGTAGGGTTGGGCATGGTGGCTCACATCTGTAATCCCAGTGTTTTGGAAGGCCAAGGTGGTAGGATCACTTGAGGCCAGGAGTTCAAGACCAGCCTGGGAAACACAGGGGGACCCCATCTCTACAAAAATAATAATAAAATTAGCCAGGTGTGGTTGAATGCACCTGTAGTCCTTGCTACTCGGGAGGCTGAGGCAGAAGGATTGTTTGAGCCTAGGCGTTTAAGGCTATAGTGAGCTATGATGAGGAAAAAAGGAATACATAGCAATAGAACTTCTACTACTCTTTCTCTCTAAGCCAATGGCTTTTCCTATGAATCCCATGGATTTCCCTACGAATCCCATGGATTTCCCTCCATCCCACTTTGGAACTTACTGCTCAAAACCATGGGGTGCATGAAGGGATGGTAAGTAGAAAACAGCAGTGTTTTTTTTTTTTTTTACCTTATATGCTCTGGTATTCCTATAGTCATTAAAATGAAGACATAGCTGTCTATTATTAACATCAAAAGGTGCTAATCTATTAAACAGGAAAGTTGTAGGGAGACCAACCATCCCGGTTTGCCCAGGACTGAGTGGTTTTCTGGAACACAGGAGCTTCAGTGCAAAAGCCGGGACAGTCCCAGGTGAACTGGGTCACCCTAATCGTATGTCTAGAACAATCCCATTTGGTGAAAAACAGAAATGAACGTTTAGGAAAGGGTTGGAAAGCTGGTGATCCAAAATGTGAACATTGGTTATTGCTGGATGGTAGTGGGCTTTTAAGTTAAAATTTGCTTTTACTTCTATTTATTAATTTATTTTGGGTTTTGCTTGCTTGTATGAAACATTTTTTGACATGATAGATGTACTGTTGTGTGACTTTTAAGACCTGAAAAACAAAGTTGAGAGTCCATTGGCCAGCAGGGCCGAGCATGGTGGGGAGGCAGGACGCGGTTGCAGGGGTGGGAGGAGAAGGAAGCAGTTGGAGATGATGAGAAATGAGAAGGGGCTTGGACTTGGCGGTAGCGGTGAGGAGGGAAGAGAAGATGGGTTGGAGAGATCAATGAGAGAGAGACCACACAGGGCTCAGTGACTGACTAACCAAGTGAAGACTGAAGGAGGGGCAGAATTGAAGACCTGCAGGTTTCTGGGTGGTGTCATTAACCAAGACGGATCATTCAGGATAAACGAGTGTTTTGAGAAGGAGGGATAAAGGCAGGGGCTCTGGGAGGCTGTTGGCTTGGTTTTGGAAACACTCAGGTGCCTAAGGGACACCCAGGAGGAGGTATAGGAGTGGGATTTATCACAGGAACTCAGGGAACTGGCTATATACTGGCCTGTTTCTTGACTAAAGCCACTGTTATCAGCACCCTCTCTTTGAAAGTCCTTCCGTGACATGCTCCCCTGGCCTGGAAGTCTCGTCTGATTCATGGCCTGGTTTGAAAGAAGTTAGGCGTTAAGACACACTGGAGTAATCCATCGCTATCACTCTTCCACAGCAAAGATGACTCATTTGCATTATATAGAAAGTTTCTCTTTTCTATCTTTGAGTTAAAAGAACTTGTGCGTTCTCTTATCTTTTTTTTCTTTTTTAGAATCAGTGAGGTGATTTCAGCCCTTTGAAATATACTGAGACTTGTTTACAGCCCAGCCTTTGGCATATCTTGGTGAATGCTCTGTGTACCCTTGAAAATAACGTGTAGTCTGTTGTTGGGTGGAGTGTTCTATAAATGTCACTTAGTTCAAGTTGGTTGACAGTGTTCAAGTCTTCCAGATCCTCGCTGACTTTTTGTCACCTGTTCTATCAATTATGGAAATGTTGACTTTTCAGACTCTAAGTATGGATTTGTTTGTTTCTCTTTTCAGGTGTGTCAGTTTTTGCTTCAAGTATTTTGAAGCTCTGCTATTAGGCGCATTCATACTTAGGAGGGTTATAGCCTCTCGATTATTTGAGCCCTTTCTCATTAATAAATGTCCTTCTTAATCTCTGACAATAACTCTTGTTCTTAAGTCTACTATATTTGGTGTTATAGCCACTCCAGCTTGCTTGCTTGCTTTTTCTTTCTTTCTTTCTTTCCTTCTTTCTTTCTTTCTTTTTCTTTCTTCTTTCTTTCTTTTTCTTTTTTTTTGAGATGGAGTCTTGCTCTTGTCACTCAGGCTGGAGTGCAGTGGCATGATCTCAGCTCACAGCAACTTCTGCCTCCTGGGTTCAAGTGATTCTCCTGCCTCAGTTTCCTGAGTAGCTGGGATCACAGGCACTGCCACCATGGCCAGTTAATTTTTGTACTTTTAGTAGAGATGGGATTTCACCATGTTGGCCAGGCTGGTCTCGAACTCCTGACCTCAGGTGATCTGCCCACCTCGGCCTCCTAAAGTGCTGGGATTACAGGTGTGAGCCATTGCACCTGGTCTCCAGCTTTCTTAAGATTAGTGTTTTCCTAGTACTTTCTCATCTTTTTACATTTAACTTATCTGTGTCTTTGTAGTTAAAGTGGGTTTCTTGTAGACAGCATATAACTAGGTCTCGTTTTCTTTTTTTAAAACTCCAATGTGACAATCTCCACCTTTAAATGTAACTATTTAGATACTTTGCTTTTAATGCAATTATTGATATGATTGGGTTTAAATCCTCCATCACTCTATTTGCCTTCTGTTTATCTCATCTCTTCTTCATTTCTTAAATTTCATTTGGCTGGCTCCTTTTGATTAGTTACTTTTTAAAAAACTATTCTGTTCTATTTTCGCTCTCTTTTTTTTGGTGGTTGCTTCAGGGCTAATGATATGCATCTTTAGGAACCAGGTATGTGGCTCATGCCTGTAGTCCTAGCAACTCAGGAGGCTGAGACAGGAGAATCACTTGAGTACAGGAGATTGAGACTGAAGTGAGCCATGATCATGCTACTGCACTCCTGCCTGGGTGATAGAGGGAACTCATTACTCTAAAATAGCAATGATAATAATAATAACATGCACTTTAACCTATAATGTTCACAAAATATTATGCCATTTTGCATATTTGTTAGGGTTCAATCAGAGAAACAGAACTGCTGAGAGTGATATAAAATCAGAGATTTGTTATAGGAATTTGTCCTTACACAATGATATGGAGTTGGCTAAACAGTCTACAAAAGGCTATCTTTTGTGTGTCTGGTGCTGCTATACTGCCAGTGCAGAGGAGGCACTTGGGAAGGGGAGATGAATTTAAATTGGGAAACAATAGGGAAGAGCCACAACAAACTAGAACTTGCGTGTGGTCTTTCACCTTTTCCATGAGGCCAACTTCAATGATGAGATAACCTATAGGAGAGGGTGAGGCTTTTCATCATGAAGCTGCACCTGGGTCAGGAGTCAGGCACACTGAAGGACGACCCAGAAGAAACTGGGAGAGCTGTGGACCCAGCTAGTGCCTCACGACAATGAGGTGACCTAGTAGTTAAGTGACAGCATATGTGAGCTGCAACAGCACCTGGAGTCCCTACCCCAGCTTTTTGAGATTAAAAAAAACAAAAACAAAAACAAAACATAGGCAGCTATTGCTTTGCTCCTCCTTGCAAATATTGTGCAAATGTGTCTAGTGATCCACACTAATTCAAAACTATACAGAGAAAGGAATTCTAAGAATGTAGCTAAGCTTAATTGACACAACAAAAATAAACTACAACAGATAATGTAAGAAATGTAGAAATACTTCCATTCCACATTCTGTGTGTTTTGTGTGATATAGTTGTAATACATTTTGCTTTTATGTACCTTATAAACCACCATACACTGTTATTATTTTTGCTTTAAATAGGCATATTTTTAAGAAGTTGAAAATCGAGGGGAAAATGTTTTACATCTACTGACGTGTTACCCATCTCTGGCCACTCTTTAGCCCTTTGTGTTGATTCAAGTTTCCACCCAGTATCATTTATCTTTCACTTGGAAAACTTCCTTTACTATTTCCTGTAGTGCAGGTCTGCTGGTGACAAATTCTCTTACCTTTTGTTGGCCTGAAAAAGTTTTTATTTCTCTTTTTTTGTTGTTGTTGTTTAAAGGGTATTTTTCCTGAATGTGGAATGCTAGGTTGACAGTTTTTTTTTTCTCAATACTTTACAGAGGTTCCATTGTCTTCTGGCTTGCATAGTTTATGAGGAAAAATCTGTGAATTTTTGTCATAATTTCTCTGTATGTAACATGTCTTTTATTCTGTGTACTCTTAAGATTTTCTTGTTATCACTGGTTTTAGCAATTTGATTATGATATACTTTGGTGTGGAGTTTTATGCTTATTCTGCTTGCAGGCTGTTAAGCTTCTGTGATATGTGGACTTATTGTTTTTTTTCAAATTTAGAGAATTTTCTGCCATTATTTCTTCAAATATATTTCCTGTTACTATCTCTCTCTTCCCCTCTCCTTCTTGAACTTCAATTACATATAGACCATTTAATGTCTTATTACAGGTCACTAGGCTCTGCTCATTTTTCTCTCTGGGCTTTTTTATTCTCTCTGTGCTTCATTTTAGATAAATTCTATTGCTGTACCTACAGGGCCAATGATCTTTTCTTCTGAAGTGTTTGATTTCCTGGTAATCCCATCCAATGAATTTTTCATTTTAGGCTTATATTTTTTCCCCTCTAGAAGCTCCACTTAATTATTTTTTATATTTTCAATTTTACTTCTCATTATGATGATCTTTTCCCATAAATACATCAACATACTTGTAATAACTGTGTTGACATCTTTGTGTGCTAGTTCCATCATTTCTGTCATTTCTGGGTACACTTCTATTGATTAATTTTTCTTCCGACTATGGGTCACATTTTTCTGCTTCTTGGTATGTATAGTGATTTTCAACTGGACGCTAGATTTTGTGAATGTTTCATTATGGAGAGTCTCAATTTTGTTGTCTTCCTTTAAAAGAATACTGGGCTTTGTTCTATCAGGGACCTAAGTTACTTGCAAGTCAGCTTGATCCCTTTGAAGTCTGTTTTTAAGCTTTGGTATGGCTGGTCTGAGCTGGCCTCCATGCTAGGGATAGCTCAGCTTGCTGCTGAGCTATGGAGTCTCCACTGAATAAATTTTCTTTTTGTCTTCTCCTTTTTCTCCTCTTCTTGTCCCCCTCCTCCTCCTCCTCCTCCTCCTCCTCCTCCTCCTCCTCCTCCTCTTCTTCTTCTTCTATAGAAACAGGGTCTTACTATGTTGCCCAGGCTAGTCTCAAGCTCCTGGGCTCAAGAGATCCTCCTGCCTTTGTCTCTCAAAGTGCCAGGATTTTAGATGTGAGCTACCATGCCCAGCTTTGCATGGATTTTCAATGAATTCTTACCACTCTAAATGGCTGCAGTGTCTCCTGTCCTGTGCCAACTCTGGGGATTGTTCAGCTTGCAACTTTCTGGTTGTTCTTTGCCCAGTCTCGTTGGGTTTGATCGCATGTATGTGTGACCTAGGACTCAGCAACAACTCACAAAGATCCCATGCAGATTTTCAGAATTTATTTTCTGCAGAGTGTCCTACTTTCTGGAACTGTGCCACACAACTTCTGACTGAAGCCCTGAACTCCAATCTCCAAATCCTCAGTTCTGCAGGAGTATTATATTCTGCCTGGTATGCCTCTCCTCAAGTGATGGTCTGTAATATAACTCCAGGAAGAAAACCTGGCCGGGTGTGGCGGCTCACATCTGTAATTCCAGCACTTTGGAAGGCTGAAGCGAGTGGATCATGAGGTTGGGAGATTGAGACCATCCTGGCTAACATGGTGAAACCCCGTCTCTACTAAAAATCCAAAGATTAGTTAGATGTGGTGGTGTGTGCCTGTAATCACAGCTACTTGGGAGGCTGAGGCAGAAGAATCACTTGAATCTGGGAGGCAGAGGTTGTAGTGAGCCATGATCGTGCCAATGCACTCCAGCCTGGGCCACAGAGTGAAACTTCATCTCAAAACCACAAAACCAACAACAACAACAAAAACCAAGGCAAACACAGGACTCCTTTCATTTGTTTATTTTCTCTTAGGAGTCACATCAGGTCATTCCTGTTTTTCAATGATTGAAAACAGTTATTTCATGGATTTTGTTCAGTTTTTTGTTGTTTGTTTGGTTTTGTTTTTAGACAGTTTCACTCTTGTCACCTAGGCTGGAGTGCAGTGGTGCGATCTTGGCTCACTGCAACCTCCATCTCCCCAGTTCAAGTGATTCTCATACCTCAGTCTCCTGAGTAGCTGTGCACCACTACGCTCGGCTAATTTTTTTTCTTCTGTATTTTTAGTAGAAACGGGGTTTCACCATGTTGGTCAGGCTGGTCTTGAACTCCTGACCTCAGGTCATCTGCTCATCTCAGCCTCCCAGAGTGCTGGTATTACAAGTGTAAGCCACCGTGCCCGGCTGATTTTGTTCAGTTTTTTAGTTGCTTGGGGTGGGAAGGTAAGTCCAGTCCCTGTTACTTTATCACAGCCAGAAGCAGAAGTCAGGAAGTGATATGTAGAAAAGCGACTGAATGGCTCCGTATAAATGCTACCCCTCTCTCATGAAGCTTTTCTTAAGTTCTGTCTCTTCTTTGTGTATTACCATCAATTCTGCCTTGACGTATTAATATAATCACATAGATACCTGACTGTCTCAGTGGACTCTAAGGGGCTCAAAGGTGGGCATAGGGCCCCTCTCATCTTAGTAATTTTCCTGAGCCTAGCATGTGATAGGGCTTTGGAAAGCGAGGCTGGATTTCCTTTTGTGGCTTGGTGCTGAACTGAAGTGACCCTGATGAGGCAATGGGTCTCTTAGGCTGAAACCCAGGAGGACTGGCTCTCTCTCCTGTGTGATCACCAGTAGGCAGAGCCGCAGGTAAAATCATAAGGTTGCACAATTCTCCCTTATTAGGTGAGGAAGTGGAGGATTGGTTAAAAGAATCCAGGCCTGTCCAGACTTGCAAAACACATCATCCTGCCATTAGAGTCCCCAAAGCTTCTGGTTTGGATGCAGTGGAAGAGCTTGACCACAAGTGCGCTGTCAGTATCAGATAATCCTTCCCAGGGGGACCAGGCTAAACTCTGAGGGGCCGAGTGTCCAGGAGCCGAGGTTGCTGCCACTCCTGCCCCCTTCTTTAGAATGAAGTGAGGACAGGGGGTGGCAAGGCCTGGGTACTAGCCCTAGCTTTGCGACCTTGATCAGCTGACTTGGTTTACCTAACTGCAGAATGAGGCCTCCGACAGGTCTCTAATCATCTCTCAACCCAGCAGCTCTTTTCCTGCTTCCAAGGAGCTGGGTTCTGGCAACTGATGACTGATGGTCCTGGAAGCCTGTAGTTCCTTAAGCTAGTGATTCTAGGATTCTAAAAATTGATGGTTCTGAGATACTGGATTTTTGTGGCTGTGTGATTAGAACAATCAGTGGCTCAAATAATCCATGAGGCTGTGGCCCTCACGCTCTGTGGTTCGGATGGCCACAGTAATGATTCTGTGCACTCTTGAGCGTGCATCCATGACCCTGGAACATCCATTGCTCCGGTCTCCATCAGCAGGAATGCAATGGTGTTCCCAGGATCCAGTCTTCTGTCTGCTCAAAAAGAACCCAAACCTGCTCCCCGTTCATTGTTCCCAGGGTCATTAATTCTTAGTGATTCACTTGCAGGAGCCAGAGAGAAACAGAGGTGCAGGGAATGCCAACTCGGTTGCCTTCAGCCTGAAAGGGTTGAATTGTCTGTCTGCCTGAGAGAGCCATTGTGTTGGCTGTCTGGTGAGGGCCTGGCTGGGCAGGGCTGGGTTGGGTTGGCAGCAGGGCCAGGCACCGCAGCACCATGCCCATTCTAGGGAAAGGTTCTGCCCTCCCAGCCCATCATCTGGCATCTGGCTTCTCCAGTGATTCTGTGCCCCACCAGGAGGGGTGAGTGGGAGGGGAGAAGAAGGGCCCATTGCTGATTCCGCTTGCCTTGGTTCTTGGGGCTACCTGTTACTGGGTTGTGCCTGTTTTGCCATCCCTGGGTGATGCCCCGATTCTTCCTGGTTCCTAGCCTGACTGTCTGGGACACACCCTGTGGCTCTCCGGAGGTCTCTGGCCCTGGCTGTGCTGCCTGGCTGGGATCCCTTCCAGTGTCTCTTTCCATTTTATTTCTCTCTAAAAGAGGAGTAGGATGCTGCTTCCTGACCTGTGGATTTGGGACAAACCTCTAATTCCATCCCTCAACCATGGTGACTTAAGGTCAGATCCCAATACACAGAAGTAGGATGGAGGAGAAAGTGAGAAGAAGGGTGAGCCCCTGACTCTGCCACCCATTTCCTGTGTGACCTTGGACAATTCACCTCCCTGCTCTGGGCTGCAGGCTGTTCAACCTGTAAAATAGAGGGTAGTACCTACTTCACCATAGCTGTGGAGAGAAGCCCGAGAAAATATGAGTATAAACAGGCTCTGTGGACCAAGGCTGGGTTATTGTGGAAACAACAGGGCTCCTTCTCCAGAAACACATGGTGAAGCCACATCCTAGACCACAGCTCTTCATGTCTCCAGACCTCATGGAAGTGTTTGGTGGGCACCTGGATCTGCCTCTCATGGTGGAAATGACAGACTCTTTCTTTCTGAGAGGAGAGAATGTCATCAGGGGAAATTCATTCATCTATTCATCTACATGTTCTCTAGTTCATTCGTTCATTCATTCATTCATTAGTTCATTCGTTCGTTCATTCATTCATCAAGCTCAGACTATTTGCCAGTCATCGTTTTAGATGTTGGTTTGTGTCTGAGAAATTCAACTTAGAGAAGGAGTTGACTGTACTCTGGACTCAGAGATAGGGGGTGGTGAATGGGGGTGGTCAAACTGGCTTAGCCTTCAGTCCTGACTGGGAAAATAGTCCCCATGGGAGAATGTTGGAATCAGATAGGTGTGGGTCTCTGCCGTTACTCACCTCTCTGTGTGAGCTAGGGCAGGTTACTTAGCCTTCCTGAGTCTGCTCCTCTGTAAGAGGGGAAAAATAACGTAGATCCCCTGCCGGGGTTTCTGTGAGAACTGAATATAAATCAGGTGCAGCCCCACGTGTCTGAGTTGGGCTTCATAAATGACACCTCTAAAGTCTAAAGTGGAGGTTAGGGTCACAGGAATCAGATGACCTGTGTTTGAATCTCAGCTCTGCCGCTGGTTGGCCAAGGGGACTTTGGTAAGTCACTTGGCCTTCCCTGCCTCATTTCCTCTTCTGTCAAGTGGGGCTCATAGGTATTGTGATGATTCAATTTTTAAAAATATAGATCATGTAGCACAAACCCTGGCACGTGGTAGACCTCAATCAATGGTGGCCAGTGGTATTAAATATTTCTCGTGATACCTGGGGGCCCAGCCACAAAGGAGCTTAGACTTCCTTCATAAACTTCCCAGGGAGGTGTGTACCACTGTGGATACGTAAAATGAGCTTTTGTTTTTATGTGCATATATATTTAAAAATGGAATTTTTCTATAACTTACAGATACATAAATTATACATTTTGAGAGTAAACAAAAAGGTTGGGGAACCACTATTCTCTGGGAGGAAGTGCCCCTCCCCCCCCGCTCCTGCCCCATAAAGAATGTGGGTGGGATTCTGCGGCCTTGGACAAGGCTCTGGCCACCTGGAAAATGGGGACTCGTTTTGGAGCCTGGGATTTCTCTCTGTGGAATGAGGCCAGGTGTCTTGCACCCCTTGCTCAGTTGGCCCCACCGGAATTTCTAGATTCCTAAGTCACTGGTGGAGTAGACACCTCTCCTCACCCCTTGAGTTTCCTGAGAAGGGTTTGGTCTCTGTTTGGGTGCCTTGTTGTGGGGTTTCCATGGGGCTGCCTGAGCTTGTTTATTGCACTGATCTTGGGGGCAACACCCCTGCTACCAAAGCCATCTTCGAGGAGGCTGTGCCTGCAGCCTTCCTTCCGGGGCGAGGTGGAGGGAGGAGGTAGGTAGTCTCTGCAGGGTGCAGCAGTAACGGATCCTGACGTCGCCTTGGGCTCAGGATGAACAAGAGGGGAACCCCCTCCAGGACCCTGCTGGTCCCTCAGGGAGCCAAACACTTAGCCTTCCTTGCTCTGAGGGCAGCTTTCTGTTCCCCGTCTGTTCCAGTGTCTGATATCTCAGGCACCCAAGGGATCTGAGAGTGAACATGGGCCTGATTTACAGGCTCCAAAAGCATGCATGCATTCCTTCACTCACTCATTCATTCATTTGTCATTCATTCAGGATTTCACTGAGATTCACCTATTACACACCAGGCCCTGCACTTGCGTTTTGGGAAACAGTGGTGAACGCGGCAGCCTCCAGCTCTCGAGCAGCCTACGGTCTAGAGGACCTGGTCCGGTTATAACCCCAACAGAAAGAGGATAGTGTTACAAAAACAATTTTCGTGTGTTTGTGTCATAGATGCCTTTAAGAAAACAATGGAAACTGAAAACCCTGGCCCCAGAAGAAGCAAATAGATGGACAAACACAAGAATGTCTGGAGGTGACAGAGAGGCTTAGGGGAAGATCAAGTTTAAGTGCTAGGCAGAGGCAGTAAGGTTCAAAGACAGGCTGGATGGTGGGCGTGAAAATGCTGTGCTAAAGGATGTCTGAAAGAAGGCCAGAGTGGCCACAGCTTAGGGGATGGGATAAGATGGAGTTAGAGAGATGGGCAAAGACCTTGTGCCCCAGGGCAAGAAGTTAGGATTTACCTCAAGCATAAAAAGAAGCCATTTTCCCTTTCTTTCCTTCCTTCCTTCCTTCCTTCCTTCCTTCCTTCCTTCCTTCCTTCCTCCCTCCCTCCCTCCCTCCCTCCCTCCCTTCCTTCTTTCCTCCCTCCCTCCCTCCCTCTCTGTCTCTCTTTTTCTTTCTTTCTTTCTTTTTCTTTCTTTCAAGTCTCCTTTTGTCACCCAGGCTGGTGTGGAATGGTGTGATCTCAGCTCACTGCAACCTCCACCTCCTGGGTTCAAGTGATTCTCCTGCCTCAGCCTCCCGAGTAGCTGTGACGAGCATGCAACACCACACCCAGCTAATTTTTGTATTTTTAGTAGAGACGGGATTTTACCCTGTTAGCCAGTCTGGTCTTGAACTCCTGATTTCAAGTGATCCACCCGCCTCGGCCTCCCAAAGTGTTGGGGTTACAGGCATGAGCCACTGTACCTGGCCATTTCTGTCTTCTAAGTTTAGAATTTTAAATTTGCACAAATGGAAGCAGTGTGCACCTTCTTTTGATGGCTCACCTCTTTTCCTCTGACAATGTTTTATAGACATAACTTCAGTTAATTTCTTTTTACCTACTATATAGAATTATATGGCACACACACATATTTTATTCATCCATTCTCATATTGGTAGATACTTAGGTCATACCGTGTTTTTTATTATTACAACTGATTCTGAAGTGGAAAATTAATAGGGTGCAGGGTGTGCCGATTTTCAGCATTATAAGTTGTCACTTGGTTCTTCAAAGTTGTCATTCTACTTTATATTCCCAATGGCAGCACCCAAACATCCCATTTCTTTATATCCTTGCCAACAACTGGTAGAGTCAGCCTTTAAAATTTTTGACAATGTTTTAGATATAAAATGATAACTCATTTTTATTTGTATTTCCCTGATTACTTGCGAGGTTAAACATGTAATTTTCTATTTATTGGCTTTTCTCTTGTGAATTGTCTTGGAATTTCTTCTCTTGTGAATACAGTTCGTATCCCTTGCCCAGTTTTCTAAAAGGCTTTTTCTAACTCACTGGTGAGAGTTGTTTATATATTCGAATTACTAATCGTTTGTCTTTTATAAATGTTCTAAATAGCCCATGCTCTTTACTGGAAGGTGTTAAGGAGAGGAGTGATACCTGATTTATGTGGTTAAAAGATCACTCTGGCTATGATATGAAGAGTTGAAGGGCGGGGTAGGCATGAATGGAAGAGGGGAAACCAGTTTGGAGGTCATGACAGTGGTCCAGGGAGCGATAATGGCAGTTTGGACTAGGGTGATAGGAGCGGAAATAGAGAAAAGTGACAGTTCCAGGGTCCGTTTTGGAGCCAGAGCTGTCAGCACTTGCTGATGAGAAGAGGGTGAGGAGAAGAGATAGGAATCAGGATGACTCTTGGTTTTTGGCCTGAGCAACTGGGTGGATGTGGTACCATTGACTGGGATGGAGAATGACAAGTGGAGAAACAGGTTGAGGCTGGCAATGGAGGAATCAATAGTCATGTTTTGAATACATTAAGCTTGAGACAGCTTGTTGATAACCCGGTGGTTATGTCAAGTAGCCAGTTGGATCTATGAGTCTGGAGTTCAGGGCCCCAGCCGGGGCTATGGATAAACATCTGGGAGTCATCGATATGTGGATGGAATTTAAAGCATGAGACAGGATAAGATGGAAAAGGCATGGAGTTCTCAGTTGAGCCTCAGTACGTAACAGTATTTTGGGGCTGAGCAAAAGTGGAGAATCAATAAAGAAGACTTGCCCCAGAAAGTCACTCTATGAGGGCAGGAGTTTTGCTCTGTTGACTGCCTACTGCATAGCATAAGGCTTGGCACATAGAAGGCTCTTAGTAAATACTTGCAGAAAGAACATATGAAAAAACAAATATATGAAAGAAGAGACTGAGAAGTGGCCAGTGAGGCAGGAGGAGGAGCACCATGGAAGCCAAGAGAAAGAGAAAGCTTTGAAGAGGGTGGGAAAGGTCAATTATGTTGAATGTTGTCAACAGCTAGACAGAGAAGTAACCCCTGGATCTGGCAACACAGAGGCCATTGGAGACCTTGACAAGGCCAGCTGAGGCTGGACAGATGAAGAGTTTGCCAGGTCCTTGGAGGTAGTGGGCAGGGTTGGGGGGGGTGGGCGGGTGTGAGAGGGGCATGTGAAAATGCCAGAAGAGAAAGTGGGGCTGGTCATGACTCTCTTCACTCTTGGTTTTCCCCTTCTTTTCAATGGTTCCCTTCTCAGACACGCTGCTCACTCGTGGTGGCAAGATGGCCACCTGTAGGTCTAGGGCTCCCTCCCTTCCTTAACAATGCCAATGGAAAAGCCCAACTCATTTCCAAACTTGCAATCAAATAAAGTCTCATTGGCTCTGCCTGCTGGTCACGTGTCATTTCTGAACCAATCACGGTGGTCAAAGGAGAGTGCTCTGCTCTGATTGGCCAGGCCTGGGCCATATGCTCACTCCTATTGCTGGGGTGAAGATCCCACAGAGGCAATTTTCCTTTGGAAAATCAAGGTGCCGACAGAGGAAAGGGATGAGGAAGAGTATGATGGCAGATAGGAAAACCCATAGGCGTTAATGATTTCTGGTGGATTTGTAGAGTATCGGAATAATAAAAATAAAAAGGAAGTACCTTAAGAGATTCCTTAATCTAGCGACGTCCAGTGGAAGTAGAACATGAAGCACATAGGTAACTTCCAACTTTCTAGTACCCACACTAGAAATGAAGAAGACAAACAGGTGAAATTAATCATAATTAATTATGTAACCCATTGTATCTAAAATATTATCATTTCAATATGTAATCAATATTAAAAGTATGACCTTTTTTAAATTAAGTCTTCAGAACCTGTTAAGGTAAGATACGCTTACAGCATATCTTAGTCCCAATCCCAGTGCTACATTTTTCCCAGAAATACATTTTTTTTTTTTTTTTGAGATGGGGCTTGCTCTGTTGCCCAGGCTGGAGTGCAGTGATCATGACTCACTGCAGCCTTGATCTCCCAGACTCAAACCATCCTTGCACTTCAGCCTCCCCAGTAGCTGGGACTACAGGTGCACCCCACCACCCCTGGCTAATTTATTTTTTGTAGAGACAGTGTCTCCCTATGTTGCCAGGCTGTGAGACACTTGATCTGTGTTCAGATTTTATTACATTTGCAATTGAAAAAAGTAGGTTCACATATGCAAGTTATTCCAAATGCACTTAAAAATGGCCGGGTGCAGTGGCTCATGCCTGTAATCCCAGCACTTTAGGAGGCCGAGGTCTGGGGATCATCTGAGGTCAGGAGTTCTAGAACAGTCTGGCCAATAGTGAAATCCCCTCTCTACAAAAAATACAAAAATTAGCCAGGCGTGGTGGTGGGTGCTTGTAGTCCCAGCTACCTGGGAGACTGAGGCAGGAGAATTGTTTGAATCCGGGAGTCGGAGGTTGTAGTGAGCTGAGATCGTACCATTGCACTCCAGCCTGGGTAACAGACCGAGACTCTGTCCCAAAAAAAAAAATATTCTCCTGTCTGAAGCTTGTATCTTGTTTCAAATTTAAATTAACTAAAAGTAAATAAAGTTTCAAATTCAGTTCCTGAGTGTCACCAGCCACATTTGAGGTGAGCAACTACCGGATTGGATAATGCAGCTCTGCCTCCAACTCGTTCACCTGACCCGTGGGCGATCGAGGTCCAAGGAGGGAGTGGCCTGCCCAAGGTCACTGAGCTGAGTGGGACCAGAACCAGGTCCCCTGACTGCATCGGAACTGTCACGCTCCACTTCACTGCCTGCCCTATTTTTATCAGGACAGCAAACGGCAACCCAAGAAGCAGCAGTTTCAACAGTGGAGCGGAAGGCACAGCCTCACATGTGCCTGCTCAGACAGGAAAATGTCTTAGCGTTTATTTTATGTGAATCTTGTCTGTGACCAGTGCCAACCACTAGATGATGTATGTGTGTGGAAAGAGTGCATAAATGACTTTAGCAAGCATCTATTGAGCACCTACTGTGTGTTCAGCAGCACTGCACCTGGCTTTAAATACACAGAGATGAAGACAGCCCAGCTACAGTCCTCAGGCAGCTTACCTCTGGTCCGGGGAGGACAGAGTAGTCAACACATCACTTAGGGTGTGCACAGGGTGGCGTGGGGGCCGATACAGAGCCGTGCAGAGGTGCTGTGGGAATGAGCAGATTGCGTGCCCAGAGTATGAAAACCCCGGCAGGCAGCCTCCTGGGCTGGCGGAACCACTCTTGAGGTGAAAGGGACCTTGGGAAAATCTGTGGGGAGCCCACAGGTGGAAGTGCTGGGTGTTGGGCCTTGGCCTGTGGGTGTGGGGTGTTTGGGTAACAGCCCAAAGGCTAGGAGGGTTTGTTTTTCTTGTTAATTGGAACTGAGGAACTGAGAGGGGCTATTGTCAGGCAAAGCCTGAGCTTATTGGTGTGTGGGGTTGGCTCAGGACTGTGGGGTGGGTACTGACTGGGGGTGTGGTTGCTGTCAGTTACATCGCTTCATGGAGCACCCGTTGCAGCATTCCTTCCCCCCTCCTTTACACATGCACACACTCGCATGCACCCACACACACACACGTGCATCACTGGTTATACAATTTAATTTGCAGAGCCCAGGACAAAATGAAAATGTAAAGTCCCCTGATCAGAAGTTAAGAATTTCAAGGCCATGACAGCAGATTGTCCAGCCAAGCACAGGGGCCTTCTCATGGGCCCCGGGTGGCTGCAGAGAACACACATCCCAGAAGCTGGCCCTGCACTCGCACAGACACACAAAGTCCCCTGCTGTTTGCACTGGCCTGTATCTTCCCTTCTCTCCACCCACTGTGAGGGAGGCCAGAGGCGTGCCAGCTAGTGCTTTAGAGATGTGTTATCTCATGTCATCTGTCAACATCCGATGTCAATAATGGCTATTGTGCCCACTCTCCATATGAGGAACTGAAGCTGCTGAGGTGGACCTGGGATTTGAGCCCGAAACTTACCTAAGTCCAAAGCCCAGGCTTGCTCCCTGTGCACCCTGCTGCCCCCGCTCCTTCCCCAAGAGGAATGAGCCACCTTTTTTGTGTTATTTCTGATTTTTTTCTTTCTGTTTTTTTTTTCCTCAAGTCGGAGTAAGACTCTTTTGCTCAGGCTGGAGGGCAGTGGCACAATCTTGGCTCACTGCAACCTTCACCTCCTGGGTTCAAGTGATTCTCCTGCCTCAGCCTCCCAAGTAACTGGGATTACAATTGCATGCCACCACACCTGGCTAATTTTTTGTATTTTTAGTAGAGATGGGGTTTCACTATGTTGGCCAGGCTGGTCTCGAACTTCTGACCTCAAGTGATCCACCGCCTAGGGGCTGGTGGACCTATGGGGAGTAGGAAGTGGGGCCAGGGTGCTTGGCCTGGAGTGAGCAGGGAGCAGTGAGCAAGATGTATGGGAGAAGGACTGAGAGGAATGAAATTAAACTTGGGACAGTGCTCACAGGTGAGGAGGGACAGGTCTTGGGGTGGTAGTGGGTGGCTAAAGATGAGGCTGACCTTCTTGGTTTTGTTTGAATATTTCACCATGAGTCTGTCTTCATGCATTACTTGTGTAATAAATAAAATAAAAATTAGACCTAATTTATATTCATTTCTGGTCCTCTGAAAATGCAGCCGTGCCAAACGAAGGGGAAAAAACACCCAAAACACTTCACCCAAAGATAATCATATTAAGATCTTCCTGGCTGGATGTGGTGGCTCACGCCTATAATCCCAGCACTTTGGGAGGCTGAGGCAGGTGGATCACTTGAGCTCAGGAATTTGAGACCAGTCTGTGTAATATGGTGAACCCGTATTTCTGTTAAAAATACAAAAATTAGGCCAGGCTCAGTGACTCACACCTGTAATCCCACCACTTTGGGAGGCCGAGGCAGATCACTGGAGGTCAGGAGTTCTAGACCAGCCTGGGCAACATGGAGAAACCCCTGTCTCTACTAAAAATATGACAATTAACCGGGTGTGGTGGTGCACACCTATAATTCCAGCTACTTGGGAGGCTGAGGCATGAGAATCCCTTGGGCCTGGGAGGCGGAGGTTGCAGTGAGCCAAGATTTCGCCACTGCACTCCAGCCTGGGTGATGTATGAGACTGTCTCAAAAAAAAAAAAAAAAATTAGCCAGGTGTGGTGGCATGTGCCTATGGTCCCAGCTACTCTAGAGGCTGAGTCAGGAGGATGGCTTAAGCCTGGGAGGTCGAGGCTGAGCAGTGAGCAGTAATGGCACTACTGCACTCTAGCCTGGATGACAAAGACCCTGTCTAAAAAAAAATCTTACTGCATCTTTCTAAATCTTTTCTATGCTTAAAAAGTAAACATATGACTCTATTGAACATACAATTTTACAATCTGCTTTTTTTAATGCTTTATACAATATTGAAAATATTTTTCCATGTCATTAAATAGTCTCCCAAGCCAGATTTTTCTCCTTAATGAATGCATTGTATCATGCTGCTTGGATTTACATTATATATTGAAATCCCTTCATGTTGACATATAGCTCGTTTTAAATTTTCCTTTATTGTATACAACCTTGGAAGTCCCTCTTTCTACAGTTGTCCAATTGCTCATTTAGGATCGTTTTATTAGGACACTGTGCCAGGCTAGAGCCATTTTAAAGCTTTTGATACACATGGTCCAGATGACTTCCATAAATGGGAGCTCACTGAAGTCTCAACAAGGCAGTATGTTCCCAAGAAGGAAAAAAAACAAACAACTCCATTCAAAAGTGGGCGAAGGATATGAACAGACACTTTTAAAAGAAGACATATATGAGGCTAACAAACATGAAAAATGCTCATAATCACTTGAGAAATGCAAATCAAAACCACATTGAGATACCATCTCACGCCAGTTAGAATGGAGATCATTAAAAAATCTGGAGATAACAGATGCTGGAGAGGATGTGGAGAAATAGGAACACTTTTACACTGTTGGTGGGAGTGTAAATTAGTTCAGCCATTGTGGAAGACAGTGTGGTGATTCCTTAAGGATCTAGAAATAGAAATTCCATTTGACCCAGCAATCCCATTACTGGTATGTACCCAAAGGATTATAAACCGTTCTGTTATAAAGACACATGCACACGTATGTTCATTGCAGCACTGTTTACAATAGCAAAGACCTGGAACCGACCCAAATGCTCATCGATGATAGACTGGACAAGGAAAATGTGGCCCATATACACCATGGAATACTATGCAGCCATAAAAAACAATGAGTTCATGTCCTTTGCAGGGACAGGGATGAATCTGGAAACCATCATTCTCCGCAAACTGACATAAGAACAGAAAATCAAACACCGCATGTTCTCACTCATAGGCGGGTGTTGAACAAGAGAACACATGGACATAGGGAGGGGAGCATCACACACTGGGGTCTGTTGGGGGGGCTAGGGGAGGGACTGCAGGGGGTGGGAAGGTTAGGGAGAGATAACATGGGGAGAAATGCCAGATATAGGTGATGGGGGGATGGAGGCAGCAAACCACCTTACCATGTATGTACCTATGCAACAATCCTGCATGATCTGCAATGTACCCTAGAACTTAAAGTACAATTAAAAAAAAAAAAAACCAAACCTTTCCCACAAGATTTTCAAGAGGAACTTCTCATGTAGATGGAGAAAACATTCCCAAGGGAATCAATGGCCTCTCCCTCAGAGGAAACATTCAGAGAGGGAAGAGGTCATGGTCTGTCTGAGTTGGTCTCCAGAGGCAGAGCTCCCCAGGGAACCTTTTGAGGTTCCTTCCAGAACTGGATTTGAGGTTTCAATGATAACAAGACAAACTGTGGAACCAGCATCAAGGATCAAGATTAACCTTGACCCCGGTTTTGAGTGCCAGGAGCCCCTGGGTGGATCTCCAAAGACTTTGCCTCCAGGAGCTCAGGCAGGAGTTCAAGTGCCACAGAAATCCACAGAGACAGGGTCCCAGAATGGATTTGCTACAACCTCCAGGTGTAGCCACCTCAACAGGTTGTGTGCACCTCCCCAGGCAAGATGTCAGGCATTTTTTTTTTGAGACAGTGTCTCACTCTGTCACCCAGGCTGGAGTGCAGTGGCACAATCATGGCTCACTGCAGCCTTGACTTCTGAGGCTCAGGTGATCCTCCCACTTCAGCCTCCTGGGTAGCTGGGACCATAGGCATGCACCACCATGTCCAGCTAATTTTTTGTAGAGATGAGGTTTCGCCATGTTACCCAGGCTGGTCTTGAACTCCTGAGCTCAAGGCCATCACCCGCCTGATCGCCTGCCTTGGCCTCCCAATGTGCTGGGATTACAGGTGTTAGCCATCCCAGAGGCATTTCTAAGAGGTAAAGAAAAAGTCTCACGATAGAAAGGTTCTATGAGGAGCCAATAAGGGAACCAGTAAACTCTCTGGAGTTGCCTTGGGGCTGAAGCAGCCTCACCCATGAGCTATGGAGTCTGCACATGGCTCCAAGGGTAAGTCTAGGGCTACACGCGCAGCTCCTCCAGCAAGTCCCCAATTCTTCTCCTTTATGCAAAGTCTCCATCTAACTTTCTTCACTCTGCTTCTTCAGTCCAGTACACACAGTATATTAATAACAACCATCCACGTGACCCAAATATGCCTTAGAAGCAACCATCACCCCTGCGACCCCCAATCGCTTCTCCCTGCTAGTCCCTGCTTTTTCTGCAAATACTAAGTATATTAACACACACAATGAAGTAATGATATCATTATTGGTTCTCTCATACGACAATCACTTCCTTTTCAAAATTAAGAATATCCATCCATGTAAAATATATCATATATGTGAGCTATAAATAATGATAATAATAATAATAAATCCATGTACCCACGATTCAACTTCAGAGAGCTGACATTACAAGTTTGTGAAATGTTCTCCTGTGACTTCCTTAAGCTCTCCTCTCCCTCCCATCCAGAGGTAATGATTGCCCTGAAGTTTGTGTTTATTATTTCTTTGCCCCTTTCTTTATTGATTCCTCACAGATGGTTGCAGTCCTGAACAGTATATGGTCTCGTTTTGCATGTCTTTGAACTTTGGAGAAATAGTCCCATAGGTACCATATGCAGTTTTTCATTTGGGGAATTTGTACCATATGCGTTTTCTTACAGTGTGTGTGTTTTTGCTACACATTATTCATCCATGTTGTTGAGCATAGCTGTAATTCATTCATTTTCACTGACATAATGCAGTTTATTGTATTTTTGTTTGTTTGTTTAGAGACAGGGTCTTGCTCTGTCAGCCAGGCTGGAGTGCAGTGGTGTTGATCATATCTCACTGCAGCCACAAACTCCTGGGTTCAAGCAATCTTCCTTCCCCAGCCACCTGAGTAGCTAGGACTACAGGTACATGCCACCATGCCTGAGTAATTTTTGAAATATTTTATAGATATGAGGTCTTGCTTTGTTGCTCAGGCTGGTCTCACACTCCTGGCCTTAAATAATCCTCCCACCTCTGCCTTCTAAAGTGCTGGGATTATAGGCATGAGTCACTCTGTCCAGCCCTGTACTGTATTTACAAATCACAGATTATGAATCCATTCTCCTCTTGATGGACATAGGATTGCTCTCATCAATATCTATTACATCTCTTAATACACACATGCAAGAGTCTGTAGGTACACAGAAACAGAAATTACACAGAAATAGAAAAGTACACAGAAATTTCAAATGCACATAAGCTATGTGCATTTGAACTTGACCAGACAATATCATGTTGTTTTCCAAAATGATTATGTGAATTTACACTCCCCAAAGCAATATATAATTGCTCGCATTGTTACACAGCCCTTACAACACTTGAGGTTGTCAGACTTCAACATTTTTGCCAACTTGGTGGGTGTAAATTGGCATAAAATGGAGGTTTTAAACTTGCATTTCCCTAATTGCTAATGAGGTTGGGCATCTCTTCATGTTTATTGGACTTGTTTCCCTGTCTCTGCTCTGCTCGTTTCCTGCCTGATTATGTTTTTAGTCCTTTTCTACTGTGTTGCTTTTCTTGTTTTGATTCTTCAGGAGCCTTTTATATATTCGGATCCTAATCCCAGGTAAATTATATGCATTCTAAGTATCATTTCCCAACCCGTGACTACTTGTCTTTTCATTTTCTACATAGTGCTTTTTTGTGTATGAACAGAAGTTCTTCTTTTTTTTAATTTTTCTTAATTTTTTTGAGATGGAGTCTCACTTTGTCACCCAGGCTGGAATGCAGTGGTGTGATCTTGGCTCACTGCAACCTCTGCCTCCCCGGTTCAAGCGATTCTCCTGTCTCAGCCTCCTGAGTAGCTGAGACTACAGGCGTGCGCCACCACACCTGGCTAATTTTTGTATTTTTAGTAGAGATGGGGTTTCACCCTGTTAGCCAGGCTGGTCTCAGTCTCCTTATCTTGTGATCTGCCCGTCTCAGCCTCTCAAAGTGCTGTGATTACAGGCTAGAACCACCGCACCCAGCTGAAGTTCTTATTTTTAATGTAGTAGAATTTATTGATGTTTTCCTTTATGATTTGTGCTTTTTGTGGCTTTTAAAAGAAATTCCTCCTTCTCCTGAGGTCACAGAAGTAGTTTCCTTTATCTTCTACTAAAAATTTTGCCTTGTGCACATAAGAATTTAATCCACCTGGAATTGATTTTGTGTAGAGAAGGATGCAATTTCAATTTTTTTTCCATATGGATAAGTAACTACATAAGCTCTGTTTATTGAATAGTTCATCTTTTACATTATTTTGCAAAACATGTCCCCTATGGATCATCTTTTCATTTATTCTTGGGTCTGCTTCTGGACTCTCTAGTCTCATTCACTGTCTATGTGTCTATCCCTGAGCCAATTCCATACTATCTCAATTGCTAGTGCTTTAAAGCAAATGTTAATTGTCACTTTATGTTGTGTTGAGACCTGATAGACCAAGCCCTACTCCTTGTTATTCTTCTTCAGGAATGTCTTGGCTCTTTTTGTCCCTTTGCTTACAAACTATAGAAAGAGATTGTCATACGCCATGAACACCTTGTTGGGATTTAATTTGGAGCTGCAGTGAATAAGAAATTAATTTTTACAGATACTGTTTTTATAGTTAATATTTACTAATAGTTACCTATATGTTTGCCTCTTTTTTCCTCTCATTGTTTTATCTTGCATTTTAGACCTTACATCTGGGATCATTTTCCTTCTTCCTGAGGGGTATCTAATAAATTTCTTTAATGAAAGTTTGCTGGTGGCCAACACATTCAATATTGCTTTTTTGAACATTTTGTCCTTGTTCTTGAGAGGTAGTTTTGCTGGGTACATAATTCTAGACTGTTATTTTCTATTAGTCCTTTCAAAATATTGTTCCACTGTCTTCTGGCTACAGTTGTCACTGTTGAAAAGTCAGCTGCCAAGTAGTCCCTGTTACTTTGCTGGTAATCTATTGTTTGTCTCTCTGACTGTCTTTCTTTCATTCTTTTTGAGACAAGGTCTCACTCTGTTACCGAGGCTGGAGTGCAGTTGTGTGATCATGGCTCACTGCAGCCTCAACCTCCTAGGCTCAAGCAATCTTCCTGCATCAGCTTCCCAAGTAGCTGGAACCACAAGCATGCACCACTATGCCTGGCTAATTTTTAAATATTTTGTAGAGATGGGGGTCTCCCTGTACTTCTCAGGCTGGTCTTTAACTCCTGGGTTCAAGCAATCCTCCTGCCTCAGGCTCCAAAAGTGCTGGTATTACAGGCATGAGCCATTGTGCCTGGCCTATGTTTCATATTTGACCACACTCTCCTGCAGGTTTATTATGCTATATTTAGATGTGGCTTTAAACTTTCATCCTGCTCTTTATTTCCTATGCTTCTGAATCTGACAATTCATGTCTTTCAACAATCCTGAAAATTTTTTAGCTAACTATCATCCTTTTGAATATTGCTATCGCCCATTGTATTAGTTTCCTTTGGTTGCTGTAACAAATTTCCACAAACTTGGTGGCTTAAAACTGAAATGTATTCTTTCATTGTTCTGGAGGCCAGAAGTACTAGATCAAAATTATGGAATTGAAATCAAGATGTTGACAGGGCCATGCTTTCTTTGGAGGCTCTAGGGGTGAATTTATTCCTTGATTCTTCCAACTTCTGGTGACTGTCGACATTTCTTAGTTGACGGCAGCTCCATTTCAATCTTTAAGGGAAGGCAGCATTTTCAAATCTCTCTCTGTTCTGTCTTCATACAGACCTCTCTTCTCTGTGTTATTGAGTCTACATCTCTCTCTTACAAGGACTCATATGATTGCCTTTAAGTTCCATCCAGATGACCCAAGCTAATCTCCCCATCTTATGACCCTTAACTCAATCAAATCTACAAAGATCCCCTTCCGTGTTTTGCTGCATAAGGTAACATTCACAGGTTGCAGTGATTAGGACATGGATATCTGGAGGGAGGGGATTTTTTTGATGTTGTTGTTTCTTAACTTTTTTTTAAAAATAGAAATAGGGCTTCACCATCTTGGCTAGGCTGATCTTGAACTTTTGACCTTGTGATCTACCCGCCTCGGCCTCCCAAAGTGCCAAGATTACAGGCGTGAGCCACCGCACCTGGCCTCTGGAGGGATTTTTAATCCTGTCACACTCATTTCCTTCTGAAACTTCAATGAGATGCATGTTAGATCTTCCCACTCTGTGCTCTATGTCTTTAATCTCTTTTTCATAGTTTATATCTTTGTCTCTGTGCTGCATTCTGGACAGTTTCTTCCAATCTATCTTCCGTTTTCTCCATTATCTTGTCAGCCCTGTATAATCTGCTTTTTAATCTAGCCACTGATTTTTATTTTTTTATATCCATAAAATCAGTTTATTAAAGAAATTATATAGCAATCACATCCCAAACCTTTTCTCAAAATTGTCATCTTCTTTTTAAATTTATTAAATATTTTCATCTCATTAAAAATGGTTTCTTCCTTTAAAATTTCCCAGAAAGTGTGGCCTCTATTTTCTGCTGCTCAGTTTAAACACATCATCAAATCAATAATGTCATGTGAGCATAAAAGATTTATAAACCAGAAATGTATTTTCTGGGAACCAAGTTTCAGGTGACTCAGGTAAGTGTTATTAATTTCACGGGTGAAGCTGTTGGATAAAGTGGCGCCTAAATCAGGCTTGTTTACCCTTGCCATCATGTCACTGAACACTGTTTCAGGACAGTGGAGGTACAGCTTGAGAAGCTTTTGGCCTGAGCCTGTTTTGCCCGAGCCCGTCCAGAATGAAAAGTACGAAGGAAGGCTAGTGTATGTGCAAAGCAGCATGGCTTACTTTGAGGTCCTGTTAATTGTGGGCCAATGAAACAGTGGCAGGATTTCAAGGAAGAAATGTATTGTAGCAGATTCTATCCTTCGAACCACAAAGGGAGACTGAGGAAATGCTGGCTTCAGGCCAAAAAACAGCTTTCTCAGGTGGCTCAGAGGCAGACCAAGTTCATCAAGTCAAGGACTGTTTCCTGCTACCACCTTGGGAAGAAGGGCCTTCACCCGCCATGCACATGGGTCTCCTGCGGCTCAGAATCTACCCAGTAAGACAGGAGAAAATATACATGTTTTCCCCTTCTATAACTTTGCATTTAAATACATTCTGGGAAACTGCTGGGCGCAGTGGCTCACACCTGTCATCTCAGCACTTTGGGAGGCCAAGATGGGAGGATCACTTGAGTCTAGGAGTTGAAGACCAGCCTGGGCAACATAGGGAGACCCTGTCTACAAAAAACTTAAAAATTAGCTGAATGTGGTGGCATGTACCTGTAGTCTCAGCTACTTAGGAGGCTGAGGGTAGGGATCGCTTGAGCCAGGGAGGTCGAGGCTGCAGTAAGCTGTGATTCTGCTACTGCTCTTAGCCTGGGAGACAGAGGGAAAACCCTCTCTCTATATATATACATTCAAGGAAATGGCAGCAGGATATTTTATGCCAGTTCTTGAGACTTTGAAACATTTCAGCACCAGCCAAATCCCCTCATGAGAGCAAGAAACACCCTTTTCCAGTTGCTTAAAAATTTTAAAGTTATAATGAAAACTGTTATAGAAAGAACTACAGAACAGAGTGGGGTGGAGGGAAGGCACCCATTTCCAGCAGCTAGCACTTGGTGCTCCGCCTTGGAGAGTATCTACAAGCTTCCTAACCATCGAGTATGCTTGCAGTCGTCCTGGATGTCAGCTGGTCACAGACCCTTTGCTGTGGGGAGTCTCTGGCTACATCCATTAGCAACTCAGAGAAAGGTTCCCTTTTGTCCCCATGATCCCACTTTCCAAAAAAGCTCAAACTGCTGTCACAATTGTTTCCTGTACCTAAAAAGGAACAGGGAAGGGAGGAGCCACAGTCAGTGTTTTCTGTGAAATGGTCTTGCAAATAGCATTAAGAAAACGTGTTGAATTTCAAAGAAAAGGTCTGAGTAGAGGCGCCTGTTGGAAGCCTCGAAGAAATGAGGAAGGAAAGTTAATTTGAGGGTCTGTTTCATTTCTGATACTGAATAATCACAAAAGCAAGTAAATGCCACTGGCTGTAGCTCCCCTTAGGATTTGAATAACCAGCTGGATTTTCAGATGGCCACTCTGGTTTTCGGTGCCTACCTCCTCTGGACTATATCGTGCAGAGGTTCAGCGGGAAGTTCTCCGTGATGAGGTGGTCAGGGTGGAGAAGCACCACAATGTTATCCTCAAATTCCACGTGGAAGTTGGTGGTCTCCAGCATAGGGCAGGTGAACAGCCTGGGGAAGACTATGTAGATGGGGACAGAGAGGCCCCTGCACACGTCACTGTCGGTGATCTGAATGTTCTGAATCCCCGTGGCCTCATGGACATAGCCTTCTGCACACCCGCATGTCTCCACGCACACCAGCTGCAGTTCCATGCTTCTGATGGTGCCTCTGAGCTCTTCACCACCAGCTCTCCCCTTAGCGGCTGCATGATGACAGTTTGTTGAGTTGAGATGTCCTCGAATGAGAAATTTGGGAAGCAAAGCTCTCTCTTTGATGTTCTGTAAGGTTTCAGGTGTACTCGTGAAGGTCACAGGAATGGGAGTCAACTTTCCCTTCTGAGGAACAGAGTGAATGATAAATTCACATGTCTTTGTCAAGTCCTTGGCCAACAGAGATTGCCTCAGTCACAGCACAGTGTGTACTGAATGTTGACAAACGTGCCATGATAAGTTTTATACAGAACTTTGTTACCCTTCACGTGCAGAGGAAACTCAAAAGGGATTTCTGTTTTGCCACTGAGAGATTTCCCTGGCTTCACCATTTCTATGGTGCTGTTGATAATCTGGATAGGCTTAACAGAATTATAAGAAGCTTCAAACACACTCACACTTTTGGCACTGAGCTGGAGGTTTACAGTTCATTCCGTGGTCCAAGACACTCTGTGGTGTTGGACTGAATCTTTACCCGATATTACCACAACACCGGAGAGCACCTCTCCAGTGTCATAAACTTTATTTGCTCTTTTAATCTTGATGTCCAGGGCTGTCGCCATCTCCAGTTCTCCACAGGCTGATTTTTAAATTTCAATTAATATATTTTTCATGTCTAGAAATTTTATTGAGTTCTTTTTCAAATCTTCATGAGAGTTTTAGAGTTTCATGTTCAGTTTCATTCTCTTTTAACTGATTCAGTTCTTTAGTTTGAATGTGACTGGAGAAAAATTCACAACTCTTTTGTAAAATTTTATTGTGAAAATGACCAGAGAAATGAGCCAGTATCTGGAGGGACATGTAGGGTCAAAACAAAAAAAAAAAAAAAAAAAGTGAGGCTTGAGAAATTACCTTAAGGCAAGAGTATATTGGTCTGTTATTATGCTGCCATGAAGAAATGTCTGAGACTGGGTAATTTATAAAGAAAAGAGGTTTAATTGACTCACAGTTCTGCAGGGCTAGGGAGGCCTTAGGAAACTTACAATCATAGTGGAAGGGGAAGCTAACATGTCCTTCTTCATATGACGGCAGGAAAGAGAAGTGCAGAGCGAAGTGGAGAAAGCCCTTTATAAAATCAGATCTTGTGAGAACCCACTCACTATCATGAGAACAGCATGGAGGTAACCGCTCCCATTATTTGATTGCCTCCCACTGGGTCCCTCTCATGATACATGAGGATTATGGGAACTACAATTCAAGATGAGATTTGCATGGGGACACAGACAAACCATATCAGTAAGGTAGAGATTTGTATGGTGAGGAGAATGACCCAGCAGACAGGGGCCATCTGATAGATGTCCTTCCTAGAAGAAGGGGTCCAATACATAAGGGGAGGAATTGGTCTCAGGCAAGAGTGGGAGAGTTCACTCATAGCAACGGAAGGAACCACAGAGCACAGAGTCACATAAGTTGGGAATGAGGTGATGGATGGGTGTGGGCTGACTCTTCTGGTTGTTTCTCTTTTTTATAAGTAGCAAGGAAGGTCATTAGCTGAGTAGGAGGTTAGGAAGGAGGTGTCAGAGCTATGGGAGAAGGAAGGTGTGAAATGGTCATTTAAGAGAGTGGGATTGTGAATGGTTTGGGAAATGTAGTGGAATTACTTGGCAGCACAAGAGGTCCCAGGGAGCAGCAAGGGCTGAATTTAAAGATAAACTATGCTGGGCTTGGTGGCTCATGTCTGTATTCCCAGCAGTTTGTGAGGCTGAGGTGAGTGGATCATTTGAGGTTAGGAGTTTGAGACCAGCCTAGCCAACATGGTGAAACCCTGTCTCTACTAAAAATACAAAAATTAGCCAGGTGTGGTGGCAGGCACCTGTAATCCCAGCTACTCAGGAGGCTGAGGCAGGAGATCACTTGAGCCCGGGAGGCGGAGGTTGCAGTGAGCCAAGATCATGCTGCTGCATTCCAGCTTGGGCGGCAGAGTGAGAGTCTCAAAAAAAGTAAATAAAATAAATAAATAGAGACTGATCCTTGTAGTTGTATTTTTTCCAGACTATAGATTTGATCAGCCCCTTCCCTGCTTAAATCCCTCATTTGCTGCCCCCTGTTCCAAACTCCTTTGCATGAGATTTAAGGACCCCTGTGACCCCAGCCCTGTCAGGTCCCCACTCCTTCCCTTTACACCCCCCAAAAACAGAGCAACCTGCATTTCTCTAAACATATTTTGCACCTCTCTGCCATGGTTCTTGCTGTTCCTCTGCCTGGAACGCCCTTTCCCACCCCTCCCCTCCAACAGTAGGGCTGTCTACGAAGTTGTTTCACTTCCGCCTCCTACCCCTCCTACCCCCCACAGTGTTCCAACAGACTTTTCATACCTAGTATTGCTCCCATAAAACTTCACTGCCCTCAGTCATTGATGGTTCTGCCTCCTCCACCAGGCTGGGGGTTTGTCAGGGTCACAGACTGTCCTGTTTTCTCTATGTCCCTGGCATCATGCACCAAGCAGATGCTAACTCAATGTCCATTGAGAGGACTGACCGATGACTTCTAGAGGAGAGCTGGGTCAGCCCAGCAGGGGTGTTACCCAGAGGGCCATTAGTGCAATCACTGCACTGCAGAGAAGAGACGAGAATAGTAGCTAGGAAGCAGAGCCAAGGCCTGAGGTCGGGAGAAAGCAGGCCATGCTCCCAAGTGGAGGGCTGGGAGGAAGGTGGGCAGGAGGCTGAGGGAGCCATGCGGTCCATGACACACGTCTGCAAACTCAGAGCACCTGGCGGGAAGGGCCTGGGCTGTGACCTGGTCCCTCATTCTGGACGAAGTGCAGGCTTGTCTGGGTGAGGGGAGCAGGCTGAAGCAAAGTGCCTTTCTCTGGAACTTCTCTGGTAATCATAGGCCTCTGAAAGCAGGAGCACTGTGGAATCTTCCAGCCCCTGTTTCCAAAGAAGCAAAAGTTTGACTCCCACCCAGCATTTAACCCTGCCCACAGGGTATCAGATCAAATGGGGATCTGGAGACAGCTTGGGGTAGGGCAGTACCCAGGAGTCAGGCTGCTTGGTCCCTGCGAGCTGCTCTGCCTCTCTGAGTCTTGATCTTCCCATCTGCAAAAAGGGAGATGGTAAAAAAGACACATCACCCAATTACAAAATGGACAAAGGATTTGAACAGTCATTTCCAAAGAAGATTTTCCCACAGAAAGCTGCTCCACATGCTTAGTGCTTTGCATCCTCAGGGAAACGCAAATCAAAACCACAGTGAGACACCACTTTACCCCCGCCAGGGCGGCTACACTAGAAAGGCAGATAATAACAAGTGTTGGTGAGGAAGTCAAGAATTGGAGCCTTCATCCATTGTGGTGGGAATGCCAAATGGTGCAGTGGCTTTGAAAAAGTGTTTTCTCAAAATAGTAAACAGAGTTACCACATGACCAAGCAATTCCACTCCTAGGTCTGCTCAAGGGAAATGAAAACAGATATCCACACAAATACTTGAATATGAATGTCCATAGTATTTTGGCCATTCACAATAGCCAGAGAGTGGGAATAATTCAAATTTCCATCAATGGATGAAGGGATATATGTAATGTGATGCATCCATATGAAGGAATACTACTTAGCAATAAAAAGGAATGAAGTGTGGAAACATTTACAACATGGATGAACTTCAAAAGCATTATGCTAGGTGAAAGAAGTCAGACACAAAAGACCCTATATTGTATGTGGCATGGTTTGGATGTTTGTCCCCTCCAAATCTCATGTTGGATTGTAATCCCCAATGTTGGAGGTGGGGCCTGCTGGGAAGCGTTTAGTTTGTGGAGGTGGGTCCCTCATGAATGGCTTAGTGCCATCCGCTTGGTGATGAGTGAGTTCTTGCTCAGTGAGTTCACACGAGATCTGGTTGTTGAAGAGTGGCATCAACCGCCCCCCACACCGTACTCCCTCTCTCACTCCTGCTCTCACCATATGGCTCACATCCTCCCGCTTTGCCTCTGCCATGACTGGAAGCTTCCTGAGGCCCTCACCAGAAGCAGATCTGGTACCATGCTTCCTGTACAGCCTGAAGAACCGTGAGCCAATTAAATCTCTTTTCTTGATAAATTACCCAGTTGCAGCTATTCCTCTGCAGCATTGCAAAAATGGACTAACACAGTATGATTCCATGTATGTAAAATGTCCAGAATAGATAGAGTATGGAGACAGGAAATAGTGAAATTGGAAATTAATGAGTACCAAGGGCTGGTGGGAGGTGTCCATGGTGGGAGAATGGGGACTGACTGTAAAAGGGCTATGTTCTAACATTACATTGTGGTGATGGTGGCCCAGCTCTGCAAACGGACTAAAACAAGTTGAATTGCTCACTTAAAATGGGTGAATTTTGTGGCACAAAAATCGTACCTCAACAACGCTCTTTTATTTTTTATTTTTTTGAGACAGAGTCTTGCTCTGTCACCCAGACTGGAGTGCAATGGCACAATCTCGGCTTACTGCAACCTCCACCTGCCAGATTCAAGTGTTTTACGTGCCTCAGCCTCCTGAATAACTGGGATTACAGATACGCACCACCACGACTGGCTAATTTTTATATTTTTAGTAGAGATGGGGTTTCACCATGTTGCCAGGCTGGTCTCTAACTCCTGACCTCTGGTGATCTGCTAGCCTGGACCTCCCAGAGTGCTGGGATTACAGGTGTGAGCCACCATACTTGGCCAATAAAGCTGTTTTAAAAAGAGAGGAGAGAAAAAAAAGAAAATTAAAAAAACAAAATAAAAAGAGAGGAGATAATGATGCCCATCTTGCAAGGTTGTTGGGGAGATTGAGTGAGAAATCGTGTGGATGGGGACGAGTGCCTGCAACACAGTAGGTGTTTGTAGTAGGTGCAGCGGGTGCCCCCACAGTCCTTCACCCTCTTTGCCCACAGCACACGCCCCGCTTCCAGATGTCAGCCCCGCTCACTCTTTGCCTGGGACTTTCTCATGGTACCTCTGCAGGTATAAAGTGATGGGGAAATAACACTCCTCCAACACATATGTAGACAGCAGCCCTGTATTATATGGCAGACAGGAGTTGGTGTACGAAGACCCCAGACCCCTCGGCTTGTGCTCTCCAGTGGCTCCCAGGATCCCCCTGTTGGGAAGGAATGAACACTAGCTGTCCCTGGAGGTGGCTGGCTGCCTTCTTTGCTCTGTCTCACTTCCTCACCCACTGCAGATGTTTTCTGGGATCACTTCTCAGTAAGCGATGTATTTAGGTACACAAAGCCTTGTATCAGACCAACTTTTGGGGGCACCCTGCCTTAGGCAGTGCTCCCAAGCACTAATTGTGATTATGGTCCTATGAGGGGACCAGATGAGTCTTATGACCCCCGCAAGCCTGTCCGCATCTTTCTCCCAGTGTGCCCCACAAACCTGAGCTTTCTTTTTTTTTTTGAGATGGAGTCTCACTCTGTCGCCCAGGCTGGAGTGCAAGTGGCGAGATTTCGGCTCACTGCAACCCCCGCCTCCCAGGTTCAAGCGATTCTCCTGCCTCAGCCTCCTGAGTAGCTGGGACTACAGGCATACGCCACCATACCCAGCTAATTTTTGTGTTTTTAGTAGAGACGGGGTTTCACTGTGTTAGCCACGATGGTCTTGATCTCCTGACCTCGTGATCCGCCCGCCTTGACCTCCCAAAGTGCTAAGATTACAGGCGTGAGCCGCCATGCCTGGCCTGGCCTGGGCTTTCTATTCTCCACTCTGAGGAAGTGAGTGTAAGGAATGACTTACCCTGGAAGGAGCTGAGAAGGAAAGAGGGGACCCTAAGGATTCCCAGCGAGTCAGTGGAAGGGCCTATACTGGGGAGAAGGGTTGGGTTGGCTGGGTGCGGTGGCTCATGCCTGTAATCCTAGCACTTTGGGAGGCTGAGGCAGGCAGAATGCTTGAACCCAGGAGTTTGAGATCAGCCTGGTTAACATGGCAAAACCCTATCTCTACAAAAAATACAAAAATTAGCCTGGTGTGCTAGCATGAGCCTGTAGTCTCAGCTACAGGGGAGACTGAGGTGGGAGGATCACTTGAGTCTGGGAGGTCAAGGCTGCAGTGAGCCATGATCACACCACTGCACTCCAGCCTGGAGGAGAGAGAGAGAACCCATCTCTCTCTCTTTTTTTTCATTTGTCTTAACCATTTGTTTTTGAGACAGAGCAAGATCTTTTCTCAATAAATAATAAAATAAATAAAAATAAATGAAAGAGCTGGGTGAAGCAAGGATTTACAATTGTCTCTTATCTGAGGGGCTCCATTCCAAGGCCCCCAGTGGACCTCAAACTGCAGATAGCACTAAAGCCTATATGTACTGGGTTTTTTTCTATACGTACATACCTATGATAAAGTCTAATTTATGAATTAGGCGCAGTAAGATATTAACAACAATAAAAGCAAAATAGAACCATTAGAGCCATATCCTGTGATGAAAGTTATGTGAATGTGATCTTTCTCTTTCCAGCAACAGCTCTTGTTGTGCTGTACATACTCACCTGTTTTCAGGCTGCTGTTGACCAGGGGTCACTGAAACTGTGGGAGGTGAAGCTGCAGGTAAGGGCGGATGACCGTACTTTGTGGCTGGCAGTGTATGCAAAGCACTTTCCAGGGCTCGTTAATCCTCATGGCTGCTCCATAAGACAGGAGCTACTATTCCCATTTTACTGAGTTCGAAACTGAGGCTCAGAGAGGTGAACTGTCTTGCCAGAGGTTATACAGGTATTAAGTTGTGAGGTTCACATTTTTCTTCCTTTTTTTTTTTTCTTTTTGAGACCGAGTCTCTCTATTGCTCAGGCTAGAGTGCAGTGGTGCGATCTCAGCTCACTGCAACCTCCATCTCCTGAGTAGCTGGGATTACAGGCACACGCCACCATGCCCGGCTAATTTTTTAAATTTTTAGTAGAGACGGGGTTTTATCATGTTAGCCAGGCTGGTCTTGAACTCCTGGCCTCAAGTGAATCTGCCCATCTCAGCCTCCCAGAGTGCTGGGATTACACGCCTGAGCCACCACACCTGGCCGAGGTTCACATGTGAACCCGGGTCCCGAGATCTTGGCCACGGTGTTACCAGGCCTTCAGCCCTGTTTTGCAGCTCACCCACCTCCTTTCCATTTAGGCGGATGGGGACTTTGGTTTGACTGGGGAGGCTCGGCCTTGCTCTGCCTCCTGCTACCCTGGCCCCCAGCCCAGCTGCAAGGACACCATTTAGGCATGTCTTTGGCTGGGGTTTTTTTTAAAACAGATTTATGTTTAGCAGGGAAGCCCACTCACAGGAGACAGCCTGGGGGCTGGACCGGGAACAAGGACACTACTGTGGCCTCCTTTGAGGTCCCACTGACTCAGGAACAAGGCAAGCCTCTTAGTCTGTTTCCTGGCTCATAAACCAGCATTTACAGGGTACTCTCCTCTGATTTCCTTCCTTCTTTTCTCCCTCCCTCCTCCTTTCTTTCTTTCTTTTTCTTTCTTTCTCTCCTTCCTTCTTGCCCTCCCTCCCTCCTTTCTTTCTCTCTCTCTCTTTCTCGCTCTCATCTTCCTTTTTTCCTTCCTTCCTTCCTTTCTTGCTTTCCTTCCTTTTTTTCTTTCTTTCCTTTCTTCTTTCTTTCTTTTTGAGATGGAGACTCACTCTGATGCCCAGGCCAGAGTGCAGTGGCGTGATCTTGGCTGACTGCAATCTCCAACTCCTGGGTTTGAGTGGTTCTCCTGCCTCAGCCTCCCAAGCAGCTGGGATTACAGGCACCTATTACCACACTTGGCTATTTTTATTTTTTTTATTTTTAGTAGAGATAGGGTTTCACCATATTAGCCAGGCTGGTCTTGAACTCCTGATCTCAAGTGATCCACCTGCCTTGATCTCCCAAAGTGCTAGGATTATAGATGTGAGCCACGGCATCCAGCCTGTCCGATTTTCAAGGGGCTGGAAGGGACACCATGGAGGCAGCTTCCGGCATGGCCCTGGGACCCCCATGAGAAAGCAGACTTGTGTCTGGGGAGGCTTGTAGGTTTGCTTGCACTCAGTTTGCTTGATTCAGCTGGGAGCAGGGGTAGGGTGGAGGTGAGGAAGAAAAGGATGGGCGGGAACTCACCTTTACTGAGTATCTAACCCAGATCTGACGCTGCATTAGGCACTGGGGAGTCGTCCCACTTAGGCAAGACCCAGTCTCCAGTCCCATAGAACCCCTGATCAATTGCAGGGTGTGTGGGAGGGGGAAGAAACTGACAATTACAAATACAGGGCAGTATAACAGCAAAAATTCATTTATGAGCACCTACTATGTGCAGGGGTTTCATGGGTGTTATCTTATTCAATCCTAACACTAACCCCAGGCACATTCTACTGTCACTGCACCCATTTTACAGATGAAGCGGCCGAGGCAAAGAGAGGCTCAGACATTTGTCGAAGAATACAGTTAGAACTGGGAGGAGCCAGGTTGGAACCCAGGCTGTTCGACTCCAGAACTTGGCAGTCTAAGCTGCCCATTCTAAGGCCTTATCAATAACGGGAGGCATGGAAACAGCACAGGGAGACAGATCTTCTCTGTAAGGGGTGAGATTGGAGTACACAGTGGTTTCCATACTGACACCTGATTGAGGCTTTGAAGGATGAATAGGAGTTAGGTACAAAAGAGGCAGGAAGAAGGAACAGCAGAAGGAACAGCCTGTGTAAAGGGAATCTGAGCTAGCACGATAGGTTTGAGAAGTTGTAATGTAGTGATGTTACTTGGGAATGGGTTTGGGAGTTACAATTCAGGATCTCTGGAGCATCGAACATAAGCAAAGGAGAGGTGAGGTGAGGCTGCAGACCAGGCTCAAGCCACGGAGGACTCTCCTGTCCTGCTAAAGTGTGTGAACTTTGTATAAGACACAGTTCCCTCCCCAGAGGCCGGTCCTGAGCCTGGGGAGATGAATCACATTGTTAGGAAATGAGGATGAATCCACAGCCTTCTCCCACAGTGGGAAGGCAGAAGGGGAAGGGTGGTTCTGGGTCTGGGAGGGATGGGCGGTTGGGAGACTTCCTGGAGGAGGGATCATCTTGCTGGGGTTAAGAATGGGAAGAAGAAGCCGGCTAAGTGTGGTGGCATGCACCTGCAGTCCCAGCTACTCAAGAAGATGAGGCGGGAGGATCTCTTGAGCCCAGGACTTTAAATCCAGTCTGGACAACATAGTGAGATATCATCTCTTAAAAAGTAAAAATAAAAGAGAGAGAGAGAGAGAGGGACAGTGGGAAATGTTTGGGGGACACTCAGAACTGAGGGGGTAGGAGTTGGGGAAAGAAAGCTCAGCAAAGCATATGTTAGTTTTAGCCCTGTGTACCCCCCTACCCCTTTCAAATCTGACTTGGGATTAAATCCCTGCTTGCTGCTGACTAGCTGTGTGACCTTGGGTAAGCCACCAAACCTCTCTGAGCCTTAGTTTCCTCCTCACCTATAAACTGGGTGGAAAGAAATGATGACAATCTTCCAGAGTTCCAATGAGGAGTTCACTCACTGGTACCATCATCAAGATCTTTGTCATATCAGCCAACTAGTTTCCATAAATGATTAAATAATAAATATTTTAGATGTTACAGGCCGTTGTCTGTTGCAGCTACCCAACGGTGCCACTGTAGCAGGAAAGCAGGCGTACACAAGATGGAAATGAATGAACCTGGTTGTGTGCCAATTAAACTTTATTTATGGACACTGAAATTTGAATTTCATATATTTCTCACTATCGCAAAATATTATTATTATTATTTTTGAGATGAAATCTTGCTTTGTCGCCAGGCTGGAGTGCAATGGCATGATCTCGGCTCACTGTAACCTCTGCCTCCCAGGTTCAAGCGATTCTTCTGCCTCAGCCTCCCAAGTAGCTGGGACTGCAGGCATGTGTCATGACAACCAGCTAATTTTGTATTTTTGATAGAGACGGGGTTTCACCATATTGGCCAGGCTGGTCTCAGACTCCTGACCTCATGATCCGCCCACCTCGGTCTCGCAAAGTGCTGGGATTACAGGAGCCACTGTGCCCAGCCCACAAAATATTATTATTATTTTTAGAGACAGGATCTTGCTATGTCACCCAGGCTGAAGTGTGGTGGTTCGCTCATAGCTCACTGTAACCTCAACCTCCTGGGCTCAAGCGGTCCTGCCACCTCAGCCTTCCAAAGTGCTGGGATTACAGGTCACCATGCCTGACTCCTGCAAAATAGTGTTCTTCTTTTGATCTTTGTTCCAGCCATTAAAAAATGTAAAATCCATTGTTAGTTTGTGAATGATGCATAAACAGGCAGCGGGCCAGATTGGACCCTTGCGTCATAGTTTGCTGATCCCTGTCCTAAACTTTTATATTTTCTTTAGATTTGCCTTGTACTTACTTAAATAATTCCTTTGAAAAGGAAATTTTTGTCATACCAACATCACTTAACATAAATACAAGATGACCATGTAACTATGATAGGCAGGGTGCGGTAGCTCACGCCTGTAATCTCAGCACTCTGGAAGGGTGAGGTGGGAGGATCGTCTGAGGTCAGGAGTTTGAGACCAGCCTGGCCAACACGGTGAAACCCTGTCTCTACTAAAAATACAGAGATTAGCCAGGCGTGGTAGTGTGTGCCTGTAATCCCAGCTACTTAGGAGGCTGAGGCAGGAGAATCGCTTGAACCTGGGAGGCGGAGGTTTCAGTGAGCCGAGGTCACACCACTGTACTCCAGCCTGGGTGACAGAGTGAGAATACTCCGACTCAAAAAAAAAAAAAGATAAATGCAAATTTATATTATTAAATTCTCTACATGCCTCACATCTGAGCCTGGGGCCTGTTCTTTCTTTGCTGAAGAGGAATAGAGAGGTGTCAAAGACAGATGAGAACAAGACTGAGACTTTCTCGTCGTTGAAATCTGGGGGAACAAATGGAAAAGGAATGAACGAGAGGTTATCTCATTAGGGAAGTCAATGTTTATTTCATGCTTTGCCTTGTATGGCCTCAGATCACCTTGGGATCCGCGGTGGGCGACAGCACTGATGTGTCATCCAGTGCCTAGAGATGAGCCTGGCTCTGTTGCTGGAGACCGCTGGTGGCCACACGGTGCCCTGAGTTCTAATCAAGGTTGCTGAATATCTGGGGAGAATATTGCTGTCTCTGATCAGCCTCTGGGGTATGAGTCAACCTCTGCTAAGTGTTTTGAGCTTGCCTATTGACAAGTTGATGGCCAGTGCAAAGAATTATGATTCTTAATAAGGTAGTAATCACAATTCTGATGAATCCTAGTTGATGAGACATTTATGCCTGAAGGTCTTGGAGTATTTTTGCAAAGTATCACTAAAATAATCATTGAAATCGCAACAAAGGGGAATCAAGAACACAAAAGCCGACTGAGACAGCCTCGCAACCCCGCCTGCCTTTTCTAGACACCAGCTTGCTGGGGGTGGGGGGGTTTCATGAGGCTTGTAAAGAACACAGGACAAAAGAGTCAGGCTGTTAGGAATTTTAAGGTCCCAAGTGACATGATGCCTTCTGATGTTCCGGGCCTCAGTGGCCTCATCTGAGAAATGGGAATGACAGTAGCGTATGTGCATGGACCAGAGGAGCTCTTCTGGTCCTGTTCCAATTCTGCCAGCTCTTACTCCATGAGATCCTTAACTCCTGGTACCCAGGAGATCGCAGCAGGCCAGGTGCTCTCATTCTGAGGGGAAGTACCAAGCTCAGGGGTTGTAAATGTACTGCCTGGGAGCCAGATCTGGTCCTCAGATGTTTTTTATTTGACTTGTATAGTTAAACATTTATAAACAGCTCTTGGGGTTTATTACATATTGTAAAGTAATAACTCAGACAGAAGCAAGTACAATACTTTATTAACGGCTAGTGAACTGTCACCTAGCAGACATTGCGGTAACCACCAACCAAGCATGGCAGCCCCTCAGGATTCACCCCGGGCCTTCTTCAGCCACTTGACAGTATGCTGTACTTTTTTTTGTTTATTTGTTTTTGAGACAGGGTCTTGCTCTGTCACCCAGGCTGGAGTGTGTGGCGTGATCATAGCTCGCTGCAGCCTGCCCCTCTCGGACTTAAGAGATCCTCCTGTCTCAGCCTCCTGAGTAGCTAGAACTACAGGTGTGTACCACCATGCCTGGCACATTTTTAAATTTTTTGTAGGGACAGGGTCTTGCCATGTTGCCCAGGTTGATCAATTCCTGGACTCAAGCAATCAACCCACCTTGGCCTCCTGAAGTGCTGGGATTACAAGTACGAGCCACTGTACCCAGACTGCACTTTTAAATATTATTATTATGTTTAGTTTGACCATGTGCTGTATTTTTAGGCTGACACCAAACTGTGTGGGTTTTTTTTTTTCCACACCAATTCTCCGATACCAGCTGGGTATCCAATAACACAACTCAATTCCGACACTAACTACTTGGAATGAGTGAGGACTACACAAGTTAAGGGCTCAGTCCCACAAAGCTGCTTGACTTCAGACAGTGGTCCCAGGAGGTCACCCAGACTTCTGACTGATAGGCTATAAATCAGTAGTTCTCATGACCCCTCCTCAGGCTCAGGATTTCACTTGCATGACTCACAGAATTTAGGAAAACACTTTATTTATGTTTGCTGGTTTGTTACAAAGGATACAACTTGAAACTGCCAGATGGAAGGTACTGGGGGAGGGGCACAGAGCTTCTACGTCCTCTCCAGGTCCCCCCACCTCCCTCCCATCACTTCCACGTGTTTACCAACCCAGAAGCTCTCTGAACCCCATTGTTTAGGGGTTTTTATAGAGGCATGATTGATTAAAATCCTTGGCCATGGGGGATTGCATTCCATCTCCAGCCCCTCTCCTCTTCCCAGAGATGGGTGGTGGTGCTGAAAGTTTCAACCCCTCTAATCTTGGCTTGGTCTTCAGCCCTCATCCTAAAGCTGTCTGGGAGTCCCCTCACTAGCAAGCAAAGTACAATAAATTCTGAGAAACTCAGAAACTCTGCTGAGAACTAGAAACCAGAAAAAAAGATCAAATATTTATTTTTAAAATTATATCACAGAGTACCGTTAAGCAAAGGTACACACACTCCAATTTGCCACAGACCCCACCACGCCCTATTATTGCCCACTGCCCTATTCATAGATGTGCGTTGCCTGCTCAAGCCTCTGTAGGCATTTGAAATGTGATGTCTGCTTAATAGATATTATCTGCCTTAATAATAATTAAAAGTCATTGTCATAATAATATTAATGATAATGTATTAGTCCATTCTCACACTGCTATAAAGAACTACCTGATACCAGGTAATTTATAAAGAAAAGAGAGAAAATCGACGCAGTTCCACAGGCTGTAGGAGGCACTCCCTGTGAGCCAGGCATATTATCAAGGTACTTTAAGTTCAGGATTATCTCTACTGCATCCGCCCTATAATACCTTGGGTTTCTCCTTTAATCCTCACATCAACCCTATGAAGCAGTATTAGCACCCCCAATTTAAAGGTGGGAAAACTGAAGCTTGGAAAGCAAATTGCCTTCTTTTTCCTCTCCTGCTGTTGAAACACGACCTATGAAGCAAGGTTGGCCCGGAAAGCTGCTTTATCCTCAGTATATCCCCAGGGATTTTGAGACTGGTGAGGGCAGGAGAGACAGCGTCACCTTTGGAGACAGAATTTTGAATCCCATCTCTGCTACTACTAGTTTCATAGCTCTGGAAAAATCCGGAAGCTTGCACTTCCTCAACGGTACAAGAGAGCAAAGGTAAAAGAGAGCAAAGCGGGGAGTGCTACCCATTTTTAAACAACCAGATCTCACGAGAACTCACAAGAACAGTGAGAACAGCAAGGGGGAAATCTGCTCCCACGATCCAATCACCTCCCACCAGGTCCCTCCTCCAACACATGGGGATTACGATTTGACATGAGATTTGGGTGGAGACGCAGAGCCAAACCCGGTCAAATAACAAAGTAGCTGTCAACTCTTGGGTGTTTATAATATTCCAGGGGCCGTGCTGAGCGTGTCAGACATAGCATCTTGTTAATCTTCACAGAAATTCTTCTAAGTAAGGACTCTTACTTGAGGACTCCCTTGGTCCACTTGTCTATTTTTCAGATAAGGAAACCAAGGATCAGAGAATTGGAGTACATTTTCCAGGATAACACAGCAAGTAAGGCAGAAAGCTGGATTGAGCCCAGGCTGTGAAGTGGGATAGGGTCATGTGGGGAGTGGGACCAGCTGTAACCTTTGGGGACCAGGTTTTTACTGTATGAGTGGTACAGGTTAGGTGGTCAGATGGGCCTGGGTATCAACCTTCACACCACCACCCTGGACACGTTACTTAGTCTTTTGAGCTTCAGTTTCCCTATCTAAAACATGAGCACAGTGACAGTCACCTCACAGGGTCACAGTTAGGATTGTGTCTTAAGCACTGGGTACAAGTTCCACAAATGATTCTTTGCTGCATCCGGCCTAAGCAGAGGAGTTGCTATAATGTGTAGGGTCCCTAAGTAGTGTCCTAGCTCTACAACCTGTAAGACCCAGTTCAAGGCTACCTCCTCCAGGAAGCCTCCCCAGGTTCCCAGAACCCATGCAGCCTGATTCCAGAACCCATACAGCTTCTATGTCACCAAACACTCCCTGTGAGCCAGGCATATTATCAAGATACTTTAAGTTCAGGATTATCTCTACTGCATCCACCCTATAATACCTTGGATTTCTCCTTTAATCCTCACATCAACCCTATGAAGCAGTATTAGTACCCCCAATTTAAAGGTGGGAACACTGAAGCTTGGAAAGCAAATTGCCTTCTTTTTCCTCTCCTGCTGTTGAAACATGACCTATGAAGCAAGGTTGGCCCGGAAAGCTGCTTTATCCTCAGTAAATCCCCAGGGATTTTGAGACTGGTGAGGGCAGGAGAGACAGCGTCACCTTTGGAGACAGAATTTTGAATCCCATCTCTGCTACTACTAGTTTCATAGCTCTGGAAAAATCCGGAAGCTTGCACTTCCTCAAAGGTACAAGGGTGGAAATTATACTAACTTCAAAGGCTATTGTGAGCCCAAAGTGAGATAAGGTGCTCAGAGCAGTAGGCACATAGTAGCTGCTTAATAAATATTTTTTTCATTGCCCCTAAAGCCATGTCTTATTCTTTGTTCTCATAACACATCTCCAGTTCCTCCCTTGGTCTACTTACCAAATGTGAACACGTATTCTTGCTGTTTAGACACCTGGGGCTGGAAACTTCTTGAAGTCAAGGGTCACTCCCAAACATCTTTAGATTTGCCACTTTGCCTACTACCTTTTATGTTGTCATATCCAATCAATGTGTTTTCTTTTAAAAGTGAAAATAGCGACCGGGCAGATCACAAGGTAGGGAGTTCGAGACCAGCCTGGCCAACATGGTGAAACCCCATCTCTACTAAAAATACAAAAAAATTAGCCAGGTGTGGTGGCGGGTGCCTGTAATCTCAGCTACTTGGGAGGCTGAGGCAAGGAGAATCATTTGAACCTGGGTGGTGGAGGTTGCAGTCAGCCGAGATCACACTGCCGAACTCCAGCCCGGGCAACAGCGCGAGACTCCATTTCAAAAAAATAAAAAGTGAAAATAGCTTTTCCATTTGTTTCTCCTAATAAAAGTAATAAGTGCTCATTGTAAAACAGGGAAAGAATTTCACCTCCCGCCGTCATCTTGATGTGAGGATTGCCTGTGATAAAGCTGGTGAGGTGCCTACCATGGTGTCTGTCACAGAGCCTTCTAAGTATTGCCATTTTCATTAGTTCAAAAAACACATAGGGCATTTCAAAAAGTTAAAAAGAATCTGCTGACCTTCTGGGATGTCCTTACAGATTTTTTTCCATGTATGTAAATTTAGACAACTTGTAGACATAAAACAGACACACTGTTTAAAAAATGGTCATTCTGTGTTTTACAGCATGTCTTCTTACTTTTAACAGTAAGTGGAGGAACTCTTTCTACACCAATAAATATAGATGTGTTTTATCCTACTGGATGGCCCTGAGTATTATAAGGGATGATGTGCTCTGACTTATCTAGTCAATCTCCTGTTGATGGCACTTGGTGATTCCCATCATCTGTTCTGCGTAGCGCTGGAAAGTGCTGGGCAGGCATAGACCAAGGAAGCCTCCCACAGGCTGAGGCCTCTGCAGTTACGAAACAGCCACAGGGAAGTCGCCAGGCTGACACAATGACTTCTGGCTGGCAAGTAATTTTGAAGTTGTGTTAAGGACCACGAGGGAGACATTCCTATCATGGGGCTGGGATGAGCTCAGCCGCATTCCTCCTTTTCACAGCATTGGATGGGGCAGTCCTCCAGGAAGAAGACCTTTTGACTCATCCTTTCCTTTCAGTCACCTCCTAGGAGGTGTCCCCATTGCTGGGACATCTGTTTCAGCAGGAATAAGATGATGAAGCTTCAGAGGACCTGCCCTGCTTCCCTGGGAGGGTTTTCCCTGACACGTGAGAGTCATTTGGAAACCAGAAATGAGGTAAGTGGGATTTACCGGGCTCGCCTTCAGCAAGTGAAGCCGGTGGAGAAGACAGGAGGGGCCCCCTGGTCAAGGATGCCCCTATCCTCCCTTGCCCTGGGGTTTCTGGAACTCCCAGGGTATCCTGGTCTTGCACTTGGCTGTGGAGTCATCCCTTGCCCTGAGGCTGGTGTGGACATTGCAGTCTCTAGGCAGGACCTGGCTTAAGATTTTGGACCTATGATGTCCAGGCTCTGGAATCTTCCCTTGGCCAGCGAGCTTCTCTTCTCCAAGCCTCAGTGTCTACATGTGTGAGATGGGAATGATGGCACTTCCTGAAATTGATGAGGTTAGGATGGAATGAAATGACGCATGTGAAGCCTCGAGCTGATGCCTGGCACTTGATCTGATGTCTAGGTGCCCATAAACCACTGCTGTTAGAACTGATCTGAGCAGGGGGAGGAGAGGATGAATGAGGGATTGTGTGTGGAGCAATGAGAAGGTGCTCAGGGGTATTGGTCCCTGAGGTCAGGGAGCCATCTCTTTAGGCATCAATTCATACGGTTGGGGACTTTAAGGTGTTTTCCCATGATGCTAAGAATGAGGTGGGAGAGGCCATCTCTGCTGAGAGAGAGCTGCAGGCTCTCGAGTGGCCTCAGAGAGCTGCCCTGATGCAGCACTCACCCTCTGCCAGGCATCCTTCCAGGGACTTGGACAACATTTCAGTTAGCCCTCACCAAAACCCTAAGAGGCAGAGATGCCCTTCCTATTTCATAGATGGGGAAACTGAGGCTGGGAGAGGCCTCTGGAAGAAGCTGTCTTGTTAAGCATTGAGCTTTAAATTAATTAGGGGCTGGGCACTGTGGATCATGCCTGTAGTCCCACCTTGGGAGGCCAAGGTGGGCAGATCACTTGAGGTCAGGAGTTCGAGGCCAACCTGGCCAACATGGCAAAATCCCATCTCTACTAAAAATACAAAATTTAGCTGGGTTTGGTGATGTACATCTGTAGTTCTAGCAACTCAGGAGGCTGAGGCATGAGCATTGTTGAGGCAGAGGTTGCAGTGAGCCAAGATTTTGCCACTGCACTCCAGCCTGGGAGCAGAGCAAGTGAGACTCTGACTCAGAAAAAAAAAATTAACTAATTAGGGCACATCAAAGACAGGGGTACTGCGTCCTCAGGGCAAGATTTCTGGCTGTAGTGAGAAGAGTCGGAAGGAGGGTGCTTGGGGCTGGGGCGACAGGGTCTGGCTTCTCCCTCCTGAAGGAGCTGTGAGTGGGGTAGATAGTGTCCTTCCCTGACTCAAGGAGCCCTCCCTTCCTGGGATGAGGAAGACGGTGAACTGGTGGAAATGCTATAGAGACATGAATGCTTCCAATGGAGAAGAATAGGAAGCCCCTACCTGGCTTAAGGGGCATGGGGTGGCTTCTAGGAGGAAGTGCTGCTCTCACCCTCACCGAAAGTCTAACATCAAAGGGACTGACTTATTAAATGTTAGCTGGGAGGTGGAGCAATCAGAACCCTCGTGCATCGCTGATGGGCAGGTAAAATTGTATGGCTGACTTGGAAATCTGTTTGGCAGTATTTGTTAATGTTAAACATGCATGTCCCCTGTGACGCAGCAATCCTGCCCCTGGGGCAAGTGCCAGGAGGAACAAGGACTGTGTTCACCAAAAGACGTATGTGAGAAGGTTCCAGCTTGACTCCAGTAGTCCCAAACTAAGAAACAACCCAAATCTGCAGTAGAATGGATAAATAAATGGTGATGCTCACACCATCTAACGCTATGTAAAACACAACACACAACTAAATAGATGAATCTCATATACATAGGGTTGAGCAACAGAAGCCCAAACTAGACCATATGATTCCATTTAATGAAGTTCTAGAACAGTCTAGAAAGGAATCTAGGGAAAGAAAAGTCAGCACCTGATTACCTTTGGGAGGTGTCAGCTGAGAGGGAGCACAAGGGGGCCTTCTCGTGTGTGGGAAATGACCTGGTGAGTGCATTGGGGGTGCATATGCAGAAATTCAGAGAGCTCTACCATTAATATTTGTGCACTTTACCTATATAAACACCTCTATGCAAAGTCAAAACAAGACAACAAAAGAAAAAGAAAGGCTCCCAAAGCTAAGATCTGGCGATAAGTAAGGGCAGCCAGTGAGGAGGAGGAGGATGATGTCTTGGAGGAGAAGCCAGCAAGTGCAAAGGCCCAGGGGCACCAGTGCTTCTCTGCCTGGTTCTGGGATCATCAATGGTGCTCCTGTCTCTCTCTTCTTTATGCCTTCTTCCACTCATTTGGAGATTTCCACCAGCACTGTGAACTAGGTTGACAGAAGTCATTTCAAGAGCGCACTCCTCCAGTCCGTGTTTAATGTTCTACCTTTGAATTGTTGCAGGAGGAGCTACAGTCAGAGCAGGAAAGGGGCTGGCCTTGGAATTCAAAGCTGGATTCAAAGCTCAGCTACACCATGAATTGTGTGTCCTTGGAGAAGCCCTTTCCCCCTGTGAACCTCAGTTTCCCCATCAGTAAGAAGGTCTTAACCTATATAGAGAGTTTTAGTGAGAGACTCGGGATGCAGGAGGTGTTCAACCGATGCCCGTCATGTGGGAATGGGGGGAATAAGGCCTGAAGGCAAGGGCCCCATGCCAACCCCATGGCTGCTCCTAGAGTGATTGAGTGTGGCCCCGATAACGCCTCTGCAAAGCCCGCCACTGACTGTCACATGGAGCTCAAACCAAGACCTCAGACAGTGCCTGGCACACACCTGGGATTCAAGGAGCGTTGGCTTACCATAGCTGGCGCCTAATACATGCCGGGCACTGCTCCAAGTGTCTCACACCTGTGGACTTCTTTGATCCTCCCAGCAGACCTATGGACGTCTACCTTTCCATTTTACAGAGGGGAAACTGAGGCACAGAGCATCTGAGTGACTTGCTCAAAGTCACTCTGTCAATAAATGATGGAGCCTGGCCCTCGTCCCCTGCACCTAACTACACTACCACAGGACAAGAACAGATGGGGCGCCTGAGCTGCCTCCACAGGGAGGCCTGGAGAAGGTGCCAAAGGCAACCAGGGCTCCCTCAGGGCTGCGGACCAAGATCAGTGCTGTCAGGGCAGCCAAGGGGACACTCCAGTGCCCTGACTTTGGCAAAATCCACGTCCTTTGAGAGGAAGGCAAACCCAACCAGAATAAAATTGTTGGGCCAACATGCAGCTTAAGCTGCTCATAAGCCTGGAGGTGCCTGTGAAGGCCGAGGCCCGGCAATGAGCTGCCACTGCCAAAACCAACAAGAGTCACCCTTTTGCCAACCTTTTTTTTTTGTTGTTTTAGTTCTTAGCTGTTGTCATTATTGCGTTTTGAGAGGAGAGATGGAACATCTCAGGAATTCGCCTGTGCAGCTGAATTCTTACCTGCAGCATCATGTGGACTCACAGCCACTCCCTATCCTCTCTGTGCCATCTTGTTTTACTGTTCTCTTTAATTCCACCATGAAGAGACTTGACGGGAATGTTCTGGAAACTGCAGCCTGGGGGTGGGGGTGGGGGATGCCAGGAGTGGGAAGCGATTTATTCTCCCTGGCAGCAGGACTGAACTTTGGCGCCAGAGGGCCACTGGGTGTGAGACTGTGGGAGATGTTTGTTTTTTCCTGCTTCTTTATGTGTTTTATGGGCTTTCCACATTTGCTTAAGCAAAAAAGTTAAAAAATGACAATGATAATAGTTAACATTGACTGAGCATTGTTGAGCATTTATTGAACGTACTGACTTCCATGTATGAACTCACTTAAACCTTACAACCACCTTTTTTTTTTTTTTAAGATAGTCTCACTCTGTCACGGGCTAGAGTGCAGTGGTGAGATCATAGCTCATTGTAGACTCTACCTCCCAGACTCACGTGATCCTCCCACCTCAGCCTCCCAAGTAGCTAGGATCACAGGCATGTGCCACCATACTCAGCTAATTTTTTTTAAGTTTTTTTTTGTGGAGACGGGGTCTCACTATGTTGCCCAGGCTGGACTCGAACTCCTGGGCTCAAGTGATCTTCCCACTTCGGCCTCCCAAAGTCCTGGGATTGATTACAGGCATGAGCCACTGCACTAGGTCAGATATATATATATATCCTGGGCTGGAGCGCGATTTTGACTCACTGCAACCTCTGCCTCCAGGATTCAAGTGATTCTCATGCCCCAGCCTCCTGAGTAGCTGGAACTACAGGCACATGCCACCATGACTGGCTACTTTTTTTTTTTTTTTTTTTTTTGCATTTTTAGTAGAGATGGTTTTAAGCCCTTGGCCAGGCTGGTCTCAAACTCCTGGTCTCAAGTGATCCACTCGCCTTTGCCTCCCAAAGTGTTGAAATAACAGATGTGAACCACCACACCTGGTCCTACATCACATATTCCTATAGTCCTCTTTTTAGATGAAGAACTGAGTAGAGAAAAGGAAAAATTAAAACTATTGAAATTTAAAAAGAGGTCATTAATAAAGAGGAACGAACTACTGATACATGCTATCACATGGAAGAACCTCAAAGACCTTGTGCTCAACGAACGAGGCCTGGCACAAGTAGAATGTCATTTATCCGATATATGTAGAAAAGGCTAATCTGTAGAGACAGATCCTAAATTAGCAGTTGTCTGGGGCAGGGGGTAGGAGTGGGGATGATGGAATATTCTAAAACTGATTTATAGTGTTGTTTGCACAACTTTATAAATTTACTAAAAACCACTGACATGGGTGAAGTATATAATGTGTAAAATAGTCCTCAATAAAGTTGTAAAATAAAGACATGCAATTAAATTCTACAAATATAACATTTACTAAGCAGCCATGATCCACTTTACAGGAATTTCTCCGGTAACTAACAGCTCATTCATTTGTTCACCTGAGCCCATATTTGTTGAGCACCTATTATGTGCCAAGTACCGTGACAGGATAAGGGTTCCGGGGGTGAATCTTATCAAGTGTTTCTGCCTTAATGGAGAAGATGGGCTAGCAAGTGTTAGAAGGCTGGGCTAGGAGGGGTGAAGATGCAGATGAGAAGGCCAGCAATGACAAGAGAGTTTACTTGGGGCTGCTGCAGGGTGGGCGGTGCTGGCAGAGCCCAGAAGAAGCACTCTTCACATAGACCCAGCAGGTACTTGAGAAGGTTCCGAGAAGAGAAGGTTCTGTGCTTGAGGCTGGGACCTGAAGGATGGGGGGTCTTTAGCAGGTGAAATGGCTGGGGAGTGGGGCAGGAAGGGTAAAAGTCCTTTGCTCATTCATTCCTTAATTCTTTTATTTATTCAATCAGCAACTGTTCATTGACAGCAGTTATACCCATTTTCCGGATGAGGAAATAGAGCCTCAGAGAGGTAAAGTGACTCGCTAGAGCACAGATACAAACCTTAGCCAATCTCTTGTCTCAAAAGCCCACCTTTTTCCATTCTCCCCTCTTGCCTCCAAAAAGAGTCTGGGCAGGTTAGACACACCACTGTGACCTTGAGGGCCAGGGAAAGGTACCCTGCCAAAAACCAAAAACTGAATTATCCTTGCTTAGTGAGAGGAGGCTGGCATGTCCCTCAGGGATGTTCCTTTGTCTGCTGGAACCCTCCCCCTGCCTTGAGGACCCACCTTTATCCCCCTTTGGATCTTGAATGGGGAGCCAGCCTGTGAGTGTCCAGGGCTAAGGGGAGACCACTGAATTCATTGTCTGGGCCAGGGAGCACCTACCATTGGAAAGGGAATGGGACCAGAATTCTAGACCAGGCTTTGCTACCAATTATTCAGGTGACCTGGGTTAGTCCTTACCTCTCTGTGGTCCTCAGTTTTCTGGTCCCTAAAATGAGAGTATTGGGCTGGCTACATCCTGAGCCACAGGACTTCTGGCCTCAGAAGCCTCCAGATTGACATGGGCTGGAAGTAGGGTGACCAACTCGTTCTGATTTGCTCGTTCTGATTTACTTTCCAGGTTCTAGCATCAAGAGAAACCTCCTCAGTCCCAGATAAATTGGGATGGTTGATCACCCTAGCTGGAGGACTGTTAGGTTAATCTTGCCTCTTATTTCACCCACAAAGAGCAAGACACACATCATCTCGCCTTTACTCCTATGTGGCCACGGAACGATTTTCTAGCCATTTTGTTTGTACATATCATGTTTCTAGGGCTCTGCTGAAAACTCTCTCAGGTCCAGCTACCACTTCCCCCAGTTCCTTCAGATCTTCTGGTCTCTGCTTGGTCATCTCCTTTCCCCACTCTGCACCCAATCCCATGCCTCGCGATGGTCTTTTTTGGTTGTTTCCGTTAGCTCCCTGGGAACCCTTTTAGCTCTTCCCTCTGCATTTAATGCAGGATCTGTGCCAAAGCAGGTGCTCCACCAGTGATCATGGAAAGTCTGAATATCTACAGGGCTCAGGGCAGGGGTGCCCCCACTCCCCAGAAGGGCTTTGCGCCCCAATTCCAGGGCAACTTTGTTAGCAGGACAGATCCTTTCCGGAAAAGGTTGCAGGGAGCCATTCCCCAGGTGTGACTTCTTAACCCTTTCTCTTCCATGGGACCACTCAGGCTTTGGGTGGAGCCTGTGTACCCTTCTCAGAGTAAATTTTTAAAAAGGCACTAGGATTACAATGAAAAATCATTTTACGCTGGGCGCGGTGGCTCACACCTTTAATCCTAGCACTTTGGGAGGCCAAGGTGGGTGGATCACCTGAGATCAGGAGTTCAAGACCAGCCTGGCCAACATGGTGAAACCCCATCTTTAAAAAAAGAAAAAGAAAAAGAAAAATCATTTTACTGAGAAATAGATGTCAGAGTACTACACGTTAGTCATATAGTAACATGTTCTCCTTTATTAATATATTAAGTAAGATTTAGTGGTGGGTCTAACATGACTTTAACTTCACAGTTCTGGAAGCTTAGACGTTATCTTGAGATGTTTACAGTAATGGTAATGTGTTATGTAAGTATCTGTGATTTCTACTAGTGACAAAATCACAGGAACATCTACTTGTTGCCTGCATTCCTAATCAAAGGATATGTTAAAAACCATTTAGAGATTAGTGAGGATAAAGTTAGAACTTTTGTCTACCCCCGTGTCATGGACCCCCCAGAATCCTGTCCTCAGTCCTCTTGGGGGTCCATGAACCTCTGCTTCAAGGAAAGGGGTTTTGATTCTTTAGGTTAGGTAAACAAGAACATCATCAAGAGATGAGGGAACGAAGAGTAAAGGGCAGTGTCCCAACTGGGTTGGGTTAAGCAGAGAAAGGTTTCTAGAAGGGTGAGTTTCAGAGCTGGGTGTTTAAGGTGAGTCTGTGTTAGCAGGAAGCAAGAAACTGCGGTTGAGGTAAGGAAATATGGGGAAGGTTTGTTTTGTGGCTGAATCAAAAACATAGCAGACTAACATCACAGCCACATCACTCCAGGGCAAGCCAGTGTCTCCTTTGTCACCAAGAACACCAAGGCATTGTCCATGTAAGACAGGGTGCCTGTCCTCAAGCTTACATACAAAGAGACAGAACAAACACAAAAGTTAATAACAAAACAAAAATTAAACTGCAATTCAAAAAATGCAGTCAGAAGAATCTGGAACATGCCACATATCTGGTTAAGTGCATACAATGCAAGCCACACCACAGGTGTTCAAAGGTGGGGGTCACCTCCCCACTGAGGTTTGTGGTGAGGACCAAAGTTGGAAAAGGACACCAGGCCAGCATTGTGGAAGGCCGGTTAGAGCATGCACTTTGGACCATTGTGGCTACTTAACGTCTTAGTGATCTTCTCTGTAAAATGGGGATAATGAATAAGTATGGCCCCTGACATATACTAATGTTTGCAACATGGTTCAGGAGACACCAGAGACTGGAGAACTTGGTTTCTAAGGTGGTAGATGTGAAAACATTTGAATGAATGAATGAATGAATGAATGGGTCCTTGGGTTGCCTCGGTCTGCCCCAGGCTGCCCCCTAAGCCCCAGGTCTGCGAAATTAATACCCAGCTCTCCGGTCAGCTTCATCTCAGCGTGTGGGTGTGGGTGGTGGGGAGGTGCTCAGCGGCTCAGCGGAGGCGAGGCCCAGGCCAAGCTTGTGGGTGTCATCCCGGGAGGGTCTTGCTTAGCCTCCCCTACCCCCACGCTGCTCGGCGCCTCAGTGGGCGGGGCGGGGGCGAGGGGACAACCAGAGGCCTTGGCAGTGCCCGGGCGGATCTCGGGAGGACGAGGCCCGCAGCTAGCGTCCGAGGAGCCCACCACTGGGTCCGCAGCGTGGGGGACGTGCCGGCCTGGGCGCCGCCTTATCCCGGGAAGGTCGATCTGGGCCGACTCAGGCTGGAGTGGGGGTGGGGTATCGGTGCACCTTCGGATACTCTGGTCCCCTCGCGGAGTATCGGGGGAAATTTGGGGCCAGGGGCATTGGGGGCGAGGAGGACAGAAAAACTGAGCCCTCTCGGCAGACGACGTGGGAGAGGAGCGCCCTAAAAAGGGGAAAACGAGCGTTGCCGAGGCTGCCGGCCCTTTAAGAGGCCCGGCTGGCTCTGCGGCGGTTCCAGCTAACCCAGTCCCTGGTGCAGCTCTGCGGTCCGGGTCCCCCGGCAGAGAATCGGCGCCGGGCCGAGAGGCAGGATCAGACTCAGGAGAGGGCGTGGCCCCGCCGAGGAGCTGGGCGGAGTCTACGCTGCGGAGAAAGCGGGAGAACCCAGGGTGGGCGGAGCCAAGGGTTCGTGGGCGGGGTCTGGCGCTGCGGGCCTCGTGGGGCGGAGCCTCGGGCTTCGGGAACGCCGCAGAGGGAGGAGGGGTGGGCGGGGCAGTGGCGGGGGCGGGGCCAGTGTCTGCAGTGGGCGGGGCCCGCCGCAGAGAGGGTAGTGCCGGCCGAGAGTCCTCTGCGTGCGGCTGCCGCGGCGCCTCCACAGCGTCTCTGACAGCCCGGGTGGTGCGACCCGCGACCCTTCTGGCCCCGCGCAGACACCGCGGCCTCCATCGCGTCCCGAGGAGCGGCCGAGTGCCCTCGCTCGCCCCGGCGCCCGCCTCCGGGGCCATCCGTCCTGCCATCGCTGCGGAGGCCGCATCTGGCGCGCATCTGGAACCGCCCGGCCGGCAGCGCTGGAGCCCGCGCCCACCCTGGCCCGGCCTCGCCGGGAGCCCTGCCCGGAGCTGGATCCGCATCTGGAGCCGCGGGCCCGGGGCCTTGAGCCGCGCAGCCGGCGCATGGTGAACTCGCTGCTGTTCGGGGAGATGGCCTTGGCCTTCGGCTGCCCGCCGGGAGGCGGCGGCGGGGGCTGCCCCGGCGGGGGCGGCGGCGGCGGCGGCGGGGCCGGGCCGGGTCCGTCGCCGGTGACGGCGGCGCTGCGGGACGACCTGGGCTCCAACATCCACCTCCTGAAGGGTCTCAACGTGCGCTTCCGCTGCTTCCTGGCCAAGGTGCACGAACTGGAGCGGCGCAACCGGCTGCTGGAGAAGCAGCTGGAGCAGCAGCAGAGCGAGCGCGAGCGGCGGCTGCGCTACAAGACCTTCTCCCGCGAGCAGGCCGTGCAGACCGGGCCCGAGCTGCTGCGGCCCCCGGCGCCCGGCGGCGGGCACGGCCTCGGCAGCGGCGCGGCGGCGGGCGCCAACGCCAATGCCGTGACCCTGGGCGGCCTGCCCCCCGGCGGCGGCTCGCACCCGCAGCACTACGGTCGCCTCCCTGGGACCATCTGGAGCTACACGCAGGTGCGGCGCACTGGCGGCGGCGGCGTGGAGACCGTGCAGGGCCCCGGCGTGTCGTGGGTGCACCCCGACGGCGTGGGCGTGCAGATCGACACCATCACGCCGGAGATCCGTGCGCTCTACAACGTGCTGGCCAAGGTGAAGCGCGAGCGCGACGAGTACAAGCGCAGGTGAGTGGCCGCCCCTCCCCCGCCGCCCTGGGAGGGGGCGCCCAGGTCCAGGCTGCCAAGGAATGCTTGAGCGGGAGGGGCCGGGGGTGGGGTGCAGCTGGTCCTGGCAGGTGAGTGTTTGCAGAGCGCTGTACGCACGCCAAGAAGGCCCAGTTATCTAGATCCCAGGATGGGGGTGGGCGCTGGCCACCGTGGGGGCCACCTCCTTGCTGTCACTGGTCAGGCACATTATTTTCGAGGTGACATAATAACTATCTGTGTTTTAATGTGGTCGCATTTAATTCTCAGCACAATACAGCGGGTAAGGCAGTCGTATCCTCATCTTGCAGATGAGGAAACCGAGGTGCAGAAATGCAAAGTGACTTGCTTAAGGTGGCTTGGCTAGTAAGTGGTGAAACCAGGATTTCAGCCAGAGATTTTAACCACTGCTGGCTAGTCTGTCTCCTAGCATAAGTATTTTTCCCAACGAAGTAGGAAGTAGGCCCCCCTCCCTCAACAGATGAAAAGAAAAACTCTAACCAACCCACTGCCTTTTTATTTCTTGAATTAAATGAGATCATGTGTTTGAAAATGGATGGATCTGCCCCTACCCCCTGGGGCCAGTGTCTGCCGTATTGCTCCAGCTCTGTCAGGCCCAGCTTGCTGGATTGGATAACCACAACTACAGCAGACTGCTCACAAGCTTTTATAAAATACCTCCTTTCATCCCTCTTCGCCCCACTCCCTGAGTCTCATGGTTTATTGAGCCCTAACAAACTCAGCTTTAAAAGCCCCCAGGAGAAGATAACGTTGGGCTGGAGACTAGACACTGAATGGACTGAGACCACCATCTCTGGCTAGAACTGGGGTCCAGACTCTCTGCAGGACCGGCCACTGCATTCCTGCCCAGACCAGATTCCCCAGCTGGGGAACTGTCACTGCTTCTTGCCTGCAGCCTGGCTGACAATACTGTCTGCTTGGCTTTCTGATAGGAAGAGAGGGGTCTCCTATCCTCCTCCTCCTCTTCCAATAAAAGGAGAGGGGTCTGTCTGTGGCATCTCATGCCTGGCTAGGGGAGGGGCCCTCTGGCCCTGGCAGCCACTGTTCCAGGCAGGGCAGCCTTCCACTCGGAGCTGTTGCTCTGAACTCCAGGGCTTGGAGGATGTACTGAGAAGGACCCTTCCTTCCATCTCTAAAGGTCTGCCCAGGGACCTGGGCATAGGTCTCCTGGGGCCCCTACCTTATTCTCCCATTGGGCAGGCTAGCAACTGGGTGGGATTCAAATGCCAGCCTTATACCCGCTGGTGAGATTATCAAACCACTTGAAAGCCTGTTTGCTCATCAGAGAAATGGGAATAATAAAATCTGCCCACAGTTGCTGGAGGGGAGAGCAGGATCATGATGCTCTTTGAGAGGTATAAAGTAATCAAGCTGATGTTATTTAAGATGATAGGCACTTTGTCAAGCTAGCAGGGAGTAGACATGCTGAGGGTCCTCAAGCTCTCTCATGCAGGGCCTTGCTTCCTGGCGGTAGGTCTTACACGCCACTGGGAGATGGGCTTCTCTCCTGGGTTACTTCTCTCTCTGGAGGACTTGAGAATGGCCCGCCTGGTGTCTTGCCACAGGGAGGCCACCTCTCGGCCCCTCATGATCAATGTCATTGGGGCAGGCTAGAGAAACAGGCGGTTGCTCTCGATGGTGAAACTGGGGAGGGATGGGCCGGGCCCTCCTGTCTGCCACTGTTGATCGTGTCGTCATGCCTTAGGCTCGTGTTATGTTTGTTTTATTGCGTGTGTGCTTTTTGGACCTGGCTACTAAGGTGATGGAAGAACCGTGCCCAGTCTTGGAGGGAGATGGGTTGGCATTGAGCAATGATCTATTCAAGTTGCACCCAGGGCGTGGGGTGTGATGTCAGCTCCTGGCGCTGGCCTGGAATGAGACAGCGCTGCTGAGACAGGTGGAGTGCGGGAGTCTCTCTTCCCGCCCTTCTGGGATGCCTGCACACCTCTTCTTCCATTTTTTTCTGAAGTTGTCTCAAGACTCATGTTATATTTTTCCAAAGCAGGTATACTCCTTTCCTGGGGCCTCAGTTTCCCTGCTTGTGAAGTGAGGTGCGTGGGCTAGAATTGTGCTCCTTGAAACCCCAGCCTTTCTTAGAGATGCTTTAGGGGCTCCTTTAATATCTAATAAAAATTATCATTGAAATGTACGTTTAGATGTTAATATAGTGACAAAAATGTGCTCACTTACTTTTAAGTTCTTAATACTAACTCATTGGGTTCCGCTAACACGCTAACTTGTTAGTAGTATGTGTTGGGTATCTCCTAACAATTTTCTTTGGGGAAGAGGGCAGACATTTGATAACCGTTTTTTTAAAAAAGTTGAAAAACCACTGGGCTAGGTGATCTCAAAGGGTCTTCCCAGCCTTGACAATAGGCAAATCTGAGTTTGAGCTCCCAGATTGCTTCTGATCCCCTGACCATAAGAGAAGTCACTGTTTGAAGGATGAGACCAAGGTGTTTGCCTGGACTGCTGTGTCTCCACGAGGCGCTTTAAATCATTCCAGGATGTCTATCCCAGAACTCCAAGCAGTGATGTCCAGAAGGAACCTAACCTAGAAAGGAAAGGTTCCAGCATTTCCCTTGGTTCACCTGGAGGAACCTGCAGCTCCCGAGACCCCCATTTGCTTCCCTAAAGGGCAACTTGGGATGCCAGACTCAACGTTCTTTAAGCTGGAGGCTTGTTGAGTTCCACTCCCATGATTTGTGGCCACATCCACACACTACCACCTGTGCTCTTACTTACATAAAATGTTTTAACAACTTCATTGAGGTACAAGTTGCATATCACGAAACCCACCCATTTTAAGTGTACAAGTGAAAGATTAGTAAATTTCCTGAATCATACAGTCATTACCACAATCCCGTTTTAGAGCATTGCATCACCCCCAAAAAGATCCTTCGTGTCCATTTACAGAAAATTCCCATTCCCACCCAGCCCAGGTAATCACTGACCTGCTCTCCGGACATTTCACAGAAAGAGAATCAGACACTCTGTAGTCTTTTGTGTTTGGCTTTTTTCACTTAGATCATGTTTTTTTGAAGTTCATTCATGTTGTAGCATGTATTGGTAGGATGTTCCTTTTTATAGCTGAAAATATTCCACTGTATGTATAGACCATATTTTGTTTATGAATCCACCCAGATATTCAATATATTTTAAACTTCAAACGTCAACTGTAGACCTCCTATCATCATCTCATGTGCCATCAGAGGTCCACGAACTGTGCTTTGGAAACACCAACCCAAACCCAGAGCTCCTGACCTGGGGTGTCTGGGCCCTGGCCCTGGTCACCACTGCTTTGGTTTCTCCTTGGCCCAACCAGTTCTTTACCATGTGGGAAATGTGGTCGCTGAAGCCGCAACAAAGACAAGGTTGTCAAGCATTGATTTGGAAACCAAAACAAACATCTCTACTCTGTCACCACCCAGAGCCACCAAAATATCCTGTTCTGACTTTGCAAGCTGGGGGCTTTTCCCTGGAGATTCCCACTGAATTTATCTGAACTCAACAGTGAAGGGAGACCTTGACTTTAGGTCCAGCTCTGCCACTAGGTGCTGTGTGACCTCTGGCCAATATTCGTGTGACCTCTGAGGCCAATTGCTGCCCACTCTGGGCCTCAGATCCTTCACCTTTGCACGCGGGAGTTCCTGTAGGTGATCTCTCTCAGCTCGCTCTCTGCATTAGGTCAGTGATTCCAAGGGTCCCATATTGTGGCTGATCTTTCTGCCTCTGGAGACCACAGTGTGTTCACTGAAGCCGTTCTCTCTTCCGGGCCTCCCCTTCCCTCTCCTGTCTCTGCCCCAGATGACTAGGGTCCTGGCTCCAGGGATAGGCAGTGTTGCCCATCCCATCCCCAGGCTGAACTGGTTCAACTGTGCCCCCTCTCTTCATTGGCTCCAAAGGAAGGAAGCAGGAAGGCTTTGAGGTTGTCAAGAAAAAGGTCCCTTCAGCCCTGCAGCAGCGGCAAAGTTGCCATGGACTGGTAGAGGAAGTTGCCTGGCGCTGGTAGTGCTGGCCTAGCTGCCTTTCAGGCAGGGCGACTCTTTTGGGGGTCTGGTGCCCCTGTCCAGAAGCCCCTCCAGCCATCCTTGCCCCCTCAGGCCCAGTGTGATTTGCAGCTGGCTGGCCTTGTTTCTTCCTGTACAAGTGGCTGAGTATATGTGCCCCCCAACCTTGAAGTCAGCTTGGAGGCTAGGTTTCTTTTTCCCTGGTGCCTGGGGTGATTGGAGGGGGGTTTGGGAGCCTGGAGAGACCACTGTCATCATTCAGCGTGGTGGCTTTCAGGTGGGCTTTTTAGAGCCCTGGAGTCCGTAGCAGGGCGCCTTGGGAGACCTGGGGGACAGTGGGAGGCTGAGCACCTGGGATTTGACCCACGTCGCCCACCGTAGCTCCATACCTCTCTGACTTCCGGATTGGCAGTCTGAAAAAGATTTCATTTGAAAAAGCGTTCTGCTGTTTTAAAAAGAAAGAAATTGCTGATTTCACTGAGTACTTTCATTTTAAAGGTGGGGAAACCAAGGCTCAGAGGGGACTGGCCGTCAGTGCTGAGCTGGGCAGACCTTCCATCTGGCCTCCCCGCCTCGACGCGATGCCCGCATCATTTGCCCGCAGTCGGGGCTTTGTTATGTTCCTTCCACCTTTTTGTGTGTCTGTTTTAAACATTTTTTTAAAAAGCCACTTTCTGGGATGGGAGGGACTTTTGTCACAGCTATTTCTGACTGTGAGCGGAAGGGGCTGGGCTGTCGGCCAGAATAGAGGACTCCAAAAAGGGATGGTGGGTGGGTCAGCTGGAGTGTCCCATGCCCGTTCCCGTCACACCCCAGGGGGGCCCTCAAGCAGGTGGGTGCTGGCCCCTGAATGTCCCAAAGCCCGAAGGCTGCCCTGGAATGGAAAGCTGTCTGAGGGCTTTGTTCCCTGCCACTCCCATTGACACTTTTGCTATTTCCGAAGCTGCCACCGATATGGATTATTTCTGGTTTTCTAGCAAGGCAGCCTGTGATGGTGGAAAAGGGGTCCGCATACTGGCTCTGCCACTGTCTATGTGAGTGTGGGCAAGTGGCTTGGACTCTCTGAGCCGCCCGTGGAGCTCCCCACTTCGTCCTCTGTGAAAGAGGGATCATCTTGTTGCTCTCCCGGGGATCGAGAAGGAACAAATGAGGTCTGGTGTGAAAGCACCTGGGCCTTGGCAGGTTCCGGGCCTGCCTACCCCCACCGAGCCGCCCAGTCCCCTTCCCCCCCCCCCCGCCGCAAAGTTTGTTCCCTTAATTTACAAGGATTTCTCAGCACGGCCCCGACTGCCTAACAAGTCCATTCCAGGGCACGTCGCCGCACTCTGTGTCCCATGGAGGCGCCAGAGATGGTGTGGGGGGTGGAGGGAAAAGGGCTGCTTCTTTGTCCAGCATCTAAGAAGCCTGTTTGACCTACTCTTAGCAGTTGATTTGTGCATCCGGAAATCTCTCACCATCCCCCAGCCCTTTCTCCCAACTTCCTTTAGGAGAAGCACACAAACCCCTCCATCTAGCGCCTCGGGTCCCTTGAGAACTGTATTACAGAATCCCTTGACCGGGTTGGCATTCTCACTGGGGACAAATTTGGGAGCGATTCTCAGAGCCTCAAGCTAGAGGGAGGGGAATGAGGTCCCAGAAAAGAAAAGGAAGCAGGGAGACAGCTGACGCTGAAGATTCCTTCTCAGAGGAATGTGAGGCGGGACTTTGCCTTGGCAAACGAGACCGGATGCAGGGCCCCCCTTGGGTACCCCTTCCCCCCACGTGTGTGTGCAGTCACACTCACACACATGCACAAACTCACATGCAGATGCACACACCAGGCTCTCTGTTCAGTCCTGTGGCCCACGTCCCCACACATGACGGTGTTTGAAGGACACAGAAGGGTAGACCTGGAATTTGAACACGCCCTTTGCCGCAACAAGATGCGTTGCCTTCCAGGAGAATTGATTTAAACTGTGCCATGTGTCAGCGACACCGGAGGCTGTGGGCTTTGCATTTGCAGTCCTGGCTTTTGATCGCATTGGGAGATGAAGCCCGGCTGGCGTTCCATTTATTTCCTGTGTCGCGGATGGCTGAAGGCCTGGGATGGGAAGGATGCAGGCCTGCCGTGTCCCTGTGCTCAGGATTAGGGATGTGCTGCTCTTTCCTGACTTTCTGCCATCAGTGGTCCTGAGCGCCCACCACCTCCTGCATCACAGCCCCCTACACCCCGAGCTGTAACTATCTGGGATATGTCTGCCCCCACATAGAGTGGAAGCTCTGCGGGGGCCAGCTCCAGCTCTGTCTTCGTCTTTTGCCAGCAGAGCCCAGTCAGGGCCTGGCTAAGGTCCACGCTGAGTAAATACTCATGCAGCAGGGAGGCCTCTGTGTCCAGCTGCTGTGAGCTAGTAGGCTTCCAGGAGGATGGGACAGAAGACCGATGACACAGACCATGTCCAGGGGTTCAGCTGCTTGTGGAGGGGAGGGCCTGCACTTGGAATCAGAAGCCCCGGGCCAAAGTTCAAAAAGTTTGAATGAACCCCCAAGCCTGGCGGTGCTGGGTGCTGGGGCCCCAGGGCAGGAGTTAAAAGCCAAGTGAGCTTGGGCTAGTCACTGCCTCTCGAGCCTCAGTTTCCTCATCTGTAAAACAGGGATGCCAAGCTCTGTGTCCGGAGGTTGTGGGAGAAGTAGACTAGGTGTGGGCTCAGCTACAGCACAGCGCATGTAAATAGTCAAGTTCAGAATGATTTCACAGCACAGAGACTGGGTGCCCTACAGAGGCTGAGCTGTGCTGGCCCTGTAGGGTGGGCAGAGGTTGAGAACCAAGCTGGAAACTGGGAAAGGGTGTCCCGTGCCCTTTGCTGACAGCATCTGTGGGTTGCTCAGCCTTCTGAGTGTTGCCAAACGGTGAGGTGCTTAGAAAATTCCAGGCCAGATGGGAGGCTGCTAAAGGTTTGTGACGTTGCCACTGCCTGCCCACCAGGGGAGTGTCCCCCCACCCACACCTGGCACTGGGCGCTTGGCTTCCTGGGCAGAATGTGGTTTCTCATTCTAGTCCTGGTACAAGAGAAGGTAGTTGTCACCTAGCAGTGAGCCCAGTAAATGCCAATACCTGGTTCTCTTGAGGGTCTGTGGAGCCCAGGTCCTGCTCTAGGCTTGCCTGCGATGTGGTCTGAGCTCCACTATGGCCACCTGAGATGGGGACAGTGGGAAGGTGGGCTTGCCCAGCAACCCTGTGAAGACCACATTCTCTCCATAACATAGCACGATTCTGTGTGTGCCATTTAATCTCTTGCACCTCAGCTTGTCGCTCTGTAAAATGGGGATGTGGTTTCTTAGAGTGCTGCTTCCCAGGTTTGAGGTAAGAATCAATTCAAACAGTGCAGTACAAAACATTTTGAAAAAGGTTTAAAAATAAATCAATATGGCTTAATGCTCCCGTTTATTGAGCACCTACTTTGCGTTAGGTTCAGTGATGACTTCTTTAAATATGTGATACTTATGAGAGCAGTCCCAAGAGGTGGGAAGTGATTATGCTCATTTTACAAATGAGAGGTTCAGAGAGGTGAAGAGATCTGTCCCAGATCTCGCAGTGAGTCCATCTCCATCTCTGGGTCTCTGGACCCCAAGGTCAGTGCTCCTCCCAGGAGGTGGCCTTGTCCCATGCCCCTGGAGGTTGGTGAAGGCTGGCTCAGGGTGAGGAGGCAGGCAGGAGGCACAGGGTCTCCCCAGCACCTGTCACAATATTGCCATGGCGGGTGGCAGAACAGGAGGCGGCTGCCACGCTGGGAAGACTCCCTGCTGTCACTTTACAGTAATTATTTCTTGAGAAGCAAATGAATCACTGGCAGTAGCAGGCAGATGAGGCTCCCGGGCCACTGTGGCAGGCCTGTCCGGGGCCCTGCTCTTTGGTGAAGGTCTCAATGGAGGCTGGCAGGGGAAGAGCTGGGGAACAGGGAACATATTATGACCTGTCTGGTGCTTTCCATGAGGTGGCCCTGCAGGATGGAAACTGAGGCTCAGAGAGGAGAAGTAACTTGGAAATCAGGCTCTAGATCTAACCTTTATCCTGTGTTGAACCCAGAAAGGGCCATGCCCATTGCAAGCCACTTTTCTGCTGTGAGCCTCAGTTTTCACTTCTGTGAAATGTCGCCTAGTAAAGCTGGGGTAGCTATGGATCTCAGCCTCTGAATTAATGCTCCGTTTATCTTGCTCAGCCCCTGTGTGTCCCCAGGGCAGCAGCCAGAGGTTCTCATCCACAGATCAGCAGCAGTAGAGGGCCTTGGGCATTCTGGTGTCTATTTGGGAGCTGGCCTCCGCCCTGGGCTGGAGCCTCCTAGCTTTTGCTTTCAGTCAGTGCTGTGAACTTTGCCAGGAACAGGAAACTTGTTACTATCATTTGGTGCCTCTTCTTGGGGAAGATTAGACTGCTGGGTGTGGATGTCTGAGAAGCGCAAGTGGGAATGTTCTCATGACAGTGGCTGGGCACCCACCGTGGGCCAGGCCCCTGCCCTTGAGAACTCAGAATCTGGGGACATAGACAAACGTGTCATGCCATGTGGCAGCATCGTGTGACAACTGCATGTACCCAGTACCTTCTCTAACAGGGCTTGTGCTTCCTAGGAGCGCAATAAACATGTATCAGTTAATGAATTTCATGCAGTGTTTACATAGCATTTACTCTTTGCCAGGCTTCATTCAAAGCAGTTTGCAAACATTTAATTCATGGAAGCTCTAATAAACCTGTGAGTTGTGTGCTATCATTAGCCCATCTTAGAGTTGCTAAAACTGAGCCAGAGAGACAGGGAGGGAACTGGGCCAAGGCACCTTGAAAGTGGCAAGCCCAGATCTGATCCCAGGAAGTCAGGCTCCAGATCCAACCTTAATCCTCTGCTGTACCAGAGAGGGCAGTGTCCATTGCAAGCAGCTTTCCCGCTTGAGCCTCAGTTTTCACTTCTGTGAAATGGGACTGATGAATCTGACCTCATGAGGCTGTTTGGAAGACCATCTGGAGTGATACCCATGGAGCACTTTGTAAACCGGCAAGTGCAGTGCCTGTGGGGACTAAATCCTTGGAAGCCTTGAGCTCTATCAACACTGCGCTTTCTTTCCCAACTTCCCTTGCAGCCTGATGCTCTCTGAAGCATGCAATGCCTTGTCCTCTCTTGCCTTTACATTCACACCTCCCCTGGATCCTGAGATGGGCTATTGGACAGAAACCTGCTGTATTAGACAGCTTAGAGCGGAACGTTTGCGTGGAACCCAAAAGCTGGGAAGAGAGGAACCCGCAGGGTATAGCTGAGACCTTGAGAGAGTCACTTTGCCTCTCTGAGCCTCCGTTTCTTATCTGGAAAATGGGAATGGTCATGTTGCATGATGGCAAGTGCGATGATGGTGCTCCGATTCCGGCTGCCGTGGCAAAAATCACGAAATGAGCTAGGAGTTCTGGGGAGAGGAGCTGGGCAGGAATCAAATGGCATTTGGGCTTTGGCCCTGGCAGGAGCCCCTCCACGTGGCCATGCTGGGGGTGGGGCCTGTCCCTGAGCTGTCTCCGAGATGCTTGCTCAGCGCTCTCTGGCCTGCGTGCTCCGACTCCGGGATGTGTGTTCACACGAACCCTGCTCATCTGCTGCTCGATGGAGAGAGGCCCCTGCAGTGGAGACAGCGCCTTCCGCCCTCTTAATTGGCCATCTTTATTACTTGGGTTATTTAAGACGGTTCTTGGCTCACTGCCGCCTAGTTGCTGTCTTGGGGGAGGGGAAGAGCTGCTCGTCTAAGTAGACCTTGAGAAATCCCCCGGCAGACAGGCTCCTTTCTGTATAGGGTTGGCCCATCTTCCCAGGCCCGTTGGCACCCCCTTTTTGCTCCTGGCCCACTGTGGTAATGGGCAGAAGGCCATCCTGGGGGGTGGGAGTGGAAGTTTTAGGGAAAGCTTGTTGTAAGGTCAGGACCAGAGAGCCTTGGAGGTTTGGGTTGGGACACTGGTGAGAGAGATGCTGGGATGCCCCAAACCCAGGGATTCTGGAAGGTACCCAAGCTAGTTTTGGGCCAGTCAAGGAAGGCTTCCTGGAGGTGACATCACTTAGATTGTATTTGGAAGGTTCAGTAAGAGTGGAAGAGAAGGAGGGAGGGTGCTCCAGATAGAGAGGACAGCTTGTACAAAGGCCTGGAGCTGAGCTGCGTGCAGGACACAGTGTGGAGCTGCTCCTGGGGCCCGGGCTTGAGCCTGGCACTTCCAGAACGTGGCCTGTCCCGTGCCTGCTTCTTCCTTGTCTTGTCCCCTCCTCCCTCCTGCGGTCTTCTTGGCTCTCATTTTCTGTCTTGCTCTCCTTCCTCGCCCTCTTTCTTGTTTTGTTCTCTACTCTTTGTGGCTGGCTCTCTCACTCCCGTCCTGCCCAGGGCGGGCTCTGAGGGGCACCCTGTCCCCCATCCCTCAGCCAGATGCTGGGCCCCAGTGAGTGGCTCTTGCTGCTGCGGCTTTGTGAGCTCATGGGTGTGCATGTGTGTGCATGCATGTGTGTGTGTGTATGTGTGTGCGTACATGTGAGCACAGGTCTGGAGCCTCTGTTTATATCCTCTGGATTTGGGACCCTTTGGGTCATTGCCCTGCCTCTGGCCACTGCAGACCCGTTGTACTATGGGGCTAGAGGGTAGATCTTGACATCATGGTAGGGGGTAAGGGAGGCTGCCTATGAGAGAGAAACTGCTGGTTTGGAGCTCAGTGCTGGCCACTGGGGACCCTCAGCCTCCCCAGCCCCCATTATGGTCCAGGGCCTAGGATTAAACACAGGTCAGGAGGTGGGGACTGGGGAGGGTTGGCTGCTTCCTTACCTCTCCCCGCAATTACCCTGCCTGTCCCTTCTCCCTCACACCTGTGACTTCCTCTCATCCCCTGGACGGCCCAGAGGGCTTGAGGTGCCCTTCAAGGTCATTTCATCTATCCTCCTGCTTCCAGGCAAAATCATTCCCTGACATCCCAACCAAGTTAGATATGCCTTCTGTCTTTCACAGTGACTTTCAATCATCCTTTCGTGGTTTCTATTTCTCTCTTACCCCTATTCACAGATCCATGACCATTTTATAGATGAGAAAACAGAGGCCCAGTGAAGGCGAACAGCTACTTTGAGGTCACGCAACACAGCAGGGGCTGGAACCCAGGTCTTCTCACCCTGCCCCCTCAACAGGACTCTCTTGAAACCCTTGAGCTCAGGGCTCCCTCTGGGGGCTGCTGGTGCTCTCAGGAGGGGTTTGGAAAACTCCCAGAGGACAGAGCACTTGGAGTGGAGAAGCCACTGCCAGAGGCATGACTTGGAGCCTGTACAGTGGGGTCCACAGACACTGGGCCCTGCTCCTCCACCAGACATCTGGGTCCCTGGCGCTGTGGGTGAAGCTCCCTCAGCCTACAAAAGAGACATCTGAGGTTGCCCGTGCGGTTTGTCTCCCTGTTACAAGAGGCACTTCTCCAGCCCCTGGCCCGGCTTTGAGGTCTTGGGATGCTGACACTGACCTGCCTTCCGGGTCTGCCAGCCCTGTGCTTGGCTGCCTCATCTATCTGGGCCTAGTTTTCCTTTTGTATGAGATGGGATGGGATGGTGAGACCCACAGGGTGTTGGTGAGCCTGGCCCAGGAAAGGCTGCCCTGTCTCTTTATCTCTGGGGAAAGCCCTGGAGCTGGAAGGCTTGAGAACTTTGCCTAGAATGTTGGTGCTGGGTGAACCATAGAGGCTGATCCTTCATTCCCCACAAAGACTATGTTTCTAGAGCTCCTTGTCTGGGGATGAGGCCTGACAGATGGTACTTTGGGATTTGTACATGTTTTTATATGGAAAGACTTTTTTTTTTTTTTTTTTTTGAAGACAGGGTCTTGCTCTGTTGCCCTGGCTGGAGTGCAGTGGCACAGTCATAGCTTGCTGCATCCTTGAACTCCTTGGGCACAAGCAATCCTCCTGCCTCGGCCTCCCAAGTAGCTAGGACTACAGGCACACACCACTACACCCTTCATTTTTTAAAAATTAATTTTGTTGAGACAGAGGTCTCGTTATGTTGCCAGGGCTGGTCTGAACTGTGGGCCTCAAATGATCCTCCTGCCTTGGCCTCCCAAAGTGCTGGGATTACAGATGGGAGCCACTATGCCTGGCTGAGTCTCAATATTATATTGCAGTTGGTTTCACACTTGCCTTTAAAGAAAATACTAGCATTTAAAACATCAGGACTTAAATTTGCCGGGTGTGGTGGCACTTGCCTGTAATCCTAGCTACTTGGGAGGCAGAGGCAGGAGAATGACTTGAACCCGGGAGGCAGAGGTTGCAATGAGCCAAGATTGTGCCATTACACTTCAGCCTGGGCAACAGAATGAGACTCTGTCTCAAAAAAAAGTAAAAAAATAAAATAAAACATCAGGACTTATCTGACTTGGAAACTGAACCCCTGAGCTCAGCAGGCTACTGTTGGCAGAGGCAGAATTAACCTGATGCTAAGTTTAGGGACTTCCAACTTGTAGGTTACTCCTTTTCTGACCCCTAAGGCATCATTCAGTTGTGGGGAATTAAAAGGAAATTGCTTCATTTGCTCTTGCCTCATGTTTCCTGTTGGCCGGTGATTCGGGCCTTCTCTTAGGTGGGAATTCTGGCTCAGGGGCGAGACTGCCTGGAGTTGTCTTACTGCTCTGAGCCTCAGTTCTCTCATCTGTAAAATGGGGATGACAGTCTTAGCTGATGAGGTTGCAGGGATTCAGTGAGATGGTGCCTGTGGAGTGCTAAGTATGGCGCTGGCCCCTCAGCGGTTACCGCTCCCTCCCTCCTGCCCTGGCCTGGCTCCCACCAGCCCCCAGGCCCCAGTTTGTACAAATAAAAACGTGTACAAATCCCAGAGTACCATTGTCAGGCCATGTCCCAGACAAGGGGCTCTGGAAACATAGTCTTTGTGGGGAATGAAGGGATCAGCCTCTATGGTTCACCCAAAACCAACATTCTAGGCAAAGTTCTCAAGTCTTCCAGCTCCAGGGCTTACTCCGGAGATAAGGAGAGAGGGCAGCCTTTCCTGGGCCAGGCTCACCAACACCCCGTGGGTCTCATCATCCCATTCCATCTCCTACAAAAGGAAAACGAGGCCCAGTGAGAACTGCCTGCTCCCTCCCCCTTTGAAGACTGGCCTTTTGTGTTCCAAGCACTTCCTCTCTCCAGTAGAGCGGCCTGGGCAGAGAGGAGGTCATGTCCCCTCTCTTTAGCAGACTGTTAGCGCAGGGTGACTGGGAAGGCAAGACCTGGCATTTGAGGCTGTGTGCGGTGCAGGGTGTCGCCTGGAGCCTGTGGCTCCTAGGAGGGCCTGATGGAATGTGGACATGAATGGGGGAGTCTTTCCCTGTCCCTGCTTCCCTGGGGATCATGGACTGTCTCAGCTTCCCTGTTGTGTGGATTTGGAAGCAGCCTCAGGGGGTCACATCACAGGTCTGAGGTCTTACTATGAGGAAGGGCCAGGACCGGGATTTGAACCTTACTCTTGCAGACTGTTACCCAAAGTAATCTCTGCCACACTTGCGAGCTCATTCTGGCAGGCTGGGATACGGGAGTTCAAGCCCTGTCCTGTGAGCAGGGCGGCTTTTCCTCCTTCTGGGTGTCCATAGGCAATGGGTAGATGGTTTCTGTGTTTTCATAGACTGCCTTGTGAGGCCTTGTGGGTGAAGGGCCCATTCCCAGACCTTGGCAGAGGAGTGACGTCGAAGGCTGGCTTGGCATTGTTTCTTCAGGGTTGACGTCAGGGCAGCTGGTTTAGGGTTTCATCTGTGAGACAAAGGCTGCTTTGTAGCTTCTGCCCAGTTTAAGTCCGGGCACATCACCCCTCAAGGTGGGAAACGAGGTGGAAGGGATTGCAGGGCCCAAACAGAGAAGCCCTGGGAGGCTTGGCTTGTGCTCAACCCCTCCAAGAAGGGAGCCAAGACCTCATAATTTCATAGCCATCTTACTCACTCCCCGAGAGCACCCTGTATGGCCACTGCAGTGTTCAAAGCTTCGCACATGTGTTCTCCGGAACATCACACCACTCCAGCAAGGTGGCTGTGGGTATGTCCATTGTACAGATGAGAAAACTGAGTCTTGGCAGGTGAAATAACTTGTTTCTTGTCAAAGCTAGAAAGTGGCAGAGTGGGCATGTGACCTCAGGTCTCTCTGGCTTAGTTCCATCACTGTTGAGTCTCGTGTTGTAGCCAGGTTTGGAAGGGGAATTCTGAAAGCCAAGATACCCTAGGATCAGACTGGAGCAGATAAGCAAACCTCATGGCTTTGGGGGAGACCTGGAACTTTCTCTTGTCAGGATTTAGAGTTGGGTCACTGCTTTGAGCATGTGTTGTGTATTCATATCTGCATAGGTAGGTATGTGCATACATATGTACAAGTTAAAGAAGGACATTGGATACTGGAGGGTCTGTATCACTGGCAACTGATTCCAGGGAGGCCTTGTGGGCAGGTGTAAGGAGTCATCCCAGAGGGTACCTAGGAACTTCAGTTCTTCTTTGCCAGGATTACCCTACTTGATCATTCATTCTTCCATCTGTTTGTTCGTCTGTCTGCTCATCCATCCATTACTCCATCAGTCCATCCATCCATCCATCCATCCATTACTCCATTAGTCCATCCATCCATCCATCCATCCATCCATCCATCCATCCATCCATCCGTCTGTTAGTCCATCAGTCCGTCCGTCCATCCATCCATCCATTATTCCATCAGTCCGTCCGTCCATCCATCCATCTGTTACTCCATCAGTCCATCCATCCATCCATCCATCCATCCATCCATCTGTTCATCCATCAGTCCATCCATCCATCCTTTTCTGGGCTGCTGTGCTCAAGCTCTGTACTCGGGATTTGGGGATGATGCTGCATGCACTGGGAGCTTGCAGATTCTGGGGAGCTTGCCAAGTGACAGTTAAATCAGGGCTGGAAGAGTCCATAGAGATTGGTTAGACTTTTCTTTCCCTTTCATCAGAGAGGAGCAGTGACTTGCCCAAAGTTGCATGGCAAGTTAGTGGTGGAGCTGGGGCTCAAAGTCAGTCTGTAAGTCCTTGCCCCATGTTTTTGCTTCTCCGCTGTGTTAACAAACAGCTCTCACTCCTGGCTGGCAGCCCCCTTACCAACCTCTTCCCTCCTCTGCTGTTTTGATGTGTTCTTGGCTTTTCGGGAGTTGTTGGCAGCCTCTGTTCTGAGAGACTTCCAGAGGTGCCTCCTGAACCAGCATGCAGGCCCCAGACTAGAGCCAAGCTTGGCCATGCTCTGCCCTGAGATGACACCCTCCTGCTTCTGGAACAGCAGGTTGGCTGAACCCCTGAGGGGAGAGACTCCAAGGCCCTGTTTACTTTCTTACTTTACCATACTAGACACTGGCTTCTTTTCCTCCAGGGGTATCCAGAGGTCGTTTGTTCCTTCCTCATCTTGGGGCTAGGACCATTGCAAATCCTGCCTGAAGATCTTATTGCCTAGGAAGCCCATTCCAGAGCCCTTTCTGAGACAGGCTGTCCAGTGTCCTTGTGGGCTTTTCCATTGGGAAGTGCTTCCTGGTGTCCAGCCATAATCCCTATTGCTGCATGTTCCCTTTGTTTAGCCTTCCACGGAGTAGGAAAGTGGTTGGACATCAGTTGCCTGGTAGTTCTCAAGGCAGCACCATTACCTTGCTGTGTACCCTCTTCTCACCTACAATCTCTCTTTTTTCCACTTCCTTAGAGACTGTGCCTTGACTCAGATACAAGTTGAGGCATGATCTTTATGCAGAAAAGATCTGGCTGGTCCCTGTAGGATCCCACAAGTTTCTGGGAAGGAGGCACATTCCTTTTCTAGGAGTCATGGAGCCCTCTAGCCAGAAGTGGCCTGAATCCCAGGGATCACTCTGGTCCCATCTTTCCTGATGGGGAAACTGAGGCCCAGAGAGGTTGAGCAACACATCCACAGCCATTCAGGCAGCCTGTCAGAGTTGGGTGTCCTTCTTCATGGGGCAATGCTGCTTCTATGGTTTGGGCAGGGGGCTTGATAAAGGTGGCTGGTGGCCTCTTGGCCTGGTGGTCCCTGCCCCAGACAGATGTCCCGGAAGCAGAGCAGCCATCCTCATGTGGCCACAAAGGGCTCCCTGGCCTGGAATCAGTGCTTCTGCCTGCTGTTCCCTGGGTTGGCGGATTCCTGGCAGTCCTGGATTGCCCTTAGGGCCGAGGAGTGGCACCTCCTCTGCTCCCACCCATCCTGTGTCTTCCACTCATCCCACAGCCTCCCAGACTCCCTTTCGGCCCTTGAGGCACCAGGGAGGCCCCTCACCTCCAAGGAGAGAGGACAGGAGGCCTGAGTGTACATCAGTGATTAAGTTGCCAGGGGGACACTGGCTTCTGTGGCTGTGGCAAGAAGGGGTTAAGCAGTGTTGCCTGCCAGGGCTGGGCTCCCAGCTGGTGTCCTGGCCCCTGGGGCCAACCATGCCATCTGGCCTGACAGATACCACACTGTGTCCCATCTGTCCTGAGGCAAAGTCACCAGGAGGAGACTGTCTGCTGCCTTTGAGAGCCTGCAGGGGTGGGCGTGGCCCCTGCCGTCTGTCGCTGGTAGGGGTTGGGGGGGGCGGTCAGGGCAGTTGGGAAAGGGCTCCCCACTGGGCAGGCTGTCCTCCCTGCAGGGACTCCCTGAGTGTGAAGTGGGGGAGTCTGAGTCCCAGATGTGGTCCCAGCTTCCTTGTGCAGAAGGTCTAGAGAGGCGCAGGGATGGGCTCGGGGCCACACAGTAAGTCAGCACAGGCAGAGCTGGGCTGCCCTGAACGCCCTGCTGGTGGCTATGCCCTGTGGCTCCAGCTCACAAGCTAATTCATTCAGTCAGTACCGATTGAGGGCCTACTATGTGCTGGGCACTTAGATGGTTGGTGGCCTCTTGGCCTGGTTGAGGGCCTACTATATGCTGGACACTTGGTCGCTCTGGACACCAGACAGTTCCGCAGTCCCAGCATGGGAGAGGGAACCCAGAGACAAAGCCTCCAAGGGGAAGCATGGTGCAGCTTAGCCGAGCCCGGGGCCCTGGACACTGTAGCAGCCCTCCCAGCAGCCTCCCTCTCAGCCTTCCCAGCAGCTGGAAGTGGTGCCTACATGCTAAGAGCAGCAAAATAATGTTAGGCACTTGGTGTTTATGATCTTGTGGGGTCTTCACCACCCAGGGAGGTGTAGGTACTGTTGTTATTCTCATTTTACAGATGAGGAAACTGAGGCTCAGAGAGGTAAAGTCACCTTTACCAGATCACTAGCTGGGGAGCGGCTGAGTTGGACACCCATCCCAGCTCTGCCTGATGTCAAAGTGTTTTGGGATAAGGGACAGGGGATGGCTGCAAATGGCCCCTGTCTTTCCCGCAGCCCAGCTCCTTCTCGTCCTGTTGGCCTGGACCATCTCCTTTTGGCTTTTTGCTGAGTCTGGGCTAGGAATCCTGTGGCTGGAGGCCCAAATCTCAGGGAGAACAGAGGCTGTGCTGGTGCCGGTTCTATTGCACAGCTGGGGCTAGTGTCCCTCTGCCTCCCCTGTGTGGGGTGCCTGGCAGCATCTGGGCAGCACTTGGGGGATTCCCCTTGGAGGACTCTCCATCCATCTGAGAGCCCAGGGCTTTGCCCTCCAATGGGGGCTGGGCCAGGCCGATGGGAGCCTCCATAATGCTCTTATGATTATGTGACCCTAGATGAGTCACTGTACCTTGGTGAGCCTCAGTTTCCCCATCAGCAGAATGGGGGCGAGATGACCAGCTCCAATCAAGATGCGCTTCGAGGAGCTTTACAGTTGCAGAAGGGTCTCTGGGAGGCTTTGCTCCATTTCATTCCCCCCACCATCTTTTTTTTTTATTATTTGAGGCGGAGTCTTGCCCTGTCACCCAGGATGGAGTGCAATGGCACAATCTCGGCTCACTGCAGCCTCTGCCTCCTGGGATCAAGCAGTTCTCCTGCCTCAGCCTCCCGAGTAGCTGAGATTATAGGCGTGTGCCACCATGCCCCACCATGCCCGGCTAAATTTTTTGTATCTTTAGTAGAGACCGGGTTTCACCATGTTGAATAGGCTGGTCTCGAACTCCTGACCTTGTGATCTGCCCGTGTCAGCCTCCCAAAGTCCTGGGATTACAGACGTGAGCCACTGCGCCGGGCCTCCCCCTCCCATCTTTAGGGGACTGACTTCTCTCTCCCGCCCCATGGGTAGGTGGGAGGAACACTCTCGTGTGTGTGTTGTGGGGTTGCCTGGTGCCCTGCCTCCGCCCTCCCCACTGGTTCACATCAGGTTGGATGCCAGAGCCTGCCATGATGACAGGAGGCGGGGATTAAGTAATGAGTCCATCCCCTTGAGCTGTATTTAGTCACTAATTCTTTTGGTGCGTGTGTTTGCGGTCTAATTACCTGTCTCAGCTGTGCTGGAACCTGCCCCTTCCCGCCAGTGAGGACAAGGACGGCGCTGCACAGACAGGTGGCCGTGGCCGTCACCCATCCTCGGTGGCACAAGCCCCACATGTCATTGGTTGGCTGGGTCCTTGTCACTCTTCCCTCCTCCCTCCTGGAGATTGCTCCGGAATGTTCTCCTCCCCTTACCAGCGACATGGCAGGCAGTTCATAGTCTCTGGAGTTGCACTGAGCCAGCCCGCCTGTGTGGGACCTTGGATGCATCACCTCCCACCTCTGAGCTTCAGACTTCTCATTTATGAATGACCTGGATGTCCCGTCTGATGTCCTAGGATCCTGTGTTCTGTGCTTTTTTTTTTTTTGCCCCACCTGGAGCCAGTTTGTGTTTGCCCATCCTCATTTAATCCAGGTGGGGTCATACTCATCCATTTTACAGGTGAGGACACTAAGTCCTAGTGGCTTGGCTTAAGGCTGCAGAGCCTTGCTTTCAAGCCAGGTGTGCTAACTCTCCCTGGTGGGCTCTACCTGGCGGCCAGCTCCTCATGTGTTCAGGCTGCAGATAATAAGGGAAGCCTGGACTCCAAGGCAGCTGGCTCCAGGGCACTGCGGGTGAGTAAGTGTGCGGGAGATTACCCTGAGGTGCCCTACATTTACCTTCAGGACAGCACAGTCACTTGGAATAAACAATGGAGAGACCCAAAGTACATATTAGATTTCCAAAATAGCCTTGGGAGTTGCTGTTTTTCTCAAAGCTCTAAACATATGCCTGGGTGGGGCCCCCCACACTCTCCTGGGCACAGACCCCCCTGGGCCTCCTGCCTCTTGATCTGAGTGCCCAAAGACCTGCTGCCCAGACCCCCTACTGGCTTCATTTAAACAGGAGCTGGAGCTCTGGAGGCTGAGAGCCGGGAGCCACTGGGGATGGGGATGGGAATGGGGCAGAGGGTCCGTGGGGGCTTGGCCAGGCCTAGGCAGAAAGATAATGTCCCGGGAGTGGAGAGCCATGGATGCCAGCTTTCCCATCATCTGCCCCAGGCAAGGTAGGCCCATGCTTCAAGGTGCAGAGAAGAGAGTTGGACTGTGGGGATTGTCTGGGGAAACTGAGGCTGTCAGAGAGGGGCTGGCAGGGAGGCCATGTCTAAGGTGACGGTGAGTCAGGGCTGTATTGGCCTAGATTGAATCTCCTAGAGAAGGTCCTGGAGATGACACTTACTGGGCCTTTTTAATCCAGTGAATATTTTTCGGGTCTCTTGTGTGCCAGGTTCTGTGCTGGGTGCTGGAATTGCAGTTGTGACCCAGAGATGGGCCTGCTCTTGAAAGAGATGAGGGCCGGGCGCGGTGGCTCACACCCGTAAAGCCAGCACATTGGGAGTCTGAGGTGAGAGGATTGCTTCAGCCTAGGAGTTTGAGACCAACTGGGCTACATAGTGAGACTCCGTCTCTACAAAAAGAAAAAAAGAAAAATTAGCCAGGCGTGGTGGCGTGCACCTGTAATCTCAGCTACTTGGGAGGCTAAGGCAGGAGGATCCCTTGAGCCTAGGAGTTCCAGGCTGCAGAGAGCCATGATTGTGCCACTGCACTCCAGCCTAGGTGACACAGTGAGATCTTCTCTCCAAAAAAAAAAAGAAAAAAGAGAGAGACAGAGAGAAAGAGAGAGAGAAAAGAAAGATGAGTGAAGTAGAGGAGACCAGCAGGGGAGCAAGTAACCTCAGTAGCAAGTGGCCCAGCGCTTTTGCAGCACAGAAGAGTGGCGCTTGACCCTGGCCAAGGAGCCAGCGGCGGCCTTCCAGAGCGGGTTAGGAGCTGAGTCCTGAAGTCATATTAGGTAAGAGATCGAGAGAGGAAAATGACAAAGGGGAGGGGGCGTAGAACCTGTTGGGCAGAGAACGCAGTACATGCCTTGGAGGTTTGATGTAGTTTTTGGTACAGGATGGGGGCTGGAGGTGTCGGGGGGTTCGGCCTTACACTACCCTAGCACATGGCCTTGTTCTCCAGGTCTTATCACCCACCAGGTGAGACCTCTGTACTCTTTTGGAGAAGAAGTGTCTGGCCATTTCCCAGATGAGCCTGATCTCCTAACTCTTGCTCCCTGGGGAAGGTAGAGGGCCACCTGTAAGGAAGGACAGTATTTATATGGGGTCTTCCTGCACCCATCGGAGGCAGCATTTTGACTAATGAGGAAACTAAGGCACAAAACATTGTTGCTGGAGGAGCTGGAGTGAGGACCCAGGACCCTGCTTTATCTTGGCTCCCTGGGCAACTGGGAGGCTGTGGTAGAGAATGACAGAGAGCGTTCTCTCCAGCTTGTCACACATGGCGCTTTAGAGGGGCACAAAGCCTTTTCCACATCTGCACACTTGACTCAGAAACCCAATCTGGGTATCCCAGAGGGATACCTGGACACGTATGCAAATGTGACGGTACGAAGGTGTTCACAGTGATTTTTAGATTGCAAGGACTCTGCGCTGACAGTGGAGGACACATCAAACCAATGGCCCTGCAGCCACCTGCTATGTCACCTGCTCGGGAGGATGCTGCGTATATTGTTAGGTGGAAAAAGCACATTTGAAAACCACATATGGTTGCGTCCATTGTCATTAAAAAACAATCCCATAAGAAGTGAAAAATCTCATAAGAAAAAGTTGGGAAGGACAGACAGACAGCCAATGCTAACTGTAATTCTCTCGGGGAGGGGGATTCATTTGGGTGGGTTTTACATTTGTTTTATCTGGCTTACTTGGTTTTTTCTTTTCTGTTTCTTGTGTAATCATTGTAAACACTCATGCAATTTTAAGCAAAGGAAAAATGAGCAGGTATTTTTGTCTTTTAGAAGTTTAAGTGATTTTGATGTGTTGACCAGGTATACATGACATCATTCAAAATGAAAAAGATACAGAAGGAGGGGAAATTTTGACACACACTACAACAGGAGTTTGAGCTTCACTGGACATCATGATGAAACCCCAACTCTACAAAAAATAATTTAAAAAAATTAACTGGGCGTGGTGGCTCATGCCTATAGTCCCAGCTACTCTAGAGGCTGAGGCAGGAGGATCGCTTGAGCCCAGGAGGTGCAGGCTGCAGTGAGCTGTGATTGTGCCACTGCACTCCAACCTGAGCAACAGAGTGAGGCCCTGTCTCAGAAAAAAAAAAAAAAAAAAAAAGAAGCCATTCACAGAAGGACAAATACTGTCTGAAGTACCCAGAAGTCGAGACGGAAAGTAAAATGGTGGTTGCCAGGGGCTGCAGGGAGAGGGGTACGGGGCATTACTGCTTAACAGGTACAGTTTCAGTTTTGCAAGATGGAGAGCATACTGGAGATGGTGGAAGTGATGGCTGAACAGGAATGTGAATGCACTTAATGCCACTTTAAAAATGGTTAAGATGGTAAATTATATGTTATATTGTTATTTATTTATTTAGAGACAGGGTCTTGCTCTGTCACCCAGGCTGGAGTGCAGTGGTGCCATCTTGGCTTACTGCAGCCTTGAGCTCCTGGGGTCAAGCAGTCCTCCCACCTCAGCCTCCCGAGTATCTGGGGCTACAGGTGGTACCACTACACCTAGCTATTTTTTTTTAATATTTTTTGTAGAGATGAGGTTTCACCTTGTTGCCCAGGCTGGTCTCGAACTCCTGGGCTCAAGTGATCTGCCCGCCTCGGCCTCCCAAAGTGCTGGGATTATAGGCATGAGCCACCTTGCCTGGCCCGTTACGTGTATTAAGAAAAGATACAGAGGGATCAGAGTGACAGTTCTACCCCCCAATCCCCAGCCACCCACTTCCACCCTGGGGGGAACTAGCATTCTCAGTATGATGGTTGATGCTTGGTTTCCTCCCACCTGCCGTTGGGCACAAGTGGGCAGTGACAAGTTGGATGGGACCCCTTCACTCATGGACAGAGGAAGATACCTCCTGGCCCAGGGCAAACACCCCTTCCATCCCTGCTTGCCTGGTACAAGGCAGTGAGTGCCCAGATCTTCCAAGCTTCTTGGGTTGAAGGGATTGAGGATCTGAGGCTGGAGGAGCCGGAGGTCCTGCCCCGGCGAGAGCTCCGGAACTTGCCTCCCCTCTCTTGGCGGGAAGATAATACTCTGAATCCACTTCTGTGTCCCCAGCACTTGGCTCCTGTGTGAGCACTTGGGAAATGTTTGTTGAATCTGTCCTGGGGGAAGAAGATGAAATGTAAGCCAGCAGCTGGCCTGAGTTGGACTGTGGGAGATCTTCTGGGCTGCCGGGCCTGGGTGTCTCCAGAAACACCTAATGCTCGCTCACCAAGGCTCCCCTGGTGCCAGGTCTTGTGCCAGGCACTGGGATGTGGTGCTGAATTGGACACGAGGGAGATGAGACGTCCTCCTGTGTGTCTTGGCAGCTCATGTGTTGCCAGGCATTGGTAGCAGAGGGGGCTGGTTTGGCATCCAGGTACCCTGCCTCATGCCCGGGGCCCTGGCCAGTGTACTCAGAGGAACTGCCCCCAGCTGAGTTGCCCATTTTCCACGGCAGGGAGGACATTAGAAAGGCCGTGTTCCATGACGAATCAGCTTCCATCTATTGAGCATTTGCTGGGAGCTGGGCTCTGTGCTAAGTGTGAAACGTGTGTTGACTCATCTACTACAACAGCCTGGCAAGGCTGCTTCCGTTAGCTCCTACTCAAAGTTAGGGGACCTGGAGCACAGGCGGTTAAGTGCTTGGGCCAAAGGCACACAGCTCAGAAGTGGCAGACCCTCTGCCCCTCCTGGCATCCTGGTCTGGTGGGGCCAGCGGTGGGACCTCTGCAGTCAGTGCCTGGGGGCCAGATGACAAACTGCAGCCTTCCTGCAACCCCATGATCTCCATAACACAGTCGAGCCAGAAAGAAACAGACCATTTTACAGACCAGAGCAACAAGGGTGCTGCTCTCTAAGACCCTGGAGCCAGTGACAGGGAAGGCAGAGAAGGGAGGAGAGCCTCCGTTTATTCCGAGCCTGTGTATACCCTCCTTTTCCCCCAGAGGCATGGGGGATCTTTATGATGACCCAGTGGAGAGGCTTGGGGATTGGCTATCACTTGCCTATTTCCAATGGCTGTTACTGTTGGGATTTGAGCCTTGTTCCATCCAGCTTCAGAGCTTGGTGCCTTTCTTGCTCACCACACGCCGGCCCCAGCTCGTCGCCTTGGCAGTGGAGGTGGTGGTGTACTGAGGCCTTCTTGCACCTGGGTTCTCTGGCGCTGAGAATAAGTGCATGGGCAAAGTGGCTTTTTTCCGGGTCAGTGACTGTGACTCCATGTGTACCCATCTGTGTATCTGACCCTGGCATTGGAATCTGGGGATGTTTTCTAAGCGATGTGCTGGAGTTGCGGGCAGGGAGTGGGGTTTATGGAGCCGAAGAGACACTATCTAACCATTGAGAGGCTGCCCAGGCTTGGGAGCCACATGGACCTGGATTTGACTTTGAGCAAGTCATTTTACCTGAGTGTGTACAGCGGGAATGATAACATCTGGCTCACAGAATTAGACATGGTGGGAGTAGAATGATTAGCACCTAATCAGCATTTTACAATAAATGCAAATTCTTCCCTTTTCATAGAGGAATGGAGTCTGATGAGAGAGACAGAGAAGTGAAAATTTATAGCCCCTGGATGCCAGTAATGAAGGCATGGGCTCAGGACTAGAAACATCATAATGGGCATAGTGACTTATTCTGGGGAAGTCATGAAGGGCTCCCTGGACGAGGTGATGAAGGCGTACCCAAGCCTGGAAGAGATTGGAAGTGGTGCTCCAGGAAGAAACTTCATGGTGGCTTGCGATTTGTGATGCAGATTTTTCCTCACTGTGAGATGCTGGTTGAGACAATTTTCTCCTTGGAGTGGCCTGGTGTTTTGGTGGGTGGGGTGAGTGCCCACCTGGGTGTAGTTTCCAGACAGAAGCAGTGGAGGGAGGGCACTGCCCAGCATGCTGCCTGGGATTACGGGTGTCCACAGAGCTGCTGTTTCTCCATAGGTGTTTTTTGATTGTTTTTGAGACAGGGTCTCACTCTGTTACCCAGGATGGAGTACAGTGGCCTGATCCTAGCTCACTGCAACCTCAAACTACTGGGCGTGAGGGATCCTCCAACCCCAGCCTCCCAAGTAGCTAGGACTACAGGTGTGTGCCACCATGCTTGGCTAATTTAAAAAATTTTTTGTAGGGATGGGATCTCATTATGTTGTCCAGGCTGGTGTCGAACTCCTGGGCTCGAATGATCCTCCTGCCTCAGCCTCCCAAAGTGTTGGGGTTACAGGCATGAGCCACCATGTTCAGCCCCTCCAAAGTTGTTTTTAATAAGTGATACCAAGTGGGAGTGATGCTGGGAACTTGGGCAAATACAGACATGGGGGAATTGGACAGGTGGCTCAGAAAACCATGGGAACCTGAGATTGGCAACGGGACAGGTGACCCAGGGGTTCCCTAGGCCCCACGTTGCCCACTGAAGCCAGAAGTTGGCCTGGGTGAACACCCTGAAATGCCTTGTGTGTGTTAGAAGGTACCATGAGACCAGCTGGGCTCTCTCGCCCTGGACCCACCTGCTGCTGCAATGACCTTGTTAGGATGGACCTCAAAGGCTGAGCATGGCCGTTAGTTCCTGGGTTGTGTCTCTGGGGTGTGGAGGGAGAATGCAGGGTTTTCAGTAAGGGGATTCTGTGGCATTAGCATCTGGCTTCTTTCCTTCTGGCATCCCGCCCCATGTACTACCAGCCACTCAGCCAGGTGAAGGTGGCATCTAGCTCATTATCATGGCCATTAACAACATGGTTGTTATGCAGCATAGTGGCTGTGGCATCCGAGGGCCCTGGGTACAAGTCTGACCTCCTCACTTACAGTGTGGTCCTAGAGTGTTCTCCCAGCCTCTCCCCACCTCTCTGAGCGGCTGCCATTGGGTGGTTTCGAGGTTGAGGATGATGACACCAATGGCATGCTCATGGTAGGCCAGGCACTGTTCTGGGCACTTTTCACATGCTATTCCATGGAATGTGGGCAAAACCCCCTCAGAGCTGGGAGGTATTACCAAGGCCCAGAGAGGGTCCTCGTTTGCTCAGGGTCTCAGAACTGCAAGATGGAGAGCTGGGATTTGATCCCAGGACCCTCTGGCTCCAGAGCCCCTGCTCCTCTCTCCACTACACACACTGGTTGGAACGCAAGGACTGACGTCCCAGCTGGCTTTTGAGCATTTGTGGTTTGTCAGGTGGCTTTATGGTCAGTGTTGGGTGCTTGTCCAGGGATCAGGGAACTTGTTTTCTGATCAAACTTGGCTGGGTGGGCCCTAGGAATCCATCCAGTTTGACATCATTACATTACTGATGGGAAAGTGGTGCCAGAGGAGAGGAAGGGACTGGCCCCAGGTCACAGAGCCAGCTGGGGCGGAGGCAGGACCAGCTCCAGGACCTCCTGCACAGGGCTGGCTGCCTCGATGCCTGAAGGGGTGTGTGGCTGGGGTGGGGCCAGGCCCCAGTTAGGGGCTTGCTGTTCTCTCCCAGTCACCTCTCTCAAGTCCTGGTGGCTCACCACATAGAGCCCAGAGCCCAGCTAGCTGCCCTGCAAAGGGCCCCCTTGGTCACCAGGAAACAGGTGGGGGGAATGTGATGACCCCATGCAGCTCATCCTCCCTGCCTGGCAGGGGGACTCACTTTCACCTCCTTGCTGGGAAAACTCCTTAGCAACTTGATTCCAGTGCCACCTCTCTCAGTTGCTCCTGGGTCCCCAGAGGGCCAGGACAGGATGGACAAGTGTCCTTGCTTAGAGGGTCCAGACTTTGACCCACCCATTTGCCCCTCCCTCCCCCAGGCAGGTAGAGCCAGGGTGGCACCAATGAAGAGCATGGGCATCATCTGTCAAGGGCGCCTGTGTGTCTCACTTGAGCCTGCTCTCCTGAGCCCTCCAAGGTGGGATTGCTATCCCCATTTTACAGAGGTGGAGACTGAGGCTCCTAACTTGAGGTAGGCAGGCCCTCAGAGGATCACACAGTGGCAGATGACTTTTTCAGCTCTCCTGCCCTTCCTATAGAGGTCTGCAGAAATGCCTACACCCTTTGACTTTCTAAGGCCTGTGGGGCTCATGGCAAGCCCTCAGGAACTGTTTATGGAATGAGTAAATGATCGGCAAACAAATGAATGCTCCCACACCATGATTTTTGATCAGGGAGAGGGCACCCAGAGGGTGTCTGCTGTTGAGTGCAGGCTGTCAGAGCCCTGATGGGACCCAGGATAACTCTGGATAGAGGCTGTCACTCTTCTGGACTCCAAGGAAGGGCCCTATCCAGGGTGTGCAATTAGTTCTGCAAATATCATATCCAGAGAGATTTTGAGAGATCCTCTTACAGATGGGGAGACTGAGGCCCAGGGCAGAGGAGGGACTTGCTCAGGGTCATGCAGCAAATTAGCAACACTGCCAGGACTTGAACCAGGACCTCCTGCTTCCTAGCCTGGTACCCTCTCTTCCACAGGGGTCTTCCCTATGGATGTCAGACCCCTCTGCCTCTCCCCTGAGCAGCCTTGCACAGACCTGGACTGCTGACATCCCTGGAGGAGGCCACTGTTTCTGGTTGAAAGCAGCTCTGTGTCTGTGTGGATGGCAGTGTGCTGGGGCACACTTGATGTAGTGGCTTCTCAAACCTGGCCCCCATCCCCAGCGTGCAGCCTGTGATCCATCCTGCCTGGGCCATTACCGCCAGTCTGTAATGGAATCGGCTGCCCTGGTTAAGTGTTCACATTAAATTAATACCTCTTCCTTGGAGACAATCAGTTGGCATTTAATTTGTGTTTCCTTCAGAGAGCAGCAGAGTACAGCTGGACAGCCAGGCTCTGATGGGCACGTCTGCGAGGCAGCCCTTCCCGGGGATCAGGGGCTCCGTGAAGATGGGAGCCAGGAGGCCACAAGAGGTGGTACCAGGTGTCCCAGGGGCGGGGCTTGGGCCAGGCTGGAGGGGGCCTCTTCCAGGGGCAGGGGCTTGAGCTTATTGGCTGTCCATTTTTGGGGGAGAAGACATGTTTGCAGCACACACGTGGGAGGGGAAGTGGGGAGGCAAAGTGTCTACACGTGCCTCAGGGCTGAGCTGCCGGGAGGTGAGCCCTGTGTTAGCAGTGGTGGTGGGGTTTCCACATTGTATTCCCGGCCCTGCCCCACTCCCACTCCCTTATCGTATTTTTTTTCTGTCTTAAATATGAATTGTCTGTGGTATTCGAGGGGGCTGATGGGCAAGGAGGAAGTTGACTCAGTTGCGGTTTTCAGGTTCTCTAGAACGGCTTAGCAGAAGCAAGTGGGGGTTGTTGGGGGCGCACAGTCCTGTCCCCGCAGGCGAGCCCACTCTGGTCTGCACAGCCCATCAGCTTCTGTGAAACTGCGTTGAAGAGAGGGCTCCCCTGCTCTACCTCTGTTCCTCCACCCTCTTCCTCCAGCTCAGATATTATTCTAGAGAAGATCGGCTGGTTGGGGCCCCCAGGCTTGGCCCTGGCTCTGCTATGAGGCCTAGGCAAGACACCATCCATGCAGGGACCCCTCTGTGCATCTGTGAGTGGGCGAACACAGGAGCTGAGGCAGCACAGAGCTGGGGGGCACTGGCCGGGCAAAGTCTGCTGTGGTCAGAGCCACCGGGCTCCAGCAAGTCCCAGGCCACCTGCGCCCAGCCCTGCTGCAGTGGGGTGGCTCCCCGTGGCCAGGATGGAGCTGAGAGGGTGCCAGCCCTCCACCCGCTGGGAAGGAAGCTGCTCTCTGCCCCCACCTGCCCTCTGCCGGAGGCCAGGCCCACACTTGGCCCAGAATGAAGTCTTCCACTGAGGGCTCCAGCCCAGCTTCACCTGAGGTTGCTGGCTGCTCCCCTTCCCGAAAGGTGTGGGTGATTTCCACACCTCTCTCCCAACTCTGGAGGTGGGAGGCGGCCACGTGCCGTGCTGTGCAGTTCACATGGAGCTGCTGAGCACCCGTGGTCTGATGGGTGCCAGGGGTGCTTTCACCCACACCATCCCCTTCCTGTGGTTCCCACAGCCACTTTCAAAAGCGGGTGGCTGGCTTCCCCACTCACAGAGGAGACAACTAAGGCCCAGAGGGGAACTGACACACTGGGAAGAGGTGGGGCAGGATTTGAACCCGCCTCTTGCTGCCCTGGAGTCTTGGGATGCTCACTCCAGGAGCCCCAGGGCCGTCCTTGGAGCCTTCATTGTTTTGCTGGGCCTGCACCCACTTTCCTTCTGAGCGGGAGCCCTTAGCCTCTTTCTCTGACTGCACAGGAAGTGAAAAATCTGTGAGTCAGCCCCTCTGCCAGTGACTTCAGCTTGGGTTTCCGCCCCTCTGTAGGGCAGGCTCATCCGTCCCTTTCCTGTGGGTCTGTGTGTCATCTTGAGCTGATAGGGGAGGGGGAGACACTGGCTCTGAGTAGGGTGGGGGTGGGGACTGGCATAGAATCTGCCCACCCCCTTTCCCCAGTGGCCAGCAGAGACTTCTCGTTCCTCACGTGGTTCCTGTGGTGGCTCCTGAGGAATGCAGAGAGACCACATCTGGCTGGGGTGGTGCTGCCGCCTCCCCCTCCTGGCCACCAGCCTCAGAGAGTGCTTGTTCTGCTGAAATGATGGCCGAGACCCCCGATCTCAGCTGCCCTGTGCTTTTGTGGAGTCATTTCCTCTCCCTACACTCTTTCTCCTGACATCCCTGCCTCCCCTCCTTGGCCCAGGGCTGCGTAAGTGGGAAAAGGAAGGTTTCTCCTTCTCCTGCCTGCTTCCTGCTCCGGCCATCCCTCCCACTGGCCTGGCCTCCTGGGAGAGGCTCTGGAGCCAATGGATGAAGCTGAGTGTGGGGGGCCTGTGCTGGGAATTTGCCTACCGCAAGCCTACAGCAAGCCTACCTCGGCTGGGATGGTTCAGGCTAAGGATACTCCAGGGGGAAGGGAGCTCTGGCTGGAGGTGAGGGCCATCAGGGCACTGAGGAGTAAGTGCAGCTTTGGATTCATTCAATCATCCATCCATCTGCCCATCTGTCCATCTATTCATCCATCCATCCATCCGTCCATCCATCCATCCATCCATCTATCCATCCATCCATCCAACAAATGCATTTGATAAATATCTTACTCTTTAGCAAGTGCTCAGCCAGTTTTAGGCGCAGGGAATACAGCAGCAAGCACAGAAATGATCATAACCAGCTCTCTGGACCTGCAGAGGGGCTGGTCCTTCGCTTGAGACGCAGCTCCTGTGCCTGTTTTCCCACCTAGACCAGGACCTTGACTCTTGCTTCCTCCTTGCCCCGTCTTTGTGCCAGAGACCTCCCGAGAGGAGTGCCAGCCCCTGGTGGTGGTGGGGAAGGTGGACGTGGCGGTGACCACCCGCTGGAGCCATCACTGGCCCTGGTGTCGTGGAACTGGCTCCTTTGGGTGGCAGCTGAGTGCCGTGGGATCCCATGACCATGCCACTGGGGAAGAGGAGATCCTGGGCTCTCCGCTGCCTCAAGCTGTGGGGCAAACAATGGAAGTGGATGAGAGGCTTGGGGAAGAGATGACATTTGAGACAAGGCTGGGAGGATGGCTAGGGTTTCAGGGCTGATGAGGGAGGAAGAGGGGAAATGAGTTACCTGACCTCTGAGCCTCATCTGCAACATGGGGAGGATCCCAGGGGAGGGCTCAGCAGGATTTTATAGAGGGAGGAATGAGTGCCAAACATGGTGGGCACCACCGAGAAGGTAATCAATAAATGTCCCCTCTCTCATCCAGCGCTTGAAGAGAGAAGGATCTGGAAGTTTGATGAGCTGTTGGGTCAGGGTGGGCAGGGGCGGCTCTCAGTGATTCAAGCCATGTTGGCTGTGGCTGGAGTTGTCCATGAGCCTTGGGTCTTCATTTTCCCACCTGTAAAGTGGGGACAGGGCAGCTTTCCCAGAGCATGCGCAGTATGACGGAGCAGACCTATGGAAAGGCCCTGCCCCACAGAGAGCACTGGGATGTGTTTGTCACCTCATTTTCTTCCAGTGACAGGCCTGTCAATATCCTGGACTCTTCTGACCAGAAAAGACCCCTCCCCAGCCAACAGAACAGCTCCTGGGTTGCTGAGAGAAACTCAAGGAAACTGACCTTTGTGCCTCCAAAATGATCTCTTTATGTTCACTCCAGCCTTCCTTCCCCTTTCAGCCTTAAAGGCCTGGGTATAGGATTCTGCCAGACTTGGGTTCGAATCCAGACATTGCCACTTCCTAGGCAGTCTTTGGGCAAGTCGTTTGCTCAGCTGTGGTCTTGGGCTGAGATTGGGGATGGCATAGGCTGAAAGGAAACCATGTCTGCAAACCCCCGACCCAAAGTAGGTGCACCCGCCTCTTGGTGGCAGACGGCGCCTGGCCTGTCCCTTCCTGTCGCCCTCTTTCTGCTTGTCTCTCTGCCTGAAACACCCTCCCCACTGAAACCTTACTCCTGTGGGCAGACCCAGGGCAGAGGGAGGATTGTGTTTGGGAAGCAGGTGTTGAAATCTCCACGCCAGCAACTTGGTTGACCTGTTCTCAGTGAAGCTGAGTGCTTCCTGGCTCTGGGTGGGCGGGCAGTGAATGCGGGTGTCTGGAGTGCTGTAAGAAACACATCACCCACCTGGCCCTTCATGCCAGTCCTCAGAGCGGTGCAAGGACAGAGCTTTTCTGCACTGTCAACACTGGAGCCAGCTGAGCCAGGTTTTCTCCACCGCTGCCGATGTCAGGGCGGGTGACAGGCTCTTCAGTCAAGCCGGCTGCTGTCCACATGCAGGGTCTGTCTTCGACCTTCTGGGAGCAGGCCAGCCAGCTGCCTACCCAGTCTGGCTTTGGAAATAAAAAAGCCCATGAAATCACTGGTGCAAGCTCATCCTGGGGGTGCGGTGTGTGCAGCTCAGGAAACATGACTGAGGCGTGGGGCCAGTGCAGAACTTGGGGCGGGAGAGGAGAGGTGAGGTGGAGGGGCTGGGTTTTGTGGTCTTCAGCGCCTGGGCACTCAGTGCCATCTGCAGCCTGGCATAACTGGGGGGCTGTCTGCCCCAGCCCTCGCCTGCTGAACCAGGAACTGCATGTTAATAAGATGTCCAGGTGATTCGTGTGCACATTCTAGGTTGAGACTCACTGCCTTAGAGAGTGGACTAGCTTTGACTCCCAGCTCCCTGCTTGCTAGCTGTGTGACCTTAGACGAGTTACTTTACCTCTTCGAACCTCAGCTCTCTCTTCTGCAAAATGGGCTTGGATAGAAATTCTTTCCCCAAGAGGGTTAATAACTCACATTCAACCAGTGATGTGTGTGTCCAAGGCAGTGAGCCGGTGTGTGGGGCCCAGACCGTACCCCGCAGTGAATGGTGGCTGCTGCTGCTGTGGCTGTTACTGTGTCTGGAGAGCCACAGATCTGGGCTTTCGCTCTCAACTTGGGTGGATTTGGGGCAAGTCTCCTTCCCTCTCCGGTCCTTGTTTTCTCCATCTGTACAAGGGGTCTGTTGGCCCCTGCCTCGCCTTCCTCATGAGATGGTTGCTCAAAGGAAAAGTGAGAGGTGCTGTGCCTCATTCTCAGGGGGCCCTCCGGGGAATGGAGAATGTCGGGGAGGTGCCCCTGCCAGCCTGCGTCCAAGGGAGGAGCCGTGTCATTCTTTATATTTTGCGCCCTTCTTTGCTACTCCTGCTCTTGCCGCTAGATGTGGTAGCGGCTGGCCCTGGACACCAGGCTGCAGCCAGAGCCACGCTGGGGCTCGCCCTTGCACCCGCCCTGCTCAGTGGCTTTGGAATTGAGTCGCCTTCCCCACTCTGAGCAGTGTGGCCAGGAGAGATGATCCAGCTCAGGACTTGTGCTCTGGCCTTTACCCCTCAGGGAAGCCCCAGGTGCTCTGTGCTGCCGGACAGGGGTGCGGTGGCCTGGGAACTCCCCCCTCCTTGAGATTCCTCTCCCCAACATGGGACCTGTTCTTCTGAGAGATGGTCTGGGACTGGACTCTTAGCCTTGCCCCTGATATACTAGGTGACCTGGGAAAATGGCTTGACCACCCGGTCTCAGTTTCCCCATCTGTACAATGAGATGGTCCTGGCTGGATTAGGCCCTTAGGTTCCCTCCCTGCCCCCTCTTAGCTTCCTCTGTGCCCTCCAGCCCTGGCAGGAATCCCAGTCCCTTGCCCTCCAGGTCCGGACCCTGGAGCCCACACAGATCTCAGCCTGGCAGCTAAAGCTGGGGCTGGGAAAGGCCAGAGAAAATCAGGAGAGGAAGAGACTGTGTGTCCTCCAGGAGCCCTGGCCGGGACTGTCTCATGTGGGAGAGCGGAGGAATTTTCCTCTGTGTGTGCAAACAGTATCTGTTTTCTCTTGTTTCCAAAAGCCGGTGACGTAACCAACTCTCCAGCCCTCCCTCCCCTCTGGCCTATTTTTAACTGGCCCCAACAGCATCCTAACAGGGTTCCAGATTGCCCTGCTCCGAGGCCATGTAGGGAGGGTAGCAGTGGGGTGAAGAAGGAGAGAAGCTCCTCTGTCTGTCCCAGGATGGAGGGAGGGAAAGTACCTGCCCCCAGCTTCCTCTAGGGAGGGAGGGACTCTGTGTTGGAGGAGCTGGGTTGGGGCCTTTAGGCTTTGACAGTTCCTGCGTCTATGAGGAGCTCCGTGAGGGGATTCTGAGCAACCGGTCTGGGGCCTCCCCGCCTGGGTTTCAGTCCTAGCTCGACCCTACCTCACCCTGGCCTTGGGATCAGCTTGTGCCTCTGGGCCTTGCTTTCTTCTGGGGATAATGACGGTACCTACAGCATAGGTTGTTACGAGGATTGAATAAACTTCACGTAGAACAGTGCCTGGTATGAAGTGAGTCTCAGTGAAGGTGGCTCTGGTATTGGTATTATCATCCAACCCCAGGGAACTGCTCCTATCCCTTCCTGCAGTTGAGGCTGGGGGTCCACTGAACCCTCCTCTGCCTTCTGCCCTGCCTGTGTTCCTGTTCAGCTTGGAGCAGTACACACGCGAAAGAGTAGTATGGAAGCCTTTGGAACAGGGCCTGGCACATCATAAATGCTAGATCTGGATTTACTGGGTTTTGTTTTAATGTAATGAAACAAACCTGGGTTTGAATTCCAGCCCCACCGCCTCACTGTGTGTCTTTGGGGAAAACGTTTAGCCTCTCCGAGCCTTGGTTTCCACATCTATAAAATGGGATGATAACACCTATATAGGAGGGTTCTGTGTTGGTTTGGGTAGGCTGTAGGACATCGCAATGCTAAGCACAATAAAAGTTTGTTTCTTGTGGGTGCAAAGAAGAGCCCGAGAGCGGAGCTGGCTGCAGCCTGGCTCCTAAGGACCAGCTTTGCGACTGCATCTTGCAGCAAAAGCAGGAGCAGCAGTGTTGGCACAGCACTTTACAGTTTGCATGCAGGCAGGGTGGCAGTCCCTCCCACCTTTGTCTTCCCACGGTGCTGGGCTCATACTTTAAGTGTGGCACTTGTCACCACCACCTGGTACTCTGATTATGTGTCAGCCTGGCTGTCCTCTCACAGCACCTCCCCTAGGCTGGGCGCTCCCAGAGGGCAGGCAGGGATGGATGCCCCAATGCACCTTCCTCGCCCAGCTCAAGCTAGGCCCTGGTGGATGCTGGGTTGTATCCGAGGGCTGGACTGGCCTTCTGGAGCTCACCTTCTGACCACCTGTTCCTCTTGGCTTTTACAGATGGGAGGAGGAACTTGCTAAGCGCATGAACCTTCAGACCATGGTGGAAACGCTGCAGGAGGTAAGAGCCCTCGGGCATCCCGACCAGGAGAGGGCACGCCAGAGAGCCATGTGGCCAAGGGGTGCAGTCTTCATGCGGCAAAGGCAGGAAATTCTCGCACAGCCCCTACTCTGTGTTACCTCCTGCTGCCTCAGTCTCTCCCTTATGGAGCCAAGAGATCTCTTTTACTTCCTCTGCTTGGAAGCTAGGAATGGACCCAGCACAGTGTTGCACAAGCGCCCTGATGCAGGAGTTGAGAAGCCTGGGTCCAGGTCCCGGGGTGCAAGTCCCAGCTGCTATATGACTTGGGACCGCGACTCTTCTCACCAGTCACTGTCTCCCCACCTGAGGCTTGGACTAGGTGGTCTGTAAGCCCCCAAGCAAGCAGGGTGCCCTGAGTTGGGGCTGAAGGCCTTGAAGAGGGCAGGTGGGCATGTCACAGGTGGGCTCTCAGTCTGAGCAGGCTCTCCATGGTGGGCAATTGGGAACATTCCCCTTGCTGCTCTAGCTGGAATCTCTGCATTCTGGGCTCTGCAACTCCTCCGCCTGTGGTGTAACCTGAGCAGCAAACTTCATCTTCTCAGCCTCTATTTTCCTTTCGGTCAAATGGGAACAAGAGTAGCAACCCCATGAGAAGGCATGAAAAATTCTTTCAAAAATGTTTAGAAATTGCCAGGTGCGGTGGCTTATGCCTGTAATCCCAGCACTTCGGGAGGCTGAGGCAGGCAGATCACCTGAGGTTGGGAGTTCCAGACCAGCCTGACCAACATGGAGAAACCCCTTCTCTACTAAAAATACACAATTAGCTGGGCGTGGTGGCACATGCCTATAATCCCAGCACTTTGGGAGACTGAGGCAGGCAGATCACCTGAGGTTGGGAGTTCCAGACCAGCCTGACCAACATGGAGAAACCCCTTCTCTACTAAAAATACAAAATCAGCTGGGCGTGGTGGCTCATGCCTGTAATCCCAGCTACTTAGGAGACTGAGGCAGGAGAATCACTTGAACCCAGGAGGCAGAGGTTGCGGTGAGCCGAGATCATGCCATTGCATTCTAGCCTGGGCAACAAAAGTGAAACTCCGCTTCAAAAAAAAAAAAAAGAAAAGAAAATGTTTAGAAATTGCTTTCTGACACTTAAAGCATTTACCTTCTAAGAAAGAGACAGATTGAGATAATTGTCAATGTGTAGAGGGAAAAGGTTGAATGTTTCCCTTTCTTTTATAACAAAAGTAGTTTTTTCTTTATAAATTTAATGAGTTCATGGTCAAATATGTGGAAAATATAGAAGAGCACAAAGAAAGTAAAAATTATCTCCAGTTCCACCCCGCCACAGTTGAAAAACTGGTGTGCGACCTTCTGATCTTGTCTGTGCAGACATGCACCCATGCTCTTTAGATGCTTGTTAGGTCAACACACATGACATTGTCATTTTTGAAAGCAGAGATGATCCAATATTGGTAGTTTCACACGGATTGATCTCATATATATATTTTTTGAGACGGAGTCTTGCTCTGTCACCCAGGCTGGAGTGCAGAGGGGTAATCTTGGCTCACTGCAACCTCTGCCTCCCAGGTTCAAGTGATTCTCCTGCCTCAGCCTCCAGAGTAGCTGGGACTACAGGCATGTGCCATGATGGCCGACTAATTTTTGTATTTTTAGTAGAGATGAGGTTTCACCATATTGGCCAGGCTGGTCTCGAACTCCTGACCTCATGATCTGCCCACCTTGGCCTCTCAAAGTACTGGGATTACAGGTGTGAGCCACCATGCCTGGCCTGATCTCATATTTTTAATGTAATAGGATTGCTTGTTCATTAACCTGCTCTTTTTCTTTTAATATCTGCCATGGATTTTTCCATGTGATAGTGAAAAGTATTTTAAGCAGTCAGCAGTGCTGGGGGGGAAGCCAGGCTGGGACGAGGTCCTTGGTGCCCCTTCCCTGGCATGCAGGTGCCCAGCTGGGGTGGACATTGAGTGCCCAGGGCTCTGGACTCAGGGATCCAGACCCTCCTATCCCCAGAGGACTCGGCCCCTCTGAAGCCTCCCTATCTCCGTCCCCGCAGGCGGCACAGGAGGCTGATGCCATCCAGGAGGAGATGAATGAGAAGATCGAGCGGCTCAAGGCTGAGCTGGTGGTGTTTAAGGGGCTTATGAGTGACGTAAGTGCCGCCGCTGCCCCTAGTTGTTATGACCTCCCCCACACCCATCATGCAAAATGCTTCATTCCCTCCGAGGCTCCAGAGCTCGGCTTCTAGTTAGAATCCTGGCTGGCTGTGTTTGACCGTGAGGATGATGGATGCATTGGATGCATCGGAGACCAGGCGCCCTCCTCCTGCCCCCTCCCCACTTCCGCTTCCCTTGGTCTGAGTAGAGATGCATTAATCTGCTGCTTAACCCATCCCGTCCTCCCCCGGGCTCCCCTGATGGTCTATGTGTGTTTGCTCCCACTCCTTCCCAGCTCGCCTTGATGAGGGCAGGCCTCAGTGTCTGGGCGCAGCGGAGCGTCTGGCAGGTTGGGCTGGGTGCCCTCTGGTCTGTGCCGGCCTGAGAGACTCGTAGGCCCAGTGGCCTTCGGCAGGGTTGCTCCGTGAGGTCAGGAAAGGCCAGCGTGCGTGTCTTTTTGACAATCCAGGGCCCCTCTCTCTGTCGGGGGTGGTGGGGGAGAGCTGTTGGCAGCAAAGGGCTCCTTGCTGCTGGAGACCTAAGTCTCCTCCTCCTTCAGACAGTGGGCAGTATGGGGGGGAGACCCCACCAGAAGGCAGAAGGGGCCAGAACGTGGGTGACTGAGTCTGGTGTGGCTCCTGGTGTGGAAGGGCATGAAGCTGGGGTGTGGTTGGTAGAAGCCTCCTGGGACCCCAGTTGGAGGCTACTGCTCTCCCTCTCACTTGGGTCCAGGGGGATCCACCCTGTGGTCATCAATGACTCCCCCTGCCAGCCGTGGGAAGTGTCCAGGAGAGAGAGCTGCCTTACCTGGGCAGGCAGTGTTGTGTGGGGGACAGGTGGGACATGCCGGTGGAAGAAGAAAGGCCAACTTTCTCCAGCGGGACTTGTTTTTCTTTTTTCTTTGGTCTAACAAAGTAAACATGGACCCTGTGTCTGCTGGGAGGATGCCTTCCAGCCCTTAGGGAGAGCAGCACACACGGCCTCACACTGGCCCCTGACTCCCAAGGCCCCAGCCCCATCCCACCCCGAGCAGTGCCGCTGCAGCCCTCCACTTCACGGAAAAGCCCAAAGCACCCTTGGACTCTGGGGGCCTCCCTGCACCACCCCTGCTGACACCTAGGGGTCCCCCCACCTCTCTGCCCAGGCCCCCAGGCTTGCTCCATCCCTTGCTCATGTAAACCCTGCTGTCCTCCCTGCAGCCCATGACAGACCTGGACACAAAGATCCAAGAAAAGGCCATGAAGGTGGACATGGACATCTGCCGCCGAATCGATATCACGGCCAAGCTGTGCGATGTCGCACAGCAGCGGAACTCGGAAGACGTGTCCAAGATCTTCCAGGTGACTAGGGCTGCCCTGCTCACCAGCCAACCCCCGACTCTCCCAATGCAGCCCTGGCCTCCACCCCCACCCGGCCAACCCCTGTTTCCCTCCACATCCCACTCACTCCCTCCCTTTCCCTGAGAGGTAGCACTACCCAACCCTGTGGCTCCCCAGGAAAAGTAGAATCAGGCACCCGTGGACTCATAGGCTGGTCTGACTACTTCATCCTATGGCTGGGGAGACCGAGGCCTGGAGGGTGATGTGCTGTACTCAAGGAAGGAAGTGGCAGAACTCAGTCTCCTGCCCCTCCAGGGCCTGCTCCACCAGCCCACACTGCACCCACTGTCCCGCTTCCTGCCCCTTCCTCTGGGTGCCAGAACTGGGCATCATCCCTATGGTTGGGGAGCCCTGGCCAGGTTATGGGGAGAACTGGGGGAGCTGGCCTGAGCTCTGGCAGAGGGGCCTCAGAGTTCAGAAGAGGACCTGTTGGCCGTTGACTATTTTTCATTCCCCCCCAAAGAGGCTCTCGATACCCCCCCGACCTAACGTGCAAGTGTGGGTGCCCCCGAGAGACGGCGATCAGGTTAGCGCGAGTGAGGCTGTCCTCCGGAGAGGGCTGGGGGCTAGTCCAGCCGAATGAGGCACATGTCATTCTCCGAAGGCTGCTTCTTGAGTTTCGGGTTGTGGTTTGGCTTTTGCTTGAGCCCAGGGCAATATATGGTGTGTTGTCGCTCTGTGTGTGTGACTGACGTCGCTGGGCCAGATCTGGGCCTCTCTGGGGCTCTCTCCACCTCCATGCCTTCTTGCTGTCCCTCTGCGGGGAAGCAGGGGAGGCCAATGCAGCCTTCGTTTGCTCATGGCTTGTCTGCTTGGAGTGGAAGCTTCTGGTGAACCTTGGGCCACCTGTCCTTTGCCTTTGCATGTGAGCAGGAGGGCTCTGGGCAGCATGGGGCCGTATGGCCTTTGTCAGGGGTTCTCCGTCTCTCTGGCTGGCTCTGAGATATCCCAGGCGACTCTGTGTCCTGGTCTGGCCTGCTCCTCTCTCCAAACTGTGGGGCTGCTTCTGTGGTGAAAGGGCGAGCTGAGCCGGCGCACCCACCGGGCTGCCCAGGGCAGGGAAGAGTCCAGGCCATCCGTGTCCCCCCTGCATGTCTCCCACCTCATGCTTCCTGCTAACACCGCCTGCTTCTTAGAGGACCTGCACACCTTTCCTGGCACTGGCCGGCCCCAGCCATGCTCATCATCCCGTGGGATGCCGGCTCCCTTCCCAGTTCACCCTTACCCTCCATCCTAGACTAGACCCCCCCAATTACCTTGATTTCTTTCTTTCCGGTTCAGGTGGTCCCCAAAAAGAAAGAGCGTAAGGTCGCTTCAGATGATGACATCTCTGAGCAGGACGGGGAGGTGAACCGGTTCTCAGATGACGAGGTCGGCTCCATGAACATCACCGATGAGATGAAGCGCATGTTTAACCAGCTGTGAGTATCCCCGTGGCCCGCACACTCTCTGTTTCCCTGGGTTGATTGCGCAGAGTCGGTGAACAGGAGGCTTGGGCTGAGAGTAGCTCGTGCATTGGATGAGTTTAGATTCATTTCCTTTTATTTATTTATTTTTGTGACAGTGTCTCACTTTATCTCTCAGGCTGGAGGCTGGAGTGCAGTGTCACAGTCACAGGTCACTGCAGCCTCTACCTCTTGGGTTTAGGGATCCTTTCATCTCAGCCTCCCAAGTAGTTGGGACCACAGGCACATGCCACCATGCTCAGCTAATTTTTAAATTTTTTTGTAGAGACAGAGTCTCACTGTGTTGCCCAGGCTGGTCTTGAATTCCTGAGCTCAAGAGATGCTCCTGCCTTGGCCTCCCAAAGTGCTGGGATTGTAGGCATGAACCGCTTCACCCAGCCAAGATTCATTTTCAACATTTGTGATTTGGGAAGTTTCATATGTTCAGCCTCTCTAGGAAGCTTGAGGAGGGTAGGCATTGCTGAGCCTGGGGCACAGTTCACAGTGCTGGGTGGCGGCTGCTGAATCTGGGCAGGCACATATTCCTCTGTTCAACACCATCCTTTATGTTCTCTACCATTCTCCTGCCTTTCCTTTGAAAGCTTCCTCTGAAAAAGCTGTGGGAGGAAGGGTGTTCTTGCTTATGAGATGCAGGGGCTGGGCTCTCCCCTCCCTGGTCACATGTAGACATGTCTGTGTCTGAGGATGTCATGAGCCCAGAAGGGACAGTGGCAGTGGCGGTCTTATTTGTAGGCTATTCTTTTTTTTTTTTTTTTTGAGACAGAGTCTCACTCTGTCACCCAGACTGGAGTACAGTGGTGCGATCTCGGCTCACTGCAACCTCCACCTCCTGGGTTCAAGCTATTCTCCTGCCTCAGCCTCTTGAGTAGCTGGGATCACAGGCATGCACCATGATGCCTGGCTAATTTTTGTATTTTTAGTAGGGATGGGGTTTCACCGTGTTGGCCAGGCTGGTCTCGAACTCCTGACCTCAAGGGATCTGCCCATCTCAGCCTCCCAAAGTGCTGGGATTATAGGCATGAGCCACCACGCCTAGCCTGTGGGCCATTCTTGAGCAGAGCTTAGACAGACCCACCTGCACTAGTTTGCCTTGGCGGGCTGGCTGAGTTGACCACATGGGTTACAGAAATGGCTCCTGATGTTCACTTGGAGGGTGCTTCACAAATACCACTTCACTGACTCCAGATGCCCAACCTAGGAGATGGCTGATCACTCCCCTTTTGTAGATGAGGAAACAGACTGAGAGGAGAAGGGACTTGGCCAACACTGCTCAGCTAGTATGTGGCCAAGCTGGGATTCAGAGCCAGGCCCACCTCCCACTCTATTGAGCTCTCAGAAGGAAATGCGGCTTGGGGTGCTGGCAGGGTCTGAGCTGGGTATGGTCAGTGATGGGCGAGCCTGCTGGTGCCAGCTCTTAGAAGCTGCTATGTCCACTCCAGTCTCAGTGATGTTATATTAGTAGCTTAAAATTTGCCATTGCAGGAAATTGGCAAATGCTACCAATCAGAGCTCTAGGAGGCCCTGCCACCTCCCAGAACCACCCCCACCCAAGAGAGGGCTGCTCCTTCTAGCAGACACCTCTGACATCACATGTTTCAAAAGCCAGGGACATGGGCTCTCCTAACCTTCCTGCAGAGCTCTGAGGCTGACTCAGAATTCCATAGTCCGGAGCTCACTCCTGACGTTCAGATGAGGGAATGGGCACAGAGAGGGGCACAGACATGGAGTGAGGACAGGGCCAGGTCCCCAACTCTTGGTCCAGGGCTTTGTCGCCTACACCATGCTTGGAAGAGAATTCCCTCTTCTGTCCCTATTCCAGGCTGACTTTTAAGGTATACAGGAGCCAGGGGCAGGGTTGGAACTGGGTGGGGACAGGAACTCTTTTGCCTGATATTTCCTGGACCCACCATTCCCCTGAAACAGAACTGAGATGGGGGCTGTATTTTGGGGGTTTGCTATTTGAGGGTGATAAGGAGACCCCTAGATTCTTGATTCATCTTATGACACCCCCCCATCTCATATTCTCATCTTTTGCTGCCTGCCAAGAGGGGCTTTTTTTTTTTTTTTTTTTGAGACAGAGCCTTGCTTTGTCACCCAGGCTAGAGTGCAGTGGTGTGATCTCAGCTCACTGCAGCTTCTGCCTCCCAGGTTCAAGTGATGCTCCTGCCTCAGCCTCCCAAGTAGCTGAGACTACAGGCACGCACCACCATACCTGCCTAAATTTCTTTTGGATTTTTTCAGTAGAGATGGGGTTTTTACCATGTTGCCCAGGCTGTTCTCAAACTCCTGGCCTGAAGTGATCCGCCTACCATGGCCTCCCAAAGTGCTGGAATTATAGGCCTGAGCCACTGTGCCTGGCCAAGACAGGCTTTTGAAAAGAACCAGCGGTTGGATCTAGGTTTTCTAAACATTGCCCTGGGCATTTCTGAGTCTAAGACAGGATTGTATGTCCCGGAGATCCCAGGCTGGGTCCATGTGGTTGAATTAAAGGACTTATCTGAAGAAATTGTTGTCCGTGCTTTTATAAAGTGCCCAGGGCATTGTCAAGCCGACCTGGAATGGGGTGAGCTACAAAGGAAGACAGACCGGAGTGGAAGCCAGGGGCCCACGGGCAAAGGCTCCAGTGTGTAGAAAGAGGATTCAGATCCAAGTCGGGCGACACCAGCTGTAGGAGCGGGTGCCTCGATGTTGACAGGGATGAATGGGGTTCAGTTTGGAATTAGGTTTAGCTGGTTGTAAAGTCACCTGAGTTAAAACAACAAAAGCTCTGATCACTTTGATCACCCCCAAGCCCCATTCTGCAGTTCTGTGTGGGCTGCCCTGACCCCACCCCAGGTGGGGCCCTGGGCCTTTCTCACGGACAGACATCTCCCCTAGCGGTGGGCAGGACCCTAGCTAGGCTGCCCCGGTCGGATCTGATGAAGTGTTTGAATAATGCAGCCATGTTAGGGTTGTGTTTTGTTTTGATCCAAGTCAGTTGCTTGGGCTTCAGACCAAGAAGAGGGGAATGTGGGGCTCTCCCCTACCAGGGCCAAGGCTCCTCCTCAGCCCCACCCTCCAGATTTGCGAAGGGGGGCTTCTTCTGAGTCCTTTCTCTTGCCGGTCTTCCTGTCCTTCCTGGCTTCCTGTCCCTCGGCTGGGGCTTCCTTCAGATCCCAGACGCTGGGAAGGAAGTGAAGTCAGGAGTCGAGTGTGTGTGTGATGCAGTGATGGCTGGATCCCAGTGGCTCCCGGCCACGCGGCCCTCTCCAGCACCCGCCTCCCAGCTCTGGTCCCTGGACTCGCAGAGCCACCTACGGGCTCCTGTGGGAATGGCTTTTGCAGGGGAGCTGGCCCGGCCTTGACTCCAGGGGGCGCTTGAGGCAGCTTTTTTTTTTTTTTTTTTTTTTTTTGAGACAGTCTAGCTCTGTCTCCAGGCTGAGTGCAGTGGCATAATCCTGGCTCACTGCAACTTCCGCTTCCCGGGTTTAGGCGATTCTCCTGCCCCAGTCTCCTGAATAGCTGGGACTACAGGTGCCCACCACCATGCCCAATTATTTTTTGTTTTTTTTAGTAGAGATGGGGTTTCACTATATTGGCCAGGATGGTCTCTATCTCCTGACCTCGTGATCTGCCCTCCTTGGCCTCCCAAAGTGCTGGGATTACAGGCATGAGCCACCACGCCCGGCCTTGAGGCAGCTTTTTACCAGACATTCTTCTTGGGACCTGCCCAGTCCCCAACCCAGTCCGTTGGGAACACTGATTGCCCTGGAGGATCCAGGAAGGAGTTGAGGGGGTGTAGGCAATGGGGGGATCCCTGGGATGGCAGCCTGGAGACAGAGTCCACACCGTCCTGTGCTGTCGATGCACTAGCTCAAGTGATTTCACTCCTACAGATGCAGTCTTCCCCTTGGAAAGAGGTGTGTGTGAGATGGGCTGATCTGTGGCTCTCCTCCAGGAGGTGTGACCAGTGCATCTTGGGAGGCCCCTTAGTCCCAGGGAAACCCACAGGGTTGGGCAGCCTCCTTCCCGTTCTAGCCAACAGGGAGGCCTTGACATCCCCCAGGCTTTAAATTCAAATCTCATTTCTAGCATTTATTGGTCTAGAAGGCCATTGAATCCCTCTGAGCCTCCATTTCCTCACCTGCAAATGGAAATGATAGTTATGCTTACCTCACAGGGTTTTGAGGGTGGAATTGTTGTGAGGGTGGAATTGTTTTGAGGGTGTTGCACTTTGCTGTATGCTGAGTGGCGGGTCCAGTGCCCAGCACCTAATGGGTGCTTGGAGAGTGTCTCGATGGGGAGGAAAAAGCTGTAGGAAACAGAAAGGTCTGGCATTCTAGCCCGTTTCTGCTACCTGCTAGCTATGTGGCTTTAGACAGCTGGGTTTTCCTTTCTGAGCCACAATTTCTTCATCCGTAAAACAGGAATAATACCAACCTTTCCAAATTGCAGAGAAGATACTATATTGAGCACCTCACTCAAACTAGGGGCTCAAGAAATAGCTGTTAAATGAGTGAGGAAAATTGCAAGATTGGACTTGGAGGAAAATATCTTTAGTCCCAATTAAAGCCTGACATTTAAAAGAAATACACATTTTTAATTGTAGAAACAATACATAAATACATTCTGCATTTTAAAAGAGTTAAACGCCTTCTGGATAAGGTGAATGTCGCTTTTGGCAACCACCCTGTCTTTTCTGAGGACAGCCTTGAAGATGTGTGCCTACTGGGCAGCTGCCCCTTTCTCTCCCCTGTATGTGTCCCTGGAGCCTGGCTTCTGTTCATTCATGCCCTCTGGTGTCATCCCCATAGGCGGGAGACCTTTGACTTTGACGACGACTGTGACAGCCTGACGTGGGAAGAGAATGAAGACACGCTGCTGCTCTGGGAGGATTTCACCAACTGCAATCCGACCATTGACCTGCAGGGCGAGGTGAGCCCAGGGCCTGGCTTCCCAAAGGCTGGGGACTAGGGGCCTGGGGGGCACCTCCTTTCAATGATCCCTCAGCCCTGTTATTTTCCTACGGTCCCCACCACCCAGCTAAACTGTCCCCTTTGGGCTGGGCACGGTGGCTCACGCCTGGTATCCCAGCACTTTGGGAGGCTGCGGTGGGCTGATCACCTGAGCCCAGGAGTTTGAGACCAGCCTGGCCAACATGGTGAAACCCCATCTCTACTAAAAATACAAAAATTAGCCAGGCCTGGGGACATGCACCTGTAATCTCAGCTACTTGGGAGGCTGAGGCAGGAGAATTACTTGAACTCAGGAAGCAGAGGTTGTAGTGAGCTGAGACTGTACCTCTGCACTCCAGCCTGGTTGACAGAGAAAGACTCTGTCTCAAAAAAATAAATAAATAAATAAGTAAAAAGAAATAAAATAAATGCTCTTCTTTGTTCTATTTCCCCAGCAAGAGGAAAACTTGGGCAACTTGATCCACGAGACCGAATCCTTCTTCAAGACGAGAGACAAAGAGTACCAGGAAACGATAGGACAGATTGAGGTGAGGGCTCGGAACGTGGAGCCCACTCGTGAGGCTCTCCTGAGGTCCACACGGTTGAGATCCTGGTGATCAAATGGCCATGTGTCATGGGCAGGGACTGGTAGAGTGGGGCAGGCACAGGATCGGGAGTCAGGAGACCTCGGGGCGAGTCACATTCTTCTTGGGGCCTCAGTTTCCTAAAAAAAAAAATTACATAGCTGAGATGATGATCCCATGATAACCACAGAGCTGACACTGGAGTGATACAGAGTGACGCTAGGTGCTGTGGACGCCCAGTATCCTCACCTCTACCCTATGCAGTAGGCACCATGCACCCCTTTTATAGGGGAGGAGATGAGGTTGGAAGAGACCAAGTGACTTGCTCAAGGCCTTGCAGCCAGGAAGCAGCATTGAAGTGTAATTCTGTCTGGCTTCAGAGGCTGCGCACGTGATCACTTCTGTAAATGACAGTCATCGCTATTATGCAGGAGAAAGGCAAGCCCAGCTCCTTTCCTAGAGGAAGTATCACTTCATAGAGGACAAGGGTCAGAAACATGAAAAAGACTTCAGGATTTTTGTGATCAGGTCTGGATAAAGGAGCCCAGCGATGCTGAGTTCTCCCAACTGGGTGGGATATATCAGAGCCAGGCTGCTGCTGGGGTTGCTAAGCAACCATTCCCCTTTGGCCAGAAGGAGTTCTATAGGATGGGGACCCGTGTGCAGAGAGTAGAGGGCGAGGGAGGTTGATGTCCAGAAGGCAGGGTCCTGACGGCATGGCGCCATCCCTGAGGAGTCCAGGAGGGGAGGTTGCTAAGGCTTCTGCCACGAGGATGACTTGGCTCACGCTTATTCCTCTTTGGTTCCTCCCAGCTGGAGCTGGCCACAGCCAAGAGCGACATGAACCGACACCTGCACGAGTACATGGAGATGTGCAGCATGAAGCGAGGCCTGGACGTGCAGATGGAGACCTGCCGCCGGCTCATCAAAGGCTCCGCAGACAGGTACCCGCCCATCCACCCAGGGGATTCAGCTATGGCGTCCTTGGAGGGAAACTCCTGAGCCTGCAACTTACAGCCTGGCCATGTTTCATGCTCCCAACCCATCTCTCTCCCCATCTGTCCATCCATCCATCCATCCGTGACTATTGGCACACCTTTGTGCTAGATGCCTTACATATCTAATCTTATGCAAGTCCCACCACTACCCTGCCCCTGTTGATTCAATAGATACATGTCAAAGGCCTGCTCTGTGCAAGATGGTGGGGCCCTCAGAAAGCTTAAGCCTTATTTTCTGCTGAACTGGGGAGCAGAGGAGGTGGGAAGGGCATGCTCCCATTTGGAGTGTCTGTAGGAAGCAATTTCCCTTCCTTTCCCGTCTGTATTAGTCTGTTCTCATGGTGCTATGAAGAACTGCCTGAGGCTGGGTGGTGGCTCACACCTGTAATCCCAGCACTTTGGGAAGCTGAGGTGGGAGGATCGCTTGAGCCCAGAAGTTCGAGACTAGCCTGGGCAACATAGCAACATAGCAAGACCCCATCTCAAGAAAAAAAAAAAGGGAAAAACTGCTTGAGACTGGGTAATTTATAAAGGAAAGCGGTTTAATGGACTCACACTTCCACATGGCTGGGGAGGCCTCAGGAAACTTACAGTCATGGCAGAAGGCAGCTCTTCACAGGGTGGCAGGGGAGGGAATGACTGCCTGGCAAAGGGGGAACCCCCTTATAAAACCATCAGATCTCATGAGAACTAACTCACTATATGAGAACAGGATGGGGGAAACCTCGCCCTCCATGATTCAGTTATCTCTGCCTGGTCCCTCTCACGACACGTGGGGATTATGGGAACTACAATTCAAGATGAGATTTGAGTGAGGACACAGCCAAACTATATCACCTTCTTCCAACCCAGGGCCTGTCCCCAGGAGACACATGTGTCAGGCATGGCCCACAAAGACAGAACCCCTGTCTTCAAGGACACTCAGCCTTGTTGGGGGACAGCCAGGCTGAGAATGAGCTAATACGTAGAGAGTTTATCACACAGCACAAATACATTGTCACTGTTTTCCTCATTCTGATGCATTACTGTCCAAGAGGGAGGGACAGCTCTGTCAGGGGCAGATCTGTGTGCAGGGTTGTGGCCTTGCTGGTCAGACCTTTAACTCCTTGAACCCCCAGAACCCACTGTTGTTATGTCCATTATTCAGATAGAAGAGCAGACACTTAGGCAGGTTAAGCAGCTTGCCCAGGCTTCCCCATCCCCAGCTCATCTGAGATAGAATTAGAACTCCAGCCCAGTGATGTTACCTGTATCCTGTGTGGCCTCCCTTTGAGCTCTGAGTCATCCAGGGTTTACTGAGCACCTTCTATGTGCCCAGACCTGGGTGAGGTGCTTGGAGGGTAATAGCCAAGCTTGATCCATGGTCCAGCTCCCAAGGGGTTTTCTTTCTAGAGAAGCCAACACACCTAGACCAAGTAAGGCCAGTGCAGGGGGTTATCTCATGAGCTTACAGGATCCTAAGGATGGCTGAGTAAGGGTAGGAGCTCAGGGCGAGGCCTCTCCATGGGGAGATATTATAGAGGTGGCAGCTTGGCCTTCGCATTCCTTGGCTCTTCAAGGGCCCAGGGCTGCTCTCTGAGTTTCTCCATCTTCTTGTGCTTCTCAGGAATTCACCGTCCCCCAGCTCTGTGGCCAGCAGCGACTCAGGAAGTACAGACGAGATCCAGGATGAGTTCGAGCGGGAGGCAGATGTGGAGCCCATGGTCAGCTGATGACTGAGGCCCTGCGTGCCTGCTGGTCTTGGTGATGGGGCCCTGCCCCCTCTCCTCATGGGTCCAGGAAGGCCCCTCGGAGTGGGGTTCGAAGCCGCACCACACAGACTTTCTCTGCCCTCCCTTCTCTGGAGGCCCCGAGGGACTGCTGCTTCCTTCCTTCCTTCCACACCACCAATGGGTGCCCCGTCCCCATTCCCCACCCACCCAAGGAATGGTGCTGTCAATTTCTATTGTTCTCCACATTACAAATGCAGACTTCTGTGCGGACTTTGCAGTGTTAACTGTGCCTTCTCCCTTAAGCTGAGCCACTTTGAGCTCCAAAGAATTATTCCTAGCAGGTGTTTTTATACAGAATTCTAAGGTGAGGGCGGGGCCAGCCAGGTGTAGTGTAATGTGGTTTCTGCCATCCGTCCCACCTGCTCCTCTGATTGGCCATGGGCTGCGCCCTCCCTTCCTCTCAAGCCAGCCCAAACCAGCCTGGGGGCTTGGGGTGCTCTGCCGACCCCCAGGAAGGAGTCGCTTGCCTATGTAAACTTTCTGGGCCTGGGTAGGGACCACCCCAATTTTCTCAGTCTCTGAAGGAGAGACAAGTAGAAAGAAGGGAAGGAAGACAAATGTTTAATTTTTTGCAGGGGGATGGAGTGGCAAAGTTGAAGGGACAAGGCACTGTGAGGGGAAGGTGGGGCCTCACTGTGTTTAAACTACTATGCAAAAAACAAAACAAACAACAAAAGCAGCTTGCCTTATATCCTCGTGGAAGGCAGGACTTCTCCTGGAGCTGGAGGGAGGCCGGGCTGAGGGTGATCTGTGTCGCAGCACGGACTGGGCAGCGTGGGTTTGGCCAAGGTCGGTCATGAGCCCGGGGTTCCCGCATGGCACTGGCCTGCCTGACCACTTGCTCTCTGTGGCCTCTGTGGGTTCAGGGCAGGGGCGGAGGGGATCTTTTACTGCCCTGATGACTTGATGTTCTTCCCTCCCTCGCCAGCGAACAATAGAGGGTTAGAGATCTGTAATTTCTCTGTGAGAAAGTCTGAAGGGGCTGGGTCTGGTCTCTGCTCCCTTCTACCCACCTTGGGTGAGGACTGTCTGGCAGTTGCCCACTTTTGGCCGCTGGCAGGAGAGAGGCAGGGTGGACTGCTGGCAGGGCAGGAGCTGGAGTGAGGGCCATCCTTTCTCCGCTCCTGGACGCACACAAGCCTCTCTCAGCGGTTCCCTCCTCTGGCCAGTTGGGGTGTTGATCTGAGCCAGCATCCCCCAAGACTTGAATGGCTTGAGTGGGCCTGAGCTGAAGGGCACTGTGTTGTGACCCTCCCCTCTCCCCCCACGTCTCAGCTTGGAGCCAGCTGAGCAGGCTTTGCTTTATTATTATTTTTAAACTTCTTTTTGTACTCACTGCAGTGGGTCTGTTGCTGATTTTAACTTTTTGTTGTCCTGGGAGCTCCCTCTAGTGGTCAAAGTAGCAAAATGTGCCCAAGGACTAGAACTCCTGTCTCTCTGCCTTGTCCGGAGGCAGAGGAGGGGGCTCTGGGTTTGACTGGGATCGTGGTCCCCAGGGTTCCATGGCCTTTAAGGGTCTTCTCTCTTTTCTGTTTCCCCTACATGTGTTACAGTCTTAAAAATTCTGTACATAGTAGATATATGTAACGAGAGAGAGAGCGTGCGTGAGAATGTGCTCGTGACTTCGTGTGATATAATTTATCACGATTTGGTGGCCTTCGTCATGAGTTTTTTTCCTTTGTTTTCTTTTGCTGGGGACACCTCCCACGGGCCCCCTGTGGCAGTCTGGCTGTGAGGCTTCCATAGTCAGCATCTCTTCTTAGCCAAACAGTTACCTTTGGCAGGTATTTGGAGGGGCAATGGTTTTGGAAGAGAGACAGCCCTTCTCTCTCCTCCTCACTGACCCGTGTCCTAAAGGTTACAGGGTTCAAACATACCTGGTTATTGTTGTTATTGTTGTTGAATTTTTATTTTAACCAAAGGTTATCAGAGCCAGTTGGGCTTGGACCTCAGCTGCTAAAAAGATTTTCCGTTTCCATGAGGGCAGGAAAACGTCCACCCTCGCAGGTCTCCTCCGTCCAGGGCGTGGTGTGGGAGTTCCATGGGCAGCGTGGAAGCCAGCCCTGGGTTGTTCCCCAAGGTGGTGGGAGGGTGACAGACATATCTTTAGAGTTAAGACTGCAAGGCAGCAGTGTTGGCGCTGGAGGGTAACTCAGGTTGCTGTGGTGATCGGTGTCTGGTAATATTGGTTTTGCTTTCCTCTTTGTATACATAGGCCATTTGTCTTTGAGGACTAGGGTACTCTAGTGAGTTTGAACATTGCAGGAGCCAGAAAGAGATCCTGACCTGAGAGGCCCTTCCTGCTGGCTTTTAATATCGGCTCTCCTCTTGGGAGTGAGGACTCGAGGCAGACGGGTGGAGAGGGAGAGCCAGGGTGTGATGGGCCTGCCTCCTGGGCTGGTTCCTAGGTCTGGCCTGCCCGACTGCCTGCCTCTCCACCACATGCTTTTTTTCAGTTAGTTGCCAGTGGGCCCTGCTTGTCCCCTCATCATGAGCCCATAGCTTGCCAAGAAAGACCCCAACGCTCGCTGGGGCAGCACCAGTCCTAGCGGGGACAAATTGGTCCATCCTTTGTAAAGCTGTAAATACTTAATTTTGACTTTCTATTTCTAAGCCCAGTGTCATATTGACACTGGTATTTTAGAATTGTTCTCAGATGGGCTCTCCTGCACTGCCCTCTGTCTCCTATTTTTTTGGGGTTTTATACAAACAGAGGATTGGGAGGGACAGGAAGACTAGCATCCTTTTGGCTGCCTGGTTGGTTGTGAAATACACACACACACACACACACACTCTCACTCCTCTGAGACTCTGAACAGAGAAAAAAATTATTGGCAAGCCAACACATTTTTCTTTCTTGTCCTGAGGTCCCTGAAGGATCAATCAATCCATCGTGGACTAACACTGTGGGTGGAGCTCAGATGACCTAGGGAGAAGGAAACCACTTAAGCTTGGAATGGGAGCATGGGAGGTGGGGTAGGGGAGAATGTAAGATGTAACTTAAGCTAAATGTAATCTATTTATAAAGCAAGAGACTCTCATCTATTTTTGTGAAAGCAAGGGTTTTTTAATCTAGGGTAGGCAGTTGTGATAGCCCAGCATTTTTCTGTGGACGAGACACAGCGCATGTTGTTGCTGGATTGAATAGAACCCAGTTCCCCTCTCCCTGCCTTCTTTCCTCACTTCTAGTTATCCACACCCATAAGCGGCTTCAGCAGAGTATAGGTCCCACTTCACCCCATTCTCCTCTCCTCTGACCCCTCAGCTCCTTGGAAGTTTTGGGGTGGGGATCTGAGGGGGAGGGGTGGGGATCTGTGGGCTGCAGGAAATTCAGAAGTGAGGTGAGTGGGGGAAGGGACAAGGGGGCACTAGGGAGGGGACAAGCTCTGCTGTGGAGGATAGGCTCTGATTAGTTACTCTGACTCTGGTCTGCCGAGATCCTTTTCCAGCCCAGCTTCGTTGGGAGAGGGTTAGGCGGCAGCAGAGCGTGGGTGACAGTGGGAGCACACGACTTCCTTGGAGCCTGGGCCTTTGCGGGCCCAGGTGGTCAGGCAGCGGGAGCAGGACTGGAAATAGCAAAAGATGCTCATAACCCAGCCGGGGATGAGCCTGGGCTGCAAGCCTTGCTGTGTTCCCTGCAGGGGCCTGGGGGAGGGGTCAAGGTGCTGGGAGTTTCCTAGGACCCGGGTCCTCCCCCTTGAGACACTGAGCTCTGGCTCTAGAAGAGATTTCTCCTGGAGTGGGGAGTCTAGAGGGGGCTGGGTGGGTGCAGGTAAAGCCAGAATCTCTCTGGAAGGGAATTTTTTATGAATGGAAGATTTCCAGGGTTAGGGTGAGCTGTGTGTTAGTCCTGGGCAAATCCCTCACCAAGACCACTCCCTCCCAAGCCCTCTAGGAAACAGGCAAAGCCCTCCCCTGCAAGACCCCTTGTGGACATTTTTGCATCTACCTGATTTTTAGCCCCGTCCAGGGAAACTTTATACCCATGGTTCCATCCTGCCCCACCGTTGCTGTTGTCTGCCAGCTGGGTCTAGCATCACAGGGAAGTGGGGGCATTTATACTCACCGAAAGACTACTGATCCTACTGGAAACCAACCTGTTTACTGTACTGTTGTAAATATCATGCCCTTTATATCCTGTATATTGGCTTCTTTTAAATAAAGTGAAATGTCTTAGAATGGATGGTGCTTTTTTGTTTTTGTTTTTAAGTAGAAGATGAATCTGGTGGTGGGGGAGGGGTGAGAGGGCTGAGGGCCACAGAAACACTCAAATAAACTCATTAGCTTCTTGGCCATAAAATAGGGGATTTCATATCACCTGTTACATTTGTAGCTCACAATAAAATCTTTGGAAGATGATAAAGCAGGACTCATGACACACATTTTACTGAAGGGGAACAGAGGACCTGAGATGACAGGCTGAGTAACTGGCTTGGGCTGGTTTGGAACTATGTCCTTTTAACCGCAAAGCCCCCATTCCTCCAGGCTTTCCAATGTGCCCGCAGGAGGCCACCTTCCCAGGCTCTGGATTTGACGCTATCCAGCGTACCAGTTTTTCTTGTTAATAGGTATGTTCAGGGCAACATTGCCCCAACGTGAACTGAGCCCACCTGTCCAGGGTCTTCTCCAAAGATGAAGACAGCCGCCACTAACTCCAATTTGCTCTTCACCATTCCTAATACTTGGCACTTACGTGGTTTCCCTTTCCTGCTCTTCATTTAAGTGTTTACATTCTCCTTTCAACACCTGTCCTGCCATGACTCCCTCAGCCTCAGACTTGTACTCTGCTCTGGTGCTGCTGAAACTGTAACCAAAGGAGGCATTATGCTTCCAGAAAATTCTCAAGGAAAAGTGTTGCAAGCAACAGTAGTCGCTGTTGGATAGGGTTCTAAAGGAAAGGGTGGAGAGATTCAACCAGTTAGCGTGAAAGTTGGAGATAAAGTTCTTCTCCCAGAATATGGAGGCACCAAAGTCGTTCTAGATGACAAGGATTATTTCCTATTTAGTGGTGGTGACATTCTTGGAAAGTACGTAGACTGAAATAAGTCGCTATTGAAATGGCATCAATGTGAAGCTGCCCATTCCACTGAAGTTCTGAAATCTTTCATCATGTAAATAATTTCCATATCTCTTTTATAATAAACTAATGATAACTGATGACATTTAGTGTCTCCAAATACTGATATAAACATTTCCAAATAAAAATATATAAATGAGTGGTCAAAAAAAAATTATCCCAAAGAATCTTAAATGGTGTAATCTGGAGAAAAAGAAGTGGCCTAACATTGGGGGGGCATTTTGAGTTGGGTATTATTACCTCTGTTTTACAGATGAGGAAACTGAGGCGCGGAAAGGCTGGTGCCCTACGGAGGAACCAGAATTAGCATTGGAACTGACTCCTAAGCAGGTGCCCAGTTCATGCTGCTGGAAGAAATAAATACAGAATAGAGAGTAAGGAAAAACATAACATTAGGTAAAATAGATTGGGTCCCTGAGACCTCGTCATCAGAGAACACTTCAGAATCCAAGTTTTAAATAGCATTCGAGTGTTTACCAAGCAAACAACTTTTTGCAAAGAAAGCTGAAATTTTTACATGGGGGTAAAAGGCTCAGGAACAACTGGTTTTACGGCCAAAGGCTTTAAAGGAAAAGCTAAGCGTTGGCCAGCCTGGGTTTCATCTTGCATTGATCGTAATCTGCAAGAAAGCTGGGAAACTGGTCGGCCCCGGAGGGCAGCTGGGTCCTGGCCAAGAAGCTGGAAGGCAGGCTCATTCCAGGGGCTGCAGCCCCCGGGAAGAGGCAGGGGGCTGGCCGCGGTGTGGCCCTGCGGGGTCGAGGAGTCTGGTAGCAGACAGGTTTCCAGCCTCGCAGCCGCCACTGGTAGCCTGAAAGAAGCCAGTCTGACTCTCGCCGCACCCGGGGCGTCACCCCTGGGGGCCGGGCGCCGTGAGTCCTTCCGCCCCGCTTCAGCACTTGTCCCATTCCGATTATATAATTGGCTCTTTCAGCCCCGCTCTTCCCCACATTGGAAGGCTGCAGCAGGCCCGCCCCGCTGATTGGGTTAGAAGCTTCGATGTGTCACTCTGATTGGTCGGCGGTGTTCACCCCCCCCATGTCCCCCGGGTCATACCATAAAGAAAGAAGGGGAAAACTTATGACTTTCATGACTTCGCTTTCGGGTTCCCTTGCCCTGTGTTGTGTAATGCCCCTGTTATGCCGCATAGAGTTTTTTTATTAGCCGAAGCTAAATATAGGGGGACTTTGACTGATCTCGAGCTCGGAGGACAGTAGGGGTGGTCCGTTTCCCCCCCACGGATCGAGGTGGTGTGCAGGTGGTGCGCTCCGGACGGGGCCTTGCCTTCTAGCCGCGCCCGGGCGGGCAATCCAGCCAACAACCCCGCTGCGATCCTGAGATGCTGCTGCTGGCGCCCGCGCTCCACCGCGCCCTGCTATCCCGCGCCTGGACCCGGGCCGGGTGAGTGAGCACGGGGCCTGGGGCGGCCCGAGCTCGCGCGTGGGCCCGGGAACCTGGGAGTCACTGGCGTCCCCCGCGCCACATTCTCTCCCTGCCAGACCCTCAGGCTGCTCCTGTCACCGCCGGGTTCCTCAGGGGGTCCTCTCCACTCCCCATCCAGGCCTGTCTCCCACTGAGATCTCTTAGCCTCCCCCCTCCGTCTCCCTCAGGTAGTACCTTCCTTTAGCGAGGGGACCCCTTTTCCCGAATCCTGCGACTGGGTAGGGTGCCTTGAGGGCCCTGCCGGTTCCCACGCTCAGAAAGTAGCCTCCGTAGTCACTCGCCTCACTCCTAATACTGGGTCTTGGCAATTTGCTGGCTTCCCCCGAGGGGCATCTCTATTTTTAGCACACCACACATCTCACTTCCCCACCCTCGTCTCCCGTTCAGTGCCCCCAACCCGCGCCAGATTCCCCGAATCCTCCTCTCCTCCTTCTACCAGGATTTCTACCTCTCTCTTTTCCGTCCCGCCCCCCTCCTCACCCGGCTTTTTTTCCAAGTTAAATGTTGAACAGAAAAGAGTGACTCCCTTCTTCTTGTAGGTGGAATAATCTTATTTATGGAGTGCTTATAATGAACCAAATGCTGGTCAGGCACTTGGCAGGTGTCTTACCATGAGGATTACATGAGCTAATACATGAGGAGTGCACTGAACAGCACCCAGCACTTAGGCAGCGCCCGGTTATTATTACCAGGATCATTATTATTATCTCTATGTAAACTTCTCACTCCCTTGAGGCAGATATTAATCCAAATAATGAAGAAACCCAGGAGCAGTTCAGGGGCGGAGCTGCCCTGCAAACGCAGATTTGCAAACCTGACCTTGTAGAGCTGGGTGCCTGGACGCTTGCCCACTCAATGACAAATATTCCTAGAGCCCCTCCAGCTCTGAGCTAGGTTTGGAGAGGTAGGTGGGACACAGACCCTGCCCTAGTCTGTGGGCAGGGCAGAGGGGCTCCTAGTCTGGTGGAGCTGCCCACCTGGGGATCAGCTCCCCCTCCCATGTAAGTTTTGTTTGCTTGACCCCTGGGGCTATTAGTGGCTGTGTCTCTCCTAATGAGCTGTGCCCTTTCTGAGTTAATCAGTGGCCCTCTCCCTTCCCCCAAGGGATGGCAGGGTGGTGCCCTGAGCACAAGTGAGTTTCAACACTGCTGTGTGTCCTGTCTGGGTGGGAAGGGAATAGGAAAGGGCACAGGAGGAGGACATGGGACAGAAAGGTTCCTCTTGTAGGCTGAGACTGGGGCCACACGTACCACACTTGGTGTGAGATCCCATTTGCAGGTGTTCCCTGCACTCTGAGACCCAGGAAGGTGGGCTTATAGAGTCCCATGTTTACTGAGTGCCTACTGTGAGTTGGTGCTCTGCCAAACACCCTGGAGATGAGGCGTACCCAGGGAATTTACATGTGGATGGGGCCTTTGAGGAGTTTTCAGCTTAATAGAGGAGAAATGCATAGATGGAAAAACCCTCCAATATCTAGTAGAAAGCAATCCACGTTCTAAAAAAAAAGTCCATGATAACAGTAATAATTATCAAGCAATCAAGCACCACACCATGCTGATAAGTACCGTCTTATTCATGTATTATTATGGGACACGATCTGCCATTTAAGGCAGAGAAATTCTTACAGTTGGTCTAAATCCAGATTCATGCTCTGAATTATGAGGACTCCTGAACTGAGAGGGGAAAGAGAAAGCATTTTGCAACCGCTTCCCTGGGCTCAGGTTACCTCTTTGATACAGCTGCTGGCTCGATGCCCTAGACAGGATTTCTCAACCTCACCACTATGAGCATTTGGGGGCTACATTTTTGTTGCGGTGGAGTCTGTCCTGTGCACTGTAGAATGTTTAGCAGCATCCCTGGTCTTCACCACTGCTTGCCAGGGGCACCCCCGGCCCTGACAATTAAAAGAAGTCCTGGCCCTGACGGTAAAAGCAAGTTCGTAGACATTGCTGGATGTGACCTAGACAAAATTAGCTCTGGTTGGGAGCCACTGCTCTGGGGGAACAGGTTTGGTATTTGATCGCTCGTTCCTTTACTCAACTAACATTTAGGGCTCACCTGTAGCATCCCATGTCTGCATTTATGGAGAAACAGTTTCAGGGATTTTCAGTGACATCTCTCAGTGTCCTACAGGTAAAACTCTAGTCCTGAGGAAAAACTGCTGCTTTTGAGGAACGGGTATGGGAGATGTTTCTTCTTTTCTTTCTTTCTTTCTTTCTTTCTTTCTTTTTTTTTTTTGAGATGGAGTTCTGCTCTTGTTGCCCAGGCTGGAGTGCAATGGCGTGATCTCGGCTCACTGCAACCTCTGCCTCCCGGGTTCAGGCAATTTTCCTGCTTCAGCCTCCTGAGTAGCTGGGATTACAGGCATGTGCCATCACACCTGGCTGATTTTGTATTTTTAGTAGAGATGGGTTTCTCCACGTTGGTCAGGCTGATCTCGAACTCCCGACCTCAGGTGATCCGCCTGCCTCGACCTCCCAAAGTGCTGGGATTACAGGCATGAGCCACCGCACTCGGCCTGTGGGAGATGTTTCTTAGTGTTTCCTTTTTTGCCTTGAGTGCCGGGAATCTCAGCCAGTTTTTAAAAATACCCTTTATATGTATTTTCTTTTTGTTTAATATATGTCAATTGTGAAAAGTACAGATAAAGCAAAAAATACAACCATCACCTGCAACTGTGCCACACAGAGGTAACCACTGTTAACATTTTGATTCATATCCTTTAACTTTCCATGAATATATCTGCTTTAAAAAAAAAACCCATAGAAACAAGCTCGTCTACAAGTATTTTATTGTAGCTTGTTTTTCCCTTTCTGCACTTGTCTGCCTTACAGTATTTTCCCAGGCCCTGGAACTGTGTCTGGCATGTGGTAAGCCCTTGGCAAAACGTCTAGGGAATGAATGAACTTACCATGTGAGCCCTTCCTTGTCAACTGATATTTATCACAACCAACCTCAGGACAGTCACCTCAAACATGTGGCCTTTATAGGTGGGCCCAGGGATGGTGGCTGGTGACAATGACTGCCATTTACCTTTCATGTGGATTATTTTTTCACTCACCTTCTCAGCAACTCATGATGTAGGGGTTGCCACCCCATTTCAAACAACTGAGACTCACGGAAATTAAGGCAAGCTTGTCCAAGGCCTTGAGCTGGCGAACCCCAGGCCTCCTGTGGGACTGCCTGATTTCCTGTTCTTTTCTCAATTAACTTTACCATCCTTGTCTCCAGTTTTCTTTGGAGACACACAGGATGCAGATTTATATAGAAATTTAACAAATAACCAAGCCGGCCCAGGCATGTAGTTGGCTTATAAGAAGTGTTCCTTTCTGTTCCTTACTCCTCCTCATACCAAACCCAGGTGTGACTCCTGCTCAGCCCATCTCACCTCAGGGGGCTTGTGGGCTGGAATTGGCTATCACCCTGTCCCCTGCAGCGATCCTGTGTGATTTCAGACTCTTCTTAGTCTGCCTGATGGTTTAATTTTCAAAATATTGAAGTCTGCCTGGCTCTTGGATGGGCACGGCTTGCCCTGGGTGAGGGGTGGGGGGCGCTAGCACTTCCCACCATTCACTAGACATTCTCAGCTCTAGAATTCCTCATTCCTCCAACCAGTGGCCGGGGCAGTGACTTTGGCCTGGAACGTCCTCCTGGCCACCGCGGTGAACCCATCGAGTGCTTTGAGGCCTTGGCAAGGTAGCTTCTGTCCCTTCAGTATCCTTATCTGCAAAATGAGAATGATCGTATTAACAGCCACTTAGCAGGTGGCTGCAAGGATTAGTGGTGATGTGACCAGTGGTTTCCTGGGTGCCTGGTACCGAACGTGTGCTCTGTGAGTATTTGAGTGGAAGAATAATTAAAACCTATGACTATCGCCACACTTCTAAAGTAGTGAAAGCACCATTGAGGCAGCACTTGGCAGTGACCCTCCTGGGAGCAATCTGCCTCCTGTGCCCCGCCTCTGGCCTGGCACACAGGAGGTGTTGAACAGTTGCTGTTGAGATGGCCTGGAGCACAGCATGGCTTGGATCCTGGCTCTGACTCTTGGCAGCTTTGTGGCTCCGGGCAGGTTACTCACCCTCTCTGTGCTCCCTTATGTTCCCATATGGTAAATAAAGATGATAATAGTAGTCACCGCATAGGCTTGTCCTGTGGGTTAAATGATCTCATAGCTGAGAAGCACTTTAGAGTGCCCAGCACCGGGAATACTCAGTAAATGCTGCTGCTGTTATGGTGATCCCCCTCTCCCACCAGTGGGCTTCCTGGAATGATCCTCCTCCATCAGGAATATCAAGGCAGCAGGGTCCCCAGCAGTGAAGGATGGTTGCAGGAGGGGAGGTATGGTCCTCAGTCTCTTCCCTTTATTCCAATTAAGTACCCTAGGTGCAAAACCCCTTCTGTTACTGTTTTTTTTGAGACAGGGTCTCACTGTGTTGACCAGGCTGGAGTCACAATCTCAGCTCACTGCAGCCTCAACCTCCTGGGCTCAGTCATTCCCACCTCAGCCTCCCGAGTAGCTGGAACTACAGGCGCACATCACCACGCCCAGCTAATTTTTGTATTTTTTTTTTGTAGAGAAGGTATTTCACCATGTTAGCCAAGCTGGTCTCAACCTCCTAGGCTAAAGTAATCCTCCCACCTTGACCTCCCAAAGTGCTGGGATTATAGGCGTGAGCCACTGTGCCCGACCTTCTGTTAGGGTTTTGACCCTGCTCTCCTCAGGGGATGGAAGAGACTTCTCCCTTTCTTGCAGGCTCCTTATTCCTACACCTTTCCTTTCCTGGCCGAGGCCTGGCATGGAGTGAAGAGTCCCTGGGCTGAGCTGCAGTGCCAGTGGACAGCTCAGTGACCCTGGGCAAGTCACTGCCCATCTTGGGGCAGCCTCTTTGCTCAGGTGGGAATGAATTCTAGCCACATGGTGAGGAGGATTAACGTGTCCCATCAGCTCCACCTGACCATGGGCCTCTGAGATGTTCCAGGTGCTTCAGCCATACTGAAAGTCTCTTGAGTAAGGAAGACCTAGGTTCAAATCCTGCTTTGTCACTCAAGAGCCATGACCCTGCGCCAGGAGCGAGTAACTCTGAACCTCATCCATAAACAGATCATTCTGTGGTCAAGTATCCCTCATCTGAAATGCTTGAGAACAGAGCGTTTCATCTTTTGGTTTATTTATTTGAGACAGAGTCTTGCTCCATTGTCCAGGTTGGAGTGCAGTGGCGAGATCTCAGCTCAATGCAACCTTCACCTCCTGGGCTCAAGCCGTCCTCCCACCTCAGTCTCCCAAGTAGCTGGGACTGCAGGCACATGCCACCACGTCCACCTCATTTTTGTATTTTTAATAGAGATGGGGTTTCACCATGTTGGCCAGGCTGGTCTCGAACTCCTGACCTCAAGTGATCTGCCCTCTTCGGCCTCCCAAAGTGTTGGGATTACAGGTGTGAGTCACTGTGCCTGGCTGGAAGTGTTTTGATTATTGGACTTCTTTGGATTTTGGAAAATTTGCTGAACCAGGTGAGCATCCCTACTCCCAAGTTCTAAAGTCCAAAATGCTCCAGTGAGCATTTCCTTTGAGAGTCACGTTGATACTCAAAACATTTCAGATTTTGGAGGATTTCAGATTTGGGTTTTTGAATCAGGGACACTCAACCTGTCGTGCCTCCCTCATAGTTTGTGTGGTAGATTCCGTGAGATGGTCCTGTCCCACTTAGGTTACTGCTTGCACGTGGTGGCAAGTGCTTAACAAATGTTCCCGATGTTTGCTGGGCAGTGACTGAAGCAGCTCATCCCGGGCCTCGGGCTCTTCTGGTTTTCTGAGACGGACTCTCACTCAGTTGCCCAGGCTGCAGTGCAGTGGCACGATCTTGGCTCACTCCAACCTCTGCTTCCTGGGTTCAAGCAATTCTTCTGCCTCAGCCTTCCAAGTATCTGGGATTACAGCTATGCACCACCACACCCAGCTATTTCTTAGATTTTTAGTAGAGACTGTGTTTCACCATGTTGGCCAGGCTGGTCTCAAATTCCTGACCTCAAGTGATCCACTCCTCCCGGCCTCCCAAAGTGCTGGGATTACAGGCATGTGCCACCGTTCCTAGCGCCCAGCGAGGCCTTTCTTTCCATCTTGGCCCCACCCTTGCCCTGCACGTTCTCTGCTCACCTGGTGCTGCCTTTATCTCAGTGATAGGGAGAATTAGCCTTATCAGGCCCCAGATAACAGCTGGAAAAGCCAGGAGGCTGAATGAAGCAAAGAGAATTTCCTTTCTCTATCTCCTCTCCTTGGCCTTGGCCACCCCTCATCCTAGCCACTGGGGAATCAAGGGGTCTGTGTCCAGCCCAGGTGTTAGCAGAAGGGCACTGGCTTTGGAGTCCAGTCCTGGGGGTCCAGCATCAGCTCTGACACCACTCACGCATGGATCGTGTGCCTCAGGTGCTTCCTGCGGCTGGTCAGTGCGTTAGGCTTGGGGTGCCCGGTGGTGAATGGAATGGATATGGACTGGTGTGTAGAGCCTGCCCAGCGGGTGCACAGATGGTCAGTCGGAAATCTGTAATAGGGTTGTCACTAGTGCTTCCAGAGAAGTCTAGAGATACGAGAGGATCCGATAGGAGCCCCATGCTGGCTGTGTGAGGTTGGACCAGTGGAGGGCATCTCAAGCAGGGGACCCCGGAAAAGACTGGGATGGCTGGATTGTGGCAAATGGGGCAGTGTGATGGAGAATGCATTTGGAGACCTGGTAAGGATTCTGATGTCTTTATTTTAGACAGAATGAGAAACCACTGAGTAGTGTCTCACTGAGCTCCCCACTGTGCCATCTCTCCGATGATCAGATTTTCAGCATGCTAACTTTGGTTGCCGTGTGGACTTGAATGACTTGGAGGTTGAAGCGGGACTGGTATGGCGTGAGTCCAGGTGAAAGTGACTAGGACCTTGGACCAGGTGTCTTGGACAGGGTGGAGGCTGGGCCCTCTGTGTCTTTTCAGTTTTTCCCTCTGTAGATTTCTGAAGCTGCATTGACTGGCCCACAGCTCCTAGTGCAGGAGGTGAAATGGTGTATGGCCTTTATAGATCAGATCCCACTTGTAGAGGGTGAGGGGGGCCAACTTGAGGTCTCGGGCCCAGGCCACAAGCAGAAAGGGCACTGCAGATTGTCAGGGAAACCTGAGTCGGATTTAGACTCTGCCCTGTGCCACGTTCCCTAAGTGGGAAGACTGAAAGCTGCTATGAGAAAGGTTGGGTTGGATTCATATCTGCCTCCCAGAGCCAGGCACTCGCTGGGTGCTTGGAACACGTGTGCTAAATGAATGAGTGAGCTGTTATTGACCTGATCTGATTTCTCTCTGCATCCTTGCCATGTGGGATAAATGTGTACTGAATGCATGAATGCATGAATGGATGAGGAGTGCCATCCTGCCAAGAAGGTCCTCATAGATCCTCATAGAAGCCCCAAGTCCTGTGAATGATTCATCTCTGCCTTCACCTGAGCAGCCAGTGGAAGCGACTCCTATTAGTCCAAAATGGTCCATGAACAAAGAAAAAAAATAGAAAGAAAGAAAAAAGGAAACATTGATGGGAGTCCCTAGGCTATTTTTAGCTGCACTTGACTCTGGCTGAACTTTGAACTATTGTCTGTTCTCCATGCCACACTCAGACTGATGGACGGACAGCTGGGCCAGTGCTTGGAGACCTCCAGGCACAGAGAAAGCCATGGGGGCATGTGATCCTGAGGTCACAGTGGGCATCTGGGCATCTGCCCCGTGGAAGCAGGAGGGAGGCCTGCAGGATCTCTGTCTCTGATGTTTACTGGGAGGGATGGAGAAAGGAGAACTGGATACTACTACATTTTTTTTTTTTTTTTTTTTGAGACAGAGTCTTGCTCTGTTGCCCAGTCTGGAGTGCAGTGGTGTGTTCTGGACTCACTGCAACCTCCACCTCCCAGGTTCAGGCGATTCTCTTGCCTCAGCCTCCCGAGTAGCTGGGAATACAGATGCATGCCACCAAGTCCAGCTAATTTTTTTTGTATTTTTAGTAGAGACAGGGTTTCACCATGTTGGCCAGGCTGGTCTCAAACTCCTGACCTCAAGCAATCTGCCCACTTTGCCCCCCGAAAATGCTGGGATTACAGGTGTGAGCTACCACACCCGGCCTACTACATTTTAATCTGGGGATGGACTATGATGCTGTGTATTCCTCTAGTAGTTGCTGAGCACCTGGGCCAGCCCCTGAGGCTGTGATTCTGTGATTCTTGGGGGCATCTGGGACCCCATTTGTCTTTGAAAGCCTGATCTAGTGAAATAGCATTCTGAGACCTTTACAATTTTCTTCGGAAAGCAAGAGCAGGAGGGGTGAGGAAGGGCCAACAGATTTAATCCTCCTGATGACCCTGCAAGGTGCGCCATGTCAACCTTAAATAGTGAGATTCAGAAAGTAGGATTAATTGTAGAGTTTATTCGAGCTCAGAACTTGAGGATGGCCACCAGGGAGCATGGATGCAAGTTACCCTGAATATACACTCTGATTAGCTGCAGCGACTGGGCTTTTAAGGTGTGGGGGAAAAGAGGCAGTTTCTAAGTCTTTTACCAAAAATTTATATTAAATTAAGCCACTGGCTGGGCACAGTGGCTTATGCCTATAATCCCAGCACTTTGGGAGGCTGAGGCAGGTGGATCACTTGAGGTCTGGAGTTCGAACCCATCTCTACTAAAAATACAAAAAATGAGCTCAGTGTGGTGGTGGGCGCCTGTAATCCCAGCTACTCCGGAGGCTGAGGCAAGAGAATCACTTGAACCCGGGAGATGGAGGTTTCCGTGAGCTGAGATTGCGCCGCTGCACTCCAGCCTGGGCAACAGAGCGAGACTCTGATTCAAAAAAAACACATAAGCTACTGAATGACCATACATTGTTTCATGTGACACTTTCCAGGATCATGAAGATAATGGATGAGGCAACTAGTCAGAAACAAAATGCCTTGAAATAATTGCCACCGGGCATGCATGCAAAGGGCATGACTCAAGTCCAGTATTCATGTCTCCCTGGCCCTGAAACGTTTTGCATACTTCACATCGCTCACACTGCTCTGAGCTATTTTTCTCTTTTCAATAGTACTATCCCCATTTTCCAGGTGAGGAAACAGAGACTCCTTCTGAGAATGTAATGAGGTCATGGGGCAGGTGTGAGCTTTGTTTTCAGATTTGTCTGCTTCTGAGGCCTGTGCTTTTTCTGTCCACCAGGTGCTGGACTGCCAAGCTGGGCTGGAACAGACTCATTAGTTATTTAGAGTCGAGCTTCTTGGCTGAAAGAGGTGATGGTGATATCTGGCTCACCATCTTTGGTGAGTGTGGTGCTGCTGAGGCCCCGAAGTGTGGCTGGAATGCATGGTCAGGAGCTCAGCTGGGGTCCCTATCAGAAGCTTCCAGATGGTCCCAGGGATTGACACTGCCTTGCCCCTTCCTGAACGACTGTGGAGACTTGTGGCTGCCTCTCCATTCTCGCCGTGACAGTAGGTGGAAGAGGGCAGTGAAGATTTTAATTTATTTATCGTTATCAGATCTCCATAGTAACCCCATGAGGGGGTGTCAGCATTTTACAGAGGGAAACTGGCTTCAAAACAAGTGACTCGCACGAGGTCACACAGCTAGTGGGAGGTGGAGTGGGGGTGGGGGATGCAGGGTGGAGGTCGGTGGGGAGGGGAGAGAAGGGCCCATGTGCTCACTTTTCCTGCCAGGATCTTTATGGCCCAGCCCTTGCCCCTGCCTCTCCCTCTGCCTCAACCATGCAGGCCCCTCATCCCCTCCTTCTGCCTCATTCTAGCTGGGATGCTCTTCCCAGCTCCTCTCAAGCCTCCTTTGGATCTGTGTCAGGGTCACCTCCTGAGAGAGGCCTTCCTTGGCCACCCTGGCTGCAGCAGCCCCCTGCTCCCTCTTCTTTCCTCATTGCCATGCTCACCATCTGCGGTTACCTTGCTTATTTCCTGAGCAGGGCCCTCACTGAAGGTCACCGGCCTGCAGCCAGAGGCCTCGCTCTTTCTGTCACTGCTTCATCTCCACGGTCTGAGACGGCACCAGAGACCTGGCAGGTCCTCAGTCAACCTTGTTGAATCAACAAAGGACCTGCTCACACCACTTCGGTTTTATATCCTCCAGTCCTCCTGGGCTTCGTCTTTCAGCCCCAGACTCCTTCTGGCCCTTGACACTCACAGTCAGGCCACTCTGCCTCCCATAGGGCATAAAGCAACCTCAGAACGGCAGCCTCAGGCCACGCTCCTCTGAGACCGTGATCAGATGAGACACAACAAGCCCTCTTCCTGATTTTTTTTCCTTGAGACGGAGTCTCACTCTGTCATCCAGGCTGGAGTGCAGTGGCATGTTCTCAGCTCACTGTAACCTCCTCCTTCTGGGTTCAAGCAATTCTCCTGTCTCAGCCTCCTAAGTAGCTGGGAGTATAGGAGCGTGCCACCACACCCAGCTAATGTTTGTATTTTTAGTAGAGACAGGGTTTCACCATATTGGCCCAGCTGGTCTGGAACTCCTGACCTCAAGTGATCTGACTGCCTTGACTACCCAAAGTTCTGGGATTAGAGGCGTGAGCCACCATGCCCAGCCTCTTCTTCATGATTTTTGTCTAAGCCTGGACAAAAACAATGTCTCTGTGCGTCCTGCAAACATCAGACATCTTGCTCAATGTGACTTTTTTCCCAGTCAGCCTCACCCCCACTTTCGGACAGCAGCCAATCCAGAGCTAACCCTGGCTTCCTTAAACCCTCCCCAAGTCACCCTGCCAAAGCTCACATCCTATCGTACGTTTCCTAACAGCATCCTACCGAGATGTCCTGTGGTTCCTCATGCTGTGTGTTTTCCCTCACTGCGCTGACCAGTGAACCCCACCTGTGTACCTCCAGCTGTTCCTGGTTGTCTGGGGCCATTGACACCAGAGAGAGATGCTGTCTGAGCCTTCTGGACTCAAGCGCAAGTTTCTCCTACTCTTGATCTTGAACTAGTCATTTTCCTTTTAGAACCTACATGATCTTATTTCTCTAGAGACGTGGCTCGTGAGACCCATCCTATGCCACGGTAGATGGGAAGTTTGTCAATTTCAAGTGCCCTGTGGGCATTAGGTGACTTCGTCATCATATTATTCTCATTTATAGAGGGGGAAACGGGCCTGAAGAGGAAGTCGCACAGCTGGGAGGTGGCAGAGCTGAGGCTCCAGCTCTGGAATTACTGACCCCAGTGTCCTGGCTTTGAGCCACCTGACCTCCCAACTTGTGACCTTCCGATGTGGTAGTGGGTGGTGGTCACTAGTCAATGAGGTTAGAGGATTTGAGCAAGGAGTTCTGGAGGCTCAGTGTGCTGGAATCAGGCACCTCACCCCCAGGGCCAGCCCTCCTGGCGCTGTGAGCTGAGCTCAGGGCAGCCCTCCAAGTTTATGGTCCACATTTTGGACATTCCTGCCCACCCGGAGCTCTCAGCCCTTTGTGCCGAGGGGATCTCAGCTGGTTTGCATTCTGAGGAGACTGTGCTCTGGAATGTGCTGTCTTTTCAGCTTAGAGAGAGAAGGAACTTGGGTCTGTTTGGGATAAAGGCTTTCTGGTAGAGGAAGAAAGGGAGAGTAACGCTCTGCATGTGCATAATACTTAAACATGGTTTTGCATCTGTGCGTTTAAACGTCAAACAATCACGTGAGTTCGGTGTGATTATTCTTACTTGATAGATGTAGAAACATGCTCAGAAGAGGCAAGTCACAGGCCCAAGGACACAAATCGCAAGACTGGGACTTAAACCTTGGGTTGTGGACCCCAAGGTGGGTTTTTGTCGTATTGTTTTGAGACGGAGTTTTTCGCTCTGTCACCCTGGCTGGAGTGCAGTGGCACAATCTTGGTTCACTGCAACCTCTGCCTCCTGGGTTCAAGCGATTCTTCTGCCTCAGCCTTCTGAGTAGCTGGGACTACAGACACATACCACCATACCTGGCTAATGTTTTAAATATATATATATATATATATTTTTTTTTTTAGAGATGGGGTTTCTCCATGTTAGTCAGGCTGATCTTGAACTCCTGACCTCAGGTGATCCACCCACCTTGGCCTCCCAAAGTGCTGGGATTACAGGCGTGAGCCACCACACCTGGCCTATGTTTTAAATATTTTTAATAGAGAGGAGATTTCACCCTGTTGGCCAGGCTGGTCTCGAACTCCTGACCTCAAGTGATTTGCCAGCTTCGGTCTCCCAAAGTGCTGGGATTATAGGCGTGAGCCATCGTGCGCAGCCCAAGGTGGGTTTTTGACCCCAACTTTCTAGTTACATTGGATTCCAGGCTCTGGGTGCCCACCTGGGACCCACTGTTGGAGGCAGAGGGGCTGGGGTCTGGTGGTGGAGCTGCTGCTGACCTCTCTGTCTCTGTCCCCTGCCCTTGTGTCCCAGGCTGCAGTGGAAGCACACCTCCTCCCTGAAGGTGGCCAATGAGCCCATCTTAGCCTTCACGAAGGGCAGCCCTGAGCGAGATGCACTACAAAAGGTAACGGGAGGGCGGGGGGCACCTGAGAGGTGCAGGGCGTGGAGTGGAGGCTGCCCCCAGCAGCCTTGAGATAGCTCTCCACGCCTGCAGCCAGCACCCGCTTCTACCCTTGCTCCTAGCCTTGGGGGGAAGCCTGGGAGGGCTGTGGATCTGGAGTGTGGAGACAGCTGGGAGGAGCAGGGTGGCAGCCTGGAGCTACTTTGGGGCTTCTCAGACCAGGTCAGACATCATGTTTTCTACTTAAAGATGTTTTCCAGTTAATTGCCAGAATTTTTTTTTTTTGAGACAGAGCCTTGCTCTTGTCACCCAGGCTGGAATGCAGTGGTGTCATCTCAGCTCACTACAACCTCTGCCTCCCAGGTTCAAGCTGTTCTTCTGCCGTCACCTCCTGTGCAGCTGGAATTACAGGCGCCCGCCACCATGCCTGACTAATTTTTGTCCTTTTTTGGTAGAGACGGGATTTCGCCATATTGGCCAGGCTGGTCTCGAACTCCCGACCTCAGGTGATCCACCTGACTCAGTCTCCCAAAGTGCTGATATTACAGGCATGAGCCACCCTGCACAGCCTAATTGCCAGGATTTTAAAGATCATGAGATTTCACATAAGTTTCAGATGCAGTTTTTTAAAATCTCTGTGTAATGGGTAGACTTCACTTTCCTGCAGGGTGACAATGGCTGGAGCGGAGTCCTGCTGCCCTCTGAGCGGAGCACACACTCTCTGGTGGTCTGCCTGGGCATCTCTGCCTGTGGACTCTGCATTAGGGTTTTAGACGGGAGGAAGAGAGGAAGGCGGTGACCATACCCGCTCTTATCCCTCTCCCCAGGCCTTGAAGGACCTGAAGGGCCGGACGGAAGCCATCCCATGCGTGGTGGGGGATGAGGAGGTGTGGACGTCGGATGTGCAGTACCAGGTGTCGGTATGTCCAGCGGGTGGGCAGGGCTCAGCCCCTCCTCTGAATATGTGACCTCTTTCTCTGACGGCTCATAAGCTTAGAATGTATGAGTTCTGACTTCATGGCCGTTAGAGTACCCCTCCCCACCCTAGATTTTGAATTCTGTGGACCAGTAAAACTTCCCAAAGCAAAGAATGGCACCCACACTGCACCCAGCCCATAGTGGAGTCCTGTGCCTGGGCAAGGAAGACCATGAGGGGTTCGCACAGCATCTTCCATTATTCCTCATAGATTTCTTGCCAAGGGGGTTTGGGAGCTAATGGCAAAAAGCTGGGTCCAGGCCCCGAGCTCCTCAGATGACATTGGCCTCAGAAGCCCCATGCTTGGAGTTTATCTGTTTAGAAACTGGTGTACATTTTACATGGGCCGGAAACTCATAGGTCTGTGATTTGGGGGAGAGTAAAAGGTTGGCCCTTTTGCAAACAGGGCGAGTACATTTGGGCTCTGTCCGGCTGGAACCCTGGGCAGGCGTGTGCAGAGGGAGGGGTGACTGAGGCAGGGAACCCAGCCCCCTGACTCTGAAGGTTCCCAGGGCAGCCTGGGGCAGGAGTTGAGCACAGAGGTGTCCTGGAACTCTTGTTGCTGGGACAGGACTTCCTGGAGCTGTCTAAGCATGGCCTGGGGTCTACAGACGCCGGCCAGGTCACTCTGTCTGCACTGGGTGTGTGTGCAGGTGCCAACTGACAGCAGCTGCCACCACCCCGCTCACTGGTGGTCTGTGTAACTGCCTAGAGCCTGCCCTCACCTGCAGCCCCCCAGGCCTCCAAGGCTGCATGGCAGCTGGGATTTTTCCTCTGGCATTCTGACAAGCCCCTGGGTGGATACTACTGATTTTCCTTTCCCACACTGCCTTGCCGACCTGGCTGGAGGTTCTGGCCATGTGCTGATCACTGTGGCACCAGACATGTAGAGGAATTGGCCTCATGAGGGCAGGATCTACGTTTGCCGGGACATAGCACTGATGAGGAGTTATCTGCAGTCCACTGGGGCCCGGGTTCCAGCCACCTTCTCGGCCTCTGAGCATCACAGGCCAATCTCAGCTATGAGCAGAATACAGGGTGACTGTGCCAAGGTTTGACATGAAGGGGAACGGCCACTTTCTACCCAAGTCTAGAGCAGCGCTAGCCAGTGGAATTTCCTCCAGTGATGATGGAAACATTCCAGATCTGAATTGTCCATTCCAGAGGCCACCAGCCACGTGTGGTTGTCAGCACGTGAAATGTGGCTTGTGGCTACTGTGTTAGACAGGAAAGCTCCGATAACCCACTGGAAGACGGATAGGTAGCAAAAGTGTTAGCCGTTAGGATGGAAACTGTGTTACCAGCCTTGGGAAGGAAAGAAGTGAAATTTCTCCCTGCTTCATTGGTCATGCTAGCTTCACCACTGCCAGGCGTTAGGTTTCGAAGGGAAGGCGAGGGTTCAAGAAGGACACACAGAGAGGGCGGCTGAAACAGCAACACAGGTATATTGCAGAAACCTGAGGATGTGGGGGGCCAGCTTCATACCAGAGCCCTCCACTGCTTATAGGCTGGGGTACTTATAGGTGTGGGCGGGAGGGGTCTGGTGTGGGTAGTGTGGCTTGCTGGCTGTCAGGATATTGATAAGATGTTCTTATGATCAGGTGGTTTGGCTCCTTCTCCAGTGGGATGTCATTGTGGTATTCCTTGGACCTTTTCCTAGCAAGATATAATAGGGATGTTGCCTTTTTTTTTTTATTTGAGACAGATTTTCACTGGTGTCTCCCAGGCTGGAGTGCAGTGATGCTATCTTGGCTCACCACAACCTTCACCTCCTGGGTTCAAGTGATTCTCCTGCCTCAGCCTCCCGATTAGCTGGGACTACAGGCGTGTGCCACCACACCTGGCTAATTTTTTATTTTTAGTAGAGACAGGTTTTCACCATGTTGTCCAGGATGGTCTCGATCTCCTGGCCTCAGTCTTCAGGTGATACACCCGCCTTGGCCTCCCAAGGTGTTGGGATTACAGGCGTGAGCCACCACGCCCGGCCAGGATGTTTCTTTAGGTGGGCATTTGTCTGCCTTGTGGTAGGGTGGCTAGGCAGGCTGTTTCTCATGGCCTGAGTTCCTGTGAAATGTTTCACTTCCACCAAGGTCTACAAAATAGTGTGGAGCTTACAAAATGGTACCGTTTGGACCAATACCAGGTTCTGTTTGTAAAAGTTTGCTGAGGATCTTCCCATTTAAATGAGTAAATCTGGGGCTCAGGAAGCAATTGGTCTGTCAGTAATGGCTTCGGGGCGGGGCAGAAGTCGCGGGCATTTCACAACACCGGCGCATTCCTTTGGGTCTCACATGGTGAAGTTGCCCATGGTTGTAGCCTCATGCTGGACCAAAACATTTTCACTCATGAGCCCCTTTGGTTCTCCTGTCTGTGCTAAGACACAGGGAGGGCCGTCCCCATTTCCTAGATGAGGAGACTTGGGGAAGGAAGTGAGTTGACATGGGGCCCCACAGCTAGTAGGTGGCAGATCCAGGATTTGAACTCATGCCTCTGACCACAAAGGTCTGTGCTTTCCTTGAAAGACCCTATGGTCTATGCCTTTATCCTGGACCGTGAGCCTTCTGGAGAAGGAGCCATGTCTTACTCATGGTACAGCGGGTACACCAGCACCCTGAACAGGGAGCAACCTGTGGGCCAGGTACTGGGAGGGCCTCATGGGAGCAGTTGGGGAGAGCAGGTATGTCCAGGACTTTCCTGGAAAACCAGCTCCGAGCCCGGCCCCCTCCGTCTTTATCCTGGCACCTCCCTCCTGGGCAGGGACCTCACTATTCTCTCCTTTCAGCCTTTTAACCATGGACACAAGGTGGCCAAGTTCTGTTATGCAGACAAGGTGAGTGAGCCCCTGATGACCCGGTGGTTGGGGTTGCTACCCCTACCCTGCCCTGCCCTGCCAGCTGCTGATAGGGGCTGGGCATCTGTCGCTGTGTCCTTCTTTGGCCATGGTGGGTAGGGGGGCAGGGGGTGGCTGGCCCTGAGGGAGTCCCTGGGTGATGACTTTGACTGGGCTAGGCATGCAAAGGTTAACTTGAGCCAAGTGCACCCTGCCTCTGCCAGGGCTGAGACATTCCCTGACATGCCCATTGTGGTGGGGCAGACCTTGGATTGGGGAGGAGTGGATTCTGGAAGGCTGAGTCAGGGCAATTGGAGACACCATCGATGGAAAGCCAGACAGAGAATTGGCACTGGAAAGGGCCAGCAGGAGGGGCTGGGGGTGCTGGGGGGGCTGGAGGTCTGGGAGCTGGCACTGTGTGGCGATGAGGGCACTGGGGTCTGGGAGGCCAGCAGCAGAGCCGTGTCTCGGGCTCCCGTTGACCTCAAGTTTCTGGATGGTGGGTTCAGGGGCATCAGGTCCCAAGAATAAGGTAAGACCACAAGAGAAAGTGGAGCCAGTGTAACAGCTGTGGGGCTCAGTGCCAAGATCTTAGAGTGCCAAGATCTTGCCATCACGGGACACCGTGTTGGCAGCTGTGGTGGCAGGGGGCTGAGGACCCAGGGAGACAGGCATTGTCCCCAGGTGGAAGAGAGTGGCCTTCCAGGTCTCTCCTCCCTCGCTCACTCCTCAGGGCCCTTCCTGCTGCAGGTGGCATCCCCAACCTCTCCCTCTCCCTTTAGGGCCTGCTCAACAAAGCCATCGAGGCTGCCTTGGCCGCCCGGAAAGAGTGGGACCTGAAGCCTATCGCAGACCGGGCCCAGATCTTCCTGAAGGCGGCTGACCTGCTGAGTGGGCCGCGCAGAGCCGAGATCCTGGCCAAGACCATGGTGGGACAGGTGAGGCCCGGTGGGGCGGGGTGGGGTGGGAGTCAGTCATACTCCATCCATGACAGCTGACATCAGCTGAAGCACTTCTGGGTACCAAGCCCTGTCGGGGACCCAGAGATGTCCTCAAGGGATGAGGCTTAGGAACTGGGATGGATGATCACCAATCATTAGGCAAGACAGATTGTGCAGAGCCCGCGTGGCCTGCCTCAGAAATGTCCCCTTTCCTCCATCCCTTGGCCCTCGCTCCTAGGCCTTTGCCGTGCTTTGCCTGGACCGTTAGGGGGCCTGCACTGTCTCCCTGGCGCCCAGCTTGGTCAACCCCCTGCGGCCCTCAGAGTGATCTTTTCAACACCTCCAGGATGTTACTCCCGGCTTACAACCCACCCAGACCTCTCCACCACTGAGAGGCAAGTCCCAAGACCTTAGCCCCATACCCAGGGCCCTTCTGCCCACGTCTGTCCAGCTCGCCAGCTGCTCTGCCTGTCCCTGCCAAGCTGTCCCGCCCGTGGTGTAGCCATTTTGGACTTAGCAGGACTCCCTGGCCACGGCAGGCTCCTCGCTGCCTCTGCCCACTGTGTCCTCCTGCCTGGAATGCTTGCTGTGTCTTCCGTGCTCGGTGAACTCTTCTCTCCTGGTCTAGCCCAGATGCGCCCCCACTGAGCCTCCTCCAGCCGAAAGGACTAGTCCTTCCTGTTTCCCCAAAGCATGTTGTTTCTGCATCAGTTACAGCTCAGATTGCACTGGGGTGTATTCAGGTCCTAGGTACTGCCCCTTTACTAGCTTCTTGGACATAGTAATCATGTCTTGACATTCTCAGTCTTTTTTTTTCTTTTAAGACAGAGTTTCACTTTGTCACCCAGGCTGGAGTGCAGTGGCGTGATCTTGGCTCACTGCAAATTCTGCCTCCCAGATTCAATCGATTCTCCTGCCTCAGCCTCCCGAGTAGCTGGGATTACAGGCACCCACCACCACGCCTGACTACTTTTTCTATTTTCAGTAGAGACAGGGTTTCACTATGTTGGCCAGGCTGGTCTTGAACTCCTGACCTCGTGATCCACCTGCCTTGCAGGCGTGAGCCACCGCGCCCAGCCAACATTCTCAGTCGTTTCCTGGGCTTTGCATGATCCCTTTCAGGAGTCATAGCAAGTCCCTGTTAAATGGTTTTCTCTGCACAGAGCTGGTATGACAGCTCCTCACCCTGCTAAATGCAAGTGAAGTGAGGAGTCGCTCTAGCAGGCAGAGTGCATGGGGGACAGGAGCTGAGGGAGATAGAGTTATTTTACCACCTCCAGGACCTGAGCCCTATGCTGCCAGCTAACCTGGGTTCCTCAAGGGTCAATTGCAGGAGCCAGAACCTAGGCTGCTTTTTGGATCAGGCATTTGCCACTACCCGCTCCCCAGTCCCCATGGTGAGCACGCCCTCTGCTGCACAGAGCTGGTATGACAGCCCCTCATCCTGCTGAATGCCTCCTTAGGTCGGCTCAGCAGCCCTCTGAAGTGGGTGTCCGGCTCTGCGTGTTCCGGGTGAGCCGCACATGGGTGGGAAGACACTCACAGACACTGTAGGACCAGTTTAGGCTCTCTCTGTATTTGGGCTAAGACTCAAAAACTTCCAGGAACCACGGTACATATCTTAGCTCAGCTTCCTGGGCTGCGTGTCTCTAATAGGTCATGCACCTGCCAGTGACCTTGGGTGCCAAGTGGGGGGCTGCCTCAATCTGGAAAAGCCGTGTTCTTGGCTGTCCATGGTTCTTTTCCCTGTAGCTCACATTTGCTGTCAGTAAGAATGGGTGGTTTAAGGGAATCACAGTCACCCGCCTCTTGGTTTTTGACCCAAACTAACCAGCAAGGCTGAACATCGTTCCTGGGGAAGGAGCTGTCTGCCTCTCACACTCTGAGTCTCTGTCCTGGTCAGCAGCCAGACTCCTGCTTATGCTAATCTGCCTTTCTGCCTGGAAGGTTCTGATCCTGAATTTGGTCTGAGGCTTAATCATAGATCCTTTCCCATGCACCACCGTTCAGAGTTGCGATGAAGCGAAGACAGTGCATGGGAAATACCTGGCCTGCTGCAGAGGACCAGTACATTCTGCTGATCCCCATCCAGCCCTGAGCACCGGCTGCAGGAGGTGCTGGCTCGGGGGTTTGAGAATCCTTTCCCCCTCAGCCCCTGGGACGGGATCTGGTCAGCCTTGCAAAAGTTTCCTGGTCCCTGCTGGGGCCCGCTCAGTGCTTGCTCTGGGCACAGGGTCAGATGTGGAAAGAGGATGGACGGGAGGCTGTTGGCTGTTCCTGACCCCTGGCCCCCTGCCTTGCAGGGTAAGACCGTGATCCAGGCGGAGATCGACGCTGCAGCAGAACTCATCGACTTCTTCCGGTTCAATGCCAAGTTTGCAGTGGAGCTAGAGGGGGAGCAGCCCCTCAGCGTGCCCCCGAGCACCAACAGCATAGTCTACCGGGGGCTGGAGGTACCTGCAGGAGGCGATGGGTGGGCAGGCAGGGCAGCCCAATGCCACGGGCTTGGCCTCACCAATGCCTCCTTCCCCAGGGCTTTGTGGCAGCCATCTCACCCTTTAACTTCACTGCGATCGGCGGCAACCTGGCAGGGGCACCAGCCCTGATGGTGAGATGTGGGCACCGGTGGGACAGCGGCAGCTGATTGTCCTGGTCCTGACAGACAGAGACAGGCCACCTGAAGCCCTTCGGGTCTCAGCCTAGTCATGGGGAGAGGCACAGAAGGTGGAGGCAGCTTGGGGCTGTGGGTCGGCTTTGGGACCAGAGACCCAGTTTGAATCCTGGCGTCATCACTCTGTGCCTGGGAAACCCTGGCAATCCCTGAACTTCTCTGAGGCACAGTTTCCTCATCTGCAAAGTGGAAATGATAGGAAAGCCTCCATGACTGGACTGGAAGTTTCAAAGGATACCCATCCAGCAGCAGGCAGGGCTGGGCCGGAGCTGGCGGAGGGTTGGCCGCTCTGTTGATGATGATAGTTACCGCTCACCTTCAGTGCTCACCACGTGCCTGCTGCTGTCAAGCATGGATGGAGCTGATCCGTTTCCTCCTCTCACTGGCTCCGAGAGGGAGCTGTGACTCCGCCTCTTTGCCAGATGACAAAACTGAGACACACAGCCGTGACTTACTTGGCAAGACCAAGTGACTCGTAAATAAATGATGGAGCAGAGGAGGATTTGGATTTAGTCTCTCTCAGGGTTGGTGGTGTTCAAGGCACTCCTCTGCCATTATCAGAGTGAGGGTGGCTGTTACCAGATGAGGTTCCAGGCCTGGGGGGAGATGCAGCTCAGCTCCCAGACAGCCTGGGCGGGAGAGGGCCCACATAGCCGTCAGGAACCCTGAGCCCCAGACGGGGATGCTGGATGCTGATGCCGGGGTGAGTACTAGGGATAGGCAGGGGCACAGACAAACATGGGACGTGGCCAGGCACCCACATGTTCTGACCCAGGACACGTGCTGAGAGAGCCACTTGCCCCGCTGTACCCAGTGAGCACGCAGTGACTCCAGCACTAAGAAGAGACCTGCTCAGGTGATGGCAGCACCCATTGGTGCAGGCTTCTGGGGAAAGGGAGCCTTGGCCAGAGCGTGGGGCAGATGGGGCCATGCCGTGGCCTCCCTGGCAGGTACTTTTGGAGGCAGGGCCAGATGCTTTGGAGGACGGGTAGTGGATGTCCTGGTTGGCACATGGTCTGGTGGTTCCAGGTGAGGGCCGACCATGTTGTAGGGTGGGGTGGGGGTTGAGGGCTAGTGGCGCCATTTTAATGCATTACCAAAACACCTCCCGGGCAGGGCAATGTGGTCCTGTGGAAGCCCAGTGACACCGCCATGCTGGCCAGCTATGCTGTCTACCGCGTCCTCCGGGAGGCTGGCCTGCCCCCCAACATCATCCAGTTTGTGCCAGCTGATGGGCCTCTATTTGGGGACACTGTCACCAGCTCAGAGCACCTCTGTGGCATCAACTTCACAGGCAGTGTGCCGTAAGTCCCTGGGGATAGTGTGGGCTGGGGTGGCTAGGGGAGGTTCAAGGGCAACCCTGGTCACCTATCTGCCTGAGGGTGGGCCTGTGAACCCAGGGGTCATGCACTGACCCTACTCCCCCACTTGCTGTGTGGCAGTGAGTCCCTTCATCTCTCTGAGCTTCCATTTCTTCACCTGTACAGGGAGTGATTATCCTTAATTTGCAGAGTCATTGCAAGGATTAAACATGTTAATGAACAGGAAAGAGCTTGGAAGGCTGGAACTGCACCCTGTAGCTGTGGGTGATGTTGATTTCAGTGCTACCTCTGCTACTGGAAAGGGTACAGGGGAGCATAGAATGAATTGGAGGAGCCAGGAAGGCTTCTTGGAAGAGGTGGCATCTAACAGAGGAGTTGGCCAGGCAGAGGGGAAGGGGCAGAAGCATATATGCTGGGAGAGGGAATGGTACCTACAACATCATCAAGGCAAAAACATGTGCTCTGGGGTGTGGCAGGATCCTGTGTGGCTGGAGCATGGAGTCGGGGGGCCACAGGGCCAGAGGGTGAGGGCGGGGCATGGTTGGAGTTGAGGTGGGGAGGCAGGCGGCTACCTGATCTCCACCGTTCATGCACTGACTGGCTGAGCAGGTATTTTTGCAGCTCACAAGAAGGCTCAGGGGTGAGCACACACCAGAGACAAGATCCCGGCTCTCAGGCTGGAGGTGGCAGTAGGGAGTTAGTCCAGTGACCATAAGATCCTCAGGAGTCTGCAAAGGCGTCTGGCCTTTCTCCTGAAGGTGTGGGAGCCGTGGAAGGTTTCAAGCAGGGAGAGTGGCTGAGTCAGAGTTCTGTGTCAGGCAGAGATTGGAAATGATGGCCCCCAAATTGGATCTGGCAAGAGGCTGTATTTTCTTTGACCCCTGATAGTGATGGCCCAACTTCGTATAATTGGGACAGTTTCATAGGTAAATCCAAATGTTGGCCTGTCTTGGTCGCCTGGACTTGGATGCTCTGATCTTGCGTTTTGCTGGTGGTACTGCTGGCTGGAGGTGGGTGGGTGTGCTCTGGCTGCCTGCAGGCCGGATCCGCCCTGCTTCCTTTCCCTGCTGGCCCCTCGGGGCCCCTGTGTTTGCACCCTCATCTTCGATGATCTCTGTGACCTGAAGCAGGAGACTGGCCAGGAGCTGTCAATCTCTAGGGAGGGGAGGTGGGGGCTTGAACCAGGGGAGAGATGGGGGATGTGGAGAAGGGGCAGGTTCAGGTGAGAAGGATGCAGGGAGGCACACTGGCGGTTGCTTGCCCTGGAGTTGGGGTGGGGATGAGGGGGGTAGTCAGTGAGAATGTCCAAGGTGGGCACCTGGGAGGGCGAGCAGGCTTGGGGGAAGATGAATACCATGTTGGTCACTTTGTGAGATGCCCAGGTGTTATCTGGGTGGAGATGCCTGGAGGCAGCCAGCGGCCCAGGTCTGCAGCTCGGGATCCTTCTTACCCCCTCTCCCAGGCCCCAGGCTCTGCCACCCCCTTCCCTGAAGCTTTGCTGGCGGGGAGGGAGGGTGGGGTGGTGGCAGTGTTAGAATTGCTGAGACTGGCCGTTTTCCAAAAGGCCTACTCTGCCAGCCTCGGGGGTTGGGGGGGGCCCTGGGCTCCCCATTCTCCATGCTCTGATGAGCAGCTTAAAGGTAGGAAGGCCATAAATTAGTATTAGCTGCTGTGTCGCTGGCTCCTGGGTGATTAGCATTTTTATTGTTTTGTGGTGCTGAGGTTGGTCACACTTGGAGCCTGGGGAGAAGGCGAGGCCCTCCCGGGTGGCAGCTTGGGGCGGGGCCCGCGCTCCCTCTCCCAGCCCTCTCTCTGCGTTTGGTCTCTCAGGCCTGGGCGCTGGGCTGGTGGGGGGGAATCCTTCGCAGACCAGAGCAGGGTCTGTTCCCTGCAGAGCAGTCTCCTGCAGTGTGCCCAGCATGTCTTAAGCACTAGCCTCACACTTGAACTCATCCCAAAACAACCCTGCTGGGTCGGGATTGTTCTCTCTGCTTCCCAGACGAGGTGCAGAATTAGAGGCTCAGAGAGGTTACGTAGGGAAGCCAGGATCACACAGCCCTGAGTGTCCTCCTGGCTGCAGAGTGTGCACCTCCTCTGCACCATCTTGCTGCCCAGACCCCCTTTGCCCCTCCCTATAGTAGTCTTGGAATGCAGTCTGTTCTCAGCTGTCACCCACACTTGGCTCCCACCTCCTGCTAGGCTGCTGCCCCCCCACCCCCGAGCTCCTCCCTGGGTTTTTCAGCCCCCTTCCTCTGACCTGGCTCCCTGATCCCCATCCTTTCTCCTGTGGTTCCAGCACCTTCAAACACCTGTGGAAGCAGGTGGCCCAGAACCTGGACCGGTTCCGCACCTTCCCACGCCTGGCTGGAGGTAAGCCCCCCTCACCCCGCCTCCCCTGTGACCCGAGGGACCCCTCCCCTGGCTATCACAAAAGAGGAGGGAGGTAGAGGGGACACAGCCAGGAGTCAGATAGATGAACCATTTCAGCCACCGGCACTCCCCAGTAGAACTTTCTGTGGTAAGAGAAGTGTCCAGTACCTTCACTTTCCAATACGCAGCCACCAGCCACACGTGGCCGTTGAGCCCTTGAAGGGTGGCCTGCGTGACTGAGGAACTGCAGGTCTAGTTTTCTTTCATTTTAATTAAGTTAAATCTTAGTAGCCACTCGTGGCTGGTGGCTGCTGTGTTGGGCAGTGCAGCTCTAAGCTGAGGAGAGTGCAGGTGCAGAGACCAGAAGTGGGAATGAACTTGGATTGGAAGAAACAGAGCGAGGCCTGTGAGTAGGGAGGGAGGAGGCTGGTAGAAGACGGGCTGAGAGGTAGGCAGGGCTGGACCTTGTTGCCATATTAAAATTTTCCCACAGAGAAACAGTTTCATGGTCAAGGACATTTGGCATGTGTAGTGTTAAAGCAAAATGGATTCCTCCCCTGCAGGACTTCTCAGAGCCTTTAATGCTCTAATATGCGTTGCACATCAATCTCTGCCATGAAGTGTTTCCCACACTCACTGGGACACAGAAGCCCATTTCTGCAAAGACCCCAATGGACCAAGTGTTTTCTGGACCACATTTTGGGACTGTGCTGAGACCTAGAGGCAGGGAGGGCTATGGGACGTGACCAGCAGAGCTGGGACGTGTGCTTCAGCATTTTTCCCTGTGGGGTGAAGTGAGGTCCACCGGGAAGTCTGGATCCTGTGTCTGGACTGGTGGGAGCTCGGATAGGGGTGTCAGGGAAGGCGAGCGCTCCTCAGGGTCAGCTGTGTTACCACTTCCCAACCTGGAGCAGGTGACTTTGTCTCTCTGCCTCAGTTTTCTTGGCTTTAAATTGGGGATAGTAACGGGAGGTTGTTGTGAGGCTTCAGTTGGACAAAGCGCAGGGTACTCTGTCCACAGTTGGGCAGCTGCTAAGTGCTTCCAGCTGCTGTTAGCTGCTGCTTCCCACGGGGAAAGGAAACTGAGGCCAGGAGGGTGAAGTGACCTGCCTGAAGCTCCCTCCCACTGGGGAAATGGGGGAGTGGTTTTCACCATGGGTGGGGAGGAGGGGCCCAGCCCTGGCAGCCGAAATGGGGTGGGCTCCCCTCTCCTTCATGGGCGAGGGCTCGGGAGAACCCCACAAAAAGCTGTGCCCACTTCTGGGAATGGACTGGCTCTTGGGGGCCTTGGTTCTCATCCGTCCTCTGCCTTTACATTGGATAGTTTCGGTTTTTCCATCCGTGTAATGGGGCAGTTGGACCTGATCACCTCTGATGTCCTTCACCCCTCCCTGGTCTCAGTTTCCTCATCTGCGGAGTGGGAGAACGGCCTGGCCTCGGGTCTCTGGGGTGTCAGCTGGCGCTCACTCTGAGCCTTCTCCCTCTCTGGTCTGCTCCATGCTAGGGCTGGTCCTGGGCCATGGATGGCGCAGGTGGTGCTTTGGGCCCCTGGGCTCCCCTGGTCATTTCCCCACCCCTGGCCCCTGTAGAGTGCGGCGGAAAGAACTTCCACTTCGTGCACCGCTCGGCGGAGGTGGACAGCGTGGTGAGCGGGACCCTGCGCTCAGCCTTTGAGTACGGCGGCCAGAAGTGCTCCGCCTGCTCGCGCCTCTACGTGCCACACTCGCTGTGGCCGCAGATCAAAAGGCGGCTGCTGGAGGAGCACGGCCGGATCAAAGTGGGCGACGTGAGTGGTGCTGTCACCCCCCGCCGTGGCCCAGCGGGGGGCTGATGGGATTGGGTCCCCGGGAGGCTCTTCTGCAGCCATGGCTGGGGTGTGCGGGGAGGGGCCTCCCTTTGTCTCGGCCTGCAGCGACTCATCTCTTCTGGCGCCTCCCTTGCCTCTAGCCTGCAGAGGATTTTGGGACCTTCTTCTCTGCAGTGATTGATGCCAAGGTATGGGGTGGGCGTTCCCGGCAGGGGGCAAGCCCCGGACTGGGTGGGAGAGGGAGGAAGAGATATGGGGGACCCTGACCCCGGGGATGACCCAGCCCCACTGCTTTGATCAAGGCAGCTCAGCAGCCACACATGCACACCCAGCTTCAGAAAGGGCAGGATTAGCCATAGCCAGAGAAGAGCTCGTCTTGTGCCCACCCTGGAAGCAGGCTCAGCGAGCTCCTCAGGGCCTTTGCGTGTGCACAGGTGGAAGCCCAAGGACACATGTGCGCATGTCCACGTGTATTCATGAACGTGTTCACATAGAGCTCTGTGTGGCCACACCTCTAGACCTTTCCATATAAACACATACATCTCCATTTGCACATCACACACATGCCTGTGTAAAGAAGTCCACCCACACACATGTACACGTGGAAGGCATAGAGATCCCTTCATGCTTAAACAAAGACATGTGACCATGCACATGCCTATATATGCACTGATTGGCATGTGTCTATGTTTATATGCAAGTGCACCTATAGTACTAGCACACATACACGTGCGTGCGTGCACATACACACACACACACACAGACACACAGTGTGCATGTCTGTCCTTGTCTTCGCTGTGACTCAGCCAGACCCTGGCTTTTGCCCTTGGTGTCCCCTCCCCCAGTCCCTGTTTCAGGAGTTGGGCCCTTCAGGTACAGGTGTTTTGGGGTGAGTATGTTGCGGGGGCTGCCTCTGGGCTGCCCTCCCAGCACCTTTGACCTCCCTCCTCCCTGCCCACCCCAGTCCTTTGGCCGTATCAAGAAGTGGCTGGAGCATGCGCGCTCCTCGCCCAGCCTCACCATCCTGGCCGGGGGCGAGTGTGATGACTCCGTGGGCTACTTTGTGGAACCCTGCATCGTGGAGAGCAAGGACCCTCAGGAGCCCATCATGAAGGAGGTGACCAGGGCGGGCAGCCTGGGCCCAGAGGGGGACAGTCCCACCAGAGCATAGCACACACACAGGCCACTGGCATGGCATGTTTTCCTGGAGACATGCTCCCATTTTGCAGATGAGGCTCTAAAGGGAGGCCCTCAAAGGGAATGAATGCCTCCTACCAGGAGAGAGCGGAGTCAGGTGTTCAGCTCAGGCTGCCTGACTCTAGATCTAGGGCTGTGTCCTTGACCCTGGCTGAGGTCCGAGCGCTTCCGCTGCCCACAGCAACCACGGTCACCACAGCAATCATAATGGCTCACCTTGACAGACTCTTACTGTGGGCCAGCCTGGCTGAGCACTTGGCTGAGATGAGGTGGGCGTTACTGTTCCCATTTTACAAATGAGAAACTGAGGTCAAGGCACTTGCCCAAGTTGACAGTGCAGGGCTGCAGTCTGCCCGAGAAGAAGATCTTCCCCAGCCCGTTGGTGGCAGAGGGAACCACAAACCCTCCTGGAGAGAATGGTATCTCTGGGCAGTTCTCGTGTCAGCTGCTGCCGGAAGCCTCTGGGACCTGGACCCTTTGTCCTCCGGGTGTGGGTTTGGCAGGGAGAGGCAGAACATGTTTGCATCTTTTGCCAGCTTGCGGTGGGGTGGACAGGGCAGGGAGCTGGGCACCTTGCTGTCCTGGAGGGAACCCAGGAGGAGGCAGCACCTGACCCTTTTTGCAGATACTGAAGTATGGACTGAGGCCCAGGGACTGGGAAGAGGAGAGTCAGAGCAGGGGCACTGGGAGGGCTCATGGCCCTGGCCCCGTGGAGGGCCTGACACGGGGACCTCTCTCCTAGGAGATCTTCGGGCCTGTACTGACTGTGTACGTCTACCCGGATGATAAGTACAAGGAGACGCTGCAGCTGGTTGACAGCACCACCAGCTACGGCCTCACAGGGGCAGTGTTCTCCAAGGATAAGTGAGTGGCCAGGCCGCAGCCCTGGTGCTGTGCTCTGGGTGTCCTGTCCCTGCCGGCTCTTGCCCCATCCCCACCTCCTGGACGTGGCTCCCAGTAATAATGCCGCCCCCACCTCCTCTTTGTCCACTCCCCTCAGCCCAGGCAGGCAGCCAGGGCTCCCCACGTGGGCCCACAGCAGCAGCAGGCTCTTTGTTGCCAGTACTGGTGCCAGGGCGCCACTGGGCACCCGTGAATCTGAACCACTATGGGCAGGGCTGGGAATTGGTGCTTTTGACCAGCTCTGTGAGATCTGATGGGACCCCGCTGAGCGAGGTGATTGTCCCCTGCTGCAGAGCAGGGCAGGCCAGGGGCTGCAGAGGCAGGATTCGAACCTGGGTCCCGTGAGGCTAAACTTGAGGCTTCTCCTCTCCCTTCCTCCGTGGCACTGGTTGCCCCCACATCTGCCTCTATGAGAGAGTAGAGAGGGGCTTGGAGAGACAGGCAGGGTGGGAGCTTGGGGGCTGGGATTTCCCCTGCTCCTGAGGGTCTGTCTTGGACCAAGACAGACCACTCCCTTGAACTCTGCAGTGACCCCACGATGAGGCATGCTAAGCCCCTCCCCAGGGGAGAAGCTGGGCTCAGAGACAGGTTCACCTGACCGAAGGTCCACAGCCAACAGCTGGCCAGCATCCCTCTTCCCTGACTCGGCCTCGTGCTGAACCTGGAAAGCCAGTGTGGGCTGGAGCGGGGGCTGGAGGGAGATGAGCTGGTTGCTCTCTCACCACTGCCCTGCTTTGTAGGGATGTCGTGCAGGAGGCCACAAAGGTGCTCAGGAATGCTGCCGGCAACTTCTACATCAACGACAAGTCCACCGGCTCGGTCGTGGGCCAGCAGCCCTTTGGGGGGGCCCGAGCCTCTGGTGAGTGGGTCCCCTTTCCCATAGGGGAGCCGAGTTCCTGGTGCAAGACCCTAGATGCTGCATCTGAGCAAGTCACTGCCCCCGTGCCTCAGTTTCCTCCTCTGTAAAATAGGAAGACTGGGGGACTGGGGCTACACGTACATGCAGTGAGCCCCACTCGGGCCTCCACCGTCCACCTGTCTGTCCATGCAGGTTGCCAACCTCACTGCACAGGGCCTTCTCCAGCCCCTCTACCCCTCCTTCATGGACAGCTGCCTTTCTAGAGCCCGGGCTTGACACCCTTCCTACCACTGTATTCTGGCCTCTCACACGCCTCAGGCTCTGGTTTGAGATGGTGCTGGAGTAACAGGAAGGACACCATTTACTGAGCACATATTGTGGGCCAAGCAAATGTGCTAGCTCAGGCTCCTTTCAGCACACTTGTGAACAAAGGGACCCATTCTTCCCATTTTACAGAGGAGGAAACTGAGGCACAGGGCAGTGACTTGCTCAAGGCCTGAACTTGTCTGACTTGACTATAAATCAGAAGTTCCCGTGATGCCCTCTTCAGTTTTGATACTGAACTCTGGCTCACAGAACCCAGGGGAGGCATACTTACTATTACCTATGTATTCAGAGGGTATTTTAAAGGATACAGATGAGGCTGGGTGCAGTGGCTCTCACACCTGTAATCCCAGCACTTTGGGAAGTGAAGAGATCGAGACCATCCTGGCCAACATGGTGAAACCCCATCTCTATGAAAAATAAAAAAGTTAGCTGGGCGGTGGCGGGTGCCTGTAATCCCAGATACTCGGGAGGCTGAGGCAGGAGAATCACTTGAACCCGCGAGGTGGAGGTTGCGGTGAGCTGAGATTGCGCCATTGCACTCTAACCTGGTGATAGAGTGAGACTCTATCGCAAAAAAAAAAAAAAAGAAAGAAAACGCACAGCTAAACAGCCAGATGTGCAGACACACAGGGCAAAGACTGGAAGGGTCCCCAGCACGGAGCCTCCGTCCCCCTGGAGTTTGGGCTATGCCACCCCCTTGGCATGTGGCTGTGTTCACCAATCCGGAAGCTCTCCTGACACTGTCCTTTTGGGTTTTCATGGAGGCTTCATTACACAGATACAGTTGATTCAGTCATTGGCCATTGGGGGTCAACTCAACCTCCAACCCCTCTGCTCTCCCCGGGTCTGAAGCGTCCAAGCCTCTAATCACAGGGTTGGTTCCTTTGCCAACCAGCCCCATCCTGCAAGAGCCCTCATTAGCATAAACTCATGCGTGATTAAAGGGGCTTGTTAAGAATAACAGAAGACGATCCTTTCACCCCCGTCACTCAGGAAATCCCAAGAGCTTCTGGAGCTCTGGCTAGGAACCAGGGATGAATCCCAGATATGTACTTGCTATGGCACCCCAGGACCATGCGAGGTCTCTACCTCTCAGTCCAGTGCTCTCTCCATGTCGCACCCTGCCTCCTAGACATCCTTGCATTCCAACAAGGATGCAAGACTGGGAGCAAGGTTGTCTGGGAGGCAGGGCGTGACGTGGAGAGAGCAGCGGAGGCTCCCCAGCAGACTGGAGACTGGAGGCAGGGTCTCCCATCCATCCCTGACTCCGCATGCCCCAAGCTTGGCAGCAGGCCCGCTGCTGGCCGCCCACGCTGCTGGCCCGTTGATTCCATCACTTCTCCCCTTCTGCCCAGGCTGTTGTGTTTTTTCAGAGGAAAACAGAATGTCTTTTCCACAGGAACCAATGACAAGCCAGGGGGCCCGCACTACATCCTGCGCTGGACGTCGCCCCAGGTCATCAAGGAGACGCATAAACCCCTGGGGGACTGGGGCTATGCGTACATGCGGTGAGCCGCTTGGACCTCCACTGTCCACCTGTCTGTCCAGGCGACCGACCTCGCTGCACAGGCCCCTCTCCAGCCCCTCCACCCCTTCCTTCTTCATGGACAGCTGCCTTTCTAGAGCCTGGGCTTGACCCCCTTCCTACTACTGTATTCTGGCCTCTCCCACGCCTCAGGCTCTGGTTTGAGACTGTGTTGGGGAGGAACAGGGCCACTCCCCCTTATCCCATCGGCCATGTGGGAGATATGACCCTGGCGCATGGCAGGTTCTCCTTCTTCCCTCCCCTGGGCCCAGTGGCTCAGGGAACTGGGGAAAGGAGATGGAGCAGCTCTCAGGATCCTTTGGGAAAAAGGAGGCAGCTCTGGGCCCCTTGGCAAACCTCACCACTCACAGAGGCTCCTGGCCTTGATCCTGGGTCCTCCAGGTGTCCAGGGTGAAGTGTAACCCAGGCTGACTGTGGGGCACAGAGAGCATCAGCTGGCCTTGCCCTCTCTGGTCTGGGCTGCCTACCTTCCTCACTGTGTCTTTGCCCAGACCCACCTGGGCCAGGAGGCCCCTGTACCCAGCCACTCGCCTTAGATGCTGGCATGCCTTTCTCCAGGTGCCTGTGTTCCACCGAGGCTCATGTGATTCCTGGTTCGTGCCACATGGTGGGGCTGGGGGCCCACTGGAGGCCACCTGCCAAGGCGTGGGATGGGGCAGTTCTGCCGGTTTGGGCTGTGATTCTGGAAAATTTTGTATGGGTCTCAGATCCTCAGGCCCTACCTCTAGAGACCTCCACTCCTAGAACCAATCTCAGAGTCTGGGATTTCCCTACAGGAGCTCAGCCACCACTGTGACATGGAGACACAGGCTGAGTCAGACACTGCCCCTCTCTTCTCCCAGCCCCCAGAGGCCTGGACTTGGGTTTGCCAGCCTGGGCCCAGGATGCTGCCTGTAGAATCCTCTTCCTCTGCGTGGGAGTGGCTCTGTGTGGACCAATCCGTCATTGACCCATTCTTTTTTTGATGCAGCCAATCGGTGGCCACGATTCCTCCCACAAATGACTCCTGGTTGGATTCTGAGTGGTCAGGGATTTATAAAGCATGACTTTCAAGGATGGTTTTTAGGGGACTGTGAAAGTGTTGGGTGGTCCTCCAGGATGGCTGCATGGGGCTCCCCCGCCCCCAGAGCTGGTGTGGCCATTCCCCAAGTGCCACTGGCGGGTGCTGGTGCCACCTGGGCCAGGTGTAGGTTCTGCGTCTTTCCAGGATCTATGTCATTTCCCATGAGGGGCCAGGGCAGGTGGCTGGGGGGACATGGGCTGGAGTATTCTCAGTTCTACTGGTTCTACACTGTGTGGTGGCAATGGGATTTGCTCTGATGCCACCCAATAAAATGCCTGTTACTTAATCAAAGTGGTCGATGGTCTTTCTGGAGGGGATGGTGGGGGCAGCCAACATCTTCTAAGTCTGGTGACCTTGCCAGTGTGTCGCCAGGTCATGGGCACAGTGCTCTCAGTGTGACAGAGGAACAGTAGGTGCTGATGTTTGAAATCCCCTGCTGGGTTCACATCCTGCTCACTGCCTCCTGGCCAGATGATCGCCACAAAGTTATGTAACCTCTCTGACCTTCCATCTCATGAGGACTCACACTGCCACACCATGGGTCCTCATGAGAATTGAATGAGTTAATACATACACATGCTTAGAATAGTACCAGACACATAATGATTAAAACGTTTACCCGTAAGGCTAGGTGTGGTGGCCCACGCCTGTAATCCCAGCACTCTGGGAGGCTGAGATGGGTGGATAACTTGAAGCCTGGAGTTCAAGACCAGCCTGTCCAATATGGTAAAACCCCATCTCTAGTAAAAATACAAAAATTAGCCAGGCATGCTGGCGTGCACCTGTAATCCCAGCTCCTCAGGGAGGCTGAGGCAGGAGAATTGCTTGAACCTGGGAAGCAGAGGTTGCAGTGAGCTGACATTCCGGGTGTTTCTGTGAAGGTGTATTTGGATGAGATTAACATTTAATTCAGTGGAGTCTTAAAAGTAAAAAGCAAGGCAGGTGACGGTTTGTCCTGTGGTGGGCATGGTCTAATCAGCTGAAGATCTTAATAGAGTGAAGAATGAGCTCTCCACGCAGGAAGGAGTTCTGCCAGGAGATTACCCTTGGACGGAAGAGCTGCCTCTCTTCCCTGGGCCTCCAGCCTGCTGGGCTGCTTTGCAGACTTTGGACTTAGTAAGCCTCCATAATCGCATGAGCCAATTCTTTTTTTTTTTTTTTAACAGCATTTTATTTTATTTATTTATTTTTTAAATTTATTTATTTTACTTTAGGTGCATACGACATCTGGCATTTCTCCCCATGTTATCCCTCCACACCCTCCCCTCCCTCCCCACCCCTCACTGTCTCTCCCCTACCCCTCCCAACTGCCCCCAGTGTGTGATGTTCCTCTCCCTGAGTCCACGTGTTCTCGTTGTTCAACACCCACCTATGAGTGAGAACATACAGCGTTTGGCTTTCTGTTCTTGGGTCAGTTTGCTGAGAATGATGGTTTCCAGATTCACCCAAGTCCCTACAAAGGACACGAACTTCAGCCAATTCTTTAAACCTCTCTCTTGCTCCTGTTCTGTGTCTCTGGAGGACCCTGATGAATATGTTTGAAGAACTTGTATGGTTCCTTACAACAGCCTTAGGAAGGAAATTCTGCCATGCTCCCATTTTGCAGATAAGGAAATTTAGGTACAGAGGTCAGGGGAACTTCCTGGGGGTATAGTATTGCTGAGACGTAAACCCTGGTCTGTCTAATTTCAAAGCCCGTTCTCTCTCCTTCACCCAGATGCCCACAGCTGGTGCTGGGCTGCCTTGGAAAGACGAATGGCCGAGGGGAGCCACTGTGGCCAGTTAGCTTGAGCCCAGGTCTGTGCCTGGCCCGTGCAGGCCAGCTGACTTGTGGAGCGGGGAAGATGTGACCTGGCCTGTCCCCACCTGTGCATGATGTAAAAGGGGCTGTTTTATAAGCCACACTGACACCTCCAGGGACAACAGGCAACACCCAGGGTGACCTAGGCTGGAGCACCGAAGCGAATGGTGGCAACCGCATGTAGCGTCGAGGGACCGGCAGGCTGTTAATGTGTTTGAACCCGTGGTGTGACTTGTTCGAGATCACACTGAGACAGAGGTGGCTAATTACTAAGTGCTTTACCCGCCTGGTTGCTTAGAGTCTTGGCAGCGACCTTACCAGGTAACTGGCCGGGCTCATGGAGGTTGGAGGCAGAATGACTAGTGCAAGGTCATGCAGCTGGTTAGGAGGAAGACGGGGGCTTGCCCCCGGGTCTGTGGGTACCCGCGGCCCATGTTCCTCGCCACCTGCTCCATCGGGCCCCTGCCTTCCAAGCTTCTGCTCTCCCACAGTTATTTTATCCATCCCTCCCCAACCTGCCACCTGTGCCTCCTTTTGAACTAGGGGTGACTCAAAGCTGTGCTCACCCTGTTCCCTCTCCTCTCCCTCATACCCTAGACTTGGGGCTGGTGGCTCTTGAGGGCCCAGGGCCTGCTCAGGGACCTGAGGCTTCTTTGCATGGTCACCACAATAAGTCCACATTTCTGCGGTGGCCCAAGGAGCCCCTTCATTTCCCTGCTGTGGACAGGGGCCCAGCCGCAGCCCTGGGCTTGGAGCATGAACCATTTGACTGAGGCCGGATGGCCCTGCCACCGCTGTCCCACAGGCTGCCGGTGGAGCATGCCCTCTAAGGAAATGAGGGGCCACCTGTGCTGGCTGCAGGACACCAGGCTGACCAGGAGCTCCTGGGTGGCGGGGGTGGGGGGTGGTCAGAGGAAGCGGCAGGAGGCAGACCCATTCTCTCCAGGGAGTCTTCATTTCCACTAATTCATCCCCCCCACCAAATTCATTGTCTTATTTCCTGGATGTTCTGTTTAGGGGCCAGAGAAGTAAATAACAAGAGCCACCATTGCTTGATTGCAGGCTGCGTGCCAGGCATTGGGCTAAATGCTTTGGACATCATGACCTCCGATCCCCACGGCAGCCCCATAAAGCAGCTGCTGTTACTCCCATTTTACAGAGGAGGACAACGGTGGCACCGATCGGTGAAGTAACTCACATGCCAGGAGGAAATCAGCAAACTGGGTTTCAGTCCCACATCTCTGACTCCCAAGACCCTGGCCACAACCACCACTGTCCGGTGCCCTGGAGCTGGACAGGTGCTGGGCTCAAACCCCAGCCTTAGCCCTTCTTCCTGTGCCCTGACCGCCCGGCTTCAGATTTCTCCAGGAGCTGAGGACCAAATGAAATATTTAAAAACAAAATGCTGCATCCCATGCCCTGCCAGGATGAGATGCCCAATCAGTGTGAACTTTTAATTTTCAACCTCAATACTTCTTCATTCTAGATATGTGAGTTCCCAGGAAAGGAGAAGCCAGGTTTAACTGAGCACCTATTAATAGGCCAATTATTCCTACGAATTCTCTTGGACCACACTGGTCTGTGAAATAGTATTTTAGCCCCATTTCACAGATGACGACTGAGGCTTACGGAGGTGAGGAGAGACCTGCTTAGTAAGGGGCAGGGGCAAAAGCAGAACTTGTTTCTGATGACCACACCAGCAATCCCTTGTCCTTGTCCCTCGCAGGAATCCGTTCTTCCAGGTTGTCTGTGCATGGGCGGGAGGAGGCACTGCTGCTGTCATGGCTCTGAACACAACCAGCCAGCCTTGTCCTTCTGTGCCCAGGTGGCTGCCAGCCACCCTGGATGATGGAGCAGGTACCACATGCCCCTTGGTCACCCAAAGTAGAGCAGAAGGCTGTTCGAGGCCTCTGCAGTGCTTCCCTCAGCTCTGTGTGCCCACGCAGTTGCCCTCAGCCCCTGAGCATCTGGTCCACAGAGGCACTGTTGGGCACCTGCTCTAGGATATGCATCGGGGCAGGCATCACTGGGAGAGTGAGGCTCAGCCAGGGAAATGCCTGGAAGGGGCCACACAGCAAGTGCAGAGCCACAAACTGGAACCCCAGTGAGTCAGATCGGAGTCTTAGAGTCGAGAGCCACAGAGTCATAGACCCCACCTTTACTGGGGCTAAAATTGAGGGTCCCGGCTGGGTGCAGTGGTTCACGCCTCTCATTCCAGCACTTTGGGAGGCTGACATGGGAGGATCACTTGAGGTTGGGAGTTTGAGACCAGCCTGACCAACATAGTGAAACCCCATTTCTACTAAAATACAGAAATTATCCAGGTATGGTGGCACATGCCTGTGGTCCCAGCTACTCAGGAGGCTGAGGCAGGAGACTCACTTGAAGCCAGGAGGCGGAGGTTTCAGTGAGCCAAGATTGCACCACTGCACTCCAGCCTGGGCAACAGAGTGAGACTCTGACTCAAAAAAAAAATGATAAATGCAAATTTACATTATTAAATTCTCAGCACTTTGGGAGGCCAAGGTGGGTGGATCACCTGAGATCAGGAGTTGAAGACCAGCCTGGCCAACATGGTGAAACCCCATCTCTACTAAAAATACAAAAATTAACTGGGCATGGTGGTGTGCGCCTGTAATCCCAGCCACACAAGAGACTGAGGCAGGAGAATCACTTGAACCCAGGAGGTGGGAAAAAAGTCAATTCCCAGCGACTTTGGACAAGCCACTTAACCTCCTGAGCTCTGGTTTCTTCATCTGTACAATGGGGATAAAAGGTCCTTCATAGAATTCTGATGAGCAGATGCAGTGCTGTTTGAAAGCATTGCAGAGGCTCCATAAAAGCTGATTCCCTTCCTTTAGGCTTTAGTTACTATTACCCTGTTGGCTCTTATTGAGCTTGTGGTCATTTAAGGCCTCCAGCTCTTTTTCTGGTTGAGAGGCAGCCTGTTCAACGTCACCCAACAAAGTTTGGTGAGGAGGCTTGAGTGGATCCCTGGGTACAAAAGGGTATCCCAACCACAGCAGGGTCCCTTCCTCAGGTCTTAGCTGACCCCTGACTTCCTGGCTTTAGGAGCCCACACCACTCCACTCCTTGGACTTCCTGTCTCATTGGAGTCAGGTGAGAAGTGCTGATGAGGCTGGGTCCTCTGAGACCCGGCTTTGAGGCCTTCCCAGCAACCCTCCTCCAAGGTGCTTCTGAACCAAACAGGTTGGCTTAGGGGCTGCCCATCTCCCAGACCTGTCCTGGGGTGGCCCTGCGTGCCCACCCCCTGCCCATCATAAGCCAGACTGGAGGTGGGTTTCTAGTGGCCCAGTTTTGTCCTGGAGTATGGAGTGCTGACGAGAAAGAGAGAGAGGGAATGGTGGGTGGAGAAGGAGGAAGAGAGAGAGGGAATGGTAGGTGGGGAAGGAGGAAGAGAGAGGGAATGGTGGGTGGGGAAGGAGGAAGAGAGAGAGGGAATGGTGGGTGGGGAAGGAGGAAGAGAGAGAGGGAATGGTGGGTGGGGAAGGAGGAAGAGAGAGAGGGAATGGTAGGTGGGGAAGGAGGAAGAGAGAGGGAATGGTGGGTGGGGAAGGAGGAAGAGAGAGAGGGAATGGTGGGTGGGGAAGGAGGAAGAGAGAGAGGGAATGGTGGGTGGGGAAGGAGGAAGAGAGAGGGAATGGTAGGTGGGGAAGGAGGAAGAGAGAGGGAATGGTAGGTGGGGAAGTAGGAAGAGAGAGGGAATGGTGGGTGGGGAAGGAGGAAGAGAGAGAGGGAATGGTGGGTGGGGAAGGAGGAAGAGAGAGAGGGAATGGTGGGTGGGGAAGGAGGAAGAGAGAGAGGGAATGGTGGGTGGGGAAGGAGGAAGAGAGAGAGGGAATGGTGGGTGGGAAGGAGGAGACAGGAGCGAATAGAGAGACTTGCAAGTAGAGAGGCAGAGACAGATGAGAGGGTCAGGTGGGAGCCGCAGCTGAAGCATCCCCCAGTCCCTAGGGACAGGCCCCTCTTGGAGGCTTCCGCTGTGCCCCAGCCCCCATCCAACCACAGGGCAGGGGGAGGAAGGACGTTCAAAGCAGCCCCTTTCAGCTGACATGCTCATTTCCTTTCTGTGAGCCCTAGGGTAAGCAGATGCCAAGGCAAATGGGCAGCTCCTGGCTGGCTGTTTCCATGGCTCACCCCTCTCTCCTTCCCCTGTGTACTTTGCATAAGTGTGTCACGGCTGTTCATCACCTTGGCAGCCACACAGTATGAGCACGGGGACCACAGGCCCTGGACCAGGCGGTGAGGGTGATGGCTGGGGCTGGCCCGTGCTGGGTCCAGCCACACTGGCGCATGTGCTATGTGTGCGGCCCTGAAGGAGAATCCCAGTGACATTCCCAGGCCTTCCCATGGCATTCCCAGACATCTGTCCTCAGGGAAGCTGGTGCTCTGGACAGTGTCCGCTTGCCCCTCCTAGATAATGTCAGGGCCTGAGGGGGCCTTGGAGATCATCTCAGCCCAGAGTTCTCAGATAAGCCTCAAGGGCTGGCAACGCCCTGGATGTGGGTGCATGGCTGCGTTTGTTGGGGGTGTGTTGGTGTGCAGGGCTTCCATCAGAATCTCAAAAGGACGCTTGTCCGCAATCCATTAAGAAGCACTTAGTCCATTTTACAGATGGGGAGGGTGAGGCCCAGAGAATGCAAGTGACTTGCTCAAAAGCAGCGTCGCAGGTCGCGGTGGAGCTGGACCAGGACTTTGACTCTGTCTTCAGAGACACCATCTATCCATAGTAACAGCCCACGCTAAAAGCTCTCCCTGTCAGTGGGACCCCCATTATTTCTTCCTCGTTGGAGTCCCTGAGTCTCCACCACTCTCATTAGCCCCCATTAGGGTCTTGGGTTGTTCCAATCTGCATACTTGCTGTGTGCTTTTGAATAAGTTACTCGTCCTCTCTGAACCTCAATCTCCTCTCTTCTGCAAAATGGGGAGATAGTAGCACCTTAAAAGGTAGAATAGGCCAGGTGCAGTGGCTCATGCCTGTAATCCCAGCACTCTGGGAGGCCAAGGTGGGTGGATCACTTGAGGTCAGGAGTTCAAGACCAGCCTGGCTAACATGGAGAAACCCCATCTCTACTAAAAATACAAAAATCAGCTGGGTGTGGTGGCACACACCTGTAATCCCAGCTACTTAGGAGGCTGAGGCAGGAGACTCGCTTGAACCCAGGAGACGGGGGTTACAGTGAGCTGAGATCGTGCCACTGCACTCCTGCCTGTGTGACAGAGCAAGACTCCATCTCAAAAAAAATCAAATCAAAACAAAACAAAACAAAAAGTAAACAAAAAGCGGTAGAATAAAACAGGATGGCAGAGCATGGCGAGGGCTCAGCGCAGCGCCCAGCAGATATGAGTCCTTGAATCATGTTAACGACAGAAATTGCTCGTGCTCACTGTCACCCTCATTGTCCCATGTTTCACGGCACAGACCCTGCCTCCCCCAAGGAGCTCTTGGCTGGTCGGCGCTTCCTTCGTCTTTAGCCCATCCTGGTGGCATCACCCGCTGTCCTGATGTACTTTTGATTGACTTCATTAGAGCAGAGGGCTCAAATCCCAGCCTTAGCCCCTTGTTCCAGAAAGAAATCTGCCTTTCTGGACTTGGCCCAGAAAGAACTTGGTCCTGAAAGTCAATCTGCCTTTCTGGACTTGGGTGACTGCCTCTCTCCGGGCCTCAGTTTCCCTATCTGTACAATGGGTAGGCTTGCGGGTCTCTGTAGGCTCTCTTGGCTCTGACACTATACATCACACTGTGGATGGGCCTGCTTCCCCGCTGTCTTCCAGCATGCACTGCCCTCACCAGGGCCCTGGTTTCTGTCTCCGGATGTTAAACCCTGCCACACAGTGGGCTCAGCCAGTGCCCACTGGATGGACCGCTTGCCCAGGCATTCTTGTCCTCTACCAGCCTCCCTGTCCCAAAACCTGAGATTGGGGCTCTGGACCGACTGACACGGAGGCAGATAAAGTCAGTGCAAAGAGGGCCTCCCCACTCTATAGAGGAGGAAACTGAGACCCAGAGAAGGGAGAGTCAGACCCAGAGCCCACACGTCCAAACACTCCATGCAGCGTGCTTCCTTTTGTTTTATGCGTCCCCAGCTCCCATCCACTGGTTTACCCAGGCCCAGAGAGGGGCAGGGACAGGCCCAGATCACACAGCCAATTGTGCCTCTTCCTGTAGTACCAGGAGGCCTCCCGCTGTTGTCTTACAGGCCCACGGGACGACTCCGCCCCAGGAGTGGTCGGGGCAGGAAAAGGGGTGCCCTGAGATCAGCGCTACATCCTGGCGTTCCCAGTTAACTTAGATACTCTATCTCTCTGCCATCCCCTTACCCCTAAGCTTTGCCAAATAATGTGGCTTTTCTGGAAGTCTCCAGAACATCCCAGGGCCTCCCAGCTCCCAGCATCTTTATTCCCCGATTCAGAACAGACATGTGCAGTCATATGTGGCTTCTTGTGGCTGTACCGGGAATGGATCCTTCCCCAGCACCTGGGGCGGGACCTGTGTTGAGGGAGGGCAGCGCCATCCCTGAACCCCCATGGTGGGAGGCGCAGTGACAGCTTCTGTGGGCAGAACACACTCAGCACGGGGGCTAGGAGCTTGGGCAGCCTGGATTTGCATTCTGGCTTCACCACCGAGTAGCTTTGTGACTTTTGGAAAGTTGCTTAGCTTCTCTGAGCCTCAGTTTCCTAATCTTCAAAATGGGAATAAAAATGGTTACTTTGAAGGGGAGTTGTAAGAATTAAATGCTAATGCAAATCGATTAAATGACAATGCATATAAAATGCTTGGCACGATGCCTGGAGTTTAGTAGACTCTGGGTGCACTTAATACACACCAGGTGTGGTGACTCAGACCTGTCATCCCAGCACTTTAGCAGGCAGAGGAGGGAGGACCACTTGAGGCCAGGAGTTCATGACCATCCTGGGCAACATAAAGAGACCCCGTCTCTACAAAAAATTTAAAAACTTAGCTGGGTGTGGCAGCACGTGCCTGTAGTCCTAGCTACTCGGGAGGCTGAGGTGGGAGGATCGCTTGAGCCCAGAAGGTCGAGGCTGCAGTGAGTTTTGATTACGCCACTACACTCCAGCCTGGGTGACAGAGTGAGACCCTGTCTCAAAAACAGAAACAACAAATCACACTCCGGGAAAGGTGCTATTTGTTGTTATGACCCACTCATAACCCCTAGGTATTTGGCAGGGTGGGTGTCTATGGTCTTGGGAGGTCACTAGAATGTTACCCCAGGAAGATCCTCCAGGGACCCAGATCCAAGGAGGCCAGTGTGGCTGTGGTTTGTGGCACATGCCGCAGGAGAGACCAGGCTGGAAAGGCTGGGAAAGGGAGGATGAGTGACCTGGGGCCAGGCTGGGGAGGCCTCAAATGCCAGGACAAGGAGCTCAGATTTGATCCAGCTGGTGACGGGGGGGTGGGGTATTAGAGCAGAGGAGGGATGAACTGAGAGCTGTGGTTTGGGGTTTTAAACAGACAGCACGGGGCAGATGGAGAGGTGCAGAAAGTGGGTGAGGAGGGTCTGCAGGGGGTGTGGCGTGGAAAGGGGGAGGGCATGGAGAGAATCCGTGGGGTAGTGGAGAGTCAGCGCTGGGGCTTTGGGCCAGCTGACATGGAGGCAGACAAGGGCAGTGCACGGGGTTTTTAATCACCTCTTTGTACCTTGAAGCCTCTGCCCATCAGAACCCTGGAGCCCAGCAGGCAGGTACGTGCCTGTGACCGACCCATTCCAGCTGAGTGGTGTGTGGCTGGTCCCCTAAGTCTCGGCCACCTGTTGTTAGGGCTGGAAAGGAACAAAACAGCTGTAAGTGGACAAGGGTCTCTGATTCAAATGGGTCCCTAGTTCACTGGAGCCACCTCCCCACCTGTGACTCCTTGCGGGTATTCGCCTTTGAATTTAGGAATTTCCAACTTTCTGTTTTGCCAACAACCCTGCTCTTTGGCGTGGGGTCTGAGGGTTGGGACCCAGAGAGGGTGTTGCTAGGCTGACAATGGCAGCCTTCAGAGGGAGCGAGACCACCCCGCCACTCCTTCCCCCATCCTCTTTGTCACGGCTGTTTTGTTTTTTTTAATCGAAAGCTCTAACTTTGTGATGTAATGAGGTGAGGTGTGGCGATGAAGGACCCAGCCGTGGCGTCAGACCACGTGGTTTGAATCTCAGCTCTGCTAGTCATGCAGCTGGAGCTGCATTTCTTCATTTCTCAGCGCCTTCATTTCTTCATCTCTGAAATGGGGTTAGTAATAGTCTCGGTTACTGTGAGCCTTAGATGAGATGATGAGCAGCAAATGATGCCTGGTTCTTACTGACAACGGCTACCACTTTCTGAACACCTATACATCACGACATGCCTGGCCTGACTTGGCTGGGCTCTAGAGCTTGGGTGCTTTTGGCCACACTACTCTGTCTCCCGACAGCACCTATGTCCTTTGCTCCTCAACTATTTGAAATGTCAGGAAGACGAGACTTTGTCCTTGGTCAAGTGGCAGAAGGCTAGGGTGTGGCCAAGTTATCAGAATGCTTCCTCTCTTTCCAAATAGGGTTTCCCTAGACCACCTAGCCCCACGGTGCTCTAAGAAAGAATCATCGTAATTCCAGCCTCCTTTCCTCCCCCTGGGCCCCCAAACCTCTCCATCTGCTCCAGGTGCCCCGCAGTCAGTGGCAGGACCATCGCTATGTAAATGTCTGTGCAAATGCACTGTCATCAAGCACCAGTTCTCCAGCGAGGCAGGGCTACCTCCTGACACCATCACTTCCCAGCCATGGGGTCCAGGGCAAGGACCGTCTGCTTCCTGTTCTTCCTGCTATGGGTCCTGGCTGAGCCGGCTGAGAACTCGGACTTCCACCTGCCTGGGGATTACCTCCTGGGTGGCCTCTTCACCCTCCATGCCAACATGAAGGGCACCGTCCACCTCAACTTCCTGCAGGTGCCCATGTGCAAGGAGTGAGTCTCCAGTGGGGGCTGGAAGTGGCAGTGGGGATGGGGTGGGAAGCCAGGGCTGGTCCTGTAGTCCTTGGGAGCCAGGCCAGGACCAAAGGCTTAGAGCACTGCTCCCCATTCATTGCCAACCCCCTTATTCTGGATCCATGCCCCTAGCCCCCAGGGAGGCCTTATACAGTGCGTGTTACCAAAATCTTTGGCAATTGTGTTCTGAAACACTAAGGCTTGGGTCATCTCAATGTCATTTTTTAAAAAAATTGAGTTGCAGAATGTTTGAGCCTGGAGGGCCATCAAAGCTGCCCCACCCACTTTGGCAACTGGGAGGACTCCCAATGGGTCCATGTCAAAGCTTATTCAAAAAACCTTTGGAGGCAGAATGTGATTTTTCTGTAGCAGGTTCTCAGACTGCATTTTCCAAGGGCTGTGGCTGGGTGGGTAGGGGTGCTTTTGGGCCTAGAGGGAAGTTCCTCTTCCCTCACCTCCTCCATGAGCCCCATGGGATGGTAGCATCGCTTGGAGATTGTGAGGGGTGGGTGCATCTGCATGCAAGCATGAAGGCTGGGACATGGAGCCAGCCTGGGACTATAAAATAGTGACCTCTTGCAGAGAGGGTGAAGGTATTGTGGGAGACAAGGAGAAAGGTAGGACAGTGCAAAGGATGATTAAGGGTTGACTATAAGAAATGCATCATTTATGACATTGGGGAAGATTGTATGCTGGCTTGAGAATGGTGAAGGTGATGGCACCAGGCACAAGGCTGGATTTTCTAATGCTTGTGATCATGGTGGGGAGTATAATGATGATGATGAGTGTAATGGTGGTGATGCTGATAATGTTGATAAGAGTAATACTGGTGATGATGACAATGATAAAGAGTATGGTGGTGATGACAGTGATGGTAGTGATGATGGCGATGGTGGTGGTGGTAATAGTGTTGGTAATGATGGTACTGGTAGTGATAATGGTGATGGTTGCAGTGATGATGGTGATGCTATCAATGATAGTGTTGGTGATGATGGTCATGGTGGTGTTGATGATGGTGATGCTGATGATGGTGCTGGTGTTGGTGATGATGCTGATGGTAGTGATGTTGGTGATGGGGGTGGTGATGATGGTGATGGTGGTGATGGTGGTGATGATGTTGGTGATGGCAGTGATGATGGTGATGGTGGTGGTGATGGTGGAAATGGTGGTGATGGTGGTGATGATGATGGCACTGATGATGGTGATGGTGGTGATGGTGGTGGTGATGGTGGAAATGGTGGTGATGGTGGTGATGATGGCACTGATGATGGTGATGGTGGTGATGGTGGTGGTGATGGTGGAAATGGTGGTGATGGTGGTGATGATGATGGCACTGATGATGGTGATGGTGGTGATGGTGGTGGTGATAGCAGTGATGATGGTGATGCTGATGATGATGGTGGAAACGGTGGTGGTGATGATGGTGATGGTGGTGCTGATGGTGCTGATGATGGTAATGGTGGTGATGGTGTTGGTGATGGCAGTGATAATGGTGATTGTGGTGATGTTGCTGATGGGGGTGGTGATGATGGTGATGGTGGCGATGGTGATGGAGGTGGTGATGATGGTGATGGTGGTGGTGATGGTGGAAATGGTGGTGGTGATGATGATGATGGTGCTGATGATGGTGATGGTGTTGGTGATGGCAGTGATGATGGTGATGGTGGTGCTGATGGTGGAAATGGTGGTGATGGTGGTGATGATGATGGCATTGATGATGGTGATGGTGATGGTGGAAATGGTGGTGATGATGGTGGTGATACTGGTGGAGATGGTAATGGTACTGATAGTAATAGTGGTGGTGGTGACAGAGATGATGGTGGTGATGATGGTCACAAGGTTGTGTGACAGTGATGGCAGTGGTGGTGATATTGGTAATAGGGATAGTGGGTGATGATGGTGATAGAGGTGATGGTGATGATGGAAGTTATAGTGGATAATGGTGGTCACATTGGTGGACATCGGTAGAGCAGTGATGGAGGTTATAGTGATCACAGCCACATGGATAATAGTGTCAGTGGTGGCCACATGGGCAATGGTGCCCCTAGAGATGTGGCATGGTGACAGTGATGTGAAAATTCCAGAGTCTTCTGGAGTGGTTCCTTTTTAGCCAATGCCTTGGCTTTCCTGTGGTAGGGAGGAGGAGGACTGGTCCTCTTATCCCTCCCTTCCTCACTCTGAATCTACTTCCACGTCATGCTGCTGTGGCCCCTCCAGGTATGAAATGAAGGTGAGTGGCTACAACCTCATGCAGGCCATGCGCTTCGCGGTGGAGGAGATCAACAATGACAGCAGCCTGTTGCCTGATGTGCTGCTGGGCTACGAGATGGTGGATGTGTGCTACATCTCCAACAACGTCCAGCCGGTGCTCTACTTCCTGGCACAGGAGGACAGCCTCCTTCCCATCCAAGAGGACTACAGTAACTACGTGCCCCGTGTGGTGGCTGTCATTGGCCCTGAAAACTCCGAGTCTGTCACGACTGTGGCCAACTTCCTCTCCCTCTTTCTCCTTCCACAGGTGAGGCCCCTGGCCCTGGAGAATGACCTGGGGAGGAGGGCAGAGGAGTGACTGTCTAGGGGCCTCAGAAGCCACTTCCTCCATCAATCATGGGAGGTGATGCTAGGACCAGAAGCAGGGTCAGGACACCAGCCTGAATCTTGAGAAGGCAGCAGCTTATGGCATAAGAGCTCAGGCTTTGGGGGGACAGATCTGGTTGTGCAACTTGGCACTGTGTCTTGGCCACAGTGAAGCCTTTGGCACATCTCTTAACTCTTCTAGGCCTCAGTTTTCCCACCTGTAAAGGGGGATGATAAACGTTCCATCCCAGGACTGTCTGAAGATTAGTGTTCAACCTGTGTAAGTTTCTAGCACACAGTAAGTAGTCAATAATTTTTTTTTTTTTTTCTGAGATGGAGTTTCGCTCTTGTTGCCTAGGCTCGAATGCAATGTTGTGATCTTGGCTCACCACAACCTCTGCCTCCCAGGTTCAAGCGATTCTCCTGCTTCAGCCTCGCGAGTAGCTGGGATTACAGGTGTACGCCACCACACCCGGCTAATTTTGTATTTTTAGTAGAGATGGGGTTTCTCAATGTTGATCAGGTTGGTCTCGAACTCCCGACCTCAGGTGATCCACCTGTTTTGACCTCCCAAAGTGCTGGGATTACAGGCATGAGCCATCACGTCCAGCCTCTCAATAATGTTTTTATAAAGCATCTTGCACAGGAATGAAAACTTGAAGTGCTTAATATTATTCGGTATGCACAAGGTCTGTGTCATAGTAGGTCCTCAAAAAAGGGTTATTTGTATTATTACTAGTATTATCATCATCATGATTGAAAGTGCCCAGTGCAGTATGGGTACAGACTATATAATCATTCAAGATCAGCTAGCAAAAGACTTGGCACACAGTAGGTAGTCAGGAATATTGTGATTGCTACTGTTTAATGTTAGTACTTTTACGTGAAGCATCTAGCTGAGGACTGAATTCATTCTTTCATTCATGTAACAGATATTTATTGAGCACCTACTATGTACCAGGTACTGTTGTAGGTGCTGGGATATAGCTGGCAAGAATATGGAAATCATTGCCCTCATGGAGCTTCTCTTCTAGTGGGGAGAGACAGAAAATAAGCGTAAACAGTAAGTGAGGTAGGATGTCAGAGGTGAGACGTGCCATGAATAAAATAAAAATGTGGGCAGGGTAGAGGGGATCTGGCACGTTGGTGGAAAGGAGGAGTTCGTAGAGGGAGATTGCAGTTTTCAACAGGGTGGTCAGGTGGGTCTCACTGACAATTGGGCAAAGACTTGAGGGAGATGAAGGAGTGATGGGGCCAGGAGGGATCTAAGAGAAGAGCATTCCAGAAAGAGGGGTTAGCAAATGCCAAGGCCAGGAGATGCCTGGCATGTTGGCGGAACTGGAGCTGGAGAGAGAGGAGAAGGAGATGAAACCAGAAAGGCGAGGGCTATGCAAAGAAATGTTGGAGGCCTTAGGGGCCATTGGGTGATGTTAGGAGCTGTGGAGGGGTTCTGAGAGGAGGAGTAAAGTGACCTGACATGCATGTGAGCAGGGTCACTGGGCTGCCATGTTCAGCGTAGACTGTAGGGGAAAGTGGGTGTGTCATGTTGCAGTGTAGTCCAGGGGTGATGGTGGCTGGACAGCAGGGAGCGCGGAGCTGGTAGACACTGGATGGATACATTTTGAAGGTAGAGCCAAGAGGATTTGCTGATGGATCCACTGTGACCTGTGTGTGAAAGAAGAGTCAAGGGCGACTCCAGAGTTTTTGGCCTGAGTCACTGGAAAGATGGATTCGTCATCAACCTAGATGGGGGAGGGTGTGGGTGGAACAGGCTCAGAGGAGAGCAGGGCTTTGGGTTGGATTTGTGAAGTCCGAGACGTCCGGCAGGCAGGTGTGGTATGCGTCTGGAGTTCAGGAGAGAAGTCCAGGCCAGGGCTGTCCATTGGGAGTTGTCGGTGTGGAAGTGGGATTTGAAGCCATGAAGCTGGATGGGAACACCAAGGGACGGGGAGAACAGTTGGAGACGAGATAGGGACCGAAGCCTAAGCCCAGAGTCCTCCAGGGCTAAGAGGTCATAGAGAAGAGAAGGAACCAGCAAAGGAGATGGGACACCCAGTGAGTTGAGAAGAAAACCACGGAGCACTGGAGGTGGAGGGAAGAAACGCGGCCAGTTGATGAGCCTGATGGTGATGAGGGCGAGGGGGAAAGCACTGTGCTCAGTAAGAGTTTCTAGGTGTTGGGGATGATGGGGATGTCACTCACCTAGCCCAGGATGTGGTTCTCACTAAACGCCAGTGTGCTGATGACTATGAGGATGATGGTGTATATGGCTTGGCCCAGGGCGTGGTACACAGTAGGTGCTCAATAATCATGATGGTGCTGGGGCCCGGCACACAGTAGGTTCTTATTGCACGTGGCTACCTACGGACCATGATGGTGTAAACAACCGCCCTCTGGGGTGGGTTGCACTAGGTGCTTTCTGAATGATGATGGTGGATAGAGCCCTGGGGTGGGGGCAGAGCACAGTGAGGCACTCGCTCATGCCACGGCCCCTCCCCTCGCAGATCACCTACAGTGCCATCAGCGACCAGCTGCGAGACAAGCAGCGCTTCCCTGCCCTGCTGCGCACCGCGCCCAGCGCCAAGCACCACATCGAGGCCATGGTGCAGCTGATGCTGCACTTCCACTGGAACTGGATCAGCGTGCTGGTGAGCAGCGACACCTATGGCCGCGACAACGGCCAGCTGCTGGGCGATCGCCTGGCCGGTGGCGACATCTGCATCGCCTTCCAGGAGACGCTGCCCACGCTGCAGCCCAACCAGGACATAACGCCAGAGGATCGCCAGCGCCTGGTGAGCATCGTGGAGAAGCTGCAGCAGAGCACGGCGCGCGTCGTGGTCGTGTTCTCGCCCGACCTGAACCTGTACGACTTCTTCAGGGAGGTGGTGCGCCAGAATTTCACGGGCGCCGTGTGGATCGCCTCCGAGTCCTGGGCCATCGACCCGGTCCTGCACAACGTCACGGGGCTGCACCGCACGGGCACCTTCCTGGGCATCACCATCCAGAACGTGCCCATCCCAGGCTTCAGCGAGTTCCGCGTGCGGGGCCCGCAGGCCGGGCCGACCAACCAGAGGTCTACCTGCAACCAGGAGTGCGACACCTGCTTGAACTCCACCTTGTCCTTCAACACCATTCTCAGGCTCTCTGGGGAGCGCATCGTCTACAGTGTGTATTCTGCGGTCTACGCCGTGGCCCACGCCCTGCACAGCCTCCTCGGCTGTGACCACAGCGCCTGCACCAAGAGGGTGGTCTACCCCTGGCAGGTGAGGGCCCCAGGGGGTGGTTGCCACCGAGACGGCAGGGCACCTCCATCCTCCTCCCTTGGGGTTCCGGGCAAATGAGTGTGAAAGGCCACGGGCATCCTGTTCTTCCTGATGCGTAGCACTAGTCCTCCCTGGTTCCTAAACAAAATTGCTTTTTACATTAATTTAACCCTCAGCATCCAGGATAGTTTGTTCTTGGAGATTCAGGTAGAATTCAGCAGAAGGAAATCCCACAGGCAGCGGGAACAGCAGCCCCCCTCCCCTCTCCAGCCTTTCCGCGGTTGGGAGTCTGGGATGGGCTTGCGTTTTCCCCTGGACCCTCTAAGGCCTTTCGTCGCTTTTATGGATCTTCTCATGACCCTAGTTCTCTGTCACCATGGTTCAGATGGAGACTTTAGGTCTGTTCTTCTGGTTTAGCACACACATCCACATTCACAGGCACACACAGAAACCCCCTACCACGAAGCCTGCTGGAATATAGAAGGTTTTACTGAGGATCGGAGGCGCAGAGGGGATTTGCGTTAGAGAGACACACTTTATAGTTTGCTATTAGAGATCTCTGTTGTTAAACAATTGCTTGGCTTTTCACAGTTCGGAGCCAGCCTTCCACTCTTGCTCAGCCAGCTCCCCAAACCCTGCCCATCTCCCCTCTTCGTTCTCTCCTTTCTCCCACTTGCCAGATCCCTCTCCCGTCCTCAAATAACTCTTCACTTCCTTAACAGAGCAAATTTAATTTTGCTCTGAAGAACTTCTCTTTCTCATTCTATTTAATTATACCTCTCTATCCCATAACCTCAGATCCTAACCTTGCAACCTTGAACATTTTTCTTTTAAAAGATTGTGGTTATTCTTTAAAAGGAATTCTACTGCCAGTTGGTAAAAATGCTGTGTATTGCTATATGTCCTGTTACATTAATAATATACATGATGATTGTGGGTGCTTTACTGAATGCCTAGTATATATCACATCTAACTCATGACCATCCTGTGAGGATAATCTACAGGTAGAAAAACTGAGCGACAGGAAGTCAAAGTGACTAGTTCGTGATTGTTCAGTGGTAAGTGGCAGCCCCTGCCTTTGAACCCAGGTCTGGCCCATTCTGCTGTGGTTTTCCCACTTCACCTTCTGGGCATCCTCCCAGCTGCAACTGGCAGCAGGAGCTATGATGAAAGACAGTTGACTCTCCTTCTTCCAGCAGTAGAGACGAAAGGGCACCAATCATAGCAACCAGAGTGCTCTATCCCTTTTGTTGAGCACCTACTATGTGCCAGGCCTGGGGGACGCCCACCTTAGGAGGAGATGAGGATAGTTAATAAGATCTGTCTGCCAAGTGCAGCAGGAAGTCAGAATTGCAGCTGTGCACAGGGCAGGGGCGTCATCATGGTGGGAGAGGGTCACGGAAGGCAGGACTGACGTAGGGAGTGAGTGGGCACTGGAGCTTCCAGGAGGAGAGTGGGAGAGTGGGGGCCACGTGGTTGGGCTCGTGTGGTGAAGACTGAGAGGCTACCGAAAGTGCAGGTGATACTGGAGGGCATCTAGTGCCGGATGAAGGAGGGGGGCTTTGTCCTAGAGGCAGCAGGAGTTCATAGAGAGTTCCAAGCACCAAGATGACGTTCTTGAGACAGCGCAACAAGCCAATTTAGGGCTGTGGTGGGGGATGATGGAGTCAAGTAAGAGGGAGCCCAGCCCACCCCATGTAGGCTTCGCCCAGGGTCTCTGCTGGCATCAATGCCGTCCTTGTGTGAATTAGATGATGCCCTTTTGTGCAGACAAGTTAGGACAAGATGCTCTTTGCTTCGGATGGACGCAGACCTGTGGCAGGCGTGTGGCTTGGTGGCCTGAGTGGGCTGGACTCCAGCTGTTCCTCCCAGTTGTTCTAACTGGACCCACTCGTGCAGGGCACAACCTGCAAAATGGTCTGTGGTGTCCTTCCTACCTCCCATCCCCCTTGCCGGGTCGCACCACGACACTGTTTATTGCCAGTGAGAGCAGGGACCTTGTCAATCCTTTCCAATGTGATATCCCAGTTGCCGGCACTGGTCCGGCTTGGAGTCGATTCTCAGTGAATATTGAATGAATGAATGACTGGGCACTTATTATGTGCCGGACACTGTGTTCACCTCTTTATTTGAATTCTCAGTTACCCTCAGACACCCGATGAGCAGACACTGTTTCTACGTGGGTGCTCTCCCATACACAGGTGAAACTGAGGTTCGGAGAGGTGACAGGCACCCAGCCAGGGAGTGGACGGGGGTGGTGGTAATGGATGGTGATGAAATAGTGCTGAGGTAGTGGGGATGGGCACCCCATGAAGGCAAGGCAGAGAGAGAGGCCTCAGGGGTGATGAGAGAGGGAGATGGCACTGGGCGGATGTGCTGCCCGTGGTGATGGTGGTGATGGGGTGAGATCAGTGGGAGGTTGGGTGAGTCCAGGCTGGCAAATTTGTGGCCATCCCAGTAAAAATGTTCAGCAGGTAATAGAATCATAGAAAGCCCATGCCCTGCACAGCCTCCTCGGCTGTGACCACAGCACCTGCACCAGGAGGGTGGTCTACCCCCGGCAGGTGAGGGCCCCAGGGGGTGGCTGCCATAGAGATGGCAGGGCACCTCCATCCTCCTCCCTTGGGGTTCTAGGCAAATGGGTGTGAGGAGCCATGGGCATCCCTTTCTTCCAGACACATAGCGCTAGTCCTCCCTGGTCCCAAAACGAAATTGCTTTTTACATTAATTTAACCTTCACCATCCAAGATAGTCTGTTCTTGGAGATTCAGGTGGAATTCAGCAGAAGGAAATGCCACAGGCAGTGGGAACTGCAGCCCCTCTTCTCCCCCAGCCTCTCCAGGGTTGAGAGCCTGGGGTGGGTCAGGGTTGCGAGGGCTTCTCAGGTTCTGGTCCAATCCTTCTATTTCACAAATGGGGTCCTCGGCACTGGTCTGGCTCTTCCCCACACCCCTCTCTCCATCTCTGTCCGCCCCTCGGGCATCTCGGATATGACCCACCTGTTCGTACATGGTGAGGCAGGTGGCCATGAGCTGGGCAGAGCTCAACAATCAGAGCTGGATTGGAATCCCAGTGCTGCCCTACTAGCTGTGCAAACGGGCAAATTTAATATCTCTGAGCCTTGGTTTTCTCATCTGTTAAATGGAAGGAATCATGTATACCCTGCTGAGTTATTAAGGGGATTTGCAGTCATGTATGCAAATTACCTGGGGCAGCGTAGAGGCAGAATGAGCTCCTCTTCCTCTGACTCTGAGTGCCTGACCTCAGGAGAGAGTGGTGGGCTGGAGAGGTGGACTTGAGTCTGCCTTAGATGTACAGCCTATGCTGGGGCAGGGGTGGGGCTATACGGGGAAGGGGAAACGGGGTTCAACCTAATGGGGGAACCCCAAGATGCCTAAGCCCCTGCCAATAATAGTCTAGGCTCCGGTCAGGCCCAGTGACTCACGCCTGTAATCCCAGAACTTTGGGAGGCCAAGGCAGGTGGATCACAGGGTCAAGAGATTGAGACCATCCTGGCCAACATGGTGAAACCCTGTCTCTAATAAAAATACAAAAATTAACTGGGCATGGTGGTGCGCACCTGTAGTCCCAGCTACTCGGGAGGCTGAGGCAGGAGAATCACTTGAACCCAGGAGGCAGAGGTTGCAGTGAGCCGAGATCATACCACTGCACTCTAGCCTGGCAACAGAGTGAGACTCCGTCTCAAAAATAACTAAATAACTAAATAATAAATAAATAAATGCTTTCTGACCCCTTGGGGGTGATAGCTTGGCTACCTTGAATACCAGGTGCTCAACCCTGCTTGGGCAGATCGCTGCATTAGTGCAACATGGGCACTGAGGGCCTGACTCCCAGGGGCCTCCACCATCCTGATCCTCATCCTCAGGCTGACCACCTGGTTGGAACCTCCTTCTTCTTAGCTCAAAGGACCATTGCCCTTGGCCTAGCAAACTGTGCACATTCCAAAGAGTCTTTCTGAGCCAGGACCTCACCCGCCGGGCAGGGAGGGGAGAAGGCTAGGACCCGACTACCTTGGCTACCTGCCTCTCTGTGTGTCTCTGAAGGTGTAGCCCAATGAACACTCCCATTTATGGAGGGAAAAATCGAGGAGCCAGATCCTTGGGATATTTGAGCTGGAAGCTTTTTCAGGGTCAGCCCAGCAAGGTTCAGAAACTTGCCCAGAGTCACACAGCAATTTGCAGACAGAGCTGGGACTGGACCTTAGGTCGGATGATGCCCAGTTCAAAGTGTGCTCTAGCTTGTCCTGGCTTCTGCCTACTGAGAGTGATGCAGGGCTGGGGAGCGGGGAGAGACTGGAATGAGAGCTGACCCTAAGGTGTGGGGAGCAGGAAGGACCCAGGGATCAGGGGAGATCCCAGCTGACCTTTGCAGATGACAGAGACAGTGGACTCTGTACCTCATTTATTGGGTCCCAGAGGGATGATTGAGGTGACTTCTAGGGAAAAGAAATTCTATCAGCACCTTGGAAGGAGTGCTTCCTGTCTCAGGCTCTGCTCTAAGTCCCTAACATAGATGAACGTATTTGTTTGCTTCCAAGCCCAGAAGATATAGTTTTTATCGCTCCCACTTTGCAGAAGAGGAAACGGCTTCAGAGAGGTTAAGCAAAAGGTCCAAGGCCTCACAGCAAGAGGCAGAGCTAAGGCCTGAACCCACATGTGTCTAGTTCCAGAGCAGAGCTCTCAGCCACTGACTCCTAAACTGTCACCTTTTTTGGAGATGTATTGCCTTCATATTACAGAGTTGGAAATCAAGGCTGGTGACATGGTAGAATCTTTCTCAGGTCCAGGAAAAAGTTTGGCCTGGATTCTGATGCTAGCTCCACTTCCCTTCCCTCTGACCCCACCAGCTGCTTGAGGAGATCTGGAAGGTCAACTTCACCCTCCTGGACCACCAAATCTTCTTCGACCCGCAAGGGGACGTGGCCCTGCATTTGGAGATTGTCCAGTGGCAATGGGACCTGAGCCAGAATCCCTTCCAGAGCATCGCCTCCTACAGCCCCCTGCAGGGACAGCTGAAGCACATTCAAGACATCTCCTGGCACACGGTCAACAACACGGTCAGCCAGGGGGCCTGGTGGGTGGGCAGGCCTGGGACGGGGCCTGGGGCTCATGCTGGAGTGGCTGGGGCCCTTTTCATTATGGACTGAGCCTGGAGATTCTTTATCAATCGCTGTGGGGATCTCTATTTGTGGGTGTGTAGTCTGGGGTCCTGTCCTTCCCCCACTGATTGGGAACTATGCATGTTCAGGGCTTTCTAGTTTCCCAGGAAGAGGGGTTGAGGGGCCTCAGCAAGGTAAACACTCACTGAACATGTGTGTGCCTGGTCTGGTGCTAAGAATTTCAATTCTCATCTCAACCCTGGGGCTGTGGTTTTTGGCACCAGGGACCGGTTTAGCGGAAGACAATTTTTCCACCACTAGGGGAAGGATAGTTTCTGGATGACTCAAGTGCATTACACTGTGCATTTTATTTCTTTTATTATTAGATTGTAATATATAATGAAATAATTATACAACTCACCATAATGTAGTATCAGTGGGAGCTCTAAGCTTGTTTTCCTGCAACTAGATGATCCCATTTGGGGGTGATGGGAGACACTGACAGATCATCAGGCATTGGATTCTCTTTTTTTTTTTTTTTGAGACAGAGTCTTGCTCTGTCACCATGCTGGAGTGCAGTGGCACAATCTTGGCTCACTGCAACCTCCGCCTCCTGGGTTCAAGCAATTTTCCTGCCGCAGCCTCCCGAGTAGCTGGGACTACAGGCGTGCGCCACCACGCCCAGCCTCAGGCATTTGATTCTCATAAGGAGTGCCCAACTCAGATCCCTTGCATACACAGTTCACAGGGTTCATGTTCCTGTGAGAATCTAATGCCACCGCTGAGCTGACAGAGGCGGAGCTCAGGTGGTAATGTGAGCGATGGGGAGCAGCTGTAAATATAGATGAAGCTCTGCTCTTGCTCATCTGCTGCTCACCTCCTGCTGTGTGGTCAGGTTCTTAACAGACCACAAACTGGTACTGGTCTGTGGCCCGAGGATTAGGGACCTCTGCTTTATCAATGGCTGGTAGGATCTCTATTCGTGAGCATATAGCCTGGGGTCCTGTCCTTCCCCCACTGATTGGGAACTATGCATGTTCAGGGCTCTCCAGCTCCCCAGGGAGAGGGGTCCAGGGACCTCTGTAAACACTCACTGAACATGTGTGTGCCAGGCCCAGTGCTAAGGGCTTCAATTCTCATATCAACCCTAGGGGATAGATGCTACCATTCTCCCTGTTTTATAGGTTAGGAAACTGAAGGCACAGAGAGGTTGTGTGACCTGTCTGAGGCCACACAGCTAGTCTGTGGTGGAGGTTCTCGATACACAGCATTCAGGCTAAAGCCCGTGATATGGCTTGGCTCTGTGTCTCCACCCAAATCTCATCTTGCGGCTCCCATATTCCCCACATGTGAGAGGAACTCGGTGGGCGATACTTGAATTGTGCTGGTGGGTCTTTCCTGTGCTGTTCTCCTGATAGTGGGCAAGTCTCATGAGATCTGACGGTTTTAAAAATGGGAGTTTCCCTGCACAAGCTCTCTCTGCCTGATGCCATCCATATGAGACATGACTTGCTTCTCCTTGCCTTCTGTCATGATTGTGAGGCCTCCCTCACCACATGGAACTGTATGTCCATTAAACCTTTTTCTTTTGTAAATTGTCCAGTCTTGGGTATGTCTTTATCAGCAACATGAAAATGGACTCATAACAGCCTGTCATTGGATACTCATGTGTTAGTATGGTAGCTATGCCTTCAACTGAGTCTGACATCTGTCAATCTAAAGATCCATTGTTTTACCCTCTTTAGAGAATACACCATCAGATTTCTGCTGGAGTGGCAAGGGATAGAGACCTGGCTTGTGGAGTTGGGGAGGGGAATCTAGGGATCTAAAAGCTTCCGGAAGAGCCTTCATCACTCTCTTTTGCTAATAGGCCTGCATCCTCTTCCCTCCACTCCCCCACAGCATACTCTGTCTCCAGCTGCAGAGGTACCTGATGCTGTGAGTTCCTGAGTGCCTTGGGGATTTTTGTGGAGTAAGTTAGTGTGGTGTCTGCATTAGTTTCCTGGGGCTGCCATAGCAAAGTATCACAAACCGGGGTGGGTAGGGAGCTTAAACGAATGAAATTTATTGTCTCATAGTTCTGGAGGCTGGAAGTCCAAGACCAAGGTGTCAGCAGGGTTGGCTCCTTCTGAGGGCTGCGAGATAGAGTCTGTTCCAGGTCTTTCTCCCAGCTTCTGAGGGTTTGCTGGCACTCTTTGATGTTCCTTCACTGTAGATGCATCACCTGTATTCATCCATTCTTGAATTGTTACAAAGAAATACCAGAGACTGGGTGATTTATAGAGAAAAGAGGTTGAATGGGCACACAGTTCTGCAGGCTATACAGGAAGCATGATGCTGGCGTCTGCTTGGCTTGTGGGAAGGCCTTAGGAAACTTACAGTCATGGCGGGAGGCAAAGGGGGAGCCAGCTTGTCATATGGCTGGAGCAGCAAGAGAGAGTGAAGAAGGAGGTACCACACACATTTAAAGGACCAGATCTCACAAAACTCCCTCACAATCAGGAGGAGAGTGCCAAGAGGATAGTACTATACCATTCTTGAGAACTCTGTCTCCATGATCCAATCACCTCCCACCAGGACTCACCTCCAACACTAGGGACTAGTTAGACATGAGATTTGGGTGGGGACACAGATCCTAGCCATATCACACCCCATCTCTGCTTTCACATGGTGTTCTCCATGTGTCTGTCTCCAAATTCATCCCTTTTGTAAGAACATCACTCATGAGATTAGGGACTCAGCCTCCTCCAGGATGACCTCATCTTAACTAATTATATCTGCAATGGCCTTATTTCTGAATAAGATCACATTCTGAGGTCCTGGGGATTAGGACTTCAAGCAGGATACAGTTCAGCCCGTAACACTGTCTTAGCTTGGGTTTCTCCTGGAAAGCAGAGCCTGAGACAAATGTTTGTGTGCAGAAGATTTATTCCAGGACATGACACAGGGACAGGAACAGGAGTGGGAGACTGGGGAGAGTTCCATAGGGAAGAGGGAAAGTTGGTCCAAGAGAACATCCTCAAGCCAGACACTACTGTGAGCAACTGAATGTCAATCTTACTGGGACCTCCTGAAGAGCCACCCTAGCACTGTCTCCCAGAGGAGGTAAAAGGTAATCCACTGACTCCCATTACCTGGTGGTCAGGGGTTGCCCTATGGGGTGTTAGCTCCAGAAACCCCCATGGGCATCTCGTACTGCAGCCTCAGGGCAGAATACAAGACAGAGCTGTGTAGCCAAGGCCAGGTACTGACAGGTGGCTGCAGCAATGGCTGGAATAAACAGTGAGTAGAGAAAATATGAGGCAGACCACAGAGAGGTCCATTTCTTGTTCCATTCTGGCTTTGCTTGAGCCTGGGGACTCACAGACTTTTCAGAGCAGCAGCCAACTCAGTCTCTATGGAAAGGAAGTTTGGTGGACTTAGCCACAGCCCAAGGTTGTCACTGATATTCACCTCTCTCTTCCGCCGATCATTCTGGATTCCTTCACTCTCAACCAGCATTTGGTTGCTGTTAGTCACTTGCCTTGGGGTGATCCAGACCTTCCTCCCCAAGGTGTCTGGGCCCTTAGTTGTCTTACCTTGATGGCCTGTGCCTGTTGCAGATCACCACCGGCAGGTGCACTGGGATTGAAGCACCCAGGGTTGCCTGGTGAGTCCTTGGGTGCCAGACCTACTCCTTCCTACTCCACTTGTATAGTAACCACGCCAGCTCTACCCACGAATCCAGGTCAGTTACCTCGTCCTTTCTTGGCCTTTTCATTCACTGGTGTGAGGATCCCAGAATGACCATGTGGTAATCATAGAGCCCTACAGTGCCTGCTGGTAGAAGTATTCCCTCTTTGGGGACCAGAGCCTCTATTCCAGCAGAGTCTAAGATTGTAGAGAGGAGAAGCACCAATGCTACAATGAGCCCAAGAGAATAATATTGCATGTAGCCAATCTTTCTGCTGGATACACATACTCTAGCTGTTGGGGCCACAACACTATACACCAGCCATTCATTCAATGTCTATACTTCATCTTAAAGGACAGTGTTCCACCTTGCAGGGGGTCCTGAAGATGGTACCTTAGCTGAGCTTTTAGTATGCCATCTCATCACCTGGTTAGATAGGATACTTTTGGGTAATGTGGTATATGTTAGGACCAGTGGAGCCTGTGGTCACGTGCCCATGTCACACCCCTTTACCATGAAGTTGACTTGTGATCTGAGGTGATATGGTATCCTGAATCAGTAAATCATTTACTCTGTAAGCCCTCAGATGGTGATGCTGCACTGAAATCAGGGAAGGAAAATTCTTATGAGGTTGAAACACTGCTTCCTCCAGAGAGGAAAGAATATGATGTAATAGATCTTTTGGCAGTTGGTTGGCTGGTCTTTTTTAAGAACTGTGCCAAGTCAAGGGCTCAGCATCAGTCTCTGCTGCTGGAAGGTTAAGTGTTCAGCAGTGGCAGTAGCTAGGTCAGCCATGATGAAAGGAAGTTCAAGCAGTTTTGGGTTCCTACCTGTAGTCTCCATCCCTGACATCATGGCCACTCCGTGCAGGCCTTGGGGTGGCTGAGGACAGAAGCCAAGTGACCTCCATTGGACAAGTCAACCTTCTTCTTCTTTTTCTTTTTTTCTTGAGACAGAGTCTCACTCTGTCACCCAGGCTAGAGTGCAGTGGTGCAGTCTTGGCTCACTGCAACCTCTACAACCAGGGTTCAAGTGATTCTCCTGCTTCAGCCTCCCAAGTAGCTGGGATTACAGGAGTGCACCACCACACCTGACTAATTTTTGTGTTTTCAGTAGGGACAGGCTTTTGCCATGTTGTTCAGGTTGGTCTTGAACTCCTGACCTCGAGTGATCTGCCCACCTCAGCCTCCCAAAGTGCTGGGATTACAAGCATAAGCCACGGTGCCCAGCCAAGACAAGTCAATCTTTCAATCTGGTTTCTATTACTCTGTCTTTGTTCTCTGGTTTGCATTAACATGAGACATAGATCTTCTTGCTTTGTGCTGACTCTCAAGTGAGAGTCATATACTTTTCCCCAAGCAACCTTATCTCCATTCTTCCACTCTTGCTCTTTCCAGCCAAGCCATTCCATATTGTCCAGGAGCTCAGGAATATCCATCCTTCAGGACATCTCTCTATCCATACAAAGCAAACAACCAAGTGCCTTGCTTGCATCTCTACATACAAACTATATCTTTCATCATTACTGTCCTTCAAGATTAGCACTGAAAAAAAGCTTAGTATGGCAGCAGTCCACTGTCAACTCACATTAATATATCAAGCCAGCCTACTTGGTAATCATTCCTGAATGTTCTTCTCTAATTGTTTGTCATAAAGAATCTCTCCATGAGGTCTTAGGTGTGATTTGAGGGAGAGGCATTGGTTATAACAGAAATAGATACAGGTATCACAATAATTGATATGAAATTTACTTGGACCCACTGGCACTTCTTGGATACCATTTCCCTTATATGAAGATTTGCTTCTATTCCTGCCTCTTTATAAGACTCTGTGAATCTGATCATCACTTCACGTCCTGGCATCAGATACGCAATTTCCATGATGGCCCAGGAGGACTCCAAGAGTTGATTTTTAAATAGAGAGTAGCATGTTGTTGTGGAAGACATGGCATTGTTGCATCTCTCTCTTTGGGCTTGCCAATTCTTATAAAGCATAGATAACTCAAATGTCATCAGATGTCCTTGATCACGTGGTCCCAGTGGCAGGATCGCTTATATGGAAGCCAGGGCCTTCTTCAGAGCCATTCTCTGGGCCTGTTACTCTGCCATGAAACTGAAAGCCTTCTGAATCACCTGATAAATGGGTTGGAACAGTATTTCCAGGAGCAATTTATGTTGTCTCCCAAATCTAAAGAGGTTCACAAGGTGCCGTACTTTCATGGTAGCAGGTGTAGGGTGGATGACTTGTCTATTATGTTAGAATGATTGTCCTGGTATTATCCATGCCATTGGCCTCCTAAAAACATCACCAATGTGAGAGCACCACCCACCCCAAGTTTTGAATCTTTGTAAGGTTTATCTCTAACCCTCTGGCATTCATAGGTCTTACTTGGATATAAAAGTACTTGCTACTTCCTACTAACCAGGTCCAATTACCATGGTATCATTAATATCATAGACCAGCTTAATATTCTGCAGAATGCCAAGATGAACAAGTTTCACATGGACCACATTGAGTTCGAGAGTGAAAGAGCAAACTCTGTGATAAGATAGTGAATGTTAGTGATTTGATAAGATAGTGTTAGTGATGTGACATCTTTCTTCTTTTTTAATACATATGTTTATAATTATAAATTTTCCTCTTAAATATTGTTTTCACTGTACCCCATTAATTTTGGTATGTTTTAAAATTTTTAAATGTTTGTTATAAAAAACATACAACATTTACCAACTTACCTATTTTTAAGCATACAATTCAGTAATGCGAAGTATGTTCACATTTTTGTGAGAGAGATCTCTAGAACTTTTTCGTTTTGCAAAATTCTAACTCTATTCCCATTGAACAACTCCTCATTTCTCCCTTCCTCCAGCCTCTGGCAACCATCCTTCTACTTTCTGTTTCTATGAGTTTGACTACTTTAGATACCTTATATAAGTAGAATCATATAGTATTTGTCTTTTTATGGGGTTATGCTGTGTTTTTATTTTCATTAATCTCAAAGTATTTTCTAATTTCCCTTGTGACTACTACTCTGACCTATTGTTATTTAAGGTTATGTTGTTTAACTTCCACATATCTATGAATTCCGCAAATTTCCTTCTGTTATTGATTTCTATTTCATTACATTGTTGTTAGAGAACATACCTGTTATCATTTCAGTCCTTTTAAGTTTATTAAAATTTGTTCTATGGCCTAACATATGGTCTGTCCTGGAGAACATTTCACGTGCACTTGAGAAAAATGTGTATTCTATTGTTGTTGAGTAGTGTTCTATAGATGTCTGTTAGGTTTAGTTGGTGATATGGTTTGGCTATGTTCCCACCCAAATCTCATCTTGAATTGTAGCTCCCATAATCCCCATGTGTCATGGGAGGAATGCAGTGGGAGGTAATTGAATTATGGGGGCAGGTTTTTCCCATTCTGTTCTTGTAATAGTGAATAAGTCTCATGAGGTCTGATGATTTTATAAAGGACAGTTCCCCTGCACACACTCTCTTGCCTGTTGCCATGTAAGATGTGCCTTTGCTCCTCCTTCACCTTCCACTATGATTGTGAGGCCTCCCCAGCCATGTGGAACTGTGAGTCTATGAAGCCCCTTTTTCTTTATAAGTTACCCAGTCCCAGGTATTTCTTCACAGCAGTGTGAAAATGGACCAATACAATTGGTTTATAGTGTTGTTCAAGTTTTCTATTTCTTTGTTGATCTTCTGTTTAATTCTGTGCATTATTGATAGTGGAGTACAGAAGTTTCCACCTATTGTTAAATATTACATGTTAAATTACCTATTTCTTTATTTGATTCTGATGGTTTTTGCTTAATATATTTTAGGCTGTTTTGTTAGGGGAATATACATTTATTTTTATGATATTCTCTTAATGAATTGACCTTTTATTATTATAAAATGTCCTTCTTTTCCTCTAGTAGCCATTTTTGTTGGTATTTTTCCCTTTCTGGTTTCATTATTTGTTTTTGTTATTTGCTTCATTCTTTCATGCATGTTTGTTATTTGGAGCAAGAATATGATATGCCTAGGTATAGGTTATTTGATAAGCCAAGGTATAGTTTATCCTGCTTAGTGTTCTCTGAGCTTTCTGGAACTGTGGATTGGTGTCTGTCTTTAATTTTGGAAAATATTCAGCCATTATTACTTCAAATATTTCCACTGTTCTTTTTTCTTTTTCTACTTCTTCTGATAGTCTCATTATGTGTATGTTACACCTTTGAAATTGTCTATAGTCCTTGGATTTTTTTTTTTACTTTTCTTTCTTTCTTTCTTTTCTTCCTTCCTTCCTTTCTTCCTCTTTCTTTATTTCCCTTTCTCTCCTTCCTCCTTCCTTCTTTCTTCCTCTCTCCCTACCTCCTCCCTCCCTCCTTCCTTCTTTTTTGAGACAGAGTTTCCCTCTCTTGCCCATGCTGGAGTGCAGTAGTGTGATCTCAGCTCACTGCAACCTCTGCTTCCTGGGTTCAAGCAATTCTTGTGCCTCAGCCTCCCAAGTACCTGGGATTACAGGCATGTGTCACCATGCCCAACTAATTTTTGTATTTTTAGTAGAGGTGAGGTTTTGCCATGTTGGCTAGGCTGGTCTCAAACTCCTGGTCTCAAGTGATCCACCCACCTTGACCTCCCAAAGTGCTGGGATTGCAGGCATGAGCCACAGCACCTGGTCTCTTACTGTTGTTTTTTTTTCTTTGCTTTATAGTTGGGGAAGTTCCTACTGACATATCATCAAGCTCACTGATTCTTTTCTCAGTTGTATGCAGCCTATTGGTGATCACATCAAAGGCGTTCTCCATTTCTGTTGTTTGCTTGTTTTTTATTTCTAGCATTTCCTTTTTATTCTTTCTTAAAATTTCAATTAGTCTGATTACATTTTTTACCTTTTCTTGCCTGTTGTTCACTTTTTCATTTAGAGCCCTTAGAAAATTAATCAGTTATTTAAAATTTCCCATCGGATAATTCCAATATATCTGCCATATCTGAATCTGGTTCTGACGCTTATTTTGTCTTTTCAGACTATTTGTTTTGCCTTTCAGCATGGCTTGTAACTTTTTGCTGAAAGCCAGACATGACGTATTGGGTAAAAGAAATTGAGGTAAATAAATTTTTGGTATGAGATTTTATGTTTATTTGGGTAGGAGTTAAACTGTGTTTACTATTTGCTATAAATAAATAGCAATGGTGTCAGAGGCCAAAATTTTCTCTAATGTCCTTTTGTGTTTCCCATTTCATCTTTGGGTTTCCCTAGATATTCCTTCTTAAATGCAGTCTGAGCCTTGCAGTTCTTTCAGCTGTATCCCTTGATTGATGTGGTGTTAAGGTAGAGGGGAAGTGTTGTGTAATCCTACGATTAGGTCTCAATCTTTCAGTGAGCCTGTGCCCCAGAACTGTGGCCTTCATAAGTGCTTCACACCCCACCCCCTTAGGTAAGACAAGGAGGCTAGAGAGGGCTGGAGTTGGGAATTTCTCTTCCCATGTCAGTTAAGTTCTGGTAAAATTCACATCAGTTGGGTTCTGGTAAAATAGTTTCCCTTGAGGAAAGGCATTTGTTAAGGAGAACAGAATGCTCTGAGCATATTTCAAAATGGCTCCTTTCCTTATCCCCCTGCTAGAAGCATGAGGTTTTTATTTTTTCTACAATTTCCCCCCCACAAAACCTATGGGGCTCCTGGAGGTTAAACTTATGACAATATTAGAGGCACCCCTAAGGCTGTGCCCCAGGAATGTTTGTCTCTAAGCTAGTCCACACTTAGCCTCCAGCAGTTAGTCATTTCCTCTTTCAGTTTTCTTACCATCTGTTATCTTCAGTGGCATTTTCTACTCTAGTGCCCTAGATTCATATATTCTGAACACTTTCTGTATCCACCTCACTCTCTAGTTTTGGGGGCTGCAGTTTGCCCTGTGACCCTGATTCCATGATGGATCTAAGAAGAATTGTTGATTTTCAGTTTGTTCAGCTTTTTGGTGTTTTGAGGATGGGAATGATGATTTCCAAGCTCCTTACATGCTAGACTGGAAACTGGCAGTCCCCCGATTTCTCTGCACCCACTCCAAGGAGGCTTTTATCCAAAATACTATTCTGAAATTGCTTCTGTCAAGGTCACCAGTGTCTGTGTGTTGCCAATCCAGTAGTTTCCATGATGGCTACCCTATAAATAACATTTGACACAACTGATCACTTCTCTTTGGACACAATATCTTTACTTGGACTTTGAGCCATTCTTTCTCTTGGTTCTCCCACACCCATGACCACTCCTAAATCTCCTTTTCCATTTCCCCCTCATTTCCTTATCTTCAACCTTGGAGGATGCCAGGGCTCAGACATTAGATTTATTCTCTTCTCTGTCTACTTGACATGAAATATTATCCACATATTTATAGTTCTCAGTTCTGTATCTTCATACTGGACTTCTCCCCTGAAGTTCAATTTACATATTCATTTGCCTACTCAAACCTGCTCCCCCAAGGTCCTCCCATATCAACAGAAGGCAACACCCTTGTTTAAACCAAAAACACTGGCATCATCCTTGACTCCTTCCTTCGTCATCCAATCCAGCAGGAAATCTCATCCAGTCTACCTCCAGATTACATCCAGAATCTGACTGCTTCTCACCTCCATTGCCGTCTCTTTAGTCAGAACCATGGCCGTGTCTCACCTGGGGAAATAGATAACATCTTACCTCATCTCTTGCTTCTGCCTTTGTATCTTGCAGTCTACACTCAACACAGAAAATAAGGCGATGCTGTTAAAATGAAGTCAGATCCTTTCGCTCCTCTGCCTGGAATCCTCCAGTAGCTTCTCACGTCACTCAGAGCAAACACCAGAGTATTTTGACTCCACCTCTTTGAGCTGACCTGCTCCTCTCCCTTTTGCCCATCCCAAACCCCACTGGCCTGGCTCTTCCTCAACTATACCAAGTTTCTTATACATGCTGTTCCCTCTGCCTGGAGAGATACCCTTTATGATGTACTCCCTTCCAGCCTTAGGTCTCTCCTCCAACTTCACCTGCTCAGCAAGGCCTTTCTCGCCCACCCCATTTGAAAATGCGATCCACTCCCACAGCATTCTCCACCCTTTCTGTACTGCTTCATTTTCCTTAGCAGTGTTTCTCACCATCCATCACATCATATATTTATATGTTTGTCATCATCTCTCTTTCCCCATGAAAATACTAATTCCTTTAGAACGCGACTCTGCCTCCTTTGGTTCACTGCTGTGTTCCTAGTGCCTGGCACTACATGTGCCCAATAACTTTTTGAATGAATGAACAGCAGGATGAGATTCCAGGGACATGAGGTAGGATTAATTTGATGATTTAGGGAAAGGTGGCAGACAGGATATCTGGCAAGGGAGTGGTGGAAAGCAGGTCTGGATAAGGGGTGTGTGTGTGTGTTGTGTGTGTTGGTGTGCACCTCCCTGCACATGTGTGTAATCACACACACGGCAGAGAAGACCAGGGTCTAGAAAGCCTGGCGGAGGATAATTTTATTCTGGCCGATGGAAAGTCATGGAGGTTCTTCTATGAAGAAGTTTCAGAGAGGGGAATGTGACATCTGGAAACGCCCCTGATGGATGCGGACCAGAGGGACTACAGGGAGGAAACTGAAAGCAGAGGACCTTAGAGGGGCCAGAGAGAGGGCTCAGGTGCTGCCCTCGTCTGGGCCCTTGGCCCTTCTTATGTGTGCTCATGCAACACTCGCCTAATGGGCCCTCAGAATGATTTTTATACAACCCAATCTTACAAGGTCATTTGCCAGCTGGAGAGCCATGGTTACCTCCCACTGCCCCAGCGTTGTTAGTGTGCCATAGAGGGGCCTTCGGAATGTGGCTTTCTCACCACCTCCCCATGCATCCTGACTCCAGCCGGGCCCAGATCCTCCATCTTTCCAAACGTGCCATCCTCCTCCACCCCCTTCCCATTGCTTTTATTGTTTCCTCTCCATGTAATTCATTCATTTGTTTAATACGCCATGATTGCAGGCCTCCTTTGTGCTGGGTACTCTTCTATGTTCTGGAAATAAAGAAGCAAAAACAATAGACAGGATTGCTGCCTGCCTGCTCTTGTTCACCTGAATGCGAAAAGTCTCTGCCCTTCCAGAAAGGCTGCGTGAATTAAGAGTCTTGGTTGCAAGTGACAGAAAATGATGTAAGCAATTATCATTAAGAGTAATGATCAGGGTCGGCGCAGTGGCTCTTGCCTGTAATCCCAGCACTTTGGGAGGCCGAGGCGGGTGGATCACTTGAACTTAGGACTTTGAGACCAGCCTGGCCAACACAGCGAAACGCTGTCTCTACTAAAAATACAACAACAACAACAACAACAACGAAAATTAGCTGAGCGTGATGGCTTACACCTATCATCCCAACCACTTGGGAGGCTGAGGTAGGAGAATTTCTTGATCCCGGGAGGCGGAGCCAAGAATTGCTTGAACCTGCAGTGAGCCGAGATTGTGCCACTGCACTCCAACTAATTGACAAAGCGAGTCTCCGTCTCAAAAAACAAACAAACAAATGAGGAATGATCAGTAGGAGTTAATTTATTGCTTCATATAACTGAAAACTCTAGAGATAGACAGTGAGGCTTCAGGCACAGATGGATCCAGGGTCTCACTCTCTCCATCTCTCGGACCCTTCCTCGGCCATGTTGTCTCCTTCATGACAAGATGGCTGCAGCAGCCCCAGGGTTGCATCTAGCCTCCCAGCAACCTCAGAAAATCTTTGACTCAACAGTTGGGTGCTATTACCAGAGGAAGGTGGATTAAGTCTCGGGCAGGCAAAACTAAGAGTCTCTACAAAGGTCTGGTTCTAGTGGCATTTCCAGCCCCTTTTCCCCTCCCAGGCAGGGACTAGGCTTTCTCCCCTGAACATGCTGTGAGTTGCGGAGGGTAGGAGGACCCCAGAATGTGGGAAAAGAGGACTCAGGGTCTCCTGCCTCCTCCCTCCAGATCCCTGTGTCCATGTGTTCCAAGAGGTGCCAGTCAGGGCAGAAGAAGAAGCCCGTGGGCATCCACACCTGCTGTTTCGAGTGCATCGACTGCCTTCCCGGCACCTTCCTCAATCAGACTGCAAGTATGATTGGAGGCCTAGCACTCCTGCCCTGCCCCTGCCCCGCTCCTGGAGTCTCTAGGGCTCGTCCCCTTTGGCAGAGTCTCTGGAGTCTCTCTCAGGGAGGTGTGGGTGTCCAGAGGCCATATCTGATTCCTCTTACATCCTCCCAAAACCTGGCATAGAGCGAAATCCTCCATACAGGCTGCTTCAGAGAGAGAGGGAGAAGGGACAACATTCCCCCAAGCAAGGCTGCAGCTGAGCCCACTCCACACACACGTAGCCCAGGGCCCAGGGAGTCAGGCCAGGGAACATCCACTGGATGATGAATGAATGAATGGATGAATGGTGCTTGCAATAGGAGGAAAGTTTCTGGCAGATGGGGAAGACACTAACTCATTTATCCCGCTGGCTTCCAAAGTGCCTAGCATAGCTCACAGCACAGCATGGTTGCTCAGCGGGTGCTTGTCGAATGACTTCCTTGATGAGAAGAAAGATCATTTCTCCCTATAGAACACTCTAGGAAGGTGCAGACAACATCATTTCTGTCCACATTAGTGTTTTGCACAGTTCAGAGTTGGAGCTCAATTTTTTTTATGGCTTCACTAGTGTAAATTAAATGGATGATGACATGTACCAAATACAAGTATTTACTATGTGCCTAGCAGACCACAGAGCACAGAGGAGGTGGTGAGCAAGTTTGTGGAATGATTTCATTGGCCCTCCTCTAGCAGCCAGTCAATAGCTGGGAGGCAAGGGCTGGATTTTATCCATCTGCTGTGGACTTCCACCCCGGGTGCCTAATATAATGGATGGTGCTCAGAAAAACGCGTATTGAATGCATTCTTTGAGTAAGTGGTTAAATGCCTCTCACACCAGAGGGTGAGGTCTTGGAAGGGAGGAACTATAGGTAATAGGCTCTGGGTCAATAAGACCTGGGTTCAAATCCTGCCTCTCTGATTTACTGGCTTTGTGACTTTGGGCAAATTAGTTCACCTGACTGAGCCTTGGTTTCCTCATCGGTGAAGTGCGGTTGCGTGAGGATTTGATGAGCCAATGCACATAAGAGACTCGAGGAGCATTTGCTGTGAATGCAAGGGTTGCCCCTGCTGCTCTCTCCCTTGGTGCTCTGTCTCCATCCCTGGGGCCTGGGTCTGCGCAGGGCTGGGAGGATGCAGGTGCTTGGAAGATGGGCTTGGCTAATGGGAGTTGCTGTGGGCTTTTGCAGATGAATATGATTGCCAGGCCTGCCCGAGTAACGAGTGGTCCCACCAGAGTGAGACCTCCTGCTTCAAGCGGCGGCTGTCTTTCCTAGAATGGCACGAGGCACCCACCATTGCTGTGGCCCTGCTGGCCGCCCTGGGCTTCCTCAGCACCCTGGCCATCCTGGTGATATTCTGGAGGCACTTCCAGACGCCCATGGTCCGCTCGGCTGGGGGCCCCATGTGCTTCCTGATGCTGACGCTGCTGCTGGTGGCATACACGGTGGTCCCGGTTTATGTGGGGCCGCCCAAGGTCTCCACCTGCCTCTGCCGCCAGGCCCTCTTCCCTGTCTGCTTCACCATCTGCATCTCCTGCATCACCGTGCGCTCCTTCCAGATCGTCTGTGTCTTCAAGATGGCCAGCCGCTTCCCGCGCGCCTACAGCTACTGGGTCCGCTACCAGGGCACCTACGTCTCTGTGGCGTTTATCACGGCACTCAAGATAGTCACCGTGGTGATCAGTTCGCTGGCTACGGGCCTCAACCCCACCACCCGCACTGACACCGATGACCCCAAGATCATGATCATCTCCTGCAACCCCAACTACCGCAACAGCCTCCTGTTCAACACCAGCCTGGACCTGCTGCTCTCGGTGGTGGGTTTCAGCTTCGCCTACATGGGCAAGGAGCTGCCCACCAACTACAACGAGGCCAAGTTCATCACCTTCAGCATGACCTTCTATTTCACCTCATCCGTCTCCCTCTGCACCTTCATGTCTGTCTACAATGGGGTGCTGGTCACCATCGTGGACCTCTTGGTCACCGTGTTCAACCTCCTGGCCATCAGTCTGGGCTACTTCGGCCCCAAGTGCTACATGATCCTCTTCTACCCGGAGCGCAACACGCCAGCCTACTTCAACAGCATGATCCAGGGTTACACCATGAGGCGAGACTAGTGCCGCCCAGGGGCGTCCGGGAGGGAAGGCCTCGGCGTTGGGAGGTGGAAGCCGGGGGTCTTGCTGGTTCAACTCCAGAGGGAGGCAGAGAAGCCATCCCCAACCTTTCCCACCTTGCCCTGGTTTCTAATTTAGCAGTCCTTGGAGGTTCTCTGCATCGGGGCCATTTTTGCCCACTTAGTGATGGATGCCTTAAAACATCCACTTTGTTCCTTTCCCTTGGCCAATATTAACTGCCAGGCACTGCCACCTTCTTCTAGAAAAAAACCACCCAAGGTGACCTATTGGTCTCCAAGGACAGTCTGATTTAGCAGCCTACAGCCGCCATCTGGTGGTCGCAGTGGGCATCTGCGGGTTGCAGCTCATTCCCTTCACTCAAGTTCAAGGCCATGGGAAAGCCCTGGGGGGCGCTGGGGTGGGCTGGGCCGGGCCGGGCCGGGATTGGTGTGGGCTGGTGGGGCCTGCCAGTCAGCCTGTGAGCTCGGATAGTGCAGCCATGGCTCCATTCACTAGCTGTCTCACGTGTCCATTCCCTTTCCTTATTCCTGAAGAGCTCGGGCCCAGATCCCTGGGTTATCTCTCAGGGCTGGCCATGCATAGCATGCTTCCCAAATGCTTGTGAATAAACCTCCCTTGGGTGAAATGAATGCGCTTCCTTCCTGTTTTCAGAAGTCCCTTGAGAAAGAACACTTGGAATCAGACCTCAGTCTCAATCCCAGTAGTGCCACTTCCAGGCTGTGTGACTTTAGGCCGTCACGTTGACTTTGATGTGGACAACAGCTTACATTTGTTGCCAAGTCCCTGGCTAAGAACTTTACTACTGTATCCACATATTCCTCGCAAAACTCTATTGGTTGTGTGCAGTTATGCTCCTTATTTTACAGATGGTGGGCTGAGGGCAGGGGGAAGAACTCAGAGAAGTTATAGAGCTTACCCAGAGTCACAAAGCTTGTCTGAACACCCCCTTCCTCTCCCCAGAGCCCACTCCCGGAGCCACTGTCCTTTATGGGGTAATATCCAGGTGGCCTGGCCTGGGAAGCTGTCCCCACTGCGGTGCACAGGGGGAAGACTCGGGCTCCCCGGATAAGGAGCTGTGCTATGGCAGGGGATTCAGATGTTAGGGAGGTGGCTGGTGGGTGCAGTGACCAGGAAAGCCTTTGGGAGAAGCTAGCATTTGGAAAGAGCCTTGAAGGACACAGAAGAGTTGGAAGGTTGGAAGTTTGGATGTGTGGGGGAGGGGCAGGTGGTACCAGCAGGAGGAAAGGCGGGATGGAAGGAAGCCCAGGCAGTTCTAGGAGGAGCATGTGGCTAAGAGTGGCCAGGCTGTGAAACTCAGCTTCAAAGGACAGCTAGGGCCAGATGCTGGGGGGGGTCTGGCCCTGGGTGTTTGGTGTCTGGTGTCTGGGCCTTGTCCTCCTTGGGTGGCTACTCCCAGCATCCTGTGCACATGCTGGTTTATCCTTCCCTGGAGTCACCTGGGAAGCCATCCTGCCCCTGTCTGGCCACTGTGACCAGCCTCCTCTGTGGCTCGGTCCTCTTCCCGCAGTCCCCAGTGCTGACCTGGCCTTGTGGGCTGGAGACTGCTGGGCACAGACCCCAAGGATAGATGGTCAAGGTCTTTCTAAACTCTCCCTTCTCTCTTCTCTGTCTCCTCCACTCACTTCCCAGGGGAGCCCAGAGCCTCAGCCAAGGCCCACCCCAGTCCCAAGCTTTCGGGGAGCCACCTTGCATGGTCCGTCCCTGGGTGCGGCTGTGTCCCGTCCCCCTTGCCCCAGGGACCAGATTGTCAGAGGCTCAGGGAGCTTTAAGCTGTTCTCTTTTCTTGCATGCTTCTGATGCCTTGCTTTAATTTTTTTTTAAAGAGATAATCACCTCATTTCTTGGTTCTGCCTCTTGGACCACCATGAGAGAAGAGAATCCTGGAATCCCACTGACCTCAGAGGGCCTCTGCTCCACACCTCCTGGAGCAGCTCTGAGGCTGAGATCTTGAGCCTTTAGCGTTCCCTCCAGTGATGGGAGCCTCACCGAGGATAACTCTAGTTATCAGAAACTTCTTCTTAGCTCAAATCAAAACCTGACTCCCTGGGATTTCTGTTTATGGACACTAGTTTCATCCTTTGGGATCATGAATTAAATCTAATTTCTAGCCTAAGCATGGTGGCTCACGCCTGTAATCTCAGCAGTTTGGGAAGCCAATGTAGGAAGATTGCTTGAGGTCAGGAGTTTGAGATCAGCCTGGGCAATGTAGCAAGACCCCATCTCTACAAAAATAAAAATTAGCTGGGCATGGTGGTGCGTGCCTGTAGTCCCAGTTACTCAAGAGGCGGAGGCAGGAGGATCTCTTGAGTGCAGGAGTTAGGGGCTACAGTGAGCAATGATTGTGCCACTGCATTCCAGCCTGAATGACAGAGCAAGATCTTGTCTCTCCTTTCCCAGAAAATTGAATTCCTCTTTCTCATGATGCCTTTTACATACAATAACAAAAAGAATTGCTTTTCAAGGAGCACCTACTGTGTGCCCGGTACTTTTCACACATTATCTCCAGTCCCCACAGTGACCATGCCCCATGGGTACCAGTGACGTTGGTGGACATGGGCCAGTGCCTCCCAGACCCCATCCTTCTGCTCTGCCCAGCGGCCCCTGGTTCCAAGTAAGAGGAGTCCATCTCCTGGCTCCAAGGGGGTGCAGCAGGCCAAGCCAATCAGCACTGTTCTTCCCAGTCTGCAGTGATTGGCTCAGAGGTGGGCACATGACCTTGGTTGGTCCAATCAGAGAGACTCTTAGGACTTTGGCTAGAACCAAGCAGCTTTCTATAGGAACTTGCAAGGCCCTAGACCCAAGAGCTGGGGGCAGTTCTTGTGGGATCACAAGGCAAGTCAGCCTCAGGGGAAAGCTGGACCTTACAGAAGGCAAAGAGGAAAGATGGAAAAACTCAGCCCTTGAAACTCTTTATGAGCTATTGGATCTCACCTGACGGCAGCCCTGCCTCTGAAACCTTGCATTTCATGAATCAGTTAATATCCCTTATTGCTTAAGATAGCTTGAGTTGGATTTTCTGTCCTCTGCCACCCAAAGCATCCCTGTACTACTGTGAAGAAAACTGAAGCTCAGAGACGCTAATTAACTTGCCTAGGGCCACCCAGCTCTTCAGTCAGGGAGCTAGGATTTGGGCTCAAGGGGAAATTGGGAGAGGTTACAGCAATTGTGTTCTCACGTCACCGCTTCTTTGGTCTGAAGGTCCCCAGGTGCTCTGAGGACCTGACTTTGGCCACCATCCTGGTCCTCTCCTCTGGACACACTCTGATTTACAAGCGTCTCTCTTTGACCACCTGCCGATCTTTTCTCTTTGGCCCTTGCATTCCTACCCAGATCCACAGTCTCTGGCCACCTGAGTAACGTCTCCTAAACAGTCGCCGTCAGGAGCCCTCCTGTCTCAGAAACCTATGGCTCCCCAGTGCTTGGGCAGTACGTCCTCACTTAGCATTGTACATTCTTGGAAACTGTGACTCTCGACACAAAGACAAGGCGTATAATAAAAGCAATATTTTGTTCTCATCAATATTATAATGAAACAACATTATTTGATGACCTGCTGTAAGTCCTTTCACTTAAAGTCGCAGTTTCCAAAAACCTATCCGTGACAGCATTGAGTGAGGGCTTCCTGAACGGTCATGCCTGACCTCCTTTGTGTGCTGTGGAAAGCCTCACAAAATCTGAATCCTGCTCACCTTCCCAGCCTCATCTCCCAGTGATTCCAGTGGACTCCTGACTATCCCCAAACATCCTGATTTCACAGCTTTGCTCAAAATGTTCCTTCTTGATGATCGTCCTATGGGAAACTTACATTTATCCTTCAGGGCTCAGGTCAAATGCCTCCTCCCCTGGGGAGACTTTCCTGCTTTAGGGAAGAGGGGCTTCTCTGCTCCCATAGCCTCTTGAGTTTCATCCCTGTTGGTCCTGATGCCTGGGATCCGGCTGCTGTCTTTCTGGTCTGGGACTTCACGCAGGAGAGGGTCAGGGACCCGGCTGCTGTCTTTCTGGTCTGGGACTTCACGCAGGAGAGGATCAGCCGTGTTCTCTGCGAAGCTCGTTTCTCACCTGTTGTGGTCACCTACAACGCATTGCTGCTTGAAGCCTTGAGCACTTGTTGGCTGGGCAGGGCAATATCTGGGGCCATTTGCAGAGCTGGCACTGACCTGGTGGGAGTGTCCTTTTTGGGGAGCTGGCTGCGATCGGGTGGCCTGGCTCCAGGCCAGGTGAAATGTACTGGCATTTCCTCCAGTGGCTGGGGCTGCAGAGGGGGACAGAGAGGATGACAAGGGGAAGGCAGAGGCTGGAGCTGAGCCTCACAGGTAAGGAGGAGGGTGTGGTCAGAACTCACGGGTGGCCTTCCCATTATTCAGACCAGAAACCTCAGAGTCATTCTTCACTCCATTTCTCTCCCATCCCATACCTTATGGTAAACTAAAAATAAAATCCCAAGTCCTCCACTGGCTGAAAGGACCCCCTCTTGGCCAAGAGGACCAGAGGAACCTTAAAACTGGGTTCTAGGCCGTGAGGTGAAGGGAAGTCAGATGCCTTATTACATCCCTTCTGTTTTGGGGTTTAGGCACCACTGATCAGCATTCATGGTAAAATCGGCGTCATAAGACAGACAAAACAGACTCGTTGTGGCAATAGGATACCAAGTTATAAGCAAGACCTAAAGCCGTGACAGGGAAGGGCTAAGTCAGCCTGTAGGCCATTGATCTCGCTCAGCAGGCCATAGCGTGGCTGACTGTGATACAGCATCCTCATCTTTTTTTTTTTGAGACAGAGTTTTGCTCTTGTTTCCCAGGCTGGAGTGCAATGGCGCGACCTCAGCTCATCACAACCTTGACTCACCACAACCTCCGCCTCCTGGGTTCAAGTGATTCTCCTGCCTCAGCCTCCCAAGTAGCTGGGATTACAGGCATGCAGCACTACACCCAGCTGATTTTTTGTATTTTCGGTAGAGACGGGGTTTCTCGATGTTGGCCAGGCTGGTTTTGAACTCATAACCTCAAGTGATCTGCTCACTTTGGCCTCCCAAAATGCCAGGATTACAGGCGTGAACCACCATGCCTGGCCTACAGCATCTTTATCTTAACTTAAACATTCCTTTCTGCTAACTCAAACTTTTTAGACAAAGTGCTCTTCCTTTTACCGATTGTGGATGAAAGAATCTCTGAATCTACCTATGACTTGGAAGCCCCCACTTCAAGATATTCTGCCTTTTTGGGCCAAATCAATGTATACCTTCCATGTACTGATGTATCTCTCTCTTTGCTTGTAACCCCAGCATCCCTGAAATGTGTAAAACCAAGCTGTAATCCAACTCCTTGGGGACACTTTCTCAGGACTCCTTGTGACTGTGTTTTCCCAGGCTGTGGTCATTCATACTGGCTCAGAATAAACCTCTTTAAGATATTTGATAGAGTCTGGTTTTTCTGTTAACACCATCAGCAAAACTATCTGCTCTATCTTCAAAATATACCCTAAACCTAGTTAAGCCCAGATTCCAGCAACAGCCTCCAAATTGCCATCTCTGGCTTCACCCTTGCTCTCTGAGTCGGGAGTGGACTTTTAAAACTGAATTGGTTCATGTTCCTTCTCTACTCTGCACTCCCCAGGGCTCCCCAACTCACTGGCCTGAAGATCCAAAATCCTGAAGTGTGTGTCAGACCCACAGGCTCCCCTCTACCTCTGTGACCTCTCTGCGGCCTCCTCTGGCTTCCCACACCCCTCTGCAGACACACTGGCCTCCTCACCATCCCTAAAGATGCCATGATTCTGCCCCAGGGCCTTTCCACGGGCCGTTCTCTCTTCTTGAAATGCTCTTCCCCAGACAGGCACATGGCTTACTCTCTCATTTATTTTCTCTTCCTGCTTCACTCTTTTCCTTAACACTTTACCGCTTTCAAACGCATTGTATGCTTCACTTGTTCGTCTTTATCTCTCCCAACATATGGCAAACTCCATGAAGGCAGCGAGTTTTGTCCATTTGGCTCGCGGATGCGTCTCAAGAAGCTAGAAAAGCACTTGGCACAGAAAGGTGCTCAGTAGGTGCTGGTATTTTTTTTTTTTTGAGACAGAGTCTCACTCTATTGCCCAGGCTGTAGTGCAGTGGTGTGATCTTGGCTCACTGCAATCTCTGCTTCCTGGGTTGGAGCAATTCTCCTGCCTCAGCCTCCCAGTAGCTGGGATTACAGGTGTTTGCCACCATGCCAGGCTAATTTTTGTATTTTTAGTAGAGACAGGGTTTCACCATGTTGACCAGGCTGGTCTTGAACTCCTCACCTCAGGTGATCCACCCACCTCAGCCTCCCAGGGTGCTGGGATTGCAGCTGTGAGTCACTGCGCCTGGCCAGTAGCTGCTGTTTGAAAGAAAGAAAGAATGAGTGAATGAATGAATGAAACAGAACTTTAATGGATCATGGGATTAGAAGCCAGGAGAACTTGCAGCAGGCCAGGAAGTAGGGAAGGTAATGGACAGGGTGAGTTTGTGAGCAAGGGGAGGGTTTTGGAAGCCAATACCTCATTCACTCATTCATTCATTCATTCTCACTCACTCATTCACTTATTCATTCGCTTAGCACATAGCTTTTGAGCACTACTAAGGGTCAGGCCCTGTGTGGCATTGAGAGTACAGCACCCAGGAGCATAGTTCCTGTTGCCAAGCAGCTCACATTCTAGTGGAGGACTCAGGACACCAGGCAGATGCTCACAACACCATGCGATCATCTGTGATGGGGTGGCTCATGGTGCTACAGAGACACCCAGAAAGGGCTTCTTGCCTTAGGAGGTGGAGAAAGGCTCCCTGAGCATTCAGGCGTCAAGCAGAGACCTGATGAACGGATCACTGTGAGCCAAGCAAGGAGGGGCATTGCCAGGGGTGCACCAGACAGAGGAGTGACTTGGGCAAGGGCCCAGTGCAGGGAGACTCAGAAGGCCAGAAAAACAGAGTGGGGCCTAGTGGAGCTGGAGTTGGAGAGAAAGTGGGTGAGCTGGGGGAGGGGAAGACAGGGAGACAGGAGAGAGAGGGGGAGAGGGAGAGGGTAGGGGCAAATAGAGGGAAAGAGAGTGGAGAAAGAGAGGAGGGAAGGAGGGAAGGAGATGGAGGGGGAGACAGAAAAGGGAGAGGGGGTATAGAAGGGAAGAGGGAGAGAAGAGAGGAAAAAAGAAAAGGAAAGAGAGGAGGAGAGAGAGAGGAGAGAGAAGGAGAGAGGTGGGAGAGAGGAAGGGAAGGAGGATGAAGCAGAGTGCATTAGTCTGTTTTCATGCTGCTATAAGGACATTCATGAGACCGGGTAATTTATAAAGAAAAGAGATTTAATGGACTCACAGTTTCACGTGGCTGGGGAGGCGTCATGATCATGGCAGAAGGTGAAGGAGGAGCAAAGGCACGTCTTACATGGCAGCAGGCAAGAGAGTGTGTGCAGGGGAACTGGCCTTTATAAAACCATCAGATCTCAGGAGACTTATTCACCATCCTGAGAATAGCATGAGGAAAACCTGCCCCCATGATTCACTTACCTCTCACTGGGTCCTTCCCATGGCACTTGGGGATTATGGGAGCTATAACTCAAGATGAGATTTGGGTGGGGACACAGCCAGACCATATCAGAGACGAAGGGAGAAACTGAGAGGAAATAAGAAGGGAGGAAGGGGGAGAAACAGAGAGAGAGAGAGAGAGAGACAGATAGACAGACTGCCAGGCTGTGCTGGTCTGGCTGGGGCCCTCACCCCTCTGTGCTGCCCTTCCCTTCTGTGTGATGGGGTGTTCTGTGGTGCCCTTCCCTTCTATGTGACACCAGCATCACCCTCCCAGGGCTACTGGGAAGCTCCCTGCAGGGATGCCTGGTATGCGCACAGGAACTCCCCGCCTGTTAGCTGCACCGATTCTAAGGAATTTGGACTTTCTCCTAGGGTAGAACCTTGAAGGTGTTTTGGAAAGAGGTGATGGCAGTGTGGGGAGTGGGCTCAAGGGGTCTGAGGGAGGAGGCACGGAGACCCCTTGGAGTCTGCCACTGGGCCCAGGTGAGTGAGGATGGTAGCCTGGCACTGGCCAGTGGTGGCTGTGCCGCATCAGTGGTCTTGGTGACTGGCTAGCCGTGGGAGTGAGACGGGGTGGGCAGCAGTTAGCTGAGAAGGCTTTTGGGTATTTTGGGGGACTGTGTTTGTGCCACCCAAGAGTGACACTCTGAGGTCATTCCCACCATGCCCCTGCCTCGATGCAGGTCTGGGATCCAGTCTAGTGGTCTGTGCTGGTCTGGTTTATAAAGGTCTCTGTGAGTTTATTCTTTCACTGCTACAAAGAAATACCTGAGATTGGGTAATTTACAAAGAAAAGAGGTTTAATTGGTTCACAGTTCGGCAGGCTGAACACGAAGCATAGCAGCTTCTGCTTCTGGAGAGTTCTTAGAAAGCTTCCAATCACGCATGGCGGGAGGCAAAGTGGGAGTGAGGCATCTCACAGGGTGGGGGCAGGGGGCAGAGAGAGAGCGGGGAGGTGCCACACACTTTTAAATGACCAGATCTCTTGAGAATTCACTCACTGTCTCCAGGAGAGCACCAAGGGTATGGCACTAAATAATTCATGAGAAATCCGCCCCCGTGATCCAGTCCCTTCCCCCTAGGCCCCACTTCCAACACCGAGGATTACACTTCGACATGAGATTTGGGCAGTGGTGAGGGACACAGATCCAAACCATGTCCATCTCCCTGGGCAGGCCCGTGAACACTGGAGAAACCTGGCAGGAGCTTGTAGACGCTCTGAGAATTTGGGACCACTTGGGCGGACGCCCATCCAGGCCCACCCAGAACCAACCATTCCCTCTCATCCTCCAAGACAGGAAATAAGGCCCATTCTTCCTGGGCTTCAAATCTCCCATGCTGGGCTTCCCTAGGAGACCCTCAGACCCACTGCCGTCTGTGGGGTGTGCAGGGTGGGCGAAAGGAGGAGGTCAGGGCACTGCCTTCCCCTTCTACAGGGAAGTGGGAAATGCGAGTTGTCCATACAATAACCGACAGGCCCATCTGCTTCCAGTTAGCAGCTCTGGGTGAGCCTAATTGGCAGATCAAACCATTTGATGTTCCGTGTTAAATAAGTAGTTAGACTGGCCCCAGTGGAGTCTGACACTTTTTGGTTGGAGCCCAAGCCCTGTATCTTACCACCTTGGGGCCTGGGGTGCTAATAAGAACCAGACCTTCGTGCACAGAAGTGGGAGGATGTTCACAAGTGTCAAGAAGATTTGAAGCACGTGGGCAGATGCAGCCCTTCCTTCTTCCCCCTGTGCCACTGAGGAGTCTGCTTGCAGGGGAAGCCAACCTGCAACAGCACCCCTATGCCCAGATAACCTTGGGAGCTCCGTCACTGAAGGAGGCAGGGGACAGCGCCTGCTGATGGACAGCAGGAATCTCTGCTTCAGTAGTGGTGGTGCCCATCGGGGGATGTGAGAGTGTCTATGGCTGTGGGGAAGATGGTGTTGAGGCTGTTTGTCATGGTGATGGTGGCTGTGGCTGTGCAAGAGAGTGGGATGCTGTGACGGTGTCATGGTAATGTTTGTTTAACTGGGCTGGGCTTACCTGCCTGCTGGACCCCACCCACTCCTGTCCTGCTCTTCACCTCATGAGCAGGGTCCTGTAGGGGCTGTCCTCTTTCCCTCTTTGACATTCCATCCGGACAGCTGCCAGCTGCCTTCCCACTCCTTAGACTCCCTAGTCCCTCTTTCTCCTAACCAGCCTGATGGCTGCCCTGGATAGACTCTTGCCTGCTGCCGCCACTCCCCAGTCCCGACTCAATCCCATCTCCTGCCCTTCCAGCTCCACTTCCTGATGACCAGCAGCCATTTGGCTCTCCCTGGGCAGATGCCCAACCCACTTAGTCTCTCTGGGAAGCTTTCTGGCTTCAGTGTCAGCTGCAGGGGTCCGCTTTGCTCTCCAGTGCAACCCAGACTAGATCTGGCTCAGTGGTGATGGTGATGAGGGTGAAGAGGTGTTGATGGTAGTGATGGTGTTGGTGGTGATGGCGATGGTGATGGTGATGGTGTTAGTGATGGTGATGATATTGGTGGTGATGGTGGTGGTGGTGGTAGCGTGTTGATGTTGGTGCTGTTGTTGTTTGTGTTGGGGTGGTTATAGTGCTGGTGGTGATCATGTTGGTGCTGGTGATGGTGGTGGTGAAAACGACGGTGGTAGTGTTAATGGTAGTAGTAGTAGTGATGGTGGTGGTGGTGGTGATAATGATGGTGGTAGTGGTGATGGAGTGGTAGTAGTGATGGTGGTGGTGGTGGTGGTGATAATGATGGTGGTAGTGTTAATGGTAGTGGTAGTAGTGATGGTGGTGGTGGTGGTGGTGGTAATTTTGGTGGTAGTGTTAATGGTAGTGGTAGTAGTGATGGTGGTGGTGGTGATGACGGTGGTAGTGGTGATGTTGGTAATGGTGATGGTGATGCTGATGGCGGTGGTGTTGACAAGGATGTAAATGCTGACCCTTTCCTTTCTCATTGGATGCTTTCATTAAGTCTCCAGTTAGGGGCCAAAGGCTAAGGTCTCTTCTTTTGCCCTTTCTTATGCTGGCAACATGCAGACTCTGCTCCTTGTCAGATCTGGGTCATTAGGGGATTCACCCACATTCTGGCTGGGCAGAGCAGCCTGTGGGATGGAGTGAAGTGGGGATGAAGTCTGGAGGCCAAAGCCCCTCACCGTCAGCAGGCCAATCTTCTCACCTCCTTGATCTCATCTCCTCCCACTTTCCCCTCTGCTCCAGCGCACTGGCCTCCTTGCTGTTGCTCAGGGACGCGAACCATGGACCTGGCTTAGGGCCTTTGCACAGGCCGTTTCCTCTGCTAGAAGCACACTCACATGGCCGGTTCCCCCACCTGCTTCAGGCCTCTGCTCAGTCATCCCCTTCTCAGTGACACCTTCCTGAGGCCCCTTCTGCTTATCGTCATGCCCACTCCCTATCCTCCCTTCATACTCCACTTTACTCTACAGCCCATGTCACCATCTGGCAGGACACGTGCTTGCTAACTCACGGTGTTTATCTGTCCCCTCTGCCCCTGCCAATAGAGGGCAGTTTTGTCTGTTTTATTCTTTGCTGTACCCTGAGCACTTGGGACAGAGCTTGGCATACAGTAGGTGCTTAATAAATACTTGTTGAATGAACTTCTGTGTGTTTTTGTACCCCTGTTGCCATCGGGCACCGATACTGCTGAACAATTTCAGGGACACAAACTCTTCTGGTCCTGTATTTGGTAGTGAGGAGCAAGGGGGAGGGCCTTGGACTTGAAGCTGGTGTCCCAGGATGTATGCTGGTGCAGCCACTTGGGGTGCTGTGACATTGGGTAAGCTACTGCCCCTCCCTGGGCCTCATCCAAGCTGTAAATGAGATAAGAATGATCCATCCCTGCAGGGAGATGTCTCCAGGCTACTTAATACACAATAGCTACTATAATCATGTGTATTAGTCAGCTCCAGATGCTATAACACAATATCATAAACTGAGTGGGTTATAAACAACAGACATTTATTTCTCACAGTTCTGGAGGCTGGAAGTCTGAGTTCGGGGTGCCAGCATAGTTGGGTCCTGGTGAGGTCCCTCCTCCTGTTGCAGACTGCTCACTTGTTATATGCTAACGTGGTGCAAAGAGAGTGAGAGAACTCTCTGGGGTCCCTTTCAGAAGGGCACTGATCCCATTTGTGAGGGCTCCACCCTTATGACCTAATCACCCCCAAAGGCCCCGCCTCCCGATACCATCACATTAGGGATTAGGATTTCAACAGATGCATTTTGGGGGGACATAAACATTCATCATGACTACTATTATTGTTAATTCTTAACCCCAATAGTCCATGATATCTACGCATTAACAAAAGGGAGGAAGGGGTAGGGGTTGGCTTAGGGTTGAACTTAGGAAACTGGTAGGGTCCCCAGGTCTCCTCTGCCCCTGGGTTCTCCAGATCCTCTTGATGTAGGAGTGGGGGCTTCTCAGACTCTTTAAGGGCTGATCTCAGCCACTTTTGCCAGGGATGTGAAAAGAGGGCCCCTCCCCCCCTGGAAAGAGTAATTCTTAACCCAAGTCAAGGAAGGAGCCAGGCACGTGGAAGGCAAGAGCTCTGGATTGGGAACCAGAAGAGCTGGATCGATTCTTAGCCAGGCTGTTGGCTCCAGTGACCTTGGGCCCATCGCCCCTCCTCCCTGGGCCTCAGTCTCCCCATCCATAAAACAAGCATGCTGGACCAAGTCACTTCTAAGCTAAGGCTGCTTCTGTCCTTCATTCAGCCCAGCACAGAAGGACCTCATCAGCACTGCCCACTCCACCTGTGGCCTGGCTTTCCTCATCCCTCATCCTGTTTTCGGTTTCTTGCCTGGACCTTCCTATCTCCGCCCACAGCCCCTCTCACAGGGTGTCAGGTATGTGTACCTCGGGATAGCTGAGAACAGGATTCCTGCAGTAGGCCTTCCCATCCAGGCCTGGTGTGAGGAGCAGGGGGCCTGTGTGTCCCAGCACTTCATCCCAGCCTGCCTGCCTGCCTCCTGGGCAGCTCCCTTAAATCAGTGCCCTGCCTGTCAAAATATGGAACACAGTCAAGACAGGAACCAAAATGAGGACTTGGAGCCCAAGATCTCTATTTATGAAATTGCCATGGTCCTCTTCCCTGGGCAACCAGTGACCCTGCACTCCCTGCTCTGGGCCTGTTTCCCCATCCATACAAGGAGAGTGGTCCCTAACTTGGGCACACATCTTCCCGGTGGTTCTGATGACCAGCCTCATTCTAGATCACGGGACTGGGGATGTCCCTATGGCCCAGCTTGTTGTCAGGACAGCGCCTACAGCCCAGGTCCTTCTGGAAAGCTGATCTGAGAGCCAGATGCGTGCTCTCTGCAGGGCAGTTCCAGGAGCTGACAGCAGATGGTGCTGTTGGCCCCATTCCTGTGCAAAGGGACGATGAGCCGCTGCCAGGGGCTCCATCCAGTCTTGGAAATGGTGAGGTCCCCTCTCCTCCAGGCCCAAGGCTGGACACTTGGGTAGACACACACAAGCACGACGCAGAGACACAGAGGTGCACACGTGCAGGCTGTTCCTGTCTATCCAGAGTGTGGTGCCAAATGCCAGGCCCGACTGTTAACTCATCCCGTGTCACCTCCACAGCAGGGGTCGACCCGGCTGCAGGTGCGGGAGAGGGGCAAGGTCTGAAAGCAGGGCCGTTTGTGTGGGTGAGCGCAGGCGCACAGGTGCTGGTGTCTGTCTGTGGTCCGTGTGTGCGCAGTGCCCGCCGAGAGCCATGTGTGCACTCGGGTCTGCCAGGGGGTGCGTGTGTGTAAGCACCCCAATGCCAGGTCCCTCTGGGTGACTACTCTGCTGTGTGGGCTGTGCGTGCAGGCATCCGGGCTTGTGTGCACACGTGTGTTTGGTACATGCGTGTGTGCGTGTGTGTGTGTATTAATCACAACCTCTTGGCTGGGCCGACGGGAGAGGAAGCCGGAGGAATGATGAATGGTTTGAGTAGTAGGGAGAGTGTGAGTAGACAGGCTGGAAAGACCGACCAACCTCTTTGTTAAAAGAATACGGGTAGAAGCAGATGGACCGCGTGCCCAGAGACGCCAGCCTGGATCGGGGATGGGCGTGCCGGTCCTCACGAGCTGGGGGAGATGACACTGCTGCTCTCGTCATGAGTTAAATGAGTGTCCTTGGTGCCAAGCACGTCCTGGGCCCTTTACATTCACACACACTCTCATCTAACACCCCTTGACGTCCCCACTGTACAGATGAGGAAACTGAGGCTGGGGGAGGTAGAGGAACTTGGCTGCAGTCAGTCAGCCAGGAGGTGGTGGAGCTGGGTCTTGAACTGAAGTCCAGCCCCAAGCCCTGCCACCAAACCATGTTTGTCTCAAGCAAGCCTGGCAGGAGGGAGGGACGGGGTGCTGGTGAGCGAGGGTGGGAGAGGCAGGGGAGAGGGGCAAGGATGAGAGGAGGGAAGGGAGCCCAGGTCTCCTGGGCAGTGGGAAAATCCTGACCTGGGAGGTGAGGGCTCCCTCAGAGTGTTGGCCTCTGCCCTTAGCTGTGGGATCAGCCTCTCAGAGCCTCAGTTTCCCTGTCTGCCAGACAAGGGGCTCAGCCTAGGCATGCTATGCCCTGACTGCATGCAAGAGACCTTGTTGGGCACTGCACATTCCCCATTAAACAAGTGTTTATTGGGCATCTACTATGTGACATGGGGGGTGCCACGGGGAACAGGACAGACCTGCTCTCCACCATCACGAAGCGCAAACTCCAGCGCACAAGCCCAGACTCCCGCAGTGAAGTGCTGTGAGGACTGAGGTGAGTGCCGTGAAGAATGGCCGGGCTACCGGACAAACTGGGGCTGGGGCCGTTTGTGGCCAGGGAGGGAGGCTGTGGGGGAGGGGCCGCAGCAGCAGGCTCTGGGGAGAGCATCTTCAGGACAGAGGGATGGGGGTGGGGGCAGGAGCTGGATGGGGCAGGGCCTCCCAGGCTTTCATTCTCAGGGCAACAGGACGTCACCCAGAGGATTTAAGCAGGAGAAGGCCCGATCTGGATCTGATTCCTGCTTGGGCCGGGCGCGGTGGCTCACGCCTGTAATCCCAGCACTTTGGGAGGCCGAGGCGGGTGGATCACGAGGTCAAGAGATCGAGACCATCCCGGTCAACATGGTGAAACCCCGTCTCTACTAAAAATACAAAAAATTAGCTGGGCATGGTGGTGCGTGCCTGTAATCCCAGCTACTCAGGAGGCTGAGGCAGGAGAATTGCCTGAACCCAGGAGGCGGAGGTTGCGGTGAGCCGAGATCGCGCCATTGCACTCCAGCCTGGGTAACAAGAGTGAAACTCCGTCTCAAAAAGAAAAAAAAAAAAAAGATCACCAGATGCAATCCAGGCGCGGTGGCTCACATCTGTAATCCCAGCATTTGGGAGGCTAAGGTGGGCGGATCACGAGGTTAGGGGTTCGAGCCCAGCCTGACCAACACGGTGAAACCCAGTCTCTACTTAAAAATACAAGAATTAGCCCGGCATGGTGGCGTGCAACTGTAATCCAGCTACGTGGGAGGCTGAGGCTTGAACTCTGGAGGCAGAGGTTGCGGTCAGCCGAGATCACACCATCGCACTCCAGCCTGGGCAACAGAGGGAGACTCTGTATCAGAAAAAAAAAAAAAAGATCATCAGATGCAATGTGGAGCATGCTCTGTGGGGACCAGTGATTCTGCAGAAGGGAGCAGCATGTGGCAGGGATTCTATAAAAAAGCCACGCTGAGCCAGTGTGTTCAGAGCACAGGGGGCCTGGGCAGCTGTGATTGAACCCTGTACCCTTGGCCCCACCCTAAGTGAGGCTCTTTCCCTGGCTTATTTTCTTATGCCCTGCAGTGACTTTTTTCTTACCACTGTGAATCTTGGGAGTAAGGTTTCCAGGTGTAGACCCTCTATCCCAGCTCAGGGCTCAAATCCTAGCTGGTCTCTTATTGGCAGGATGACTTCAGTCAAGTTGCTTCTCAGAGAGCCTCAGTTTCTCCATCTGTAAAATGAGGGTAGTGATGCTTCTTGGAGCACCTGATGGTAGGGCGAGGCTGAAATGGGATGGAGCACGCGACGGCTCTGTGCAGTGCCTGGTGCCGCGTCAAAGCTGTCGCCGTCTTGGTGATCACTAAGTGACCCATATGGCCTGGCACAAGTCACTTAAGTCTCTGAATGGCAGTTTTCTCCCTGTAGAATCCCCAAGGCCTGTGACATGCAGTAGGTGCTCAGGATGCTTGTGTTGGGGAGTTGCTCCAACTGCCCAGCCTTCTTTGGCAGGGAGGGAGGAATCAGTCTGTTCTGCAGGGAGTTGGCTTGGGAGCAGGGGTATGGCTTGGGAGCAGGGGTATGGCTTGGGGGCAGGGGTATGGCTTGGGGGCAGGAGTATGGCTTGGGGGCAGGAGTGCGTCAGGCTCTCTCAGGCCCCGTGGTTTCCTCCTCCACCTCCCTCAGCTCCCCCTCCACCTGCCTTCCCTCCAGCCCTCCCTCCACTCTCCACTGTGCCCCAGGGAGCGGGCATTCGGAAGTCTCCCAGGGCCCCTTCCCTTCTCTGATTTGCATGTTTAGAATGTATCTACAGACCCATCTCTCTAACTCACTCGGGCCCAGCCTTTCTCCCTCCCTCCCTCCCTCCCTGCCTGCCTGCCTGCGTGTTTGGGAGCTGAGCTATCTGCATGCACAAGAACCCAGAAAAGCATGTCTACCCGGCCCCTCCACGCCAGAACCTTCTGAGATGCCCCGTTCCTCTCCCTGCTGCCTCAGCCCTGCCAGGACAACGATTCCATTTTGGGGGCATTGGGATTTCTTTGTATACACCCCCATCTTTGCCTGCACCCGTGGGGGCCGTCTCGCTCAGGGGCTGTGGGGTGGCACTCTCAGATCACAGGCTGACATTTCAGTGCTTGTGTCTCTGTGCCAGGCAGGCACCAGGCCGATCAATCGATTCTCTCTGCATAATCGCTCAGCACCGTCCATAACGTTTCATCAGCCCCCATCGGCCCTCTGGGCTGCTTCCTCTGGGCCTCACGCTGGGTTGCCCATGCCCTCTTTTCCGGGACTGGGTGCTGTTTTTCCAAATCCCGGTGAGAGCTGTCCCCTACCCCTGCTGCCACACCATTGCACTCCCCATGAGGCCAGCAGGGCTGCCTCAGTTTCTGGTCATCTCCTCATTCCCGTGTCACCTGGCATCAGCCACATTAGGATCCCCCTGGTTCCTCTAAGAGCAAATGTCTCTTCCGCCCCAGGGCTTTTGAAAGCGCTGTGTCTGCCACCAGAACACCTTCCTAGCAGCCCCAGCATATTCTCCTCTTTGCCTAGCTCACTTCCACTTAGCACTGGGGTCTCAGTTTAGCTGGTGCTTCCTCCAGGAAGCCCTCCTGCATTTCCCAGACTAGGCTAGGTTGTTCCAATTCACCCCTTTCTATAATCAGCTCATCTCTTTGGCACTCCGTCCCTCCTGTGATTTCTTTGACGTCTGTCCTCCTCATTCCATTTGAGGAGGCGCTCTCTGTTTTCCTTAATTCTGTAGCCCTCGTGCCCATACAGTGATGCCTAATAAATCCTTAGAGAATTGAATGAATTGTTGGGTGACAATTTGCTGAGTACAGCCACTCAAAGGCCTGAGCTCAGAGAATGAGTCTGCTCCAGGCTTTCCTTTGTATAATGAGGGTAGTGAGGCTGGGTCGTGACGAGGGGAGGGGACATAGGCTTTCCGAGGCCAGGGCCAGGTCTGCTCCACTGCCTGTCTTCTGTCTCTGGTGCGTGCTGGCGCTTGAGAACTGTCGGCTGAGCAGAATGTAAAGAAAGCTCTTGCGGCTTGGTGGGGCGGGTGGAGCTGATGGGGGTGCAGTTAACGGTGACAGCTCTTGGCAGTGGTGGTGACTGTGTTGACGATGGCACTAACGATAATACTCATGCTGATGTTGGTTGCTAATTTGGCAGTGAAAACAATGGCAATTTTGCTGTGGCTTTGGGGTGATGGTACAGAGGCTGTTTGAGAAAATGGGCTTTGGAGTAGGGCAAACTTGGGTTCCTCCCCCGCCCCTGTCACTTTAGGCATCCAAGGAACCCTTCAGGGTCTCAGTTTCCCCATCTGTAAAGCGGGTACAATAAGAGCACCTACGTCATTGGGGCGTGGCCGGGACTAGATCGGTTGTGAGGATTAAATGAGAAGATGCCTGGAAAGCTTTTAGCCCACGTGAGGTTTTGAGTGACCATGTGTGGAATGACATCGTTAGGATGACAGCTTGGTGGTGATGGCCCCAGGGCTGCTGCCATTGCTGGGGATGACGATGGTGACATTTGGGGGGAAGGGGATGAACATGGCAACACGGGTACTTTTGCCTTCCTGCTTTAAGTAGGAATTGTCCCTGCTTTGCAGATGAAGACACCGAGAAGGGAGGTACGAAGCTTGTCTAGCCAGGATTCATGCCCGGGCCTGGCTGGCTCCATGCCCACGGAGCCGCCTTGGCAGGGGAGAGTGAGGGAGGGGTCTGGAGGGCTGCTGGGGGGCTGGCGGGCTGGTGGGGGGTAGTGGGAAGCAGCCAGCCTGACATAAGGCCCTCAAGAATGTGGTTCGCTTCCTCCCGGGCTCCTGGGACCTGGTTATCCTGGATGTGGGGAGACAGCTGTGTCAGGTGTAGGGGGAGGCTCTGGGACCCTGGGCCCCCCTTCTCTGCTTTTTCTGCAGGGTAGGGGCTGCGGGCCAATTAACCCTGGCAGGGCTGGAGTCGGGAGGTGGTGAAGCGGGAAGAGAAAGGCAAGCAGAGGCGACTTGGAGCTGGGAAGAGGAGCAGGAGAGAGCTGAAGTAGCCTGTGGGTGAGTCCGCCCTGGGTAGCTGACCCCCAGGTGTGGCCAGCTGGCCCTCCCTCGGAGGCGCTGGGAGACTAAACTTCTGAGCATGACAGAGTGGGAGGAAAACAATAGCCTTTTCTTTTTTTGAGACGGAGTCTTGCCCTGTCACTCAGGCTGGCGTGCAGTGGTGCCATCTTGGCTCACTGCAACTTATGCCTCCTGGGTTCAAGTGATCCTCCTGCCTCAGCCTCTCCAGTAGCTGGGATTACAGGCACCTGCCACCACACCTGGCTAATTTTTGTATTTTTAGTAGAGACAGGGCTTCACCATGTTGACCAGGCTGGTCTTGAACTCCTGACCTCAGGTGATCCAACCCACCTCAGCCTCCCAAAGTGCTGGGATTATAGGCATGAGCCACTGCACCTGGCCAGGGAGCAGGCTTTTAACAGGGTCACAGCTGGAAGGGCTGGGGCCTCTAGCCCCACCCCCTTGCTTTATAGAAGGGGAAATTGAGGCCCAGAGAAGGAAGAGCAGCAAGTGGCTCAAAGTCACCCAAGAATCAGTGACTGAGTTAGGAATAGGCCCAAGGCCTCTTGGCCCCAAAGCTGGAATTTTCTGTATTACCCAAGCTGCTCCTCATCCTCTCCCCGTCTCAGGGAAGGAGTTTAACTGGACAGCGGACACAGACTCCGTTGGTTCATCTTACAGGGTGCCACATGCCCACTCGCCAGCCGGAACTCCAACCTTGAAAGGGTAATAATGAGGATACTAATAATATTTCATAACCTTTTGATTTTATACACAGTTCATAGCTTTGGTAGTTTCTATTTTATAGTATTTCAGAGATTACCAAGCGTTTCACATCCATGATCTCGTACGCACTCTTTGTGTGTTGTTAACCCATTGTACAGATGTGGACACTGAGCTTCGGAGAATTGAGGTGATTTGCTGAGTCACACAGCAAATAATAATAGTAGCAAATCTTCCCAGACACACACTGAATGCAGGCTCGGAACTGTGATGTCTTCACAGACCCAGTGGCTCCTGCTAGTGATACAGAAGCCATCCTCGATTGCTCCCATCCAGGAACAAGTGGAGGATGCCTCCTGCACATCTCCCAAATCTTGGCTCTATCTCCGTGGGTGCCATGTTGAAACTGGCTGCCATCTTGTTTTTTTTTTTTTTTTTTTGAGACAGGGTTTGTTTATGTCACCCAGGCTGGAGTGCAGTGGCACTATCACAGCTCACTGCAGCCTCGACCTCTTGGGCTCGAGCAATCCTCCTACCTCAGCTTCCTAAGTAACTGATACCACAGGCGTGTGCCACCATGACTGGCAAATTTTTAAATTTTTTGTAGAGTTAGGGTTTCGCCATATTGCCCAGGCTGATCTCAAACTCCCGGGCTCAAGGGATGTTCCCATCTTGGCCTCCCAAAGTGTGAGATTACAGGTGTGTGCCACCGCATCCCACCTGGCCACAATCTTTTCTTGCCAGGATGCCTACAGCCTCTTTGCTGGTCTCTGCCTCCATCCTTGCCCCTGCCTCACCCCAGGGCATTCATTCTTCACAAAGCAGCCAAAGACACTTCTACTAGTGGGAATCAGACTGTGTCACTCCCCTCCTGGTGGCTTCCACCAATTTTTGAGGAAACTGTAGGTGTCTCAGTCAGCCCATAGGCCCCACGCAGCCCTGCCTCCCTCTGCTCTGATCTCATCTCCCACAGCTCTCGTCATTATAACTGTCACTCTCTTGCTGCATCAGACACAAATGCCCTCCTTCCTTTTTCTTGAACCAGCCAGGCTTGTTCCCACCCCAGGGCCTTTGCATGTGCTCTTTCTTCTGCTTGGATTGCTCTGCCCCACATCTGTGCACAGCTCTCTCCCTGTCAATTCAGCCTGGCCTTTGCTGACGTCGATCTCCAATTACATCGCTGGGCTGGATGTTCTTCATAGCGATCGGTGGCATCTGAAATCATCTCACTTGCTTCTTTGTTTCTGAGTTTATGATCTGTCTCCATGACCTAAAATATAAACATTCTGAGAGCAGAGACTTCATCTGTTCTGTTGACTGCTGTAACCCCAGTTCCTAGTACAACACCAGCACATTGTAGATGATCAATAAGCTAGTGATTGACTGACTGACCAATGAGCAAGATCGCCATGAGTTCAAAGGTGACATTTCCTCTCTAGCCACCTGCCTGGCTGTCTGACAGTCCCAGGCTGGGACCCCACCCCTGCTGTTGTCACTGAGCCAAGGACACTTTGAGTCCAATCCTTGGAGCATTGAGATGTGTTTCTTTGTAGAATATTCAAAGCATGAACTTCTGGCTATGTGCCAGGTGGTCCACTGGGCCCAGGGAAAAAACGGTGCACAAAAATAAGATTCTGCCTTCAGAGTACTTAAAACGCAGAGCATAAGAGAAGAGATGTCGGCAATGGATGCTAATGCCAGGCAGGCAGCTCCTACTGTGTGGTAGGTGCTTTGCAAACATCATCCCATCGAATCCTCATTGAATTACTAGCTATTGAGAGTGGAGGAGATGAATTCTTAAAAAAAACCCATTTTACAGAGGAATGCAAGGACAGTGCATTGCTTAAGGGCACCCAGCTGGCACACAGCAGAGCTGGATTCAAATCTATGCCTAAGAGAAAGCAGGAGGCCACCTGTGCTTGGGATGGGGGAGGACGCAATTGAGGACCAGGGGAAATGGGGTGGGGAGAGAATTTCTGACAGGGGTGTGGTGTGAACTGGAGAGGGGGCAGGAAAGAGCAGCTGGCTGTGGGTTCAGGGAGTGGCTTAGTTTTCCTGGGGACACGGGATGACAGGAGGAGGAGGGAGGGAGATGAGGGAGGAAGCCGGGCTAGATTAGACCATGGTGGGCCCAGAAAGCCAGGCCTGTGGCATTTGTCTCATGATCATGGTGGCAATGTGGGCAATGAAGGGAAAGTGTGGGGTTGAATCTGGACCCTAGGAAATTTCCCCAGCAAGTCAGTCCAGAGCAGGAGAGACTGGGGGAGGAAGCTTCTCTAAGCTCAGCCCCAAGCCAATGTTTGAGGCTTGTGGAGGAACGGAGAGGTCAACTAGAACATGGTGTGAATTGGAGGGAATTTGAGACTTCCGTTTGCAAGGCTGTGAGGCAGTAACCCCACTGCCTTGAACAAGCAGCAGCAGGAGCTCTGGTTTTGGAGTCCCTGGACTTGGGTTTGAGTTCCGATTCTGCCGTTTCCAGGCTGTGCATACGCTCTCCGTGTGCCCGCTCGCTCTCTGAGTCTGGTTTCTTTGTCGATGGAATAGGAATTCCCGTTGTGATAAGGACTAAGCATCTTCACATACGGGACATACCCAGAATAACGTTCCACACAGGGATTTTGCGCAGGCAGGGACTATGGGGAACTCTGCTGCCTGGACTTTTATTTGAAGAGCTGCTAGAAATACAAATTTTAGTGCAAAATCTCCCACAGCAGTGGTGCAAGAACCCTCACTGCGGAACACCTGGCTGAAGAGATGTGGGACTTTCCGAGGTTGGGGCAGGGGGAGATGGATCAGTCCAGGGTGAGACAGTGCGTTGCTAGCTGACAGGTTAACGAGGAAGAAGAGCTCTGTCGACCTGGTCAAGGTCACAGTCAGGGCAGATCACTGGCGTTGGGTTGGGATGCAGCAAGGTCTGGGAGCAAGGAAGCCGGAGAGCTGGCCTTGGCTCTGAACAGGTCTGCTCTGTGACCTTGGGCCAGCCCCTCTCTGTCTCTGAGCCTGTGTGACAGGAGTGGATAAATTCTCTCAACACTTTTGCCTTTCCACCCTCTGGGGACAGGGGCCTGGGACTCTCACCCTCAAGCAAAAAGTTGGGGGGTACTGGGGGGTGGAGAGAGCCCCCCTCACCCTTCTCGGATCCTGGGAACAGTGTGGGGTCTAATCTGCTGTTGACATTCCGCTGGGCCCCCAGGCTGTGTGCAGAGCTTGGGTTTCTCCCGGCCTGTGTGATCCTCCGCCCCTTGCAGCAGGCGGGCGATGGGATACAGCACGTGCTCCATGTCACTCTGGGGTGGATTAAGGACCCTGGGGCCGGGGGATTGGGGGCGCTGAGAAAAGGGGGAGATGCGGGACAGGGCTGAGGGCCAGATGCTGGGTCGGGGCTCTTCTTCCCACAAAGACCATTCAAGGAGGCTGTGCTCAGATGACCAGGCTGGGCCAGGGTGAAGAGGCAAGGAAGAGTCTACACGAGCTCACTATTATTATTCCCATTTAACAGAGGGGGAAAACTGAGCCCCAGGGAGGGGAGGTGACTCACCCAGGCTCACATTGTTGGTAGAGGATGGTAAGACTTGAGTCTAGGTGGCTGGACCCTCAAGCCTGCACATTAAACTCACCTGCTGGGTATGGGCATCTGTGACTGCCTAAGGGCAGAAAGAGGAACCTGGGATGGTTTTCAAAGACAGTTTCTCTTTGAGCTGTGCCTGGAGTGCAGGCACCTGGAACCAAGGCCATTGGGCTGGCTGGGGCTCCTGACCCTCTCTCCTCTTCTGATCTCCCTCCTGCCTTCTTTCTTCCTTTCCCTTCATGCCTCCTGTGTGCTGGGTGCAAAATGAGCAAGAAGAGGTCTCAGAGACAAACTGGCACCACCTCTGTCCCCAGGACACTCGTGATTGACTGGGAGGGCAAAGTGGTCAGTCTCCAGTTGAGGCCAAAACTGAGGACCTGGGGCTTGCAGGAGGAAGGGAATTCTTCTGAGAATGGCTCCTCAGTTTCCCCATCATGGTGGGGTTTAAATGAGATATTTTGTAGGAAGAAGCCAATGCAGCCTGGCATACCAGCTTCATTCATTCATTCAAACAGTGCTAGGCAGTCTCCCAGAATCCAAAGTCCAAATCCAACTTTAATTGCTCAATTACTCAACGCCAGGCCGGATGTTAAGCACTCTGGATTCATTGCCTCATTTGTTCCACACCAGAATGCCAGGTGCTAGATGCTATTACCTGCCCATTTTACAGATGAGGCGTGGAAAGGTTAAGCAACGTACTCAGGGTCACATAGTTCCCAAGTGGCAGAGTTGGGGTTCAAACTCAGATCAGCCTGGAGACAGAGCCCAAGTCCCCGCTGGTACCTCACTCTTGATCTGGTCCTCAATCCTGCACGCTGTGGGTGGGCATGAAGTCTCAGAAACACGCTTTTCTGGGCCTGCTAGATGGAAGACTTCATGAGGCCAGGAACTGTCTCTGGACTGTCTCTGGCCAAGGCTCACCTCTGGAGCTCCTTTGCCTGAAATAATCTAGTAGGTATATGGGAAATGAATAAATGAATGGATGAATGAACGAATTGGATGAATGAATGAATGAACAGCCGCCCAGGCAAGTCTCCTGAGATTTCTGGAGGGGACTCTGTGGGCCACTGTCAGGGCTGGAGGTGAGCCCAGGCACCCCTGCCTTGTGGTGTGGCCTTGGAGGGCAATCTGACTGCCCTCTCTATGCCTGCCTTTCTACTCCTGCCTCCTCCAGGGTTTGGAGGACCCGTGGAGATGGGCCGGTGGCAGGTTCTGGAAGGCCCCGGATAGAATATCAGTGGCTGAGCCCTTGAAAATCTGATCTCGCCCCAGCCTATCTCCCCAAGGTTTCCCCCAGACCATCAATCAGCAGCGAGACACGATTGTATTTTATAGCCAGACCAGGGTGGGGGTGGCATGAAACACAAGCCCCGACTCCGCCTGGGGTTCTGCCTGCTTAGGGGGATCAAGCAGACCCGGGCAGAGCCTTAACCCTTTGTGATCCTGTTCCTACCAGCCATAGGCACAGCTCCTCTCCTCCTCCAACTCTACCAAACTAGGTTCCTCAGGGGTGACAGAGGGACTTATACGGAGGTGACAAGGTCTTCTGGGGTGTTGACTGCTCCCAGGGACGTGCAGGGAGGCCCATGGATCAGAGGATGGTTTGGGACCCACCTGAAAATCTGCATTCTGGCTCAAGGTCACTCTGCTTTGTGGCTGCGTGACTCCAGGCAAATTGCTTCCCCTCCGTGGGCTTGCTCCTCACCTCCCAGCAGCCCCCTTGCTGATCTCACTGTGGTTGTCCCAGTGTTTTCAACATGTGTGAAACCTGGCCTCGGGCTCCACCGTCTTCACACCAGAGTCCTTCCTCCGGGAGGAGCTTCTCCATAGAGACTCTTCATCCCTGTTTCCGTTTTGGAACCTGAGACCCAGATAGGACTTTCTATTACCCAAGATCACACAGCAAATTGCCGCAAATTAGGCTGGAGCTGCCGACCCTAGGGCTAAAATGCTCTTCCGTTCTCCTTTCCTCCCTCCTGCCACTGGAAAGGGATCTGTGGGCCATTCCAGGGTCTTGGGTTGCTGTCAGGGCTAAGGTGATCGGATGGCTGTCCAGTCTCCCCTGTGAGTGGAGGCCGAGGGGACTCAGGCCGAGGAATAGAAGCTCAGAGTTGGCTTGAAACCATGGCTCCCAGTTCAGGACCTTCCGGGTGCATCCTAGGGAAGATGCCATGTGGTCTTCAGGGGAACCAAGGCTGGTGGGAGAAGCCAGGGGGTGAAGGAATTTGTTTACCAACACGAAGGAGGACGAGGGAGGCAGGGGTGACGCCTACACCTTTGGGGCGAGCCAGTCCTTGGGTAGAATGGGCCACTTTGGAACCTCAATGTCGTCATCTCTCAAATGTGAAGGGTAACACTGACTTGCCTGATTATCTTGAGGCTTACCTACAGTAATGACCACTCCCAGTTGCTGCACAATCAATGGAACCTGAGTTATCATCAGGGCTGCCTGGAAGGGGCTGAGCACCCTGTCGCTGAGGGGTATTCAAGTAGACCCAGTATCGTGAGGCTGCAGAGGGCCTCTGGGGGAAGAGATTGGAAGCCCCTTTCAGAGCGATGGGGTGGGGGTGGGGAGGAGCAGTCACGGGGGAGGTGCTGTCTTGGGTCTCCAGTTACGAGCTCCTGGAATTGCAGAGGTCATTGTAGGGGTGAGGGAGGGCAGTCCAGAAGCAGCTTCCTTGGGCGGATTAGGCTCTGGGGACGCGGGTGTCACGCCAACAGCTGGAGGTGCTGGGTTGATGGATGGCTGTTAGGAAATCAATTTTCTGAAGCTCGGTCAGTGGGGTGGGCAAGCAGGCCTTGGGGAGCCTAGGGTCCAGGATGGGGAGGGGCCCTGTGTCCAGCAGGTGGAAGGCAGCCCCTCCCCCAGCACCAGAAGCCCTGTCACTTCTCCTGCCCCCTACCTCTTCCCCAGGCTATGCCTCAGGCTGAGATCCTCCCTTTCCCTCCTCCTGAGCTCTGGAGGAAAAGAAGCCAAGTCCGGGTCCAGGGGTCAAGCTTCTAACTGGCTGTGTGACTCCTTTGGGTCTCAGTTGCCCCATGCGTAAGTAGAAGTTGGTTTAAATTCCTCTCATTTCCCAGGAAACAGTGAGCCAGCCTGGCTCATGTTTATGCTTTAGGTCTCACTTTAAACATCAAATCCTGGCCAGACATGGTGGTGGGTGCCCGTGATCCCAGCACTTTGGGAGGCTGAGGCTGGAGGATCTCTTGAGCCTAGGAGCTCAAGGCTGCAGTGAGCTATGATCATGTCACTGCACTCCAGCCTCAGCAACAGAGTGAGACTCTGTCTCTAAAAAAAATACAAAACCATCACCTCCTTAGAGAGCCTGTCCCTCTCCACCCATCCTATCATCCTTCCTCCACTTCTTTCCCTCAGCACTGTCCCCAGTGGCTTCATCTTTGTCCATCTCTCCCACTAGAAGGTAAGCTCCCTGAGGGGAGGCATGGCTCCTTGTTCCCTGTTGTATTCTAGGGCCTACACATAGGCACATAGTAGGGCCTACGTCTGGCACATAGTAAGTTCTCAATAAATAATTTTTGAACGAATGAGTAATTGGTGGGCCCTCTGCTGGGCACTCTGGAGGCTCCAGGAAGCAGTAAGATAGGTCCTGGCCTCAAGGAGCTGACAGTCTAATGGGGCTGGTGGACATGTTCCCAGATGACTCGAATTCTGAAGCCATAAGCAAAAGGCCAGGCAGAGGCTGGAGAGATGGCGTGGAGGGCAGAGTGGGGTGAGGGGCAAGAACTGATTGGGGATGGGCTGGGGTGAGTCTGTGCCTCTCGGCCCCTGGTTTTACACTGGAGCATGGGCATCACAGTGGCCACAGGAAGGCCAGCTCATGTGAGCATGGGCCCACGTGAAGGGTCCCTCCTCATTTGCTGCCCGGGGGCTCCTGGCTTTGGCTCAGAGCCTTTAGCATTGCTTAGGTTCTGCATTCTTTTGGGTCGGAGAATCCACCCACAGGCAGGCAGAGAGGGCAGGGTGGCATACTGGGTGTAAATCCCTGCTGCTCACTCCCGGATGGCCCTGGGCAAGCCTCAGCCTCCCTTTCACACCCCCTCTGTGGAAGGAGGTCACACCTCCACTCAGTGTGAACACTATGGTGCTAAACACGGGGCTTCAGTGTGCCTGGCACATCGTTAAGTGTAAGTCTCCTCTCCATAATCAAAGGAACCCTCCTACTCATATCCCAGCAGGGAAATTTGAGTCCCCCGAGGGGAAGTCTTGAATATTTAGTTAAGTGCCCGACTAAGTTGCCCGCAGAATCAGGGGAGAAGGCTCTTGATGTATCTCACCCTTTTCCCACGCTGCCTAATTTCTCTGCTTTGGATGGGACTTTTCAGAAACTCCACTGGAATCCTCCCTCTGCTCCTGATAAATCCTGGTTTGTAGAAAACAGAGTTGAGAGGGCATTGTCCAATAGATCTGGCAGATGAGAGACTCAGGCCCAGAGCGCTCCCTGGCCTGAGGTCAACAGAGCTTGCTAGAGGCAGGGCAGGTCAAAGATGGAAGCAGCCTTAGCTGCTGGTGTCTCCCGGCCATGCCTCTGGAAATGGGGTTGGGGGCAGTGCTGCAGGTGGCCTTTCCTCCTCCTCATTCTCTTTTTTCTTCTTTAAAAAGAAAACCAAACAATGGATCCCCCCATGACTTGAGGAATGGCCCAAATCCTGTGTCTGGCCCCGGAACATTTTATGGCCCTTTCCAGTCAGGGATGTGAAACCCCGGCGATATGAGCTCCCTGTTCCTTGGCCCTGGCTGGGGAAGGCCCATCCATCTTCCCAGCTGGCGGCTGCTTGTGGGAAAGGCCCTGCTGGCAGGGGCGACACCTGTCGCTCTCACTCTCCCTAAGCTCAGCACCAAGGACCCTTCCAGTTCCTCGTGGAGGGGATGATGGGGGGGGACTGGGGAACTTCTGTCACAGTCACAGACTCTGAGCACTGCTGACATAGCCAGGGTGACGGGGCTGTGATACAAGTGGGGGTCCCTAAGAGCCTGGGCTTTCCCACTGCTCTAGCTTGCTGGTTTTCCTTCCAGAAGAGGTGGCAGGCCCTGGAAGCTCCCAGAGAGGAGAGCAGCCAGCTCTGGCCCTGCTAGGGCTTGAATTCCAAAGGTGAGACAGAGTCGGCCAGCAGTTTCAGTGCAGAGATGGCACAGGCAGCGGAGGGAAGGGCGAGTGAGGTTGCAGGAACAGCATCTGTGAAAGCCCAGAGGCTCGGCAGGGCAGGGCGTTTTGGGAAACTCACAGGGTATGAGGTCAGTGTGGGGGGCTGGATCAGAGACAGGGAATGCATGTGGTCTAATTCTGACAGTGATCAGAGGTGGCTGTGGGTTCACAAGCAGGAGTGGGATACCTAAAAACCTCTCTGCTCTCAGAGTGGAGGAGGGATTGAGGTGAACAGCAAGTCAGAGAACAATAGATGAGGTCAGAGATGCATTCCTACGGAAGGCAGTGGGGAGACTCAGAGTCAAAGCCTCCTGGGCTGTAGTGTCCCTTGTGAAGGTACCTACCTTCTCTGGGCCTCAGTTTCCCCACCTTTGTAATGAGGGAGTTGGCCAGGCCAAGCGTGGTGGACCTCTGAGCACCCTGAGTTACTACAAAGCTCTGTCATTAATCAGTGATGGAAACCTGCCCCAGCCTCAGCACCTACTTGCCATTTGTAAATTGCCTAGCATAGGGCCTGGCATATGTCGGGGAAGCAGTGACTGAGAATTTCTTTGTTTTAAGCCCGTCCAAGGTTAAAGTCGCCCATTCCTGTTACTGCTGTAATTGGAGTCCTACTGGGAATACAAGAGCACTTGGTGCTAAAGGAAAATGGTGGCCAAGGGAGCCCTGGGTGGGGCAATGGAGGCACCACTCAGGTTTCAGAGATCCAGGGACCCACAGAGCACGGAGGAATTTTCCCAGGCTGGGGGCAGCAGGCAGCTGGAAGCCATCCGTCCCAGGGAAGGGAAGGATCAGGGGTCTTGCCAAGGTCTTTCCCTGGGAACAAGAACTCAGGAGGGGGGCAGGATTCTCCCATCCAGCCTGGAAAGACGAAACCCTTCTGTCCGGGCAGCTGCTTGTGGGGATGCCAAAAACCAACCGGCCTGAGCCCCTAGGCTCCCCTGGGGTTGTGACAGTTGGGGAGTGGCACTTGGCTCCCAAAGAGCTCTGGGAGCCAGGAGGGCCCTGCCTGGAATCAGCCACCCTCTGTGCCTGAACAGCCTTTAGCATAGACCTGCCCTGGGAGGGGCCTGAGGACATTGCCCCCAGGGTGCCAGGGTTTCCCCTGGGTATCCAGAGTGCCATAGCCCAGGAGACAGGGAGGTGGGGGCCCCATGGCAGAGTGAGAGCCCCACTTTGGAGCCTGGTGGACTCCACGTTCAAGTTCATTTCAGGGTCAGTATTATCTGCTCTGCAAGGTTGTTGTGAAGATTAGAGATAACATCTGAGAAGCACCAGCACATAGTAGGTGCTCAGTAGAGGCTAATTATATTACTGGAGGGAGCATAGACAAATGATTAAGAGAACAGTGAGACCCTCACTACCTGGGTTCAAATCCCACCTCTGCCACTTCCCGGCTTAGTTAATTAATTAACATTTCTGAACCTCAATTTTCTCACGTGCTGCACTTTGGACATACCTGGCAACACAGTGAGTTCTCAATAAACACAAGCAGTTATGGCTGTAATTGGTCCTACCAACGTCGTATGGATGAATGCAGGCTTTTGACAGAATGAGAGCACCCCTTTTTTTTTCTTGCCAACGCTGATAACAATAACAACTGCCTCTTACTCAATGCCTTCTGTGCCCTGAGTACCCTGCCTGAAGACTTATATATGCGATCTCAGGGTCTGCCTGCCGGTCAGGATAGAATAATGTACTGTCCCGTTTTGTAGGAGAGGATAGAAAACCACATGGAGAGAGTCATCCAAGGCGTCACAGCCCGTGAGTGCCATGGAGAAGATTTCAGGCCAACTTCACAGAGCAAGAGGAGCAGGCTGGAGGAGGTTGTCCAGGCAATGGAGACAGACACAGATACAGTGGGGAGAGCACCAGACTAGGAGTCAGGAGTCCAGCATTCTTGACCCGACACACACTAGCTAACCTTTGTGAGCCTCTGTATTCTCCTGTGTAGCTGGAGATAATGAGATAACACTGAATGGGGTTGAGATGAGCCTTCACTGAAATCATGTGTGTAGAGTGCATGGCACATGGCACGGTTCCTGGTATGAAGTGACTGCTGGTGGCAGTGGGGTGTCAGGAAGGAGGTTTGTGTTGTTGCTATTTATGTTATTACTGGGTTTGCTACTAAGGTAGAAGGTGTGACTGGTGGGTTAAGGTAGTAGTAGTGGCTGTTCCTGGGAACATTGTTGGCACTGTTGTTGATGGTGGTGATAGGGTACTGGCGATGGTGCTGGGGTGTTGATGTAATTGGTAGTAGTGTTGGTATTGGTCATGTTTCTGCTATTGTGTTGGGGTTGTTGATGGTGGTGTTGACATTGACAGTGTTGGTGTTAATGTCACTGTTGGTGGGAGTGTTGTTAGAGAGGGATTGTGATGTTGGTATTGATCATGTGGAAGTTATTGGTGTTGGTGTTGAGGTTGTTGTCATTGGCAGTGCTGGTGCTGTTGGTGATGGTAGTGTTAATGTTTTACTGGTGATGTAGGTGTTATTATTGGTGTTGGGGGTATTGTCACTACTGGAATGTTGAAGTTATTGGTGTTGGTGTTGAGGGTGTTCTATTTATTGTTATTGGAGGTGGTAATGTTATGGGGTTGGTGGTATTGGTGTTGGTATTAATGTTATTGCTGATGGTGGTGTTGGTGGTGCTGACATGATTACAAGAGGTGTTAGTGTTGGTGATGGTGTTGGTGCTAACATTATTACTGGTTTTGGTGGTGGTGGGGGTGTTAACATGATTATAGATGGTATTTGTGTGGGTGATGGTATTGGCGCTAATGTTATTGATAGTTTTGGTGGTGGTGCTAACATGATTACTGGTGGTGGTAGTGTTGGTGGTGGTGTTGGCACTAGTGTTATTACTGGTTTTTTTTTGGTGTTGGTGGTGCTAACATGATTACTGGAGGTGGTGTTGGCACTAATGTTATTACTGGTTTTGGTTTTGGTGTTGGTGGTGCTAACATGATTACTGGTGGTGTTAGTGTTGGTGGTGGTGTTGGCACTAATGTTATTACTGGTTTTGGTTTTGGTGTTGGTGGTGCTGACATGATTACTGGTGGTGTTAGTGTTGGTGGTGGTGTTGGCACTAGTGTTATTACTGGTTTTTGTTTTGGTGTTGGTGGTGCTGACATGCTTACTGGTGGTGGTGTTGGCACTAATGTTATTACTGGTTTTGGTTTTGGTGTTGGTGGTGCTAACGTGATCACTGGTGGTGTTAGTGATGGTGGTGGTGTAGGCACTAATGTTATTACTGGTTTTGGTTTTGATGGTGGTGCTAACGTGATTACTGGTAGTGGTAGTGTTGGTGGTGGTGTTGGCACTAGTGTTATTACTGGTTTTGGTTTTGGTGTTGGTGGTGCTGACATGATTACTGGTGGTATTAGTGTTGGTGGTGGTGTTGGCACTAGTGTTATTACTGGTTTTGGTTTTGGTGTTGGTGGTGCTGACATGATTACTGGTGGTGTTAGTGTTGGTGGTGGTGTTGGCACTAGTGTTATTACTGGTTTTTGTTTTGGTGTTGGTGGTGCTAACATGATTACTGGTGGTGGTAGTGTAGGTGGTGGTGTTGGCACTAGTGTTATTACTGGTTTTTGTTTTGGTGTTGGTGGTGCTAACCTGATTACTGGTGGTGGTAGTGTGGGTGGTGGTGTTGCCACTAGTGTTATTACTGGTTTTGGTGTTGGTGGTGCTAACGTGATTACTGGTGGTGTTAGTGTTGGTGGTGGTGTTGGCACTAGTGTTATTACTGGTTTTGGTTTTGGTGTTGGTGGTGCTGACATGATTACTGGTGGTGATAGTGTTGGTGGTGGTGTTGGCACTAATGTTATTACTGGTTTTGGTTTTGGTGTTGGTGGTGCTGACATGATTACTGGTGGTGTTAGTGTTGGTGGTGGTGTTGGCACTAGTGTTATTACTGGTTTTGGTTTTGGTGTTGGTGGTGCTGACATGATTACTGGTGGTGTTAGTGTTGGTGGTGGTGTTGGCACTAGTGTTATTACTGGTTTTGGTTTTGGTGTTGGTGGTGCTGACATGATTACTGGTGGTGATAGTGTTGGTGGTGGTGTTGGCACTAATGTTATTACTGGTTTTGGTGTTGGTGTTGGTGGTGCTGACATGATTACTGGTGGTGTTAGTGTTGGTGGTACTGGCACTAATGTTATTACTTGTTTTGGTTTTGATGGTGGTGCTAACGTGATTACTGGTAGTGGTAGTGTTGGTGGTGGTGTTGGCACTAGTGTTATTACTGGTTTTGGTTTTGGTGTTAGTGGTGCTGACATGATTACTGGTGGTGATAATGTTGGTGGTGGTGTTGGCACTAATGTTATTACTGGTTTTGGTGTTGGTGTTGGTGGTGCTGACATGATTACTGGTGGTGTTAGTGTTGGTGGTATTGGCACTAATGTTATTACTTGTTTTGGTTTTGATGGTGGTGCTAACATGATTACTGGTAGTGATAGTGTTGGTGGTGGTGTTGGCACTAGTGTTATTACTGGTTTTGGTTTTGGTGTTGGTGGTGCTAACATGATTACTGGTAGTGGTAGTGTTGGTGGTGGTGTTGGCACTAGTGTTATTACTGGTTTTGGTTTTGGTGTTGGTGGTGCTAACGTGATCACTGGTGGTGTTAGTGACGGTGGTGGTGTAGGCACTAATGTTATTACTGGTTTTGGTTTTGATGGTGGTGCTAACGTGATTACTGGTAGTGGTAGTGTTGGTGGTGGTGTTGGCACTAGTGTTATTACTGGTTTTGGTTTTGGTGTTGGTGGTGCTAACATGATTACTGGTGGTGGTAGTTTTGGTGGTGGTGTTGGCACTAGTGTTATTACTGGTTTTCGTGTTGGTTTTGGTGGTGCTAACGTGATTACTGGTGGTGTTAGTGTTGGTGGTGGTGTTGGCACTAATGTTATTACTGGTTTTTGTTTTGGTGTTGGTGGTGCTAACATGATTACTGGTAGTGTTAGTGTTTTTGTTGATGTTAACATTATTACCAGTTTTGGTGGTGTTGGTGTTAATATTAATTAATGTTATTACTGATGGTGGTGTTGGTGGTGGTGTTACATGATTACAGGTGATGTTTGTATTGGTGATGGTGTTGGTGCTAATGTTATTAGTTTTGGTGGTGGTGGTATTGTTGGCATTGCTACTGGTGGTGATGTTGGTGGTGGTGGCATTTGTACTAATGTTATTACTGGTTTTGGTGGTGGTGGTGGAATTTATACTGATGTTATTACTGGTTTTGGTGGTAGTGGTGTTGCTAACATTATTCTGGTTTTGGTGGTGGCAGTGGTGGTATTGATGTTGACATTGTCACTGGTGGTGTTGGTGGTGGTGGTGGCGTTTGTACTAATGTTATTACTGGTTTTGGTGGTGGTGGTGTTGCTAACATTATTCTGGTTTTGGTGGTGGCAGTGGTGGTATTGATGTTGACATTGTTACTGGTGGTGGTGTTGGTGGTGGCGTTTTTACTAATGTTATTACTCGTTTTGATGGTGGTGGTGTTGCTAACATTATTCTGGTTTTGGTGGTGGCAGTGGTGGTATTGATGTTGACATTGTTACTGGTGCTGTTGGTTGTGGTGTTTGTAGTAATGTTATTACTGGTTTTGGTGGTGGTGGTATTGGTGTTGACATTGTTACTGGTGGTGGTGGTGTTTGTACTAATGTTATTACTGGTTTTGGTGGTGGTGATATCGATGTTGACATTGTTACTGGTGGTGTTGGTGTTGGTGGTGGCATTTGTACTAATGTTATTACTGGTTTTGGTGGTGGTGGTATTGGTGTTGACATTGTTACTCATGGTGTTGGTGGTGGTGGCGTTTGTACTAATGTTATTACTGGTTTTGGTGGTGGTGGTATTGATGTTGACATTGTTACTGGTGGTGTTGGTGGTGGTGGCGTTTGTACTAATGTTATTACTGGTTTTGGTGGTGGTGGTATTGATGTTGACATTGTTACTGGTGGTGTTGGTGGTGGTGGCGTTTGTACTAATGTTATTACTGGTTTTGGTGGTGGTGGTATTGATGTTGACATTGTTACTGGTGGTGTTGGTGTTGGTGGTGGCGTTTGTACTAATGTTATTACTGGTTTTGGTGGTGGTGGTATTGATGTTGACATTGTTACTGGTGGTGTTGGTGGTGGTGGCGTTTGTACTAATGTTATTACTGGTTTTGGTGGTGGTGGTGTTGCTAACATGATTCAGCTTTTGGTGGTGGCAGTGGTGGTATTGGTGTTGACATTGTTACTGGTGGTGTTGGTGTTGGTGGTGGCGTTTGTACTAATGTTATTACTGGTTTTGGTGGTGGTGGTATTGATGTTGACATTGTTACTGGTGGTGTTGGTGGTGGTGGCGTTTGTACTAATGTTATTACTGGTTTTGGTGGTGGTGGTGGTATTGGTGTTGACATTGTTACTGGTGGTGTTGGTGGTGGTGGCATTTGTACTAATGTTATTACTGGTTTTGGTGGTGGTGGTGTTGCTAACATGATTCAGCTTTTGGTGGTGGCAGTGGTGGTATTGGTGTTGACATTGTTACTGGTGGTGTTGGTGTTGGTGGTGGCGTTTGTACTAATGTTATTACTGGTTTTGGTGGTGGTGGTATTGATGTTGACATTGTTACTGGTGGTGTTGGTGGTGGTGGCATTTGTACTAATGTTATTACTGGTTTTGGTGGTGGTGGTGTTGCTAACATGATTCAGCTTTTGGTGGTGGCAGTGGTGGTATTGGTGTTGACATTGTTACTGGTGGTGTTGGTGTTGGTGGTGGCGTTTGTACTAATGTTATTACTGGTTTTGGTGGTGGTGGTATTGATGTTGACATTGTTACTGGTGGTGTTGGTGGTGGTGGCGTTTGTACTAATGTTATTACTGGTTTTGGTGGTGGTGGTGTTGCTAACATGATTCAGCTTTTGGTGGTGGCAGTGGTGGTATTGGTGTTGACATTGTTACTGGTGGTGTTGGTGTTGGTGGTGGCGTTTGTACTAATGTTATTACTGGTTTTGGTGGTGGTGGTATTGATGTTGACATTGTTACTGGTGGTGTTGGTGGTGGTGGCGTTTGTACTAATGTTATTACTGGTTTTGGTGGTGGTGGTGGTATTGGTGTTGACATTGTTACTGGTGGTGTTGGTGGTGGTGGCATTTGTACTAATGTTATTACTGGTTTTGGTGGTGGTGGTGTTGCTAACATGATTCAGCTTTTGGTGGTGGCAGTGGTGGTATTGGTGTTGACATTGTTACTGGTGGTGTTGGTGTTGGTGGTGGCGTTTGTACTAATGTTATTACTGGTTTTGGTGGTGGTGGTATTGATGTTGACATTGTTACTGGTGGTGTTGGTGGTGGTGGCATTTGTACTAATGTTATTACTGGTTTTGGTGGTGGTGGTGTTGCTAACATTATTCTGGTTTTGGTGGTGGTGGTGATAGTGGTGCTGACACTGTTGCTGGTGTTGTTAGTGTTGATTTGAGGGACGGTGTTGTTTTCTGGGTGTAGCAGCCACCCAGCCATGCTGAAACAATGCCATGGCCAACATCCCTTCAGCGGTCCAGCCAGAATTATCTGAAAGCATCTGTACCCTGAGGCCATGCCTGTGTGCTTTCTTTGGCATCTGACTTTCTTTGCCGTTCCTTATTTTCCTTTCAAAAAACTCCAACATGGACTGCAAAGCATATGGCCACAATTGATTCAGCTTAGGGAGGGGATCAGGGTGTCTGGTAAGGTTACTAAGTGAGGTCCCTCAGTTCGATGAGAAGCGGGGGCAACCTAGGATGGGGGTGAGACCTGGGGAAGGCAAGGCCCACAGAACCTTCCCCATAGGGGCTTTTCCTCCCCACCAGGTCCCCTCAACTTCCTCCCCACTCCCACCTTTCTGTCCACCCTTGTTTGTTCTCTGATCCACTTATTCAGCAGACTCACTGGGGGCCCTTGGTGCCAGATCGTGAGGTATAGAGATAAATACAGCACTATTTTAGATCACAAGTGGCTGTGAGCCCCTTGAGTACAGGGAGCTGGCCTGCCTTGTACATCACAGCATTCCCAGCACCTGTTGAATGAATGAATGAATAAATGAATGAATGCACAGATGCAGCCATACCAACCTCATCTCAGGGAGCTCACACACTGGTGAGACCATCGGTGGCTGCAGCGGAGTGGAGTCTGAGGGAGGGAGGGATGGACTCTGCCTAAGGGGTCCTGGGAAGCTTTCCTCAAGAGGTGGCTCTTGACCTGTACATGACAAGGACCCGAGCAGGAGGAGGGAAGAGAGAAAGGCCCTGCATCTGCAGAAACCACCCTTTACTTGGGCCACCTGACCTCACTTCTTCCCCTCCCCACTTCCTGAGACTAGGTGGAAGGTGATGGTCATTGAGCACAGGGCTCTGGTGAGCTGCCTCCTTGGATTGGGGTGGGGTGGGGCTTGGTCAAAGCCTTGCTTGAAGGTGCTAGCATGGGCCCAAGTGCAGCTTGGAGATGTCCTAGAATCCTCATGGAGCCCAGACGGGTCCTTAGAAATTGGCCACTCTAGTGATTCCCAAACTGGGTTCCTTGAGGCGTTGGGATTCCACTGAGGCACCTCTGCGAATGAGAAGGGGACTGAAGGCAGCACCTCTATTCCATCTTCCCATCTTCCCCTTCTGTGGCTTCTTGTTGTTCTTAAGGATCAAAATCCTTACCATGATAGACAGGGATTGTGGTCCAGCCCCTGGGCCTTTTGGTCCTCCCCATATGCCAGCTTCCCAGTGCCAGCCATGCTGTTCCCTGAATCTGGGACATCCAGTGGGTTCCTAGGTGTCCAGGTCTTTGCTTCCTCAGGGAAGACCCCTGATCCCTCAGGAGGACCCTGCCCCATCCTCCCACCCCCTGGTACCCAGGTCTGCCCCTGGCACCCTTTCACTGCCCGTCTCACATTCCTTATTGAAATCATTTGTTCTCTGCCTTCTCACCCTTGGTCAGTTCCAGGGGTCAGGAAGGAGGCCTGTCTCCTTTGCTGCTCTGCCCCCAGGGCCCAGTTCTGGGTCCGCAGCAGGAGGTGCTCAGTGAATTCTTGAAATAAATGGTCTCATCCAGCCCCTTGGATTGTAGATGGACTGAGGTCTATAGTGGGACATGACTGCCCCAGGTTCATGCAGCAGGCCAGCAGCAGAGGCAGCCTGTGTGTCCTCTGTCCCAGCTTCCTCTCACTGGTCCCTGTGACCTCTCCAGGGCTCTTCTCTCATCTTCCCTGGATAGATCCTCTCCTGTTCTGCCCCCTACTCCCTGTCTTAATCCTTGCACTTCCTCTGAACACTCCCTGGAACATCTGCAAGCTGGGATGGGTATGGGAAGCTGGCAGTGGCTTCGTCTCCCACTGGAACGCAGGAAGTGTCCCCACCCCCAGCTCTGACCACTTGGCCTGGACCCCTCTTCTCTAAGCCCCAGCCTGGGAAATGCTTCCCTGGCTCCAGTGTGGTATTCCTGGCCCAGCCTTGCCAAGAGCCTCAGCGGGTGAAGGCTGGGACATGGCGGGCAGGGGGTGCTGGCATCCGTGCCCTCATGGGTGAGGTTGGGGTATTTTCGGGAAGCGGCTTCCTGTCCCAGCTGCAAGAGGCAGTCAGGGCGAAGAGGGCTTGGTCAGGAGTGGCTGGTAGCCAGGGTAGGATGAATGATGATACTATAGAGGCCAGAACACTTCTGGGAAACACCCTTGAAAATCGATTCTTGGTGCGAAAAATCAGCAGGCAAAGCAGGGTCTAGCGGGGTCTTTCCGGGTCTTGTGGGCTATGGCATGTTCCCCTCTTTCCTTGGGCTGCCATTCCCAGGGAGGCTCGGTTCCACCCAGTTCTGCCAGGTTCCAAGGAACCACTGCCCATCTGGATGAACAAGGCTGCAGGGACAGGGACAAGGACAACAATAACAAGTGTGATGTTTACTTAGCAATTCCCACCCCGCTGTGCTCCAGGAGGGACTGAGGCAGCTTTCAGTTTTGCAAAGGATCAAATGCTCTCACATAGTGGATACACGGCAAATGTCGGTGGAATAGTACCATCTTATTCCACTGGGTCTTCAGAACAACCTTGACAAGTGGGAGGTATTATTAATTCCCCCCCTTTTTTTTAAGATGGAGTTTCGCGCTTGTTGCCCAGGTTGGAGTGCAATGGCGCGATCTCGGCTAACTGCAACCTCTGCCTCCCGGGTTCAAGTGATTCTCCTGCCTCAGCCTCCTGAATAGCTGAGATTACAGACATGCGCCACCATGCCCAGCTAATTTCGTATTTTTAGCAGAGATGGGGTTTCTCCATGTTGGTCAGGCTGGTTTTGAACTCCTGACCTCAGGTGATCCTCCCGCCTCGGCCTTTCAAAGTGCTGGGATTGCAGGCGTGAGCCACGATGCCCAGTTTACTAATTCTCATTTTGCAGATGAGGAATCTGAGGCTCCCAGGTTAAGAGTTTTGTGCCAGGGCTCCTAGTGGGTGTGAGCAGACCTGGGGCTTTGACTTCAGACCCTACTGTCCACAGTGGGTGAGTCGGGGGTGCATGTGGCAGAAGGCCCGGAAGGCGGCTCCCGTCCTGGGCAGCCAGGAGAGTGTCCAGGAGACAGAAATCGCAGACTGTGGTGCCACGGGCTCCAGAACAAACAGGCAACCCACCAAGAAACACTTTCTAGTGTTGGCTTATATTTTCTTTTGATGATTACAGTAAGGCATGCTTATTAGAGGAAATATAGAGAAGTAGAAAGAAGAAAATAAACAATACCGCCCAACGGCAAATGAGACTGAAGCAGAGGTGAGGGGTGGGATGGGGGGGCGGAGGGGAAAGCAGGACACTTTGGGCTTAAATTTCTTTTCTGCCCCTGGACAGCGACTCCAATTTCCTGAGACTCAGTTTCCTTTTTTGTAAGATGGGAATAAGCATCACTTTCAACACCACAGGAGGATTGTCTGAATAAGATGAGCTGATGTTTGAAAAGTGCCTTTCACGGAGCATGTGATCAGAGTGCAAGTCTCCCATGCTGTTATCACAGAATAGTGGCCCCCACCTTCCCCACGACCATTACCCCATCATTAGAGCCATGCTGTATAGATGTTTGAATCCTGCTTTAAATAAATCTTTATTTCAAAATCACCATGGATTCGCAGGGATTTGCAAAGATAGTACAGAGGGGTTCCATGTACCCTTCACCCAGTTTCCCCCCAACTAATGACATCTTATAAGCTCTAGTTTGGTGTCAAAGTCAGGCAGTTGACATGGGGACAATGTGTTATATAGTTCTCTGTTTTTTTTTTTTCTTTTTTTGAGGCAGAGTCTTGCTCTGTCGCCCAGGCCGGAGTGCAGTGGGGTGATCTCAGCCCATTGCAACCTCCGCCTCCCGGATTCAAGCGATTCTCCTGCCTCAGCCTCCCGAGTAGCTCGGACTACGGGAGTGTGCCACCATGCCCGGTTAATTCTTGTATTTTTAGTAGAGACAGAGTTTCGCCTTGTTGGGCAAGCTCGTCTCGAACTCCTGACCTCAAGTGATCCGCCCGCCTCGGCCTCCCAAAGTGCTGGGATTACAGGTGTGAGCCACCGCGCCCAGCCAGTTCCCTGCCATTTTATCACATGTGTAGATTTGTGTATCCACCACCACAACCAAGATACAGAACACAAAGTCTCCTGTGCTGTCCCTTTATAATCACACTCTCCTTCCTCCTGCAACCATCCCGAACCCCTGGCCATCCCTAATCTGTTGATCTATGATTTCGTCATTTCAAGAGCATTATAGAATTGAACTCACACAGCATGTGACTTAAAAAAAAAAAATCCAGTATTTTTTAAATTTTTAAATTTTTTTTTTTTTTTTTGAGTCAGGGTCTTGCTCTGTTACCCAGGCTGGAGTGCAGTGGTGTGATCTCGGTTCACTGCAACCTCATCCTCCTCAGCTCAAGCAATCCTTCTACCTCAGCCTCCAGTGTTGCTAGGGCTAAAGGCCACCACGCCTGGCTAATTTTTGTAAGTTTTTTTTTTTTTTTTTTTTGGTAGAGGTGGGGTTTTGCCATGTTGCCCAGGCTGGTCTTAAACACTTGAACTCAAGGGATTCACTGGCCTTGGACTCCCAAAGTGCTGGGATTATAGGAGTGAGCCGCTACCCCCCAGCCCCAGCATGACTCTTTAGAGATTCACCCAGGTGCTGGATGTATCAATCGCCGATTCCTTGTCATTGCTGAGTATGATTCCACGGGATGGGTGAGCCACTGTGTGCTAACCACGTGTCCACTGAAGGCATTTGGTTGTTTCCAATTTTTGGCCAATACAAATACAGCTGCTGTGAATGTGTGTGCACAGTTTCTGAGTGGACATCAGTGCTCCTGTCTCTGGGATAGATGCCTGGGAGCGCCATTGCTGCCTTGTGTGGTATGTGTATGTTTGGTTTTTAAAGAAACTGCTAAAGTTGGTGGCAAGTGGCAAGAGCTGAGGCAGCAGAGACAGAGGCTGAGGGACAGGACATGGGTGATTTGTGCTGGAAAGATCTCTCCAGCCACAGAGGGCCAGGGTGAGTGGGGAAAGAGCCAGGGAGATGGTGGAGACCCTGGATATCCAGGGAATGTGGGCATCATAGCCAAATGGAACCTCAGAATCCCTAAACTGGGGGAGCCCCCAAAATGTCTGATCCCCTCCCTTTGCAGTCATGGCAGTGAGCCCCGGAGTAGGCGAATGACCAGCCCGAGGTCACACGGAACGATGGTGGCAGATCCAGAATGAGGGTGAAGAAGGGGGAGGCTGAGTGAGCTCCTGGCCCCATGACGGATGGCAGAGGCACCACTCCGGGAACCCCTGCCCTGCCCGTATCTTCCACCACCCATTCCCCAACCCGCTCCAGCCTTCCCAGCAGAGCTTGGACCGTCACATTGCTGAGACCCCCGTTGCTGAGTCTCTCCCAGGCTTACAGGAGTAAGCTTCCCACTCAGGCCTACTCCAGAGACCACCTTGTAAAATCTGATGTAACTAATGGACGCTGATGGCCAAAAGGCCTCTCTGTGAATCAGGGCCTAATCAGAGGCGGCTGCAGCCACAGCTGGGCCGTGGGAAGGGTGTGGCCCCCAGTGCTGGTCCGCCTGGCACCCCTCCTGCCATGACCACAGAAGAAGAAGCCCAAGTTCCAGACTGTGGAGTCTTTATGGACCCCCATTTGTTCATTCCACAGAGATTTACTGAAGGCAACCATGTGCCAGGTGCTGGCAATACAACTGTGACCCAGACTGATGTGAGGCAGACGGCCATGGAGCTGGCAGCCTAAAAGTGGGGGGCGGGGTGGTGGTGGTAATCAGGTAGGCAGTGCCCTCTCTGCAGGAGACAACACACTTGGAGAGCGAGGCAGGGAGGGGGATAGACGCTGCCCTGGAGAGAGTGTGCCTGGGTTTGAGATGATGGGATTAGGGAAGGATGAGAAGGAGAGGCCCAGGCAGAGATCTGGGGGAGAGCATTCCAGGCAGGGGGAGCAGCAAATGCAAAAGCAGAACTTGGAACCAGAAGTCCTGGGTTCAAAGCCTGAGGCTGCCAGGATGTGCTGAGGGGCATGTCAGGGCCTTTTCAGGTCAGGTCGCCTGTTCGAGTTGGACTCACTCATACTTCCAAACCTTCACCTTCGTTTTTGTTTTGTTTTTGTTTGTTTGTTTTGAGATGGAGTTTCCTTCTGTTGCCCAGGCTGGAGTGCAGTGGCACAATCTTGGCTCACTGCAACTTCTGCCTCCCGGGTTCAAACGAACCTCCTGCCTCAGCCTCCTGAGTAGCTGGGATTACAGATGCCTGCCACCACGCCTCGCTAATTTTTTTTTTTTTTTTTTTTTTGTATTTTTAGGAGAGACGGGGTTTCACCATCTTGGTCAGGCTGATCTAGAACTTCTGACCTCATGATCCGCCCGCCTCGGCCTTTCAAAGCACTGGGATTACAGGTGTGAGCCACTGCGCCCAGCCTCAAGCCTTCGTTTTTATTTTATTTTATTTTACTTTAAGTTCCAGGCTACATGTGAAGAATGCGCAGGTTTGTTATATAGGTACATTGGTTTTAGAATTAGATAGGATTTAAAATATGCCACAGTGGTTTGCTCACCTATCAACCGGTCATCCAGGTTTTAAGCCCTGCGTGCATTAGGTATTTGTCCTAATCCAAGCCTTAGTTTTGCATAAGGGAAAACAGGGATAGCCACACAGGGTGTGGACAGGGAGCTGAGATTTCAGAGGTGTGGAAAGTCCACCGAAGCCTGCTGGTCTGTGCTGCAGGCAGATAGCAGGCCCAAGCTTTCTGTGCTCTGGCTAATTGAATTAACTCTTAGCACTTGAGCTGCCAACGCCCCCAGCTCTAGGTTTCTCACATTCAGCCAACTATGCAGTAATTTAGGAAAGGGTATTACTGTATTCATTTCTCCAAGGCAGCTGGAGAGAATCATCCTGCAGGTGGCGCCCCAGAGGAGGTAGACCAGATGGCTCCAGGAAGAGCTGGGCCTCTGATGGGAATTGGGGAGATTAAGAACAGGCAGGTGGAAAAACTGCTGTGAGACCCAGAGCTCCCCTCCTGTCCTCACTCTGCGGCACCCCCAGAATGATGGGGAGAATCAGCCCCTGTTTGAGGGAGCTACTTGATAGGGGAGGCATAGCAATTGCCCTGATCGAGTTTCCTGTCTGATTCTAAAAACCAAACCAAAAAACAGAAACACACACCAAGAAAGATAAAACAAAAATGAGACCTGGTGGCCGTGGACTCCGAGAGAGCATTGGAAAGGCCTTTGTTTTGCGTGAACTCTGGGGCGGGTGGAGAGATGGGGCCAGGTGCTCATGGATGGGTGGTGAGAGACGCGGGAGCAAGTGGCTTAGGAGAGCAGGTACTGGAGCCAGACGGCCTGGCTGTGTGGCCTTGGGCCTGCCAATTTGATCTCTTGTATTTCAGTTTCTTTCATCTTCAAAACGGGAGATTGTGAAGCTTAAATGAATTCGTATCTTCCCAAGAGCTTGGCATGTCGTCAGTGCTTGACAAGTAGATATTATTTGGGTTATTTCTGCTCTCCCCACTTTGCAGCCGAGAAGACAGGCTCAGGGAGAGGCAGTCATTTGCCTGAAGCCCCTCAGCTTGCCTGTGGCTGCACCGGGACTTGAACCCAGACACCCCGACTCTGCGTCGGGTCATCTATTCCCTGCGCCGACCGCTTTCCCACTATGGCCGCATTAATGACCGTCCAAGATCCTCACAATCGCTTGGTGAAGCCATCCAGGGAGGGATTGGCGCCCCGTTCTGTAGATGAGAAATCGAGGCGCAGAGAACACTATCTCCAGCCAGGAACCCTACCTTGTTCCCCGGGGCATCCCCAGCCCTGGGCACACAGGCTGTGATCAGACAATGCTTGTTAAGTCGAAGACGAAAAGCAGAAGGAATCGGGGGTGAGGGTTGGGGGTAGATAGGGAGCTTCGGATGATTTATCTAACGCATTGACAATCGGATAACAATCTAATCCATTTCTTCTGCTCCCAGGCTAGCCTTTCTCTCCCTCTGCCACACGGTCCGTCCCAGATTCAGACATCTGAATTGGACTTCCGCCCCAGGCCCCTCCTCTGGGCTGGTGTGTCTCCCTTGCAGCCTGTACCCCTAAGCTGGGGAGGTGTATGTGGAGCGGGTGGGCCATGGAGCCTCTGAGCCCGGGTGCTGAGGCCGCGTGTTCGGGGCCTTGGGAAACCTCACACCTGGCTGGAGAAGATGACGAGCGCGGCAGAACAGTGTCTGTGACGTCTTGTGAATTAATCTGAGCGTCCTGGGCCCCGGGCAGTACAAGCTGTGGCAGCGGGGGGAATCCTGTCTCCAGTCTTGATTAAATCAGAATGCGCTGCCAGTCCATGCCCATTAGCACAGCCAGAGAGGGCAGCTAAGGTGGGGAAGATGTGGCTGACACATGAGGGGAGGGGCGCCAGGGCGTACGGTGCGGGGCAAGGCAGAGGCTTGGGCAGCCCAGACAGGGCAAGAGCGTACAAAGGGCTCACTGGCCTTGGCCCTGCATCTGGGCTATGGGGCTCCCCATCCCCAACCACCGTCACCTGGTGATGTAAGCTGCTCCTGGGGATCTTGGGTGAGTACCAGCTGAGCAAGTTCACTTGGTCTCTGCAGACCCCAGAGGTACTTATTATGCTGTATGCATAGAGGAACCTTCTCAAACTGGGTGTTGTTGGATGAGTAGGAGTTTTCTCGGCTCACTGGCCTTATCTCTTATTTTCTCCACTTCCCAGGGTTGGCTAATTTACACCTCCATGCCTTTGCATATACCATTCTCTCTGGCTTCTTCCTTCCTCTACTCTGCCACCTGGCAAACTCCTACATCTTGTGGAAATAAAGAAGACCAATGCAATGAGAAAAGCAAAGGCTATTTATTCTGAGCTTGCTGTAGCAAGGGAGTCAGCCTCCATCACGTGTGTTTTGGCAGAGGTTCAAAGAGAGGAGCGGTGGGGGAAAAAGAGAAGCCTCAGGTGTGTCCTGATGGGAGGCCATGGGCATGGGGGAGCTGGAGGTGGCTAACTAGAAGCAGGGCGTCCCGTGTGATTGCTTAGGGGTGCACATTTGACTTTCTCTGCTCGGTTGTAAGTTGGACACAGGAATAAACATTAGGGAAGCTGTCAGTTACTTATCAGGGCCTGACCGTTTTGGGATCTATTGTTATAAAAGTTACTGTTTAGCTTTCTGGATTGTCCCAGGAGATAGCATGTCTGACGTCTAGCAGGCTGGCTTCCTGGGTTGTTTTTTCTTTTGTAGATGAGGTGGTTTGTTTCCTGGGCAGGGGCCGTGGGTTGTGGGTTAAAGTTCTGTTTTTCTATACGGTCTGGCCATTGTCCATTTGTATATTCAGTCTTTCAACACTGTTCAAGAACAAGATCAAGGGCCACTGCCTCCAGGAAGCCTTCCCTAGCCTCCAGGATCAAAGTGGGTGTCCTCCTTCCATGTTCCCATACTCCTCTCAAAGGAGGCATCTTGGTCCTTAGGTCAGACTACTACAAGTTTAAATCTCATTTGCTTTTTCATTAGCAGTGGGTGTCATGCCACTTAACCTCTCGGCTTCCTCATCTGTAAACTGTAAGATAATAATAGCACTGTCATGAAGATTAGCTGTTTGGAAAACGGTTATTATTATTATTAGCATCATTATTGCCACCAGCCCAGCAAGCATCTGGGTGGTTTGGGATCATTTGTTTATGAATCTCTTCCCTCTTTCGAGTTGGGGGGAGGGATGCTGGGAGAGAAATACCAGCTCCAGGTCCCGCCACTCCCCATCAACCACCTACTGGCTTCAAGTGCAGACCAGGTACTGCACAGGTATTCTTACCTGTCGGCCTGACCCCCACTGAATTGGAAGCTCCTTGAGGGCAAAAGTGATTTCTTATTCATCATGGTTATTCCTTTTTGGAGATGGGGTCTGACTGTGTTGCCCAGGCTGGAGTACAGTGGCACAATCATAGCTCACTGGAACCTCCAACTCCTGGGCTCAAGTTATCCTCCTGCCCCAGCCTCCTGAGTAGCTGGGACTACAGGCGCATGCACAACCATGCTTGGCTAATTTTTTGTTTTGTAGAGACACGGTCTCACTTATGTTGCCCAGGCTGGTCTTGAACTCCTGGCCTCAAGTGATCCTCCCACCTCAGTCTTCCACGTGCTGGAGTTAAAGGCGTGAACCACTGTGCCTGGCCTCCTCTCGGTTCTTAATGCTTAGCTCAAGATCTACCCAGGAATGGGAGCCAAGAGGAGGTTAACTGATAAGTGAATAAATGAGTAAGTGAATGAACGAAGGCACAAGATGGTTTCAGATCGTCTTTTCCTTCCCTTTCCCACTCACAGGGATGGGTAGACCTTCCTTCCTTCCTTGGTTCTAACAGGGAGCCTGTGTGTGTGTGTGTGTGTGTGTGTGTGTGTGTGTGTGTGTGTGTTTATAGCTGGGACCTATGCTCTTTGGGGGAGGTTTATGCTGGCGGAAGATTGCAGAAATGGGAAGAGGAGGATGAGGAGGAGAACAAGGGCTCCATCAAAGGCAGCCTTGGCCAATTAGTGCTCCCAGTGGCAGATTAGGCTTCCCCTAGAGGGGATAAGTTCCCCATCACCAGAGGTGTGTAATCAGGATCAGAGGTGCTACAGAACCTTTGTTTCATTTATTCACTGTTTTTTTGTTTGTTTTTTGAGGCAAAATCTCTCTCTGTTGCCCAGGCTGGAGTGCAGTGGTGCAATCTCAGCTCATATGGACTTTTTCATATGGATGGATTCCCATTTCCACTGCTGTTTATTGGGATGTCCAGTTATTGGTGGGGGTAGCAAGGGTGGGGAGGGTGGAAGCTGTCCTGGCTGAGACATTAGGGTTGGAGGCAGGGTGAGCAGAGTTAAGGGACATCTTTTCTTTAATTAGCACAGCAGTCACCTTGGTCTGTCTGCTGCATGATTTCTGTCTCCTGGACCCTGGGATGTACCATTTGTCCTCAAACTACTCCTTAGCAGGGCTCCATGCAAGAGGCTATTCTTAAATAGAAAGCGCCACTGCCCCTCCCACACTGGAAGAGCCTGGTTTCCCAGGGCTTGAAGCTCTGGGTGCCTGAATCCCTGTTCAAGGGGAGTGCTCCTTTCTGGGCAAGACATGGCTTTTACTTCCTCATTTGCCCATCCCTCCCTCCTTCTCTCCCTCTCTCCCTCCCTCTTTCTTTCCCTCCCTCCTTCTCTCCCTCTCTCCTTCCCTCTTCCTTTCCCTCCTTCCCTCCTTCCTTCCTTCCTTCCTTTCTTCCTTCCTTCCTTCCGACACTGTATGTAAAATCCCCCTGCTCCACCCCTGGTTTTCTTCTTATTTTCTCCTTAGTCTTTAGAACGACCAGACATTATGTCTATTTTCTACATATATTGATTTTACTGATTCTTGACTGAGGTTCACTTTATGTACATACAATAAGATGCTCAGGCCTTACACATAAAGTTTGATGAGTTTTGGTAAATATCAACCTCAGGCCAGGCACGGTGACTCACGTCTATAATCCCAGCACTGTGGGAGGCTGAGGTGGGTGGATCACCTGAGGTCAGGTATTCGAGACCAGCCTGGCCAACATGGTGAAGCTCTGTCTCTACTAAAAATACAAAAATTAGCTGGGCATGGTAGCAGGCGCCTGTAATCCCAGCTACTCAGGAGGCCGACACAGGAGAATCGCTTGAGCCCAGGAGGTGGAGGTTGCAGTGAGCTGACATGGCTCCACTGCACTCCAGCCTAGGCAACAGAGCAAGTCTCCATCTCAAAAATGAACAAACAAACAAACAAACAAACAAAAACAACAAAAAAAGCCTACCTCTGTGTTACCACCTCCCAAAACAAGATAAACAATATTTCCACCATCCTAGAGAGCCCCTTGTGTCCTTTCCTTCAATCCTCCTTCCGAAGGCAACTACTGTCCTGATTTCTATTTCCGTGGATTAGTTTTGCTTGTTCTTGAACTTCATACAAACAGAATCCTACAGTAACACTATCCATTAGACTTATTTATCTTGTTTACTGCCTGTCTGCCCGACTAGGATATAAGCACTGTAGGGACGGATTTTTGTTGGTCTTGTTTATTGCTAAATTTCCAGTTTCTAGAACAGTGCCCTAGATTAGATTTCCAGAGGTGCTCAGGCTCCAGGTACCTGTCACACTCAATAAAAGATGTGTTGAATAAACAGTTATAGAGTTGCCGTTTCACTGACCCACTCGCTCATCTTTTCTTCTAATGAGAGGCAGGCGAGAAGGTTGAGAGGGCCCTGAAGTCGGACTGCACGCTGCCTCCATCGCACGCCTGCTCTCTAAACTAGGCCAAGTCACCTTAGTGTCCTCACTTATAAAGTGGGGATGTGAATGGTTCCTACATCACAGGGTTGTGAGGATCGAAGGAATTAATGGTTATAAGACAATTTTGTGAGCATTCACTAATTGCTCATTGTTATAATGAATTAATTAGCTGTTTGTTTATTTACTCATCTAGGCCATTCATTTATTTGTTCAACAAGCGTTTATTGAGGATCTATTTGGTGACATGTGTTGGTGTTAGCACATTGAATGATTAAGTTCTCACTTTCCTGCGGGCTGGAATTTTGGTGGGAGAATGTGTTAGTTAGGGGTACAGTCTAAGCTAGTAGAACAAATAAACCCAACAATACAGTGGCTTAAACAATTAGGTCTTTTTTGTTTATTTATTTGTTTGTTTTACCTTGAGTAACATTCCAGAGGTAAGTGGTCCAGGCCTACTAGGGACAACTGTGCCATCCTCAACATGTGGCTTCTACCTCTGGCTCAAAGATAGCTGCTGCAGCTCCTGCCATTTCTTCTGCAACCCAGGAAGCAGGAAGTGGGAAAGGGCAAGATAAATGTCTGTCCTTTCCTTTTAACCAGAAGTGTCTATCTTACTCACATTCCACTGACAAGAACTTAGTCACGTGACCACACGTAGCCAAAAAAAAGTCTGGGGAATGGAATCTCTGAATAACGTTTTTAAGAGTTCAGGATGTAGTGGCCTGAGGTGCTGACCCCAAATCGCCAGGTGAGCCAGGCCCCTTGTGGGGTTGCTTGCGGTATCTCTGAGTTTGGACTACCAGATTTAGCAATCCAAAGACAAAACACCTGATTAATTTGAATTTCAAATAAATAATGATAGTTGAGATATATTGACACCAAAAAGCTATTAGGTATTGTTTGTCCTGTGTCCCCACCCAAATCTCATCTCGAATTGTAATCCCCACGTGCCAAGGTGGGGGGACTTGTAGTCTCAACCTGTCAAAGGAGGGAGCTGATTAGATCATGGGGGTGGTTTCCCTCCACTGTTCTTGTGATGGTCGGGAGAGCTGATGGTTTTTTTAAGTGCTTGGAAGTTCCTCCTTCACTCTTCTTTTTCCTGATGCCTTGTGAAGAAAGTGCCTGTTTCCCCTTCTCCTTCCACCATGATTGTAAGTTTCCTGAGGCCTCCCCAGCCATGCTGAATTGTGAGTCAATGAAACCTCTTTTCTTTATAAATTACCCAGTCTCAGGCATTTCTTTATGGCAGTATGAAAATGGATGAATACACTATTCATTGTCTATTTGAAATATTGTATTTTATTTGTCCTTTCTATTCAAAGCTCTTCCTTGGATAAGGCCCAAACCCGCTTTCCCTGGGTCCCCCAGTCCATCCCAGCTCTGCCTCTGAAGCCACATGGGACAGACGTATACTCCACAGGACTTAACTCTGTGCTTACTGAGTGATAAGCATTGTAGGCAGACACCGAAGGCTCAGGTGAGGGGCACCTGCCTTCCAGGGCACAGCAGTCTGTATGGGCAGCTGCATCTTTCTCAGCAAGGTGCATTAAACAGAGGCCCACAGTTTGTCACATGGGACAGCCCAGGGGCACCCATCCCAAGAATTTAACTTTAATAGGCAGAGACCTGCCTGAGAAGGCTTCTTGGAGGAGCTAAGCCTTGAGCTTCGAGTTTCCACGTGGTGCCAGGGCAAGGCTCAAGTCTTGGAATCACTCCAGCCCAGGGGGAAATCCCAGCTCTGTTCCTTTCTCCCTGCGTGACTGTGGGCAAATCCCTTAACTCTGCAAGTCTGAGTTTTCTCCTCTGGAAAGTGGGGATCAGAATAGAACTCACCTCACAGGGTGGCTGTGGAGATCAGTTGAGATAATGCTTTTATAATGCACCTGAGACACGTTTATCTTGGAAAATAAGATCTAGACCGATGTCTCTTGTTGCATAATATTTCTACTGGGTTGTTGAAGGGAACAAAAGATTGGGATTGCTATGCAGGGGGCAGAAGACTTTCAAAGCAGGATGGGGTGGGAGGGAGAACAAAGGCTAAGAGGTAAAAGGGGTTGGGGTCGCCACCCTGGGCACCCCGAGGCTGGGCTTGTCATGGTGTATGGCCAGCTTGGGGACAGATCCAGCAGGACCCCTAAAGGCCAGCAGCACTGTTCCTCCCCTTGTCCCTTCGCTTTGCCCCTGGGCACCCCTCTTGCTCAGTCCCTTGTGCCTCTCGGTTTCAGAGCCCTGCTCTGGCCCAGCCCACCGTGGCCACGGCCACGGCCATAGCCACGCTGTGGAATTTCCAATTTTCAGCTAATGTGCAGGTCGTGACAGAGGCTCAGAGGCCCTGGTCGGACATAATGGCAGAAGAATTGTAAATGTTGCCCTGAGTGAATGGCAATGAGGAAGGGCGGGGAGGGGACATTTTCCATCGGCCGCGGCGTTGAGCCCGGGAATACATTTTCTCTCGGAGTGTGTCGCATTAGATTTCCAGAGGTGCTCGGGCTCCAGGTACATGTCATTAGTAACAGTTTGGACGATAATGAATCCTTTTATTTCTTTTCCTCACAGCTCATGAATACATAACGAGGCCGCGTTCAGGCGCATCTGGCCCGGCCAGCGCCTCCGCCACCTAATCTCGTCCCTGCTCCAATATCCAGGCGGCCCAGCTGGGGCCTGCCTTAAAGGAGCCGCTGCCCTTTCCTGCCTGAGGATGCCAGGCTAGTCCAGCACCAGGCACCACCGAGAGCCAGGCATGAAGGGGGATGGCAGACCTGGGGAAGGAAGGTGTCCTAACACTCTGGATTGCAGTGTATCCAGCAGGCGCTCAACAATGCCGCTTAGTGAATAGTGACTGCTCAGCTGGGAATGGGGCTGTGTGAAGGCTCTACAGAGACCATCTCCTTGAGCTTGGCCAACCACTCTACTAGGAGGGGCTTGTGATCCCATTTGTGCAGCAGAAGAAACTGAGGCTTAGAAGGGCAGAGGCTCTGTCATGGGTTTAACAAGGTAGGCTGAGCTTGTGCCTAACTGGCTATCATTTAAGGACATTTGACTAAGTGATTCTTGGTTCTACCAAAGGGTTTCCTGCCAAGAATCCAGTTTTGATATGTGTCATGAATCTGACTAGTTCTATGACTTTCCTGAGCAAATGCTTAGTGGAAGACCAGAAGAGGTAGTTTTTGTTAAGTCGTTTTTCCAGATATCTACAATCTTCTTTTCCCAAGATTCCCTCCTCCCTCTCCACCCCTTTGACCCACTCTGTTTCCCTTCGCTGTAGTTGTCAGTTCCTCAGATTATCATATTGAATCTCACTAGATGGACAATTAAAAAATAAACTAGATGGACAATTAAAAAAATAAACTAGCCCGCCACCACACCTGGCTGATTTTTATATTTTTAGTAGAGACCGGGTTTCACCATATTGGTCAGGCTGGTCTTCAACTACTGACCTCAAGTGATCCACCCACCTCGGCCTCCCAAAGTGCTGGGATTACAGGCATGAGCCACCGCGCCTGGCCAATTCCACTCTTAAAATCTGTGCAGTGTTGTCGTGAACTTCTGAACACTGGGCCTAGCAGGCCACTCTGGGAGATGAGGGGTCTGGGCCCCGGAATCAGGCAGACCTGGGCTGGCAGCTTGGATCTGCTACTTACAGCTATGGGATCTGCCTGTTTGTGCCTCAGCTTCCTCGTCTGAAAAATGGGGATGGGACAGTGCAATCTCACAGGGATACCGGGAAGATCCATGTGCTGACGCATGTAAAGCTTTGAAAACAGTGCACTGGAAGGCTCAGTCAGTGTTTAATTTTTTTTTTTTTTTTTGAGACAGAGTTTCGCACTTGTTACCCAGGGTGGAGTGCAATGGCATGATCTCGGCTCACCGCAACCTCCGCCTCCTGGGTTCAGGCAATTCTCCTGCCTCAGCCTCCTGAGTAGCCGGGATTACAGGCACGCACCACTACGCCCAGCTAATTTTTTGTATTTTTAATAGAGACGGGGTTTCACCATGTTGACCAGGATGGTCTCGATCTCTTGACCTCGTGATCCACCCACCTTGGCCTCCCAAAATGCTGGGATTCCAGGCTTGAGCCACCGCGTCTGGCCCAGTGTTTAATTTTTTTACCAAAAGCGTGGGGGTGGGGTGGGGAAAGGACGCAGATTAGGCTCCATCATGACTTCATCACCTCCACCATCCTCCTTGTCACCACCTCCCCCACCATCATTGCTATTTTGACCCTCACCCCAGCTCCCAAGAAGCGCTGGCCTGGGACCCAGATGCAGGTGCCTGGAACACCTGCTGCCCCATCAGGCCTAGGCTGATGGCACACACCTGGCTTGGGACGTGCCGACACCATCACATGCTATCAGGAATGCAGAGCTCCCCAGGGAACTTAGATCCAACTGGGATCACCCATGGTGTCACATGGTCACGGGGGCGAGTTCCCAGGTTCTAACCTGACTATTGTTTATTGAGTACCTACTATGTGCCAGTCCTGAAGCTAAGTGCTTTATATTTACCTCATGTAATGCTCACAGGATTCCTGAAAGGAAGGCGTCATCATTCCCAGACAAGGAAATTGGGCTCAGAGAGGTTAAATAATTTGCCCGAGGTCACATAGCAGGTGCAAAGAAGAGCCTGGATTCAAACCTGGGTCTATCTGACTCCAAAATCCATGATTTTAACCATGATACAGCGCTATGTCCACTTCTTGTCCCTGAAGTTCCACTCTGGCTAAGAAGTCTTCCTAGATTAAGGACAGAGGGGGAGTAAATGTCCCCTGTCTTCTTGCTGGCATCTGTACCTACTTGTCCCATGATCTGAGGCTTGTCTTACATAGACAAGCAAGGCTTATGCGAGGTTTGTCTCAATGCCTTTAGGTCCAAGCATCTGGAGGGCAGACTTGGCCCTGGAAGGCTCAGGAATGCAGGGGGGTGGGTGTCAGTGCCTGGGTGTCCAGCCCTGTGCCTTTAGGTACCAGTGCCCTTGGCCTAGACCTTGCCACCCCACTTTTGCTCTTGGCACCACACACTTGTGGTGAGACAGTGTGGTCTGGGGAAGAAGCCCCCTTGGGAGGCTAAGGAGGCCTCTATCCCACCCCCAGCTCAGCTGCCTCTTAGCTCTGTGGCCTTCTGCCCAGTGGTCCCTCTGCATCTCAGCATCCTTGTTTATTGAGTGGGGATGGTAACACTGCTTCCCAGGCAGATACTGCACATACTCAGAACAAGGCTCAGTAGATGCCAGAACTCAGTAAACTTGGAAGCTCTCAGTAAACATTAAGCGATTGATAGGGTTTGGATCTGTGTCCCACCAAATCTCATATTGAAATGCAGCCCCCAGGCTGGGTGCAGTGGCTCACGCCTATAATCCCAGCATTTTGGGAGGCTGAGGTGGGCAGATCACCTGAGGTTGGGAGTTTGAGACCAGCCAAACCTACATAGAGAAACCCCATCTCTACTAAAAATACAAAATCAGCCAGGTGTGGGGGCACATGCCTGTAATCCCAGCTACTCGGGACGCCGAGGCAGGAGAATCGCTTGAACCTGGGAGGCGGAGGTTGTGGTGAGCTGGGATGGCCCCATTGCACTCCAGCCTGGGTGACAAGAGTGAAACTCTTGTCAAAAAAAAAAAGGAAAGAAGGAAGGAAGGAAGGAAGGAAAGAAGGAAGGAAGGAAGGGAAGAAAGAAAGAGAGAGAGAGAAATAAATAAATAAATAAAGAAAGAAAGAAAGAAAGAAGAAATGTAGCCCCCAGTGTCGGAGGTGAGGCCGGGTGGGAGGTGATGGTCTCACGGGGTGGATTTCTCATGAATGGCTTAGGACTATTCCCTTGGTGCTGTCTTTGCAGCAGTGAGTTCTCCTGAGATCTGGTTGTTTAAAGTGTGTGGTGCCTCCTCCTACCCCCTGCTCCTGCTTCGCTTCACCTCCTGCCGTGAGTACAAGCTTCCTGAGGACTCCCCAAGAGCCAAGCAGATGCCAGCATCATGCTTCCTGTATAGTCTACAGAACTGTGAGCCAATTAAACTTCTTTTCTTTATAAATTATCCAGTCTCAGGTATTTCTCTTTTTTTGAGACAGGGTCTCACTCTGTCACCCAGGCTGGAGTGCAGTGGCACGATCTCGGCTCACTGCAACCTCTGCTTCCTGGGTTCGAGAGATTCTCCTGCCTCAATCTCTCAAGTAGCTGGGACTCCAGGCACATGCCACCACACCTGGCTAATTTTTGTATTTTTTGGGAGAGGTGAGGTTTCACTGTGTTGGCCAAACTGGTCTTGAACTCCTGGCCTCAAGTGATTCTCCTGCGTCAGCCTCCCAAAGTGCTAGAATTACAGGTGTGAGCCACCATGCCCAGCCCAGTCTCAGCTATTTCTTTAGAGCAATGTAAGAATGGCCTAACACAACTATGATTTTAATCACAGTTATTCTTTGATTTCCTCCTCTTCGTGATGTATCTGTGCGGCAGCCCATTCATTCAGGGCCCCGTGAACAGAGTCCTTGCTCACCTGCCTCGCCGTGTTCACTCTCTCCTCTCTTTAACCCATTTGGTGAGAGTTGCCCTGGTGACTCTCCTGATAGCCCATCTCTAATCATGGCAATGCCATCATTAGGAACCTTCAATGGCTCCCTCTTGCTTCCAAGACAAAGTCCAAACCACTTCCCTTGGCATTCAAAGCACTTCAGAAACATTCCTGAACCTCCGTCCTCACTGCCCAATCTGAATTCTTACCCTACCCAAGAGAAACTTCTGTTTCCCCGGAAGGCACCCACCCAATGCAGGGGCCGTCCTGCCACCTTGGTTTTGCTACTGCCATGTCCTCTGCCTGGAATGCCTTCTCCACTGCCCTCCTCTTGTTCCAGTTCAGTTTCACCTCCTCCCAGGGAGTTGCATCTTCACCGACCTCTTTGAGCCTCTATTTTCTCATCTGTCAAGTGGATACTCACCGTGCCCACATTGTGGCATTTTCTTGAACACCAATGTTCTCCACCCACAGTAAGTGCTTTGAAAGTGGTGCCCAATGTGGGGTTTCTTCTCTTTTTTTTCTTTTTGAGACCGAGTTTCACTCTCGTTGCCCAGGCTGGAGTGCAATGACGTGATCTCAGCTTACTGCAGCCTCTGCCTCCCGAGTTCAAGTGATTCTCCTGCCTCAGCCTCCTGAGTAGCTGGGATTACGGGCGTGTGCTATCACACGCTTGGCTAAGTTTTTGTATTTTTAGTAGAGACAGGGTTTCACTGTGTTGGCCAGGATGGTCTTGCTCTCCTGACCTCAAGTGATCTGCCCGCCTTGGCCTTCCAAAGTGCCGGAATTCCAGGTGTGAGCCACCGCGTCTGGCTGGGTTTCTTCTCTTGATCCTCCCAATCCGCCAACACAGAGCAGACCATGCTGGGTAGCAACAGTGAAGCCCCTGGGACACCCCATGGTGAGGACCTCCACCCGTGCCCCCTGCATAGCCCTTCCCAGGCTCCCTGTTGACTTTGGAACACAACGGGGCTGCCTTGACTGGCCTGGAATTTCAGGCTGAATTGGATGTGACCTGTCCTTAAGGGCTGGCCTCTAAACCAAACCATATTCCCACTGAACTCCCAGTGCCCAGTGACCCCTGGGAGGTGGACGGAGCCTGGCTGGACCATTGCCTGGGGCCACCATTGCCAGCTCCTGCCCAGCGCTGCCCCCTGAACTAATTCCATAATCCTGCCTCCTGCCTGGCCCCAGCGGCTCAGGAAGGGTTTGCTGGTCTGCTCTGCTCCCACCTTCCTGCCCAGTCCGGATCTGCAGCCTCTCAGCCCCTCACCGGCCCATGCTAGGGCCCTGCTGAGATTCTGAATTTCATTTAGAGCCCCTGTCCGCTGGCTTCGCACCCCTGCCCCCACACACCCAGCTAGGCCCCGTAACAGAATCCAGATGTTTACTCCCCTGTCCGCAGGGTCCCTGGGATAATCCGTGACAGTTGAGGGGGCCAGAAGGGCAGGCACAGCTGCAGGGACTGGGGCACGGAGGACAGAAACGAGAGAGGAGCCCCAGTGTCTAGGATCAGCAGAGGTATATACAGACATATCCAAACCCAGCCACCCCCTGTCCAACCAACTCTTCCTTTTCCAGAAAGCATCCTCTTCTGGAAAAGCCCACATTTGCTAGCTGTGTGACCTTAGGTGACACAGAGTCATCTGAGCCTCTCTGAGCCTCATCTTCCTCACCTGCTGAATCAGCTATAACGTCCCAGCATCGTTCCAAGACCAGTAGGTGGAGCTAGTTTGACACATAGTAAGATTGGCACATAGTGGGTATTCACCAAACATTCTAGGGCAAGTCACTTCATCACTCGGAACCTCAGGTTCCTCATCTATAAATGGAAATAATTGTGACTACCTTTCAGGGTTCCAGGGAGAACTGGCATGTAGTAGGAGCCTGACAAAGGGTGGGTGCTTCCCTCCTGCCTTGTGGGGTTGCGGGCCAGCACCCACGCAGCTGGAGGTGTGCCAGCCCATCTCCTGGAGTCTGTAAGAAAGGCCTGGCCTGCCTTGGGAGCCGCTCTCCCAATGGAGAACTCAGGGCTGAGAGACCCGGGTTCTAGTCCCAGGCCTGCCTCTAGACAAGCCCCTTCCCATGTTTGGGCCTCAGTTTCTCCATCTGAAACATAAGGCCTGTTGGGTATCTTTCAAGCTCCCAGAACACAGTAGATGCTCACGAAATGCCTATTCAGTGATTTTCAGAAGGCTTTCCATCCTTTTTTCTCTTCTTTCCCTCCGCACCCACTGGTCTTCCTCCTTCCCTTGCTGTTTCCCAGGTGACTGAGGCATCCTTTGGCCTGATCACCCTTCCCAAAGCAGCCCCATCAATGCCGTCCTGCTCACCAGCCCATCACACACTCAGCAGAGGAGGGAGCGAGGGCCAGGTGAGGAGCAGGGAGGATAGGCCCAGAGGACCCATTGGCCTCCCCAGCCCCTGCAGACGTAGGATGGATCTGAAGCAGGGGGAGGGAAGGCTTCCACAGAAACTCTTTTTTTCTTTTCCAGAGTCTTGCTCTGTTGCCAGGCTGGAGTTCAGTGACGCAATCTTGGCTCACTGCAACCTCTGCCTCCTGGGTTCTAGTGATTCTCCTGCCTCAGCCTCCCAGGTAGCTGGGACTACAGGTGTGCACCACCACACCCAACTAATTTTTGTATTTTTAGTAGAGACGGGGTTTCACCATGTTGGCCAGGATGGTCTCAATCTCTTGACCTCATGATCGGGCCGCCTCAGCCTCCCAAAGTGCTGGAATTACAGGTGTGAGCCACCACGCCCAGCTCACATCAACTATTTACAGGAGGAAAACTCTTTTCTTTGATTTTAATATACAACAAACTCTTAATTATCTTGGTAATAATTCAAATAAGACAGGGAGACAAAGCCTTCACCCACCATTGAGATGAGTCTCTGTGCGACTCCAGCCCTGGTATAACTGCAGGTTACTCTTCCAGATGCCCTTCCATGCACACAATATAGAAATGCATGTGCAGAAATACGGCTTTTGGAGGGTCAATACATGGGGTCATATTGTGTGTACTTTTCTGCCATCTCTAAAGGTCTCTCACTGTATCCTAAAGATCCTGAGTTGTCAGTCCCTGTAACTCTCATTTGTTTTTTAAAAATTCACTCCATAAATGCTTATTAAACACTCACTAAGAGCCAGACCCAGGATATGGAGATGAATAAGACCTAAACTCTGCTTTCAGGGAACTTACATGCTAGGAGGGAAGCCAGACATCAAACTAGACGTTTAAGTACCTGGAGACTGAAGGCTGAGAGCGAGGGCTGTTGTATGTTGGGGGAGGGGGTAGCTAGGCCAACCTGGTTGTGAATGGAGGGAGCAGGACAGAGGGGAAGGGTGGGCTAGGACGGGTTTTGCAGGTGAAGAGGAAGAGGTGTTCCAGATAGAGGTCACAGCATGGGCAAAGGGTGGGGGCGTGAAACAAAAAATGCAGGTTCGGGAATCACGGTGGTCCAGGCTGGCCGGTGCCTGAGATGCATGGAGGGAAACAGGAGCAGGTAAGTCCAGAAGCCTGCGTGGGAATGGCCCGGAGAATGAGAATTTCTAAAATTCAAGTGTGTGTTCCCTGGCAGGTGTTTTCCAACCTATATCTGTATTAACATCTTTAATCCTTGTGACCATCCTGGAAATGAGTATTATCTCTGTTTTAAAGATGAGAAATCAAGACGCAGAGAGGTTAAGAAACTTTTCTGAGAACACACAGCTGGTAAGTAGAAGAGCCAGGATTCAAACTGTGTGTGTATGTGCATGTGTGTGTGTGTGTGTGTGTGTGTGTGTGTGTGTGTGTGTCTTTTTTGTTGTTTTTGAGATAGATTCTCGCTCTGTCATGCAGGCTGGAGTGCAGTGGCATGATCTTGGCTCACCACAATCTCCACCTCCCTGGTTCCAGTGATTCTCCTGCCTCAGCTTCCCGAGTAACTGGGATTACAGGCAATTGCTACCATGCTCCACTAATTTTTGTATTTTTAGTAGAGATGCAGTTTCGCCACATTGCCCAGGCAAACTCCTGACCTCAGGTGATCTGCCTGCCTCAGCCTCTCCAAGTGCTGGGATTACAGACATGAGCCACCATGCCAGCCTCTGTGTGTTAAATCACTTCATTTCACTTACAAAGGAGATGGGCCCCCTGGATGCACGTGTGGCTGGTGAGTCTCTGGAGAAGGGAGGGCATCTACCTGCTGGGACTTTGAAAGCATGTAGCAAACGCTGCTGATTCAGGACCACAGAAGGGCCTAGCAGTCAACACTGGAGACCTTGGGAAGTAGGGAAGTGGGTATCAGACGAAGTGCTGGACAAGAAGGGTGAAGAGGATGATGGTGACCATGCGGTAGATCTCTGGTTTTTGTACTGGAGTTTGCGACAAGCATCACTGGGAGGGCTTGTTAAAGCATAGACTGCTGGTCCCCAGCTCCAGAGTTTCAGATTCAGGGGGTCTAGGGTGGAGCTGGGTAGTTTGCATTTCTAACAAGTTCCCCGATGCTGCCGTTGATGGGAGCCACTTTGAGAACCAGTGGTAAAGCTAAAGGAGGAGAACACAGGCTCTTGGGCTTCACACAGCACCTGTGCAAAGCGTTGGGACTCTGGAGCTACTATTATTCTATTTCCAGGGAGGAATTTAAGGCTCAGAGAGGTGGAATGACTTGCTGAGACCCTGACCATAGTCAGGGTGTCCTCATCCTGGAGTGCATGATCTCCCACTCTGGAAGATTCTGCCGCAGGGCCTTTGCACCGGCTGTTCCTTCAGCCAAGGAATGCCTTTTCCAAGCTTCTAGGTGGCTGCCTCATGGGTATCATTTAGGTTGCTGTATAAATGTAGCCTCCTGAGAGGCATTGAATGCAGCCCTGCTATTCCCTCCCAGAGCCCTCTGCTCCCTCACTGGGCTTACAACAAGCTGCAATGACTGTTTTCAATATGTAATTGTTCAGCAACTTACCATCTGCCTCTAGCTGCTAGAACGTGAACTACCTGAGGTCAGGAACCCTGTGCTGTTCCTGCTGCATCCCAGCGCCCAACAGTGCTCTGGAATACAAAAGGGCTCATGTAATGTTTGTAGAATAGATCAAATCCTCTTTAATTCTCTCTCTCTTTCTTTCAGTCAAATGTTCTTGAACTTTTTTGTTCCTTTTTTTTCTTACCTTCCTAGTTCAAATCTCAACCATCAAAACCATCCCTGCCCTTGGAACTAACTCACTAACTTGGGCTTCTTCAAAGGACTACCTGATGGTACCAATAAGCTTTTTGGGTGACTGGGAAGAAATCCAGGTCTAATGCTGTGAGACCCAAGGTCTGCTCAGGAGGGATGGTTCAGAGCCTGTCCCAGTGAGTACGTGGCTAGTGACATCTCCCTGTTTGTAACTTCAAAGCAATGAGTTATTTGTTTCCCTTAAATATTAAGAATTTGTAAATTCTCTATGTTTAATATCATGCATTCACATAGTTCAAAATTCAAAAGGGCAAAGACATCACTCCCAGTCACCCTCCCTAAAGGTAACCAATGTAACCAGCTTTTCACATAGCTTCCAGAGACTTTTTAATACTTGTACAGGCAAGCACATCGATGTATTCTTTTTTATCTTTCATACACAAGTGGTATACCATGGATTTTTTAAATTATTTTTTAATCTAACTGGATATCTTGGAAATCTCTCCATAATTAATAACTAGAGAACATCCACATTCTTATTTATGGCAGCAGAAAAAGGGGCAATGTTTTTCTTCTGCGCAATGGGTTGGTTGATATTTTCAGGGCTCCTGCCTAGGGAGCTGGGTGTGATGGTGGTGAAAGTCGGAGACCAGGTTTTAAATTCCAGCTCTGCCACTGGCCCTGGTGGGTCACTAAAGCAGCAGAACCTCAGTGTACACTTCTGCAGAGGATGACTCCAGCACCTATCTTGTGACTTGTTATCCAGTCAATAATAACAATAATAGAAGAAAACATTGCTCCGTTTTCTGCTGCCATAAACAAGAACGTGTATGTTCTCTAGCTATTAATTACAGAAAGATTTCCAAGATATCCAGTTAGATTAAAAAATAATAATAAAATGAATGGTGTACCACGTGTGTATGAAAGATAAAAAAGAATACATCAATGTGCTTGCCTGTATAGATATAAAAACTTCTCTGGAAGCTATGTGAAAAGCTGGTTACATTGGTTACCTTTAGGGAGGGCGACTGGGAGTGATTCATTTGTCCTTTTGAATTTTGAACCATGTGAATGCATGATATTAAACATAGAGAATTTACAAATTCTTAAAATTTAAAGGAAACAAAGAACTCATTGCTCTTGAAGATACAAACAGGTAGATGTCACTAACCACATACTCATTAGGACAGGCTCTGAGCCATCCCTCCTGAGCAGCCCTTGGGTTGCACAGCATTAGACCTGGATTTCTTCCCTGCCATTGCCTGAAAAGCTTATTGGTACCATAAGATCAAGCATGTTGAGGTCTTGGCTCTGTACCTGGCACACAGTAGGTACTCAGCACATAATGGCTGCTTTGACAAGTATTAGTCATTATAATAAAAATAAGTATTATGCTCAATCCTGTGCTAGGGCGTGAAGATGGGTGAAGGTCATGAGACATGTGCTGTGTTGAAGCTGGAATCCCCTGTTTAGAAACATCCATGCTAATGGCTCATGAATGGTGGCCTCGGTCATGGAGACAGATGGGGGTGGGAGTTTTCTTTTGCAGGCTTTTATTGGTTCTTAGTCATTGGGTACATTTGGGTTTAGAGCTTTCTGGATTTTGCTAAATCCTTTTCCTCTATTTTTTTTCTCTCGTAGTGGCAACTTCTGCTTTCTTTGGGAAGGTGTCACTCACATAAGTGACAGCCAAGAATAGGGATTTTTCTTTTCATCTTCCTTCTCATATTTACTCCTTGTCTGCTTTCCTCTTTTTAATGAATTTCTAGTTATCAAAGCAATAGAGCATCCATTTGGAGAGTAAAGTAATCCCCATAATCCCATTCTCCAGGGCAACTTCTATGGACACGTTCATTCCGTTCCTTCTAGCCTACCTTCTGGTGTCTTAAGGTCACATCATAAGGGCCAGTTTCTCATCCTATGTTATTTGGCTCATCAGTGGAGTATCAATATCTCCCCATGTTAAAAATGTTGTAAATGTTACATTTTAATGGACATTAAAGAGTAGCCATTGAGTGGAGATACCATATTTTCCTCAACCACCCTTCTACTGTTGAACTATGGGGTTGTTCTTAGTTTATTTCACTATCCCAGGCATCTCCATGAAGAGAGCTCAGCCTTTGTCATAGGTTTTTCTCTGATGCTTGAGTTCCCAGGACTGGCGAGTGACTATGATGTTGGCTAAGGATGTATGAAGATGGTTGAGGATTTATGGAGATGGTTAAGCATCTGTGAAGATGGTTAAGGATCTTGATTCCTGCCTCTACTCCGTCTCCATTACCTCTAATGAGCTTTATTTTAATATGTGGTTTTAAAAATCCTGCCTTTCTAACAGACAGGGCTTTCACCTGAGAGACAGACACAAATTTCACACTTGTTTCCCTAAAGCAGCTCCAAGTTACCTAAATGCAAGACTGTCAGAAGCCAGTGCAAGCAGATTTCCAGGTGTCCAGGATGGCCCTGCCAAGGCTGGGGACCGTTCCACTGTTGGAGCAGCATGGTGGAGGAAAGAGAACTCTACCCCCACGTGCAGTAGACCTGGGTCCCTACCGTGCCCATCCACCATCCCCATCCCTGTCACTTTGTTGCTGTGTGATCTTGCAAAACATCTTATCTTTTAAGTAGGGTTAGCCCTTCACCCATCTGACTGCTGGTTAGTGATTTCTTAGGGTTGGTCCATTTCTAAGAGGGCTGTTCACTCACTCAATTATTTACTCAATCAATATTTAATTAGCATTGTGTCAGGTTCTGGGGTTGATTTCTTACTCCTCAATGTTCCATCTATGCTCATTCGTTCAACAGAGGACTGAGCTGAGGTCAGACAGTCATGGGTTAAAATCCTATCTCTCTCTCTCGCCCTTATCTGTGAGACTTGGGCAAGTCAAGTCATTGAACCTCTCTGAGTCTCAGTTTTTTCTCCGTAAATTGAGAACAATAATAGCAGCCTGTAAGGTGTTTGGGTGGATTCAATGATAGAATGCAGTAAAGTTCTTGGTAAGCACCCAGCAAATATTAGCTATAAACTACTATTACATTGAGAAAAGGATCTCAAACAACTACTAAGGTAGTCATTTTGTCCCATTTTCAGTATGAATGAATTCAAGTCACGTGGCTGTGGAGGTTGTTAATTGTCTGGTGCCTGCAGAAAGGCTCCCATGGGTTCCTGGGCGCTCCTTTGCCCTCCCAGGGCAAGGAAGCACATTTCTGTCCACCCATAACTTAGAATCAAATACTGAAAACAGGTGAATTGAAGATGAGAGGATTTCAGTGAGGTAGACAGATTGAATGTTGGAATGAGACGGTGCCTGTGCATTAGAATAATATCATAATCAAGGTATCAGTGTTATGCTAGAGTGTTAAAGACAGTTCAGTATTAGAATGTGTGGGTGTCATAATGATGGATAGAGCATTCTCCTAGAAGCACTTTGGTTTTGGAAGGGCTATTACAGAGGATCTGGCCTTTTGCTGAATTTGTAGACATAAGAAGAGCCACAGGAAAAAAATATAATATAACTTTTCTGGGGGTTGGTAGTAGTGGTTTTAGATAGAATTTCGCAGGGAAAAATTCCAAACTTAGCTGGCACTGTTTTTATAATATAGTGCACATTGGGGAACAGAATGCCACATGTGCATGCATTTTTGACCCGAAAGATTTGGCCATTTAAGTAAATATTGGCCTGGGGTGGGCTAGTTGGGGTTATTTCCCCACTCTGAGTGCCCTGGGTGTGGGCACTCACAGTTCCTTTCCCCTGTGCCAGGGAGGCTTGTGGAAATATGTGCAGATCACTGATTTCAGATCAGTCTCCTCATTCCACCAGTGAGGATGTAGAGGACCAGAGTCACCAGGTGATCTGGTCGTGCCACATGGGGGGCTTCACAGAACCAGGAGTGGAATCTGACTGCCTGACTATGCACGTGCTGTCGTCTCTCCCAGCCCCATGGCTCAGCTGCTCCCTGGTCATGGTCTGACCAGAGTGCCATGGGTGCCTGGCAATCCTGCCTCCTCTGCGTGGCATCAGTCAATTCCACCTTGGAGTGAAGTTAATTGTGTACTTGTCTTACTTAACCAGCTAGCTGTTGACATGCCTTAAGTTCCTAGGGCACATGCCATTTACTTATGTCTTTTTACTAAGAAAATGCACAGCTGGGAAAAGATGGTCGTCTGGTCGACCCAGAACACTTGAGTAGAGCATTTTATTAGGGCCAGGAAGCAGGGTTCAAATCCCAGCTCTGCCACTTCCTAGCTGTGTGATCTTGAGCAAGTGATCTAACTTCTCTGTGACTCAGCTTTTCCATTTGTTAAATGGGGTTAATATTAACTCCATCATACGACTGTGAGGATTAATGAGATGAAGACCCTTAGCACAGTAGCTATGACAGAGTGTAGGCGTTTAGTAAGACATTGTTATAATCAGCTCTTGCCCTCCTGCTTCCTCTCAGCTCCCACCACCCACTCCCTGGATGCTTGCACCTTCATCTCACATTACCCTGGTAGCTGGTTCAGGCATAGAAACTTGACTCACCCCCAAATACCAACCAGTTTCTAAGTGATGAATGCTTTGGGGCTTGGGCTTTTCTTGATGAACTGGAAGAATTAAAAAAAAAATCTCAAAATCCCTTAGCAAGCTGGGAGCCAGAGCATGGGAGGGGAAGTTCACGTTGCTGAAGGTCAGCCACACTCTTACAAAGTTCACTCTCATAGCCTCCATGCAGAGGAGATCACTACCTACATCTTATAGATGAGAACACTTGAGGCACAGAGACCAATTCATTTGGCCAAGGTCAGAGAGCAAGAAAGAGGTAGAGATCAGAGTTGGAGACTCTGAATGTTTGAACCTAACACTCATTCTCTTTCCATTAGGATGTCCCGTTTTTCTCGCTGAGCTGGAGTATGATCCAGTCTTCACCTTGTCCTGGGTCGGGGAGGAGAGTAGGGAGGGTAGAATGTAGGTAGGCTGGGGTCAGAGGAAGAGGGTGTGGTCCACACTCCAAGAATGAGTGTGGACTTGCTTTTGGTCATTTCCCACGTTGGTCTAGAATACCTGGTTACTCCTCTGTCAAATGTTGAGTGCTTACTTAGTGAGTGAGGTCCTCCATCCAGGGCAGTTGCAAGATGGGATCATGTTGAAGCAGACGAGAATGCATGGAAAACACAAACAAATGTGCTAAGCAAAAGCAAGGGGCTTTCAGCGCTGTATCTCATCATCAGTTTTCCTCCTCAGGCTTCGTTTAGGTGGAAAGACAACCCCCTGAAGTGGAGGAGACTTGGGCCAGACTAGACTAGCCAGGATGGAGAAAGAGCCAGAATAACTCTTAAGGAGGGAAAGGCAGGGCATGGCTGGCCGAAAGAGTGATGTGAGCCCACACAACAGATGGGAGCCAAGTTCTGGGGACAGCAGATGCAGAATCGGGAGTGGGGAAGCCTGCCTAGCCAACGGTGGTTCAGAACAGAAGACTCAGATCAACACCGAGAACCAAGGGAGAGCATGAAGATCTGCCTTTAAGTGTTTTGGATGCAGATCTAATGTCCCAAGAGATCTTCCACCCAAAGCTCAGACCAGTGGGGTGGGTTGTTCAAGATGGCAGGCATAGGGAGGAGATGGATTTGGGTAGGGATGACCTTCATCAAGGTCACTCAGCTAGGACAATGAACAGAGAGCTCCACCCAGTTCTGTAGCTGAGACTCACTGGCCACCTACCCTGTCCACTCCTGAACTCCAGAGGTCTGTGGGACTGGATTAAGTCACAGGCAGTGGCTGTTCATCCTTCCATCTCCAGCCACGAAGAGACAACAGAATGGAAAAATAATTAAAAAATAAGAGTGCAGGTTGAGGGGGGTGAAATGCAATGGTAGTGGGGAAGGGGGGAGCCATTTCCAGAGAGGAGCGGGATAGAGGGTTGGAGCGTTTGGCATTGTGATAACCAACAGATGTGATTCTGCAGATAAGCGTGGCAACTCAGATAAAGCTCAGGCTTTGGAGGTGGGCGCCTGTGTCCCCTCTCCTCTGTCTGCCTTTTTTCAATTTTATCTCTGAGCCAAAGGAGGGGGAGGGGGAGGGCAGGGAACTCTGAGGAGTGAGGAGATGGGAGGAGGGGAAGGCAGGGAGGGGGCCCACTTCATCTTCAGGGACTTTGGCTTTTCTTTTTAATGTGTTTTTCCCAGAAGGTGGGAAATGCCAACACATACTCACAGACCTAGAAGGCGGCCTATGTTTTTTAAAAAGCAGCGGACAAAAATCAAAATATTTGAAAATGTATTTCATGGTAATTATGTCATATTTCATGGGCTGGTGCCACTACTGAAAGAGAGGCTGAATGCCTTAATTTGTATAGAAATTGTAATCATTTGTTCATTTCAAGGTGAAAATTGCATTTTTTAATTTAAATTGTATCCTGCATGATAGTCCATTATCTAGTAAAATTGTCTCCATGTCTGAATGCCTTATATGCAGCTGCAATGCTTGTTACAAATCCACTTATATTCATAAAAGCAGGTGGACATCTCAGGAAATGGAAGCCGCAGTGTGTGTGTGCGCATGTGGATGTGTGTGGACGTGTGTGGAGGCAGGGGGGCCTCTTGCCCACCTCCCGCTCCCGCCTTGTCAGTCGCCCACCCCCACTTCCGACTCCCATGTCGGCATTCCCAGATCTGCTTAATGGATGATAATTAGTTGGAATAAATGAGGAAGCTGCACGTTGTGGAGGAAGTAAGGCTGGACTGAGTCAGGGAGCCAGGTGGGGCTCTGCTTCTCCCTCACTGTGTGTCTCTGGTAGGTTGCAGCCTTAATCCCCTCTCTGGGCCTCAGTTTCATGCACTTAAAGTTTCCTCCACATGAAGGTTTTGTGTCGATATAGCAACGGAGTGGTTAAGAGCCTGGCTCCAGAGCCCAGTTGCCTGACTCCGAGTCCGACTCCAACTCCTGGTTTTGCTACTTGCTAGCTGTGTGATCTTAAGAAAATCCCTGAACCTCTCTGGGACTCAGTTTCTTCACCTTTAAGATGGGAGTAACAACAAAATCTACTTCATATGGCTACTGTCAGCAAACAATGGCCCTTTAGGACCAAATCCTCCTGCCCCGTGTCCATACAGGCTGGGAGCTAAGAGGAGTTTTTGCATTTTTTTTTTTCTATTTTTCTTCACATGTCCTTGAATTAATGAGTTTTTGCATTTTTTAATGGTTGAAAAATACATGCAAAGAAGAACAATATTTTGTGGTATGTAATTATGTGAAATGCAAATTTAAGTGCCCACATATTAAATCCTGGAACACATTCATGCTCACGTGTTTACACATGGCTGCTTTTATACAACATTCAGAGGTGAGAAACTGACAGAGACTGGAGAGTCCACAAAGCCTCAGATACTTACTAACTGGACCTTTGTGGAAAAAGTTTGCCAGCCCCTGAAATAACATAAGTAAAAGCATTTAACCAATCTGGCATGGGATGTGAGCGAGTTTGGGTGTCAGGAAGAAAATCAACCAGTGTTCCTGCGACAGTTTCCATCGTCCAGCTTATGCCTGGTACACACTGGTCAGACATGCAGAATTTCTCTTTGGGATGAACACCACAATTAGGGCTTTGTTTCCCTAGAGAAGCTTTACCTAGAATTTTCTTGAAAATTCCCTGATCTTTTTTGAACTCTGGGATGTCAGAAGGGGCTCTGGATCAGGAGTTAGATGATCTTGTCCATCCACTGACTGTGGGCCTCAACCTCTCATCTGTAAAATGGGTCCCTTCCACTGTGAGTGCCCCATGCTGTGTAAATGGCTGGTATGTTCTTGGTGCAGCCACTGCCTGGAGTGGTTAATTTCTTCCTCTCCTTTCACTGGAGTAGGAGCCTTGGTCACTGCAGGACCCTGTTTAGAAGCATCTACTGCCAATCGTTTTTTTTTTTTTTTTTGAGATGGAATCTCACTCTGTTTCCCAGGCTGGAGTACAGTGGCACCATCTGAGCCCACTGCAGCCTCCACCTCCTGGGTTCAAGCTGTTCTCCTGCCTCAGCCTCCTGAGGAGCTGGGACTACAGGCATGCGCCATCAAGCCTGGCTAAAATTTTTTGTATTTTTTATTAAAGATGGGGTTTCACCATATCGGACAGGTCAATCATGATCTCCTGACCTCCTGATCCACCCTCCTTGGCCTCCCAAAGTGCTGGGATTAGAGCCACCATGCCCGGCCTCTACTGTCCATCCTTTAGCTTATTTATTTATTTATTTATTTATTCATTCATTCATTCATTCGTTCTGCAATTTCCAAGCCTGGGCAAGGCTCCATTGTGGATCTTCTTAATTCCAGCCTGTAAGGCTGGCTGCCTCGCCGGGAGCTCGGACGCACATTCCCCCCCGCCATTTTTTTCGAAAGCTCAGACATGCTCGGGTTGTTCCCTTTTCCCCTTCTCGCACAGCCTGGCTTTCCCTTAAAGAACCCAGTATGCAAGCGAGGTCTTGTGATTCTAGCCAATAGCAGCCAAGTCTTTCTAGCCAATAGTAGCCAAGTCATTCTAGCCAATAGCAGCCGAGTCTTTCTAGCCAATAGCAGCCGAGTCTTTCTAGCCAATAGCAGCCGAGTAATTCTAACCAATAGCAGCCAAGTCCTGTATGCAAACGAAGGCTTGTAACCTTACCCAATAGTAGTCCTGCTCTCCCACAACCAATCGAGCTCCTTTACTCCCTATAAAACCCCACACGTTTGAGAGGAGTCTGTGCGACTTCTCCAGCCCCTCCTGTCGGACCGCAGAACCTCGCCCGGGAGTCTGAATAAATTCCTTCATATCGGATCTTCTTGTGTTGGCCTCAGTTTCTTCCTTTTAAACTCGGCAAGAACCCAAGAACAAACCTTACACAGCCTCCCTTTGGCAAAAGAGAAAGAAAACCTGCACTTGAACCAAAGCTGAATGTCCTTTGGCAACTGACTTTATCTCTGAGCCTCAGTTTCCCCAACCGGAAAACGGAACTAATAATTTCTCTCTTCCTTACAGGATTATGGGGGAGAATTCAAAGAGATGGCATATGTCAAAATGCCTTATCAACTGGAAAGAGTTGTGCAATTGTTATTGAAGGATTTATCTTTCCCAGGAATCAGGCTGGGAGAACTTGACTAAGGCCACATGTCTAAAAAGTAATTCAGATGGGTTTAACCCCATACCGGGGGGTGCTTGACTACCCACCACACTTCCTCTCTGGGTGTATTTTATTCAGGGAAGAGAAAGCCAGCCTTGTTTCTCATCCTGCAGGAACTCAGGGTAGGAAAGACTGAGGGTTAGACATCTAGGGCTTCAGTTTCTCCATTGGTTGTCGATACTGGATGTGTGTATCAACTGGGAACCTAAAATGATGATGATGATGATGACGATTGTAAGGCCGGTCGCCTCGCCAGGAGCTCAGACACACCCCCCTCCCTCTCCGGGAGCTCAGACACGCCCACCCCCCTCACACAGCCTAACCCTCCCTTAAAGAACCCCACCAAAATGCAAAAGAAGTCTTGTAAATCTACCCAATAGCATTCGAGTCTTGTAAACCTACCCAATAGCATTCAAACCCTGCCTACCTGCCAATAGCAAGCTTACCCTGCTCCCTATAAAACCCCACGTCTGAGAGGAGTCCATGCGACTTCTCTGGCCCTTCCTGTTGGACCGCAGAACCTCTCCCGGGAGCTGAATAAATTCGCATTGGATCTTCTTGTGCTGGCCTCAGTTTCTTCATTTTAAACTCGGCAAGGACCTAATGACCCTTACAACGATGATGACGATGATGATGATGATGATGATACCTGGGCTTCATTCCCAGAGACTGATTTAGTGGGGCAGGGGAGTGGCCTGGACATTGATATGTTTTAACCCCCTTCACTCTACCCTCTTCAGCTACCCAGCTCTGATTCTAACAGGCAGCAGCCAGAGTGGAGAACAAGTGGACCCGATGTGCTTGAAGCAGGACCCTGTGTGGTGGAATGCATCCAGAACAGGGCCTCCAGGCAGCCCCGTCTTCAATGCCCCTTCAGCGGCTCCTTCCTGCTGTGAGAACTGCTGCCATGCTATGTCACAGAAAGACAGTGGGCTCTGGGTTCAGCAGAAGGGGATTCGAATCCTAATTCTGTTCTCACATTCTATCAATAACCCTATTACAGATGAGAACACACAGGCTCCAAGAGCTTCTGGAACATGCTCAGGGCCACACCCCCAGGGCTGGCAGAGCTGAGAATGGAGGCTGAAGTTGTGGGAGCTGGAGCCTGACACCCGATGTCCTACCCAGGAGCATCTGCCCTGTCGGACACGGGTCAGACTCTAGCATCAACTGGCTAATGGTGGACTGATATGTAGCAGCCATCTTCCAAGCATGTTTAAGAGTTAATACTGCCAGGTGCGGTGGTTCACGCCTGTAATCCCAGCACTTTGGGAGGCTGAGGTGGGCAGATCATGAGGTCAGGAGATCCAGACCATCCTGACTAACATGGTGAAACCCCGTCTCTACTAAAAATACAAAAGATTAGCTGGGCATGGTGGCATGTACCTGTAGTCTCAGCTACTTGGGAGGCTGAGACAAGAGAATCGCTTGAACCTAGGAGGCAGAGGTTGCAGTGAGCCAAGATCGTGCTCTACAGCCTGGGTGACAGAGCAAGACTCTGTCTCAAAAAAAAAAAAAAAAAAAAAAAAAATGGAGTTAATACCAATATGGAATAAGTACTACAGACCTGCTATGTTCCAGATGCCTTACGCATGTCGCCTCATGGAGGACCTACTGTGTGCCGGGCCTGTGGCCTCACCCAGCGCTCTCTCCTGCGGCTCCAGCATCCTTCTCCCCAGCTCTTCCACTGTCGTCTGCTGCTACTTAGCAGACTTCTTTGCTGGAAGCTTATTTTCTTTTGAACTCTAAAGGCTGGAGCACCCAGGGCCCAGTCCCTGGCTCTCTTTTCTTCTTCCATGTTCTATCTCACCCCTTTCTAAATGATCTCAAACGTTGCACCCCAGACAAATTTCCAGAGCCACATGCATCATCTTCTCCAGGGCACAACATTGTCAAGCAGTGCCATCTTTACTCAGGGACCTCCCATGCAGCTCTCAGCTCTGCCGGGAGCTGAGCAGACCTGTTGAATCTCTGCCCACTGCATCCTGCCCCTGACAGGCTCCTTTCCCAGTCTTTCCCATTTCAGTAAGTTGCCTCCATATCTCCCCAACTATAAAGGACCAAAGCCCAGTAGTTACTCTCCATTCCCTCCTTTCCTACCCCCACCATATTCCAATTCATGAGCAGGGATTGCTGGCTTATCCTCCAGAATGTGTCCTGAATCTCTGTCCTTTGCACCTCATTGCCACCACCCAGTCAAAGCCACCATTGTCACTGGGCCCTTGGCTTCTTGCCCTTCCAGCTTCATCCAATAATCAAACAGATCCTTCCTTCTCTCCCTCCCTCCCTCTGTTCCTTCCTTCCTTCCCACCTTTGTTCCTTCCTTCCTACCTTCCTTCCTTCCCTCTCCCTCCCTCCTTTCTTTCCTTTTCTTTTTCCTCCTTCCTTCCCTCTCCCTCCTTCCTTTCTTTCTTTTCTTTTTTCTTTCTTCCTTCCTTCCCTCCCTCTCCCTCCCCTCCTCCTTCCCCTCTCCCTCCCTCTCCCCCCTCCCTCCCCCCTTCCTCCTCCTCCTACCACTCCCTCCCCCTCCCCCCTCCCTTCCTTCCTTCCTTCCTTCTTTCCTTCCTTTCTTTCTTTCCTCTCTCTCTTTCCTTCCTTCCTTCCCTCTCCCTCCTTCCTTTCTTTTCTTTTTTCTTTCTTCCTTCCTTCCCTCCCTCTCCCTCCCTTCCTCCTTCCCCTCTCCCTCCCTCTCCCCCCTCCCTCCCCTTTCCTCCCCCTACCACTCCCTCTCCCCTCCCCCTCCCTCCCCCTCCCTCCCTTCCTTCTTTCCTTCTTTCCTTCCTTTCTTTCTCTTTCTTTCTTTCTTTCCTCTCTCTCTCTTTCCTTCCTTCCTTCCTTCCTTCCTTCCTTCCTTCCTTCCTTCCTTCCTTCTTTCCTTCCTTCCTTCTCAGACTCTTGTTCTGTTGCCCAGGCTGGACTGCAGTGGTGTGATCTCAACTCATTGCAACCTCCACCTCCAGAGTTCAAGAAATTCTCCTGCCTCAGCTCCCTGAGTAGCTGGGACTACAGGCACATGCCACCACGTCCTGCTAAGTTTTTGTATTTTAGTAGAGACGGGGCTTCACTGTGTTAGTTGGGATGGTCTCAATCTCCTGACCTCGTGATCCACCCTCCTTGGCCTCCCAATGTGCTGTCATTACAGGCATGAGTCATGGCGGCTGACCAACATAAGTCTGATTCTGTCCCTCAAGACCCTCCATGGCTTTCATTCATTCTTAGAATAAAATCTAACTTCTTTGCCAAGATCTACAGGGCACTTCATTCTGTGGTCCTTGTCCATTTCACCCTTCCAATCTCCTATCACAAATGAATGGCTGATTGACTAAATGAATGAATAAATGAATGCATGTGTGGAGGAGGGCCTAGACTGAAAATTAAGAGACAGGGACTCAAGCCTTGGCTACTCTGGGACTTTGGACAATCCCCGCTTGTCCTGCCTCTCAACATTTATTGCATAAATTCTCACGACATCCCGTAAAGTAGGTATTGCTACACCCACTTTACAAATCAGAAAAAGGAGTCTTGGAGGAGATCAGTTCCATGCCAGGGTCATCCAGTGGTAGCTGACAAACCTAGGATTTGAACAGCTCCCACTCTGGTTCCAAAGCCCATGACTTCCTCGTGCTTTTCTCCGAATGTGCCTCCCATCCCCCGATCCCTCCTCTTGTCTCCAGGTTAGGACCAGAAGCACATCCAGCTGCTGCTAGAAACCCCCACCTGACCCTGCATTCCGGCTGGGAGCTGGGCCCCCGTGTCCTGCAGAACCCTCCACCCACCAGGGCCTGGCCACTCCCAAACCAGCTGCAGAGGCTCAGAGAGGACACTTCATAAGACAGAGTGTACCCAACTCAAAGAGGGCATCCTGCCACATCCAGCTGTCTTCCGGAAAGAACCAGATCAACTGCTACTTTGCTGAAGATGGAAAAAATTCCATTAATTTCATGAGTCTGGACTCAGAAATTAATTTCATTGGAGTCTGGACCTCGATGATGAAACCTCAATCTCCCAACCTAACTCCCTCCTGATCCTTTCTCTAATCCAGAGTTTCTCAACCTTGACACTAACATTTTGGGCCAGATAACCATATCCTGAAGAGACCATCCTGAACCTCATAGGATGTGGAGCAGCATCCCTGACCTCTACTCATTTGATGCCAGCAGCAGCTCACCCACCCAGCTGTGATACCATAAGCATCTCCAGACATTGCCAAATGTCTCCTGGGGTCGGTAAGGCAGTAGATTGCCCCCAGTTAAGATTGCAGTCAAATTGTCCCCAGGTAAGAACCATTGCTCTAATCTTAAGCATAGCTTGATCCAGAACTGTTCCGGTTGCAGGATTATGACCCCTACACTGGACTTACTTTTCCACATGGCAGGCTTCTAATGATTGGTGACTCACGTGGAACACTTACGAAGTGCCAGGCATCACACATAACATAGATCAGCTCAGTGACTCCTCACAGCAGCCCATTGCAGCAGGTACTGTTGTTAGTCCATTTTACAGATGAGGAGACTGAAGCACAAGAGATTCGGTGGATTACCCATCGAATGTTATGCCATTGACTCACTATCCAGGCTCTCTATGGGGTATGTCCCCGCATTCATGTGCTCATTCAACACTAACAACTTTGCAAGTCACAGTGTCATGATGTGTGGATTTCCGAGGAGGAAACCGAGGCTCATGCAGTTTCCATGAGCTCACGCAGTAATCCCATAGCCATGGCAACTGGCACAGCCAGGTTTTGAACCCAAAGCTTATGGTGAAGCCCATTATCTTCCCACCACTCCTGACTGCCTTTTAGAGATTCACAAATGCACTTTTGACTTGACAGGTGCTTAGAGATTTTATTCACATAGAGAATAAGTGAAGAGTCATTGAATGTTTATTGATGTCCACTCCATGCCAGGTCCTGTAGTTAAGAACACAGGCCCTTCCTTATCTTTTAGAGACAATGGTGAACTATCTAAAATGATGTGAGGTCCGGAATTTGCTCCAAAGTAACCCGGAGTGTAGAGGGGTGATTGGTGGGGGGGCAGACACGTGAAATGGGATGGGTGGTGAGCTGTAACTATGGGGGCCGGTGATGGCTACGTCTTTACTCTTGTGACGTTTTCCACCTTATGCTGGTTTTTAAAGTTCTTGTCTGGGCTCACGCCCTGGCTTCACCACCTGGAGTGCCATCTTGGGTATTTTTCTTTGCTTCTCTAGACCTTGGTTTCCTCATCTCTAAACTGAGCATAATTGTTTCCAGTTTGCAGCGTTGTTGAAAGGAGTGAGATGACCCAGGAGAGGGCATGGACCACCTGCACGGAGTGAGGACCTAGCCAATAGCAGGGGTCCTCAGGGTTCATAGCAGCTCCTCTGACATCACTGCAAGGACCTCATTATCCACAAGTGGGCAGGGAAGACTTAGTCTCATCCTAGAGCCTCATCCTAGCAGTATCCTCCAGACCAGATCGTGAGGGCAGCCCTAAGCCTTGTGATGGCCCTGGAGGGACTCTGAGCTACCCAGACAGCAGGAGGGAGGCAAAGCTCCTAATCCCCATGAAGGACTCTGAGTTTGTGCAAGCCCTGCACTCAGCCCCAGCTGTGAAAGGCCTCATCTGGAATTCCTGGTAGTGGAGCAGACAGCAAGGTCCTTGCTGAAGCCACAGATGAGGGGACCATCCCACCCATTCAGGCCTCTCCCCTTGCTTCCTCTGAACTCTCGAGGGGCTGGCCCCTTTCTCTCATCAGCTGCCTGAGCTGGTTGAACTATTTCAGTGTTCCCAGACTCTCAGGCATTAGCACAGAGCATTGGAAGCCCTCCAAGAATTCCAGCTGGGTATGGAGCATGGATGAACTTGGCAGGTGACGGGCTGCCCACTCGGTGCCTGTCCACTCCCCCTGGGCTGACAGGAAGGGATGGGGATCATCTCACGCTCAGAGGGTGGCTGCCTGGGGACTGGACCTCCATTCAGCAAATATTCCATGAGCTGCCCTCCATGTCCAAGACTTCCTTATAGTAGTAAGTTGCAGCCATGTGATGAATCCCCATCAATGGGCTGTGAGAGGAAATGACACGTGTAACTTCTGGGCCACAGTAGTTAAGAGCCAGAGCACCATAGCCTCCCTCCTCTTCCCCAGATGCAGTGACCTTGGGGCCTATACATTCCAAGTGACATGGGCCTCAATGGAGAACACAAACCTTTATTGTCTAGTGCTGCTGAGTGTGGGGGTTTATCTGCCTCTGCCCCAGAGCCAAGCCTAACCTGACTAATAACAGGGCCTGTTGAAAATATCAGCTCAGCCTCCAGGGTCTGGGGTCTAAAGGTCAGGCATGCAGGCAGGCAGGCATCCACCCTGACTCCCCAGTAAAAACTCAGAACACAAAGGCTCAGGGGAGCTCCCCTGGCTGGCTATATTCTGCTTATTGTCACATGTCATATCTGGAGGAGTCAGCACTGTCTGTGATTCCACAGGCAAAGGACAGTAGGAACTCTGACATGGGAACCCTCTTGAGTTCTGCCCCACATGTGTCTTCCTTGGCTGATTTGATCTGTATCTTTTCACGGTAATAAACCATAACCATGGGTACAAACACGTTCCGTGACTTCCATGAGTCTTTCTAGCAAATGGTCAAACCTGAGAATGGCCTTGGGAATGAACGCCCAAACTCTGCAGTTAGAAGTGAGAGTGGTCTGTGGACTGCCCCCTTAACTTCAGGCTGCCTTTGCTTTCCCTCATGACGGACCTGGAGCCAAAGGTGGCACCATGCGAATGGACCTTGCCGGGCCCTGAAGATAGATTCCTGGGCCAATCTGTTCTCTGGGGCCAAAATCACAAATGAGGAAAATGATGATGGAGACTCCCCTTGACCACAGTGGGTCATCCAGCAGCATCTGATGGACCTGCAGTCCCATCCGGGTGTTCAGGTGGGAGCTGCAAGGGGTCTGGTATGAAGGTGTTCATTTCAGCACTGCTGGTGGGAGCGGGAGCCAGAGGGAGCTCAGGTGCACATCCCTCAGGGACCGGAGGACTGAGTGAGCTGTGGCACAACATTCATTAGCACATGGAGGGGATGCTTGAATACAGTCATATGGAGGAGGGTCAGTGCCACCTGCAAATGAGAAGAAACAGAGGAAATCTACATCACAAAGACATTTATGTAAGCTTACAACCCACATAAAGCTATTTTTCAAAAATCTAAGGACATACATTCAACATGGAGATGAACATCCTAGTGGACAAAGAAAATAATAAACTCAGACAGGGGAAAGTGACATTAGATTAGAAATTACAGAACCAGGGGAGCACCATCGGCTACAGGATTATTGGCATGACTTTGTGGCCTGCGTGTCTTGTTCCCTTTGTGGGGTCTTTGCATTGGTCTCTCCCCATTTTCCAGCCCTCATTTCAGGCAAGTCCACCAGCTCTCACCCATGTTGATGAAGTTTCTTCTGCTTCCTGCACTTTTTACTTCCCTGATTTCCGGTCTCTACCTTCAGCGTCCCATGAGCCCAAATGCACTGTTGGGTAGATCTAGATGCCCCTACCCAGGTAGTTGGGGGACTTCATCTTGGCTGCAGTTTATAATCACTTGGGACACTTTAAAAATTACCCCCACCTCAGGCAAGGCGCTGGCTTATGCCTGCAATCCCAGCAACTTGGGAGGCCAAGGCCAGCAGATCACCTGAGCCCAGGAGTTCAAGACCAGCTCCTTGGGCAATGTAGTGAAACACTGTTTCTACAAAAGATAGAAAAATTAGCCAGTCTTGGGGGAGGGGAGCACATCCCTGTAGTCCCAGCTACTCAGGAGGCTGAGGTGAGAGGATACCCTGAGCCAGGGAGATTGAGGTTGCAGTGAGCTGAAATCATGCCACTGCCCTCCAGTCTGGGCAATAGAATGACACCCTGTCTCAGGAAAAAAAAATTGTCATCACCCCCCACCAAGATGCTGATGCAATTGGCTGAGGTGGGGTCACACTGGTAAGCTTTAAAGGCCTGCCAGGTTTGGATTCTGACCCAGGGATCAGAACCACTGAGGCAGATGCTCCTTTCCTGCCTCCCTCTCAGAGCCTCTCTCATGCACCATTGAAGTTTTCTACTTGTCTCTCCCCAACTAAGCTGTTTCTGAACCACCTTGGGTAGGAGCTGGCATAGGCCAGGCTCTCAGGAAAATGTTGGTTTGAGATGAACTGTTTTAAAGCTGTTCAAACGGATGAGACACACAGTGTCGTTATTAAGTTCAGCCTAGCACAACGTTCATTTTCTTTTTCAGCCACCCCTAAATCAAGCTCCTAATTTCCACCTGCATCTTGGACCTCTTATCTACAGAGAAGCAAAAGTTTTCTCTTTTGATTTTTAGGACTACCTACAAAACTGGGGTACCAAGAATGTGGGCGGATCACGAGGTCAGAGTTTGAGACCAGCCTGGCCAATATGGTGAAACCCCATCTCTACTAAAAATATAAAAAATTAGCTGGGTGTGTTGGCACACGCCTGTGGTCCCAGTTACTTGGGAGGCTGAGGCAGGAAAATTGCTTGAACTGGGGAGGCGGAGATTCCAGTGAGTGGAGATTGTACCACTGCACTCCAGCCTGGGTGACATGGGAAGACTCCATCTCCATCTCCAAAAGAAAAAAAAAAAAAAAAGAAGGCACAGAATACTGGAATCAGTGGACAGACACTTTATTGAGGATTCAAAAAATAAATCACACTGAGGCCGGGTGTGGTGGCTCATGCCTATAATCCCAGCACTTTGGGAGGCCGAGGTGAGTGGATCATGAGGTCAGGAGATCAAGACCATCCTAACCAACATGTTGAAACCCTATCTCTACTAAATTACAAAAATCTAGCCAGGTGTGGTGGCACATACCTGCAATTCCAGCTACTCGGGAGGATGAGGCAGGGGAATTGCTAGAACCTGGGAGGTGGAGGTTGCAGTGAGCTGAGATCACACCACTACACTCCAGCCTGGGGACAGAGCAACATTCCATCTAAAAAAAAAAAAAAAACGATTACACTGAGTCTGCATCCTGACACACAAGGACCAGGGTCACATGGACTCCACTTACCTGCAGGTGGAACAGATCAGAAACTATCTTTCTGGCCATAGGACCGGGAAAAAAATAATATCCCTCTGGGCTGGAGAATGTGACACAAATATTTGTTTTCTTTTTCTTCATCTTCTTTTTTTTTTTTTTTTTTGAGATGGAATCTTGCTCTGTCTCCCATGCTGGAGTGCAATGGCATGATCTCTGCTCACTGCAACCTCTGCCTCCTGGATTCAAGCAATTCTCCTGCCTCAGCCTCCGAGTAGCTGGAATTACAGGTGCCCGCTACAACACCCGGATAATTTTTGTATTTTCAGTAGAGTTAGGGTTTCACCATGTTGGCCAGACTGGCCTCAAACTCCTGACCTCAAGTGATCCACCCACCTTGGCTTATCAAAGTGCTGGGATTACAGGTGTGAGACACAGTGCCCGGCCTCTTTTTTTTCTTTTTAAAAATTCTCTGCTTTACTCTGAGACCAACCCTAGTGATGAAGTCACAGTTCTGTGGTGATGCCGGTGGCAAGTGGGCACCTAAGGGCCAGAGATGAAACCTGTCACCCTGGATAGAGGAGCCAGGCAGAGGGGTCCCCCATTTTGTAAAGAGTGTGGAAAGAGTCCACGGTTTTTTTTTCTTTTCCAAATACATGTGATAAATGGTAAATATCTTTATTTCTAGAGTTTTAAAAATCTTCTTAAAAATCTTATGTGCCTTCTTCCTGAGGACAGGCCCAGTCACATGCATCTGTGTGATAGCATGGGAGGCTAAAACACTCAGAGAATGCCATTTTTTCTGACCAGAGGGACCAGAAACTGGGACCCCTGTAAGCGACAGGATGTGGTAGAAATCTCCAACAGGAGAGGGATGGAGAAGGAAATCCCCTAATTCTGTGTATAAACTGACTTAAGTACCAGGCTCACCTTCAAGTGATGCGTGCATGGAATACACTTTAAAAAAAAAACAAGAAAAAAAGAAAAGAATTTGAGAAGTGAATGATGATGTAAAACACTGCCCAAATCTTAGACCAACCTCTGGGTGGGACATATCAAAACAGCACAGCAAAGCCTTTGAAAACTGGACTGAATTTGAAACCATCACTCATGGAAGTCAAGACAGATCTTGTGTTCTGAACATCAATAGGTTGATGGCCTGCTAAATTAAAACAAAAAAACAAAAATTCCATTCTCCAGAGGATTTTAACGGAATTGAGAGTCTCACAACATAGTGTTCAAAAAGTCCAGAATTACTTGACAGACCAAGAACCAGGGAACTCTAAACCAACTCTTAAGGGAAAAGACAAAAAATAGATGCTAGCCCTGAGATGACTCAGATGTTAGAATTATCAAAGACTTTAATGGGGCCATCATAACCATACTCCATGAGGTGAAGGTACTAAAGTGAATGTAAAAATGAACATTCTTAGCAGAGAAATAGAAACTATAGAAAGGAACCAAACAAGATGTTATAACTGAAACATAGTATACATGTATGCATGTATATTTTAAAATCACTGGATGAGTTTAATAGCAGAATAGAGACCTGTGGGACAAAACAAAACAAAACTCTAAAATTTCTGTCATTGAAATACCTGAATAGGAAGAGTGAGAGATAGATATAGAAAAAATATTTTTTGAAATATTGGCTGGAAAGTTTCCAAACATAATGAGAAAAAAATCCATAAATATACAGATTCAAGAGGTTTGGTAAAGGCCCAAAGAAGATAAATTTTAAAAACTCATGCCCAGACACAACCTAACAAAAATTCTGCAAACCAAAAATAAGGGGAAATTGTTGAAGTAGTAAGAAAAATGATGCATGTTACATAAGAAGGAACAACAGTTCAAGTAACTGAATATTTCATCAGAAACCATAGAGGCTAGAAGAAACATTGGGACATCTTTTCTGAAAGAAAGAACTGTCAACCCAGAAATTTTATTTAACAAAAATACCCTTCAGAAATGAAAGCAAAAGAAAGATATTCTTAGATGAAGAAAAACTAAGGGGATTCTTTTTTTAAAAAAAATTTATTTTATAGAAACCATGTTGAAAGCATTTGTGGTGGGCATTTAATCCATTTATTAAGTAGACATGTAAGATATAACAACTATAAAAATTATGTTTATAAAACAGAAGATAATTTGATATGAGTATAATAAAGTAAAAATAATAATGCAAATATTGAAGGAAATGCCAATTTGCGCATTATAGTAGAGAAATAAGTGATAGATATCAACATTGAAATGTTTGGTTTAAAAAATATAATATCTTAATCTGTGAATTTTTTAAATAGGCCTAATCTTTTTAGAGCAGATTTAGGTTTACAGGAAAATCAAGCATAAAGTACAGAAAGTTATCATCTACCCCTCACCCCAACACATGTACAACCTCCCCAACTATTGACATCTCCAGCCAGAGGAGTGCATTATTAAAACTGATGGGTCTACTTTAACACATCTGTATTAGTCCATTCTCACTCTGCTGTAAAGAAATGCCTGAGACTGGGTAATTCATAAAGAAAAGAGGTTTAATTGGCTCATGCTTCTGCAGACTGCAGACGCCTCTGCTTCTGGGGAGACCTCAGGAAACTTATTCATGGTGGAAGGAAAAGCAGGAGCAAGTGTTTTCACATGGCTGGAACAGGAGGAAGAGAGAGAAGAGGGAGGTGCTACACACTTTTAAACAACCAGATCTCACGGTAACTCACTCACTCACATGTCACAGCAACAGCATCGAGGGGCGATGCTAAAGCATTCTTAAAGGATCCACCCCCATGATTCTATCAACTCCCACCAGTCCCCACCTCCAACATTGGGGATTAAAATTCAACATGAGATTTGGGTGGGGACACAGATCCAAACCACATGAACGTCATTATCATCTGAAGCTCATAGTTAACATTAGGGTTTATTCTTGGTGCTGTATATTCTACAGGTTTTGACAAATGCGATGTATTCATCATTGTAGTTCAACCTGTTAATTCTTAGTGTCATTTTAAAACTCTACAGACATGTTTTAGAAACTTAAGTATTTCTCATGTGGGATATTATTCAGGATTAGTGGGGATAAGTTGCAGTAATCTACAACTTCAAAAATCTCAGTTCCTGGATACAACAAGGTTTTATGTTTTTATCTTACTGAGTCTTCTATAGGTCTCAGCATCGGCATGCATTAGATTTCATCATCATGTAGCTGCATTGTCTGGATTATGCAGCTTGTCTGATGAATATGGTAGGGGAAAAGATTGTTAGAGAAGCGTATATGACAATGTAATCATTTGTCCTGGAAGCCACATTATCATTTCCACCCCTGTGTTCATCTGTTCTTGTGTTGCTATAAAGGAATACCTGAGGCTGGGTAATTGTAAAGGAAAAAGATTAATTGGCTCACAGTTCTGCAAGCTGTACAAGCATGACATCAACATTTGCTCGGCTTTTGGGGGCGCCTCAGGGAGCTTTTACTCTTAGCAGAGGGCCAAGTAGGTCATGTCACATGGTCAGAGCAGGAGCAACAAGGTTAAAGGCGGTGGTTTGCAACAATTTTAAACAACCCGATCTCACAAGAACTCACTCACTATTGTGACTAAGAGAATTCTCAACCAGGAGAAATGCCCTGAAAGAAAAGTTAAAGGGAGTTCTTCCAGATGAAGGGAACAGATACCAGAGGAAAACCTGAAATAAAGAAAGAGCAACAAAAATGTTAGATATCTGGGTAAATATAATACACTATTTTTCTCCTCTTAAGTTCTTTAAAATATGTGATTATTAAATATAACATTGGGAGGGCTCAATGTATGTACATAGGATAACTATAATATCAAGGATTGTAAGGCTTCTATGTTTTATTTTTATTTACAGGTACAAATTAACTCTAAATAGACTGTAAAAAGTTAGGTATGCATATTTTTATCCCCAGATCAATCACTAAAAAATAATAGAAAGAGATATAGCCAAAAAGCCAATAGATAAACTGAAATGAAACACTAAAATATATTAAAATAATTTTAAGGAAGGCAGCACGAAGGGAACACAGAAACAAATGAACAAAAGAGGTTAAAACCAGGAAAAAAAAGATAAAATGATAGACTTAAATCCAGCTACATCACTTATTACATTAAATGTAAAAGGTCTAAACATAGGCCTTAAAAGACAGAGATTGTCAGTTTCTGATAGTGCTGTCTGTAAAAAACCTAAATATCTATATAATTAATACTCTAAAAATTTTCCAGAGTGTATATTATTCAGTTCTTTGCCATTTAACAAAAGCCTGGTTCTTAAAAGGTCATGTTAAGTATAATTTTCTTGATGGGACTACACTCCTTTCTCTAGATATTCCCAAATAATCCTTAGATCAAATGAAATATAAGGAACTCAGTATCTGTTCTTAGTAGATTGCATCTTGTTCTTATATATCCTCACCTGCCACCAGGGTTACATTTACTAAATTGCTATCAAACTATATTGAAGACCTTTGTGAGAAACAATCCCTCACAACTCATCTTTATGTATTTTGCAAGTTTCTTGAGTTGTTATTTATTGTATCACATGGTCTCTCCCCAGAGAGAAATTATTTGAACCTACTCTGTTGAAGGGTAGAAATCTTTGAACCTACCCTTAGTAAGATTCTTCATTGATATCAGTGGTTGTATAACTCTCCAGGTTTCCCACTTTCCATTGGCTGCTAGAAAGATCCAGGTATCTCCCTGTAATGTAAAAAGCATTCCTACAATAAAAGGCCTTATGATCAAATAAATGTGCAAAACACAGGGCTAAAGAAAGTTAGGTTGATTTCTTTATTCTGTGATCTCATTTAATCCTCACAACCACCTTGGAGGCTGGTGCCATTATCATGCCGGTTTTATAGATGATGAGGAAACTGAGTCTTCAGAGAAGTTTAGACCACTTGCTCAAGATTATCCAGTAGTGGTGTCAGGATGAGAACACAGGTTGCCTGGATTCAGAGTCTTCTGTCTTAAAACTGTAGTCAAATCCTGTATGTAAAGTGCCTGACACAGAAAAAATGCTTATCTTATAATATGGGCAGCTAAAGTGTTGACCTTAAGGCTGGCTTCACAAAAGGAGGAAGGGATCTCTAGGGTCAGTTAGGTGGGACCCAGCACAAGGTCCCAGGGGACCAACCACCTCTATGTCAACTTTTCTGCCTTTTTGCCTGGGAATGTTCCTGCTGGTGTTCAAATGTCCAAAGCTTCTCCTGATACCCCACAAACTTCATCCTGATACTCCTACTGATACTCTGACATGCACCTCACTTCCCCTAAGTCCCACATTTCTCTCTTGGAGGCCTATCTTCTGTGTACCAATGTGACAGGACTGGCATGGGGTTTCATGAACTTCAAATTTACCATGGAAGTAAATGCTTATTGATCAGCTGTGTATCCATGGAAGTGGAGGAGGTAGAAACAAACAGCAACTTTTTCTCCTACATTTTCTGAATAATAGGTCATAATTTTTTACTCCTCTATTATAGAATTAGACATTTGTACTCTTTTCATGCCTTAAGATGGATGGAATATACATTCCCATTCCTTGACTTTGAGCTTGGCCTCATGAAACTTGAGTTGGCTGTGGGATGTCAGTGAATCTGCAAGAGAAGGAGCTTGACATGGAGATTGAACTGGAACTCCCACAACATCCATTGAACTCATGATTTGTAATCATGGCCTAGAAGCTGCCTTCTTAATGGGCTCCCAGAACAAATATTGTCACACTTATAGCCTGAAGCCAAGCTGCTTGTCTGTATTAGTTTTTTTTTGCTGCATTATTTTCTCACAGTTTCTGCAAGTGAAAGTCTGAGTGCAGAAGAGCTGGGTATTCGGCTGAGGATCTGACCAGGTTGAAATTGGGGGTTGGCAGGGATTATGATCTCATCTGAAGGCCTGTCTGTGGAAGAATGTTTCCAAGTTCATTTGGGCTTTTGACAGAATTCGGTTTCTAGTGGCTGTAAGACTGAGGTCTCTATTTTATTGCTGGCTGCTGGACAAGGGTCACTCTCAGCTCCTAGAGGATGCCTTCACATCCTAGCCATGTAGCCAGTTTACTTCTCAAAGCCAACAGGAGGACCTCACTGCAGTCTGCTGTGATGAAGTGTAATGTAATGTAATGTAATGCAATGCAATGCAATGTAACGTAATGTAATCATGAGAGTGACTGACCATTCCACCACCTTTGCCAGGTAACATAACCATGTGAAGGTAGTGACTAGTTCATTATATTCACAGATCCTGCTCACACTCAAGGGGTGGGAGCTAAATAGGGTGTGTACACTAGGTGTTAGGAATCTTAGGGGACATCTTAGAGTTGCGCCTATCACACCATCCATGGCTAGATTAGCCCAACCATAGTCAACCTACAAACCTGTGAATGTGAGAATTAATGCTTGTTGTTTTAAGCCACTGAGTTTTGAGGTGGTTTGTTATGCAGCATTATTGTGATGTAGCTGACTGTTACACTTCCTTTCAAGAAGCACTGTCCTTCTGGTTTACACAGTGTCATAGCTCCACTTTGGGAAAGCAGCCTGGTATGATGGACAAAGCATTTGAGATCAGTCAGATCTGGGTTTGAATCTCTACTTCTCCAATTTCTAGCTGGGGGAGGCTTGAGTCTGTTACTTCACTGTTGGGTCCATGTCCTCACTTGTCTGAGGACTCACAATTCCTACCTTGCAGGATGTTGGGAGGGTTAACTAAAACTATGGATGTGTGGTACTTAATATTAGTGTTTCTCTCTTAAGCTCTTATTTGTAGCCAACATGTCCATCTCTTCAGAGAATGAATGCAGTGTGAATTCTTGGAGGGACCACTCCATTGCTCATACCTGAGGGTTTCCTGGCAGGTTTCTCATTGCCAGATAAGAAGGTGACCTGTGGGGCTCCTGACCTGGGGTAGCCCCTCTGGTGTGAGCCCTATAGCAGAAGGCAGCCCCATCTGTTTTCTATGGGGTAGAGACCCTGGGCATTTACCCTCACACAAGACCCCTGCTCCATCTCCCCAGCACTTTGATATTAAAATCAGACCTGACCATGGAGAGATCAGCCTCCACCACTGACTAGTGACGTGAGCTTGAGCTGAGACTTTAACTTTCTGACCCTTCTTTCCTGTACATCAAAGGGTTAACTTCCCACCTCACAAGGCTGTTGTTACACTGATGATACACAAAAAGCTGCTGCCTGGAGCCACTTAGGAGCCCAATTAAATGGTGTTCCCTTTCCCTCAGAGCCGGGGCCATCTATGTCTTCTGTTCTTTTTAATGTGGCTCCCCGCCCTACCTTCCCTCCAGAACCCACCTTGGAGAGGAGCACAGAGCAGGTCCTTCAGGAAGGTGTTTGCTTCTCTTCCTGATCCTCATGAAAACCCCCTGGGCAGCTGATGCAATCTAACAGGGAAGTGGTAAATTACACCTCCCTACTCCCTTTGAAGTGCAGTGTAGCCATGTGACTTGCTCTGGCCAATGGCATGTTAGTAGGTGTGTCCTGTGTTTTGAGTGGAAGCTTTAAGAACCAGTGCTTGACCACCTGCTCTGTCTTTCCTTGGGCCAGCACTTTCAAGGGGATGCCTGTCTCTATCAGGCTGACTAGGATGAGTAGTGGTCATGATTATGGATAAGAAGAAAGCAAACTTTTGTTGTTTTAAGCCACCAAGATTTGGGGTTGTTAGTTACTGTATTCTATGCTAACGCAGTGGGACAGACTGAAGAACTGGACAGCGGACGGGAAGTGACTTGCTTATGGTCACCCGGAGGGTACCAAGGGGTGGGGCTTTACCTAAGGAAGCACGTTTTGCTTCTTCCAAAAAGTGGCTCAGGTGACTGGAGCTCTGAACTAGGATGGTAAGAGCTAAGGTGACTGGAGCTCTGAACACCCCCCATCAGCTGCTGCCTCTGGGAAATGGATCCCCACTCCCCACTGCAGCTGTTCACATTGTCAGGACTAGGAAAATGACCTCTGTTCAGATTAAGTCAGTGGCAGCCTAGGGAGGAGAGTGGTGGAGCTCTGGAACCTGTACTCTCAGGAGGACCAGATAGTCTAGACTCTGCCACAGAGCAGGAGCAATTGTATCCTTCCCACCTCAGTGGTTTCATTTATCTGCTAAGGAGCCCCTTTCCCTCACTAGTAAATGCTGTCCAAGTAAAGGCTGTGAAACTCATTCACCATAAGGTGTGCAGATCAATGAAACCAGGAAGAAAGACTGCTTTGTTATGCAGCGTTATTGTGGCAGTAGCTGATACACTTGTCTGTCCAATATCCATCTCCTCTTTTCTTTTATACACAGAAAACCGATTTTGTTCTGGGCAGTCATTATGCCTGGGTAGAAAACTACATTCTCAGCTTTCTTTGGGATGTACACAGAAGTCTTTGAGGGCAGAAGGTGCTCCCTAAGCGGGGGGTCTCCAAGGGCAGGCTGTGTTGGGGAGCCCCTTGGCCTCATGCACTCAGCACCTCATGTGTTGTGTTGCTTTCCCAGCACTTGTGATGAACACCTTCAAGCCATCCAGGCACTCTCTGAGCTGCCTGCATGACAACAAGCCTTTGGCTTAGTTTTTCTTCATGGTAACCTGGAAGATCCTTAGGTGTCAGCAGCCTGCTTCTTACAAATATATGGAAATAGGGTCCAATAGGGGAAGAAAATTGTCTTAGGACCCACAGTGAGTTACATGCAGAGGTGACTCTCCCCACATCTTCCTGACTTACATGAAGGATAGATTGTCTGGTTATGGTTGGGTCGGGGACAGATGTGGGACAGGATATGGCTGGGAGCACTAGTTCCAATATATGCTGTCTGGATTCCAGAGGGGTTGGCACAGAGCTAATCACACTGCAGGGACTCTGTACAGAGGAACATACCAGGGCAACTTCTGATTGGTTTCAGACCCTAGGGAGACTCAAGGGTTTTCCTCCAGATCTTGCCCTGGGGAATTTGGCTGGGTTAACTGGACACAGGTTGACAGGAACACCTTATCAATACTTCACGTACAATTTCAACCAACAACTCTCTCGCCCCACTGCCTTCCTGTTCTGAAGATAATCCAAGGAAACCTGAGCCCTGGAATGACTTGGGTACCCAGGTTTAGGGCCAGGGAAGCATACGTGGAGTGGACCTTGCTGGTCCCTGCTCGGGTCCCTTTGTCTGGGTCAGTGTGTCTGTCCCCTGATTGATGTGCTTGTTGTTGCTAAGGGTTCTTAGCTGTGCCTTCTCTGCAGAAGTGCCTGCAGTCCGCGAGAGCCACTTTAGAGATGCTTGGGCAGATAGTTTATGTATCACTTACACATCACCCACCCACCCACATTACCAGGACAACCAGCAGTCAATGACCAACTGATCCAGTACCAAAGGCCAGGCCCTGGTCTGAAGTGGGACTACCCTGCTACTACAGTTCATGCTCCAGAGCTCCAGGTGGCACCAGGTTGAAGCTGGACGCCAGGTAAAACCCCCTCTTTGCTCAGCTTCTTTACCTGTCCTGTCTTACATCCTTCATGTCATTACAGTTTTCTCTGGAGATCTTGCCATCAATAATTCAAAAAGAGCCAGGCACACTGGTAGTCCCAGCGACTCAAGATGCTGAGACAGGAAGATTGTTTGAGCCCAGGAGTTCAAGGCTGCAGTGTGCTGTGATGACACCTGTGAATAGCCTTGCACTCCAACCTGGACAACATAGCAAGACCCCATTTCTAAAAAGCACAAAAACAGAAAATTGCCCGAGAATCCCCGTATGCTTCTAAGCAATATGTAAGTTTCTGAGCTCTCTTCTACCTCCTACATCTTGTGTAATGAGAGAGAGCCACCGAGGGTTCTATGCTTAGCGGCAGGAAAAGTTTGTTCCGGTGAAAAGGACTAAAGTTTCACCTTATTTTTTGACACCGTACTGTTTCTATGAGCTCATAGAGAGGCTTAAAGCAACGGCATCCATTGATCAAATATCGATCAGGCATTCACTAGAAGCCTCGCAGCTGCTTGGCCCTAGAGGATCCAGTAGGGAGCAACAGAAACATAGTTTCTACCCTGATCCTCTGTATTAGGTACAAAGGCTTCTTGGACACCCCTCAGAGTCCCTTTTGGAGCAATCCAAATGACAATCAATTGAGTACACGAAATCTTCAAAATGCTTTTAATTTCTTTTAATGTATAACAGTTACGCCTGAGTTACAGAGGAAGCGCTTACAAGCAGCAGGTAGTTAAAGCAAATACCAGTTTCTCTTTCTAGTCTACTACTCCATATAGCTGAATAAATTATGGTGTGATTATATTTAAACACACACCTCACACCCACACGCCCACACACACGCCCCACTCACACTCTCACGCACACCCACTCACTTCCGCATGGGGGAAATGGCTGAGTCAAACACGGAAGCAACAAAGTTGCAGTTACTAGGAAGGAGGAATGATCTAGAGTACTATGTAGATATTTCCCAGGTCAGGGAATTGGCCATGTCAGCGTTGACTTGAAGAAGCATCAAATACACAGAAGTCTCGGAGCTTTTCAAGTTGGCGGCTAGAGAACCCCCATTTGGTCTTGGTTTGGTGCCTCTGCAGGAGGGGAGGAGAGAAGACCTGTGTACCCCCAAAAAGTGTCCAATAGTGCGGGACACATTCGGGAGCTTGATGAGAAGAACATCAGCCTGAGAGAGGCCCTAGAGAACATCTTCTTAGTTGGGTAATAGAGTTTCACCGAGTCCCAGGATCCAAAATCTTGGATGCTTCACCAACTCCATCTTAAAACACTGGATGCTGACAGTGTGGTCAAAGTCTGGGACCGGTCCTGTTCTTAAGCCAGAGTCAGATTTCCAGTCTGACTCTTTTCATTTTCCTTCTGGGCAAACCTCTCTCTCCATCCTCCTTTCCTTCTCTCTTATCCCCCTAGTTCTCTGTTTGCTCTGCCCTTTCATGTTCCTCTGGCAAAAGAACAACAAAGGTAAATCAAGTATCAAATGGAAGTATAAAAGCATAGGTTGGTTCTTACACATCACTTCTTTTTTTCTTTATATAGTCAGAGAGAAATATCAAATGGAAAAATAAAAGAACAAGAATGAAAGAACCCAACAGAGCCTGGAATGCATAATTTGAAACACACGATATGAAGATATATCCCTATAGATGGTTCCTGGCACTAGCACGACACGCACTGTGGGGGATTTCTTTCCTTTTTTAGTATATATATATATTTATAAAAAGTCAACTTTCTATAAACGAACAGCACGTCACCACATTTCCAACTAATGTACAATGAACTCAAAAGAGAGCCCTCCTCAGAGAGGACCAACAGCGACTTGTGATTAAGTTGTAGGAAGCAGCTCTTATTTTGCTACAGACTCTATTTACAGGGATGGATGGGGGTTGTTTCTGGGACAGCCTGGCCGCTGAAACCCAGGCCTTCTTTCTTAGGCTGTGCTCAGCCCCAGAGACATGGAGGCCTTGTGTCTTCCGTCCAACATCACCTCTCTGGTGCTGTTTTGAGCTGCCAACACAAGGCTGAATTTTATAGCCCAAGTTGGCCAGACACATTAGTATATAGGTTTTAGAGAGAACTTATCAGGGTCAAGGGCCTCTTTCTGAAGGGGGGCGGCCCTCAAGGAATAAGTCCCATTTTCTACCAAGACGGTGGCTTGGGAGAACTTATCTTCAACATCATGAGAAATCATTTGGTTTATTTCCAAGCAGGTCTTAGTTCCATTTCACCATCGGGGCCAGATGTCTGGGATTGGTCCTAGCACGGAAATGTCACCTCCTGGGAGTGGGGCTGGGTGGTTTTGATGTCACCTGCCTGAGATCTCTGCTCCTGAGTCGCAGAGGGTGTCAGGACACTCAGACACTTTCTGAGCCAGGCCTCCGGGGGAAGGACTGACCGTTCAGGGAATGTGGATGAAGAATATTTGGTCTTCAGGAAGAGCTGCTTTCTGCTGTAATAGCTATAAAAGCAGGGACTGGGCTACCAAGGGACAACAGAGTCTTTTTTTTTTTTTGCCCGAGTTTGAAGAACCAAAGGTCTCCTGCAGTGGATGCTCCAGTTGCAATCTTGGTTGACCTTGATGGGTCACATGTGTCCGCTGCTACCAAAGAGTCTGTTTGTCCCAGTTGTTCATAGGTTCCTCTAAACCAGAGTTATGAACCAACCTGGTTATGGTCCAGGAAAGGCTTGATATCACTGACTCTGAAGATGAGGAGCGGGTGAGCGTTTGTCACAGAGGTGACATCCATGCAGGTGAGTGTTCCAGAATCTTGCCAAACCAGCTCCCCAGGAAGGAGGAACTCAGATTGACTCCCAGAGCACCAGCCCTTCCCTCTAGGAATGTCTTGTTGGCTGAGGGCAAGAGGCATGGATTGAGCAAAGAGGTGGCCTCATGAACCCAGGTGGGGACAAGCAATTTGGTCCAGTGTTTGTGAATTCAGTGCTGTGTCTCCCATCCCAAGTACTTTGTACCCAGCAGCGCCTGATAACGGTGATGGAATGTGGATTACAGTGACGGTAAAGATGAATATGATTTTGATAAGTAGGTAAAGGTGGTAAAAAGTTCCCAGGGAGGGGGAATCTGGGGTTTGAATCACCCTCTCAAGGTCCCAACTCTTAAGAGAATGGTACTTCAGGAGGCCGCTGGTGTGGTCAAGGAAGCTGCCTCTTCCCTCTGCTCTGGAACTGTTGACATCTTCCTCTGCTTAGGGGTGGTAGCTTGAAAACTGGCCCCAGCTGCCCCAGCTCAGCTGAGCTGGATCAGGAGACAGACGCTCCTTGACCAAGAGGGAGGTAACATGGAAAGATGCCACTTTGGGTGGGACAGTGGGATATGTCCCTACCGACATGCCAGGGGGAATCTGTAGTCTTGTCTGTGGGGCAAACAATCCCTGCCCAGTCTAGAACCCTCCTCCAAAGCTCTGAGGGTTGCTCTCTGCATCCCCAGAAGCTGAAAGGGGTGTGGGGAAGATGGAGGCCTCTTCCTAGAGGATGGGACATGGTGAGCATGGGCATGGATCTCTGCAGGAGGCTTTGGGCAAAATCTCAACTCCCTGGGGTATGGACTTGTAGGCAGAGCTGAAGCCTTGGGCAACAAAGGCTTGCCCTCCCACAAGCAAAGGGACCTGGTTATGAGAGCCCCTTCTGAGCCCACTTCATGCTCCTCCACTCACGTATCCTCAAGACTTGATCCCCTCTCCATCTCATCTGATCCAGCTAATGAGGAAATTGAAAAGTTCTGTGGGCTCCCCAGGCCCTAGGTGGGGTGGACATGGTGGGAACTTGGGCTTCAGGCTAAGAGCCCTCTGCTTCTAGATGCCTGAGTTGGGTCCTTGTAACCTGGGTGGGCCCGTGTCTGACAAGCCCCAACCCCACATGGTCCTGCCCTCTGGTTAAGCCTCTTCCTGGCCTCCTCAGTCTCCCTGCCTGTGCTAGATTTCCCTTTGCACCCAGTAGAGGTGTGGGAGGAGTGTTCTGAAGTCCTTCAAATTTCTGGGTGGGAGTGAGACTGTCCCCCTGCTGACTCCCCTGGGAAGACCCCAGAGCCAGGGTCCCCTCATTGCCGGAGTCCCAATGTCTAGAGGAGGAAAGGGCTGTGGTTCTGACACTGAACCAGAGACCTACCTTGGAAGGCTGGCTCCCAGTACATCCAGCTGAGAGCAGCCCTGAAAGCTTCACCTCCACCTCTAGCTAGGGCACCCACTGGAGCTGGGTCCAAAGGGCTGCAGGGCCTCCTCTCAGGCACTGTCCTCCTCTGGGTGCCCCAGGTGTTTAGGGCAGGCCTCGATCTCCATGCCTGTGTTGGCACAGAGGCCACCATGGGATTTGATGGGGAGGGCTGCAGGACAACCAGAAACCCTCCTGGGGGAGAGTGGGGAGCAGACTCCAAGGGCATCACTCTGGATCCCTAACCAACAGGTGAGTGACAAGCTGGCTGTCTACCTCCAGGGGGCCGGTGATGAGAAGCGGGTGGGCTCCTTTCCTGGCCTCCTGGGACCCCAGGGGGATGAAGGAGCAAGTCTGGGAGGCTCAGGGGTCAGTTAGGCTTGGGCTGGGAATTGGGTGGGGGCAAGTCGCCCCGGGGGCCCTAGTAGGCCTGTCCAGTTTCCACAGGCAGGAGTCCCAGCACAGCAGAGTGCTCCCCGAGCTTCATGCGACGCTGGGTGGAGAGGCTCACGTTTTTGGCCAGGTAATCAACAGCAGCTGGAAAAAAGAAGAGAATCTCCTAGAAATTGAGGTTCTTTTTGTTTATTCTTCCATTCACTCTAAATCCATCTATCAATTCATCCATCCTCTGTCTATCCATCTGTTCTTGCATCCATCCATTATCCTTCCATCCTTCTATCCACTCATTCTCTCATCCATCCAGCCATATCCATGCATCCACCCACCCATCCATTCTGTCCATTTATCCATCCATCCATCCATCCATCCATCCAACCATCCTTCTATCCACTCATCCTTCCCTTCCATCCATGCATCTATCTATCTATCCATCCTTCTCTCCATCCCCCATCCATCCATCCATCCATCCATCCATCCATCCACCCATCCTTCTATGCACTCATCCTTCCCTTCCATCCATGCATCTATCTATCTATCTATCCATCCTTCTATCCATCTTCCATCCATCCATCCATCCATCCACCCATCCTTCTATCCACTCATCCTTCCCTTCCATCCATGCATCTATCCATCCATCCATCTATCTATCTATCTCTTCATGAAGCTCTTTCTCTCACCTCCTCTCCAATTATTTGGCAAATATCTATTTAATACATTGTGTGCCCAGCTCTCTGGTAAGTTCCTAGGGAGGCACAGAAGATTATCCACATTGCTGGGCAAATAATTTGCCACCCCTTAACAAACCCACTACATATTCCTGCTGTGGAGGAGGCCCTGTGAGTCCCTGAGTCCAGTCAATGATTAGGGCAAGGTCTCTCTGTTTTCTCTGTCTGTGCTCAGCTTACAGATAAGGCAAAGCAAGACCTCTGCTGCAAAGCCAGAGTGGCTGAGGGTGAACTGAGGGATCCACGCAGAAGAAGCCAGGAGAGCTGAGACCAACAGCTCTGTCCTTCTGGTCACCCAGAGGAGACAGATGAGTGTCTGAGCCTGAGAGTGGTGCATATTTGTGTGTGTGAACAGCGGAAACAAGAATCTCCTTGAATAATTGGCCTGCACATGAATGTCCACACAAGAGCAACGTTGCACACACATGTGCACATATGTGTGTGAGTTGTGTGCACCTATGTGAATAGATGAACCTTGGGAATGCCAATGCATGTGCAGGTACTATGGACGGGTGAGTTCCAACTGAGCCAGGTACCTGCCTCTCTGTGTGTATGTGCAGGGATGACTCCTGACCTGCACGTACATGTGTTCTGTCTTGACTATACTGATTCTGCCTATCTGAGGTCACAGCAGAAATCAGCCCTGACTAAATGATTTGACTGGGGTGTGGCCAAGCCCTCCAGAGACACAGGGATGGGGGCTTCCCAAGCTGGGGTATGTGGCCATGGCCAGTCCAAATCCCTGGAATCTGTAGGGTCCAGAAGCAAGAGGAGGATGGAAAGAACACTGCATTAGGAATTATGAGGCCTGGTTCAACACTTGTTCTATTACCTCCCCACAGGGGACCCTATGGCACTCTACATGCTTCCCCAAGGTTGGAGGTTTCTGCCTAGGGCAGGTGGGTGAAGCCAAAAGGTGATAGGCACGGCCTGAGACGAGGCCAGGGAGTGCCAATCACTGAGCCATGGGAGGCCGTATTGCCTAGTGGTTCAAATGACGGAGGTTCAAATCCTGCACATGCCAACTCTTAGCGTGAGGTTTGGGGCATACCACCTCATCTATTCAAACTTCAGTTTCCTTGTCTGTGAAATGGGATCATAACAACATCCATCTGAGGAGCTGTTATGAAGGATAAAGGAGAAATGCATACAAAGTGGCTAGCTAGTACCGTGCTGCCACATTGTGAGCTCAAGAGATGTGGGTTTGGAAGCGGCAGAAGACTAGGATTGGGATTTAGTAAGCAAACGTGGCCTTTGATCAGGGCAGGAGGGATGGAGCAGCAGATGAGGTGGCTGCAGTTCCAGTTACCTCCCACTCATGTGGCCCTGGGCGCATCCCTTGACCTCTCTAGGACTGTTTCCTTGTCTGCAGAAGGGAGAAAACAAAGTCCAGCCTCCTCTGGGGCTGCTGCTCTCAGGATGAGGTGAGACAGTGATCTTTACGATGTGGGTTACGGAGCATGCAGGGGCTGGGCCCGCGACATTCTCAAAGGATGTGCAGATGCCCGGGGGTCTCTCTGGAATGTCTGAACCCTGTGCCCCTCTGCTTCCCAGGATGCAGGGTGGGTGATGAGTGAAAAGTTAAGCCTGCTTAGGGTCTGAGCTGAGCCCCTGAGGGCTGCCAACCTTCCTCTGAAGTCACTTGGCCTCCAGGCTCCCAGTTGGTAGAGCAGAGGCGGTGGCAGCCAGCCTGGCCCTGCCTTGGGTCTGCCCCTTGCTCTGCATGGGGTTAGGGTCATTCCCATCTCTGGCCTTGCAGGGACCATGCAGCCCTGGCCACACCAACTCTGCTACCTGGAGCCCACCCTCCCCGGGCTCCAGCGTCCACTCCGTTAAGAAGGCTCATTCTTAGAGTGACAGTAGGAATGGAAAGAGGAGGAGCCAATGTTTACAGAGAGCCTGCTTCTGCCGGTCCTGTTAGAAGCACTTTGTGGTCATTTTCATTTAGTTCTCACAATTCTGTGAGGCTGGTAGTGGTGGTATCGGCATCTTACAGATGATGGAACTGAGGCCCCGAGAGACTGCTGCACTTCGAAGATCACACAGTTCATAAGTTGTGGAGTCAGGATTCAAACCCAGGCCGTCTCCCTGGGAACCTAGCTCCCAGCCACCCCTGCATGCTCCTAGAGAATAACCCTTTGTACATGCACACTTTAGAGTGCATGAGGTACTCTACACCCCAAATTCTGCATTGATCCCATGTTCTGCTCCAGGCACTGTAAGCGATGTGTCCAAGGGCACACCGCCAAGACAGGTGACCCTTTCCCTGAGTCTCAGCAGCCGCTGCCTTCCCACCTTATTTCACACCATGCCAGCCTCTCACGCCAACCTCTCCAGCTACTCCTGTGGGTGGGCTGAGAGCTCTGGCTTTTTAAACAATCGATACATAATATTTGTACGTATTTATTGGGGTACATGTGATGCTTTGCTACATGCATAGAATGCGTAATGATCAAGTCAGGCTGTTTAGGGAATCCATCACCTTCAGTATTTATTATTTCTTTTCTTTTTTCTTTTTCTTGAAATGGAGTCTCGCTCTGTCACCCAGACTGGAGTGCAGTGGCACAATCTCGGCTTACTGCAACCTCTGCCTCCCGGGCTCAAGCAATTCTCCTGCTTCAGCCTCCCGAGTAGCTGGAATTACAGGTGCCCACCACTACACCTGGCTAATTTTTGCATTTTTTAGTAGGGACGGGGTTTCACCATGTTGGCCAGGCTGGTCTCAAACTCCTGACCTCAGGTGATCCGCCTGTCTTGGCCTCCCAAAGTGCTGGATTTACAGGCGTGAGCCACCGCACCTGGCCCAGTATTTATCATTTCTGTGTGTTGGGAACATTTCAAGTCCTCTCTTCTAGCTATTGTGAAATATACAATACATTGCTGTTAGCTGTAGTCACCTACTCTGTTATCAAACACTAGAGCTTTCTCCTTCTATCTAACTGTATGTTTGCACTGGTTCACCAACCTCTTCATCCCCCTCCCTGCTTCCCTGCCTCTAGTAAACATCGTTCGACTCTCTATCTCCATGAGATCAACCTTCTTAGCTCCCCATATGAGAATATGTATGTTTGTCATTCTGTCCCTGGCTTATGTTACTTAATAAAAGGACCTGCAGTTCCATCCACGTTGCTGCGGATGACAGAATCTTATTCTTTTTTCTGGCTGAATAGTACTCTACTGGGAATCTATACACTATTTTCTTTATCCATTCATCTATTGATGGGTACTTAGGTTAATTCCGTATCTTGGCCATTGTGAATGGTGTTGCAATAAACATGGGAGTGCAGGTACTCCTTTGCTACACTGATTCCTATACTTTGGATAAATACGGTAGTTCTAGTTTTCGCTGGCTTTGAATAATAATGAGAACACCAAAGCGAGCACCCTCACGTATGGCCCACCTACTTACTGTGTGCTGGCAGGCATGACTACCTCTATTTCTTTCGACAGCCCCATGCTTCAGGTATGAGCGTTCTCCTTCTATAAATGTGGAAACTGAGGCACAGAGAGGTCGCTGGCCCAGAGTCATAGGCAGTGCATGACATGGAGGAACCTGCACTGGTCCAGCCTGTGCCTCTGGTCACTCTGTGTGACTTCTCCTTGTCAGCCTCTCCCAGCGACCAGCCCGTGGCCCAGTGCACAGTAGGAGCTTGCCAGGCCCTGTCTAGGTAGCCAAGGAAACTTTCCCAGTGACCTGCCAACTTCAAGGGCACCCAACAGGCCGCAGAGCCTGCCTCTCCCTGGGGTGGAGCCGAGGGGCCGTCAAGGCCAGGGCTGTAACATTTCTCATTATGGTCTCCGTCAATGGCCCTCCCTGTCCCTCTGTTTCTCTGTATCTCCCCTCCTCTGCCTCGCGCCCGCGCCTGGGCTCTAAATGTCTCAAATTAGATTAATCGGGAGTTGGCAGGAGATGTGGTGGTGGTGCCAACTGGTAAACAATCTCAGCCGTCAGCGCCTCGTCAGCCCGCAGCCCCAGAGGAGGACCCTTCTAGACACAAATTCTTATTAGACTTGTCAGATCTATTAAAATTCTTTTCACACTTCTGCGTTCTATCAGCCCCATCATTAGTACGGCCCTGGCCTCTGGGAACACCAGGGCCATATTAATCTGCCGTGTGCCCCATCCCTGGGCCCCTGCCTCTAACCCTCCAGGGACGAGGGGAGGCAGACAGGTGGATGGACAATAGTCAGAGCAGGAAAAGAAGGAGCGAAGGTGTCCCTGGGAAGAGGAGAGGCCCCAGGAGAGGAGGAGGAGGACTCGGGGGCCTAAGGGTTTGGCCCATGTGTATGTTCGTTCTGTGCACACCTGAAGGTGGCTCTCCAGGGACGGGCTGCAGGTGTGGCTGTGTACACATCAGTATGAGCCGCCGGGTGACATCGGGCACACAGCCTCTCTGAGATCCCATTTCCTCATCTGTCCAATGGGAATAACCGCATGCGCTACATAGGGTGGTGTGAGGATGACACGCCAGACCCATAGTAGATGCTCAATAAACAGTCATCCCTCCTTCCTTTACACACGCACATTTCGTGTGTTTATATCTTAAGGCTGCATGTGTACACACATTAGTGAACACTCACATATAAACTCCTCTCTCTGTGGTGCATCTGTCCATATGCAGGCGTCTGTGAAGCCGTGGATGTGAATCCACACGTGGGTGGGCTCAGGTGTGTATTGTTGCTGAGTGGCCTCCACAAATCTGTGGCTTGAAATTAGGAGACTTTGGGTCCACCATTGCCATGGTGTGGAATTTTGGAAAAGCTACCTAGCCTCTCTGAGCCTCGTGTTTGCATCTGTAACTTGGGGACAAATAATTCAGAGAATTACATGAATGAGGAGCACGCATTTTGCCCAGTGCCCTAGAGGATGAAGCTGGGCAGAGGACAGGTGTCAGCGGAGGACAGGTGGACCTGGGCATGCACAGGCACTGTCCGGGACATGGGACTCCTGCACACATGCTGGGCGTCTCAGCCACAGACGTGTTCAGTTGCCGAGAGGTGTGGCGCAAGTGGTTAGTGGGAAGACAATGTGTCTCTGGGCCTGCAAAATGCCACAGGAGAGGAGGTGGTGCAATGGAAACACTTTGAGATGGCTAAGTCTACTCTGTGGCCTCCATTTCACAGATGGGAAGACTGAGGCTCAGAGAGGCAAGTGTGTGGCTTGCCCGCACTAATTGATGTCAGAGGAGCGGACTTTTCCTCCAGCCCTTCCCTCCCAGCTCAGGTCCGGAGTCTCTGTGGGGTCAGGTGGGATCTGTGTAGGGCTCGCTTTGGGGAGGGCTGGAGAATGTGGCCGGGAAGAGCACTGAGCTCTTCCTGGAGAAGCGAGGGCAGCAGGAGTGGAGCTGGAAGGGGCATGAGAGGAGGAGAAGGGAGTGGAAGGAGAGGATGGAAAAGAGAAAAATGGAGTTGGGGGAGGGGGGAGGAAACTGCTCTGCCTGGCTTTGCCCAAGCAAGAGGTGAACAAACCCTCCTTTCTCGCCTCCTAGGCCTCTTCCCTTTTGATCCCCTCCCCTGCCACCCCCATGCTGACTTTGGGGTTAATTTTATTTCCGAATTGAGCAGGCGCCCCGGGAGCAGGGCACCGAGCTCGGGTGTGACTAACGCCTGCCCCAGGCCGGGGCTGCTGCTGCAGCTGAGGTCACTCTAAAATCTTTATCAAGAGCATGTGTGTCCCGCTCCATGCCCAGGAACATGGGCTGGGTCAGGAGGTCGCCCTGGGACCCTCTGGAAACACTCCCAAGCACATGCATGCTCCCTGCTCTCAAATATACATGCATACTCCCATGCACACACTCACACACACACACACATGCACAGAGTTATACACACAGACATGGTATATGTCTACACCCAGATGTACATCCATACACATGTGCTCATGGCCACACCTATGACATGCCCAAACATACACGCACCCCCATTTATACACGGCACATAGAGGGTATGTGTCCACACACAGGTACTCCCAAACACACAATCACAGACACACTCAAGCATGTGTACATGCCTCAATGCATAGCTATACACATGTTCATACAGTCACACATTTGCACACTAACATACATCTATATACCCACATGCATGTTCATTATACATATCTACATATTGACATATGCATACAAAAAGTGCAGGCACACATAAAGACACAAACATATGTACAGACTTGAATGGACATTTAAACATATTTGTTTAAGCAGACACATACATATGTGTGCACATGTGTGTTCATACATACAGATGTGACATCACATGTGCACAATATGCTCATTTATGTGCATGCATGTGAACAGTCCTATGTGTTCACATATGCCCACACGTGCCCACTGACACACACCTGTACTCACATATATGCAAAGATGCATGCAATAACACATGGATTCTCACATACTCAGAGGCATCGCATGCACACAATGCATGCACACAACACATGCACACACACGCACAGGAATTAACATGTCCTGACACATGTACTCACATGCACCCATATAGACATGTGTACATACACATATGCAAGCATGTGCATGCACAGGAAGGGTCGTGAACACAACTGGGAGGTGGAGGCTGACACAGCTGGCCCTCACTTGGCAGTGGAAGCCAACACCACGTGAGGAGGAGTGGGTTGGGGTGGGCAGGAAGCAGAGGTCAGAAAGGCTGGCCCAGGGAGAGGACACCCTCGGGGATGGGCGCCTGGCCCTCTTGCCACACGCCCTTCTGATTAGTTTGACACCAGCAGGTGAGGGCTTTGTAGGGAGGTGGGGCAGGAGAGTGACTGGTGACCTCCGGCTCCTTGTAGCATCTGGGCCTGCCCCACTGCTGGCCTTACCAGGCAGCAGAGGCTATGTCCAGGCCTGCATTTTCCAGCCTGTGGTCTGAGGGTCCACCGTCCCTGCCTCAAGGCAAGGCACCAAGGGGATAGCAGCTGGAATGGATGTGTGAGACCACTGAAGAGTCTGGAGTCGAGGAGAGAGCTGGAAACGCAGCTTTCCCATGCCCTAGGCAGAAAGGGCAGGGTCTCCCACTGAGCCGTCCCGCACCATGGCCACCGGCAGCACATGGCTATTGAGCACTTGAACTGTGGCTAGTGCAACCAGGGAAGTGAATTTCAAATGTCAATTTCACTTTCACTCATTCAAAACTAAAAACTGATCTTCAGTTATTTGGTGGTTGGAAAACTTGCAATTTGGAACACTTTGGGTGTATAAGTCTATTTTCTCTATTGTAAACTACATGAAATGTAAATACAGATCGAATCTTTCGGTTGAAAACTCAGTGTCCGAATTAAAACGGCTGTGAGTGTAAAACACACATAGGATGCCAAAGACTTAGCATGAAGAAGAGAATGTGAAATATCTCCATAAATATATATGAATTGCATTTTGAAATGATAACCTTTTGGATGTACTGGGTTAAATAAAATGCTAGTCAAAATAATTCCATTGTTTCTTCTCTTTTGTTTTTTTGAGACAGTTTTGCTCTGTCACACAGGCCACTCTGTCACATAGGAGTATAGTGGCATGATCTCGGCTCACTGTAACCTCCGCTTCCCGGGCTCAAGTGATTCTTGTGCCTCACCTACTTGAGTAACTGGGATTACAGGTGCGTGCCATCACGCCTGGCTAATTATTGTATTTTTAGTAGAGACAGAGTTTCACCATGTTGACCAGGCTGGTCTTGAACTCCTGGCCTCAAGTGATTCGTTAGCCTCAGCCTTCCAAAGTGCTGGGATTACAGGCACTAGCCACCACGCCTGTCCTGTTTCTTCTTACATTTTAAAATGTGGCCACTAGAAATGTTAAATGATATTTGTGTCATGTATTATAGTTCTGTTGGAGCCCTAGTATGGGAGCAGGGGCTTGGCCAGGAGATGTCCTGGGTTTTGCCCAGTTCAGTGTCAGTTTAGATGAACTATTCCTTCTGGCTGAACTTCAATTTTCCCATCTGTAAAATGGACAATCCCCACCCCGACACCACCTTGTAGCTCCCTACAGATAAGCAGGAGGCCCTGGGGAGGAGGAGAAGAAATGGGGAGGGAGGATGCCCAGGGCACCAGCACTCACTCTGGCCATACTGGCCGTACTGATAGCCGGCCACGGGGTCCACGCTGTAGCCAGTGGTGCTGTAGGTGGGTGGGCAGTAGGCCTGGGAGGTGGGCAGGCTGTCTCCGGGCTTGATGGAGTCGGCCCTCTGGCTGCAGCTGGCTGAGATGGAGGTGGCCGGGTCCAGGCCTCCGTGCAGCGGGGAGATGGAGAAGTCGGCCTGTGGCTGCGGGGGCACCGCGCTGGGGTTGCTCAAGATGCTCATCACCTGTGGGGAAAAGGTCATTAGTGCCAGGCTCACCCGACAGACCCCAGAGACATGAGCATGCTGGGCACAATGCCCAGCTGGCCCTGGACCGCTCTTGGCTGGAGCTGTTCCCTTGAAGTCTCTGGAGCTTTGAGGTCTTTGGTTTACCTGATTTGCGTGCCCTTATGCGGGTCTTCAGTGTTTCTCTTGAAGGAAGGTCCCGAACCAGAGGTCCTCCTTCCACTGGGAGTTGGGTGAGGCCTTACTCTAGCTTCAGGGCCTGGCTCTAAGGGGCACCCTGGGCCTGTCTATTGAACGAATGAATGCATGAATGAATGCATGCATGAATGAATGCATGGATGAACCAAGTGGCTAATGATGCCTCTCCCATCAGTCAGGGAGTTCTCCTAGCTCAGAGAACTGTGCTTCCCCCATTACACCAGGATGCCCCATCTTCTAACACAAACATTTCAGCAGGACTCTGATCTGTCCAGCATCACTGTGTTCAACTTTCTCTGCCCACCACTTCTCTGGACCCCGAAGCTCCTGACCCTCCGACACCGAAGCCCTCAGCCATGCTTTCAAAGAGCCTCTCAGGTCCCTTCCTTTGATTCTACCAGCTCCTGAGGTCTGTGACCATCCTCTCTTTCCCTGCCTGGTCGGGTTCCACAAATAGGAGCTCACTGTCAGAGCTGGCAACAGAGATTAGCAGGGGCGGCTTGTCTCTAGAAACTCAGCTTAGGGGACCTGGGTGTAGGTTCCGGTGTTTACTTACTGGGATGCTCACTTATTTGCTCCACAAATTGGCATGGATGGTGACTCTGGCCCCAGGCTGAGAGCTGAAGGCTCTAAGACTTCAGAGGAGAAAGAGCCACAGTCCCTGCCCTCAGTGGCGGGAGAGGAGGAGGAAGGGTCTGGGTCCAGTGAGGGAGGCTACTAGCCAAGACCATGGAGACATGGAGTAGTGATACAGGCTCTTATCCATCAAAGGACGCAGAGGAGGGCATCCTGCCATCCCTGGCAGTCCGGGAAATCTGAGGGAGGTGGCACCTGCTGTCCAGCTCTCCAGGAAAGAGGTTGGGGAAAAGCAGTGCTTTCCTGTGGGGGTGAGGGGGTGGTGCCGCAGGAGTCCCTGCAGAGTGAGGGGGCAGTGTCCCGGTCAGTCCAGAGGAGAGCAGGGAGAGGACAGGAGGGAGAGGCAGGTCCTTGTGAACCTGACCTGCAGGGCCTACGTCCCTGATGACCTGCTGGTGATACCACCCCTTATGAGAGGAAGACCCTGAATATGATGAGGTGGGATTGGCTTTGCTGATAATCTGCCCAGCACCGAGACGGAGAACCTCATGGCAATCCCTGCTGGCTACACAGTCGTGTTCCCTGACTCCCCGTCCAGGGTAAGAGAGCAGGCTGTGGGCATTCAAGCAGTGATCGTTTTGCCGACTAGACACCTTCTGAAGATTTTTATCTTTGCCATGATGATTGGCCTGTTCCACAGGCATTGAGGCCTGGCCACAGTTGAGGGCATCGATGGATTCTTTGGGCCAGGTACAGACACCAAGCTCCTCCACTTACCGGCTGTGTCTCTGAGCAGTTAACTCATTTGATCTCCCAACTGAAAACCCCACTGAGATGTGTGGAGTGGAGCTAGGATGCCCATTTCCCAGATGAAAAAACTGAGGCCTGGAAAGGGGTTGTGGCTTCCCTAGATCTCACAGCAGGCCGAGGGCTCAGTTCGCCTGACCCTAGTTCACCTGCAAAATGTCAAGTTTGATTCTCAAGAATGAATGAGGTTGAGGCATCTGATCACTTTAGAGGGTCTCACTCCAAGGACCGGCAGTAGTGTGTTTCCTGGGCAGCTAATGGGGAGTGAGTGGGGCTGGGTTCCTTACTCTGGGGAAGCTTAGGACCTCTGGAATGCCTTGAGCAGAGCCTCTGCCTGATTCTTTCCCCCATGCCCTCAACCCTGGGGGTCTCCCCTCCTCCATCCTTTTCCTCCGTCACTCTCCTCCCAGATCCAGAGCCCAGAACTCAGGCCAGCTGGGGCTGTCCACTGGCTGGTCTTCATCTTCACACAGCTGGGGAGATTTGAGTGAGTCGACCTCATCAAGATGGCAAAGACACACTGGAATGGGTTTGCAAGAAGGAGAGAGAAAGTCTGCCCAGGAGGCAGGAGGCTGGGCTGGACGGTGTCTGGAGTGCTCTGGACACTAGCGCGACTTTAGGGAGCTGAGGTCTCCCCAGCTTGCTCTGTTGAATGTGCTTCTGAGGCCTTTGTCATGACTAGGTCAACAGCAGGGTGCTGGGCGGTATACGAGGGTGTCTGACACTGCAGGGTTGTGTTTGCTGCTTTGTCTGTCAAGATGGGATCTCCTTGGCTTGAAGAATGTGCTGGGGGCCTGGGGAGGAGAGCTGGGTCCCAGGACAAACTCAGGAATCTAACTGCCCTGGGGTTCTCAATCTAGACCTTTTCCCACCCATCTCCTTTCTGACCCAACACAAACAAGGACCCTGTTCCCTGGCTCATAGGAGGCCTGGGCTCCAAGAATAGACTTAGATGCTCAGATGGGCTCCATATCTCTTCTTTCAGAAGGGCTGTTGTCAGGGACTGGGAGGCTCCTGGGAGGATCTGTCAGCTCCCATGAGACCCCAGTTTGATCCTTCCCTCCTGCCCATCCCCAAGATGCCAACCCAGATGGGATGATGAGAGGGGAGGAATGGGGGGACGGTTAGGAAGAAGATGAGGATGCTTTGGGACAGGCTGAGAGCTGTGCATAGACCCACTACTCATCCTCTAAGAGAGACCTACACAGAACTGCCGCCCAATCTGACTACAACACTCAAGAATTATCAATGGCTCACTAGTACCTCCCAACAAAAGCTTCTCCTGACCAGACCTCTAGTTACCTGTCCCAACTCCGTTCACTCCTTTCTACCCTGCACTTTATATCCCAGCTATCCCCAACAATGTGTTATTTCTTGAAGATATCCTTTATTCATCCATGTATTCAACCAACAAGGATTTCATAGAGTGCTACTACGTGCCAGTCTGGAGCTAGGGCTGGACTACCACCTCTTCGAGAACAGGATGGAATTGCATTTTGTCCATCTCTGTAGCCCCAGTGCCTACATTGTGCTTGCTACATATTCTGAGCTCAGATAACCTCTGCTGAATTCATGCACATTCCTTTAACAAATAATTACTGAGCACCAATTATATACCAGACACTGAGCCAGGCACTGGGGACACAGCCATGAAAAATGCCAGTCCCATGCCCTCCTGGAGCTATCTGCCTAAGAAACAATGCTGACTTAAAACAAGAGAACAAATAATATGATTTCTGATACTGATCAATTCTATGGAGAAAAAACAAGCAGCTATGTGGGGTAGTCAGGCAAGACCTCCCCAGAGACGTGGTATCCAGCAAGACCAGAAAGAACAGCCCCGAGAAGACGAGGCAGGGGAGCTTTCTAGGCAGGGACATCAGCAAGTGCAAAGGCCCTGAGGTCCCTGGGGTTGAGGGGGCTGAGCCACGAGATACACCCTGCAGGTTTAGGAGCAAGAAGGTGAATGTGGAGAGAGTGAAAACTCCAGGAGCTGCAAGGGCTTGTGCAGTCCTTTCTCAGAAGGGGCTTGGGTGGTGCCCAGCGGCTCAGGAGGGCCCTGGACCCTGGGCCATGAACAGACAGCTCAGAAACAGCTTGGGTCCAGGAGCTTTTCCAGTAATGGGATTTGCTCAATGGGATTTGCCCTGGACCATCAAATCAAATCCACATCTGGGGAAGGTGTGAATGGGGGCTGTGTGGCTGCGGCTCACTCTCTTCCAGAGTCCCTAGGGGTCTGTGGATCAAAGGGTTTCCATTTCATCCAACCTCCTGTCTCCAGGCAGAGCAGCATCTAAGCTAATGGGACAGGACCCAAGTGGAGAGCAGCGGGAGGGGAGAACACTCATGGATGAAGACCGCAGGGCCGGAGCTGTACATTGGTCACTCCATGGACTCCTCGAGCAGATAGGGTATCATTACTCCCCTTATGCAGATGGGGAAACTGAGGCACGGGGAAGCAAAAAGCCTCACCCACAACCACACAGCTGGGAAGTGGCAGAGCTGGGATTTGCACCCAGGTCTCCCGGGTCCCTAGCTGTGCTCTTTCCCTGCCATCAGCTGGAGAGCACACAGGGAGAGGTTTGGCAATCTCACTGTGCAGAGCCCCACGGGCCTAAACGATCCTCGCTGGCCTCTGGCTTCCCCAGGACCTCTAGGGCTCCCTCTTGGCCTGCAGAAGCAGGAAGCATTGGCCCACCGTTAGGAGCCCAGCTGAGGTCTGGAGCCTGCAAACTTTTGAACTTGAGGAAGTCCAGGTCTGATGCAGTAATCTACCCCCCCTCAAGAATGCTAAGGCCTCTCCCCGGGTGGGTCTTACTTTTTTCCCGGTGACCTTGCTTTCACTAATGTATTACTTCTTGGTACGTTACCGTTACTAACTCAAAATCAATACCGACCTCCACATCTGTAAGGTTTTATCTGAAGGCAAATCTCAGGGCTGTCCATCAGGCTGACAGACAGCCATCCCTTCCTCTCCCTTCCTCCTCCATTTCCCCCCACCCGCCACCGCCCCCACCCAGCCCCCAACCCCTTCCTCTCCCTCTGCTCCAAATCAGTCCCAGCCTTGACCAGACTAAATCAATAAGGGCCCTGCCTCACCCTCCCTTCCGCCCGCTGGGGAGAGGCTTGCTGGTTTAGGGGTGGGGGACCCCCCTTCCACAGCCTCTGCTCACCGCCCCCTCCCCCAGGACGTGCCGGCTCGCTCCCCTACTTTAAAAGAAGGGGATGGGAAAAATGTAATTAATTCCCTCCGTTCCTGAGCTGGCCCCGAGGGCCTGGGACTGTGGAGGCTGAGCTGCGAGAGCTGCACCCTCTGTGATAACCGAACGTGGCTTTGGGAGTGCGGCTGCAATTAGAAGGGGCGATCGCCATCATCCGGGCTCCATGGCAGGGTTTGTGGTGGGTGGGTGGAGGCTGCAGCAGCGTGCAGAGGGAGAGGGAGGCACAGAGCCTGAAGACTGAACGTCAGGATAGGGGTAGGGTCTGGAATCAGGTCAAAGACCACGGGGACCAGTGGCAGGTCAAGGAGCCTCACCTCTGTACTGCCTGAGAAGGACCCTGAGGTTCTATGAGGGACAACAGTGTCCCTGAGGGCACTGGGCTTGGGCCCGTCAGTGCTCAGAAGGGCTTTCCTGCAGCATGGGGGCCAGAATATCTGCCCTGAATAACTGTGACCCTGGGCAATTTCTTTAACCTTCTGTGCCTCAGTTTTCTCATCTGTAAAATGGGTATGATGGTAATTGTAGCTACCCAGAGAGTTATTGTAAGGATTAAGTGAGTAAATAAATGCACACAGGATGTGCCATGCCAGTGTGTTGTTAGTTCCAGTAAATATCAGCCCTCCTCCTCCCCTCCCTTTTTCACCTCCCTGACACTTCTGCCTGGATTAGAAGGGAGGAGGTGGCTCCGGGACCTCACCTGAGATGGAAATGAGCACTTGGAAGCAGACTCTGGGAACACCTCCCAGTCAGGGGCCGTACACTTTTTCATCCTTTTCCCCCATGGGGGCCATCACCCAGTGGGTGCTTTCTGAATGAAGACTTGCTCTGCCCCTCTCATGTTCTGTCTCCACACAGAAGCTGGGCCTGCACTCTGGAAAGGGAGCAAGTCACATCCCCTCTGGCCTGAATGTGCTCCTCTATAGAAAGAAGGAACCCTCACAGTACAAGTCCTGGGAGTCTCCCAGTCTCAGCCGAGCGAGGCCTAGAATCCGCACAACTCCACAACACACACACCGCATGGGGCAGCCCGCACCGTGCTCCGCAGGACACACCCCTGAATCTAGGACGAAGAGTCCAGTGAAAACGTCTCTGGTCCGGATCGCCAAACAGCCTTTCATCAGAGCCCCAGTTAATGGCAGGATAGTTTCTCCCATTTGCACGCTCGCTTTCTTAGACTCGTCCAATACACTTACACACGCACACACGTGCATGTGATACACCTAAATATGCACATGAAACCTGGGAGGCAACTTGGAGATTGCTGCATGTTCAAAAATGGGGAAACTGAGGCTCAAAGAGAGGGAGTGGCTTCAGGAATAATCCCCAGGGGTTACTGCCACTCCCTTGTGCCCCCAGTCTTGGGTTTGGTTCCAGAAGGATCTGCTGGCTTGCCACACAGAGCACTTTATACAAGCCTCAGGTCCAACTCCAGCCCTGGTTCACCGTCTGGACTTCCACAAGAGGTGAGAGGAGGGGATATTTTCAGAGCCATCTGTTCCCGTGGTCGGAACACAGCTTGCCAGGAATAGAATGCGTCGTTCGTCTGAATTGCATGAAAGTGTCTCTATGGACCAAGAACTGTCCCCAGGCTGGGAGATGAACTGGGGCAGCCCAGTTCACAACTTGCCTTGATTCCTAAGGGTCTGGGGCCTGGAGTCCACCTCTGCCTCCAGGCAGACCGTGTCAGAGCAGGCTGAGGACTGGGGGAGAGCTGCTCTCCTGGGTCTGTCTGCTCCGTCACTGGTTCTCCATCTTGACTGTCCACTGGAATCACTGAGGAGCCTGGGGGTCAGGAGTTTTTAAAGCTCCCAGGTGATTCTAATGAGCAGCCAAGTTTGAGAGCCACCAGTCTCAAGACATCACTGTGAATTGCTACACACACGTAATACCATGACACATCCATATTCATGCAGGTGAAAATATGGGATGCACACAAAACACACCCAGACCCCATGCGGGAAGATACACACATTACAGATGTGCCAACATAAACACGCGGAGAACGGCGTCCATGCAAACCCACAGGCACCCACCCCGCTGGCCACAGCCCATCGGCGTGCCTCCCCGACGCACACATACAGAGCACACAGACCCTCACGCACTCACACACTGTGGCCCCACAACTCCACCTTCAACGGCTCACTCGCGCAAACCTGCGCACCCCTTCACCCTCCTCCAGCCTCCAGGGGACACCCAGACACACATCACACGCATGCCCCTGCTGGCGACTGCCTGTCCCCAGCCCCACACTAGGATTAGTGGAAGCCAGAAATCACCCACCCAGGCAGCTGCCCCCCTCACCCCCTCTTCTTCTCAATTCTCCACTAAGAGGATCTGGACCTCGCCCCCCTCCTTCCTCGCTGTGGACAGCGGTAATGGGCTTCGGGTGCTGACTTGGAGCTTCCAAACAAGATTTCCTGCAGGTCTCCCTGTCCCCCGCCTCCCAATTTAGCTCCCATCTCTGCTCACGGCCTTCACACCCCACCCCCTCCACCACCAGCATCCCACACTGCAGCCCTGCACCTGCTGTGTGGCCAACAAGCTCCCCTTCCCTCCCCTGACCCTGCCCCTTGACTCCTGGTTCCCTCTCATTTGTCACCCCCAAAGCCTTCCGTGACACTTTTCTAAGCCTGGCTGATGACATTCTCTTGCACCAGCACCGCACTTTACAGTTGATGAAGTATTTCCGTGTAAGCTTCGTAACTACTCTAGGAAGCACAGTTATTCCATTTTTCAGGTGAGAAAACTGAGGCTTAGCTGCTCACTCAGAATCAGCTGGGGGATGAGTAGCAGGATCGGGGCAAGGACTCTTGACGCTCAGCTTCTGGTCTGATGCTAGAAGGTGGTTGCCTTGTGCCTGTCTGTGGCCTTCATTTACCCTAGGTGGCTCAGGGTCATTTATTAACTGAGTGTTAACTCAGTGTGTGTGTGTTTGTGTGTATGTGTGTGTGTGAGAGAGAGGGAGAGAGAGGGAGAGTGTGTGCATGGTTGAATACTGTGTGTGCATGTGTGAGTACTGTGTTCATGCATGCTTGTGCACATGGGAGTGCTATGCGTGTGTTTTGTTTGTGTGCTTCTAAGTCCTTGTGTGATGTGTGAGCATTGTGTTTTTGTATGTGCATGTGTGTTATGTGTGCATGGGAGTACTGTACGTGCGTGCATGTGTAGAATTTTTGTGTTCATGTGCAAGTATTTGTGTATGTGTGAATTTTGTATGTGTGCTTGTGTGAGTATTGTGTATGCATAAGTATTCTGTGTGCACGCAGTAGCTACTACTGTGTGTGCATGTGTGATTGTTGCCTGTGTGTGTGCGCATGTGAGCATTGCACGTGTATGGAGCACAGATCCTGTGTACCCCAACTCAAAGTACAGACTGAAGCTTGGGGACCTTGGAAGGTCAGAGGATACGTGGTGAACACAGGGTCATTGTTTGCCATCTTTGACCAGGGTGGGGGCTCCTCATTCACAGCCCTGTTGGGGTCTCTCCTCCTCCCACGTGCAGTTTGATACACCAGACTTGGAAGACTCATGAGGCCGGCTCTGTCTGAGTGAAGGGAGAAGCAAGGGGGATAATTTGTGAAACTGCAGCAGAAGATATCCAGAAATCCTTCTGGTGTATGAGGGAGAGACCCTTACAGCCAAAAGAGGCCATGAGGTCCCTGTGTTCAAGCCTTACCTGGTGGAAACTTTCAGTTCCAGGAAGGCCCAATCCTCTTCCTGGGAACAGACCAAGCCCCACCCCGTTTGTTGTCTTCCTGTGGCCCTGACGTGCCTGGATTTGGCCGGGAGCTGGCTGCGGGCAGACTCGGTGTCTTATTCCCAGTGCCTGGCTCCCAGAAGGCACCCAACAAACATTTGCTAAGTGAGGAAATTCGTGAATGAATAACTGAATTTATCTTTTTACCCCGAGCACAGGGTCTAGCACAGAGCTGGTTATAAATTGAGGGGTCATTTGGCAAACATCCTCCAACCCAATGGGTTTCTAAGAGCCCCCTCCCGACCCTAGGGGTCCTTGGAGGCTTTTGTTTAAGGACTATCTAGAGGTGAGGTGGGGGTGGAGGGAGGAACAGAATGGCTTTCCATTTACTGTCCAAGAAGTCAAAGACACACACACACACACACACACACACACACACACTCTCTTCCAATGTCTGTTTTACAAGACATCAATCTCCAAATATCTAGAAACATCTAGAAATATCTGGAAACACCAGATGGAGGCTTTACCCCCCATCCCAGGGCAGATCCTTGGGCTGGCCTGAGTTTGAAGGTGCTCACGCCAGGATGGGTCCAGGGCTCGGGGCCCCTGGCGGGTGCTGGTGCTAGCAGGGTGTAGTGAGACTCACAAACCATCTCTGATGGCCCGATAAATGGCAGATGAGGGATTAGAGCGACTCTGCTCGGAGCGGCGGGGCTGCGGGGGGAAGGGGCCGATCGCTGGGAAAGATATGACTATTTAAAGATAATGATTGCATAAATTTAATTAGCACACTTTCACGCGGCAAATGGTCGTTTTGTAATTAATGTATCTGGCCTTACTAAGCATGAAAGATCCCATCTTCTCCCCCTCCCTTCCCTGCTCCCCCTCCTCTGCGGCCCTAATGAAAGACAGAGAGCAAGTGACAGAAACAGTTTGTCAGCGGCTCCAGGTGTCAGGGGCCTAATTGGCCGAGCTAAGGGGAGGAGGGGGATGTGGGAGGAAGGAGAGGGGAGGGAGGAGGGCCTCCTTGACTCTGGTCTCCATCCAGGTTGGAAAAGGAGGAGGTCTGGGTTCTTAGGCTCCCCTGGCATGGCAGAGGATTGGGGGGGCGCTTCTCTACCTCGGTAATTGGTGGAGATGAGGATGCAGATTGGCCGTGGCAGGGACTGAATGGTGGCAGGGAGGCCTAGTTAGTACCTGGGCAGACAAGCTGGCACATATCACAATGTGTTAAGGACTCAGGGCCATGATAGCTCAGGCCCAGCTTGCCCCCTCCCAGAAGCTAAATCCCTTCAGTGGAATGAATAAACAAATCAGCCTCAGTTTCCCCGTTTGTAAAACAGCCCCTGGTTAGAGAGAGGCTCACATGGAAAAAGGATCCTAGTCTTAAGCACCTACTATGTGCCCATCACCTACTATGTGCAGGCGGACTGCCAGCCCCTCCTCCCCACATTAGGTCAAAGACGTACATGTTCACCTTTCTGAAATCAGGACGTGTATTGCCTTCACCGCTGCCTCGCCGTGGATAAGTGGCTGCGCAGCTGTGTGGAAAGCTTTTGTTCCCACCTTCTGATAGGATTGAGAGAGGGCCAGCATCAGATGTCTCAGGTTCAATGAAATATGAACTATAATGAAAAATGGCTGTTCCATTTTAAAGATCAGGAAACGGAGGTTCTAGAAAGCTAAATAATTTGCCCCGGTCTCCACAATGAGTAAGCACGGGGGCTTGGATTTGAACTAAAAAGTAGCAAACAGAAAGTCGATTCTCTTTCTAGCGTCCACCCAGGGGCCTTGGGCAGGAGCTCAGCACCTCTTCCTACCCCCACGGTACCGTCCTCTGCAGGATGACTAAGGTGTATGACTGGCTTCATAGGACAGTCTGTCAGTTAAATGGGTACAGCTGTCAATTGCAGTGCTGTCCCTTAAAGTTAGGGATTGGTTTCTTGGGTGACCTGGTAATGGAACAGACAGAGAGGGCTTGAGCTACCATGCCCGCACCATGCCATGGCCGTGCTGGGGCTCTGCAGATGGCGGCCGTGTACATCTCACCTCTGACCATGACCCTCCACTGCCTTCACCAGCTGCCTCTCCAGCCTGCTGCCAGCCTTAGCCACTGGCCTGTGCCCCAGTGAGCTCGGCCCTGCCCAGTTTTCTCTGAGGAAGGCAGAGCAGGGAGGCCTTGAGCCAGCCTCGGCTGGTGGAGTGGGGCCCAGCCAGCCCTCTCCCAGACCAAATTCAATTTCGAAGCTTAATGAGTTTGCAGAGGAGCCGGGTGAGCTCGCTGATGCCACTCCTTGCCGGATGGGTGGTTCCCGGCCGGGCCACCGAGTGCGCGAGGTGGCCTGAGTGGGGAGAGCCCTGGGCCCCATCAAGAGTGGCGGGGGCACTGAGGGAGTGAAAAATGTCAGAGCAAATTGCTCTTGACAGCGTTAATATCTGCACCTCATAGCAATAATTACATGTAAATAAATAGCAAAATCACACTCAGCTGGAGGCAACTTGGGGAGGACAGACGCTGCTAAGGACCAGCTGGGGACCCAAATGCTCTGCTCCACTCTTTTCTTCCCTTCTTAGTCTCTGCTCCCTCTCTCTCCCTCAACCAGGCTCTTGCCTGCAATACGGAGCTTGGACCTCAAGATCGTAGCTACTCACGTTAAAAATGGAAGGGAAGAAGAAAACAATTGGGTTTTCCCCTCCACGGGTGCAATGAAACCTCCCAGCCTTTCTCTCCTTGTTCCATCTCTGGGTCTCTGCAGAGGGACATCTCTGAAACCTACGTCTTATTCTGTCTCTGGATCCCTGCAGACAGACATCTCTGAAATCTATATTTCTGCCCTGACTTCTGTCCTGGACATGCATATGGCTCTCTCCCGGTCTTGGCCTGCAAAGAGCTACCTCTGAGCGAGTCCTCCTCCTGCATTCCCGGTTTCTGTCTGATTGCCTCGCCTTCTTGGTCACTCAGACTTCAGACATCCCAATCGCCTTTGCTTCCCCTCTCAGTGCCCACATTCAGTCGTCCATCATGTGCCAGGTAAAGTCACAAGCTAAACATGGCACAACTTCCTGGAGAGGAGTCAAGTTGACACGATGCCAATTTATTTCATTACTATGACCCAACATACATGGTTCCGTAGTGGCAAAGGATGCATCTCAAAGAGAATACATGAAACTACATTATACCCCACCTCCTGGGCCTCAGGGGGAACACGCTCAACCCTCATCCTGGGTGTTTGAAGAAAAGTTTGAGAAGCCCTGCGAGCACCAGATGGCCATTCCTTAGAGAGCATCAAGGCTAAGGAAGCAGCTGGAAACGTTCTAGGGTTTCCAGCCAGATTCACCTCTTGCTGCCACGTCTGGGGGCCCATTAATTTGTTGTCTTGGTTTTGCCCGACTGGACTATGAAGTCTGCAGGAGCAGAGACGAATGTTTTGGCAATCCCTGAATGTACAGTTCTTAGTAAAAGGCCCTTGGAGGGGTTTGAGGGAGGAAGAAATGAAACAAAAAAGAGAGGTGAAGGGTAGGAAGGAAAGGCGGATGAAGACAGAAGATGGCAAGGAAAAAGCTGCAGCCCGGGGAGGTGACATAACTCAGAATGAGCCCGGTTTACCTATTTACGTGGATCTGATTTGGAGTTTCACTCTCCCTTCCCCGTATGGACCCAGGAGCTCTTCCTCCAGAGATCCAGCCTCCCTCCTCCTCCCTGCTTGCACTGTAGAAAGTTCCCACGAGTGAGGGCTTCCGGGGGCCCTGGGAGAAGGAACACAGACAGCCCTTCCAGCTACGTCTACGCCCTGCCGCCTCACCCACACAGGGCAGGGAACGCAGGCTCCATTCTTTGCAAAACAAATATCTTCTCCGGAGCAGCCCCCGCGTCCCACACCTTCTTGTTTAGCTCACCGACTAATCCACTTATCGAGGATAAAGCGCCTGTGAATCCCCATTTGATAAAGGCAGCTACGAAATTAGCAAAAACGTGCCCACGGCATCGACGTACCAGGCAAACAAGAGGCTGGGGACGGTGGCGGAGAGATGTTGTCTCGTTTCAGTCCCCGGGCCCTAAGAGATGCGGGAGGAGATAGGGGCTTTTTCGGGCTTTTTCCGCTAGCGCTGCAGGCTGGGAAGGCGATGTCGATGCTGTGGGTTATACGGGGCGGGGGGAAGCGGTTGGGCAAATGGAGTCCCCGCCTCATCCTATGCTGCATACACCCCAACTCCAATCTGGGCCCCCTGCTCTGATGATGACCCCACTCCATGTCCCTGGTGCTGACCACACTCCCAAGGTGAGCCATTCATAATCCTAAGCTGATATTCTTTAATGCTGTTGCCATGTCAGGTACGATTCTAAGCATTTCATTGAGTTAACCCATTTACTCCTCACAACAGCCCTGGGAAGTAGGTCCAACCCTGTGTCATCCACATTTGGTAGAGGAGCAAATGGAGGCACAGAGAGGTCAAGTCACTTGCCCAAGATCATACAGCTGGCAACCATTGCCCTCAACTTAGATAATACTCTCCGATTCAACATGACCGATTCTAACTCCAACCTTGATCCCATCTCTGATTGCAGTCCCCCAAACCATGCAACACCCCTAATCCTGACTCTCCATTGAAGTAACCGTGGTCTGCCTCTCTGCCACTCTGCACAGGGCCTTCAAGTTGCTGAAGCCTGTGTGTTTCCAGACATGGCCCGATGGCTGCCAGGTTCACCTCCCTGCATCATTGACAGAGCAGAAATGGTTCTTTTGTACCAGAAATGGTTCCCATCCGCCGTTAGTGGCTCTGGTATCAAGACTGTGTGGGGCTCCCCAGAGAACCCCAGCAGCCTCTCTGCTTTGCCCCAGGGAGCTCCAGGCTCTCTGCTGGCACGGCCTCCTGAGCACAGCAGCAGGACTGCTGCCACTTTCACAGAGCCAGGGAAACTGAGGCTTCAAGGGAAACAGCCAAGGTCACATGGCTCATCTGAGAGTGTCTTTGAGGAAGGGTCTGCTCTCTGCTCCTGGTGGCTGGAGGGGATCCAGGGAGAGAGAGGAACCAGGAAGGGATTCTGGAAGTTCAGTCCCTGTGCTCCCCACCCACCGCCACCTCTGGCTTGTGGAGAAGGAGCTGGCCCCAGGCCTAGGGGGTGGAGACATTAATCACAGGGTAGCACCTGTCAGGGTGGCATCTGGAACTAAAGGAAAACACTTGGCAAAAGGGCAGGACTTCTCACCCTGGGCTCTGAGGGCTCTGGGACCCACCACCGCCGCACTGGGAGGCCAGGGCATCTGGGGTTCAGGCTCGGGCAGCCCCCTGTGCATGGGAAAAGGTCCTTGCCACAGACACCTGACCTGGGAGTGGGAGAAGAGGCTGGAGGGAGTGTGGAGAGGAGCGGCTCCGGCAGGTCACTAGGCTGAGTGAGAAAGGGACCTGCCGCTGCTGCTCCTATGGACTGACATGGGGGAGCAGATGACGGGGCTGAAATTCAAACTTGGGTTCCTCGTATGGCAGAGCTGTCTGTGTCTCTCTCCTCCGAACCCTCAAGCCCTCTCTCTGGACCTTCCTCCCTCCAGCTCCGGAGTCCCCGCTCCTTCATCCCCCGCCCCTTTGATTCACCCCTCTCCCTGTATCTCTCCCTCTCCCGGCCCCGCCCCTGTACATGCCTCCGCCTCCACACCGCTCTGCCCTAGCTCTTCTCATCCCTGTTTCTGTCTCTTGGTCTCTGGGTGTCTCTCTCTGCCTCTCTCTCTACCCCACCCCAACCTCCACCCCTCTCCACCCTTTTCCTTTCCCTGACGCTTCGGTGGGTCCGTTCATGCCCACCTCCCTTCTCTCCATCAGCACCTAATACCCTGACTCTCTCTGGGTCTGTCTGTCTCTCTGACCACTTCTTTGCCCCCTGTATACCTCCCTGCTAGAGTCACCTGTCAAATCAGACCAGGAGCTTGATGTGCCCAGGACTGAGCTGCCATGCCAGGGTGCCAGGCACATACCCTGGTCTAGCTGGGCGTTGGCTGAATACAGAACCTCAGGGCTGGAGGAGTTCTCAGCCACCTCTCTCACTCTTCTGCCTCTTCCTCTGGACATCTGAGGGATCTGGGGTTCCCTCCCAGGCCCCTTCCTTTCTCTGTCCTGTGCTGTCCAACGAAGTCCACTTTGAGTCACCGCAGGGAGCTTCTGGGGCATGTGAGAGCTGGGAGCGGGGAGGGCATGAGAGGTCACCCTTCAGTGCTTCTCAAACATTCATGTGCACGCAGAGCCTCTGGGGGAACTCGTTAGGAGCAGCAAGGGTCTGCTCCAGACCCTGCCTGTTCTGGCAGCCCAGCTTGGAGGAGCGAAGGAAGTGTTATCTGGGTAAACCAGGAATGTCGCTTCCAACATTGCCCCTTGCTGCTGACCGCGGGCTTCACCTCTCTGAGTCTGCAAAACGGGCACAATGATTCCAAGCCCTCAGGGCTCAGGGAGAACCAAATAGCTAATAGGAGTAGAGGTGCCTTTGCCAACTGCCGAACCCATGGAGGGTGGCACGACCGCTACTATGATCAGTAAGTACGCTGGGAGACCAGCTCCAGTTCTTTGGGGTCAAAGCAGGGTATGACCTCAGTCGGGACAGCTGTTTCGCCCCAGAGACTTAGACAAGGAGAATGAAGTTGGCTGGGGTTGGAACCACAGCCCAGGGGTCTCAGGGAAGGAGGCTATGGAGTTCCAGGGCCCGGGGAGGCATTACCTATGCCCGAGAAGGGAAGGGAGCCCCTTTTGGAGGAGGCTCCGGAACTTCTGCCCCTGGGCATCATGTCTCAATTTCAGCCTGGACGTGTCCCCTTTGTGATAAGACACTTGCCAGGGCCCTCACGGGACCTTAATCCTCCGATGCTGCTGGTTAGAGACCTCCGGGTTGGTGAGAGGGTCACATTCATCTGGCCTCGGGCCAGTTTCACCTGCAGTCCCCAGGGCCTGGGGGCTGAGTGCTGAGAGTGCACACTATCTCCTATCCCCCAAAGCCCCAGCCCTCACACAGCAGGATGGAGGGACTGGAGCAGGGCGGGGGTGGATCTCCCTCAAAAGCCCCACCCAGGTCTCCCACACGGGTTGCCTCTTTTGTGGATGCTTGAAAAGGTTTCCCAGGGCTCTGTGTCAAAGCGGAAGTCACCTGACCTAAGCCACTGTGAGCAGAGGCACAGATAACCACATATGCTGCAGATCAACCTCTTGCAACGATAAGGCCATTACCACACGCACCGTGCCCTCGGAAAGCCCTGCTAACTCCTGAGTCCTGGACAGTGAAAGTGTGCAGGGGCCTTGGGGGGGTCTCCATCTGCAACATGAGACAATCAGTTCACTCTTTCTAGGTGCCTGCCAGCTCTGAGATTGCTGGGGAGGGTGATCTCAGTTCATTGCAAGCAGACACTCCCTCCAACTTGTTTTCTAAAGAAACAAAGGGTCAAGGCGAGGATACCGAGGTGCACTGGGACTCGCAGGTGCACTGAGGTTAGGGAGGCCTTCGACAGAGCCCCATGCTCCTCCACTCAGGGTGAGGCCGACCGGGGGAAGCCCGCTAATCCATGCTTTGGATGTGCCAGGCCTGGGACTGGTTGCCTTGCATCATGCCCTTTCAAAAAATACAGATTTCCCCAGTCCTACCATGGACCTGCTATAACAGCCTCTCAGGGCAGAGTCTGCGAATTTAGATTTTTAACAGGTCTCCCAGATCATTTTGAGGCCCGGGTCTGGGAACCGCTGACTCTAGCTCAACCGCCCCACCTGGCAAGGGCTCGCCCTCCAACCGTGTTGACAGGTAGGGCCTGGATTCTGCTTGTACCCCACGCTGAGCAGAGATGGGGCACACCCTGCTTTCCAAAGTTACCCCTTCCATCCCTGGCCAGTTCCGAGTGAACTCAGTTCAGCTGACTTCTGCCTCCACAGGACACGTGCCTTCTTCACAAACATGCCGGCTCTCCTGTCCCCGACACCCCTGTGGAGGTTCAGGTGGGATCATGAGGGCTCCCTTTGGCCTCACTTTACAGAATCTCACCTCCTGTCCCTCTGGAATCTCCACATTGCCGAGCCATAGCTTGCCAAGGAGGGTGGTCAGACAGCAGAACCGGGGCTCTAGGTGGTCTGTCCAGTGAATCAGGGCGGCTGGCCCTCTAGACGGTATTTCCCTCGCTACAAGGGGGCTGCAGGCCCTCCCCAGGCCTCCTTCCTCTCTGGAAGCTTCTGGCTTATGGTTTGTCTGCTGGCTTGTCTGTGGGTGGTCTAACTGAAGGTTCTTGAGGGCAGAGGCCAGGTTTAGCCAACCTGGCATCCTCTATGCGCAGAACGGGGCACAGAACAGACCCTCATGAGAGCCCAGGGCATGCCCGTTGCTGTTTACTGGGCACCTACTTTGTGCCAGGCTTTGTGTTGGCGACACAGGCCAGAGCCCAGCAGTCCTCGCGTTAGAGGGAGAGGGCTTTTAACTTTTTGTATCCAAAAAGTTAGAAACCAGAGGCAAAGCTGCTACCCAAGGGCATACGAGGCGTGGAAGGGGGCCTGGCCACCAGAGCCGGGTCAGGGCAAACTTCTGGAGGAAATGACCTCTGAGCTGAGACCAGAGGGATGAGCAGGGCTGGCTGAGCACCCAGAGGGAGGGCGAGAAGATTCTAGGTGGAGGGAGGGAAGGGCATGGTGGAGAAGGCCCAAACGAACGGGTGGGGAACGGGGCTCTCCCGAGGGAGCCTCTCGGCCTCTCTCCCCAGCAGGCAGCAAGGCTCTTGCTCACGGGCTCCCCAGACCCCCAGACGCCCGGCGACCAAGACTGGACGAGCGAGCGCTGAGGCTCCGCAGTCCTCAGTCTGGGGGCGGCCAGGCGCTTGGCTGCTCGGGATCCCAGGCCCGGGCAGCGGGAATTAAGCAGGCCGCTGAGCCCGAGGGCGCCCTTATCTCCGGGAGACAGTTGTTGGGAATCACTTTGACTGAGTGGTTTTGTCTCCCCGCATTTTCCACCGTCAGGCAGCCTCGGGCCACGGATCAAAGGCGCGGCGGCGGCGGAGCGCGGGGAGGGGCGGCCGCGCGGATCCCCCCCAACCCCGACCCGATCCCCCTTCACGCCGCCGCCCAACCCCCGCCCCGACCCGGGTCGGCCTCGGGAGCCCGCCCCGGCCCCTGCCTGGGAGCCCAGCAGCAGCGCAGGAATTCGGAAAGGGGACACAGGGGAGGGGAAGAGGGTAAAGGGGGTGCGCAGGGGCTGAAGATGGAGGGGAAGAGGTGTTTGTTGGGGGCGGGATGAGAGAGATTAGGGGGAAGAGAATGGGTGCAGGCGAGATTGGCTATGTGTGGGAGGAGACCGGGAAGGAGGTAAATAAATGAGGATCTGAGAGAAGGGAGTGGCTGGAGACAGGGTCCAGGCTGCAGGTATTCTCAGGGTTATGACACTGACAGGGAGAGGGTGAGCAAGGCGGGTGGGGGTGCACGGGGGTGAAGGGAAATGGGGGGCGAAGGGAGAAAAGAGGAAATGGGGAAAGGAGAGAAATAGGAAGCAGAAAGTGTGTGGGGGAAAAAAAAAAACAGACGGGGATTTTCCATTAACTGAGCCCTAGAGAAAGCTCGGGGCTGCAGGAGGGGACAGGGAGGCAAGAATGGCTGGGGGGTGGGGGAGGCTGTCCACCCTCCCAAGAAAGTGCGGGCTCTTTTCACTCGAAGGCGACAAAGCCACAGAGTAGGGGAGTGGCAGGGCCGAGGTGCACAGGAGTTAGGGCAGCACTCAGGCCCATCCTTCCAATCGCCTCCAACCACTTCCCGGGGGACTGACCGAGATCTCTGATGCTCTCAGAAGCTGCAAGGGAGGAGCCTCCCCTGCCCTTAGCAGAACACCCCTGGTGGCCAAGGACACCTGTCCCCACTGAAAATGGTGTTGGAGAAACGTGTTCACAGCTGGAGAGAGGGCCAGGAGGGAGAAGGGGCAGGTGGGGAAGGTTAGGGAGCCCCCGGGGCTGAGGTGGGGACAGGGCAGGAACCTAGACTCGGGGGCAGGAAGGAGCCAGGGAACAGGATGGAAAAGGCTGATGGAAAGAAGATGGCAAATGAGTCTGGAAGAGACAGCTGGAAAGGTACCGAGGGAACGTGAATTCTGCAGCAGGAGGCCTGCGTCCTGGCCCTGCACTAACTCACTGTGACCTTGGCCCCCCGTGGCACCCGCTGGAGCCTCAGACCCCATCTGTAAAGAGCTACCTCATATCATACTAGGCACCTAGTATGTTCTTCTGCACGCTTTGTGTATACGAACACACTTCTCAGGCTAGCTTTACAAGATAGGAACGATTATTAACCTCACCTTACAGAGGGGGAAACTGAGGCAGGGAAGAGCCTGTTTGGAGCCACACAGGTAGGAAGTGACCGTGCTGGGGACTGAGGCCAGGCACAGAAATTCTATGCATTTTGACCCCCCGCTCTTCTTAGTGAGCAACTTACCCTAGACAAATTATTTAAACTGCTCCGTGCCTCTGTCCCACCATCCGTAGGACAGAAATAATAATTCCAGCATTTCCTCCAAGGGGATGTTATAACGATTAAATGAGATAATTCATGCAGCTGGCTTAGCACAACATCTGGCTTGTGGTAAGAGCTCACACATTTTACTTATTATTATTTAATAATATTTATGTAGCAATACTGACATACTGTATCACTTATATCAATATATACTTTTAATGTACTGATCAAATGTAGTAACTGGACAGGGAAAGGACAGCTAACCCACCATGCTTGCGGGGGTGAAGGAGGGCTTCATGAAAGGGAGCCGGGTCTTGAAGAATGGGTGGGCTCGAGATGGCAATGGGGTGGTGGAGAAGGTATTCTGGGCCGTTAGTAGCAGGTGCAAAGGCTTGCAGGCAGAGGAGAGCACGGGTCCCCTTTGGTGACCCTCAAAGTCATCCCTGCCTCTCCTACCTGGGACCTTGCCTGGCCTCTCAGGTCCAATTCCCCAACCATCCCGGCGGCCTCCCTCCCACAGGGGACCCCAGGGACAGGCCTGTGAAACTCCAAGTCTGCCCACCGTATTAATTGCTAATCTCCCTCATTTTCTTTCCCTCTGTCTGCTGAACTGTCTCGTCCCCAGTCCCTGTGCTAATCAGAAAGAAGGACAAATCCACTATTTGCATTCTTTCCCACCAAGCCAGGCAGCTCTGGAAGGCTAAACCCCTGGCCTGCTGGGATTCCCGGGAGACGGGAGGGAGCTACAGGATGGAGAACCGAGAGGGGGCCAGCCCTGCCCGCAGATCTGGAGGCCGTGACTTACGCGGATGGACAAGAAACCCACAGAATCACCGACTCTGAGCAGGAAGGCTCGTTGGTAGCAGTTGGTCCGTGTCTTTCATTGCACAGATGGATAAACTGAGGCCCACAGCAGTAAGGCATCTATCAAGACCACTTGGTGGGTTGGAGGCAGAGCATAGAGGGAACTTGGATCTCCCGAGTTTCCAACCAATGACCAGGCCCAGAAAGGAAATTGCCTGGGCACAGAAACCTAGCAAGACTTCTGTAGTTCAATTCTGCTCAGGGCAAGAAGCAGGGAGGGGAAAACTGTCTGAAGCTCTTACTAGATGCCAGGAATGGTACTAAGTGTTTCACATGAACAATCTCATTTCATTCTCATAAGCCTGCAAGGTGAGTAGCAGAGGCCCCATTTCACAGATGAGTAAACTGAGGCTCTGAGAGCTCATATAACTTGCCTGTGATCACACAGCAAATAGGTAGAGGAGCTAGAATTTGTCTTTTTATTTTTATTATTTATTTATTGAGATAGAGTCTCACTCTGTCACCCAGTCTGAAAGGCAATGATGAGATCTCAGCTCACTACAACCTCCGCCTCTGGGGTTCAAGCAATTCTCCTGCCTCAGCCTCCTGAGTAGCTGGGATTACAGGCACGCGCCACCACACCCGGCTTATTTTTGTATTTTTAGTAGAGACGTGGTTTCTGACCAGGCTTTAGTAAAGATGTCATGCTGGCCAGGCTGGTCTCAAACTCCTGGCCTCAAGTGATCCTCCCACCTCTATCTCCCCCAGAGTGCTGGGATTACAGGCGTGGGCCACCACACCCGGCCTAGGAACTAGAGTTTGAGCCGTGGCCTGTATGATCATTCCACTGTGTCCACGATGTGCCTGAATTAGTGGCTGTTTTAATATGTGCCATATCATTTGCTGCTGTCTGGTCTGCACCAACCCCCTCCCCCTTCCTTTATTTATCCCTGAGCAAATCCTGTCTTCCCACTGGGGCTTCTCTTCCAGGAAGCCTTCTCTGACTATGCCCTCCCCTCTCTAGACTTCCCGTCTGATTGGAAATCACACTGCATTATCAACACTGAATAATTTATCTCCGGGGTGGGATGAGGAGTAATGTCTCTTCAAAGTATAAGAGCTGAGAGAGCCATGCACATTTCTCTCGAGTCTCCCTCTGTGCCGTGATAAATGGAGTTAGAGACAGGAATTTGAAGGGAATCATACGCAATGATATTCAAGTGCAAACCAAATCATCAGCTGCCTCAAAATCCGCTTGGGAATGGACTACAGCTGTGTCTCACCAGGCCTGCTGTGTGCTCAGGGGTCACCCAACAGTTGGTGGTGGTCCCTTACCTGCCAGACGCCGAGGTATAATACAAGTGTCACACCAAGATTTTGTGTTCCAAGTACTGCCATGCTGCCTGTGGTCCTACTGAAGACCATGGTCCCTGACAACAGGGGTGTGTGGAAACATCTAGAGCTTCCAAGCAGGCTATGAGCCCCTTTCCCACTTGTTGACACCAGGCCTCGGCTCCACTTGTGCAGAGGGGCAGAGGTCAGCTCCTGCTCACACCCACTGGAGGTGTGGAGTTTGGATGGAAGCAGATGTTTTGCTAGCGGGCATAAAGAGGCTCAGAGAGGCCCCCGCCCCTGTTTTTTTGAGAGAGTCTCAGTCTGTCGCCTCAGCTTGGGGGTAGTGCTGTGATCTCAGCTCAATGCAACCTCTGCCTCTTGGGTTCAAGCAATCCTCCCACCTCAGCCTCCCAAGAAGCTGGGGTTACAGGCACCCACCACCACTCCTGGTTAATTTTTGTATTTTTAGTATAGGTGGGGTTTCACCATGTTGCCCAGGCTGGTCTCAGACTCCTGACCTCAAGTGATCCGCCCACCTCAGCTTCCCAAAATGCTGGGATTACAGGCGTGAGCCACCACATCCAGTCCCAGAGTGGCCCTTGAAGGCCACCCTCTATCCACCTCTGCTTCAGACTCAGATAGATGGGCTGAAGGCCTGGAATCTTCCCAGAATCCCACTCAGTTCTCCAAGAAAGGAGACAAGGCCAGGGTCGCTCTTCCGCTTCTCCCTCAATGATAAAATGGCTCTGACAACACCCTGAAAGCCAGTCAATACACCAGTCCTGATTCCTAGCAGAAGCTACTCCTAGGCCTGCTCCACTCCCTCATCAGCAGCCTGGAAAGTTCCTGAACCCGGTTTGGCCTTTCTTTCTGGGAGGGGTTTCCTCCCTCTCCCCTGCCCTCTCCTTTCCCTCCACCCAGGAAAAAGGGGTGGGAAAGGCAGAGACACAAACATGGGTCTGTTTTCACAGGGGAAGAGGCTCTGTCCAGGCCTCTCCCTGGTGGGCTGGAGCGGGAGCCTCTGATGGACGTGAGCAGGTGGTTTTGTGTGGTGAGGAGCCGCCAGCAGGGAAGTAACTCAGCTTTTCCCACTGAAGTGGGTTGACTGTGGACAAAGACAGAGCTGGATGTGAGAGCAGGATCTTGGCAGGATCTGTCTCTCCAGGTTCTGGATGGGCTGAGAATGCCCAGGGCCAGAGGCTAAAGTGACCATTGACTCACACCTCCGCTATGGCCAATTCCCTAAGCCTTGCAGTTCATCCCTGCCCTGGGCCTCCCGGGCAAGAGAACCAGAAAGAGCCCTGGGGAGTTGGGGGCTACCTGATGAGCGGAGTGGACAGCAGCCTGTTAGCCTGACGCGGTGACCAGGGGCTGGTGGGTGTGGTTTGGGCGGGGGGCAGTCTCTGGGAGCTGGGCTCATCCTGGGTACAGAAGGCCAGTTAGGAGGGCAGACACTGAAAAATGTCACTTGGCTTCAGGTCCAAGAAATCCAGGTGCAGTCTCTTGGCCCATTCCACACACTGACCCCTCATTCCACACCATCACTGCTGGCCATGAAAGGAAAGAGAAAGAGGGGCTTGGGGGTGTGTGTTGGAGGTGGGGGGATGCCTCAGTTAGCTTTCCCGTCGTCCTGGGAAAAACCACTCACAGCCCGTGTCCTTCCAACTTGAGTCAAGCACTCCTCCATCAGCTCATCCTTCCCCAGGGCCCGAGGGAGGAGCAGGAGACAGCCTTTCCCCTGCTTTCTGGAGAGAGGGAACCCCTGCCCCTGGCACCTTCTCCTCCCCAGACTTAGGTCAGCAGAACACCTTCCATTGCCCTGGATAGGAAACGGACCCAAGCATTGTCCAGCTGACTGAAAGGGGTCAAGGAGAGAGGGGAGGTAAAAGAAGGGAGCATAGGGAAGGGAACAGAATGGAAGGCAGTGAGGCAGAGGTGGAGGCCAGGGCACAGGCGGAGGGGTGTGGAGAGTGCACATTTAGTGAGCGCCTACTTGTGCCAGGCACCTAATTCCAATTTTGCCTTAGTTCTCATGGTGACCCCCGAGAGGTAGCGATTATCACCCCTGTTTTCCGATGAGGAAAAGGAAGCCCAGAGAGGTTAAGCAAGTTGTGCCAGGGTCACACAGCACTTCAGTAAATGGCAGAACCAGAGCTCCGACTCAGGGCTGTTTGTTGGCACAGGTCGCGCAGTTTCTCTCGCTCCAGGCTTCCTTCCACCCGTGGGGCCTGAGGGAGAGGCCTCCCGAGAAAGCAGAGGCCCGAAAGAGACCCTGAGAAGGCAAAGGGAGGAAGCGGGCAGCAGGAGAGTTGCCCAGGAAGGGAGGAGAAGGAAGGGCTGGGCGGGGCGCAGAGGAGCGCGAGGCTGGGGTTAAAGTCCCATGTTCCTACAACCCGCTAAGCCGGAGAAATGAATTCTGATCCCTCCAAAACCCAACCTTGGAAAATGTGCGAGAGAAGGGTCTCCTTTCAGGGGGCAGGAAATCCTCCACACCTCCTCCTGACGCCCTGGTAATGCCAGGATGTCCCCAATCTGCTTTGAGGAATGGAGAGATTAAGAATAATAAAAAAATTGCAATAAAATATGTGTGAAGGAGGGGGTAATTGTGGACAAACGCAGCATTCAAATTCATTTTTCAGCTCTTTTACACACCATTTCAATCTTATTTTCTGCTTGTTAATGAGATCTTGTTGCCTGGGCTAGGCAAAACCTTCCAATATCAGGACGTAATTGCACATAATTTTCTCTCCTACCAGTGATTTGCATCAGTTTTTTTAAAATTCTGGGCTATTTAACACCCCACAATCCCCCTCCCCATCTTCCTGCCTACAAATCTCTCACTCCCGCCTTCTTCCTCGTCCCTGGTCCAGCAAGACTCATTTTAAATGCTTATTATAAACGCAGTGTCGCCAATAAAGGGGCGGGGGACATGACGAGGAAGTGAGAGGAGAGAGAGGTGGGGGATCTCCAGTGCCCACTGTGTGAGTGGCACTGCTCAGTTCCCTAGGGCAAGTGGGCTGCCTTGGTCGTGTCTTGCTGAGAGTCAAGCGGTGGGGAGGTTCCTGGGTCTGGCAGACCTGAATTAGAACCCTATCTCTGTTGCTCACCTGCTCTGTGGCCTTCAGAAAGTGACTTGACCTCTCTGAGCCTATTTCCCCAAGAGTAGCGTTGCTGTGGGGATAGAATGACTTCAGATAGGCAAAGTGCTTACATGGGATCTGACACACGTATGTGTGCCGTTCATGGAATGTCTTTTCTTGCTGAACTGGCCGCCCCGAGGTCTCAGACAATGCCAAAGGGCAGCACTGGGCATGTGCTGTTAAGACGCACCTAAGAGACCTCATTCACAAATAATAAATAAAGGTAAAGCCTTGAGCTTGATTACTATGGGTCTGAGGAGGCAAGAGGGAGCTTGGCGTTTGGGGACAGCGACTGAACCTGGCTCTGCCATTAATTGCCCCTGTGACCTGGGACCTCAGCTTCCCTGGATGGACCCCCAGACCAGCCTCACCAGACAGCTACGACACAGTAGCATAGTGGGCTCTGGAGCCGGGCTGGTGGAATCCTAACTCTGCCACTTGCCAGATCCTAGCACACGGCGGTCACCCGGGAGAGGCTCTGTCAGTTTGTTAGATGGTTGGATGAATAGAGGACCCTGGACAAGGAAGGTTTCCTCATCTGTAAAATGAGGGTCACAAGATAACAGCCGAGAGTCAAGGAGGGCAAGCGGGGTCAGCATCCAGACCCATCGGGACCCGGCCAGCTGTAAGCACCATCTCCGCCACTGCTGTCGCCGTAATTACTAAAGGCACAGGCTGGCCGGGAGAGAAGGGGATCGAGAAGCAGGGAAGGACAGAAAGGGCTGGTGGGCCACGATTGTGGTTGTGTGGTTAACCTCACGCTTAGAGAACATCCTTCATTAGCTCGGTGTGTGGGGAACCTGTAAATATGTAAATCCCTTTATGGGTTCCTTCGTTTTAAGCTCCAGAAAGGAACAAAGGAGATGATGAATGTGGGACATTCTGAAGGAGCATGGGGAAGGGCGCTGGCAAGATGGATACCCCTTCCCCGAGGCTGTGTCAGGGGCCCTCGATGCCAGCCAAGGGTGCCACTAACCCAACGGTGTGACTTTCAGAAAACCTGGGGAGATTGGGCCCTCTCCGGGCCTCAGTTTCTACTTCCTACTCTGATATAGTTGGCATCTTAAAAAGGTTGGGAGATGAGGAAGTTTCCAGCTAACCACACCCCCAACTCCACCCGGCACACAACCAACGGTGTGACTTTGGGAAAATTTGAGGAGCTCGGGCTCTCCCTGGGCCTCCGTTTTTACTTCCTATGCTGACAGAGTTGGGATCTTAAGCGGGGAGATGAGGAAGTTCCAGCAAACCACACCCCCCGGCTCCACCCGGCACGCAGCACATGGACCCTGAGAAATCCCTGCCTTCAGCCTTCAACCCAAAGGACGCTCAAAACTGGCAGAACTTTTCTCCTTGTTCTTTGCTTGGGATCTCGGCCTGCCAGGAACTGCAGTTCTGAATGACTTTCTGACGCCTGTCTCCCCTATCTGTCTCTTGGAACTGTGCTCCAAGAGAGGGCTGGGATTCCACCATCAGACTGGGGCATCTAAGGATGAGGGGTTTGTCTCTTCCATCAGACTATGAGCTCCTGAGGACAGGGGCTGTGTCTTCCCCATCAGACTGGAGCATCTAAGGATGAGGGGTTTGTCTCTTCCATCAGACTACGAGTTCCTGAAGACAGGGGCTGTGTCCTCCTCATTGACTGGAGACCCCTGAAGGGGCGGCCTTGTGTCCTCCTTTCTACCTGTGGCCACTACCCCTAAGAGTGTGGCCTGCTTGTGATTCCTAGACAGGAGCTGGTATGAAGGGCTCAATCTGCAGGTGTCACATTATTCAAAGTCATTTGTGTTACCAAAGATTCCTTTCATCCTAATTGTTTTATGTTTTTAATTAATTAATTAATTTTGAGACAGGGTCTCGCTCTGTCGCCCAGGCTGGAGTACAGTAGCACAATCACAGCTCACTGTAGCCTCAATCTCCCAGGGTCAATCAATCCTCTCACCTCAGCCTCCCTAGTAGCTGGAACCACAGGCTCCTGCCACTGTATATGGCTAATTTTTATATTTTTTATAGAGACTGTGTCTCGCTATGTTGCTCGGGCTGGTCTTGAACTCCTGGCTTCAGGTGATCCTCCCACCTCGGCCTCCCAAAGTGCTGGGATTATAGGCATGAGCCACGGTGCCCCACCTCTAAGTTGTTTTCTAACAATCATTGTCCAGATAACTGGCCCTCAGCCCAGAGCAAAGGGGAGAGAGTGGGCTGGGGGTTGGGGGTAGTCTGTGATCCTAACCCCAGATGAGCCTCATTAGGAATGAGGTCTCACTGGCAGGATTCCTTTTCCCTACATCTCTTCAGAAGGACTCAGTGCATGAAGCCAGGGACATCCATGTGCTGAGTGCCTAATCCCTAATCCTATTAGACTGGGGCTTGGGCGGGTAGGGGAGACTATGAAGGAACCAAGCCTCAAGGGTATCAAAACCTCTGGAAAGCCATTCGCCAATATAACTCAGCTCTGCCCATTGGTCCCTAATCTGAGGTCACTGGCCTCAGTTTTCTCATCCACCACACGGGTTGAATGAGCTGTTTCCACTACCGAGCTGAAGGGACTGGCCTCCCTAGATGATTTATTCTTGCATCAGCCAATCTCTAAAAAAAGTGCAGGTATGGGCATTTCTGACAGGTAGGAAGACAATGAGTAGCTAAGATTCAGGCTCTAGGCCAGGTGCAGTGGCTCATGCCTGTAATCCCAACACTTTGGGAGGCTGAGGTTGGTGGATCACTTGAAGTCAGAAGTTCAAGACCAGCCTGGCCAACATGGTGAAACACCGTCTCCACTAAAGATACAAAAAAATTAGCTGGTCATGGTGGGGTGTGCTTGTAGTCCCAGCTACTCTGGAGGCTGAGGCAGGAGAATTGCTTGAACCTGGGAGGAGGCAGAGGTTCCAATGAGCCGAGATCGTGCCACTGCACTCCAGCCTAGGTGACAGAGTGAGACTCTGTCTCAAAAAAGAAAGAAAGAAAGAAAGAAAAATATTTCAGGCTCTAAAGACATGGGTTTGAATCCTGGCTCTACCCTTTAAGTGGATTGATATGTGTAAAACACCCAGAGCAGGGTCTGAAGGTCAGAAGTGCTGCAGAAAATTCAGCCGTCCTTGTCAACACTGGTATTAAACATACCGTATTATTTTTTAAATTGTATTTTCTGTCTGTCTGACCCTGCTGTACTGTTACCTCCACCAGGACAGTACAAGGGTTTTCCTCTCATGTTCCCTGATTTATCCTGAGTGCCTAGAACAGTGCCTGGCACACAGTAGGTGTCTATATCTATCAACATTTATTATGTTGGTGACCCCCTCCGAGCCAGGGGGCACACGCAGAGATGAGATGAGTAAGTCGCTTTTCCGTGAGATTCCGCACGGAGTCCCTGATGCGCCATGGCCCCACTTCCCAGGCTGGGTTTGAGCCAAGGGACTTGGGTCAAGCCACTGGAGGAGGCACGTCTTCCCCCTTAGTAGCAAGCTGGCAGTGTGCTGCCCACCTAGCTTATCCCGGGTCTGCCCAGTTGCTTGGTAGAGACACAGCTTCATCCTCCAGTGTAAGTCCCTTTGGCTTGTGTAAGAACAAACATTTCTTCCAGTTGAGAGGTCCAGTTTACAGGCATCTGGACAATATGTCTGGGACCTTCCATCCTGGGGAAAGGGACAGTGTGCTGACCCCACAGCCCAGGGGGAAGTCTACCCTGTCCCTCCTGCCCAGGAGCTACAGAGAAGCCGGTCCTGTCGGGAAGAGAGGACGCAGGAGGCAGATCTGTCCTTACAGATCCTTACGTGCGGAGGATTCCTGGCCCTGCACCTCCCAGGACCACAGCGATGTGCTGATGGTGTCAAGTCCACCTGCCCAGACGGAGGAGGGAAGGCAGTGGAAGTCAGAGCTTAGCAAGCCTGGGAGCTTTTGTGCGACACCCGGAAGCTCCGGCCCTGCTTGCTGCACCCGTCCTTCAGGAAGTGCTCGCAGCTTAACCTCTGCGGTTCACACGCACAGAAGCACATACAGCCTGCCCTGCTGCCCCTGCATCCGCCCTCCTCCAGCAGCTGTTCACCTCCTGGTCCCCTCTGCCCCTGTCAGACCCTCCATCTGTCTTCACACCTTTGATGGGAGCCTCTGGGTGAGCCTCTGAGCTTCTCCAATTCATCATGTCAGCCTCCCAGCCCTGAGGAATGGGCTGGAGGCCTCCTGAGGGTCTCTCGCTTTTAACCTCAGTGAAATCCTGGGCTGGGTGGAGGGCTGGGGGTCCGACTTAGGAACTTCCAGGAAAGGGTGGGAAACACAGCGTCCAACTCTGAAGCCTTCTAGCTATGTGGGATGCTCCTCCTTGATGCACTGCTCATCCCAATGGGCCCGTTTCCCACCCCCGACCCACACTCTGGAGGCCTGGGGCCTTTTATTTGCTGAATCTCTCCTCTGTCCTGTAACAGAGAACTGTGTTGGGGATAAACCTCAGCCCACAGTGAGACAGGGCGGGCTGGGAAGAGCAGTGGTCACAGAGTCAGGGACCCTGGACTCTCAACCCTGGCCTGATCAATGCGTACTGGGGCCCACCATCTCCAAAGCAAGACAGCTGTGCACAGAACCCCGAAGCCCCTCCTCAGCTTTCTAAGGACACTCCTCCAAATTTGTTTCGTACCACCAAGCTGGGCTCAGACTCCTTTCTTGGGTGTGGACACTCTGGATTTCTGCAGCATCCTCCCCCAGCCAGCTCTGGGATCCTGTTGTGACTCATCTCAAGGGCTCTGGGACTTATTCAAGGGCTCTGGAAAGTTAGCACTAATGAGATGGAGGCCATGACCTTGAACCCCAAAGAGGCCAACCGGGGTCCCCAGGAAAGACATTCTGGCCGAAAGACTGTATTACATGTGCAGGGTTTAGTTCACCTGGGATCCCAGCAAGAGAGTGGGGTGGGCTAGTGAGGACTAGAGCTGGGGCTGACAAGGCCAGCCAGGTCAGTGGCATCAGCCTTCATACTGTGGAGCCTCAGAAGGCTTGGTGCATCACTAGGAGCTCTGCAGGCAGCTGCCTACACGTACTGGGCACTCCCTCTGTGCCAGACCTGAGCTGCGTGCCTTCTACAGATCATCTCATTCAATCTGCAGCAACCTTGGGAGGCAAGAACTGGGATTATTCCCATTTCATGGATGAGAAGGTTGAGGCATAGAGAGGGGAAGGGACTTACTCAAGGGCTTTCCCATAAATAAACGATGGAACTGAAATGCAATTAACCCTCAACTACACAAATTAATGGAGGGAAACAGAAATGAATCCAGGCAAACAGAAACTTCACATTCTCAGGAATGTTTCACAACAAGGTTTTTTTGTTTTGTTTTGTTTTGTTTTTAAATTTACTGTAAGGGTCCGATAGTAAATATTTTAGGCTTTGTGGGCCATATGATCTCTCTTTTTTTTTTCTTTGAGATGGAGTCTCACTCTGTCACCCAGGTTGGTGTGCAATGGTGTAATCTTGGCTTACTGCAACTTCTGCCTCCCAGGTTCAAGCAATTCTCCCACCTTGGCCCCCTGAGTAGCTGAAATTACAGGGAACGTCATCATGTCTGGCTATTTTTGTATTTTTGTAGAGACAGGGTTTCACCATGTTGGCCAGGTTGAATTCCTGATTCCTGGTGATCCACCTGCCTCAGCCTTCCAAAGTTCTGGGATTACAGGTGCGAGCCACCATGCCTGGACTTAAATGATCTCTTTTAAAACTACTCAGTTCTGCTATCGTGGCACGTGGCACAAAAGTCGCCATAAACAAATGGATATGGCTGTATTCCAATAAAACTTTATTTACAAAAAATGGAGCTGTACAGACGTGGCCCACAGGATGTAGCTTTCTGGTCTTCTTTGACTTCTTTTTATTCTCCTTTTAGGTAGTGGGTGTCCCATATTAATTATATTGTCCTGGCAATGGGAAGGCCAGAGAACTAATATTTACTGGGCACTGATTTTGTACCAGTCTCCGGGCTAGGTGTTCTGACCTGTTAGCATGCGGAATGTGGCAGGCACCCCGTGTTGAGAGGTTAGTAACAGACTGTCTTTGCTTATTGGGGGGTAAACTGAGGCTCACAGATGCTGACTTGCCGCAGAGCCCCCTGGGCAGTAGAGCCGGGATTTAGACCCACGCCAAAGCCTTCACTTTTCTCCCACACTATGGCTCTTCAGATCGGTTTGCGTCACCTGCAGTGGATTCTTACCACAGACAGTGGCTGGGGAGGCGGGGATTTCATTCCTTCCCCACGGATATTTGGGAGCCTGCTGAAGCTACAAAAAACTGAGCCCATCAGTCCATCAAGTTCACTGGGACTTCCAGCTTCAAGCCCTGTTCCCCAAACTCACCGATCACCACCATCAGTGCCTGCATTATCTCTCTGACTTCATCCAAAGCGGGTCCTGTGACTTCTAACAGCACCCCAGGCAGTGAGTAACTTAACCAATCCCACAGGAGCAAACAGAGTTCAATGACCAATCAGGGTAGAGTTACCGGCCCAGAACCCCATCCGCCATTCCCTCCACCAACAGGACACGGTTCTGCCTTTCAGGAATTGGTCACTCCTGGTGAAAAGCCAAGAGTGCAGGACAGAATCCAGGGAGGATTCCTGGTTCTAGAATAAAAACCCCAACCACAGTCAGCCTCCTACAGGAACGATCGCAAGGTTTCCACCAACATGCGGTCCACAAATGCCTGACTTTCGTGGCGGCGGGACCCTGGGTGCTGGGCTGAGCCCACCTACCTGAGGACTCAGGCCGTTGCTGACCGGGTTCATGTGGTTGGAGGGCGCCGCCGGGTTCATGAAGCTGTCGGAGTAGCTGGAGAAGCTGTGGCGAGCCCCGTAAGCAGAGCTGGTGTCGGCAGCTGCGGCCGCTGCAGCCAGCCCGCCCTGGTGCATGGTGGACGGTGGCAGGGGCTGGGGCCGGTGCACAGTGCTGCCCCCATCTGTAGAGAGACCCAAGAGAGGTCCTCAGCAAGTGACCTCACCCTGCAGGCTGGGCCTCCTAGAGCAGAAGGCAAGCCATAAGCCTCCTCCGTCCAGTCTCCATCCCTTGGAGGGGAGGGACCTACTTCTCATGCTACCTGGGATGAGACAATCTGGCTCCTGGGCAGGGCACTGGGCACTGGCCAGGTCTTGACTGGCAGCCCAACATTCCAGACAACCCCTAGGCAACTGCACACCAGCCCCTGTTGCTCAGTGCTTGGCACACAGTAGGTGCTCAATAAATGTCAGCTGGACTGAAAGCCAGACCTCAGTGGGAACTCTGTTAATCTACCTGGGCCTGTTTCGTTTTGTGAGCATCGACCACTTGCTGGGTGCTTTTACAAATGCTGCCTAAGGGTATGAAGCAAGACTATAAATCCCATTTTACAGATGAAGAAACCGAGGCTTGGTGGGCTCGGGGCCCTCACACAAGATGACAGGGCTTGTGAGGAATGGGCCAGGATTGGAATGGCCTGACTCCGGAGCCCGCTGTGTTCTTTGCTGCTGGGCTCTGACTGTGCTCCGTCTGAACCCCTCTGCGCAGGCGTGCCGGGGCAGGGACCCTCAGCACTGGTTCAGTTTATCTTACAAAGTCACAGCGGTGGTGGAGGGGGTTCTTCGCCTCTCTCCTTGGCCTCCAGAACTCCAGCCTGCCAGCCATTTAAGAGCAGGCTTTACTAGGTAGCTACTTTTTAAAAATGTATTTATTTATTTTGCAGATAGAGTCTTGCTCTGTTGCCCAGGCTGGAGTGCAGTGGCGTGATCTGGGTTCACTGCAACCTCCGCCTCCTCCCCAGGTTCAAGCGATTCTCCTGCCTTGGCCTCTCGAGTAGCTGAGATTACAGATGTATGCCACCATGCCCAGCTAATTTTTTTTTTTTTTTTGTATTTTCAGTAGAGACAGAATTTCACACGTTGGTCAGGCTGGTCTCCAACTCCCGGCCTCAAGTGATCCTCCTGCCTCGGCCTCCCAAAGTGCTGGAATTGCAAGTGTGAGCCACTGTGCCTGGCCCATGAGGCCAATATCACATACTGGTATTCCTGGTGCGTGCTGGGGCAGGGCATGGGGTGGGGGGCGTGGAATGGGCAGGGTCTGGGAGGTAGGGGAGGGAACCCTTCTGCCCCTGCAAGGCTCACCTTCTCTCCTGGGACAGCCTTCCCCTTCCCTTCCCAAGGCCCCTCTGATCCCCTAGCCTTTCCCTTCCACTCACCTTCTTCCCTCTGCCCACCCCTTTCCAAAGCTAGAAGGGAATCTTATGCTTCAAGCCACTGGGAGAACTGGGCCCAAGGGAGGCCTCCTTCCCAGGCAGACCTCAGGGTTCTGACCCCTCTCAGCCCAGCCTGGCCTAGAGCTGTTCACACAGGGGTGGGAGGAATCTCTCAGAGGGAGCTTTCTCAGGTCCTCAAGGGAGGCCTTGATCTTTATTCCAACTGTGAAAACGGATCTTTCGAGAGACAGGCAAGAAAATGAGGTCCCAGCAAATTATTTAAGCCCCTTTGTAAATTTTTTTGGTCATAGGTTGGAGACCAACATAATCTAAAAAGAAACGATTCCAACGTCCTCCCAGCAAGTACACACACACGTTTACATGCACACACTCATGCACGTACTCACACTCACACATGTACTCACACCACACTCTCATTTTAAAAACTAGTCCTTGGAGATCTGGCTTTTTCCCTCCAAAGCCGGTCAGCCCAGTGTCCTCTGCTCCACATCCTCCCTGCTCAAAGCCTGGCGCATGCCCCAGCAATGGCACCCCCAGGGGGCTTTTTAGAAGTGCAGAATCTTGGACCTCACCCACACCAGCATTTTAATAACATCCCCAGTAGATCTACATTCATGGTACCATTTGAGGCGCTCAGTTCTAAACAGGTGCGCAGGGACCCTGCCTGTCTGCTCTGTGTCAGGGCCACGAATTTTAAGGGCAGGATTGCATCTTTTCTGTCTTAATAGTCTGCTCATATGAAAGTCAGAAACGGTCACTAAAAAAAAGAATCCTTTTAAGTGAAAGGAAAGAAAGAAGGGAAGGGGCGCCACTGAGATGACAGGACGGGGCCGAGACACTCACCTTGGGAGATGGTGGTGGTGGGGTAGGTGGAGTCCGGCAGCTGGTAGGGGGGCAGCGTGGGCATGCCGGTGGGCGGGAAGCCTCCTGGCAGCAGGTGGTTGAACGCCGCCAGCTGGTTGGCTCCTGCCTGCTTACGCCAACGGGCGCGCCGGTTACTGAACCAGACCTGGGGAATGGAGAGCAGAGAATGGAGACCCCTCGGCCAGGTTCCTGGCGGAGAACTGCAACACATCTAGACCCAGTTGCCCAAGCCATCACCCTATGACCCAGACAGCATCCTCCCGCAGGGAGGGAAATCCCTGGCATTGCGCAGGGTGGGGCGGTTTGCAAAGTGTTTTCCTATCCATGACCTCATTCTGCCTTCACAACCACCAGTGAGGGGGTTCTATATTATCCCCATTTTGCAGATGAGGAAACTGAGACCCAGAGAAAGTGGGTGACTTGTCCATGGGCCAGGGTGAGTCAGTAGCCTAGCCAATCCTGTGTGGCTCTCAGTCCAGTTCTCTTTCCACTGCAGCTGCTCCTTCCTTGGGGATGCTGGTTCCCTGTTCGACCACCTCCTCCAGGAAGCCCCCCAGAAGGAAGCCACACATCTGCAACCCACCTGAATGAGACCTGCACTTCAGACCCAGATGTGCAAGCTGGGTTATGTGTCTGGAGACGGAGGCTCTACTTTGCTTACATACCCTGAGCCTCCTTGAAAAAGAAACACACACACACACTCACACACACACAGACACACACACAGAGGGATTTATCAAACATTAGTGGGATAATAACCCAAAACCTTTGTCTCCCTTTCCTGCAAACACTGTGCCAACACTTCACGAGTCAATCCATACACAGACCCATAAGACGTGTTCTCCTATTCCCATTTGACGGAAGGGGAAACCAAGGCTCACAGAGGTCAGGTTGCTTGCCCAGGTCCACATAGCTAGTCTGTGTTGGAGCTGAGGTTCAAACTTAAAATCAGTCTAGCTCTCTGGAGCCCACTTATGTGGCTTTGCAAGTTTCCTGGGAGAGATCAGAGAAAGAGGAGAATGAGGGTGCACTCTGGGGCTGCTTGGAGGGGCTCTTTTCCACTTTGGGCTTTGCACATGCTGTTCCCTCTCAGCTGAACACTGCCTGCAGCTGACCCTTTGGCCTTCAGAGCTCAGCTGAAATGCTTCCTCCTACTCCGACTCCCTAATCGTCGCATATAAGGTGGATTCAGGTAGGTTCTCCATCTTCTCTCGGGGGCCTCCTGCCTCTGTGCTTCCCCACAGGAGCTGTGACTCCATTTACTTGTTTCTTGGCTGTGCTGATCCTAATGTCCCTCTCGAGGCCAAGCTCCATGCGACAGAGGCCATGCATCCCTTGCTCAATGCCTGGAGCTCAGTGAGTGTTCAAGGAATACTTGTTGAATGAATGAAAGAGTGAAGAATGAATGAATGAATGAATGAATGAATGAACAAGGGGAGGCAGGGTTGGCTCTGGAGTATCTTTGCTGGGGCTGGGGCCACAAGGCTTGGTAGGTGTCCCATCCTGATGTGGGGATGAAGACCCCCACCTCCCCTGGCACCTGATCACCCAAGACCACCAGATCTCTGGACAGTATCTGCCGAGATGGGGGAGGGGAGGGCAGCCAGGTAGAGGGCGCTTCCATGCCCCTAGTATCATCTTTCCAGGGTGGAAAAAGCAGCGTTCACCTTCTCAGTCTAGATAAACAGAGCTGCTGCCTCTGACTTGTTTAGGTTTCACAGAGAAAGGAGAGGAGGCAGCCAAACCTGGAGGGAAAACAACTTGCCCCCCAGTGGATTCAAAGTCCTGGCTCCTCCCCACTTCTTCCCCAGGGCACCCTGGTGTGGGAGGGATGCTGGAGAGGGAGCCCTGCAAGGGAAGGCCTTGTCTCCGAGCTCCCAGGCTCCTGTGGGGAGGTCTTTGTACTAATTAAGTGTTTCCCAAACAGTGGGCCTCCTACCTCCGCTCCATGTTGGAGAAACAGAATTCAATAACCAGGACATGAGGTTGGGAAAGTTATTCCACTCCACTTCTCACCCAGGCCTCCTGGGCATGGGGAAGTGGGGAAGAGGGGTCTCAGTTTGGTGCAAATGCATCCTCAGCACCTTTCTAACCTGTGCTAATCTCCCTTTTGAACGCAGGGAGAGGAGGCGTTTGCAGGTGACAGTTTCCTGAAAGGCTTTTATCATGTTGTTTTGTTTTCCGTGTGTGTGTGTGTGTGTGTGTGTGTGTGTGTAACTGCCTTCCCTTTATGGGCGTGTTGTGCATTTTTATTCTAAAACACATCAATTTCATTGAAAAGTAAATAACAATAGAGATAATATGTGAGCGTGGCAAACATCTTGGAACGGGTTGGAGAATGATGGGCGTTTGGCATGCGCCATTCTAGTTTGTTACATAGCAGCTGGTCCTTAGGTGCGGCTGCTGAAGAAAGTTGGAAGCGTTCTTCCTCCCTCCCCTCCCTCCTTCCTTCCCTTTCTTTTCCTACTCTTCCCTTCCTTCTTACCTTCCGCCTTCTCGTCTCAGACTTTTACTGGGACTCCTCTCTGTGCCAAGCAAGACACAGGCTGGAGAGATGGACAGGACCCCGTCCTAGCCCTCAAGCTGCCTTTTGCCTGGGCACGAGTCAGAGAGGCTGCTTTTCAGTGCGGTAAACCCAGATGGGGTGACATGCAAGGTTGGATAAGGAGCTTAGAGGAGGGGCTTCCAACTTTGCCTCCCAGAATCTGGGAGGACTTCCTGGAGGAGAGGTCATGCCTTTGTTGCCAATTCTGTCATCTCTTCTTCCTTCATTGTCCTATGTCCCGAGGTCCATATCACTCCCAGTAGGCATCTCCCTTCCCACTGAGTTTAACAGGATGATTGAGAGCAGGGACTCTAGAGCCAACTGCCTGGGTTGGAATTCTGCCTCTAACTCCTAAGATGGGAAAATTTTGTTATCCCTCTGTGCCTCAGTTTTTCATAAAATGGGGCTAATAACAGTCACCTCCTACGTGGTTCTGGACCTCAAATGAGTTAGCACAGGCATTGTGCTTAGAACAGCATCAGCCGCACGTAACTATCATTCTGCTGGAGATCCTCTGAGATGGCTAAGCTGGGAGGGTCTCTGCCAGCATCTCGTGTGAGCTGCTGATTTGCAGAGGGGAAAATAAATTGCTCTAAGAGGGACAGTGACAACCCCAGCACCCTACCCAGAATCTCTGGTTAGGATTGAGTTCTTTGAAAGCAGGGGCTAGGTTTTATTCTTCATTTCCGATCCTTCTCTCAATACCCCACATTGTGAGTAGGGAACAGTTGCTGCCATCTGTGGACTGAGTCCAGTACCCCATCTGGCCCGTCTCTTCACGTAGCACAGGGGAAACGAGCCTGAGCAGACTGACTTTGGTTCAAGTCCCAGCACAGTCACTTATGAACTGTGTCCTTTTTTTAATGTTTAATTTTTGTGGCTACATAGTACGTACGCATATTTATGGGGTAGAGAGGATATTCTGATACAGGTATGCAATGTATAATAATCACATCGAGGGTAAATGGGGTATCCACCACCTCAAGCATTTGCCCTTTGTATTACAAATAGTTCAATTATACTCTTTTTTTTTTTTTTGAGACAGGGTCTCGCTCTGATGCCTAGGCTGGAGTGCAATGGTGCGATCTCAGCTCACTGCAACCTCCACCTCCCGGGTTCAAGCAACTTTCCTGTCTCGGCCTCCCAAGTAGCTGGGATTACAGGCGCACACCACCACGCCCGGCTAATTTTGTATTTTTAATAGAGATGGGGTTTCACCGTGTTGGCCAGGATGGTCTTGATCTCCTGACCTCGTGATCTGCCCACCTTTTTTTAAAGGTACAATTAAATTATTATTAAAAGCAATGCATCAGGAATGCTACCTAGTATTATTAAGAGATTCGATATAAGCTGTTAATTAGTAAATCTCTGTAGTGCTTCCACAATGGAATTTCTGTTCAGAATATCCCACCCATACCCCAAGCAAGCAGCAGGCTTCCAAGGACCGTAAAGTAAAGAGGCGCTGCGTACAGCCCTAGTTTCCTGGTGCTGGTCATCTGAAGGATGGGGGAGTTGTCACAGGCAGTTGTGGGAGAGGCCATGGGGTGACCCTGGGACCTATCAGCCCTGCAGCCTCTGTTTCTAGAAGAAATTCACAGGCTCAGGGTTGTGGCACCCAGGAAAAAAAATGGATCCGTTTACCTCTAAGGGAGACATATGTATCACTCCAGAGAAAGAAAAGATGGGTTTCCAGGCATAGGTTCTCCTGCCTGACACCCCCTTGCCTGCCCTTCACGTGGCTCTGGCTTTCTCCTGGCTGAGGCAGAGGTGTTGCAGGCACTGGTGACATCCAGCAGGCTTCAAGCAGAGGCTCCCGGCCCCTGCAGGGAAGCAGGGCTGGAGGGAGCTGGAGGGGATAACAGGCCACTCTTTGGTGACCAGATCCCTGGCTGCCATCATGTTTACTTGTGCACGTGTTTATGAGAATGCCAGCTTCAAGACAGCAGAGATTTTTGCCCAGTGAATCCCCAATGCCTAGAACAGCGCCTGGCACACAGCAAGTACTCCATAAATGACTGCTGGGTGAACGCACCTGGGGCTGCAAAGGTGGCTAGAATTGAAGCTGCCAAGAACAGGCGAGTTTTAGTAAGAACCCCCATTTATGGCATTTCTGTGTGCAGGTACTTTCATTTTGTTTTTACATGTAATCATTTAATCCTCAGAGCAAGGGAGACATTGATATCGTCATCTTGCAGGTGAGAGACGGGTGGAGGGTGGAGAGGGGAAGAGGTGGGGCTGGAATCCAAATCTAGGCATTTGGCTCCGAGCTCACCCTGAACCAATCCACTAACCCCCCCATCTCCCAGGGCCACCGAGATGAGATATAGGATGAGAAAATCCCAGAACCACAGACCTTTAGAATCAAAGACCAAGATGTAAAATGTATGAAGTCATACAATCTCAGCAGCACTCAGGGGACTCGGAGGTCTTAACTCCGGGGTCCCTGATTGACTGGACCCTGTGCTTTTGTTTGAACACCTCTGGTCATGGGAATCTCATCACCTCACAAAGCACCCCTGATTGTCAATAAATAAGGATCCTAGAACTGTAAGGGACTTAGTGATTATTGAGTTTCATCCCCTTATTAGTGGATAGAAAATGAAGTCTCAGGAGAGGAAATTGACGTGTTGAAGGTGACACAGCTGACGGAGGCAGAAACCCAGGAGCTCTCAGTCTCAAGCTCTCTTCCTATAGACCTTTATGTTGGACTTTAGATGCTCCTCTCTTGACGCTGGACCTGGGCTCACCCTCTGGGGACTCTCAGAGCAGCTGTGTCCTTCAAGTCTCCACTTCTCCAGGCTAAATGCTCTTGATTTCTTTTTTTGGTCAACCTTTGTTTATGTATGTATGTATGTATGTATGTATTTGTTTATTTTGAGATGGAGTTTCACTCTTGTTGCCCAGGATGGAGTGCAGTGGCATGATCTCGGCTCACTGCAACCTCCACCTCCCAGGTTCAAGCCATTCTCCTACCTCAGCCTCCCAAATAGCTGGGATTACAGGCATGTGCCACCATGCCCAGCTAATTTTTTTTTGAGACGGAGTCTTGCTCTGTTGCCCAGGCTGGAGTGCAATGGCGTGATCTCCACTCACCACCTCTGCCTCCTGGGTTCAAGTGATTCTCCTGCCTCAGCCTCCATAGTAACTGGGATTACAGGTGCGCTCCACCACACCCAGCTAATTTTTTTTGTATTTTTAGTAGAGACAGGGTTTCTCCATGTTGGTCAGGCTGATCTTGAACTCCCAACCTCAGGTGATCTGCCCACCTCTGCCTCCCAAAGTGCTGAGATTACAGGCATAAGCCACCGCGCCCGACCCTTTCTTTATTCTTTAAAAACTCAATACTTTTTGTTCCCTCTTCTCTGAGAAAGCTCTCAGGCTAAGTGGGGAGATCCAGCCCTGTCCTGGGAGAGATTCTGGTCTAATGGGGAGTCCTGCCCTGTCCTAGAGAGAGCTCCATGTACTGGGGAAGCCCAGAGTGTGACAGGAAGTCCACGAGGCACAGGAGGCGGGCCCAGCCCCCTCAGGATGGCTTTGCCTGCGGTCTGGCTGCTTCTCCATTCCCAGACCCCCTCCCTCCATGGACCTTGAGTGACACCTGTTTCTGAGTCCCCTGGGCCAATAAAAGCACTGCTCTGACAGCCAGGAAATTTTACAAGGAGCGGTCAGGCTTCAAGGTGGTGGGAAGCCGCCGTGGCCTCCAGACAAGGGAACAAGAAAGCGCCCAGGAATGTGCCCAGGAGAACAGCTGCAGGAGGATCAGAGCGGGAGGGGGGCCTAGAGCCAGGCAGCTCGGATATCACCTCGGACAAGAGGGGAGGGAATGAGAAGAGCTGGCTGCCGCCGCCTGCTCCCTTCCCCTTGGGGTCTCCCTCAAAGGAAGCGAAGGGCCCCACTCTGGGAGTGGGGACAGGGGGCGGACGTGTGTCCGCTGAGTCCTGGAGTGCTGAAATGCCCCTTCCTTCTAGGATTGTCCCAGTTGCTTTCAAATTCCAGCTTCTGACTCAACTTGTTCCTTCCCCTGGATGGAAAGGATGTGGGTTTTGCCAGCTGCTGGGCCTGGCTCAGCCCCCATCCAGCCCGGGACCCTGGCCAAGCTGCTTCTCTGAACTTCCAGTTTCTGCACCCGTGGGTTGCAGGGGGTGACCATACTGACCCAACAAGGTGGTCTGAGCTTCCACCAGGTCACATGTGAGAAGCAGCCCAAGCAATGCCAGTGGCACCAAGTGGGTGCCAGGCAAGGGCTATTTCCTCTTGGATGGGAGTGCTCGCTATCAACAGTTTGGGGCGGCCCCTCTGCAGGCCACTCTGACTCCCTGAGCACTGCTTAGATTCTGGTAACGGGGATCTTTCTCCTCTCAATGCCTCCCCATCCATGGAGAAGGCAGCCCGGGAATGGAGTCCCACAAGAACCATCCATCACGACCTGTCCTGGTTCCTCCTCCTCCATCCCCAACCCTCCAGCCTCTGCCCTTTCCCGTCAGGCCCCCAGACAGGCTCCTGCACTTGGAGAACAACTGTAGGCCTCCTGGAATTCAAGAGCTTGGCCTGGGGAGGTGAGGCAACACCCCCAGCCCCCTGCGGCAGGCCTTCGCCCCAGCCACCAACCCAGGGCAGGCTAGGCAGTCCTCAACAGGTTCTGGGGGTTGTGTCGACAAGCAATTGTCAGAGGCTCTTGCTCTTCTCCCCTCTTCCTTCCCAAACACTGAGCCTGTGGAGGGGATGTTCAGGGTCTTCAGGGGCTGCCCACCCTGCCCTGATGCATCTAACCTGCCTGCCCAGTCTGCTTGCATGCTTCCCATAATGGGACACTCATCACCCATCTGAGGAAGCTAGGCTTGTTTGGAAAATTTCCTCCCGATCACTTCCTCTGCTCATCAGAGATTTGGAGATTTTTTTATACTCCCCAAACCCTCTCTTCTGGCTGAACTAATGCCCTCACTCCCTCCTTTCTTTCTTCCTTTGTGAGATGGAGTCTCGCTCTGTTGCCCAGGCTGGAGTGCAGTGGCGTGATCTCGGCTCACTGCAACCTGTCCCTCCCCAGTCCAAATGATTCTCCTGCCTCAGTCTCCCAAGTAGCTGGGATTGCAAGCGCCCGTCACCACACCAGGCTAACTTTTGTATTTTTAGTAGAGATGAGGTCTCACCATGTTGGCCAGGCTGATCTTAACTCCTGACCTCAAGTTAGCCGCCTGCCTCAGCCTCCCCAAGTGCTGGGATTACAGGTGTGAGCCTCCTAACTCTGCATTAACTGCTGGTGGCATTACTTGTCTACACAACCCCCTGAACCTGGTGCAGACCCCCAGAGGGGGTCCCGTTAAAGCCACTGACCTTGGCCATCCCGAACTTCTGAGTCTCTGGAGTATACCTGCAGCACCAACACCGGGGTGCCTCCTCACCTGCACACGCGCCTCGGTCAGCTTGGTCCTCTGCGCCAGCTCCTCACGGGTGTAGATGTCTGGGTAGTGAGTCCTCTCAAAGGCCTTCTCCAGCTCCTCCAGCTGCTCGGCCGTGAATGTGGTCCGACTGCGGCGCTGCTTGCGCTTCAGCGGGAGGTCAGGTTCCGACTCCACGTCCGAGCCTTCGTCCAGCCGGTTCCCTACAGCAGGAGGAGAGGGAGGGAGAGGGCAGGGGCTTAGAGAGATGGCAGGGTGCTGGGGTCTGGGAGGAGAGCACAAAGGCACATGTATGCCCACCTAGGACCCGTCACTGCACTGAGGATCAGACCCCTTCCAAGCACAAGGAAGAGGGATGTTCCCCCAGCATTATCTATTAGTGTGAAGGTCGCGAAGCAACCTTCATGCCCAACCCTAAGGTACTGCTCAAATGCTTTCTTGCAAAACCTTTCTCTTAAAAAAAAAGTCCCCTCTGGTTGGGCATTTTGATTATTTCCGCTGCCATGGAAGGAGGTCCATGACATAGACTCAAGGGGTGGTGTCACGGTGAGATACATTTGACAAAATCCGTAGAGCTATATTCTCAGTTAAAAGGGCGGAATTTTACTGTATATTAACTATACCTCAATAATCCTGACTTTAAGAAAAAGCCAGCCAGGTATGGTGGCTCATGACTGCAATCCAGCGTTTTGGGAGTCTGAGGCAGGAGGATTGCTTGAGCCCAGGAGTTCAAGACTAGCCTGGACAGCACAGCAAGACCCCACCTCCAGAAAAAAGTAAGAAAATTAGCTGGGTGTGGAAGTGCGTGCCTGTAGTCCTAGATACTCAAGAGGCTGAGGTGAGAGAATCGCTTGAGCCTGGGAGTTCCAGGTTATAGTGAGCCCATCACACCACCACACTTCAGCCTGGACGACAGAGCAAGACCCTGCCTCAAAAAAAGAAAAAGGCAAGGCAGAAACCAGTGTGCAAAGATAGATCCCGCTTTTGGACAAAGCACACAGGACACATTAGGAAGCACTGTACCCAAAATATAACCCATGCTGACCTCCAGGGCGACGGGACTTTTGTTTTCTTCTCTATGCTTGTACATTTTGGCATTTAAAGAATAGTGATCATTTAAACAGCAACGTATTGCACCTTAGGAAGTAAGGAAAGAAGGAAGGCGGGAAGAAATCAAGCGAAGGGGAAAGCAAGTGGATGCGTCCAGAGCTGCCCATCAGGAAGCTTAGATTCCAGGCTTGGCTCTGCTCCTAAATGCGGGTGACCCTGGGAAGGCCACCTCCCCTCCTCGGGCCTCACTTTCCCCATTTGTGACATGAAGGGTTTGGATTAGGTGACTTCCAGTGACAAGGTCTTTCTGGGATGTCCCAGGGTCTCTGAGTGATCCCCCCAGGCTAGAGGAGGAGAAGACCTCACCTGAATGACCTTGGCCAAGACCACGGACCCCACTCCATCATCCCTACTAATTTCCACCACGGAGGCTGGGGGTGGGTGAAGGCCTTTTGCTTCCTGGGCCTGAAGAGCACAGAAGGTTGGAGCCAGCTTGCTTCCCAGGCCTGGTTGGGGTTATCAGGTCGGAAATCTGTTTTAGCCCTGGACCTAGGCCAGGGAGGCCAGAGGAAGTGCTGCTCAGCTTCCTTGGCTGTGGGGGCTGAGATACCCAGGGACTGGCTCCCTGTCCCCATCAGTCCGATGCCTCCTGCCCACCTCGACCCAGCAGAGGGGATGCTAGCAGGGCATCTCCCAGCGAGGGCTCCGAAGCTGCCCCTCAGCAGCCCCTGGGGAGTTGTGGGGAGCAGGGAGAAGAGGAAGGAGAGAGGGAGATGGGAAAGACAGCAGACACTCAGAGGTTACCTTCCTTCCCCCCCACTCCTGCTTTCTCCTTTTTCTCATTTGCCTTCACTTCTTTCTCCTCCTTCCTCTCCTCCATCTCTGGTATTCCTGGAAGTGCTTTTATGTTTTTGCCATTCACTCATTCACTCCCTCCCCCAAAGCGTGTATTGAGTACCTGGTATGCACCTGAAGGGTTTATGTATGCAGTGGGCAAGGACCTGAGCCCTGGGCTTGAGGCACTCAGCCTGGGTCAAGCTAGAAGAGCCTGGGAGGCCTCGTGCTGGCACCAAAGATGGGAGAAACTGAGTCCCAGAAAGGTAACGTGAGGTGCACTCAGACGCTGCTCCCCTCCCCGACCCCTTCCACCACCACAAAGATCCCCCTCCTCCCCATCGCTTCAAGTGTTAATTACATAAATGGGCCTAGGCCCCTCCCCCAAGGGGCAAACCCCTCCTCTCCTCAACAAAAACAAAAACAGAAACTAGTACAGCCTTAGACGTTAAGTGGAGGTGAAGGGAAAGGCACTGCAGGCAGACGGAAGGGCACGTGCAAAGGCCCGGTGTGTCAAAAGGCATGCTGGGTAATTTAATCATGGGGCCACATTCAGAGCCAGGAACCAGGTGGGTGTGGCCCCGGGGTGTGGGAGGTCATGCTCCTGGAGTATCATCCATCTTGGCAATGCCTCTCTGCCCTGGGCCCACTTCCTTCCATCCTGCTATCTTCTCCATTGGAAAGTTATCCTTGCTTTTTTTTGGCCAGTGCCAAGGGGTTTCTGACTGTGATGCCGTGCCACACAGCAAAGGAACAGATTGCAAGGGAGTCCTGCCTTCACCGCGGCCTGCCTCATCCCCAAGGGCAGAGAACTGGGGTCAGATCTAACTCCCTCCTCTGCCCTTGCCCTTCCTGCCAGGGCTGCCAGCTACCCAGCCCCCCAGTCACTGTGGGGAGACCATGGTGGGCACAGCTAGCGTCCTGGGGCCCCTTACCCACCACGACTAGGGTTCAGAGCTAAATACAACTAATGCCAAGGATTCAATTCCTGAAATGCACTGCATAACCTCCGTGTTCTGATGGTGACAAAGACAGCCAGCCTTTGGGGCTTCAGAAGAAGGGAGCAGGCATTTGTCAGGCAGGCAGGGAGGTCAGCCTGTGGATGGGGAATGGGGCCCAGATTCAGTTCTCTAGTGAGGATACTCGAGCTCAAACAGAAGGTGAGTGGATGGGGAACAGAGTTGTGGGGAGTGCAGTCTCTGGGCAGAGATTGTCCTCAGAACTGTGAGGTCAGAGATGAGGGCAGATACAGGCCGTACCGTCGGAGAACCCCAGGCTGATGGAGGAGGAACAGCCTTGTCCTGGGAGAAATCCTAGTCTCTTAAATTTATTTTGCATTTTTATTTTTTTGAGACGAAGTTTTGCTCTGTTACCCAAGTTAGAGTGCAGTAGCGCCATCTCTGCTCACTGCAACCTCCGCCTCCTGGGTTTCAAATGATTCTCGTGCCTCATCCTCCCGATTAGGTGGGACTACAGATGTGTGCCACCACGCCCAGCTAATTTTTGCATTTCTAGTAGAGACGGGGTTTCACCATGTTGGCCAGGCTGGTCTCAAACTCTGGTCTTGAACTTCTGACCTCAGGTGATCCTCCTGCCTCGGCCTCCCAAAGTGCTGGGATTACAGGTGTGAGCCACCGTGCCGGGCCTGGAAATACTGATCTGATTGAGTCTCCATTCAGCTCTAGGGCAGAGCTGTCCAATAGAAGTTTCTGTGATGATGGAAACATTCTAGGTTCGCAGTGTTTAATATGACACTACTAGCCACAGGTGGTTTTGAGCACCTGAAACCTTCCTACTGCAACTGAAGAACTTCATCTCTCACTGTATTTAATTTTAATTCAAAATCACACAGTCACGTGTGGCTGGTGCCTACCACCGAGGCCACCACACACCAAGACAGTCACGAACACAGTTGTTCTCTTTTTAACAAAGAGAGGGCAGGCCCCAAGCTCATAGCTTCCTGTGTGCAAATCTCTAGGTAGAACTTAATAACGTTCCTTGTTTTTATGCTTTTTATGTTTTTTATGGTTCCCATCTCTTTATAGGAAATGATACTCATTTTCCATTCATAAGAGCATTAATATCCTTGAATTAGATTTTTTTAAAGGTGCTTTTAGGCTGGGCGCAGTGGCTCACGCCTGTAATCCCAACACTATGGGAGTCCGAGGCAGGCAGATCATGAGGTCAGGAGTTCAAGACCAGCTTGGCCGATATGGTGACACCCCATCTCTACTAAAAATACAAAAATTAGCTGGGCGTGGTGGCACACACCTGTAAGTCCCAGCTACTCGGGAGGCTGAGGCAAAAGAATCGCTTGAACCCACGAGGCTGAGGTTGCAGTGAGCTGAGACCATGCCTGGGCAACAGAATGAACTCCAGCCTGGGCAACAGAATGAGACTCCATCTCAAAAAAAGAAAAAAAAAAGGTGCTTTTGGATGAAGTAAAATATTAAGGAAATAATAGGACAAGATATAAGGTTGTGACCAAAATCATGAATGCAGTTGGAAAATGACCAACACTTATTTGCTTTATGCCACCGAGCGAGAAAATTAAAGGTGCTTCTGCCAAGTCCCCAGCCTCAGCGCCTTCTCATGCCTCCTCCGATCCCTCTGTCCTGCAAGTCGCCTGCAGCTTTCTAGACTCACCATGGAGTTCTGGGTCTAATTCTTTCCTGTCTCCCTGTCCCTCTCACCCCTTATTCTGCAGGGATTTGGGGAACTCCAGAGAGATGCCTGGACCGAAGCCCAGACTGTGGAAGGCCAAGCAGGGCCCACAGGCCTCTCTTGTCTGGAAGGAGCTAGCCTGATCCTCGTGGATGTTGGAGGTTGCCATAACAACCCTCTGGATACTGAGTGGGGAGGGCAGAGCTCTGTCTCACTGCCTACTGAGATCCAGAGAGATCTTAAGAGAACAGAATTGCAGTTTGTTTGTGACTTCAGCCCCTGAAAAAGAGCTTCCACCATCTGCCTTGGCCAAGGTCAGGGGAAGAGACCCCCATTCTAGAAACCTCTGTGCCAGCCTTCATAGCTCTGTGAAGCTGGGACCACTGACTCCTTTATAAATAGGTATACTGAGGCTCAGAGGGGTTCAGTCACTTGGATGGAAGACACACAGCCAGTAAGCCCTGGAGAGTGATGAGCAAGAAGGGATAGATTGGGAGGGAGTTCGAGGGCCCACTGGGGCAGCTCCAGTCTAATCAGGAGCCCTGGTCTCGACGGCCTGAGCCCTGGCTTCTGGGCTCTGTCTTTCCTGAGCTGTGTGGTCTTGGATAAATCGTTCCCCTTCTCAGGATCTTGGTTTCCTCAGCTATAAAAAAGAGGGTAACAATACATCCTCGTATGCCTCCCTGGATGGCTTTGAGAATGGAATGAAATTAAGATGATGGGCTGGGTGTGATGCCTCATGCCTGTAATCTCAGCACTTTGGGAGGCAGAGGTGGGCAGATCACCCGAGGTTGGGAGTTCAAGAGCACCCTGAGCCACATGGTGAAACCTCATCTCTACTAAAAATACAAAAATTAGCCGGGCATGGTGGTGCATGCCTATAATCCCAGCTACTTGAGAGTCTGAGGCAGGAGAATCGCTTCAACCCAGGAGGCGAAGGTTGCAGGAGAATCACTTCAACCCAGGAGGTGGAGTGAGCTGAGATCACCCCACTGCACTTCAGCCTGGGCGACAGAGCGAGACTCTGCCTTAAAAAATAAAAAATAGGCTGGGCGCGGTGGCTCACGCCTGTAATCCCAGCACTTTGGGAGGCCGAGGCGGGTGGATCACGAGGTCAAGAGATTGAGACCATCCTGGTCAACAAGGTGAAACCCCGTCTCTACTAAAAACACAAAAATTAGCTGGGCATGGTGGCGTGTGCCTGTAGTCCCAGCCACTTGGGAGGCTGAGGCAGGAGAATTGCTTGAACCCAGGAGGTGGAGGTTGCGGTGAGCCGAGATTGTGCCATTGCACTCCAGCCTGGGTAACAAGAGTGGAACTCCATCTCAAAAAATAAATAAATAATAAATAAATAAATAAAATAAAGATCATAGGAGTAATCTGAAACTTCAAGGACCCATGAAGGCTATTACTATCGTTGGTGCTGAGGATACTGACAGTGGTGATGACAGAAAAGGAAGAGGGTGGGGGGTACAGGGCCCGAGCAGCGTGAGAGGGGACACAAAGAGCCCCAATGCCACCACATCGGCCTCGCTTCAGCTTCCTGCACACCCACTTTCTTGGGGTACGCTTTCCCCTCCCTACCCCTGGAAACGCTTTTCCCTCAGAGTTGAATTAATCAGCAGGATTAGGTGGAATTGGCCGGAGATACCCTGCTGGCGAGGGCTGAGTCTTCTGTGCACCAAAAGCTGGTCACCTCGGTGAAGCCTGGGCAGCCGGTTCGGAGAGGGGATCGTGGGGAGAGTGAATGTGGGAATGCATTCATCAAACGGCAGCCAGATTCAGGGTGCACAGTGGGGAGCAGCCTCGTGGCCAGCCTCGGCTCCTGACCCCACACTCTCGAACAGCTAAGGAATGGGATGGTCCCAGGGGCTGCTGGTCTGGAGATTGCCCCAAAAGAGAAGGATACAGGGAGAGATGCTCTCTCTGGGTTCCTGGATCCTGGCTTTAGTTAGGGATGTGGGAAGGCCCATACTGAGCAAAGGAGAATTGCAACTCCTACCTGAGAGACCTCCTAATCTCATGGGGGAGAAACAGCCTTTGTTTTAGAAAGCTCCCAGTCTGATGGAGGAGGTATCACCCCTGTCTTGGAGATTTTCCAGTCCAGTGGAGGAAACACGGCCAGATGGACCAGGGCACAGGATAGACAAAACATCAAGGCAGCTCGTGATGCATTAAAGCAGTAGAGCCTCAGGACAGAATGAGGGTCGGAAGGTGCTGGGAGCAGTTTGCATTGTTAAAGCTTTGGGGTGGGGGAGGGGAGCAGGAGCAAGTTCAGCTCCAGGCTGAGGTGATGATGGTGATGGTGCTGGATGGAAGGTTGCCATGGGCAGCTCTCATTACCTCTCCCTCAGCCTCTGCCTCCTCCTTCAAAGCCTCCTTTACAGCTACTGACCTCTGGAAGTCATCACTGACTGCCAGGGTGTGCTAGGAAACCTCAGCCACGCCAGCAAGGCCTCAACCACCATCGGCCCTGCCCACGTGTCCCCACTCACTGTGCCATCCCATGCAATTCCCTGTCCAGCCAATCACGGCTTCTGTGAGGGAGTGAGCCAGGTGGGTCTTGCTTGATGCCTTTGAACATGAACTTCCTCTGCTCAGAACGCCTTCCTTCTTCCTGGGAGTGCGCACCCAGCACCATCCAGCTCTTGGGCCACCTCCCCCAGCAAGGCTTCCCGGGCCCACCCAAGGTGGTATCAGTTCCCCTCCTTGGGGTTCTCAAAGTTCATCAGGAGACACTGAACTTGACTGTTGATGGGTCTGTCAGTCTCATTGGGCTGGGAGATCCTTGAGTGCGGCAGGGACTGTGCCTGGGACCCAGCATGTGCTCAATAAAGGGCCTCTTGGATGAACAGAGCTTGGCAGAGCGATCACAAAGTTCCTCTTGAACTCCGACACGCTGCAGCTGTGTCACCCCCCTGCACTTGTGCACAGCACTCTACAGTTTACACGCCCTTTTGTCGTCCCAACACAGTCTGTCCCATAAGGGGAGGGGAAGGCAGGCAGTCTTATCCCCATTTTACAGATGTTCAATGGAGTCCCAGGGTAGTGAGGCTGCAAAGTAAGCCCAGGACTCAGGGATCCCAGCCCAGAGAAGAACAATTTGCCTACAGCTAGTTCCCGGGTATGGAAAATTCCATCTCTGATCCTGAAAACCAATGTGGCTTCTCTTCCCTCCCCAACCTTTCCCTCCTCCCTTTTTCTGCCAGAGGAAAAGCCTTGAAATAAGGTGGTCACAATCTGTGGACCTACCTAGCTCACAGAGGACCAGGACGGAGCCGACCCATCTCTAAATCATGCACCCCGGATCAGTGGAGGCCAGCAGTGGCCCTGAGGCTTGGGGTCCTTCTCTCAGCCTCCCTCACACCCCCCAGAAACCCTCCCACCCCTGCTCCCGCGCTCCCCTCTCCCACAGCCTCCCAACCCAGCTTTTATTACAGTTTAACATAGGCCCCGGCGTGGAGCTGCGGCAGAGAAACGAATCACATAATAGTTGATATGCGTTTTAATCAAGTAATTCGGGCAGAGCTGAGAACTGGCGAGTGTGGGCCAGGCGTCCCTGAATACCAAACAGGCCTGGGTGCAGCTCTCAGAAAATGGAAAAGCCATTTACAGCTCAGCTGGGGGCCCGGCAAGCCGGGGTCAGGGCAGGAGCCCTCCCTGCCCCTCCGAGGGAACCGTTCAGCTGTAACCAGTGCACGGGGCGGTGCGTGGGGCTCCAGCATGTCTGCGGGAGTCAGACGGCACACAAGGACAAGGCGATGGGGAATCGAACCAAGAGGCAGGGGCTTGGACTCCAAGTTCAATCTCCCTGGGGGCCCAGGAGAGGATAAAGCATCCCACTCCAGTCCACTGCTGCCCACATTCCTCTTGGGTCTTGTCTCAGTGATGGGCACTACACCCAGCCAGCACTGTCCTTCATATCCGCCTCCTCTCCCGTCATATCCCCGTCCTCTCCCTTCATACCCCGCTCCTCTCCCTTCACGCCTCCCCTGCAGTCAGCCCAGCACCCAGGCCAGGAGATTCCAAATCCCTATTAGCTTGGAACCTGTCATGGCATCTGACCTCCCCACCTCTTCCTGGACTCCAGCCGCCACCTTCTCCCACAACAATGGCAGGCCTTCGCACAGGCTGTGTCCTCTGCCCACACCCCCCACCCTCCTCAAGGCCTGGTGTGAACTCCTGCAGTTTGCAGCTGGTCAGGCCGAGGAGAGTGGACACTGAGGAGCACAGACTCTGGGCTCAGCCTGCCTGGATGCTGTGGCCCCCACATGTGCAAAATACAAATAATAACAGAGACGCCCCTGACCCTCCCTCAGCACGTATCGCAGTCAGACCTGCTATGTATTCTGTCCTGTCATCTGTCGGCAGCACCATCCAACACCCACTGCACGTTTTACAAGGACGGGCATTCTTTTTTTTTTGAGACAATCTCCCTGTATTGCCCATGCGAGTGCAGTGGCTCAATCTCAGCTCACCGCAACCTCTGCCTTCCCGGATCAAGTGATTCTCCTGCCTTAACCTCCCTAGTAGCTGGGATTACACACACCTGTCACCACACCCGACCAATGTTTGTATTTTTAGTAGAGACGGGGTTTTGCCATGTTGGCCAGGCTGGTCTCAAACTCCTGACCTCAGGTGATCCGCCCACCTCAGCCTCCGAAGTGCTGGGATTACAGGCGTGAGCCACCGCACCCTGCCACTGGGCACTGCTGACTGCTTTCTTCTTCATTGCCGAATCTCCAATGCTTGGTACAATTGGGCACTCAAATTTTGTTGCATGAATGAGTGGAAGATGAATGAGTTGGTATCCTACGGCGCATAAAGTAGTGCTGGCAGCAACGGAATGTTCAGAGAAAATGAAATTTACAAAGACAACGGTGCTGGGGACAGGCAAGTCTTCCTCGGTGCTCTCCTCCCTCTGGGCCTAAGGTAGCCATAGCTGCATCTTCACTGCTGGGACAGAGCAAAACTGCATCGCTTGATTCATTTCAAATGTCTGGGCACCCACTCAGTCCCAGCGTCTGGGAGTTCGAAGGTGAAATCAACTCAGCCCTACTCTGAGGGTGGAGGGGAGATGGGTAGAGGGGAGGCCAGTCCTGGATGGAGCCACTGAGCTGACTGCCTGACCAGTTGGCCCTGCTCTGGTTTCTGGCTGTATCTGACCACTCGCCTGACCCCCACCCGCTTCCCCACACACACGTACTCCCCTGTCCTGGTGAGCAGGGACCCCAGCCAGGTGTCCTGCCCCAACCAGGCAGCTGGGCAGCCTTGAGGGGCCAGGTGGAGAAGGTGGATTAAGTGGGGGTACAGGAGCAGGGAGGTGGCTCTGCATATACTCCCTGAGATCCGTCCTTGACAGACGGGATCTCCATCAGCTACCCAGGTCCTGCCTGCCCTGCCCCCACAGCCCCACAGCGCCTCCTCTCTCCCCTTCCCAGGCAGGCCCAGGAGGGGCCAGGAATGTCTTAAGGCCACAGCACATCTGGGGAGTCCATTACCTCCAATCCTTGGACCAAGGCTACACCATGGAGTTGCTGGCCCAAGAGGAGGGGACAGGAGCTCAGAGTCTCAGGGACTTACCTGGGGCCACTGTCCAGAAGGTGGCAGGGCCAGGATTCTAAATGTGGGGTTTTCTAGGGCTGGAGTCCCGCCCACTTCAGGTGGCTCCCCACCCACCCAGTTCTCCACTGGGAAGAAGACAGGGTGAACTGGAATCCATCCAGTGGAGAACTCTTCCTGCTTCTTCTCAAAGGGGATTCTAGAAAGGGGGCAACATGGCTCCTCCCCCACCTTGGGGCCCAACAGCTGGCAAAGCGAGAGACCCCTCCATGCTGATGTCTGAAGGGTCCCATGGGCCCCTAACCAGAGCCCAGACCTCAGGCTCTGTGGCCGGGTCCTCCGGCTGCCCCAGAGGCCTCCTGGGGGCCGGGAAGCACTGGCAACGTGAGGACCCAAACAGGCTCTGTCTGACTCCAAATCCTATGCTGTCTCCCAGGGACTAAGAGGCCCACGGGTTCAGTTTCACTCTTCCAACTCAAGGAGAGGAGGGAGAGAGGAGAGTGTCTTTGGGAAAGCCAGAGTTAGACTCTGACCTTGTCCACAAAACCTTTTCTTCTCCAGGGAGCTCTCATGGAACCCCATCAGGCTGCGTTTTAAAATTCTAAGCCTGGCCTGGCGCAGTGGCTCATGTTTGTAATCCTGGCACTTTAGGAGGCCAAGGTGGGTGGATCACCTGAGGTGGGTCAGGAGTTTGAGATCAGCCTGACCAACATGGTGAACCCCTCATCTCTACTAAAAACACAAAGTTAGCTGGACGTGGTGGTGCATGCCTGTAATCCCAGCTATTTGGGAGGCTGAGGCAGGAGAATCGCTTGAACCCAGGAGGTGGAGGTTGCAGTGAGCCGAGATTGCACCATTGCACTCCAGTCTGGGCAACAAGAGCAAAACTCCGTAAGAAAAATGAAAAATAAAATAAAATAAAATAAAATTCTAAGCCCTAAGTAGATGATTTGCACCACAAAATGTGATGTAAGCGGAAGCTGCAGTGGGGCATTCTCTGTGCTAACAACATGGTACTGTCCTCAGACACTAGAGGGCACTGTGTATACATTCCTGCCGGGAAGGAGCCTTTCTAGGAAGAAGGAAGTAGTACTGCTTGAAATGGTACTGTGTAGTTGCATGGGCAGAATTCAGAGCCCTGTATTCTCATGACGGACCCAGAGCTCTTTCTTCTGCACCAAGCTGTGAACCAAGCACAAGGGCACATATGGGAGAGAAGAGAAGGGGTGTAGAGGGCTGGAACCATCTGAGCCAAGGGCACTTAGGGAAGGCTTCCTGGGTGGAGGGAGTTCAAAACCAAGGTCCTCTCCCTTGAAGCAAGAGGTTGAAGCTGAAGATATCACGAGGACCTTTCCAACTCAGTCTCTTTAACATGCTGGTGTCCTATGCAGCTAATGTGGAGTTTTGGAAGGGGTGGCAGCTGTGGATTAGTGAGGAGAGCAAGGTGGGACATTTTAAGAGGGCACCTTGGGGGTAGGGGCAGGCCTGCTCTATGAGACGCTCAGCTCAAACTCTTTTTTTTTTTTTTTTTTTGTGATGGAGTTTTGTTCTTGTTGCCCAGCCTGGAGTGCAATGGCTCGATCTCGGATCACTGCAACCTCTACCTCCTGGGTTCAAGTGATTCTCCTGCCTCAGCTTCCTGAATAGTGAGGATTACAGGTATGCATCACCATGCCCGGCTAATTTTGTATTTTTAGTAGAGATGGGGTTTCTCCATGATGGTTAGGCTGGTCTCAAACTCCCAACCTCAGGTGATCCACCCACGTCAGCCTCCCAAAGTGCTGGGATTACAGGCATGAGCCACCATATCTGGCTCAAAAATCCTTTACACTCTTCCTGTGACTTTAAGGCCATCTTGAAATTCCTTGCTAGTTCTCATTCACTTCTCTCATGGGTTATTTCAATCATTTACTCACCCAAGTTATTTAAGCAGCAGGGAGAGCAGCTTTGTGTGGGGCAGGACAGAGGTCACTATGCTGCTCCTAAAGGGCTTACAGAGCGTGGTGGAGGCAGCCAAGGGCTCGCACTGGGGGAGAGGTGGGAAGCGCAGAGGCAACGGAGTTAGACAGACCTGAGTTCAGATTCGAAAACTGCCTCCCATCAGCCGTAACTCCTGAGTATGTTTAAGTCCTGAGCCCCATTCTTGTTCTTTCTAAAGGGCGAGAGTGATGGTAGATGAAAAGGAGGAAGGGAGGTGAGGAAAACTGGATGAAGGCTGAGCTCCCAGCCCTGTGGGTGATGGGCGCTCCTGGGCTGGCCAGCCTGCCAGCCACCACTCCCAGACCCAGTCTCTCCTCTCCTTCAGAATGGAAGCCTGGCAGGTGGGGAGGTGGCAATCTGGGCTCCTCCGTGACCTACTGTGTGAGCCTGAGCATGTCACTTGTCACTTGTCCTCTTGGAATCTCCATCCGCGTATCCATCTCCTGGGAATAAGAGCCATCACCCTGCCTACTCCCCAGGGTACTGGTGGGGCTCCAGGGGTGGGAACCTTGAGACATACACAGAGAGAGGTACCTTGATTCAACCGTCCCAGCGCCCCACTAACCTAGGAAAGTGACTTCATTTCTCTGCGCCTCAATTTCTTCATCTGTAAAATGAGGAAAAGAATAGTACCAACCACATAGAGTTGTCATGCAGGAGATGAAAGGAATTACAGCAAGGCAAGAACAGTTCCAGGTACGCAGTAAGCAGCCGATCAGTGTTAGCTGTTACTATTGCTGCTGTTGTTACTATTGGCCCCTCCATGCAGTGTGGACTTATTTTCCTTCTGTATCCCTCAGAGGCAAGCACAAAACACAAAGGCAAGGAATGAGTGCACGAATGAATTAATGAACAAATGAGTGAATGAATGAATACGCCTTTGTCATCCCTTCCTTCTTCTTCCACAGTGGAGGCTTTGCACAAACCAAGCCACGCCCACAGACCCCACATCCATCCCATCCCATCCTTTTCCTGGAAATCCGTCCTGGATGCAAACCGTACCTACAGAGAAGAGAGGGACAGGTGGTATCAGGTAAGTGATTCAGCTGCAGCACAAACGCTGGAGGCACGAAGGGGCCAGAGGAAGACAGATGCCCAGGAAGCTGGAGCAGAGGAGGCTTCGAAATCAGCACAAGGGAAACAGTAGCAGCTGGGGCCCCAGTGGCCAGACGAAGCTGCTCGGCATGGTGAGGAAAAGGCAGCCTGACCACCCATCCGCGCCCTGCAAAGTGGCTGTGAAAGGACCATATGGCAGAGAAGCCAAGCCTGCTGGAACCCTCTTTCTCTCCCTCCCCGCGTCCTCACCCCTCCTCCGTGCTGGCGCCCTGGGAGGCAGAGGGGCTGTGTCCGGTTGGAAAGTTGTTTGGAGGTGAAGATGGAAAATGGCTTTGGGCATCCTTCCACTGTCCACGTAACTCCCTGCTTCTGGGCTCAGCCATGAAGAAGGGCTTCAACCTGGGGCTCACTCTACCCTGAAGATGGGGCTCTGTGAACCCACGCAGCGTTCCCCCGTGGGGTTGGGTGTGAGGCCGCAGAAGAAACATTCAAACCCCTGCTAGCTTCGGCCATACTAAGCACCTTTCCTGTAGCAAGGCACATCATCTCACTAAAACTCTCATCAGCATTTCTATTAGCCCCACTTTACTAAGGGTGAGGAAACTGAGGCTCAGATGGGTTAAGTAACTCAATGGCAGAGTGACCGTGAAGGCCGGGCTGCTGGTCCTAGTGCCCTCTTAACCATCGAGGTGGCACTTCTGAGTCTGCCATGCCAGGTCCCCCCGGACCAGCTCAAACATGCCCACCCTGCAGCACCACTTCCAGGCTCCACACCAGCTTGCACCCTGGGATGATGCCCCCAAATTAGTTCCTGTTGTCTAACCCCACCATCCTCCCAATCTGGACATGAAGGCCACCTAGTCCACGAAGCCCTCCAGGACTGCCACATCCAGAGAACTCTGCTTGAATCCCTGGGGCATTTGCTGCCCAGGCCGTCCTTTCAGCCCTCGGTATCAACTCCTGCTGGAATTGATGGTTTTAGTGGGTATGTGTGGAAAGTCCATCTCCCCATCAAACTGAGGACACCCCAGGGTAGAGATAACGCCTTTACAATAAAACTGGGAATTCCTCGAGGATGGAAACTCTGTTTTCTTATACTGGGCATTACCTGAGGGCAGGGCGATGAGGAACAGCTCTGCAGTTCCTATCATTCTAGAATGTTTTTAATAACAGTCTATATAGGAACTGCAGCCATCAGTTAAATAAAGATGCCATGGACCCGCGTCATCACACACACACAGCAAGGAGAACTGATGAAGCTTCCCCAGAGTCACAACTTCTCCCCCAGGATTCTGTGCCAGTTTCTTTTCTCTCTGGAGTTATTTCTATCCTTCCAGCTTCCCGTCTATCCCCACACTTCTATCTTCCTTCAAATAGGCCTCCCAGGAAAACTCTGAAACCTAACATTCTGTGTACCTAACAAGGTGTACAGAGAACCACGTGCCCCACAGGTGTTCACCAAGCACCCAGCGGTGCCTCACAAACCCACACTAACAAAGGCTACCGCAGTTAACGTTCATCGCGACAGGAACTGGGGTCTCAGGATCCTGCCACCGTGAAAGAGACCCACTCTCTGAAAGATGGGCAGGCTGTGGGCCAGTGCTGGAGTGCTGCTGAGAACGTCAAGTAGGATTGCTGGAAACGTAAGCCCGACACGCCCACCACGGGGCAGATGCTGTAATGGAGGCCAGGCCGCCTGCCTTAGAAACAAAAACTCCACCTGAGAAGCCCACTCAAGGAAACAGACTTCACCCTCTGGAGACACCAACACCGAAGCCATCAACTTGGTTATTTCCCCTGTTGCTGCCTCCAGAAACGCCAGGTTTAAACTGGGCTGTCGTGGCTGAAACGTCCCCGGAATCATCTACAGTCAACCAGCACATCCCCTCTAGATGAGAGGAGCGTCCCGAGAGCCTGCGGACTGGTTGTAAAGATGAGGGGACTTGGGGTTGAAACCCTGAAGTTGGTCCCTGACTTTACCTCCAACTTGCTGTGTGACCTTTGCCGAGTCTAAACCCCAATGTGAGCTGCATTTTCCCCACCCCTAAAACCAAGGGGCCCTCCTGGATCTCCAAGAACAACCTGGCTTGGAGAACATCCATCTGACGGATAAACCGCACCTCCAGGGTCCAGGACGGTACCAGGCATACAGTGGGGCTGGCTTTCTACACGGCCTGTTGCAGGAGAAAGGCTTACGGACTGGTTGGGGCGGGGAGTTTCAGAAAGGACTGGGATCCTAAGAGTGTGAGCTACAGGACACCCTGAGATCATCTGCTTCCTGTGGGGAAGGGGAAGGACCGATTTCATCACCCTCCCATTCTGCCTGGGGCCTGCCCTGCCTCCCAGGATCCCCCAAGCCCCCTCTTTCCCTCTTAGGAGCGGGGGACGGTGGCGGAGGGGGGGGAAAGCCTTATCCTTCCCCTCCCTTCCCCTCTCCTCCCCCACTTCCCCTCCCCTCCCCCGGCGAGTCCTGGGCCCCTTGCGTCTCCGGCTGGTCGCTGGGCAGCGAGAGGCCTTTCATGGTGCATTCTCCCGCTGCCCTCCTCCCCACCCTCTCTCCCAGCAACCCCATCCTGTCGTGCCCCCATCAATCTACTGCAGCCCAGCCCTTTCCAGCTGGCCTGGCTGGGCCGTTCCCAGGCAGAGCAGGTCCACAGTGGAAGGTGGTGGAAAAATGTGGACAAATTTCTGATTTGCAACACTCTGGGAAAGAGTTTATTGCCATTGTTTGAGGACGAATGTATAAATAAAGCAAGGCGAAGACGGCAGGGGGAGGCCGGTGAAAGGCAGAAAACGAGAAATTTTATGGCCATAAGGAGCGTACTCTAATGGTGATTTTTGAGGCACTGGACCATGGTAGTTACTTAGCCAAATGATTGCTGTGAAGCTGGGCGAGGTGGCTTATTTCTTAATTACTGTTATGCATTATGTCAGGCGGACTCCCCAACCCTGGAAAACTTGGTCCTGAGCGGACCCCGGCTTGGAGCCAGCTCCTGGTGCTGGGACACTGGCGGGCAGATGGGAGGCTAAGTGGGGACCGTTACCTGCCCTGATCAGGGCAGTGTCCCGTTGGCTGCTCCATCTCCCCGCTGCCCGGGCTCCTGCCCCCCGAGACACCGCCCAGAGAAGAGTCAAAGAAAGACTGGAACTTGGAGCCACGCCTCCAAGATATTAATTCACTCAAGACATCGGGGTTGAACACAGGTTTGAGCCCTGTTCTGAGCTAGTTATGAGAGCTGTGGCAGAAAATAAGACTTCAAAAGCTGTTTACGAAAAGCAGCCGGGGGCTCATTCCAGCTTCCTGGCTGGGAGTCTCTGCAAAGCTGTTCAGAGAGCAGGACAGCAGGTGGGAGGGACAGCCTGAGAAGGGGGCCTGGGCTGTATGTGATGTATTCATTACCCCACCTCCAGAGCCCAGGACAGCACCAGCAGACAGTTGGCTGGGGAGAGGAGAGATGCCCTGAAATGACACAGCAGTGTCACCCTGGCCAGGTACGTGATCTCTCTGAGCCACTGTCCTTCACCTATAAAAACTGGGTGGGGCTGAATAGTCCCTTTTTGGTTCTAACATCTTAAGAGTCTGCGATTCTAAGATGCTGTGGTTCTGTTGCTGTCAGAGTTGGCGGGGTTGATTTTTCCAAGGCGATCGGCATGGGCCTATTGGACAGTTTCAACTTCCTTTCATGGTTGGTGTGTGTCATGTGTCAGGTAAGGCGGCCACAGAGGAAAGAAGGGGGCTACTGAGGGTCTCCGATGTCCCAGGAAGTCAATGTGCACTACATCCTTTCACAGAATCCTCACCAGCATCTCATGGGGTGAGTACTCTTTCAAACACTCGGAAAGGCGTGGAGGCTTGCTCAGATGCTAAGCAGCAAAGTCTCCATTCAAACCCAGGTGGATCAGACAACAAAGCCAATGAATGCATTTCAAGTAAAGCAAGCCGCGCCCCCAGCATCCTCTAGACCAGCTGGGAAGTGTTAGCAGCATCAGAATCACCTAGAGGGCCTCTGGAAACACAGGTTTTGGGCCACAGGAAGGAGCCTAGGAAGTCTCATTCCCAGCAAGTTCCCAGGTGCTGCTGCCACTGCCGATGCTGGGAGGGGGAGGGGGGTCGCACTTTGAGAACCACTGTTCTAGAGAAATGCAGAGAAAACTACCATCAGCGAATAAACAGGACCACGCTGCTCTGTGAAAGGGAGCAAGAGCCCAGGGAGAAACATACAACCCCTCTCACCCATCATCACAACGGAAAAAGAGGGACAGACAGCGGTGCCAAGCTCTAGCCCCTCATGGCTCCAAAGCCCTGGATCTTTTTCACATGAGAAGTTGGAGCCGATGCCAAGGGGGCCAGCTTGGAGGGGGAGCTCCCTTCTCTGTGCTGTTCCTGCAACTTGCCATGGTGGCTGTGTCATCAGATTCTTGACAGCCCACAGTCAGGAAGCCTGCCTCCCCTGCCTGCCCCGGTCTCTAGACTCACTTCCTTTCACCCCTTCTCTGCACCCTGGCTCTTTCCCTAAGTCCCCTTTCTCCTCAGCATCTTTCCCTTTGTGTTCAGCAATCAGGTGTGTCACTGGTATTTGCAAGGGGAAAGAGCTGTCGTCTTATCGGGAGAGTAACCTTTAAAAGGCTGAAGTCAGGAACCACAGCTGACACCTACCTCCTCCATGAACTGTCTTCTGGCCTCCCCTCTTGAATTATTTGGAGGAACCATGTTTCCGCTCCATGAAGATAAAGATTTTTATCTGTTTTATTCATTGCTTTATCCTCGATGCCCAGAAGAGGGCCTGGCTCATGGTAATTGCTCAACAGACATTTGTTGAATGAATGAAAGAACTGACCAGAACTGTGCAAGAAAGTGCCATGTTCCAAATAGTTTGCTCTTCAAGCCAACGTGATTGTTAGTGAGATGTTAGGATTGTTTGGTACAATAATCTCATTAGAGATGTATTTATGCAACACCAGACACCCGGCCTCGTGCTGAAAGTCCCAGCTAGCCAGCTGAATGGTTCCAAGAGGTCCAGAGGATTGACACGCTAAAGCAACACACAGGTACTCTGTCGATTCCCCCTTCTGCTTCCAGATGCCTCAGCCACTCAGAGGCCTCCAAATGCAAATGCAGTGTCTTCATTATGCCTCTAAAACAACCTCCCCTGCCCGTGGAATCCCTCATCCACCCTGGGGTTTAAGTGTCTCACTGCAAAGAGTCTGACTTTGGAATGGGTTCCCGAAGGAGCCACTTTTTAAAGGAGTTAAAATCCAATTTGATCCTGCTGTTTACGCCTTTTCTAGCTTGATGTGCTTTAGATAAAAACATTTTTTTGATCAATAAAAATAATATCTGTTACTCGCACCCTGGGGCAATTGTTGCTCTGAGCCCAGTTTACTGAATCTTAATCAAATAAATAATGTTATTTTCCCAAAATGTGGCCAGCCATAGGTGAGTTACATTAAAGTAGCAGGGAGGTGGTATACTCTGAAAACACACTGGTTCTGAGAGGGCACAAGGTCATGCTTCTAGATATTTGGGGATGGACAAAAATGTGTTCATTTAAGGGGCTGACGCTGTGGGGTTGGGCTTCTCAGTTCTGAGGAACAAGTGTTCCTCTCCATGGAGACAAACCAGTGATAATGGGTGTCTATGATGCTCTTGCCTTGTGCTGGGTACTAAGCTTTGCATGCGTAATTGGCATCATTCCAAGCACTCAGAGATGGTAGGCATCAATATTAAACCAGTCCTAAGGAAGAGATTCCGAGAGAGGTAGTGATTTATTCAAGGTCACACAGCTCTATGTGGCTGGGTCAGGATTTGAACCCAAGTCCGTCAGGACTTGAACCCTGGTCCGCCCTGTCAGAACTCATGCTACAGACCCCTTGTCACTCCATCTCCCTTTCACTAAGACAGGGCGGTGAGGAGGCCTTGGAAATTGCATCTCATGCACCTGCCAGTGGTGCTGCGTCTATACTCGCTTACCTCCTCTTCCTCCCATCAGCACCATGCTGTGCTTGCTCCAAATAGCCCTGATGGAGGCTGCATAAAAGACTAGTGCTCTGGCTGGGTGTGGTGGCTCATGCCTGTAATCCCAGCACTTCGGGAGGCCAAGGCAGACGGATCACCTGAGGTATGGAGTTCAAGACCAGCCTGGCCAACATGGTGAAACGCCCTCTCTACCAAAAATACAAAAATTAGCTGGGCACGGTGGCACATGCCTATAATCACAGCACTTTGGGAGGACGAGGCAGGCAGATCACCTGAGGTCAGGAGTTCAAGTCCAGCCTGGTTAACAGGATGAAACCTCCCCTCACCAAAAATACCAAATTTAACCAGGCATGGTAGCATACGCCTGTAATCGCAGCTACTCGGGAAACTGAGGCAGGAGAATTGCTTGAACATGGGAGGCGGAGGTTGTGGTGAGCCGAGATTGCATCATTGGACTCTAGCCTGGGCGACAGAGTGAGACTCCATCTCAAAAAAAGAAAAAAAAAAAACCAGTTCTCTCCAGTCTGGGGCTGCATTTGGCAGGAGGGGACGTGGATGCGTATCTGGGAACATGCTGCATCACGTGCTTCCTGAAATTGATGTGGAAGGACACACACCTCCTGCTGGCCATGCTGTGTGCGTGGTGCATGGTGTACCCTTACAATCCTGAGGACATTTATTTCCTGTTGTATGTTTCTGAACAAAAAATGTTGATCTTTTATTATAAGAATCTTATGTATTCCGTAAGAGATGGGGGAAGGGGATGGCTTGGTGGCCTCAGAGGCTAAGCTAGACCTGTAATACCAGGAGGCCAGGGGACCTGGTGGTTAGAGTCAGAGGGACAGTGGTGAAAGAACAGGAGATGGCAAAGGGAGATTCTGGAAGTGAAGGGTATTATCAAGGGTGTGTGGGAGGAGGAAGCTGTTAGGGTTGGACATCAGGTTGGTCACCTGGGTAAGAGGAGGGACAGACACAAATGCTCATGTAGTGTTCCCTATGTGCCAAGCTCTACTCAGACATTCCAACACTTCATCCTGACAGCTACACCAACAGGAACTTTATTATTACCATTTGATTTAGGTATTTACTTTTTTTTTCTTTTTTTTTTTTTTTGAGACAGAGTCTCGCTCTGTTGCCCAGGCTGGAATGCAGTGGTGTGATCTCAGCTCACTGCAACCTCTGCCTCCCAGGTTCAAGTGATTCTCCTGCCTCAGCCTCCCGAGTAGCTGGGATTAGAGGTGCCCACCACCACACCCAGCTCATTTTTGTATTTTTAATAGAGACATGGTTTCGCCATGTTGGCCAGGCTAGTCTTGAACTCCTGACCTCGTGATTCACCTCCTTAGCCTCCCAAAGTGCTGGGATTATAGGTATGGGCCACAGTTCCCAGCCTACATTTCTTTTTTTAAAGACAGGGTCTTGTTCTGTCACTCAGGCTGAAGTGTAGTGGTGCAATTATAGCTCACGCAGCCTCAAATTCCTGGGCTTAAGTGATCCTCCTGCCTTAGCCTCCCAAGCAGCTAGGACTACAGGTGGGCACCACCATACCTGGCTCATTTAAAAAAATTATTTTGTAGAGTTAGGGTCTTGCCATGCTGCCCAGGCTGGTCTCCAGCTCCTGGCATTGAGTCATCCTCCTGCCTCATCTTCCCAAAGCACTGGGATCACAGGTATGGGCCACCACGCCTGGCCCATTCCCATTTTAAAATGAAGAAAGTGGAGGTTCTCTGGTTAAGCCACCAACCCAAAGATATAAGGGAGGGCCAAGATTCAGGACTTGAATCCAGGCCTGCTGAGCCCTCCGAGATGCTGGGAGGGAAAATGTCTGTCCAATGTCATCCTCCCAGGGCCCGCTCTCCACCATCACACCCTCCTCCCACCTGGCCCACTGCGGCCTCCCAGCCCCAACCTCTGGCTTTCTTCCCCTTCCAGGCTCGGCTGTCTGCCCTTTAATTAGATTCCCCTGGAAATAAGAGTGCATTGTACAGTTCTGCTAAAGGCAAACTGATTTTACCATTTCTTTTCTTTCCTCCTCTTTAATAGCTCACAATGTCTCAAGGAGGTTTCACTTAGGGGCTGCACACTGGAAAATTATTCTGTCTCTCATGCACTCATTTTTCTGTTGAGGAAAATTGAAAACTGGATTCCTCCTCCATCCCTGGCCCCCTCTCTTTGCCTACCCTGTGCCTGGAATATTCTAGTCCTCTCTCAAATTGCCTTCTAGGCCCCTCTCTACCTCGAAAGCAAAGCCTGCTGCCTTCCTGCCCCACAGCTTGGAAAGGCTGGCAGGCCCACTGAGCTCAGAACAGTGAGGGGTCTTTCAAAAGTTTAGCGAGGAGGGAGGGAGCGAGGGGGTGTGGGGAGCTGGGAGCCAAGCGGTTTGCCCGGCTTTGAGATGCCTTTGCCCCCAGAGAACTGGACTGGCTCCAGCACTTTTGAGGCAGGAGTTGGGTGAGTTCTGAGCCTTTATTGGCCCCATCGGGTTCCCGTTAAGTGTCAGAGAGTAAATTATAAACAAATGGGTCCCATTTCCATTTCTGAAGGCGTCTCCAGCCCTGCCTTCGCCCTCTACGTGTATGGGTACATCTTCTTAAGTGGTGCCTGATGGGACAAGGAGCCAGGTGGAGGGACTCACACGGGCCCGGCTGTGGTCTCCATGGCCTGCAGCCCCTGCTGGCTGGCTGGCACCCTCTGGCCAGGCCCTGGAGCGAGACCAGCGAGGTTTCCGGTGTGACGGATGGACAGATAGACTGACGGAATGGACGCCCGGCGCTGCAGGTCTGGGCCCCAGGTCAACAGGTTTCGTGAATTAGGGGTTGAGAGCTCAGGCCGGAGGGAAAGCAAGAGGGTGGAGGGGTGCTTAGTGGAGAACAAGGCCTGGGCTAGGGCTGCTGGGGCCGTAGCTGAGGAGGTGGGAAGAGCACAGGCAGGTCCCCTGGGCCTGGGCATTCCGGGCTTTGGGAACAGAACGTCTTTGGCACCCTGGGCAGGGCAACCGAAAGCCACCTCCACCCTGCCCTGCAATGCTCCACCCCTCAGTTTCTGATCTCACGATGGGGGTTGGAAACAGGAGACTCAGACACACCCTTGCAAACAATTGATTTTACAATAGTCAGGATCATTTGCCGGACACCAAACTGCCAGCATTTACTGTTTCATTTTAGCCTTGCCGTGGCTCAACGAGGTAGGTATTATTATTTTAATTTTTGAAATGGAGTTTCTCACTGTTGCCAAACTGGAGTGCAGTGGCGTGATCTCGGTTCACTGCAACCTCTGCTCCCGGGTTCAAGTGATTCTTCTACCTCAGCCTCCCGAGTAACTGAGACTACAGGCATGTGCCACCACATCCAGCTAATTTTTGTATTTTTAGTAGAGACGGGGTTTCACCATATTGGCCAGGCTGGTCTCGAACTCCTGACCTCGTGATCCACCTGCCTTGGCCTCCCAAAGTGCTGGGATTACAGGAGTGAGCCACCTCGCCCAGCTGAGGTAGGTACTATTTTATAGACAAGGGCTCTAAGATTCAGAGAAATCCTCATCAGTGATAATGTCAGCTCATAGGGAGCGCTTCCTATGTATCAGGAGATGTTAAAGGCTTTTTTTTTTTTTTTTTTTTTTTTTTTGGATGGAGTCTCGCTCTGTGGCCGGGCTGCAGTGCAGTGGCACAATCTTGGCTCACTGCAACAGCCACCTCCTGGATTCAAGTGATTCTCCTGTCTCAGCCTCCGGAGTAGCTGGGACTACAGGTGTGCGCCACCACACCCAGCTAATTTTTATATTCTTAGTAGAGATGGGGTTTCACCATGTTGGCCAGGCCGGTCTCAAACTTCTAACTTCATGATTCACCCGCCTCGGCCTGGCCTCCCCGTTAAGGGCTTTTTGTGGATTAGATCCTTTAAGCACGACAGATATGTTGCAACATTATCATTCCATTTGCAGATAAAGAAGACAGAGCTCAGGCCAAGCTACTGTCCACGTCTCAAAGCTTCTGAGCAGCAGAGTACGGGATTGTTCTCAGGTCTCGGGCAGGCTCCAGCCTTCCTTTTGGGGACAGCTTCCCAGTATGGACTTAGTCTCCAACGTCTGAGACCTCGTTTCTGAATCAAAAGAGTTGGTTCAAGCTGGGAGCAATCCGAGAGATAACTTGGTCCCAACTCATTGTCTTATAGATGCGAATACTGAGCCCAGACAGGGAATGCGACTTGATAGAGGTCACATGGCAGTTAATGAGAGAGCTGGAACTGATTCTCAGACACGTTGGGGGTGTATCAGTAAGGGGTGAGGGGGTGGCCAACCGCAGATCTCCTGAGGGTGCCACCACATGGCCACTGTTTTTGCTAAGTCCTAAGGCCACTGAGTCAGGACACCAGCTCTGGAGCTCTAAAGATGCCGTGGATTCCTCCTGATGCTCCCCTGCTACGTGGAACCAGAGGCTGCCAGCAGAATACGGCTTTAGAGACTAAGACCTGAGTTTGAATCCTGGTGCCCCCGGGCTGCTCACTCTGCCGCTCTGAGTCCCAGCATCTAGGAGGGAGGAGGGTGCTCCAGCAAAACAAGCGCCTTGAAAAGCAGAAAAAAAGGAGAGATTCCTGTCCTTCGGCTCCGATCCCTCCCGAGGGCCCCCGAGGAAAACCGACACAGGCGCTTACCACATCCTCCTGGGCCCTGACATGTTGCAGGAGGAAACCTGAGGAAGCCAGGCTTGGTCTGGGAAGAACTCATCTGTGGCCAAGGCAGCTGAGTCACTGTTTGCCGACGGTTATCTAAGATGTGTCCAAACAAGAGCCAGCCGGGGTCCTGCTCCAGGGCTCCCAGACACACCCGCCTGCCCCAAACCAGGACAAAGGCTGCCCTCCTCTTGGGGAAAGTGGTCCTAATCCCAGGGATCATTCAGGTCCAGAGAAAAGTTTATGTAAATGCATGCAAAGTACCTGGTACCAGGGAGGTGCTGCAAAAATGGGAGCTGTTATTATTATTGTTATGTCATTATTATTATTTTGAAACAGAGTCTCAATCTGTTGCCCGGGCTGCAGTGCAGTGGCAAGATCAAGGCTCACTGCAGCCTGGGGCTCCCAGGCTCAAGCCATCGTCCCACCTGAGCCTCTGAGTAGCTAGAACCATAAGAACATGCCACCATGCCCAGCTAATTTTTAAAAAAATATTTTGTAGAGATTCTTACTATGTTTCCAGGGCTTGTCTCTAACTCCTGGCCTCAAGCGGTTTGCCTGCCTTGGACCCCAAAGTGCTGGGATTACAGCTGGGAGCCACCACACCTGGCTGTCGTCATTATTTTTAACAAGCATTTACTGAGCACCTACTAGGCACTGTCCCACACTGGTTTCTCTTCCTGTCTGCCTTACAGCTCTGTGAGATGATTCTGACAGTGCCTGCTTTGTGTGGGCCAGGACGTTGAAATTCAGAGGGTGTGGCTCAGGCATCTAATGTGGCTGGAATATTCACAGCTCTGACTCTGAGCCAGAAGTTCTCAATCTGGGCTGTTCCTTGGAATCGCTCAAGGAGATTTAAAAATATACTTCCCTACTCCCTGTCCATTTTGATTTAATGGAGCAGGGGTGCATCTTGGGCACCGGGATTTTTAAAAGCTCCCTCATATGAATCTCCTATGCAGCCAAGGCTGAGAACCCCTGTTCCTGGGCTCATGGGTTTTGCTCGGAATTTTCCCGTGTTCTATTCAGTTTCAGAGGAAGCATGGTTAGGAGACTGGGATTCAGAGGAAGGGTCCTTTGATAGCTCAGCTGGGAGGAATGTAGCTAATTCCTCAGAGGAAAGGGAGGATTGGGAGCCGGTGAGAGGGCATGTGTCCCACTGGCCTTGGCTGGAGAAAAAGGAAAGCAAAGATTAGACCTTCCTCAACCCCCAGTGCTGGTTAGACCGGCTCAGGGACAGGGATCCTACATAAGTAGGCAGGTGGGCCAGCATTCCTGGGCATGGAGTGGGAAGGTCGCTGGCACCATCTCCCTGCCTCTACCACATTTGTAGAGTTATTTCCAATTCCTCAGATTTCCACCCCGCCAACCCAGGATTCCATGACTTGTAGATAGTAACAGGTGTGTGTTTCCTCACATCTAATCTCAGTCCCTCCACCGCATCCTCCAGCATCTACCTTCTGTGGTTTGTCCTCCTGGCCCTCCGTTATTTTATGAGAATCTGGCTTCTCAGAGAAAGATCCCCTTTTACACGGCTACTGCTCTGGGTGTGTGTAGACCAAAACTCACACCTTCCTTCCTTTCTCTCTCCCTCCTTCCCTCTCTCCCTCCATCCCTTCCTTCCTTTCTTCCCTCCTTCCCTCCTTCCCTTTCCTTCCTTTTCCCTTCCCTTTCATTTCTCCTCCCTCCCTCCCTTTCTTCCTTTTTCCTTCCTTCCTTTCCTTCCCTCCGTCCGTCTATCCCTCCCTCCTCTCCTCCCTCCCTCTCTCCCTCCTTTCCTTTCTTCCTTCCCCTCCCCCTTCCCTCCTTTCCCTCCTTTCCCTCCCTTCCCTCCCTCTATCCCTCCCTCCTCTCCTCCCTCCCTCTCTCCCTCCTTTCCTTTCTTCCTTCCCCTCCCCCTTCCCTCCTTTCCCTCCTTTCCCTCCCTTCCCTCCCTCTTTCCCTCCCTCCCTCTCTTCCTTCCTTCCTTCCTTCTTTCCTCTCTCTGAAGGATGTGGACAAAATCCAGCCGCTGAACAAACTTCTCCCCACCTCTTTCCTTCTCATAAAATTTTTCACTTGACCTAAAACTTCTAAGGAGGCTACTATTTTTCTCCCTAGTTTTACAGATAAGGAAAGGCACAGAGAGGTAAAGCAGCTAACTGACAGCACACACAGCTAGGGTCAGGACTTGAGCCTGACTCCTCAACTCAGCCGGTGAGCAAGGGGGAAGCTGTCTTTTGATTTGCAGCAGGAGAGAAAGAAGTCAGACCAAAAGAAGAACTGTCCAAACTTGGTAGCCCTTAGCTCTAGAACCAGCTGCTGTGGAGAAGCTATAGAGTATCTCAGGGACCTTTCTCAATGACCCCAGAGAACCCCCACTCCCTCAGCCTGTCCTGGAGCCAAGGTCCCGATGCCCCCACCACCAAGCAGTCTGAATCTTTCCCCAGGTGAGTCGAAGAGGAAATTCAATCCTGCTTCCTTTTTTCTGAACTTGCCAAATGTTTGTTTGCTCTGAGAATGCCGAGAGCCCCGTGAGGCCTTGGCTTCCTCAGTTTCAAATAATTGACTTTCAAAACCTGTCTCCAGGTGGAACACTGCCACACAGCACCTGGGCGAAGGGCTGAACCCCGAGGACTTTGCCAGGGAATAGGGTGGTGTCAGGGCTCTGTGATTGGACAGATGCCTCCCTCAGTCACCCTCCGGGCCTCACCAACCCCTTCCCCCACCCCGAAGCCTTTGCCCACAATCACTGGCTGGCACCACCTTTACTCAGATTGGGGGCCGCAGGCCCTCAGCACCCCTGAAAATGTTGCTGGGCAGCTATTAGGAAGACTGTGGCATTTGCAGGTACGTTCATCTGTGCCATCAGCCTTTCTGGGGCTTGTGGAGGAGACTATGACACCTCCTTCCCTGACAACTTCTTTGGAGAGCCTCGGAGGTCCCCACAGGTCACAGCAAACTTGGATCATCCCCTAAACCACAGCCAGGCCACCAAGTGCAAAGAGATAGGGGGGATAGACCCAAGGTCTGGAGTTAGCCTTCAGCCCTGGTCTGCAGGGCTATTTTTAAATAGCTCTAAATTAAATGATTATTTTGAAACAGAATGAATTAAATTGGCACAGCCCTGGGGAAAGGAGGTGAAAATGAACTACCACCTTTCTTTTCTTATTTTATTTTAATTGAGACAGAGTCTTACTTTATTGAGACAGGGCTATGCCGCCCAGACTGGTTTCAAATTCCTGGACTCAAGTGATCCTCCCGCCTCAGCCTCCCAAAGTGCTAGGATTACAGGCTGGAGCCATGACGCCCAGCCTCTTTCTTCTGTTCTACGGGAAAAGGTCACCATTTCTGCACTGAAATGCCACCTGAGTTGGGCGCGGTGGCTCACGCCTGTCATCCCAACACTTTGGGAGGCCAAGGCGGGCAGATCACTCAAGGTCAGGAGTTCAAGCCCAGGCTGGACAACATGGTGAAACCCCGTCTCTACTAAAAATACCAAAAATTAGCCGGGCATGGTGGCAAATGCCTGTCATCCCAGCTACTGGGGAGGCCGAGGCAGGAGAATCTCTGGAGCCCAGGAGGCAGAGATTGCAGTGAGCCAAGACTGTGCCACTGCACTTCAGCTGGGCAACAAAGCGAGACTCTGTCTCAAAAAGAAAAAAAAAGAAAAAAGGAAAGAAAAGCCACTCCAGCCCGCTCATGCTGCATCTTTTTAGCTCCAGGCACAAGCCCACCTCATTCCTTGCCTTTATGGGTTGGCTAGAGACCCGTGAAGGTCGTGTGCCATGGGTGTGTTGTTAAAGCCATTGAGGATGAGAGCTGGGACACTCTCCACCCCTCTCACTAGACTGTGACTTAAGAAATAATAGTAAGCTGCTAATGTTTACTGAGCACTTACCATGCCCAGGCTCTCTGCGAAGCTGTGTGCACACATCACATCATCTAACCGTCTCAACCACCCTGTAATGCAGCTCTACATTGCACACAAGGACACCGAGGCACAGAGAGATGATGCCATCCTCCTAAGGGCACACAGCAGGGTCAGGATTGGAGCTTGAGTCCAGCTGACCCAAGATTAGCCACCACACTACACTCCCAGGTTGAATCACTGGAACCAAAGGGTAGTGTCTCCCGCTGGCCCTGTCAAGAAGCACGCTCCCTGGGAAAGGAAACAAACACATAGTCCTGTCTCCCTTCGGGATGTGGGGTTCGCCATCCTATGTCCAGGGGACCAGCATACGTCTAGGGAAATGAGCATTACAACAGGGGGCTCCTAGCCTCCCCTCCTCAGGGGCTCACCTTCCTGATCTGTAAAATGGGGGGATAGGACTAGATGGTTTCAAGCAGCCCCCGCCTCACCCCAGATCTGACATTCCATCACTTACTGTGGAACTCTGAGCAACGGATGTCACCCTCTGAGCCTCTCGATTTCCCCATGTGGAAAATAGGGATGACAAGGCTACTTTATAGAGGGCTGTGAGGATCACGGCTTGGGACAAGCTTTGTAAACTCTAAAGTGCTGGCCAAATGAGAGGGCTGTGAGAGCCTGGTAACTGGACTTCCACGTAGCTGCCTCCCCTCCTCCCTCCCCTTCCCCAGCCGTGGTGTTCCCTCTTCCAGGTCACCAGCTCCCCATTTGTTACGCCTCCCAGCCTCCCAGAGGTTTGGAAGACTTTCAACAGTTGGGAAGGAAAAACTCAGATGTGGCCATAGGCTGTCAGGGGCCAGGAGAGAGGTCACCACCGCCTCAGAGGCACGAGATCATCTTTCCAGCAAAAGGGAATCTGTCCCAGCTCTGCCACTGATTAGCTGTGTGACCTTGGGCAAGTCACTTAACCTTCCTGGGCCCTCTGCCCCTCCATCTGTGAAAGTGAGAGGGTCAGACTGAATGCTTCCAGAGCTGACATCTGAGGAGTGTCTGCAGGAGAAGCTCTTTTCAGCTCCAGATCCCAATCTTGGTACGAGGATATGGGAGAGCTGTGACTTTCAAAATCCTGGATGGAGAAAGTGAATTGTAGCTGGGGGATCCCACTTTATCAAGGTCGATGCATGGGGTGGGGGCTTTCTAAGCCCCCAGTTCACCTCTGTGCTCTCTCGCTGGGAGGGAAAAGGGAAGGCTGTGGCACTAGGAAGCCATCTGGGATGAGCTGGTAGCAGCTGGCCTAAACTTCAAGGTTATGTTAAAGTCATAACTGTTCCTGGCCTGTGGGGAGATGTCAATACCACCTTTCACTATAGGCTGTGTTATACTTCTTATCTGGAGTCTGCCCCCTGAACTTAGGATAGGGCCAGTTCCTCCACATACCCCAGATTATTCTAGAGGATAGAGAGTCAGATAACCCAAATTCAAATTCCAGCTCAAGGCTGGATGTTGTGGCTCACGCCTATAAGCCCAGCACGTTGGGAGGCCAAGATGGGCAGATCACTTGAAGCCAGGAGTTCGAGACCAGCCTGACCAACGTGGCAAAACCCCATCTCTATTGAAAATACAAAAATTAGCTGGAGGTGATGGCGCATGGCTGTAGTCCCAGCTACTTGGGAGGCTGAGGCAGGAGAATCGTTTGAGCATGGGAGGCAGAGGTTGCAGTGAGCCGAGATCTTGCCGCTGCATTCCAGCCTGGGCAACAGAGCAAAACTCTGTCTCAAAAACAAAACGGAATGAAGCAAAACAAAACACAACAAATCCCACAAATTCCAGCTACTTTCTAGTGGGAGACCCGAAGAAATCATCCAGCTTCTCTGGCCTTCAGTTTTATCATCTGTACAACGGGGACAGCAATGGCTCCTCAGTTAACGGGTGAAAGTGATGATCCTGGGGCTAGATGCATCAGTTCTCAGCTATCATCAGGCTGAAGGTTACTAAAGCAATGGATAAAACCCACCACTGGCGAGGTGTCAAGAAGGAAGCAGCCTCTTGTACCAACCTTCAGGAAATGATGTCCTGGACACATTATTAACTGATTAAGTCCAGAACAGTGTCTGTTGCATAATCCTACTTTGTCAAAGTAAACATATGTATAGATGTGCACGTTTCTCTGCGGAGAAACATCTAAAAGATCAGACTCCCAAGTTATTCATCATAGTTAACTCTGGAGAGTAGGAGGCAGAGGCTGACAAACTTTTACTTTCTGTATTCTGTTTGTGTTTGAGGTTTTATCACAATAATATGTAATTCCTTCAATATAAAGAATTAACAGGCCAGGCATGGTGGCTCACACCTGTAATCCCAGCGCTTTGGGAGGCCAAGGCAGGTGGATCACTTGAGGTCAGGAATTCGAGACCAGCCTGGCTAACGTGGTGAAACCCCATCTCTATTAAAAATATAAAAAAGAGTAGCCGGGCATGATGGTGTGTGCCTGTAATCCCAGCTACTCGGGAGGCTGAGGCAGAAGAATGGCTTGAACTCAGGAGGTAGAGGCTGCAGTGACCCGAGATTGTGCCACTGCACTTCAGCCTGGGTGACAGAGAGAGGCTCTGTCTCAAAAACAACAACAACAAAAAACCCAAAAACCTAGAACTAATAAAGTGTTTTTGAATTTGAGAAACCAGCTTTCTTTTCTCTTATTCCAAGCAGAAGTTGGGCATGAAGCTACAGGCTCTCTTACAGAATGAGAGAATGAGTGATTGAATGAATGAGTGAATGAATGAACTAAAGAAGGAACAAAGGAGCAGTGCAAATTCCAGGACTGCAGAAAAGCTGCCTCGTGTGACCACACCAATGAGCATTACCCGGCACATCCTCCGAGACTGCTGGGGCAGGGGTCATCTTTAGGCCCATTTTGAAGGCAAGATCACCAAAGCTCAGAGAGCAGGAATGGCTTGGCCAAGGCTGGGTCACATAACTTCAGCAGCACTCACCCCAAGCTTTGGAAAGCAAAGCTCCTCCTCTCCTCCCAGGCCTACAGGAGGAACTGCCTCCTCACCCCTGGCAACCTCCCAGCACCCACCCTACCCCCAGCAAAGCACCAACTCCTGTTGCCCAACCCCAGAGCAGGTCTCTAGGACACTGGGACAGGCAGAGACCGGGTTGTGCTGTCAGGACCCAAAAAATAAACAAAGCCACTCTCTGAGCTCCAAGTGACTGACTCCCACCCCCTCCCTGGAAATGGTCTTTGATTTCAGAACAGGCTTGAGTGTAAAACCAATAAAGCGTCCAGTGCCCATAAACAAACAGGCAGCCACTTAACCTCCCCCTCCCGGGGCCCTCCGCCTGCCCCCTGCCACTGGAAGGCGCGGGCAGAGGGCAGGGCTGTGCTCCATTGTCCCCCGGTAATTAATTGCCATAATAAGGAGCTGCACTAAGCTTCAAAGGCCAGGCCCGGTTGGCTGAGGGAGCTTGAGTTCTTGTGTGCTGCTGCCAGAAAGCCAGCATGGGCTCCAGGCCCACACTCTGAGTACCTACTGTGTGCCAGACACGGCGCGTGGCTTTGTCTGACGCTGTGAGGCGGGTATCGTAAGCCCTATTTTACAGATGAGAAGACTGAGGCTCATGGCGGTCATTTCTTGTCTGCAGTTACAGGGCAGGGCAAAGGGCTGAGTTAGGGTGCAGGCTTCCAGATAGTCCAAGAGCATGAGCTGGGAAAGGCTGTTTCAATCCTCTCAGCCTCTGCGTGCCCATCAAGGAGACGGAAGAGAATTAAAGTCTAATCCAAGAGATGTGGACAGAGCAAAGGCAGGTTTGGGGTGGGAGGAGAGATCAGAAAGTTTCTGCAAAGATGCTTGGGAAATGTGAGTTTGATAAAATAAAGACAAATTCATCTCCACCTCATGGACCCCAAAGCTGGACTCTCCCATAGCCCCTATGCCCCCTGCCCCCATGGCAACTCTTGCACTGAAGGGAGGGGTATCTGTTTGCCTGGGCTTACCCCACTAAGCGAGGGGGCCTCTGAGGGCAGGGACGGACCCATGTCATTCTGTTTCAGCGGAGATCCTGGTTTTTATCTTTCTACAGAGATTTACTGATCAACTAACAACCACGTGTCAACTGTCTAATCCTCAGTCCTTTGGCCCCCTCCCCGTCCTGTGCCCCCGCTTCAGCATGCATCTGCTTTTCACCTTTCCCCCGTAGCACTTTGAAGCCCTTCCACTCACTATTTAACTTCAGCCTTATAAAACTCCTACGAGCAAAGTAGTGTTTGCTCCATTTTACAGCCAAGAAAACTGAGGGTCACAGAGAGGAAATAGCTCCTTATGTGCCAGGTCCCCCACCCCCATGAGGTGAGTCCTCTCCCCCCTCCCTTCAGCTGCTGGCTCACAGGCCAGGACTGGGCCCCACCTCTGAGCCCCCTTCTGTTTTTTCGCTCAGGATTCCTGAGCCCAAGGAGCCAGGCTTGTTTATAGCCCTGCCGGCCCTGGTGCCTTGGTCCCAGCTCAGGTCAGCTCTCTGGGGCTAGTAGGGGCTTTTGAACGTGGTAAATACAGGTTACAGGGGTCAGGGGTCACAGTCCTTCCTTGGGGGAAGTTAGACTTGAATCATCCATGAAATAGCAACGCTCATCTTGGGGCGCAGAAGGGAGGCAGATTTCTTAAATTATGATGACTCCACAACAACCCTCCCTCCACCTCCCAGGCCTCACTCAGCCCCCACTTTGGTCTCCCTGGAAGGACTTGGCATCTGGATTTTCCGTTTTCCTCCCTCCTAATTCTGTCCTTAAGCCAGAAAAAACAAGGTGTCTGGGGGAAGAGCAGAGCCGAAAGGAAAAGAGGAACGTGGCATTAGTCGGAGGCCTGCTCTGTCCTGGGCAGAGTTAGGTCTGAGTGGTATCGCCTCTCTTCCACAGGTAGGGGGATGACTTGACCAAAACCTCCCAGCCAGCAAGTGACAGAGCCAGGATTCGAACTTGAGTTGGTCTAAGTCAAAGAGCCAAGCTCTAAATGGGAGGCGCAGTGGACAGTGACTCTGCATCACATACACACACACATCACACACGTGCTCATGTGCACAGAGCCACATGCATGCACATAAATACACATGCACACACATACACATACAGACATGCGCACATTACACATGCATGCACACAAATACACATGCACACACATATACATACAGACATGCGCACATTACACATGCATGCACACACATCACACACATACATATGTGTAAATGTGCACACATATACATATATGCACACACATATGCACACACACTCTCCAGCCCAAATGAAGGGAATTTTGGATTTTTGTATAACCCTGGTTTGTCTGAGAAAGGGTTCCCTGAGCATTGATAATTCAGAAAGGTTTCTCCCAAGGCAACTTCATGTTTATGAAATGTCAGCCCCAACCAGCCCTCCTACAACCTTGCCCAGCCACATGTCCTTATGGTCAGGCTTCTACCAGCAAAACTTCCTTGCGGAACACATTCTCTCTGAGCTGCCTGAGCCATCGTCAGCCAGGCAGAAGCCTGCCATAGAACTGGGGCAAAGATTTGCTTTTGGCTTTAAACCCTGTCCCGAATGCAGCAGCTGAAAATCAGGGCGAGACCCCAAGAGTGGGCCAAGCCTGGAGCTGCATCCCAGATGATTCCCTGAGCAAGGGACTTCTCTCTTGCCTCATTTTCCCTTCCATCACGTAGGGGCCAGTAATGCCTACCTTAATGTAAAAGTCTGCAGAGGTGATGGAGCCTGGGGCCCTAGTCCAGACCCTGCCACACAGTAAGTATTTAGAAACAGGGTGATTATTGTGAGCATGGACCGAAAGGAACAGAAGCTCCAGAACCCCCTTCGCTCACTGTCTTCCAGAAAGACCCACCCTGGGGTCCCTGGAAGACACGGGCAGGATGAGCTCAGTAACATATGGCTCCAGGACCTTTGTGGGGGGAGAGGGAGGGTAGGAGGGGGGAGGGGCAGGTGGGGGCAGGGAAGAGGAGGACGAAGGGTGTATTTAAGAAAAAAGAAAAACCCACACAAAACCGACAGAATTCCAGCCGATTATTCCTCCCGCTGCAGATGTACATTAATGCAGGAGAAGTGGGGGACGGAGCTTTGGGCTGGAAAAAGAGAAACAGCTCGCAGTTCCTTTTAACAAGCCGTTGTCTGGCTTGATCTTGTCACTCTAAAGAGGGCCATTGAGAGGTATTCATGCGTCGGCCCTGGGGGGACAAAAGGGCCCAGTATATATACTGACTGCTCAGTCGCCTGCGGGCCCTGGGGCCTTTGTCTAACCTTCCCTTAATAAACTTTTGGGAAGAGTTCATCAATCCGCTTCAATAGCTGATGTTCTCATTTTCAGAGAGAGAAGAAAAATAGCAGAAGGCTGGCGTCTTTTTTTTTTTTTAGGGGGCATTCTCAATAAGAAGGAAAAAGGGAGAGAGAGAGAGAGCCTGTAGACACCCCGCTTTAAAGCGAAAAAGAACACACCACCACTACAGACGCAGACCCTAAAAGGCAGCCCAGACAAAACCGCTATTCATCGGGCCCCTGAATTCTGCCTCCTTTTAAGTGTCCCTGGGCCTAGTGGAGCTGGGTCCTGCTGGCAGCCTGGAGGAGGCAGAGGAGACCGGGTCTGTAGCTCAGAGAGTGCGGGCCGAGAAGAGCTTCTTAGGAGGAAAGTGTGCCAGAAAGCAAGAGCAGCCAGGAACCCTTCCACCGGCTTCTCTTTCTGGATCTGGGGTCATTTGGTCTCTGCCATCAGGCAGTTTTTAAAAACTGCAGGTGTTTTTTTCACGAAAGGTGGAGGCAATGGGGCCAGTTTTTTCTCCTCTAATCACTTTTTCCTCTCCACATGAGGCTTCTCCTGCTCAGACCATAGGGATCACCACCCTTAGTCTGGGGGTGGGGTTTCAATCCCCAGCTGGTCTCCCGGAAGCCCGTATCTGCCTCACTTTTGGATTGGATCATAAGAAAGTGTAGCCTCTGACCACCCCCATTCTCTATGCCAGAGCAATGGGATCTCAACCTTTCCCCCAGATTCTGTGCTGCCTGGTAAGGTCGGGGGTGTGGGTTGAATAAGGAGGGAAAACAAAGAAAGAATGACATTCTTACTATTCCTACAGCAACAGACACCACACTAGTTTTAAGTTCATGTGCGTGAACTCACTTGTCACCATGATCCTATTTTTTCTTTCTTTATTTTTTGAGAGAGGGTCTTGTTCAGTTGTTGAGGCTGCAGTGCAGTGGTGTGATCACGGCTCACTGCAACCTCGACCTCCCAGGCTCAGGCGATCCTCCCTCCTCAGCCTCCCGAGTAGCTGTGACCACAGGCGTGCCCCACTATGTCTGGCTAATGTTTTGATTTTTTTTGCAGAGACAGGGTCTGTGTCGCCTAGACTGCTCTCTAACTCCTGGGCTCATGAAATCCTCCTACCTCAGCCTCGCAAAGTGCTGGGATTACAGGCACGAGCCACCTCGCTTGGCCTCATTATCCTTTTTTTTCTTTTAACATGCATTTTATTTTACTCATTTTACTTTGGAAAACTGAAACTCAGGGAAATGGTCCCTGATCTAGAGTCTCACACCAGGAAGCTGAAATTCAAACCTGAATCTTTCCAAATTCAAATTTCAAAGTACTGAATGAAGCTGCCTCTTACATCGTATTTATTTATTTATTTGTTTAAGACAGTGTCACTCTGTCGCCCGAGGCTGCAGTGCACTGGCACTATCTCAGCTCACAGCAACCTCTGCCCTCCCAGGTTCAAGCGATTTGTGCCTCAGCCTCCCGAGTAGCTGAGATTACAGGTACACACCACCACACCTGACTAATTTTTTTTGTATTTTTAGTAGAGACAGGGTTTCACCATGTTGTCCAGGCTGGTCTCGAACTCCTGACCTCAAGTGATCTGCCCGCCTCGGCCTCCCAAAGTGCTGAGATTACAGGCGTGAGCCACCGCGCCCAGACTTGTCTCTTACATTTTAGATCATTAATCACAACAAGAATAACAGCTACCAGTCATTGAACTCTTAAAATGCACCAGGCATTGTTTCAGGTGCTTTAGATACATTATTTTCCCAATGGCCCAGTGGGATGGGTCCGTTATGATAATACCCGTATTGTAGATGGGGTAAACTGACACATAGACAAGGGCTGCATTGGAGTGCCAGGAGGGTAAAGCCTGATTCTAGCTCAGGTTTGACTCTGCAAACCCCTACGCTGTTCTGTCTTTGATAAAACACAGATGCAGGAAGGAAGGAAGTAGATGAACAAACGAATGTGACTTCTGCCCCTGCCAAGTCTCGGAGATGGGTCTCCCAGGACCTGGTTCAGCTTTGGATTGCACACTCCCACACACACACACATACACACACACACACACACCCTCTCTCCAAGTCTCCCTGGTGGCTCTAGTTCAATGTTTTACAGGCCTAATGAGTGTTGACAAGTTTAATGAGTTTGTTTTAAAGAAGGGAGGGGGAACCTGGTCAAGTTGAGATTTCCGAGTCAAATGAATTAGTGGAGGCCGCCAGACTTCAGCTGACAGGCCTGGAAACCCTCCCGCCGACTGCAGCCCTAAGCCACAGGCCCCGGCTCCCCTCAATGGGAGCCGGGCCCCATGCCAGACACTGGGGACTCTGGAGGGCCTCCGAGCAGCCCTCAGGTGCCTGGGTCCCAGCCGAAGCCCCTCACTTTATCCGGCAGCCCCCTCCCTGCCAGCCCAGCCCTGGTTGGCCCCCCTTTGCCTGGACTTTCCTCCCCCACTGAGTCCCCAATGAGAAATTTGATTCAAACCCAGTTTGGCACTTGTTTGCATATTGATTGCGTGGTAATTAAGTGGCTTCATCTACTGAGGGGACGTGCCACCTGCATTTCTAAGCTCCGTAGTCATGGGCTGGGACCCGCCGCAGCCCTTGTTTCCGACCGTGGAAACTAGAACCCAGGGAGACCAGCTTCTGGCTGCTAGAAGGGAGTCACGTTGTCTTCATTGAAAATAGCAGTCTTTATGTTTTGCAGCCATGAGATGAATTGGGAAGAAGTCTGTGCAACCTGACTAGCTCCAGACAAAATAGCAGAGTTAAAATTGAATGATAACAATGATGCCCAAATTAAAGGAATGCATATATGATTCTGGCCCAGGAACTAATATTACGGTGGCATTGCAGGCACGTGCCAAGCAAGATGAGTTCTTACTTTGATCAGCTCCTTTCTTGCCACCCCAGGGGTGATAGGAGGCCCCGGCCCGAAGCCTGAGAGGTCTGGATTCAAACGCCTCCTCTGGCCTCTTTCTTTAGCCCTGTGATCTCAGGCGAGCGACTTTACCTCACTGAGCCTCAGTTCCCTCATCTGTAAAATGGGATTAGTAAAACCTGTGACATTCACAGGGTTGTGACGATTAAAAGAGCTGTGTCTGGCTCATGGTAAATCCTCCAGAATTCCAAGTTTGCTTTCCAGAGCTCCCTCCCAATTGGACATGAGAATGCTCGGTACATCTCTAATTATTACAGCCTTGCTCATGTGTATGAGCTACCTTGCAGCTCACCCGATGTTGTGGTTTTTTTCCTCTGCTACCCTGGGTAGCTCGTGAAGCTCTCAGATAGCATCTGCCCCCTTGCACACTCACTGGGAGGAAGTGGGTGAGTGGAGATTTAGGGAGGAGGAAGGCATGGCACGTGAGCATCAGGTTCTCTTTACTGTGTTGCGTTTTGTCATCCATTCTGGAGAATGATGTTGAGGCTGAGTCCAGCATCCAGCGGGGATGCCAGCCCCCGCCCTCACTCTCTCCCACCTGTGATTATTTATTGCATATTCTCCCCACTACATAGGGGACACCCCTCCCCTTCTTTAACTGTCCCCTAATCTCTGGTCTAAGGCGGTGGGCTTGCACTTGAGCGAAGTGCTCTTTCTAGGGAGAATTTCTTTACAGGCTGTTTATCCTTCCAGCCGGGAGCGTGGAGCTGGCGGGCGGGGGAGGGCTCCCTCCACTCGAGCCCCAGCCAGCAGGCAGACTCTGTGAACCAGCTCTCTGGACCGGGCTGCTGTGCTCCTCAGGCAATTTCTTCACTTCCTAGGTCTTGCCATTGTTCAGGGCTGCAGCCAGCTGCGGGGCGGCGTTAATCTTTGGCGTATTTGCAATCCCCGAGAAAGAAAGGCCCTCCTGCGACAGGGCTGGGCTGGGGGCCCAGGGAATGGGCAGGAGCTGAGACACCAGAATGAGAAGAGGGACATGCATGTGACCGCACACACGTCCGCCAGGCCCCGTGACCGACGCTGGCGTCGCCGCATGCTGGCATTTAAACCTTTTGTTGTCACTTAAACCTTTCCTGGGGAGCAGGGAAAAGAGGCTGGACTCTGAAGGCAGCCCTGGTTTCCCTGCCAGGCTCAGCCGCTTCTCAGCTAGAAGACTTCAAGCAGATGACTTGATCTCTCTAAGCCTTGGTTTCCTATCTGTAAAATGGGGGCAGATACATTCAGAGCCGTAGACAAACTCCCTGACCTGCGCCTGGACGTGGTGGAATTGACAAAGTCACGTGGTACAGGTATCACTTGTTCTGCAGAGACACACCCGGATACATCCCTCCATCCACGTCACCAGCAGCTGCACACCCATAGCCACACAGCCACACACCCCTGAACACATTCTGTCAGACGGCACACTCCACGTCACAGGGACACAGCCACCAGCACACCAACAACCGAAAGCGACACCTCCCCTAAGTCTAACCACAAACCAACTCCCCTTCCTTCCTAACTCCCCAAATACGATCTACTGTCACCATGCATACACGACACCGCTGCAACAACACACACACACACACACACACACACACACACACACACACACACACGTGACAGTTCTTAAGTCCTTAACCGGGACTGCAATATCTATCTTGCAACACATTCCCAAGGCTGACTGTGATTCCTCAATTCATAAACCCAAGAGCATATCAAAATGTGGGCCAGGAAGCCCACTCGTGAAAAAAAATCAGCAAATTCTGATTCAATGAATCTTCCCTGAAGGACGAAACCCTGTCCCTGAAGGAGACAGAGAAGGCCATTCCCCAGGGACAAAGGACACTGTCAATTAGCAGAGGGTATTCCAAGGTCAGTGCCTGCAAAATCGCAGGTGTCGCAGCAGGAAGAGTTTGTGATACTGGATTCAATTACTGGCTCTACACTTGCTGGCTGTGTGACTCCAAGCAACTGAATAAACCTCTCTGAGCTGTGCTTTCATCTACAAAATTGGGATAATGGATACCCGCGGGGAAGGGCTGGCTGGGGAGTTAAGGGAGATGTGGCGTGTAGAGCACCTGGCTTAGTTCCTGCCACGTAGCAAGAGGTGGGCAGGTGGAGAGCACAGGTGTCCAGTGAGATGGCCCTGCTCATCTGCACCCAAAGGCCGAAGCACCTCTCTGTGTGCCTCCATTTCCATATCTGCAAATGGGCTTCTTAATTAATGATCGCTCCTTCAAGATATTCTTGGGAGAATCTGATAAACTATTAATGTAAAGCACTTAACACGAATGCAGTCGGCTCTCAACTGGCCATTGTCCTAAGTAGTAGATGTTTTCAATAAATGGCTACCTCTTTCCTGCCCGCCAGGTTTCAAGTCAAAATACCACCTCTTCTGGTGGCAGGCCTCCCTGATAGCCTGATTATTAATAAACATCACTCCTCCGTCAGTCCTTTTCTATCACGATTCTGCTTTATATTCTTCAAGCCCTTTTCTACCTTCTAAAAGCCTTTCTGTATCGGTGAACCTGCTCCTCGCCTACCTTCCCCCAGTACGTGAGCTCTATGCAGCCAGGACCCTGTGCTGTCGCCAGCTGAGCTCCCAGGAATAGCGCCTGGCACAGAGTGGGTTCTCAATACAGTTTGCCATAGGAGTAAAATGCTAGTTCTAACTCTACCTTTCTGGGGCAATGTTGGGGTGGGGGTTGGAGGGAAAGGGAGCTGGTTGAAGTTAAGGGTAGAAGCGGCCAGTGGCCCTCCCTTCCCCTCCCACCCTTCACCAGTTCTGCACACCCCCCTGCCCCACTCCGGAATGTGATTCCCAGGCTGTGGGCCCAGCTGACCCAGCCTTTCCGCTGCTGCCCGGGATTCTCTTGCCGCCTCCTGCCAGGGGGCTGGTGAGCCTTGATGGGTTTACCTGGGTGTTAATCCCCCAACAATCCCCCCTGGCCTGACCTGAGAGCCAGCTTTCATTCTTGTCCTGGGTCTAATTAAGTGCCTGAAATGCCACTTCCCCTTTCAAACCAGGCTGCTTTTCTCTGAGGCAGGCAGGTAAAGCCCAGCCTGCCTCTTTGAAGCAGCGGAGGCCGGAAGCCTCAGCAGGTGCATGAGGAGGTGGGGGAGGCACTGTGAGGCCTGAAGGGAGGGTGCGGGGGAGGGAGGGAGCTTTGCGAGGACAAACACCTGCAAATCTTCCAACTCAGGATGCTTAACCTTTGGGGGACCCTGAGCTCTGGAAGGCTCGGAATAGCTCTCCAGGGAAATGCACATATCCAGACACATACCCACCACTGATAAATTAATTCTGGGGGTTCATAGTCACCCCTTGAAGCCTCTATTGCCCCCAAGTTAAGCTGATGTGACGGCACTTGCCTTTAAATATATACCTGTATCTAAACAGATAGATGGATAGGTCTACTTAGATACAGAGACAGATCCAGATATCACTGTACGAATCTAGACAGCTATATCCTGACTCAACAAAGCTGTTGCTAGGGATAGAGAAGGGATATAAAATTTGGGATAGAGAAGTATATAAAATTTGTGTTTTATATAGTTTTTTATGATGTGAAATTTTACAAGTACATATTACTTTTACCATAAATCTTTCCAAAACCTATAAAAATATATGCTTATACATCTGAGCCACCAATGAAGCAATGTGCTTTTGACTTAGGAAATTCCCAGCATATAGACCTTAAGGGATTGTCTCTTTCACACAAATCACTTTCGGGTCTTTTAGCTCATTTTAAGCATGTACTACCTATGTGCCACATAGCTTTTCTGTGTTTTAATTCATTTGCTCCCATTGCCTGGATGAGAAAACTAAGGCTGAGAGAGGGGAAGCCACAGCTCAGGGGACATGGTGGGGGCAGCACTGGGGAGGAACCTGGGCCTTATTGATTCCAAGTCCAGGGGGCTTCCGTGCACTGAAGCTACCTGTGGATATAAGGGCTCGGAGCCCAGAGCTGAGATGACAGTGGGTGTCTAGGAGACCATCCGTGGCACAAGCAGGGGCTGGGGACAGTATGACAGAGCAGAGGTCTTGCCCTGCCAGCCCCACTGTTCCCAGCATGGTGCCCCGGCAGATGGGACCCTTAGTAGGGACAGGTAACCATAACAAAAGGTGAGGGACCCAGCAACATGAAGGGAAGAATGTTCCCTTTATGGTGCCTGACTTGACAGTCTGGGACTGGGTCTCTCTTCTGACTCCTCTCTCTTTGCTGTGCAACAGGTAACAAATCCTTTCCCCTCTCTGGGCTTCAGTATCTCTATCCCTAAAAAAAGGCATTGCACAAGACCCGTGGCTCTCGCTGGGGAGGCTGTCAGAATGACCTGGACAGATTGTTCCAAAGCCACTGTGCTCAAATGTCCCAAATCAAGAAAGTGCCCAGGTGTGTGTGTCTTGCAGAAGCACTTGGGTGACTCTGGGGCACAGCCATCTGCCCTCCTGCTCCCCCATCCCCCAGAAGCTGCCTCGAATCCTCCTTCCAGCACCATATGAGGATGGCATTGCAACCAGCTGCCCCACCAGGTCCCAAAATGAAGCACAGAGTGTAACTGCTTCCTGGTCACACAGCAAGCCAGGCGGGGCGGGGACTGAAGAGGCAGACATCAATGTCTCTTGACCAGCCCTGCCCTTCTTCCAAAGAGAGCTCCCAGCCAGGAGAGAAAGTTCCCTAATCAGAGGAACAGAAGAGGAGGATAATCATTTGTGACCAGATAAACAGTTATCACCTTATCTCTGAGGACCAGTAACCACAGCCTGAGGGCTCTGATTCCAGGAGCATACAGAGCTTCTTCCCCTCACCCTCCTCTAGAGCAGCCTTGGATGGGAAGCGGTCCCTGCTCTTCCCAAAACAAAGTTCTGCCTCCCTGGAGTTTCCTCTCTCTAAGGGGAACAAGGCTGGTTTTTTACTGCTTCCACTCCACAGCACACATGCCCAGAGTATTACAGCTCAAAGGATCGCCCCTGAGGCTGAGAATCCCGTCTCCGTGGAATACAGTTTGAAAACCACTAGGCGGATCCTGCCTTGCTGTTGTTCAGACAAAAGGACCAGGGGTCAGAGACACGAAGTGGCTCTTCCAGAATGACACGACAGTTAGTGCTCAGGCTAGGGCCTCTGCGTGGGGCCATTCACATGAGGATCTGAATTCCAACCCTAACCAAAATCTGTGACTCTTTTTCCTCTGGGCTTTATTTTCCCTTGCTGTTGAAAGGACTGTTCCCAAGATGGTAAACAGACCAACCCTTCAGCAGGCCAGGTTTGTGGTCTCTAGCAGGGCTGAAGATCCCAGTAGGTGCTTATGGGTGCTGGGAGTGTGGGTGGAAGTGGGGTGGTGGGGAGTGGCACTGGCTTGAACCACAGTCTCCTCTGGACCTGAAAATCTGGGGTTTAAGAAGAACCAGGAAAGGGGCTGGGGGCTGCAATTGTCCAGATGGGGTAAGAAGGGGAGATGGATTGCTGCCCTTCAGGCCTCTTAGGGCAAAGGCGTCAGGGTCCTGAAGAGCCTGTTAGGAGGGCACCCTCCTCCCCTTACTTCCTTTGGGTAATCAACTCTCTGTGCCTCAGTCTCCCCCTCTGTGAATTATGTGTCACATAAAACACAAAGGGTGATGAACTGCCGGGCTGGGAAAAGGCCACATTTCCTGTGGTTGTCCGTGTTCCTGCCTTCCTAATTCCTGAGGGCAAGGCTTTGACCAGTTTATGATGCTCCTGTACCCGCACACAACTGCCAGCAGAACAGTGGCCTTTCCTTCCTTTGGCCTCATTCATATCACTCCCTCTGGACCTTAGCTTTCCCATCTGTAAAAAAGGCCAGATGACCTCTAAGGCCTGTTTGAGTCTCACTCTACCCTTTGTAATCTCAGCCTGCAGAGGAATTCCAAGTTCCCTTGAAAGAACCTAGCAGCCAGTCATAGGCTCAGGACCCCTGGGTATCAGTGAGGGAGTCTGGGAATGGGCTGCTTTCCTCCTCTTCTGTCTCCAGCTGGGGCAGCCCTCTCCTAACCATCTCTTTTTGTATCCTTGGCTCTCCAGCCCCTCTGTACCTCTCTGCTCTTTTCCCACAGCCTTGACCTCCTATCTAGTATCTTCACACCTTCTGGTACATTCTCTGCTCGGTGAGTCCATCACTCCCCTACTGAAATACCCTCCACAGCTACCTGCTGCCCTTGGAATAACTCCTAACTCTTTAACTTAGCTTTTGATGAGTCTGGACCGGGGGTGGGGGTATCCTCCCCAGCACAGCCCACACAACCTAGGGACTTGATAAATAGCAGTAGAATGGCTGGGCAGGGTGGCTCATGCCTATAATCCCAGCACTTTGGAAGGCCAAGGTGGGAGGATCGCTTGAGCCCAAGAGTTCCAGACCAGCCTGGGCAACGTGGCAAAATCCTTATTCTACAAAAAGATACAAAAACTAGCTGGGTGTGGTGGCGTGTGCCTGTAGTCCCAGCTACTCAGGAGGCAGAGGCAGGAGAATCTGAGAGGTGGGAGGTTGAGACTACACTGAGCTGTGATCACACTGCTGCATTCCAGACTGGGTGACAGAGCAAGACCCAGGTAAAAAAAAAAGTAGTAGAGTGAATGGATGAAGAGTGAAGTGGCCTTCACTTTTCAAAGAATTTTCGAATCACTGGAGTCAGGGCGTGTTTCTGGGAGATGGCTGGGGTTGGAGAAAACAGCTCTGGTTGGGGAGGAGAGGTGACTGGGGGCCAGTCAGGTGGGAGCCTGTGTCACATACCCTCACCTGTCTCCTTTATACCTGGAGGATGTTTTCACCATCTCCTCAATCCAGAGCACTCACCTCCACCTCCCTAACCTGTCTGTGAAGGCTGCCCAGCCTCCGTCTGTGGGGACAGGAGCCATAAGGGTAGGGAAGTCCCTCTGCACACAGAGCAGTGTCTGTTGGGCTCCAGGAACTGTCTCTGTGTTTCTATGTTCTTCTCTTGGCGTTCTGCTGAGTGAGGAGCTGCCCACAGCACAGGCTATTTCTCCTTCTAGAACTGTCCATCAGGTGGGATACTATTTATTTGCACCTGGCTGAGCATCTGCCCCCACCCCACCCCCGCCCGCATTTGGTGATCACGTATGGATTTACAGCCCATTTCTTTCAAGGCCTCTATTATTTCTCGAGTCACAGGGGAGTGACTGAAACAAGCCTTGGAGGAAATGAGGGAGCAGGAGAGGATCGGGACTGACATTTCTCCAGCCTCCCATTGGCCCTGTACTTTATGTAATTCCGCCGTTTACGCTTCCTAGCCTACCTTGAGGTTGTGTCTATGGACCCATTTCTCAGAAGACACCTAGGCGCTCAGAATGCTTCACCAAAGTTACCCAAATCTTTCAGAATCCAGGGTCCTCCTCTTTCTCCTTCAGTCCTCTGCCTCCTTCCCCTCTGCCCGGCCCCCAATTCAGCGTCCTCTAAAGCTGTGATCACAGATTCTCAGGTCGCCACAGCGGGGTGACTTTTGGAGACCTCTGTACCTAGCTCCTCAAGGTCACAGAGGAGGAAGAGAGAACCGGGTGCCCAAGCCACGTGGCACTTAGCGACAGATTGTCCAACGGACGCAACTTTCTCCTTTCCTCCACCACCCCGTCCCAAGTAAGCAACCCAGCCCAGGCGGCAGGGGCGGCGGGGCCCAGATCCTCTGACTTCTTCCCCTCCGCTGACCGGCGCGGAAGGCTGACCCAGCCAAGCTCAGCAGACGAGCCCCTCCACCAGGGCCCGGCTTCCCCTCGCCCGGAGCTCGGTTTTGTTGTGGGTTTTGTGAGTCGGGTTTTGTTCCGTCCCCCGCCCCTTCCCGCGCGGCCGCCCCTCCCCCCCCCGACCCCAGCCCTCCCCCCACCGCACCTCCCGGATCCCCGCCCCGGCCCCAGCCCTTCCCCCCCACCCCACCCCACCCCCGGGCTCCCAGCGTGCCCGCTCTTGACTTCATCCACTAAGTCAATAGCCCGGGCGCGGGCGGGCCGCTCCCCCCGCGCCGCGCCGCCCCTCGCCGCCCCCCGGTTTTCTTCTCGGGATAATGGGGGCTCTTTGTGGCCTAATCAGCCTCCTGAGGGGCCGGGAGGCCGGGAGCGCTTCCCCCGCGGCCGTCGGTGGAAATGAAAGCGGGATTAGGCCGGGGCCTGGCCCACACCATAGTAAAGCGCCACCAGGCATTCGCTCCTTCAAAGCCCCTTTAGGGGGTTTGGTTACTTTATTTCTAAAGTTGTTTGTATTTCTAAAGTGGCCATTGAGACGCGAGCGGGGACTGCGCCGAGGGGGCGGCGGGGAGGGGGCGGCCCCGAGAGGAGGACGAACTCCTGGCGCCTCCTACCCTCTCCCCGCCTGCACCCGCTGACCAGTTTTCAAACCGCCTTCCCGGCCCTAATTTCCTGCTGCCTGCGGAGGCTAGGAGCGGCTCCTATCCTCACTAATCAGATAGGGAAACTGAGGCTCAGGTACCGCCGAGAAGTAAAAGAACGGGTCTTTGGGGAGGGGGGGTAGACGCAAAGGGGGCCATTTACAGCAGTAATCGCTTGTAACACACAACTCTGGGTGAACCTCTCCGTGTCCCCTGTATGGGCCACCAGGCCACCGGAGAAAAAGTCCCAACCAGAATCCAATTTGATCCCTGGAGAAGGGGAGGTTCAGCCCCATTTATTAAAGAAAGTTCCAAGGTGTCTTTTCTTAGGGTTCATTCTGAGGACCTCCAACAAATCCCAGAAATGCTGGGATTCTGCAATCACTCAGAATCTTCACCATCGAAAAGGTAGGAGGAGTGGGCATTTTGAATTTTGGCATTTACAGGCAGCGGGAAGGAAGAGAATGGAGGATGGGGTATACCCCCGCCATTGGAGTTTCCTTTTCTACTGTATTTTTAGACCCTCAGAAGGGTGAATTCAAACTCAAGAAATCCGGTGGGAAGGATAGCTTCGGGGTGAGAATCGCGGGAGGGCTGGAAAGCGCCTTGCCAGGCGGCTTAGATACCAGTTTCATGAGTTAGGTCTGTGGTTACTAGAAAGTGTGGGAGATGCGGGCACTTCTGCAGGCTTCCACTGGGAATAAGATGTTCCAGAAGCTTTTTCAGGACTCCTTCTGACCCCTTCCAACTCCCAAGTCTGCAGGCCAGGTAAAGCCAGAGCAGACTTTAAGACAAGTTTTCAGGAAACCAGGAGGCTATATCCAGACCCACAATCTCCCTGAAAAAGTGTACAGAACACACTGCACAAACACACACACCTCACAAAACTTCTGAATGTTGCTCTCTCTCCACCTTCTCCAGTCACCTAAAGACCAGGGCCTGAGTTGGAGCCCGCAGCTGTAGCTGTCCCTTCCCACCTGTCACCCTTGCTGAGGCTTGGGACTGTAGGAAACCCAGCACTGGCCGCCCACTCGCCCACTTGGGTGGGATTCTGTAGGGTCTGGGTCCCATGGAAAGGACCCAGAAAAGTTTAGGGTGTAGTTTTCTGAGCTACTTATTGCGTCTGCCACCCCACCCCTTTTTCTGTCCTGACAGGGGAGTGGGGGGCCTCTTTGATCTTCAGTCTTTTCGTGGTGTCAGACAAAGAGTGCAGTGAAGGCCAGAGGCTCGGCAGCCCAGACGCTCCTCCCTCCGCCTCTCCCTCGAACCTGTGGCGAAGCCAGGCCCAGCCTGCCGACGACTCGGGCCACTCCAGAGGTCAGCTTGGAGGCTGCCTGCCAAATTCAGCCCCAGCCTCCCAAACACTCTGCTGTTGTGTGTGTGTGTGCGCACACACACACACACACACGTGCCATTCACAGACACCCAGACACAAGGCAGCCTTGCAAAGACGGAAGCCCACAAGGATATCCAAGTAAACAAAACAGCACATATGTGAGACGTGTATCCAGGTAAACATACAACAGACACATACACGAGACACATCTATTTATTTGTGGGCTTGTTTATTTTCTTTCTCCACTGCCCGGCTCAGAACTCCATATCCATGAGGGTAGGGACCTTCTTGAGTGTTAAGTGCCTTCCAGGAGTCCCAGGCACTTAACACAATGCCTGGCACCTAATAGTTGCTCAACAAAATTTTGCAGACTGAATGAAGCATCCACACACATACACCCCAGAGGAAAATTTCTCTTTTGGGTGATAGAGGTTCAGCATATAAACGCTTCAGAAAGGACCCTTCCAATAACCAAATGGGGTAGGGGAGATGCTCTCCACTCTGTTTTGGAGAGGGGAGGAAGAAGCAAGGACCAGCCAAGGGCAGGGTTTCAGTGCCCCTCCTCCCCGTCTCCTCATTTTGGGCTTCCCATCCCGGAATCAGAAGCTCCCTGGGGAATACCAGAGTCATCAGGAAGCAGCAGCTGAGAGGTTCTGAATGGGGTGTGGCCTCTAGGAGCCCAAAGACCCCTTTATACTAGATGAAAAATTCTGCCTGTATGAAAGTATGTAAGTATGTAAACGGCAAGGTTTTAAAAATTATTTTTTCGGTTTTAGCTTATTCTTAAAGGGATCCAGGATCCCCTACAAGGATAACAACATTTGTCTTAGCTAATTCTCTTTCTTCACGGAAGGAAACTGAGCCCCAGAGAGGTTGAGTTGGTTGTCTAAGGTGACATCGCTAGTGAGTTGCGGGCAGGATGGACGCTAGAACCTCGACTACGACCACGATGCACTTCACCCTTCTCAGATTGCTCCAGCCTCCCACACCTGGGTTCAGATGGAGAGCAAGGCGGCCGGAGGAGGGGATGGAACACAGCCGCGTGGGGCTGGTGGGTGCGACCTGGACCCGGAGCTGCACTGAGTCTTCAGCTCACCCTGGGTTACTTCCCCCTGACTTGCCCTCCAGTTTGCAGCGTTCGCAGCCTGGAAGCGGGGACAGTGGCCCGAGCGCCGTCCCTTCCCAAAGCAGCGAACTTAGAAAGGGCGGCGACTAAACTGGAAGGCGGCGAGCTTCACTCTCCGGGCAGTGCAGCCCCGGACGGCCTGTTAATTTAGCGACGCTCTGAATACGGTTCCCCGCCTCCCCCTCGTTCTACGTCCCAACACCGCCGGGCACGCGGGCTGGCCCCTGCCCAGAGCCCGGGTTGGAGCGCGGAGCCCCGGCCCCCGCCTGGGGTCGGCCTCCCTCCCACCCTGCCGGCCCAGCTCGCTCGCCTCTAATTAAGCGGCAGGATCGCAGCGAGCCGCTGGGACGAGCTGTAATATGATGAACTGCCTTTGTGCCAGTGTCACCGAAAGCGCTTCTGATAAGGGGAAGCCGCGGAGGATCAAAAGGGCGGCCGCGGCTCTCCCGCCTCCCGCCTTCCCCTCGCCGCCGCCCGGCTCTGCGCGCTAGCCCTCTCCGCGAGTGCTCTCCCGCCGGCTGTCTCTGGGTCCTGCTGGCTCTCCTGATCCGCCTGTCCCAGGGCCAGCCTCTCGGTGACTCTGCATCTCTTTGTCTTTCTTCCTGGTGCTCGGCGCCTCCCTCGGCCCCTCCGCATTGTCCAGCGTCCTCAAACTGTACGCACGATTCTCTTCGGCCGCGCTCAGCCTTTCTCACTCCGAATTTTCTAGCTCTCTCCTCATCTGTGGCTCTGTCTCTGCTGCATCTCCCCACTCCTCCCTTGGTCTCCACCGGAGCTCAGGCCCATCGCACCTCCGTGACCAGGGCAACTAAGTCATGGAAAGGTCCATTCGCTGACCCGCAGACTGGGAAAATCGAACAATTCGCCGGCAGCAGACGCACGGAGCCCCGCGGCGGTCTCAGTGCCCCTCACAATCTACCCTGGCTCAGCTCGGCTGCCAAACCGGGGGCCAGGCACGCGTGTCCAGGGCGCCCTGGAATGCCCTCGGGGCCTCTTCGGAGCTGGACTTGGGGCGCACACAACTTCCCCTCACCCCTCCCGAGGCTACAGCGACCCGCAGACGCTTTTCCTCTCCCAGGGGGTTGAAGTTCCAAGTGCAGCCGACACCCTCCCTTCCGTCCCCTCCCCCACACCCCTTCCTTTGGCCCCCGCCTCCCCTTTGCCCTCGACCCCGTCTCTTCCTTCTCCAGGCCCCTCCCCATTCACAAGCTGGTAGTTCCCCCTGCGCTCTCTCTGGACTCCTTCCCTGCCTCACCTCGCCCCCACCCCACTTCGTTTGAAGTTTTGGAGAGATCTATCTACTAATGGCGAAGTTTCCCCCTTAGGTCACCGTTCTGCCTTGATTCGATTTGGGAAGGCGAGTTCCCTCCCTCCCCCTGCCCACCCCAGCCGGGGCCAATTGCTCCAGAGCAGGTCAGAAAGCGCTGACCCCATTTCCACCTTTTCCTCTTTCAGCCAGAGTTGGGGGAAGGGGAAAAGAAGAGGGAAGGCCCCGGATGGCAAAAACCGAGGGGGGCATCCCAATCTTCCAAGCGCCTCTGACACTCATCCTGAGTTTCCTAATTACCTCTTTAGTCTGCAATGGGAGTGAGAGAAGAGCTATTTTTCTGGAATTTCTGGAATGTACCCCCCCCCCCGCCCTTAGTCATGGCCTTCAAGGCCCCAGAGCCTCTGGAGAACCTTCCTTTGGGGATCTCTCCTCTGTGCAGGAACCCTTCCCTCACCCAGGCATTGTCTTTTCTGGGGTGTGAGTTGTGTCTAGTCTTAGACTATGAGCTTCCAGGGCCACGGCCAGGACCTTGTACATTACATGTTTGTATCCTTAGGCGCTCTTGACCCGCAGTACAAAAAGAAGCCTCATCAACTTTGTTGATGATAAAATGATGGCAAATAGAAACTCCAAAGAGGTAACCTGGAAATAAATCTCATTTGCTCAGCCCTCTTTTCTTATATAAAAATATGTTTTTATATAATATTATTTATATATAATGTAATGTGTAACAAGTATCATTTTCAGAAAGACATTATTAAAAAAAAAAAAGCCCAAATAATCACCTTACTGCTTTAAGGCTACTGTTATATGTGCTTTTAAATCCTTCCATGTAAATTCCACTGAAAATTTGGAAAGCTGTGAAAGGGGAGGGGGCCGCGGGAGTTGGGGGGAGGTTAATCCGGGTTTAACGCTGCGATGCAGTCTTAGGACCAGGGTTAGCCTGATTGCGTTATCTCTTCCCAACATTTGAGACGCCCATATTTTACCCAGCCAAATAGCTCCGAGAGCAGCGCAGATGGCTGCCGTGGTCGCGCCTCAGGAAAATGTGTTATTAATATCTAAATAACTTCCCAATACTGTCTGGTAAATCTCCCCTCCACCATTCCAAATGATGAATTCGTTTGAAGTCTTCCCCCAGCCCCATCTTTTCAATGTCTCTCTCTCTTCTCTCTTCTTCTTAGCCAGGCTTATTTCAAACTGGTAAATATCTAATTCCTTTAACCGCTGCGCCGTGCACACTAGTCTTTTAGGTACAAACGCCTCGAAACTGCCGGTGTGTGGCGGTGCGTGCCCCGAGGGGAACACAAAACCCGCACGCCCTCGCAGCAGGGGACCCTACCCGGTTTAGATGTGCCTGCGTTCCAAGACCGGCTGAGCGCGGGAACCTCAATCCGGGAATCGAGCCCCTTTTCTTGCGCGCCCTGGGGAGCCCCTCTTGGTTCCCCATGGAGTCCCAAAGGCACCCCCTAACACTCAGCTCTGCTGCGGCTCCCAGTCCCCCCCCCCCCCCGCGCCGCTTCCACCCCTTCCTAGCCCTCCAACGGCTTCCCCCGCTCTCTGGGGCGGATAATTGCCCGCCGCTCGCCTGTTCTCCCTTGTTTAAAGTTTGTTTTCTAAATGTCTTCTATTAGATTATGCTCGTTCATTCCCCCTCCAACCTTATCTCCTTCTGTCTCTTCTCTCCTTGCCCGTCACACTCGATTTAGGCACGAGTTTATCTGGCAAACAGTTTGCAGACTTTGTTTATTTACCGCGGGTTCTGGGGCTGCGAGCGCGCGAGCGCCAGTGTTTGCCTTTGTAATAGTTATCTCCTCATTGTTGTTCCTCGTTAGTCTCCGCTCCCGCCTCCCCCTCTCTCTTCTTCGGTTGCGGGGATGGAGGGAAGAAAAGGGGAGCCTTGTCAGCCCAGTGTGGGCTCGGCCCCTCGCCGGGAGCCCCCTCCTCCAGGAGGTTCCCAGCTCCGCACGCCCCATCCCCCCTCCAGCCCCCGGCCGGGTGAGCCCCTCCCGCGCCCCCTCCCTCTCTCCCTCTGGTCGCACTGGATATCCTCCGCCTAGCGCTGCCTAAAGCCGGGAATTGCCTGACACCCTCCCATCTTCCTCCGAGCCCCCATTATGCGAAGCTGATCCCACTCTGAACAGCTTCAAATCCCGCCTGGACTCTGTTTGATTAGATTGCCAACCCGGGGTAATCCTTTGATTTGGTGGAGTGTCAATTACCTTTCTCTAAACACACATTTACAGAGGAGGGAACTTGTTGGTTTAAATCAATGCAGATTGTTTCGTGATAAATGGACTATCTTCGTCCCCTCCCTCGCCCCCTTTTCCGAGGCTCCTGTCCCTCTCCGTCCCCGCCCCTTCTCGGTTCTCGAAGATCCCATAAACAATGTCCCTTCCAGGTGTGAAACCGAAAAAATGGTGTGGGCTGAGGGGAACCATGCCCCCCTTCCCCTATTCACTCGCTCCCCCGGAGCCTAATTAAATTTGGCAGGTCCTTGTACACACAATCAAAACAGCTTCCTCCAGTGTAGCAAACGACCGAAAACCGCATTAGCAGCTATCGCCGCTGCCAAATTAAATTGTTTCCCACCTCCTTTTACAAGTGTCTAAAACCGACACTCCGGGCTCTCCCCTCCTTTCCGATCCTTCCCCGTCATTTCCCACTCCACACCTGTAAGTTCCCTGCCTTAAAAATAAATAAAGGAAAAATGCAAAGAGAAACGCATCTGCCTCACACACCCTCCTCACCAACCCTCTCCCCAGCTCAGACCATCTTTCACACCCAGGAAGTCTGCAAATTCTCCAGCTGGACTTCGACACCTCCAGGATTCCCCCGCTGGACTTCGACACCTCCAGGATTCCCCCCACCACCCAGAGAAAAAGGCTGCCTCCACTACTACTACTTCTTTTTTTCTGATCTAGTAACTTTCCCCTGTATTTCATATTAATTGTAACCTCCTTGGTCTTTCCATCTTAGAGACCAAAGTGGAGCCCCTGGTCCGATCCGGTCAGCTTTGGCTTAAACTGGTGCACTGTCAGATGCATGGGGCTTTTGTGATCTTATTGTTTGTCACTGCTATTACTGTTGTTTATGGTATTGCTTATTTCTTGACACTCACTCCCTCAGCTCCCACTAAGGAATGGTTTGACCCATTGCAAACCCCTATCACATTCCCCACAAGAATCTCTCTGAGCTCAGATTCTGTGAAAATCTTTTCCTTTCTCTTCCCTCCTCAGATCCTCTCCCTGTTGGGTCCCTGGCCTGTCTCTCCCTTGATCCTTGGAGAAAGGGGTGAAGAGGAGGGACTCTAAGTGCATGGAGGCAAGGAACTGTCCACTTCCCTCTGCAGGTGAGCTGAGCTTGGCTGGGGCAGGCAACTATCGGCAGCGGTCTGAGAATGCTCATAACCAACAATCCTAATAAGTCAGTCTTAACAAGGATAAGAGAAAAAAAAAAAAAAGGAAAAAACGAACAGCCTCATGAATATCAGCCCAAGGGGAGCAGGAGTGAGCTGTTCAGAGATGAAAGTGCACAGAAATAAAAGCTCAATTTAATCTGCTTTAAAACCCTTCAACTTAACGTTTGTGCTTCAAACTCTGAGAGTGAGAACTGATTGCGGATAAATAGTTTCTTACCATGCCTGGAAGCTATTACACCCCTCTCCAACACAGTTTTCTATTCAGCAGTCCCAGTTTTCATTACCAGCTCTAATAAGTCTTAACATTATTAAATGCCAAGCGGACGATAGGAAAAAACGGACTCAGGGAGGGATCTCTCTTTAGTGCTTAAAGAGGAGAGCTCTTAAACCCCTTCTTTGGCGGCTCCCTGCCATGAGAGGGGCAACTCCCCCAGAGAAAGCATTTTTTAAGAGCAAGAAGCCAAAACAAAGTTGTGGGTGTTCACAACTCCCCCTTCTCTGCCCATGGAGCATCTCTGCCTCTCCCTACCTGTTAGACTCGGGTGGAGGTTGGAAGGTCTTGCCACCTTTAACTTGGCCAGAAACTGATGTCTGGGGCCTGGGAGAGAGATGAGGGGTTCACAGGAGGGCCTGCTGACCTGCCCAGGAACTCAAATAGGAAACGGATACAATTTGCTCACAGATGGCTAGATAGCCCTCTCTCATCTGCACCATCATATTGTTCATTCACACTCATCTAAACGCCCCCAGCATTCCGATCCAAAGGCCCGTGGGTGAACAGTCACACCAAGAGATGCTTACGCTTACACTGCCGTTCAGTGCACAAACACCGCACCCAGCGCACCCACCGTCACGCAAAGACTGCAGGACTTCCTGGACACCAGGCTCACTGCATGAGATCATTTCATTTCTTCAGCTCCTCTAGACTCAGCACCTGTGAATTCAGCCTCCCCCATCTGGCATAGGCTTCTCTTTAAACCCTTGGAGACGCTGTGCTTCCTGGTTCTGCTGCAGGGAAAACCTCTCTCCAGCGAAGTGGCTTGTTAGCTGGTATGATGAGCAAAGGAATCCTCCAAACTGCACCATCTTTCCATCCTCTTCCTTCCCTTCCCTTCCCTTTTTTCTCAGAGGAAATTTACCTATTTGTGCTTCCTCATGAATTGAACTGGATACACTCCCTGTGTACAAACATACCTAAAGTTTCTCCAAAGAAAACCAAACTCGTCTCCTTCTCCCTGGGATAACTCTCAGAAGAGCTGTCTTTTGTGCAGGAGAGATTATTTGTCCAGGAAAGATTATTCAAGTTCTATGGACCCCTCCCCCTTCTCAGCCCACAAAAAGCCCATCTAGTGTCCTTCCAATAGGAACTGAAATAAGAACTGGGTCCCCCAGCAGGTGTCCCAGGGCTCTGGGCAGACCGGCCAGGCCTATGACCGCTTGGCGGTGCCGGGCTGCCTCCCGCTGTAGACCCGAGGCCCCGCCGCAGGCCCGGCACAGCGGGGCGCCCGGTACAGCTCGCTCGGTCCCTTTCTTCCTTCGCCCTTTTGTCCCGGGCGGGACAGCGGCAGCATTAGGGGCCCTGCGTGTCAATAGCCCGCCCCTTCCCTTCGCTCCGGGACGCTCTCACAAGGGACCGCCCGGCCCCCATCCTTCCTCCTCGGACCAGGCCTGTGGGGGCTGGGCAAAGATAGGAGTTGTCTTAGTAAGCCGGCTTTGTCTGTGAAGTTCATCTTCAAGGTTGGGAGGGTCTTCTGAGAACTGGAGAGAGACCTGGGCTGGGAGTGCTTGGGACGCGAGGAGAGGGGTGCTGGGAGAAACCTCTGGAGGGAGGAGACTGGAACCACACAGGCTGTTTGTAAGCGTTCAGGTTCTAGAGCACTCGCCACTTTTCCCAAAGCCCTGGATCTGCGGGTTCCCATGGCCACTGTCTTTCCGATTGCCTCAGCTTGCCGCCTCCCCGCGCGACTGTTTGGGGCCTTTTCTTTTAACTGTCAGTCTTTGTGACTCTGGGTCTTCCATTTCTATTTCTCTCCCGGTCGCCCCTTAAAGTGCACTTACCAAGTCTCAAAGAGAACCAGGAGGGGAACTAAGAGGGCGATGAGGAAGGGGAGAGGGTAGTGAGGAAGAACTTTCCTTTCTTTCTCTCGAAACTTCCTTGCGTCAAGAAACAAAAGCACAACCCCCTTCCCCGGGCTTGCGGGCGCTAGATAACTAAACGCCTTCCTTAGCTGATCCGGAGGTAAAGCGTGGCGCTGGGCTCAGTCTCCAGCCTGCCTGCGAAAGCCGCGCTAAGAATGGGGAGAGGGTGTGTGCAGCCTCAATCTCTCCCCCACTGCGATCCTCCGACCCTGGGCAGCCGGGAACTTGGCCTCCACTTCCAGCCCCGCCGGCGCACGCCAAAGTGGAAGGCACCCTCTGTCCCCCAGTCCGCCCTGGCAACGCGGGGCTGAGAGTCAGGCGGCGGCCCTGGCTAATTTTTATTGATTGCAGCGGTCAGTCAACTGTCAGGCGGGGTTTCAAGGGACCGTTTAGACAGCGTGTGCGGGTCTGGTTAACAAATTCATTTAGGGAGCCTCGGGCCGGCTCCTCCTTCCTCGCTCCCCCACCCCCCGCACCCCCTCCCCCTGCCTCCGTGCCCAAGTTTCCTATAAATAATTGATCGACGCCGGGAGTAGCAGCCAAAACACCAGCCCGGGAGGACACACTTCCCGCAGTACTAGGGTAGACCCGGCGCGCTCGGCTGTGGCACGGTTCGCGGCGCACGGCGCCTGGCCCCGCAGCCGGGCTCTCCCGGGACGCAGAGGCGGTCCGCGCCCGGTCTCTGTCGCGCAAAGGCGGCGCGGGCTCCGCGTCCAGCCCGCATGCGGGGTGCGCACGGAAGGGGCGCTGTTGGCAAAGCCTGAGCGACTCCCGGCTGCCTCACAGCCTGAGAGTTCTCACGCTGGAGTTCTAGTCTCCTGCTCCGGCGGCGCGAGCGAACCTCCGGCCCGCACACCTGAGTGTGGGAAAGTCCGGGCTGGGGCCTCGCAGCCCCGGAATCCCCTACCTTTATCGCCCAAGATGCCGTCGATGCTGTGTTTGGCCTTCTTCTCGCCGTCGTCCTCCTTCTTGTCTGCCTCATCCTCCTCCTCTTTCTTCCCGAACTTGATTCTGAGCACGCGGCTAATCGAACTCACTAAACCTCAGAAATGCAAAGGCAAAAGAGCGAGTATAAGTTGTTGGGGCAGAGGAGCGAGCGGTGGCCGGGGCCCCTGGGAGAAAGTCAGGAAGCCCCCTGCTTCCTTACAGATATCCATGCATCCCTCTTCCACACACAGGCATCCATTACGGGCACTCACTTGGGGAAGCCTGGCTCACACCCGGGACACTCGCAGGGTGGTTAGACTGTGCATTCCTATGCAGATGCTTGCACGCAATTGTGCCTTACACTATCACCTGCCCTAGGTGCACTTCCACCCACACCCCTGAGAGATCCCAGGACCTCCCTGGAGTCTCTCCAGCCCCTGCTGCCACCCCCACGCTTAGGTGTGCATCCTGGCCCTGCATGCCTGAATGCGCGCACGTGCACACACACACACACACACACACACACGCACACATTAGGTCACTTTCTCTCTCACAGGCAGTATGGTTTGGGACCTCCAAATTTGGGACCCAAATGGCTGATGGTGGTGACGGACCAGAAATGATGACTCTGGACAGCAGTCCAGGGAAGCCAGTGGGCATCCACTCTTTTAGGACAGAACCATCTATTAGTCACTTCTCCAAGAAAGCTGCAGGGGGGTTCTTATCATCCAACCTTCTAGGTTAACTTTTGCCCATTCCTGCCTGTCTGCCTTTCGTCCTCCTCCCTTTCACTCATCCTTCTCTCCCCTCTTTCTTAACTTTTCTTTCCATCTTGTTACATTCTGTTTTGATCTACTCCTCTGCCTTAACTTTCTTTGCCTTTCTGATCTCCTTTCCTCCCAACTTCTCAGTAAGTTCTCTGTCAACCATCACCTCCCCTCCTCTCTCTCCCACCTCCAGCCCTCCACATCAGAGCCCTAGCCACACTCCCGGCCAGGTGTGCTGGCTCAGCTGCCTTCTCACCTGAGGGTACAGTGCTCCGGTCACAGTGCCCATCCTTCAGCAGCCGGTCCCGGATCTCCCAGCTGAACATGCCTGGGTTTTCCCTCTTGTACTCCTCGATCTTTTTCTCCACATCCGGAGTCGCCACCTGCTTCAGAGGTGGAGGTGGGAGAGTAGGAGTGGAAAGATGGGGTGGGGGGAGGGAAATACTTTTAATATCACCTCTTAAGAGCCCCAAACCAGGCTGGTGATTCTGGTTACCAAGTGTCCCCCTACCCTCCAAGAGATTGGCTTTATCCTTTCAAGAAACTGGTTCCTGGATCCCAGGAAGGCAGCTGGGGGCCTGGCAGGGTGGCAGGGGGTGGGGGTGAGACAGGAATAGGCAATAAAAAACTCTAATTAGGACCCCCAGGGTCACCCTCATTATCTCAGGGAAGACTGAGAGAAGATGTCTTCTGGTCTTGTTAGGTGACGGGGATTGAGGCAAATGTGCAAATGTGGGGACAGCCCAGGAATGGCTCATTGACCTCAATGTCTAGGACAACCTAGACCTCACTTAGCCCCATCCCTGAGAAATTCAAATAATAGGAAAACAATGGGAGGATATTTGGGAGTAGGAGACACCCTCCAGCTGTACTTTCCTACAACCTAGTGCCACTGGATGACACAAGGTAGGAAGAGGGGCCACAATCAGGATCCCCTGACCATGAGAGGCCAGCTGCCAGCCTCTGTGGCAAAGACACTCACTCTGGGCTTGCTGCCGCCGATGGCCCCAGGCCGGATGGACCCGGTCTCCTGGTAGCGGCAGAGAATCTTGGAGACACAGCCGTGGGAGACACGCAGCTGGCGGGAGATGACACAGGGCCGGATGCCATGGTGGGCCATCTCCACTATCTTGTGGCGGATGTGGTTAGGCAGGGGTCGCCCATTGATGAAGACCCCTCCCAGCTGATTGACCCGGCCTTGGCCAAGCGGGGTGGACACTGGAGAAGGGAGAGGAGATGCAGGAGAGAGGTACAGGGTGAGGATGGAGGGCAGACACTGAGTGCACTCCCTGACTCCAGTTTTGCCTGTTTGAGCCCCAAGGCCCCAGACAGCGATCTTGGTGGTCCTCATACTGGGGCTTCAGTAGGTAGGTAGTTGGAGAAACAACTGCCATAAATCTAGGAAATCTGCAGAGATGGATAGAGGAGTCACGGCTGCAAGAGTCTCCCCAGATGCTGTGTCCCCCAACTCCGGCCACACAATGAGGGGTGAGGACACAGCTGGGGGGATTTGAATGCTGCTAAGAAGCAGAGGGAGACAGGTGAGACAGCAGAGCTACAAGGCTGGTAGAGCCTTAGAGATCTTGGGACCAATGACTCTCTGTTCCTCAGGCTGAAACTTGGGCTTCAGGCCTGCCTGCGTCTCAGAGAGGCCAATAACTGGTGTGATGGTGGCTCATCTGGTCAGTTCCACACTCCTGATAGTCACGAATGATCCCATTTTGTTGAGGGCTGGAAAGGGCTGTTGATTACTACATTTACAGCTCTGGCTGGAGCAGCGGAACTGTCCCAGGGAACAGCTGAGACAGCCGAGGGACTGGTGACATATGCTGTTGGCTGCTGCCTCCGAGGGTACCTGGTTCTCCCTTGGGTGACTCCCCTTGCTTCTAACCACCCTCGAAGTCCTAATTTCGTTTTCGGACAATTTTAGGATCCACTCCACTGCCCCAAAGCTCCTAAATAAAATAGTTCAATTGGCCACACAAATCCATAAACCGTCCCTGCAGGCTCTGTGAGGCTGGTAGGCGGATTGGCCACAGTCCCCAGCTGGGGGTGACTTAGGGAACCGGGAAGACAGACATCCCCGGTGTATGCTGGGGAGGGGAGAACGCCATGGTCGCCTTAATGCAAAGTCTACACAATTTCCTCACAGCAGGTTGGGGGGACACCCAGCACACTAATCCTGCCTCGATCCCCCCAATTTGGGGACTCAGCGGCTGCGAAGATCTGGAAGATTAGAACGATTTCACAGCCGCAGGACTGGAGGGAGCCGACTTGTAATTGAAAGGGAGGAGGCGAGAAGAGGCTCCGCTGCTGGGCCGTTCCTACCGCCCCCTCCCTCGCTCTCCCGGTCACCCCACCTCTCTTTGTAAAAGTAGGTGTCTGAAGCCACCCTAGGATTTAATCAGAAATCGTGCGTCGCAAAGTCAGAGTCACTCGGTCTCCGTGGCGGGATATGCCATTAGCGCTCAAGAGCTCTCGAGCGCCCAACTTTATATTCAAGAGCCTCTTTAGCGACCGGCACTCGGCTCTCCTCAGTATTCTGCGTCATGTTGGGCAAATATTGTTCTAATCCGCCGCGCGTCCTCAGCCGCCTGTTTTACTTGCATTCGCTACAGGAGAGTGGCACTGCAAATCCCCGGGTTTGCGCGCTCTCCCGCCTGCGTGGCTGCCTGCGCGCACTTGATCACGGAGCGGCTCTCTTCGCCTCTGTCTAATTCAGGGACCGGGCGCCGTCTCGCTGCCCAAGGGAGCTCCTCCCGGATCGCGGGCTGCCAGCCCGCCCACCCCCTCCCTGCCTTCTCTCCCCTTCCTCACGCGCCAGGGACTCTAACGATTACAAGAAGAGTAATTAAAAAAAAAGAAGTCGCACATATTTTCTAACGACTCCTCTGTGACACCCTAGGCTACCTACCCCCAGAAGCCAAATGATCCGTCAGTGACAGGTTGAGGCCTTCCATTAGTTTAAAAAGAAAACAGAACAAAAACACAGGAGCAGGTCTCTCGGCCCGGGCGCTCCCAGCCTTTTTTCCAGCCGGGGACCCGGTTCGCCGCCGCCCTTCCTCTCCGCTCTTCCCGGGCGGGCGCTGGAGGTTTTGGAAGGACGCGTTAAAAAACCGACTCCTTCCCCTCGTTTGGACATTGCCGTGCCCCTCTCGCAGTTTAGAGGTTCTCTAAACCTCGTCGTTTGGAAATTCTCTCCCGGGAGATTTCCAGAGCGCGCAAGCCCGAGTAAAAAGTTTTAGGGGGAAAATCGTTACTAATTATTATTTCCAATTAGTTTGCTTCCAGATGGAAAAGCAGGAGTGATTGAATGTGGCTTTGGCAGAAAGTATCACCCATGGTAGGTGGTTCGAAATAAAAGGTACTGGAAGACCAATTCCAAGGGTGGAAAAAATAATTCAAAACAAGAGTAGAAAGCCGGCAGCCAGTGAGCCCGGAGAGCCGAGAAACTGTCAGGGAAGAAGTGTGTGGAAATAGTGGAAAGAGCTGAAATTCGCCAGGACCTGAAATTTACTAGGAGTCCAAATCTACCAGAAGTTCAGCCCTGCGGGTAAAGGCCGGCAGCTCGCGACCTGTGAAGCGAAGGCCGCCGGTCAGTGAAACCCACGCAGAAGCGGACAAGAATGGGTCCCAGAAACTTCCTGGGTTCAGCGCCCAGACTGGGACCCAGAAGAGAACGGGATCCCTCTGCTACCACCGGCGCCGCCACCATCCTCTGGAGACCGCAGCCTCTCCAAGGACCCCGAGTTTCGGGCGGCGGAGTCGCATCGAGGACAGCCTGGGCGCTCTTACCTTCCAAAGGGAATCCCGTGCGGGGGTAGTTCTGCCCCGGAGCTGGCCGCATCATTCTCGGTACCGTGCCGGGAAGGGCCGCCATTCTTGCGCACGCCGGGGACGAATCCAAAGTCGGCAAAAATCGCTTCCCGTCCGCTCCCTTCACCCCTGCTGCGATCTCTTTCTTTCTGTCTTCTTCGTCTTCTTTTTTTTTAACCTCTTCTCCCTCCCCTCTGCATACACTCCCTACCCCCACCCCCCACCCCTGGCTGCAGTCAAACGCGTCCAGAAGCTGGGGAGGGGGGTGAGGTGGGGGGCGGAGGTTGGGGGGAGGGAAGGTGGCGACGACAAGGAAGTTCAAACAAACAAACACTCCAGCCCCAAGTCCGCCTCTGCCGGCTGGGCTCTGCCAGAAGTTGTGCGGGCTGAAGGGCTCGGCAAAACCAGGAGACGAAGCCCGGCAGCGGAGGGGGGTCGGGGGGACGCGGCCGGAATCGGGGCCGCCAGCCTCGGAGTGGCGAGCGCCGCGCGCTCGGGGCCAAAGTTTCCGAGCCAGGAGACTGCGGAGTGGATTTCGTTCTCGTATTTATTTATATATTTATTCTCTCGCTCTCGCTCCCTCCCTCTTCTCCACGCCTTCTTTCTCCGGACCACACTCGCTTCTCCCTCCACACCAGCTTTCACACCCCCGCCCCCTAGGAGACCCGGGGACGGACGGAAGAAGGAGCCTTCTCGGGTTTCGGGGCTGGAGGGGGTGACCCGGGTGACGGGGTTGGGGGAAGAGAAATGGAAAAGCGAGGGGGCGCGAGTGATCAGCTGGGTAAGTTGTGCAAAAGTGTTCACCGAAGTACGAGGAAGGGGAGGAGGAGGAAGAGGGGGAGGAGGAGGAGGAGGAGGAGGCAGTGAACGCGATCTGATAGGTTCGGACTTTTCTTTTATTCATGAGGAGGGAAGGGGGCCAGGGCGCAAGGGAGCAGAGGACCAATAACGAAAAGAAATCGCCAACGAATATTTTTTTCCCCTCGTTTCTAATCCCCGACTCGACCTCGTTTCTGGGGAGAATTTGAACCGCCGTGAAAACAGAGGGAGGCGATCCCGGCGAGCTGGGGGCTGGGGGAGAAGGGGAGGGGGCCAACTTTGTCCCAGTGCCTTCCTTTGATGAATGGGCCGGATCCGCCGAGTCCCCGGCCCCCAGGTCGCCCACGGCCGCTCTCGGCGTCCCGGCTCTATGGGAATGTCTGCCTCCGGCCCGGAGCCTCCCTGGAGTCTCGCCTTTTCTCTGGCCTCCCAGGGGCAGAGTCCGCTGTATTTCTCGTTCTCTCCCTCGTCTTACACCCTCTGAAATTCCTCCAGTGAGGCTCCCCGGGAACCGGCCTGGGGTGACTTGAAGGGAGGAATTCTGACTTTTTCTGTGTGATAATGTCAGAGCCCCGGTGTCCGGTTCTTACTCTCCCTCCCTGCCGCTCTGAGAAGCCCCTAGTAACCGTATCTGGTTCCGAGGCTTGGAAAAGTGGGTTTGCCAAGTGTTAGGGACGGGTCTCTTCCTCCCCTTCCAGCCCCGCCCCGTGCAGACACCTCCAGCCGCCGCCGCCCTTCTCCTCCGTCCCCCAGGCCGGGCCCAGAACTCCTTTCCAGCAGGTAGTTGGGTTTACAGGGAGGTGGTGCTGGTGTGAGGACCTGGGGGTCCAAAAAGGTGGGAGATGGGAGGGAGGGAGCCGGTCAAGACTTCTGAGCTCATCAACTCGGAGCTCCTTTCTGGTAGGTTTGGGGGGACATCCTAATTAAATGATTGGGAATTGGGGTGGGGTGATCAGAGGTTCCTGAATTGAAGGATTATTATGAGAATTCAGTCAACTTGGTATCTCAGATAGTGTTGGTTCAATAAGCACTAACTTTGCTCTCTGAAGCCAGGGTGACCAGTAGCCTCAACCTCCGGACACTGAGTCCTGGGGGCGAAACGCCCTCCCAGCGGGGCAGGACGCCACAACTGCAGGGCTTTTGTCTCCTGGAGGAAAGAGTGTCTCTGGCCCCACGCTGGAAGCAAAATACAATAAAATGAACCCAGCCCTCAAACTTGCCCCCTGCCCGCCCTCTCTGGGCAGGGCAGTGGGGTCAGCCTTGTCTTAGCCTGGGGGCTCACCGCTGGCTAGCCCCAGGGTGTCCCCATCCCTCCCCTTCGCCTCACCTGTGACCTTTGCCCCCTCAGCCTGTGACAGATCTCCCTCCTCTCCCCACTGTCCTAACACAAGGAGCTCATCAGATTTTTGGGGGGACTTCTGGGAATGGGGGCCCTGCTGAAAAGCTTGTTAAACTCACACTATCTCTGATTGAGAAGGGAGATACCAAGTAGCTTTAGAATTGGAAGGGGGACACCAGGGTGGTTTGCCTGTCCCAAATTATGGGGCCCTTCCCCAGCAGAGATTGGGAGATCAAGCTTTAAGCCATAGCATGTGTGCCCAGGGAAGATGGCAACCCCCTTACATCACCAGCCTTGCTGGGGACCTGGCCTGCTTTGACCTCCATAGGTGGGTATATATTCTTTATGTGTCTATATATATATATGTATTTGTATGATATGCTCGTATGCACACACACGTAACACACATGCATATATATTAGGTATATTGCATATTCATCCATTCATTCATCACTAGTTGTCCTCTTTGCCTGGAAGATTTCCAGGCACTTTTTCCATGTGTTTGTGAAATGGGCCAGGGTGCTTGTGTGGGAGGATAGGCCTGTGCCTGGATCTGTGTGTTAAGATGCAGGTGGGTTTTGTGTGTAGGTCTGTTTGGCGTCAGTTTGAGTAAGTCTGTGTTTCTAAGTGAGGGACCATGTCTGTATTTCTGCTCTGAGGTCACCTCCATGCTGCCTTGGTATGGCTGGCTGTAAGCATGGATCAGGAATGTGTGAGTGTGTGTTTAGGTCAATTCCAGAGTGAGAAAAGACCTCCAGGGCGTGCCTAGGGTGGGAGGCTCTGTCTCTCCTGGCTGGTGCTCTCAAAGCATCTTGAGCCGAGTGGGGAGTGAACAGCTGGACACCTCTGCAGCCAGGGACCCTCAGAGCCTCAGGAGTCCTGCACTGGGGCCACCTCGTCCACAGTGTGGTCCCTCCCCCTCCCCGCAAAAGACTCACAGAGGTGAGTCCAGTCGTGACGCCCCCAGCGTTTTTGCAGCTCGGGGATTCCGAGGGCCCCTGCAGGGGGAAGGGTTGGGGGGGTTGTCTATTGGAATGAGCGTGGCCATTCTTGCCTGTTGGAGACCAATTTCACAAATGATTTTTGCAACAATTAAGGAGTGTGGCGGGGTGAAATGGCGATTTCACATCCAGCAGGGGAAAGGAGGGTTCACCTGGGAACTGTGGCTGGGGGTTGGGGAGAGCAGCTTCCCCTCCTCTTGTTTCCCTTTGTGTTCCCCCTAAAAAAAAGTCACCCCCATGCAGACTTCATCAAGTCCCAAGACCTCCAGTTGCTGCTGGGAGGCTGTGAGGGGCTTCTGATTGTACGGGCTGGGCTGGACTCTTCCCTTTAGCCCTTGATCCCTCTTTCTGTCCCTCTCTGTCCTCACCCTCTTTCACCCTCTTTCTCTCTTTCTCTCTCACTCACACACTTTTCCTGTCTGCCCCTCTGTCCCCCTCAGTCTATCTTATGGTCTCCTCCATCTGTTTTGTTCTTTTGGTCTTTCTCTTTTCCTCCTTGCCTTTCTGGCTTCATCCCAACGGCTTTTCTCTGGGACTGTCTGTCTTGTCACCACCCCCCACATCTCCCTGGTTTCCTGAGGTATGTATGGGCCTCCACTGCTCTCTCAGCTGTAACTCAGACCTGAATCCCTGGGAAGATCCTCCGGTCCAGATGAGGTTGGCTAAAGACCTTGGGTAAGGGAGCCTCCTTCTCTGCTTGGTCTGGGGGTGCATCTCCGGGCCCAGCCCAGCCCCCTAATACCCCAGGAATCATTCCCATCCCAGTGTGGTCTGGCTTGGACGGTTGTCTCCATCTCCAGCTCACCCGTCTGGTCTGAAATCTCTATATTTCTCCTTTTCCCTTTTCTTAAGGGCCGCAACAATGCTAATAGGAATTCTTCTTCCCCAAGTCCCAAGTGGCATCTTCCAAACCCAACTGAAATGGGATGGAAATAAGTAGGCCCAAGATACAGAAGCAAGACCCCAGGTTGAGTTCAGCTGGGGAAACTTGGCCTGTCTCTGGCTGCTCCCTCCCAAGACAGGCCACAAAGGGGCTCCCTCCTCCCTGCACCCAAGTGGCCAACAGCCTCTTCCCTCAGCCCAAGGGAGAGGACGCTCTTTATTTCAGACCCCTGTGTCATGAACACTCTTTGAAAGCGATTACCCAATAAATATTCCTTTAAAGGGTAATAAATCCACCTTGAAAACCAGGGGTTTTGATTTCACTGGGGGCCTTTTGCATTTTCAGAAGCTCCGGCCTGCTCAGCACTGCTGGAAGAGGCCAAAGACATCAACAAATGGAATTATTCAGTCTTCAAATGTTCAATAACGAGAGAGGAGGGGATGGGCGTGGGGGTGGGGAGCAAAACTGAACATCCAGGAACAAAGGACTCTGGAGGCTCCTTCCAGGTTTCGGAGGCTGGAATTCATCAGCTCTCCATTTCCAAGGCACCCTGGAAAAAGAGCACCTTCTTCCTACTCCCTAAACCTTTTAGTATTAGTCTTTTCTTTTAAGAAGTGGCACTCTTCTGGGGTGACCTTGAAATAATCTGCCCAAACCTGAATAGTAACCAGAAAAGGAAACCAAGTTGTTTTCTTGCTTGACATTTTCATTTTCCCCAGAAAAATAAAATAGTGTGCATTGGATTCCAGCTCTCATGAACTGGACAAGAACATTACTAAAGCTACAACAGTAATAATAAGCAGACTTCTCCCAGGCCTCCTGCTAAGTGGCCTCCTCCCTTCCTCCCTCTTCCTCCTTCCTCTCCTCCTCCTCTTCCTTTATCCTTTCTCTTCCTCATCCTTCCCTTCCTCTTCTATTTTCTCTTTCTTCTCTCCTTTCTATTCCTCTTCCTTCATCCCCTCCTCCTTTTTCCTTTTTTTTTTTTTTTTTTTTTGAGATGGTTGCCCAGGCTGGAGTGGCACAATCTTGGCTCATTGCAGCCTCCACCTTCTGAGTTCAAGCAATTCTCCCACCTCAGCCTCCCAAGTAGCTGGGATTACAGGGGCGCACAACCACCCCTGGCTAATTTTTGCATTTTTAGTAGAGACGGGTTTTCACCATGTTGGCCAGGCTGGTCTCAAACTCCTGACCTCAGGTGATCCACCCACTTCAGCCTCCCAAAATATTGAGATTACAGGCATGAGCCACAGCATCTGGCCCCTCTTCTCTCTTCCTTCTCTTCCTTGTGTTCTCCTTCCTCCCCTTCCTCATCCTCCTCTTCTTCCTCTCCCTCCTTCTCCTTCATTCTTCCTCCTCCTCCCTGCTTTCTTATATATCCTCAGTTTCTCCTTCCCTTCTTCCTTTTCTCCTCTCTGCTTTCTTCTCCATTTCTCCCTCTTCTCCCTTCATCTTCTCAGGCAGGTCCTGGGAGCCTTTTACCTCCTGAGGTTCTGGAAATAAAGATAAGTGAGGCTGAAGCTTAGAGAGAGACCCAGGATGGGCCAAGGCACTTCTCTCACTCCTCTTCCTCCTCTCTGCACTTCCCTGTCCTACAAATGCTTCTCTACTGGCTTTCAGAGATGTGGTTGAAGCCATCTTTACAAAGTGGTCCCTGATATCTGTAAAAGCCTTTCCTCTCTGCCAGTGCCTCGCAATCCCTCTTTCCTTTCCATTTCCGACGTGGAAAAAGAACCTTCCCAGGAAGAAGAGAATGCCCCCACCAGCTCCCCTGCCAACCTGCCCCAGTCTGGTTCCAGTGGTTGAAAGGGAATGGATTGGGATGAAGTTGTGTTGGGATGCATTCATATGAAGATGTGAGGCTGAGAGCATGCGTGCACCTGTATACAAGAACCTGTATACAAGAGAGTATGAGTGTGCCTGTATATGTAGTTATGTGTCTGTGTGCATGTGTGTACACACGAGTGCATACGCTCATGCAGAGATGCGAGGAAGGGCGTGTGTAACACAAATTTCTCTTACCTGGCACCCTTTAGGAGCCTCAAGAGGAAAGCCTCTTCCCAAACTCCCAGCTGCCGGAACGAAAGACCAAGTGTCAGACGGTGTTGAGGTGCCCTCTCCAAGTTCAATACGCACCAAGTCTAGCATTAATGGGTTGTAGACATTGCCCTTGGACAGTTACCTTATCACAGCAGAGCATCTGTGGGACCTTCAAAGCACTTTCATTAAACAATCAAAGCGAGGTGGTGAGCCCGGCGCTGGCTGGCCTGGAGCTCAGGGCTGTACACAAGTTCGTCCACAAGCCCAGATGAACTTTCCCTCCAGGCCCCCAGGCTTTCTGGGGGCTGAGGCAGGATGCGAGTGAGGATGAAGAGATCAAATGCTGCCTGTACTCCACCTCAGACTGGCTTGTTGAGAAGAGGAAGCTGATGGAATTGAGTTTTCTTGTTTGCAAGCCTCCTGCTTGGTTTACAGGACTCCTGCTTCCTTCTCTCCCTGGGGAGCTCCCTCCTCCATCACGGTTCAGTCCACGAGGAGGGGGTCTTTCATCTCTCACAGGCAGGAGAAGAATACGGATGGACTTGGTAGAAGTCTTTGGAAGCTCCACAAGGACCAGGGTACTTGTTCTGTGTATTCATTGCTGTATCCTAAGTGCCATAGTAGACGCTCAGTAAACGTCATTGGGTGAATAAATGGATGAATGGATGATCCTAGCACGTTGAACCTCGGCTTGCTCTTTGTGTGCTAAGGTTTCCTCATTGGTTAACTGGAGACTCGTCCCGTGGAGCACCATGAGGGTGCATGGTCATATATGCATGGTGAACATGCTTCAGCAGAACTCAAAACATGGCCATCCATCATCGTGGTTGGTTTACAGTTGGTTGGCACTCAATGCAAGCTGGCCTCCTTGCTTCGCACTTCCTTGGTAGTCGGCCTCTGGGACCTTTTTGTATTAATCTCTGCAATTCTAGAATGGAGCTCAGTGTCTGAAAGAACACAGATGGTAGGCTGGGTAATCCCAACACTTTGGGAGGCCAGGGTGGGTGGCACATTTGAGGTCAGGAGTTCGAGACCAACCTGGCCAACATGGTGAAACCCCGCCTCTGCTAAAAATACAAAAATGAGCCGGGCATGGTGGCGGGCACCTGTAATCCCAGCTACTTGTGAGGCTGAGGCAGGAGAAATGCTTGAACCCGAGAGGCGGAGGTTGCAGTGAGCTGAGATCGCGCCACTGCATTCCACAACAACAACAAAAAAGCAAAGAACACAGACAGTGCGCAGTGAAGCGTGAATGATCTCGAAGTTGGATGCTCATGTTACTCTTTGACCTTGGGCACCCATGTTTATAACTGGAATTTTTGAATGCCCACTCTGTGCCACACAGTTGACAGCAAGCCTGCTTAATCTCAAAGCTAACCCAGTTAGAAGGTAGCAACATCTCTGTTTTACAGAGGAAGAAACAGACTCAGGGAGGCTAGAGATGAGTCCAAGGTCAAAGAGCTATTAGGTAGTAGGGAAGAGATTTTTCTTTCCTTTTCTTTTCTTTTTGAGATGGAGTCTCCCTGTCACCCAGGCTGGAGTGCAGTGGCACGATCTCGGCTCACTGCAACCTCTGCCTCCCAGGTTCAAGCCATCCTCCTGCCTTAGCCTCTCAAGTAGCTGGGGTTATAGGTGTGCGCCACCATGCCTGGTTAAGTTTTTTGTATTTTTAGTAGAGATGGGGTTTCATCATGTTGGCTAGGTTGATCTCGAACTCCTGACCTCAGGTGATCTACCTGCCTTGGCCTCCCAAAGGGCTGGGATTACCAGCTTGAGCCACTGCACCTGGCTGGGAAGAGATTTTTCACTTAGGTCTCCTGGATTCCAAAGCTCTTTCTTGCTTCTGTTTCTTCTCTCGCAGTCTCAGTTTCTCTTTTTGTAAATGAGATAATCCTCAACACTGAGCATAGAGACTGGTGCATGGTGGGTGCTCAGAGGTGTTGCGGAATGAATGAATGAATGAATGAAGCTGAAACATTCTGATGACTGTGAGATTTTAGATATTGTCTTGGGACTCCTGGTGGGGGTGTGGGACTGTAGGATCAGAGAATGTTACTGCCAGGAGGGAGCCTTTGAGATGACCTTGCTCAAGGATTTAGCAGCTTAGAGAGCCTCACCTGCTTTCTGGGTATTCTGGGGAAGCCAGACGGGCTTTTGCTGGACCAGAAAGTGCTTAGCCTGGGGAAGGAGGTGGCCAGTCTAGGGGTACTCAGGAGCCTCTGGCAGGTGCCAGGTCTTCATTGAAATGTAGAGGTGGAAGTGAGAATGCACTGCATATTTGTCTAGGTGAATTAAAAGCACAATCCCCATTTCCCAGAGGGAGCAGTTGGTTCATATTTATACATTTAGTCTTACAGGTGTAAAATAGGTTTCCTTTATGCTTATATAATAATTTTTCATTTGAATTTCAAGGCTTTATTCCCTTCTTTGGATTCAAGTCTTCCACCTGAACCCGATTCTCTCCATAACCATTAATTCCTTCATCATAAAAATGAATTCCATCTAATTCTCTATAGTGGCAGTTAGAGCAGATCAAAAAGTACCTTTGCAAAGGGCTCCCCCCGCTTCCACCATTGTAGTTTCCAGCTCGCCTGAGTACCCACCCCCTACCAACGCTGAGTTTCAGAGACCAGGGCTTGGAGCAGAAAAACTTATTTCTCTCGCTCAGGAAGGGTCGTGTGTGTGCGTGTGCATGTGAGTGTGTGTGTGTGTGTGTGTGTCCGCGGGCATGCGTGTGTGTGCATGTGTGTGTATGTGTGTGTGTGCGTGCATTCACGTGCACATGCTGGCACCCCAGGTGCATTGTAGAAAATGCTCCTCACTTTCAGAAAGGCAGCAACCACAATAATACTGCTACTACTAATAATGGGTGGGGTTTGGTGGCTCACGCCTGTAATCCCAGCACTTTGGGAGGCTGAGGCAGGCAGATCACTTGAGGTCAGAAGTTCGAGACCAGCCTGGCCAACATCATGGTGAAACTCTGCCTCTACTAAAAATACAAAAATTAGCTGTGCGTGATGGCGCACACAGGTAATCCCAGCTATTTGGGAGGCTGAGGCGCAAGAATCCCTTGAACCCAGGAGGCAGAGGTTGTAGTGAGCAATGATCATGCCACCGCACTCCAGGCTGGGCAACAAGAGTGAGACTCTGTCTTAAAATAATAATAATAATGGTAACTCAGTACTCACAATGAGCCAGATACTGTGTTAGGCATGTTCCATTCATTATATTATTTAATCCTCACACAAATCCATGAAGTATATATCAGCATCCTTATACGACAGATGAGGAGATAAAGGTCCTGAGATATGAAATAAATTGCCCAGGGTTGCACAGCTAGGAGAAAGCAAGGCTTAAAATTAAAAATTTTCAATTATTTGTTGATTTTAATAAATGTTTACCATTAACTATTTAGGGACACAGTCAACACCCTGGAGTACCCCTTCCCTGACTCGGTCCCTTTCTTCTTTCCCTGGAAGGAAGCACACTCACCAAGGTGGCATCTGTCATTTCTCTACATTCTGTAGTAGGCTGGATAATGGCCCCTAGAAATATCAGGTTTTAATCCCTGGAACGTGTAACTGTTACCTTCAAATGAAAAAGGGTTTTTGCAGATGTGACTAAGTTACAGATCGTGAGATGGGAAGATTATCATGGATTATCTCAGTGGCCCCTACATGCAATTACAGTGTCATTATAAGAGGGAAGAAAAGGGAGCTTTGGCACAGACGGAAGAGGAGAAGGCAATGTGGTCATGGAGGCAGAGACTGGGTGATGTGGCTGTAAGTCCAGGAATGCGGGCAGCCACTGGAAGCTGGAGAAGTGAGGGAGCGATTCTCTTCTGGAGCATCCAGAGAGAGCACGCTCTGCTGACCTGACACCTTAGTTTGAGCCCCGTGCTAGTAATTGAGGACTTTTGACCTCCAGACCGTGAGAGCATGTTACTTTTAGTCACCAGGTTTGTAGGAATTTGTTACAGCAGCCACAGGAAATGAATATACATGCTTTTATAATATTTTTGGAGACAGAGTCTGACTCTGTTGCCCAGGCTGGAGTGCAGTGGCATGCACACAGCTCACTGCAGCCTTGACCTCCTGGGCTCAAGTGATTCTCCCTCCTCAGCCTCTCAAGTAGCAGGCACACACCACCATACCCGGCTAGTTTTAAAAATTTTTTGTAGAGATGGGGTCTTGCTATGTTGCCCAGGCTGACTTTGAACTCCTGGGCTAAAGTAATTCTCCTGCTTTGGCCTTCAAACTGCTGGGATTACAAGCATGAGCCACTGTGCCTGGCCCATATTTTTTTTACTACATATTTATATTAAAATATAGGGTTTTTTTTGTTTCTTTTTTTTTTGAGACAGAGTCTTGGTCTGTCGCCAGGCACCAGGCTGGAGTGCAGTGGTGTGATCTCAGCTCACTGCAACCTCTGCCTCCCGGGTTCAAGCAATACTCCTGCCTCAGCCTCCTGAGTAGCTGGGATGACAGGCGTGCGCCACCATGCCCAGCTAATTTTTGCATTTTTAGTAGAGATGGGGTTTCACCATGTTGGCCAGGATGGTCTCGATCTCTTGACCTCTTGATACGCCTGCCTCAGCCTCCCAAAGTGCTGGGATTACAGATGTGAGCCACTGCACCCGGCTACAATATACAGTTTTTACAGTTTATGTAACAGCATGCTGTTGGCATCATTCTGGAACTTGCTTGTCTTGCTTGACAATTATCCTTATTGACCCAGGTAATGTTAGATTCAAAGAGAAAAAGAGTCTTGATTGCTGGTCAGATACAGATGGACCCTGAAGGACATTGGAGTTGCGTCTGCAGAATGGGTTCTGCAGGGCAAATGCGGGGTTGGCTCTGGCTGCCATGTTCTTTTTTTTTTTGAGAGGGAGTCCCACTCTGTCACCCAGGCTGGAGTGCAATGGTGTAATCTCGGCTCATTGCAATCTCTACCTCCCAGGTTCAAGCCTCCCAAGTAACTAGGATTACAGGTGCCTGCCACCACACCCGGCTAACTTTTGTATTTTTAGTAGAGATGGGATTTCACCATATTGGCTGGTCTTGAACTCCTGACCTCAGATGATCTGCCTCCCAAAGTGCTAGGATTACAGGTGTGAGCCACAGCACTTGGCTGCTGGCTGCCACATTCTTAAAGGGCAGCGCCACACCTGCCATGACTGCACCCCTAGATACTGGGACTCAGGTGAACACAGGTTTGCCATGTGTCAGGAAAGCCAGATTTGTTAGGGACCCAGTTTCATGTGAATCCAGAGATTCTGTATCTATTTTTTTTTTTGTTTTAGATGGAGTCTCGATCTGTCGCCTAGGATGGAGTGCAAAGGCGCGCTCTCGGCTCACCACAACCTCTGACTCCTGGGTTCAAGCAATTCTCCTGCCTCAGCCTCCCAAGTAACTGGGATTACAGGTGTGCGCCTCAACACCTGGCTAATTTTTTTTTTTTTTGTATTTTAAAGTGGAGATGGGGTTTCACCATGTTGGTCAGTCTGGTCTCGAACCCCTGTTCTGCCCACCTCAGCCTCCCAAAGTGCTGGGATTATGGCATGAGCCACTGCACCTGGCTGATTCTGTATCGCTTAAGACCTTGGTGAGCCAAGAGGTTTCAAGCCATGGAAAAGAAAGATACTCTAGCCAGGGGAGGTGACTCAAGCGTGTAATGCCAGCATTTTGGGAGTCCAGAGCTAGTGGATCACCTGAGGTCAGGAGTTCAAGACCAACCTGATCAATATGGCAAAACCCTGTCTCTACTAAAAATACGAAAATTAGCCAGGCTTGGTGGCATGTGCCTGTAGTTCCAGCTACTCGGGAGGCTGAGACAGGAGAATTGCTCGAACCTGGGATGCAGAGGTTGCAGTGAGCCAAGATGGTGCCAATGCACTCCAGCCTGGGCCACAGAATGAGACTCCATCTCAAAAAAAAAAAGAAAAAAAAAAGAAAAAAAAAAGACACTCTAAAGGAAAAGTTAAATGGAGGTGAGAATGCGTGTGTGTGCAAGGCGTGTGCACGTGCCTGTGTGCCTCAGTGTGAGCTCCTTGACGTCAGACACAGTCCTCTCTCTCTGCAGGACCTGGAAGACTGAATATCTGTTGAATAAATGAATAGATTTGTGGGAATAGGAAGGGCAATTGGTGATCCATCCTGTAAATGTAAATATCTGACTATGTATGACTGATGTAAGTTGTAAGGAATAAATGGCTATATTCCGAGAATTCATCTACAAAGATGCCATTTGTACCTTTGTCAAAAGGAAGTTGTCATTTTACAGTTATGGAGTCTTCATGTCCCTGGTTTTTTAAAAAACTTGGTTCTCATCTCGATCCTGCGGGGTATGGAGGTAAGCTGTTATTATCCCCAGATGAAGGAAAACTGGGGCTCAGGGTGGTGAAGGGGTTTTCTGTTGTCATAAAACAAGCATGTGGCAAAGCCAGGGGTTAAACCCGGTGAGTAGGGCTCAGGAAGAGGACACAGGCTTTGAAATCTGATGAGCTAAATTTTAATCTTGACTTCAATCCTCAGGAGCTGGGTTTCCTGGGGCAAGTTACTTAACCTCTCTGAACTTCCATTTCCTCTTCTAAGAAATGAGCACAGTAACACTTAGCTTGTGGGGATTGCTGCAGAGATAATGCATGTAGAGCAGCTGGCACTTAGTGGGGCTCATTAAGGGGCAGCTCTTGTCTTCTATCCTCAATTGAATATTAATTTTCCTCTTGCAGTCCTAGGCTATACCCTACATTCCTCCAAAAATTATCAGGGAAATTTAGAGAAGCAAGCAGTCAAACCAGTTGGCTGGCATCAACTGTTATCACCAGGAGGCTTGAGTTATCCCATTTTTGGGGTCATTGGGGCGTGATGACCTATGACCTGTGACCTCCTGAGGCAGCCAGCAGGGGTAGGAGCCCAGTGGATTTGCGGGGGGAGTTGTTTTAGACTTCTGGAAAGACCTGATAGACCACTTTCCAATCTGGGGTTTTTCATTACGTAGCGGGCAGTAAATCAAAGAGACTGCCCCAGGCTGCAGGCTTAAAAAGGCCCCAGGCTGGTGGAGCTGGGCAGGGAAGATGCTGAGGAGGAGGAGGCTACGGCTCCCCTGGCTGGAATCTGAGGCAAAGTAACACACAGGGGTCGAAAAAGCACTGAAAATAAAATTAAGAGCAAACGACAAACTAGATAAAAAGCTTTCAATGCCTCAGCTGCAAAGGGTTAACATCTTTGCTATATAAAGAGTGCTTGCAAATCAATGAGAATGATGAACAAACTCTGGGAAAAGGTCATAAACAGGCAATTTATGAAACGTATTTGAGGGCTGGAAGCATATGAAAAATGGTCAGTCTCACCAGATGCCTAAGAAAAGCAAATTAAAACAATGGGATACCATGCCCTACCCATCTAAGTGTCAGTTGTGAAGGGGAGACTGGCACCATCAGGATGGCTGAGAGGACTGGAAAGTGTGACTCATCTGCTGTGTGGCAGAGTAAATTGCTACGCTTTCTGAAGGGCAATTTAGCAAGTACGTTTCAAAAGCTCTAGAAATGTTTAGAACTATCCTTGGTACATCACCTTGTACGTCTAGAAATTTACCATGCATATGTGAAAAGATGTAAGTACATCACAATATTTTTTTCTAATAGGGAAAACTGGACAAACGTAAACATTCCTAGCAACAGGATATTGACAGATACATTATGAAACATCCATATCATGGAATACTCCAGGCCATTGCAAGGACACATAGTAAGAGGCAACAGTGTGTAACGTTTCCAGGGTTTAACCCATATTCCACCAAGAATTTAGCTTCATGCTAGCAACCATCCTAAACGTCTTACGTAGATTAGCTTGCCTAATCCTCCTGACAACCGTTTGTGAAAGGTACAAGTACTGTCATCCCAATTATACTGGTGAAGAAACTGAGGCACTAAGAAGTTAAGTAACTTGTCCAACTTCCCTTACCTATTAAGTGGCAGATGCCAATGTGAATTCGGGTGGTTTGGGTTCAGAGTTTGCATGCATGTTCTTTTTTAGTTTTTGGTTTTGAGACAGGGTCTCATTCTGTCACCCAGGTTGGAGTGCAGTGGTGCAGTCACAGTGCAGTGCAGCCTTCACCTAGCTGTGCTCAAGTGATCCTCCCACCTCAGCCTCCCGAGTAGCTGGGACTACAGGCATGCCCTACCACGCCCAGCTAATTTTTGTGTTTTTTGTAGAAGACATGGTTTCACCGTGTTACTCAGGCTGGTCTCCAACTCCTGGGCTCAAGCGATCTGCCTGCCTCAGCCTCCCAAAGTGTTGAGATTACAGGCGTAAGCCACCACACCTGGTCCAGTCCATGTTCTTAATGGAACTATCCTACCCCTTGGAATTGGTACCTGGAAAATTTTCATGAGCTGCAGAAAGGCTCATGAAACATTGAGTGAAAAAAAAGGCAACTTCCCAAACAACATCATTCTACTTAAGAAAAAAAATACATGTGGAAAAATAACACTCGAAGAACATATTCCCGAACGATGCATGAGGACTAACGGGTGAGGTGATGGGTGATAACTGTTTTCTTCTTTTTGCCTCCAAACATTTTGTAAATATCCTATAATGAGGGTTGTAACTTTAAAAAATACTCACGCCTGTAATCCCAGCACTTTGGGAGGCCGAGGCGGGTGGATCACGAGGTCAAGAGATCTAGACCATCCTGGTCAACATGGTGAAATCCCATCTCTACTAAAAATACAAAAAAAATTAGCTGGGCATGGTGGTCCATGCCTGTAGTCTCAGCTACTCAGTAGGCTGAGGCAGGAGAATTGCCTGAACCCAGGAGGCGGAGGTTGCGGTGAGCCGAGATCTCACCATTGCACTCCAGCCTGGGTAACAAGAGCAAAACTCCGTCTCAAAAAAAAAAAAAAAAAAAAAAAAAAAGAACACCCATGTGAAAAGTATTACAATAAAAAGAAGTTACTTTGGACCCATGTTCAGGCTTCAGCACCTAATTGCTCCTAACCCAATGTCAAGGTGAAAACCCAAGAGAGCCACGGCCAGTCTTGATATTTCCGTAGACTCTTGTGCCTTCTCTCTAATCTTTTCCCCTTAGGGGTTGGGAGGCCCTGGTGTAATTTACATCCACCTAAAAGCAAAGACAGCACCCAGAAACACACATTTATTGGACACCCACAGGCACCAGGGAACAGCAGCGACCAGACTGAACTCCTGCAGTCTACAGCAGACCTCTAGTCCCAGCCACGTCTGCTTGGCTCTTAGTTCTGTGCCCAACTGCCGTGGGATTCTGGTCCCAGGTTAATAAAACTGTTTTTCACCCTTTGGTCTGAACTATTCAAATAGCATCAAGAGCACAAAACAGTGATTCTCAAAGTGTGGGCCATGGATCAGCGGCATCAGCCTCACTTGGGAACTTGTTAGAAAAGGAACTTTTTGGCCAGGCGTGATGGCTCACACCTGTAATCCCAGAACTTTTGTAGGCCAAGGTGGGTGGATCACGAGGTCAGGAGTTCGAGACCAGCCTGACTAACATGGCGAAACCCTGTATCTACTGAAAGTACAAAAATTAGCTGGGCATGGTGGTGGGCACCTGTAATCCCATCTGCTCAGGAGGCCGAGGAAGGAGAAGCTTGAACTTGGGAGGCAGAGGTTGCACTGAGCCAAGATCATGCCACTGCATTCCAGCCTGGGCAACAAGAGTGAGATTCCGTCTCAAAAAAAAAAAAAAAAAAATGCAACTTCTTTTTCAGTAGGCCCCACGCCATGCCTACTGAATTAGAAACTCTGGGTGGATGGAGAGGGACGGTGGGCAGCAATCTATGTTTTGTTTTTGTTTTTTTGAGACAGGGTCTGGCTCTGTTGCCCAGGCTGTAGTACAGTGGCATGATTTCAGCTGATTGCAGCCTCTGCCTCCTAGGCTCAAGCAATCCTCCCACCTCAGTCTCCCAAGTAGCTGGGACTGCAATTGCAAGCCACCACGCCTGGCTAACTTTTGTATTTTTTGTAAAGATGGGGTCTCTCGATGTTGCCCAGGCTAGTCTCAAACTCCTGGGCTCAAGTGATCCACCTACCTAGGCCTCCCAAAGTGCTTGGATCACAGGCATGAGCCACCGCACCCAGCCAGCAATCTGGGTTTTAACAAGCTTTCCAGAAGATTCATAGGCATGCTAAAGTGTGAGAGTCACTAAATCAGAGGGATCATTATGTGGGTTGAGAGCATTTGAGGGTGTTAGAAGCATTTCTGATTTTCTCAGATGCCCCTAAAGTGGCTGGCTCTGCTAAACTCATTTTTGAAATCCTGAAGACAGGCTCTGGGAAATGAGTTAGTGTTCTCCACTCTCAACTCCCCTCCCCTCCCTCAGAACACTGCTGACAGCTGATTAATGGGGAATGACTCTCCAAAGATTTCTTTACATATATTAGGCTAGGAAAGTCTTTGAAAACTTTTCGTGGCAATTGTGCCTGCAAAGATTCCGTCCATTGGCTCTCCTCGGGGATGGAGAGGTTGTATTTGCCTCTTTGCAATTTAGACAATGACTTTTATTCTTGTACCTCTATGGGCAGTGCTTGTCTGGGAGCTGGGGGGCCTGGATACCCACTTGGGCTCCAGCACAAATGCACTCTGTGACCTTGGAAAAGTCATGTCCCCTCTGGACCTCAGTGTGCTCCTCTGTTTAATGATGAGGTCAGATGGTCCCTAAGCTTGGAAATTCTATTCTGTTCTGAATATCTGGAGCTGGGCATTATTGAGAAGATTCATGGAGATGTGTTTTATGTATTGATTCATTCTAGGGAAGGGACTCATGGAGTTGTAAAGAGAGGATGTATGTGTTTGTGTGTGTATGTTTGTATACATGTCTGTGCCCTGAAGACTGACGCAGGCTGAAGTCCGTAGAAAGAAAGGGCTGATGCAGATAGAAAGGGTAGTTTTCAGTTTTCTTTCTTTCTTTCTTTTTTTTTTTTTTAAGGCAGGGTCTCACTCTCACTCACCCATTCTGGAGTGCAATGGCGCAATCACAGCTCATTGCAACCTTGACCTCCCTGGTCTCAGTGATCCTCCCACCTCAGCCTCCTGAGTGCTGGGATTATGGGTGCACACCACCATACACAGCTAATTTTTTTATTTGTTTGCAGAGACAGGTCTTAACATGTTGCCCAGGCCAGACGTGAACTCAACTGATCTGCCTTCCTCAACCTCCCAAAGTGCTGGGATTACAGGTATGATGCACCTTGCCTGGCCTCCTGATTTTCTTTATTCTCTAAAAGATATATTAACAAAAGGTGTTGACTGATACTGGATTGCTGCAAATTGCAAACGATAGGCCATTCAAATGTACTCATTGCAGAGTCAAACATCTTTTCATCTACTGATGGGCACCAACGTATTTACATTAAGGCTGGGTATCTACATTCAAAGAGTACTTCCTTGGGATGAACTGGGAGTTCCTTTAAAAGCCTTTCTGAGGTCAATTCTTTATTTTCCCTTTGAGTGAAAAGTAAATACATTCTAAAGGGTAGAGAAGGGAGAGGGATCCCCCTGACCCCAGCCTTCCACTTCTTATGCCAAGATGTGGATCCCCTGAACCTGGGGTGGGAATGTGTTGTGGGAGCAGGTGGCTGTGGTAGGTGCCTACAGCTGCAACTGATCTTGTCTGTCCCTAAGCCTATCAGTTTCTGTGTGTGGTACGATGTATGGAAGTCTGGCAAGTGAACATCTACACTTTCTCTGTGGGCCACACCCATGGTTTGCAAGGAAAAGAACATCTCCCTTGTCTCCTGTAGCTGGGTATTGTCCGCTCATCTACAGCTGGGCTGCAATGTCCACCCATCCACAGCTGGCTGTTGGCCACTGGCCACAGCTGGGCAGACTCACTGCTCTCACAGTCTCTGTCTAGTAAAGGGAGACTCAGCGTACGAACCACTCTGGCCCAGGGCATGGCCACCCAGCTGTAAGCAGGGATCAAGACTTACAGTCTCCCTGTTGATTAAAAGTACCCAGGGCAAACAGTACTTGGAGAATCCAACATCCCTGGTCCTATGTAGACACCAACTGCGATCTCCAAGCCATGGAAATGATAATCTTAACCATATCAGATACCCATGGCTTCAGATCCGCCTGCGCCCACCGCTGTGTGATGTAGGGTGAGTCAGTTTACTTCTCTGTGTCTTCATCTGCTCATCTATAAAATGGGCATGATAATAATAGCTACTTCTCAGGGACTGATGGAAGGATTAAATGAAGCAAAGTGTGAAACGCACTTAGCACAGTAGCTGCACAATACATGTTTTTTGTTTTTTTTTTTTGGTCGTTGTTGTTTTGTTTTGTTTTTTGAGATAAAGTCTCCCTCTGTCGCCTAGACTGGAGTGCAGTGGCGTGACCTTGGCTCACTGTAACCTCCATCTCCCTGGTTCAAGCGATTCTCCTGCCTCAGCCTCCCAAGTAGCTGGGACTACAGGCACCCACCACCACGCCTGGCTAATTTTTCTATTTTCAGTAGAGGTGGAGTTTCACCATGTTGGCCAGGCCGGCCTTGAACTCCTGACCTCGTGATCTGCCCACCTTGGCCTCCCAAAGAGCTGGGATTACAGGTGTGAGCCACCACTCCTGGCCTTACAATACATGTTTTATTGTTATCATCATTGGAGATTCTTCACAAATCTTGACTCAACCAAATGTGCTATCAATCCTTAAGCTGCTGTGTAGTCGGAGGGACAATGTGGACATGAAAATGAGGAATAACTCAAAAGAGCCTGGGCTCTGCAGCTTAGGATCTGGGTTCGAATCCTGGCTCTGCCGTTTTCCAGCTCTGTGACTTCGGGCAGGAGGCTTCACCTCTTTGTGCCCATTTCCTCTTTGGTAGAGAGCATTTGCCTCACAGGACTGTCCAGAGAGGTGAAGAACCAGAACAGACTGGCCAGGATGTGGGGTTCACACTTGAGGCAGGGTCGGAGCCCTGGGACCTGCTTATTTGAACCTCACTGGAACAACTCGCTCTTTTTTTAAAATTAAATTTATTAATTTATTTTGAGACAAAGTTTCATTCTTGTTGCCCAGGCTGGAGTGCAATGGTGTGGTCTTGGCTCAATGCAACCTCCATCTCCCAGGTTCAAGTGATTCTCCTGCCTCAGCCTCCCAAGTAGCTGGGACTACAGGTGCTCACCACCACACCTGGTAATTTTTTTTTTGTATTTTTAGTAGAGATGGGGTTGTACCATGTTGGACAGGCTGCTCTCAAACTCCTGACCTCAGATGATCCACCTGCCTTGGCATCCCAAAGTGCTGGGATTGCAGGTATGAGCCACCATGCCCAGCCTATTTTATTTATTTATTTTTGAGATGGAGTCTAGCTCTGGTGCCAAGGCTGGAGTGCAGTGATGTGATTTCCACCTCCTGGGCTCAAATGTTCCTTCTGCCTCAGGCCCCTGAGTAACTGGGATTACAGGTGTACGCCACCACGCCCAGTTAATTTTTGTATTTTTAGTAGAGAGGGGGTTTTGCCATGTTGACCAGGCTGGTCTTGAACTCCTCACCTTAGGTGATCCACCCGCCTTGGCCTCTCAAAGTGCTGGATTATAGGCATGAGCCACCAAGCCCAGCCAACAACTCACTCTTTCTACTGCAGAGTGGTACAAATGACTTCCCTAAGGACACACAACCAGTAAGTGGGGAGAGGCAGGAATGGCTGGCATTAGAAAGAAGACTCCAGGGAGAATTGCCTCAATTTTGATCTAAAATGACCCTTGGATTCTCTGTGAGAAAGGGGTCCTGGCCCTGGTGGGAGGCTGTGTGTTCTAGAAGCCCATAACCCAAGCCTCTCCAGGGTGGAGTTTCTCTCCGGCTGTCTGCCGAGGCAGCATCTTTGGGAGGTGGCCAGGAGCAGCCCAGCGAGTGGCTTCTCTGCCTGTGATCTGACATCTCCCCCACCGTGGCTGTAGCTACAGTCAGAGAGCAAAGAAGAGTTTAGGCTATTTGCAAGCTGGAAGCCATTTCAAAGGGAAGGCTGGTCCTTGATATTCCCTGAAAATATTTGAAAAAAAAAAAAGTTTTTGGATTATAAAAGCAACACACTAGCTCTTTGCAAAATACATAGAACAAAATAAGGACTGGCCAGGGAATCAGCTCCTGCATTTTCGTGTTTGCTTCCGCATTTCCCTGTCCCTACATTTGCAATTGTACTACAGTTTCAAGTGCTATTTCACTCAAGTCTGTGCGAAAATACTTCTTCGCGTCTTTATTTATTTATTAATTTTTTCAGGCAGCGTATTTAATAGCTACATCATGTTTCCTTGTATGGAGTTAGCACAGTTTCATTAGCCACTGTCAACTGGGATTTCTGTGGGTTGCTTTTTCCTTCCCGTAGGATGAATAACCCCCAGTGCACCTGCTAAATAAGAAGCCCCCTCTCTCGGCCCCAGGGAGGAGTGAAGCAGGGTGGACCTCCTGTTGAGTTATTTTTCCATCATTTGCAGCAGGACCAAAACTCACTTTGGTTCCAAATGCTTCAGGGCAGATCCTCCAAAGAAAGGACTTCCCCTGCTTCTATTAATTGGGCAACTTGGAAACCTGGACCTGAGTAAAAATATTATTTTTTCCCCAGTCATTCTCAAATTGCTTATTCACCAAGGTAAAGCATCCAGCCAAAGTGAGGGAAAAGGAAAACAAAAATCCAACTTTGAACCAGCTGCGCCGTGTTGTGTAGACAAAATAACAGACTTCAGCTGCTCCAGCGGTTTCGGCTTTTGTTTCTTTCTTTCGTTTTTTTTTTTTTTTTTTTCCCATGGTTGGTTTGTTGTGTAAACAATATTCCAATATTAAAGGGAGAGAAGGAAAAGAAAGAAAAAGATGATCTTACTGTCTCCTGGTCCAGAAGAGGGAGGTGGGTTCTGCCTTTTTGGTTCTTCTTTTATTTCTTATTTTTATTTATTTATTAGCATTTTTGGAGATGGGGGTCTCACTCTGTCACCCAGGCTGGCATGCAGTGGTGTGATTGTGGCTCACTGCAACCTCCACCTCCCAGGTTCAAGCAGATTCTTCTGCTTGAACACGTGCGTGGTACCACACCCAGCCAATTTTTGTATTTTTAGTAGAGACAGGGTTTCACGATACTGGCCAGGCTGGTCTTGAATTTCTGACCTTAAGTGATCCACCTGCCTCGGCCTCCCAAAGTGCTGGGATTATAGGTGTGAGACACCATGACCAGCCTATTTTTTATTTTGTAGAAACAGGATCTCACTATGTTGCTCAGGCTGATCTCGAACTCCTGGCCTATAGCAGTGCTCCTGCCTTGGCCTCCCAAAGTGTCGGGATTACAGGTGTGAGCCACCTTACCTGGTTTCGGGATTACAGGTGTGAGCCACCTTACCTGGTTTCGGGATTACAGGTGTGAGCCACCTTACCTGGTGTCGGGATTACAGGTGTGAGCCACCTTACCTGGTGTCGGGATTACAGGTGTGAGCCACCTTACCTGGTGTCGGGATTACAGGTGTGAGCCACCTTACCTGGTGTCGGGATTACAGGTGTGAGCCACCTTACCTGGTGTCGGGATTACAGGTGTGAGCCACCTTACCTGGTGTCGGGATTACAGGTGTGAGCCACCTTACCTGGTGTCGGGATTGCAGATGTGAACCACCTTACCTGGCCCCTTTCTTTTTTCTTTCTTTCTTCTTATTTTACATTTTTTACTGTGGTAAAATACACATAACATAAAATATACCATTTTAAAATGCACGGTTTAGCGGCATTGAGTACATTTACCGTGGCACGCAGCCATCACTACTGTCTAGGCCTAGAACATTTTCATCCACCCCAAAATCATCCCCGTCCCATCCGCAATCCTTCTCCATTCTGCCCCCAGCCCTGGACAATCACTAGTTTACTTCCTCTCTCTCTAGATTTGCCTATTTTGCATATTTTGTTTAATGAGATCATACAATGTGTATTCTTTTTTTTGAGGTAGAGTCTCAATTTGTCACTCAGGCTGGAGCGCAGTGGCATGATCTTGGCTCACTGCAACCTCTGCCTCCTGGGTTCGTGATTCTTGTGTCTCAGCTTCTTGAGTATCTGGGACTACAGGTGCATGCTACCACGCCCAGCTAATTTTTGTATTTTTAGTAGAGATGGGGTTTTACCACGTTGGCCAGGCTGGTCTTGAACACCTGACCTTAGGTGATCCTCCCGCCTTGGCCTCCCAAAGTGCTGGGATCACAGGTGTGAGCCACAGCACCTAGCTGTATTCTTTAGTGGCTGGCTCCTTTCATCCAGCATAAGGTTTGCAGGGATCTTCCGTGTTGTAGTGTGAATAAGTACTTTGTTCTTCTCGTGGCTTTGTTCCCTTTATCCACTGTCTGGATATACCTGCTTCTGTCACTGTTTCTGCCTGTTTGGCGATCCATCAGGCAGCCGAGTGCAGGGGACATTGTGATGAAGGCTTGTTGGAAAATGAGCAGACGGCCTCACGTGTGCCAATCATCTGGATAACTTAGTCTATGTGGACTACAGAATTAATCAAGTGGCTTTTGGATGAGACTACCTAATTCAGTCAACCATGTTGGCTGGGGATGTTGGGTTTCCTCATCTTTAAAAGGGAAATGGTGTTATGCTTTTAAAAGGCTGCTGTAGGGATTATTTGGTTAATTAGAATGAATACATTAAGAATGATTACTATCGCCCATCTAAGCAAGTAAATAAGGTTCATTTAGTCTCTGACATTTCATTTGTTTTTGTAAGTTCTAGCTTCATTATTTACTCATGGAATTACCCGGCTGAGCCTCAGTTTCTTTACATATTTGCTTTATTTTGCTTTGAGAGGATAAAATAACTTCAAAAGCAAGTGCAAGTCACACACCAAACATTTTTAATCACCTAAAAAAAGCAACACAGGTTAGTTTGGGTTTTGGCGTATCTTCTTCCTGAAAGAGTAAACCACGATTAAATCAAAACAAAAATCCTACAGGCCTATCAAAAGAAGGATAAAAGAACATATAGAGTAAATAAGATGAGAGCTGGGGAGATAAATAGTTGAATTGGAAACCGAGGATGAAAACGGCTATGGCAGTTGAGTATAAAACTTTGCTTTGAGCTTGCTGGTGGCCAAGGCAAAAAGGGAAAGAAAATGGGGTTGAATCAGTCTTACTCAGGTATCTCAATCTGGATACCACTGACATGCTGGCCTTGGCAATTCTTTGCTGTGGGGGCTTTTCTGTGAATCGAAGAATGTTTAGAAGCATCCCTGGCCTCTGCCTATTAGATGCCAATAGCACCCCCACTTACTTCTCTTTCTGATTGTGGCAATAAAAAATGTCTCCCGACATTGCCAAATGTCCTCTGTGAGTGAATTCTGCCCCTGGTTGAGAAGTGACGATCTAATGGAAGGAGGCGAACCTTGATGTGCAGTCTTTGGTTAAAGGTCCAGGCAATGTGACTACCACGGCCTTCAGAGCCAGGGTCTCAAAGCTGCGGACAAATTTCCAGCCTGTGCTGTGCCCAACCTATGATGACACAAGACCCAAGTCTGGTGACTTCCATCGGTGAGGCTCCCCTTCTCTGGGTGACACTATTGCTCCTCCCATCCATGACCATTTCCTTTGGTTAAGCCCATTTCCAGGCTCTGGGCTAAGGGCTGAGGACACTTGTCGAGTCCTTAGAGTGTGTCCTTGTAATTGTTATGGTCCCCATTTGATGGATGGGGAGACTGAGCTTTGGAGAGGCCGAGCAGCTTGCAAAATGCCACATTCTAGGTGGCAAAAGGGGACTTTGAACCCGGTACCTGGCCCTATACTTTTACCTGCTAGAGCAATGCTTCTCAACTGGGCGTTGATTTTGCCCCCCAGGGGGCAATTGGGAATACCTGGAAATGTTGTCACAACTGGGGTTGGGGGTGCCTCTGGCATCTAGTTGGTAAGGCTAACGCTGCCGCCAAACACTCTAGAATTCCCAGGACAGCCCCCAACATGGAATTGCAGCCTGCAACATCCCACCTCTCTTGAGGGTGGTCCAGAGCAGGGAGATTTGGGTCTGGGGAGATGGGGGTTCTTTAAGAGGAGGGAAGTTGGTGGGCGATGGTGCCCGCAGGGCACTGACCCGGCTTGGCTGCCTTCTCCACACCCTCTCCACCTCCTCCACGAAAGGCCCAGGCCTGGATTTTCCCACATGGCAGCTGATGTCTGCATGGGTGTGGAGAGTCCCGCTGCCGCCCAGGAACTCATCCTGAAGTTTTTAAGATTCCAGACACGTTTCTTTATTTATCTTTAGTGGATGAGGAAAAGTTGGAAGATAAGTGTATAATCCTAGACGTGCAGCATCGTCAGAAGCCGTTATTCTGAAGGGCTCTGGGGTCAGGCAGGACCCGGGCCAGGCGCTGACCGCCACTACCTACCTGAGGACAAGGACGAGGCTGACTCCACCTCCTCCAAGGCCACTGCCTTCGCTGCTCCTCCTGCCCTCATCTGCACAATGAAGACAGTAATCGTATCCAGCTCACGGTGTTGTTGGAGGATTCGATGAGGTAACGCATGCGGCAGCTCTTATTGCTGTTATTATTATTACCAGCGTTAGGAATATCCCTAGAGCTGATCTCATCCAATCCCTTCGTTGACAGGTGGGGAAAAACGAGGCCCGGAGAGGCATGACTGGCAAACACTGGGTGGGACAGATGCTGGGACCTCTCTGCCAGCCCTGAGCTCGCTGCAGGACCCATCCCGGAAAGAGGAGGAATTCCCAGCTGAGGTTGGAGCTGAGGTGGAAACCTCTTCTCCAGCCTTTCCCTCCCTGAACCAATTTGTAATTAATGGCTTGTGGCCACGTTTCTCCCCGCCTCCAGGGCAGACTCGTAAAACCTGTAGGAGAAGCTGCTGTGGGCAGGGCGGCTGGCTAGGAGGCCAGTCTCTCTGTTCCGGCCCCTTTGTCCCTTTTCTCCCGCAGGAGGGGGGATGGTGCCGCCTCCCCGTCCCAGCGCCCCGCTCTGGCCCCTTTTTGCAGGCCAGTGATCTAGGCTGTAATTTGTGGCTGGTGCTGAGGTCTTGCCGGGGTGTGGTGCCCCTCTGGGGATAGGGAGATACAGGGGGCAGGGCCTCTCCCTACTCCACAGGGGGCTCCCAGCAGCCCTCTGAAGAGTTCAGGAGGTGCCAGGTGCAGGCGCACAGGGTGCATGATGGCCGAGAGGAACAAGGACGATGGAAGTGCCAGGCCCAGCCAGGGCACAAAGCCTGAAAGCTTAGCTGCTTCCCCCTCTCCTCCCCGGGGCCCCATGGGCGATGCCACGGCAGCTGGAGTTCCGGGAGTTGGGGCATCTTTGCCATAGCTGCTGACTTTGGCAAAAAAGAAATCCTCCTCCTTAATACCCTCTCCTTCCAGAATGACAGGGGTTTGAAGTTGGCGGTGGAAAGGGAAGACAATCTCGTTACTAATGTACCATAAAGTACAATAAATATTCTGCTGACAGACTCCGAACCCAGGAAATAATTCTGAAATCCTAAAATAATAATAATAATATAAACAGAAGCCAAACCTTCCTGAAGCCTTTCTCTTCTTTGATAAAATTTTATTAAGATGGGCGTTGAAGTCACGCTCCCTCCTCCACCCTCACCCCTCCTGCTTCTTCCAACCTGGCACCTCTCTTTTGGGTCAAGGTCTTCCTCCTCAGCTGGGATTTTACAGCTGGGAGCCCAGGGCACTGCATGTGTGTTGAGAAAGAGTGCCCTCATCTAGAACCCCCCTGAAGGCATGCATGGGGCTTTCTCGAAGCCAAATAAATACCTCCCAGTCCCCCCTCTCTGTTTCTGCCCCCCGCAAGCACACCTGCCTTCAAAACGGGTCTCCATTTTTTCATTAAATCCAGGAGTCGATAGGGAGGGATTGACCTGGCTACTTCAATTAATTTTTTTTTACCTTTCAAATCATAAGGTTCCATTTCCTTTGGAGGAGGTGGTGTCTTGCAGGGTGCTGCAAAGTTTAAAATGTAGGGCTGCATTTGAATGTTTGGTCTTGATAGGAGATAGGGACCAGCATGGAAAATCATCTTTACCACCCCAATATGGAAAGTAAAGCGTGCGGCCTGGGCTGGCATACCAAGCGGCCTGCGAGCCCTTATCGTAATCCCAGGAGCCGCTCCCTCCTCTGTCACCTCTGCTATTCCAGGCAAGTGTCAGACTGTCTTCCCTGCTGTATGGAGCCAGATAGCACCGAGCTGGGCCGGCGCAGCGGGCATAATAAGAAGTGGAAATTGCTCCCAAGGAAAGTTTCCAAGGAATTAACTTCTGATGGGTGAGGAGGCAGTGTGGGGGTGGGCGGGTGGGGATGGGTAAGCGAGCCGGAGGAGGAAGGTGAGGACCTGGGCCAGGACAAGGATGCCGACAGTCTCCGAGGAAGGAGGCAGAGACCTCAGAGACTTCCAGAAAGGCTGTATTGCTCCCATAGGGAAAGGCAGGTGGGCCCACCACTTCAGTGGCTGGCAGAGGGAGCTTTGGGACCCAGGAGGACCCTACAGACCCACAGCTGCCTGAGGGGGCAAGGGATCTGAACGCTTTCTTTGGATGCCAATTGTGCCAGACGGGCTGAGCTGCGCGTCAGGCCCAAGACATTGAGGAGCTCTGGGTGCAGTGGAGCTGTGGCTGACGCCTTTGCTGATTTTCTGTCTGAGTAGCCTCCGTATCCATCCCGGCCTCAATCCCTCCCCTCACTCAGGCTGCTTAAGTGGAAGGTTCTCATTCTCACCCCATGCAGAAGACTCCTCAGCCCTGCAGCCTACAAAGCATTTCCTTCCAAGCATTATTTATAAATATCTGTTGAGCACCTACTATGTGCCCGGTGCTGCCCCTGGCACTAGGAACCTGGCAGTGAAGGGGAAAGGTGAGGCCTGGGCAGACACTCCCTGTGCACAGATGCAAGAAAAGAGACAGAGGGAGCAGGATGTACTCTAAAGAAAATGAAATGAAGCCGGACATGCTGGCTCAGGCTGGGAGGGGTGGCTCACGCCTGCAATCCTAGCACTTTGGGAGGCTAAAGTGGGAGGGTCACTGGACCAGCCTGGGCAACATAGCAAAGCTCCGCCTCTACTTAAAAAAAAAAATAAATTAGCTAGGCATGGTGGCATGTACCTGTAATCATGGTCAGGAGGCTGAGGTGGGAGGATCCCTTGAGACCAAGAGGTTGAGTCTGCAGTGAGCTGTGATCATGCCACTGCACTCCAGCCTGGGTGACAGAGTGAGACTCCATCTCAAAGGAAAAAAAAAAGAATGAAATTGGGAGGTGGTGTGAATGATGGAATGGCCACATTTTAGCTATGAGACTTTGGGCAAAGCATGTCTCTCTGGGCCTTAAATTCCTCACCTGTAGAACGGGGATGCAGACACTGCATTTTCTGGGCTTTGAGTCCTTGGCGCTCAGCACAGGGCCTGGGTGCTGAACTTGGGAAGGAGTTCAGTACTCTCATGCATTCTTTCATTCATTCACTCACAAATTCATTCATTCATTAATTTACGCATGCATTCATTCACTCACTTATGCATTCATTCACTCATTCATTGATTCATGCATTCATTCACTCATGCATTCATTCATCTACGCATTCATTTTTCACGTGCTCCTGTGTAGGGTGGTGGTTAACAGGATAGGCTCTGGAGTCAGGCTGCCTGGGTTCATATACACTCAGTGTGTGGCCTCGGGCAGCTGGCTTCATCTCTACCTCAGTTTCCTCATCTTGGGGCTTTTCCTCTGAGTCTTCTACTGAGCACATATGAGGCAGATCTGGAGCTGAGCTTCCTGGATTTGAACCCTGGTCACCTGCTTCATAGCTTTGGGTCTGTGGGCAATGACTTGACCTGTGGCCTCAATTTTCTCACCCAAAGATTGGGAATCATAACAGTAGCTTCTTCAGAGAGCTGCGGCCAGGATTAAGTGCATTCCTCTGGAAGGTTCTCTGAGCTGCTGTGTGGGAGCGCTTCAGATAAAAAATACGGAGAGCTGTTTGTTCACACGTCGGGGCCTCAGTGAGTGGTGGGGAAGGAGCTTGGGCTGGAAGCTGAGACCTCTGGCTTCTTCTCTGAGTTGACACCCATGAGAGGTTCCCACCATCCCTGGTAGGGACACCACTTGGGGGCGGAGGGTCAGGCTGGGAGTATGATTGCATATTGATTTGCAGGGACCCTCAGGACAGCTAATGTGGCAAGATAACTAGAGAGGGACTGTGAGCTTCCTAGGGCCACACAGCAAGCTGGAAAGACTCAGGCCTGAGCCAAAGGCACCTGCCTGCCTGGTGCCAGGAGGTGCCAGGTGCAGGTGCATGGGGGTGCTTTCAGGGGCATGCAGGGGGGTCACTAGGGGAGAGAGCTCTTAGTTTTAGCTGCGGGGGAGTGGAGTGATCATGCTGGAGTAATTGGGTGCTAATACCATTATGCTTCCCATTTCATACTCCATATGATCCCAGGGCTCTCTCTCCAAAGATCTCAAAGCCCTTTGCATGACAATGCCACCATTGACTCATAAATCCTCCCCGGCCTGCTGGGAGGAGAGGTGGGTGGTATGTGCGGGAGGCTGAGGAATTAACCTCAATTATTTTCCAGTGATTCAGCCTTCATAGAGTTGTCAGGTCAGCTCTAGGGTTTGGAGGGCCCCAGTTAGTGCTCATGGGGTGGAGGCTGGTGGTGTCTGCTGAGCAGAGCCTGTTCTCCAAGTCAGCTTGTTGTCCACGATGTCATTTTCAGAACAGCCCTGAGAGTTAGGTAGCAGTGTTCCCTTTTCACAACAGGAGAGACTCAGAGAGGAGCGGGACTCACCTAAGCTTACCCAGGTAGTCAGCAAGCCTGGAGTTTACCCCCAGCCACAGCTGTGCCACCCAAACACACCAGGGGCTCAGAGTGGAGCAGGGATAGGCTCGAGGGCCAGGGGCCTTGGGACAGGATGCTCTGCCTCACAGGATGCTGTGTGACTCAGGGCTGGTGCTGCCCATCTCTGAGTGGGTCCCCATGATGGTTAAGGCCTCAGATTGACTGCTTACTGCCGGGTTTGTAGGGACTGCTTTGCCCCACTGTGTAGGAGAAATACAGGCCCCTGAGGGAGACAGGTAAAGGATGGAGGGTGGCTCATGCGTGTGTGCATTCATTCACTCACACATTCATTCATTTACTCACACATGCATGCATTCACTCGCACATGCATGCATGCATTTGCTCATGCATGCATGCATTCTTTTACTCATGCATGCATTCCTTTACTCATCCATTCACTCACTCATGCATCCATTCACTCATAAATTTATTCACTCACTCATTCACTCATGCATTCATTCACACACTTATGCATTCATTCACACACTTATGCATTCATTCACTCACGCATCCATTCATTCACTCATGCATTCATTCATTCATTCACTCATGGATTCTTTGTCGTGTGCTCCTGTGTGGGGTGGTGGTTAACAGGATAGGCTCTGGAGTCAGGCTGCCTGGGTTCAAATACACTCACTGTGTGGCCTTGGGCAACTGGCTTCATCTCTGCTTTTCAGTTTCCTCATCTGTAAAAGGGGATAGTAAAGAAATCACCTTACCGTGTGGTCCACTTGTGTGCTTCACAACAAGGTCCTGGGCACTGGCCATGTGCCGGGCACTGTTCTCAGTCCTGGGCATATGACAGTGAACAGAACAGACAGAATTGCTGCCCGCAGGGGCCCAGTGACCTGGGTGGGGGGAGCCAGACCACACACATGGTAACTGTGGCATCTTGCCAGGTGATGGGAGTCTCAGGGGGTGTGAGATGGTGGTGGGGCTTGCAGCAGATCAGCCACACGGGTACCTCGTGTGAGGCTCAGTGTCTCATTTGCATCAGCAGGGACTTTGACTAGCTGGGCACTACACTGGGACCTGGGGGCAGGAGACACACAGATCTGGGGCATGTGTGCTGCTTGGTCATGAGGCAGAAGTAGCATCTCCCAGTGGCAGGGCCAGGCTGTCCTCCCACCCCTGACCCTCCACCCTGACCTTGGAGGAGGAGGGATATGAAGCCTTCACAGAACCCAAAGCCTGGGTCCCTAGAGCGGGGGGCACAGGATGTGGAGATGCTTCCAGAGCTGTGGTCTCCTGGACCAGGGCTGCAGGGAAAGGAGGCATGGGGTCCCACTTTACAGATGTGGAAACTGAGTCCTAGAGGGGTGATGGAACTGGCTCGAGGTCACATGGTCAGCCCAAGGGCTGCTGGTTGCCCCAACACAGGGGCCTCCTTGGACAACCCCGGAGAGTTGCGATGTGCATTAGAGATGGCGGGACATCAACGCTTTGTTGAACGAAGTAATTGTTTCCCAAGTTTCTGTTCCAATGTTCGTTCATTGCAAGGCCCAGAATTTCAGGTAAGGATAGCTCAGGTTGGGAAGAAAGAAACACAGGTCCTGGACTCAGATCATCCCCACCCATCCCAGTTCTAAAGGGTGATGGAAACTGGGGAGTGGGTGTGTCTCACAGAGGGCAGCCAGATGTAGCAAACAAAACTGCTCAGTTAAATGTGAATTTCAGATAAACTAGGAATATGGTTTAGTATATGTCCAATTATTATTATTATTATTACTATTTTTTGAGACAGAATTTTGTTCTTGTTGCCCAGGCTGGAGTGCAATGGTGTGATCTCGGCTCACCGCAACCTCTGCCTCCCGGGTTCAAGTGATTCTCCTGCCTCAGCCTCCTGAGTAGCTAGGATTATAGGCACGCACCACGATGCCTGGTTAATTTTGTATTTTTAGTAGAGATGGGGTTTCTCCATGTTGGGCAGGCTGGTCTCAAACTCCCAACCTCAGGTGATCCTCCTGCCTTGGCCTCCCAAAATGCTGGGATTACAGACGTGAGCCACCACTTCTGCCAATGTCCCAAACATTGTCCTGTATTTTTTTCTGGTAAATCTTCTCCTATAAATGAAACAGAAAGTATCCCCGGAGCTACAAAACCTTCTCTGGGCCTCAGTTTTTCTTGTCTGTACAAAAAATTCTTTTATACAATAGAGATTTGAGGCAAGAGGTTTCCTGGGGAGATGATCCAGGGATTCCTTGCGGGAGACGACTATCATTTTCCGTTTATTCACCCCAAATTTCTTCCCATCTCAGTCCAGCCATTGGGTAGAGCAGGGACGTGCTGGGCTATGGGCTTAGACAGGCTTCCGTCCATCTGACTCTAGCCTTTGCTGCTTCTGAGCTGAGTCACCATCAGCAAATCACTTCGGCCCAAGCCTCATTTTTCTCATCTGTATAATGGGCATAGTCGAAAGGCCTAGCTCACAGGGTTGCAGGAAAGCTCAAATGCAGTAGTGAGTGAGAGACACGCTTGCATATTTTTTTTTTTTTGGGATGGAGTTTCACGCTTGTTGCCCAGGCTGGAGTGCAACGGTGTGATCTCAGCTCACTGCTACCTCTGCCTCCTGGGGTCAAACAATTCTTCTGCCTCAGCCACCCAAGTATCTGGGATTACAGGTGTGCACCACCACGCCCTGCTAATTTTGTATTTTTAGTAGAGACAGGGTTTCACCATGTTGGTCAGGCTGGTCTCGAACTCCTGACCTCCAGTGATCTGCCCGCCTTGGCCTCCCGAAGTGCTGGGATTACAGGCGTGAGCCACTGCGCCCGGCCACGCTTGCATTTTAACCAGTGCTGCTGGCTCTGAATGGGCCTGCCAAGGTGAGGTGTGAGCTACGAGCTATGTCTCCTGGGACCAAGGGGACCCCAGACTCCCAAGCGAGTGCTCACTCGATGTACCCTACTTGGGTTTCTTTCCAAGGCGGAGGTAAGGATTGTTAAACTGAAAGATCCCTTTGGAGACCACTACTCCACTCTTCTTCTCTAGGAAAACGTGGCCCAGAGACATCATATGGGTACCCCAGGGCTACACAGGGAGTTTGTAGCTGAGCTGGGATCTGAAGCCAGGTTTGCTGAATCCCAGTCCGAGAGCTGTGCCCCTCTGTGATCTCAAGGCTTAAAGTTTAGCTAATTTTAATTTTTTTCTGGAGGCTAAAGCTCATTTAAAAAAAATTTGAGGCCAAAGTTCATTCCATAAGAGGCATTGCAGTACGGTGGAGAGAAGGGGAGTCTTTGGGTGGAAACAGGCAGACGCAGCTGCAGTGGAACCCGAGGAAGCACCAGAGCCTGCGTCCTCATCCTCGAGGTCTCTCCCGCTTCAGCAACGGGACCCCAGGAACAGCACTGAGTGGCGGCCTAGGACTGGAAGTCCTCGGATCCACCACCAGGTTTGCTGTGTGACCTTGGGGAAATGTCTTCCCGATCGCGGCTTTGGTTGGGAAGAATCTTTCTCCCTTGTTACCGAGGACCAATGAGGCCATCAATCTTCTCTTCCAGAGAAAGACGCTGCGGACACGCTTCCCTCAGCACCCAGGCCTGGGAAAAGCACAAGAGGCAGAGGGGGCGGTGCCGGCTGTCCTGCCTGTGCAGGCGTCCTGGGTCTTTCTCTCTGGCTCTGACTCTCCTGACTCTTCTCTGCGGCTTCTGGTCTTCACCGCCCTGGTTATGCCCGCCGCCCCCACCCCTCTCTCCCGTCTTTTGTCTTTTTTTTCTCTCCCTTCCGTCTCCCTCTCTCCCTCCTTCTCTTCCCTCTCCCCCGTCCCCTCCCCTTCTCTCTTTCCCTTTCACTGTTTATCCCGATCCTCTTTTCCTGCCAGGACACTCTGGAAAGCTCTGGCTCCAAACCAGCGCGATTCTAATCTTCCCAGCAGACTGTCCAAAATGTAATTTACGAGCAAGGCTCCCCGGCTTCTCCATCCTGCAGCCTGGGCAGTGCTCCCAGCCAGTGAACCGGGCGGGGGAGCAGGAGCGGGGTTATCTCCCATTCTGCTCTATCTGCGCATCGGCTGGGGGAATGAGCCCAAACCCGGGGAAGCTTTTGACCTGGAACCAACTTCAGTTCCGAGTTCATGGAAGGCAGCTGGCCCTGAAGAGCAACAGACTGCTCTCTGCTGTGGGCTCTGCAGAACTCCGTGGCAGGAGAGACCTCTTGGAGGCCATCAGGTTAGGCTAGGACATTTGTGCATTCATTAAACCCATGCTTATTGAACACCTTCTACGCATCACACATAGTCCGGGGAGCTGAGGTGGCAGTGCTGAGCTCAGAGACCAGTTCCTGTTCTTTAGGAGCTGACAGTCTGGTGGAAGAGAGAGACATTAATCTCATGGTTACTTCAGAGAATGCTGGCCGGGCAAAGTGGCCCATGTCTGTAATCCCAGCATTTTGGGAGGCCTAGGCAGGAGGATCTCTTGAGGCCAGGAGTTGGAGACCAGCTGGCACCATATTGAGACTTTCATCTCTACGAAAACAAAAGTTAACCAAGTGTGGTGGCGAATGCCTGTAGTCCCAGCTACTAGGGAGGCTGGAGTGGGAGGATCGATTTAGTTGGGGAGGTCAAAGCTGCAGTCAGCTATGTTCATGCTTAGCCTGGGCAACACAGCAAGACCCTGTCTCAAAACAACAGCAATAAAAAAAACCAAAGAATGTTAAACAGATTTCCCTTAGATCTGTGCTGAAGGAGAGGTATAGGGGGCTTTATAATATGGGGGTTGACTTGGTCTGTTGGGGGAGGCACAGAGGAAGCCTCCCCACTTTTTTGCACCCCCACTTTTTTGCATGATAACAAATAATGACCCCATGAGTAGAGGGTTTATAAAGACAGGCAGTGACAAACGTAATTCTGCCTTTCCTGCCACTTTTGATTTTATGTGTGTTGAATTTAGATACCCCTCCATCAGCTGATGCGAGGGGCTTCTGGGGGGCCCTAAAAGGGTCCCCCATTATGTGTGTGCTGCTCTCAACCCATATACCAGACACAGGTAAAGGGACTTTTTTTTTTTTTTTTTCTTTTTTGAGACAGAGTTTCACTCTTGTTGCCCAGGCTGGAGTGCAATGGCGCAATCTTGGCTCACTGCAGCTCCACCTCCCGGGTTCAAGCGATTTTCCTGCCTCAGCCTCCCGAGTAGCTGGGATTACAGGCATTTGCCACCAAGCCCAGCTAAGTTTTTGTATTTTTTTTTTTAAAGTAGAGATGGGGTTTCACTATGTTGGCCAGGCTGGTCTCAAACTCCTGACCTCAGGTGATCTACCAGCCTCAGCCTCCCAAAGTGCTGGGATTACAGGCATGAACCACCACGCCTGGCTCAATAAAGGGGCTTCTCACTCCCTCTGCCTCCACTGTCTGCCCTGCCACTGGGCTCGATTCTAGAAGGGGTGAACAGCTCAGCTCTTTGGGCCTCTGTTCTCGCTGTGAAATGGACTAGCAGGACCCCATGGGCCAGCTCACAACATTTGCTGAAGGGTCACATGAAGTGATTAATGTGAAACTATTTATCACCTTGGAAACTCCTGAAATCACCACCATATTCCTCACTGCCATCCTCATCCATGAAATGATGAAATAAAATGAGGGGGCTGAGGGAAGTTTTGGGACTTCCATGAAACCGCTGGTTCTGGGATTTCTACACTCCCACCTCCATGGAGCGCACGGCCGCCTTCTCAGCGGAGCAATGCTGCCACCTAGTGGCCATCCGGCACCCTTCTCCTTGGAATCGGGGGCTGACCCGGAGCACCTGCCCTTGAGAGCTGTCCCCAGGCGCCCCTCCATACCTGCAAAGCCACCAGTGGCCAGGGCTTCCGTATCTGGTCAGGAGAGAGCAACTATTGCAGTGGAGAAGAGGGGCTGAGGAGGCGGGGTCCCTGCCCTTATGAAGGGCAGCTTGTCCTTGGGTCTCCTAGCTCCTCCCGCCATTGAACTTCGCTGGGCGGAGATTCCATCAGAGCAGGCAGGCAGAAGGCCTGGGCTTGCAGACCTCATCTGCAGGGCCTCTGTCAGTGTTGAAGTCAAGACACTCATCGTGTGAGCCTCACCCTGTTTCTACTTCGTGTCTTCCCAAAGTTTATTCTCTACATGGCTTCTAGAGTGATCCCTTCAAAAGCAAGTCAGAGGCTGGGTGTGGTGGCTCACACCTGTAATCCCAGCACTCTGAGAGGCCGAGGTGGGCAGACCACAAGGTCAGGAGATCGAGACCATCCTGGCTAACATGGTGAAACTCCGTCTCTACTAAAAACACAAAAAATTAGCCGGGTGTGGTGGCACATGCTCGTAGTCCCAGCTACTCAGGAGGATCACTTGAACCAGGAGGTGGAGGTTTCAGTGAGCCGAGATCGCACCATTGCACTCCAGCCTGGGCAACACAGCAAGACTCCGTTTTAAAAAAATGTCAGATGATGTCATGCCGCTGCTCAAATCCTGTGGCAGTTTCCACTCAGAGTCAAACCAAAGACAGAAAGACAGCATCAGAGTCCATGGGTAACCTTCCCTGCCCTTGTTTATCATTTTTTTAAAAATTTTTATTTATTTATTTATTCACTTATTCTTTTTTTACTTTTTTGAGACAGAGTCTCGCTCTGTTGCCCAGGCTGGAGTGCAGTGGTGCCATCTCAGCTCACTGCGATCTCTGCCTCCCGGGTTCAAGTGATTCTCTTGCTTCAGCCTCTCCAGTAGCTGGGATTACAGGCGTGTGTCACCACATCCAGATGATTTTTGTATTTTTAATAGAGACAGGGTTTCTCCATGTTGGCCAGGCTGGTGCTGGTCTCGAGCTCCTGACCTCAGGTGATCCACCTGCCTTGGCCTCTGAAAGTGCTGGGATTATAGGCATGAACCACTGCACCTGGCCTTGTTTTGTTTTTGAGACAGGGTCTCCTTCTGTCGCCCAGGCTGGAGTGCAGTGGTGCAGTCGTGGCTCACTACAGCCTCGACCTGACTGGCTCAAGCAATCCTCCTACCTCAGCCCCCCTGAGTAGCTGAGATGACAAGAGTGTGTCACCATGCCCAGATAATTGGCATTCCTTGTAGAAGACTAGATTTCACCGTGTTGCCCACGCTGGTTTGGAACTCCTGGACTCAAGAAATCCTCCCACCTCAGCCTCCCGGAGTGCTGAGATTACAGGCTGGAGGCTCTGTGCTCAGCTCTGTTTATCTTTCAGACCACACCTGCCCCTCATTAGCTCCTCTCCAGCCTCCTTGTCATGGCTTAAACTCTTACCGCTGCTCTCTCTGCTTGGAATGACCTTCCCCTGGGTAGCTGGACAGGTGGGCCCTTTTTGTCATTTATCTCTCGGCTTAAATATCCTTACTCAGAAAAGTCTGCCTTAACGAAATTAGCAGCCTCCATTGCTTTGCCGACTTCACTTTCTTCACGGAACTCACGATATACGGTTGTTTCTTGGTATCTGTGGCGATACCCAAATCTGCAGATGCTCAAGTCCCTTCAATAAAATGGTGTTGTATTTGTGCGTATAAACTTCACGCATCCTCTCATATACTTTATTTTTATTTATTTATTTTTTTTAGACAGGGTCTCACTCCATCACCCAGGCTGGAGTGCAGTGGTGTGATCTTGGCTCGCTGCAACCTCCACCTCCCGGGTTCAAGCAATTCTCATGCCTCAGCCTCCTGAGTAGCTGGGATCACAAGCATGAGCCACTATGGCTGGTTAATTTCTGTTTTTTTTATTTTTTATTTTTAGTAGAGGTGGGTTTTCACCATGTTGGTCAGGATGGTCTTGAACTCCTGACCTCAAGTGATCTGCCCCTCTCGGCCTCCCAAAGTGCTGAAATTACAGGAATGAGCCATTGCACCCAGCCCATCCTCTCACGTATTTAAATCATCTCTAGGTTACTTGTAATATCTAATACAGTGTAGATGCTGTGTAAGTTGTTGTCATACTGTATTTTAAAACGTTTATTATCTTTAATTATTCTTATTATTTGTATTATTTATTGTTGTATTATTATTATTATTTTTGAGATGGAGTCTTGCTCTGTTGCCAGTCAAGTGCGGTGACATGATCTCGGTTCACTGCAACCACCGCTTCCTGGGTTCAAGCGATTCTCCTGCCTCAGCCTCCTGAGTAGCTGAGATTACAGGTGCCTGCCACCACACGCAGCTATTATTTTGGTATTTTTAGTAGAGACGGGGTTTCACCATGTTGGCCAGGATGGTCTTGATCTCCTGATCTAGTGATCCACCCGCCTCGGCCTCCCAAAGTGCTGGAATTACAGGCGTAGGCCACTGTGCCTGGCTATTGTAGTATTTTTAACTATTTTTCACATTTTTCAGTTCCCTGATGGGTTGAATCTGTGGCTGAGGACTTGTGGATACAGAAGGCTGACTGTGTAGTTAAGTTGTATGGCTATGTGGGACAGCGGGAGGAGATACAACCTCTGATTTCAGAGGCTTCCTGGTTCTCCGTTCTGCGAGGAGACTGATGGCTCCTTGTCAAAGGCAGGAGCTGTGGCCTCTGTTTGTGGCTCCTGAAGTTCCACATGCAGGCGAGGGCAGCTGTGGGGTTGCTCCACGGCACGCTGATGTGAATGTGTCAGCGTGACACAGCAGTTTTCCTCTTCACCTGGATATTGTGACTGAAGGCCCCACAAACTCCATCTTCGGCCAAACTCAAATGCAGAAAAAGCAGACTGGAACTAGAGCATGATGTCTGTCAAATGCAGCCACCCTTGGCACACAAGCTACGTGGGGTGAAGAGTGGCAGAAAAAACGTGGGAGGGTATAAAGGGCAAGATTGTGCCACTGCTGGAGATCCAGAAAAGGTGAGCAAAGGCATGCTTCCTGTTGGCGGGAGGCTCACCCAGCAGAGACAGCGTCTCTGTCTCTTGAACACCAACGAGCAGAAGGCATTGCCTATAATAGGCCAGGAAAACTTAGCTCTTCCCTCAATTTGTAATAAAAAGGCAATAGTAAGATATTGAAAGACAGCAGAGCAATGGCAATGAGATTGAGGAAAGAAGGTGTGAGGCAGGATTTTATATTGAGCCAAGCTATCCTTCAGGCATATGCACCACCCACCAGCAATTCTGAACATGGCAGAACTCAGTGGATATTGTCCCTGTGGAGTCTCTCTGGAAGAAACATCTAGACGATGAACTTCAGCTCCATGACTGGCAGAGGGCTGGTAGTGCATTGACCGTGAAGTGTGGAACTGAGACCAACACAAACGTGGGAAGTGGAGGAATAGATAAAATTGTGAATGCAGGTGTCTGTGATGAGGATAGAAATAATGCCTCTGCGAAGAAACGGGAGGGGACGGGCAAAAGAAACCAGGAAACAGGTGCAATTGCAAAGTGCCTCTTCTGTAGTAGGTGGGAATCAAAGAACATCTTCCAGAGTCAAGTCAAGAGTGCTGACCTATACAACGGAAGCACAAAGAACATCTTTCAAAACTGGCAAATCAAGACAAGTAGGATGAACACATGTAGCAGAACACAGGCGATCACAGAGAAAGGAACCCGACAGGGCCTAATTAGATGTGCTGGGGGAAAGCTGGGGAGATGGGCAAGAAGAAGAAGAAACACCGTAATGTTCTTATTTTCTGAGAAATTGTGGACTAAGAATATTATGTAAAGTTTTAATAATGAACAAAAGTATAAAACTCCTTCTATAGCAAAAGAACCACATAAAAAGAACAAACCACAGACAAAAGACATTAAAAATCCCGTAAACAGGGAAAAATTACATAAAATAATATGACAGAATACAGATGTTATAAATGCAAATGAGCTTAATTTGCCCAGTGAAAGAAAAGAAATTAGATTTGGTCACAAAACCAAATCCAACTCAGTGTTTTATAAATGAGGCACTCTTAAACCAAAGTAATTCAGAAAGGTTGAACCTAAAGCTGGGTAAAAATATACAAGGCAAATGCCGATAAAAAAATCTTAATATTACATAGTGTGGAGTTTAGATTAAAAAATATTTAATAAGAAAAAGAAAGTTATCTTAGAATATACAACTATGTATCCACAATGAAAATAAGAGTTATAAACATCTATGATTTAAATAACATAGTAGGTGCATTTCTAAAGGAGAAATCACATCTGAGAAACACACTTCAATTAACTTTCCTCATTACATGACAAAGGATAAAGAAAATCTTCATAAGGTGATAAATAACTCTCATCCATTGCCTGGCTGTTAAGAGAATGTCACAGATTGGCACCCCACTTCTGGTACCAATTCATGTATTATTGAGGATGAACTATCTAACTCTTGGAACAAAAAGACACCAACATACATTGGCTTGGAGGACAAAAAGGTCTAACTCCTCACAGTGTGAGGTGAGCTGCTTAGTGGGTGGGGCAGCTGTGTTCCAAAAGGTCTTCAGGAAGCCAGATCCTTTCCAACACGTTTCTCTGTCTTCTCCTAGGGCATTACCATTGTTTGCATGGTTGATACTGGGTCACTGTGGGCTCCAGAGAAAGGGAAGGGGGAAGAGACTGTGAGGGAGGTGCACCCACTTTGGAGTATGAAAGGGACACATAGACTTCCATTCATGATCTGTTGGTGAGAACTCAGCATCATGTGACCTTTTCTAACTGCAAGGGAACCTGGGAAATGTAGTCATACAGTGTGCCTGGCAAGAAGGGAAGAATGAATTTGAGCAGACAACTGGTCGAGTGGAAATGAGTACCAGTGCTTTAGAAAACAATTTGTCACTGTCTGCCAGAGTTCACATACACACATTGTATGGCCCAGCCATGCTACTCCTAGGAGGGCTCAGCAGAAATGAGCACATATTTGTACCAAAAGACATGGGCAGGGGAGGCTTCTATGCTTAATGCTACTGTTCATTATTATTAATTTTTTTATTGCTTTTTAGGTTTTGGGGTACATGTGAAGAACATGCAAGATTGTTGCATAGGTGCATACATGGCAGCGTGATTTGCTGCCTTCCTCCCCTTCACCTATATCTGGCATATCTCCCCATGCTATCTCTCTGCAGCTCCCCACCCTCCACTGTCCCTCCCCTATTTCCCCCCAACAGACCCCAGTGTACAGTGCTCCCCTCCCTGTGTCCATGTGTTATCATTGTTCAACACCCGCCTATGACTGAGAACATGCGGTGTTTGATTTTGTGTTCTTGTGTCAGTTTGCTGAGAATGATGGTTTCCAGGTTCATCCATGTCCCTACAAAGGATGCAAACTCATCGTTTTTGATGGCTGCATAATATTCCATGGTGTATATGTGCCACATTTTCCCTGTCCAGTCTATCATCGATGGGCATTTGGGTTGGTTCCAGGTCTTTGCTATTGTAAACTGTGCTGCAATGAACATTCGTGTGCATATGTCCTTATAGTAGCACGATTTATAATCCTTTGGATATATACCCAGTAATGGGATTGCTGGGTCAAAGGGAATTTCTATTTCTAGGTCCTTGAGGAATCGCCACACTGTCTTCCACAATGGTTGAATTAATTTACACTCCCACCAACAGTGTAAAAGTGTTCCTATTTCTCCACATCCTCTCCAGCATCTGTTGTCTCCAGATTTTTTAATGATTGCCATTCTAACTGGCGTGAGATGGTATCTCAATGTAGTTTTTATTTGCATTTCTCTAATGACCAGTGATGATGAGCATTTTTTCATATGTTTGTTGGTCTCATGTATGTCTTCTTTTGTAAAGTATCTGTTCATATCCCTCGCCCACTTTTGAATGGGCTTGTTTGTTTTTTTCTTGTAAATCTGTTTTAGTTCATTGTAAATTCTGGATATCAGCCCTTTGTCAGATGGGTAAGCTGCAAAAATTTTTTCCCATTCTATTGGTTGCCGATTCACTCTAATGACTGTTTCTTTTGCCGTGCAGAAGCTGTGGAGTTTGATTAGGTCCCATTTGTCTATTTTGGCTTTTGTTGCCAATGCTTTTGGTGTTTTGGTCATGAAGTCCTTGCCTACGCCTGTGTCCTGAATGGTTTTGCCTAGATTTTCTTCTAGGGTTTTTATGGTGTTAGGTCTTATGTTTAAGTCTTTAATCCATACGGAGTTAATTTTAGTGTAAGGCATCAGGAAGGGGTCCAGTTTCTGCTTTCTGCATATGGCTAGCCAGTTTTCCCAACACCACTTATTAAACAGGGAATCATTTCCCCATTGCTTGTTTTTGTCAGGTTTGTCAAAGATCGGATGGTTGTAGATATGTTGTGTTGCCTCCGAGGCCTCTGTTCTGTTCCACTGGTCTATATCTCTGTTTTGGTACCAGTGCCATGCTGTTTTGATTGCTGCAGCCTTTTAGTATAGTTTGAAGTCAGGTAGTGTGATGCCTCCCGCTTTGTTCTTTTTGCTTAGAATTGACTTGGCTATGCGGGCTCTCTTTTGGTTCCATTATGAAATTTAAGATGTCTTTTTCCAGTTCTGTGAAGAAGGTCATTGGTAACTTGATGGGGATAGCATTGAATCTGTAAATTACTTTGGGCAGTATGGCCATTTTCACGATATTGATTCTTCCTAACCATGAACATGGAATGTTTTTCCATCTGTTTGTGTTCTCTCTTATTTCGTTAAGCAGTGGTTTGTAGTTCTCCTTGAAGAGGTCCTTTACGAGCCGCCGGCGCCCGCGCCCCGGCCGGGGCCGGGGAGGGGCTGACTGGGTTGGTTTTGATCTGATAAATGCATGCATCCCCCCGCGAAGGGGGCCAGTGCCTGTCGGCATGTATTAGCTCTAGATCATTATTATGAATTTTTTAAGAGACAGGGTGTATCTCTGTTGCCCAGGCTTATAGTGCAATTGTGCAATGTAGCTCACTGCAGCCTCCAACTTCTGGGTTCAAGCCATCCTCCTACCTCAGTCTTTTAAATAGCTGGGACTACAGGTGTGCACCACCACACCTTGCTAATTTTTAAACTTCTTTGTAGAGATGGGGGTCTCACTATGTTGCTCAGGCTTGTCTCAAACTCCTAGCCTCAAGTAATCCTCCCACTTTGGCCTCCCTTAGTGCTGGGACTATGGATGTGAGCCACCACATGCCCAGTCTAATTCCTGTTAATTATTAATAGTATTACTCATTCCATAATGGTATTCCTAATAATCCAAATATACATCAGCAGTAGAATGCTTGAACACATTGTAATGTAGTCACATAATGAAAAACTACAGTGATCAAGATGGACAAAGTACTGCAGTGCATCACAGCATGGGTGGATCTTACATGGTGTTGAGTGAAAGAAGTCAGACCCTGAAGAGCACAAGGGGGTAATCCCAGCAATTCGGGAGGCTGAGACAAGTGGATTACTTGAGACCAGCCTGGGCAACATGGGGAAACCTTGTCTCTGCAAAAAACACAAAAATTAGCTGGGTGTGGTGGTGCAAACCTGTAGTCCCAGCTACTTGGAGGGCTGAGCCTGGGAGGCTGAGGCTGCAGTGAGCTGTGGTGACCCTGTTGCCTGCCAGCCGCCATATTTTAATTTTTTTTTCTTTTTCATTTTTTTTTTAATTTGTCTTTACATATATTTTGGTTTACGTTACAATGTTCAAAAAAAGGCAACACAGGATGACATTAGTTGGACGCAAAAGTCATCGTGGTTTTTGCCATTAAAAGTAATGGCATAGCTTTTAAAGGCAAATTACTTTGAATGGCAAAAACCACGATGACTTTTGCGCCAACCTAATAGAAATGGGAAAGGTGTTTCCTTTTGGGAGGAGGGGTGTGATTACCAGGAGGAGACGGAGGAGAGATGTGGGGAACTGGGTCATGTTCCGGTTCTCAATCTGGGTGGCTATTTCACGGTGGCGCTTGCTTTGTGGAAATTCACTGTGCTGTCCCCTTTATGATTTGTGACTTTCCTGTATACATGTTCTATTTCAATAAATATTTTAATTAACAAAATTACTAAAAGGCAAAAGAATGTGAACAAGTGGAAAAATACATCGTATTGCAGGAGGGGGACCCAACGTGACATTTTAATTCTCTCTCAGCTAATTGATAAATATACTTTGATTCTGATAAAAAGTATGCTTCTCCTAAAGTTCGGATGAAAAATTAACCAGCAGGCCAGTCATGGTGGTTCAAGTCTGGAATCCCAGCACTTTGGGAGGCTGAGGTAGGCGGATCACCTGAAGCCAGGAGTTCGAGACCAGCCTGGTCAACATAGTGAAACCCCATCTCCACTAAAAATAAAAAAATTAGCTGGGTGTGATGGCATATGCCTATAGTCCCAGCTACTTGGGAGGCTGAGGCAGAAGAATCGCTTGAACTGGGGAGGTGAAAGTTGCAGAGATTGCCCCACTGAACTCCAGCTTGGGTGACAGAGAGAGACTCCATCTCAAAAAAAAAAAAAAAAAAGAAAAGAAAAGAAAAGAAAGAAAGAAAAGAAAAATTAACTAGTAAGCATAGTCAGGAAAATTCTGGAAAAAGAGGGTGCTCAGGAGAAAGACAAACCATATTATGAAGCCTCAGTCATTAAAGCAATGTGGTTTTGACTCGTGAACAGTAAAGTAGACAATAAAATAAAAGAAAACTCAGAAATAGGCCTAAATTTAGATGGACAGTTAGTAAGCTTACCATAACAAACCAGCAAAAAAAAAGCTGGATTATTTAATAAATGGGGTCAGACAACTGGATAGACACATGAAAAAAATCTGGATTTCTACTTTATATTTAAAATAAATTATGACAAATCAAAGATTTAAGTGTGAAAATGAAACCTAAACATTTTAGAAGGAAACATCAGAGAGTTTCTTTATGACTTTAAAGTGGGGGGACTTTCAAATTATGACTCAGAAATATAGAAGCCATTAAAAATTGATAATTTACTTATTTTTTATATTTCTTTAAAGACAAGGTTTCTTTATGCTGCCAAGGTTGATCTTGAACTCCTGGCCTCAAGTGATCCTCCCGCCTCAGCCTCCTTTGTAGCTGGGACTGTAAGCATGCACCACCATGCCTGGCTAATTTTATTTATTCATTTATTTCATTGTAGAGAGGGGGCTGTCCTATGTTGTTCAGGCTGATCTTGAACCCCTGGCCCCAAGCGATCCTCCCACCTCAGCCTCCCAAGAAGCTGGAACTACAGGTATGCACCACCATGTTTGACTGATCAATTTATTTCTATAAAAATTGGCCAGGCATGGTGGCTCATACCTGTAATCCCAGCACTTTGGGAGGCTGAAGCAGGCAAATCACCTAGGGTCAGGAGTTTGAGACCAACCTGGCCAACATGGTGAAACCCTGTCTCTACTAAAAATACAAAATTAGCCAGGCATGGTGGCATGCACCTGTAGTCCCATCTACTTGGGAGGTTGAAGCAGGAGAATTTCTTGAACTCAGGAGGTGGAGGTTGCAGTGAGCCGAGGTGTGCCACTGCACTCCAGCCTGCATGACAGAGCTAGACTCCATCTCAAAAATAAAAAATAAAACATAAATAGACTAAAAAATAAAAAAAAATGTTCTGCTTGTCAAAAAAAATCCCATCATGAGCAAAGTCAAAAAAACAAATGACAAACTGGGACAAAATGTTTGTAACTTATATCAGAGGCAAAGAGTTAATCTCCCTCCTGAAGAACCTGCGGAAATTGATGAGAAAGTCAAATGACCCAAAATAAAAATGGGTAAAAGCTGTGAATAGACAATTTAGAGAAAAGAAAATCTAAAAATGCTTGAGCATAGGAAAAGAAATTCAGCTCACCTATGGTAAGATCAATGCCCATTAAAGCTACAGACACATGTCACGTTCCCTTATCAAACTGGCATTCATCCAAATGTAAAATGACACCTTCTGCTGGTGAGTGTGAGGGAGAAATAGACGTTCTCCTACACCGCTGTGGGGACAATGTCTAAGGGTACCCTGGCAGTATCCATCAAAGTTTCAAACGCATGTTCTCTCTGACCTAGCAATTCCCCTGTGGGAATTGATTCTACAGAGATACTTGCACGTGTGAAATGACAACTGTATACATGGCTGTTTATCACAACGTTGTTTAGCAGATGGCTAAAAACAGCCCATGACCTACAATAAGGAACTGGTTAATTAAATTATGGTCTGTCTAGACCACAGACTACCATGGTTAAGAGAAAAAACTAGCGGGAGAGAGACAGTGTGCTTACTATTTTACATTTCATGTCAAAAGAGGGACAACGAAGGCTGTATATTCTCTCTTTCTCAGAGTCTCACCCTGTCACCCAGGCTGGAGTGCAGTGGCACAATCTTGGCTCACTGCAACCTCCGCCTACCGGGTTCAAGTGATTCTCCCGCCTTAGCCTCCTGAGTAGCTTGAATTACAGGTGCACACCGCCACGCCCGGCTTATATTTTTAGAGAGACAGGGTTTCTGCATGTTGGTCAGGCTGGTCTCAAACTCCTGACCTCGTGATCTGCCCACCTTGGCCTCCCAAAGTGCTGGGATTACAGGTGTGAGCCATAGCACCTGGTCAAGACTGTATATTCTCATTTGCACTGAGATGCAGAAAAAATGCTGGAAAGATACAGAAGAAACCATGGACAGTGGTCGCCTGTGGGGTCAATGCTGAGAACTGGGCACATGAGGGACAGAGATGGAAAAAGGATTTTCACTGCAGATATTTTGATGCCTTTTGGTTTTTGAAGCATGTGAATGTATTTAGCTGTTCAAAAATTAAAAAGCAATAAAATGAAATTTAAACTAAAACTGCCCAAGGATGTACGTTATGTCTTATACATTCGCCTCTGTTCCTGAACGCACCCTCTCTGATGCACTGAAAACTCTAAGCCTTGAGAGTGGTCTGTCTGTCTCAGCCTCCTTCCCACCAGCTGGAATTCCTCGCCCATTCCAAAGAGGCTTTGTGAATTAAGCAGAGATCTAGCTTCTGATCTCTTCTTTCCTTTCTTCATTTATTGGGCCTCTCCACCTCCTTTCCCTGCCCCCATCCCCATTCCCAGAACCTGCCTTTTAGTCCTTATGGGATACAGACTAAATAATACGCATGGATAAAGCCATGTCCGTATCTGTCTGGGTAATGGCGGTGCTCATTAGAGGTTGCTGACATATTAACCACTTGTTCTGGGGATGCAAAGACAAAGATGCCTTCTCACTCCTGCAGGGTATGAACGAGGACACCTATAGCACAGGAACTGCTGGCTGCATTCTTGGGATCAGGTGGGTGGCCAGTTTTAGGGAAACACCCACACTTCAAAAGGCAGGGAACAAAAATAGAAAGAAACCAGTTTCTTGCTGGCATCGCTGAGCTGCTGCTGGACCAGTCCTTGCCAGACTGGACCTAAAGCTGGGCTTCGTGGGTCTGTGAGCCAGTGGGGTCCCTTCATGGTTTCAGTGTGATTGAGTTGGGTTGTTTGTTACTAGGTTGCTTTTTTTTTTTTTTTTTTGAGTTGGAGTTTGGCTCTTGTCACCTAGGCTGGAGTGCAAGGGCACAATCTCGGCTCACTGCAACCTCTGCCTCCCGAGTTCAAGTGATTCTCCTGCATCAGCCTGCTGAGTAGCTGGGATTACAGGCATGCACCACCACGCCCAGCTAATTTTGCATTTTTGGTAGAGACGGTTTCTCCACGTTGGCCAGGCTGGTCTCGAACTGCCGACCTCAGGTGATCCGCCCGCCTCAGCCTCCCAAAGTGCTCAGATTACAGGCGCGAGCCATTGAGCCCGGCCTTGTTTGTTATTAGGAATGGAAAGCATGCTGAGAAAGCATCTGGTGGGTGTTCTCATCCCCTTTCACAGATGAGGGACCCAAGGACAGAGGGATTGTGTGATTTATGCAAGGTCACAGACCCAGGAAGAGGCTGAGCCAGGGTTTGAACTCCCATCTTTCTGAGTCTGAGGACTTCTCTCTGCTGCACAAGCCCTCCCCGCTCCATGAGTTAGGCTCTGCACATCAGTCGCCTGCGAAGGGTGTTGAGGGGGCCTGAACCAGGCTGGTGCCCAGCTCTAGGCCGTCCACGACCATGGCAATGGCCTGGCCAGGGGGGGTGCTCTTGCGGGATGCGCTTTCCACTAGGCCGAGTACAGGTACAGCCGCGGTGCTGTGGACAAGGCCTCAGTTTCCCCTTTTATACCAAAGGAGTTGGACGAATCAACATCTAAACTTCCTGAAATCTCGGGCTTTGGGGTGGAGGGTGGGGTTATGTAGGGCCTGCAGGGCCTCTGAGGGTGTCCAGGTGCCTCCCTCGGACACCTCAGGTTGACCTCACCTGAGCTAGAGGTGAATCACTCGTTTGGGGACTTCTCTCTGGGCCCCTGGGCTGCTTAGTACCAGGCCATTTCTTAAAACAGCTTTGTCGAGATCTAATTGACACACAACAAACAGCTCATATTTAAAGTCTACCATGCGAAATTTTTTTTTTTTTTGAGACAGAGTCTCACTGTTACTCAGACTGGAGTGCAGTGGTGTGATCTTGGCTCACTGCAACCTCCGCATCCTGAGTTCAAGCGATTCTTGTGCCTCAGCCTGCTGAGTAGCTGGGCTACAGGCACGTGCCACCATGCCAGGCTAATTTTCTGCATTTTTAGTGGAGACGGGGTTTCATCATGTTGGCAGGGCTAGTTTTGAACTCCTGACCTCAAGTAATCCACCTGCCCTGGCCTCCCAAAGTGCTGGGATTACAGGTGTGAGCCACTGCACTCGGCCCATGCGATAGTTTTGATATATGCATACATTATCAAAAACATAGTCGAAATCAAGATAAGGAACATAGTCATCATCCTCAAAAGCTTCCTTGTGAACCTTTGTAACCCTGCCTGCTCCCAACTTCCCCACCCCCACTCCCTGCAACCAGTGACCTGCTTTCTGCCACTACAGATTAGTTTGCATTTTTAAAAGTTTTATATAAATGGAATCATACGGTATAGATTCATTTTGTCCGGCTTCCTTCTTCAGCACAATTATCTTGAAATTCATCCACGTTGCCATGTGTATTCCTAGTTCATTCCTTTTTGTTGCTAACTAGTGTTCTGCTACGTGGACGAACCACAATTTGTCCATTCACCTGCTGACGGACATTTGGGTTGCTTCCAGTTTTTGGTTACTTTCAATCAAGCTTTGGGGAAGACGTGTGCACAAGTGTTTGTGTGGACACATGCTTTCTTTTCTCTTGGGAAAACATCTAGAAACAGAATGCGTAGATTATGTGGTAGGTGTAAGTTTAAATTTTTCAGAAATCACCAAACTTTTCTTTTTTTTTTGAGACTGAGTCTCACTGTGTCACCCAGGCTGAAGTGCAGTAGCACGATCTCGGCTCACTGCAACCTCCGCTTCCTGGGTCCATGTGATTCTCCTGCCTCAGCCTCCTGAGTAGCTGAGACTACAGGCACGCGCCACCATGCCCAGCTAATTTTTATATGTTTAGTAGAGACAGGGTTTCACCATGTTGACCGGGCTGGTCTCGAACTCCTGGCCTCAAGTGATCTACCTGCCCCGACCTCCCAAATCACTGGGATTGCAGGTGTGAGCCGCCGTGCCTGGCCTCACCACACTCTACCTAAGTGTTTGTACCATTTTTCATTCCCAGAAGAAGAGTCCTGTTTCCTCGCCAACACTTGGCGTCTCACTGTGGTTGTAACCGGCATTTCTCTAGTGACGAATGAGTTTGGGCATCTTTTCATGTGCTTACTCGCCATCCACATTTTCTCTTCAGTGGAGCATCTGTTGAAACCTTTTGCCTGTTACAAACGGAATGCTGGGCTGTGTTTAGCTACCAGCAGATGGCGCTGCAGGATCTAAACTTCCTTCCGCGTGGATGCTGCCATTTCTCTCTACTGACAACCTTTCCGCATTGCTCTTGCCACACGCCCTCCCCGGTGGATCAGTCAGACCTACAGAAGGTTGATCTCACTGCCTTCTGAAGGTCCCTCCTAGCCTTCCATTCCAGGGCACTATAACCTCAGCTCCCATTCCGACCCTGCCTCTCACTGTGTGATGCTGACAAGTGTGTCACCCCTCTCTGGGCCTTAGATGCTATTTTGTATCACAGAGATATTCGACTTGGCCATTACTTAGGACCTTCCCAGCTTTGCCACTTACCAGGTGCGTGAACTTGGGCAAGTTACTTAACCTCTCTGTGCTTCAGTGTCCTCATCTGAACACGGAAACGATCATACGGTAGCACCTGGCGTGTACGTTGCTGTGAAAACCCGATGAAATAATTATACAGGTGGAGTGTTTAGAACAGAGCGGGCACGTAGTCTGTGCTCAGTAAAGCCTCGGCTCTTGTTGAACAGGCGAAAATCTATTCTTCAACTGCTCAACCACCATCTTTGTACAAGCTGCAGTTTGTTCCATTTTGAACTTTTGCACGGGCTTTTCTTCCTCGAACGGCTCACTCTCATTCTTTCAGCCCGTCCATAGCTTTTCTTGCTCTAAATTTACTGCAATGTCTGCCTTCTCCATGCAGCCCGCCATGATGAACTCCAAACCCTTGTCAAAGCCTTCGTGCACGTGGGCCGGGCTCCATTTCCTGGGCATTGATTACCTTTGTCTGTTTCTGGCTTTGTTTTCATCTTGGTGTCCCTCTTCCTTCTGAGGCTGAGACCTCCAAAAGCAGATGCTTGACTTCCCCCATTTGACTGGGGATCCCTGAAGGCAGAGGCTGGGTCTCTCCCATCAGACTGGGGGCTCTGGAAGGGAAGGGTCCAGGCCAGCCTATTGCATCAGGGGTTGGCCCAGAGGCTTGCAAACCCTGCTTCTGACGGGATTACATAGCTTGTGCTGCACCATTGCCCTGGACCCGAGGGGAGACCCGACCAGAGCCACACCCACACCCTGGTTCTGCTCCTCCCTGCCGGCCAGCTCTTAGCCACAGTGGGTCAGACCAGGGCCCTCAAGGCTGCCGGAGGAGCTCAGGCCATGGCTGGGAGTGAAGGCGGCTTTGACAGAGGGCCACGGAGCCAGACATTAAATGTTTCCTGATGCCAGGAACAAATCTGTGTATTGACCGGAGGCCAGAAGAATGATGTCACTCTGAAAGAGCAATGGCTGCCCCCAGAGTTTCTAAATGGGTTGATGCATCTCTGTAAAGGGGCGGAGTGGGTGGCCTGGTTGCAGGGATGGGCTTAGCCAGAACCCCAGCTCAGCTCACCGTGGGCTCAGCAGTGCCAGGCAGCGTCCCGGGCTGCTGCTTCTTTGGACAGAAAAGTCTCACACCCACAGACAGCACGGACAGCAGAGAGCGGACTAAAATGGACAGCTTTAGAATCCCATGACCGGGGCCAGGTGTGGATTGACATTCCAGGCATAACCTTGGGACAGTCAGATTGGGAGCACTGTTACTGGAGTTCCAGGCTGCTTTGCTACTTACCAGCAGTGTGGCTTTGGAAAAATGGCCAAACCTCTCTGAGCCTGTTTCCACATCTGTAAAGCGGGCATAACGCGTGTTTACTTTAAAGGGTGGATGTGAGGAGCAATACGTGTCAGCTATTAATACTATTATTGTGCGTCCTTCTTATTTTACAGATGAGGAGACCAAGATTCAGAGAGGAGCAGTGACCTGCCCAGAGTTGCCCAGCAATTAGTGCTAAGACAGGCTTTGTTCCCAGATCACCTGATTCTAAATCCATGGAGATAAGAGTTGGGACACAGCTGAGAGGTGGCCGAACGTAGCAGGAGAGCACGGCCCGTGGGCCCGGGTGCAAATCCTGGCTCCTCCAGCGGTGTGACTTTGGAAAAGTAACTGGACATCCCTGAAATTTGATTTTCTTGATTTAAAAATGGGGTTCTTGATGGCAAAATTGCCAAGTTACAAGGGTGAAAAGGAAATGGACCCAAAGGACCTGGTCATGCTGGGGATATGGGTGGATGAGTTAGGCTGGTTCTGAGGCAGGGAAGGCAAAGGAAGGAGCCCACACAGGCCGGAAGCCCATGCTGGCCACAGGCAGGAAACCAGGTTTCAAGGCACAGACCAACTCATGGGAAAGGCTCCCTTCTGCCCTAGGGTTCTTGGAAATGCTGGTCCTTCAGCCCAGAACACTTTCCTTCCCTCTTCTCCTGGTTAATGTTTTACTCTTCCTTCAAGTCTCAGCTCAAACACCACCTCCTTCAGGAAGCCCTCCTTGACTTACCCATCCAGGTCTAATTCCCTTATTTTGGGCTTATTCAGTGGTCTTTACATTCTCATAGGAATTCTTTACTTTCTCATAGGAAGTTCTATAATTCAATAGCATTGCTGAGTCATCATTTTATATTTATTTTCGCCATTCTTTGATAATATCTGGCACCACCACTGGGCTGCAAGTTAGGTGAGGACAGGGGTGGCGTCTGCCTCTTTCTTTCCATCAAGAAGGCTCTCAGCCTCTGTCAACTCACCTAGGGAAGAGGCGGCACACTCATGAATGAGCTTGTTACCCAAAGTGCAGTGGGGAGGCGCTTTTACATGGCACACGAATACAGTTGTGAAGGTGTGTACTTAGTATTTATTGGCATCAGGACAAATGGGGCCAGCACATCACACTTTGAATTTTGCAGACATTATTGCGCAGGATGAGGCTAGCTAAAACAAGTGAATTGATTTAAAGAAAAAATATACTGAGTACAATAGTTCAGGCCAGGCAAGGTGGCTCATGCCTGTAATCCCAGCACTTTGGCAGGTCCAGGCGGGTGGAACACTTGAGGTCAGAAGTTCGAGACCAGCCTGACCAACAAGGTGAAGCCCCCATCTCTACCAAAAACACTAAAATTAGCCAGGCGTGGTGACGTGAGCCTGTAATCCCAGCTACTCAGGAGGATGAGGCAGAGAATCGCTTGAATCCAATGGGTGGAGGCTGCAGTGAGCCAAGATCGCGCCACTGCACTCCAGCCTGGGTGACAGGGTGAGACTTTGTCTAAAAAAAAAATAGTTCAGGTGTTGTGCTGTTGTGACAACAAAATGCAGGTGGCATGGGAGGGCGTGAGGTTTGGTTTGCAAAGCCCAGCCCGGTCCGAATAGCTCTTGAGCAGAGGGCTGCCGGGCTGCAGGGCTGCGGAAGGACGCAAGGTGGCGCCAGCGTCCACCTGATGCAGGTGTGGGTCGGCAGGCGCCTTCTGGAAACTTGGACGCCTGCGCCCCTCAGGACATTTCTCCAGGGACCTTGGGTTGAGCTTGTGAGGAGAGGGAGCTCCACTGCCCCGCTGGAGCTTGGAAGTGGGGGCGGGCACCTGCCCAGCCTCTCCTCCAGCCACAGCAGATATGCTTGGTCGCTCTTCCACAGGGGCTCAGAGATGGAGCCTGGACATAGAGACCCCCTGTGCTGGAGTGAGTGAAGACCCTCAGGGGAAAGCCAGCTAGACCAAGCCAGAAGGTATAGTGGGTTCTGGTTGGACAAACGTGAGTTCAAAGCCTGGCTCTGCCATTGGACAGCTGTGTGGCCTTGGGCAAGTTGCTTAACTTTCCTGTGCTTCAAATTCCTCACTTGAACATCAGGAGAAAGAACACATATCGCGTGAAACAGTGGGGTGGTTGAATGAATTGATACGAGCTTGGAACTGAGCCTGGTGCAGAGAGCGTTTCCTAACGTCAGGATGTACAGTGCATTTTGTTGAATGAATGGTGAAGAGATGGTGGTGGGAGCGCAGGCGGTGCCTCTGAGTTCTGTCCAGATGGCAGTGTGTCCCTGGGATGCACGTGCCAGGGTCATGCCAGGGACCAGGGCAGGATCCCATCCGGATGGCACGCATTGGCACATGCCTATTGCTGCCCACGTGATGCCATTTATCCATCTGTGCAAACCAGGAACCACACTCCGAGGGCTGGGGCATTCACGTGGCCTCAGAGGGTGGGAGTTTAGGGGATCTCAGAATCCAGATCCGCAGGGCTCTGATCTTACCAGCCAGGTGACCTTGAGTGAGTCCTTTCAGTGCTGTGGACTTTAGTGTGTCCACCTGTAAGATGGGGGCGTGCCACTCACCTTACGGGGATGCTGTGATGACCAAAGGTTGTGTCAGGCACACAGTACATTCCTGCCAGATAGAAACTTCCTTCATGCTTTCCTGTACCCCCTGCCCCAGGGGGCTTCCTTGGAGGGCGGGGACAGGGGGGACAGCCATGGGAAGTGGGTGCCTGGTCCTGGGAAGACTCCTAAAGAGGAGGAGATAAGGAGGGGCACAAGAGTCCCATTTTGCCCCAGCTCAGGGACACCCCAACAGCCCAGTACCTCTTCCCCCAGGAAAGCCCATTCATCGTCAGCTAAAGGAGGCAGGGATGTGAGGCCGTGACCATGGCATTTTTATGAGTTTATATACTGCTGAGGACACAGCTGCTCTGAGCCTCAGGCTGTTAATGGACCATCAATTCATGCTTCAGCTGGCTTTATGGGATGCTGGGCGGGCAGGTGTTGGCCCCTGACTGCCCCTGCCCGAGGCCCCAGGCTCCTCTCTGGCAGCTTCTGGACACCAGCAGAGCCACTCATGGCAGAGCTCCGCCTGGCTGCCATGTCCCTGGGCCAGTGGGAAGAGAAAGACCAGTTCTCAGCCTCAGTTGACTCAACTCTAAAATGGGAATAGGCCAGGTGCGTTGGCTCACGCCTGTAATCCCAATACTTTGGAAGGCCGAGGCAAGCAGATTGCTTGAGCTTAGGAGTTTGAGACCAGCCTGGGCAACATGGCAAAGCCCCATCTCTACAAAAAATAGAAAAATTAACCAGGTGTGGTGGCATGAGTCTGTAGTCCCAGCTACTCGGGAGGCTGAGGTGGGAGGATCGCTTGAGCCCAGGAGATAGAGGCTGTGGTGAGCTGATACTGCACCACTGCACTCCAGCCTGGGCAACAGAGTGAGACCCTGTCTCAGAAAAAATTAAAATTAAAATTAAAATTAAAAAAAATAAAATACAATGGAAATAATCATGCCCACCTCTCAGAGGAGCCAGGAAGCTGAAATAAAGCCACATCTGGCAGTGGTTCATGCCTGTAATCCCAGCACTTTGGGAGGCTGAGGCGAGCAGATCACGAGGTCAAGAGTTCGAGGCCAGCATGGCCAACGTGGTGAAACCCTATTTCTACTAAATATACACAAATTAGCTGGGTGTGGTGGCGTGCGCATGTAATCCCAGCTACTCGGGAGGCTGAGGCAGGAGAATCACTTGAAACCAGAAGGCAGAGGTTGCAGTGAATGGAGATCGCACCACTGCGCTCCAGCCTGGGCGACAGAGCAAAACTCTGTCTCAAAAAAAAGAAAAAAAAAAGCCACATCCAGTTCGTCAGGGAGTCCTGGTTGCTGCCTAATATGGTTTGGCTGTGTCCCCACCCAAATCTCATCTTGAATTGTAGTTTCCATAATCCCCACGTGCCATGGGAGGGACCTAGTGAGAGGTAATTGAATCATGGGGACGGTTATCCCCATGCTGTTCTCATGGTAGTGAGAGTTCTCACGAGATCTGACGGTTTTCTAAAGGACTTTTCTCTCTGTGCTCAGCACTTCCTCCTGCTGCCATGTGAAGAAGGATGTGTTTGCTTCTTCTTCTGCCATGATTCTAAGTTTTCTGAGGCCTCCCCAGCCCTGCGTGTCAATTAAACCTCTTTCCTTTATAAACTATCCCGTCTCGGGCAGTTCTTCATAGCAGCATGAGAAGGGACTGATACAGCGCCCTGCCCTCAGAGTACATCCTGGCTCTCATCTCTTCTCCCCACCTCCACTGGGGCCACCCTGCTCTGAGCATCATCCTGGACTCCAGGCAGCCTCCTCTAGGTCTCACTGCTCCCACTCCCGCCGCCTACAAGTCTCCACGCAGCAGCCAGAGGAAGTTTTCTTTTCTTTCCTTTTCTTTTTGTTTTGGAGATAAAGTCTCGCTCTGTGGCCCAGGGTGGAGTGAAGTGATGTGATCATAGCTCACGGCAGCCTCCAGCTCCCTGAGCTCAGGTTATCCTCCCACCTCAGTCTCCTGAGTAGTGGGGACCACAGGTGCACCCCACTATGCCTGGCTAATTTTTGTATTGTTTGTAAAGATGGGCTCTTGCTGTGTTGTCCAGGCTGATCTGGAACTCCTGAGCTCAAGTGATCGACCCACCTCGGCCTCCCACAGTGCCGGGATTACAGGCATGAGCCCCCACGCCAGCTTCAGAGAGAGCATTTAAAAATGGGAGCCAGATCCTGTTATCCCTCTGCTTAGCACTCTGCAGCAGGCCCAACACTAAAGCCAAAGTTCTTGTTTTTTGTTGTTTGTTTGTTTGAAGGTGGAATCTGGCTCTGTTGTTCAGTCTGGAGTGCAGTGGCGCCATCTCGGCTCACCGCAACCTCCACCTCCCGGGTTTAAGCAATTATCCTGCCTCAGCCTCCCGAGTAGCTGGGACTACAGGCACGTGCCACCATACCTGGTTAATTATTTTTTTAGTAGAGACAGGGTTTCACCAAGTTACCCAGGATGGTCTCGATATCCTGACCTTGTGATCTTCCCGCCTCGGCCTCCCAAAGTGCTGGGATTACAGGCATGAGGCACCGTGCCCGGCCAACGCCAGAGTTTTTCCGGGCCCTGTCTCCTGCTACTTCCACTCTGTTCCAGCCACTCTGGACTTCTCCTTGTTCTGGAACTGGACAGACTCCTCCTGCCACAGGGCCTTTGCACAGGCTGTACCCTCGTCACATGTCTGCTTGGCTCATCCCCTCACCTTCTGTGAGTCTTTGCTCAGAATCACCTCTCGGCGAGGTCCACTCTGAGCACTTCGTGAACACTGGGATTCTCTCAGCAGGATCAATCCCTTCCCCCATTCGCTTTTTCTTGTCTTTTTCTATTGCACTTATTACTTGTTACATAATTTACTTAATTATTATGACATAATTTTCTCTCTTTTCCCTCTAGAAAATCCACTCTGCACAGTCAGGGAGCTTTGTATTTTTCACTACTATCTCCCAAGTGGTCAGAGAAACACCTGGCACGTAGTAGGTGCTTAATATGTGTTTGCTGAAGGCACTTATAGAAAGGTCCTAGAGTTCTGCCTGGGCCACCTAGGCATTTGAGAAGTGATAGCAGTTGCCATGATGAATCCCGAGATGGTTTTTCTTCCTTCTTCTCCTCCTCCTCCTCCTCCTTCCTCCTCCTCTTCTTCTTCTCCAGTGGAGTCTCACTCTGTCTCTCAGGCTGGAGTGCAGTGGTGCCATCTCAGCTTTCTGCAGCCTCCGCCTCCCAGGTTCAAGTGATTCTCCCACCTCCTGAGTAGCTGAGATTATAGGCACACGCCACTGTGCCCTGCTAATTTTTGTATTTTTAGTAGAGACAGGGTTTCACCATGTTGCCCAGGCTGGTCTCAAACTCCTGTCTTCAAGTTCTCCGTGATGACAGGTTCCTGTGTATATTAAATGGCCTGTGTAAAGTGACTATCTGGCAAAGACATCAGTGATAAAGAATATCCAGGCCACGACAGGGGCCCTAGACAGGTCCATATCCCAATGGCCATTGACTGACAGCTCATCCCTTCTCCAGAGCCTGGAAGTGGTTCAGAGCTGGGAACAGAGAGAAAAGCAAGGTTCAGAGAATTGGGGAGCCCCCTCCGTGGATGATAGTATCATGCTCAGCCCACTAGCCACGGAGCTGGGGGGCAGGACACCTGTGGCCATGACGTCCTGGGGCCAGCCCCATTGTTCAGTCCACACTAGACTCTTCCTTGGATACTGGTATCCTGGTGAGCGTGCAGAGAAGGTCTGGGAGGAGATTCGCAATGGCTTTCCATGCTTAGTCATCTCTCTGTTATTTGGAGTGCAGAAAGGCTAAATGACTTGTCCATCCACCTTTATGTGCTGAGGAATTAAAGGGGTCTGCCTAGGTCTAGGCCCATCTGATTCCAAAACGTGCTCCCATCTTGTTTGTGTGGGTGCAGGAACCAGCCCAGTGGATGGCGCCAGGAGGTGGGGGGCTCAGGAAATATTTGTGAAAGACCAAGCATTGGAGATTGTGGGCTGTTCAAACGTGTCTTTGTCCTTATCCAGGCCTTCTCAGGAAGACAAGTGGGGGCAATGGATCGGTGACACCTTTCTGAGATCCGTGGGCTCTGGTGGACTCCATCTTCCACATGTTCAGGGAGTTTTGCCCAGAAGTGAAGATGGGGTGGAAACTCACTTGTCTGCACTGGCCCTTGTGGAGGAGGGCTAAAGGGAGAGGGAAGACAGCTTTCTGCATTTCATCTCCACTGCTGAGGGTCCCGCCCACTTTGGAAGGCACTGCTTTCCTGGGCCCAGAGCGGCTCAGTCAGTGTTCTGTGGTCACAAAACACAATGGTGGTGATGATAGTGATGGTGATGATGGTGATGGTGATGATGGTGATGATGGTGATGGTGAAGATGATGGTGATGGTGATGATGGTGAAGATGATGGTGAAGATGATGGTGATGGTGATGATGGTGAAGATGATGGTGATGGTGATGATGGTGAAGATGATGGTGATGGTGATGATGGTGATGGTGATGATGGTGAAGATGATGGTGATGGTGATGATGGTGAAGATGATGGTGATGGTGAGATGATGGTGATGGTGATGATGGTGAAGATGATGGTGATGGTGATGATGGTGAAGATGATGGTGATGGTGATGATGGTGAAGATGATGGTGATGGTGATGATGGTGATGGTGATGATGGTGAAGATGATGGTGATGGTGATGATGGTGATGGTGATGATGGTGAAGATGATGGTGATGGTGATGGTGATGGTGATGATGGTGAAGATGATGGTGATGGTGATGGTGATGATGGCGATGATGGTGAAGATGATGGTGATGGTGGCGTTAAGAGCATTGATGATGATGGCAGTGGTGGTGATAATGGCAACCTGGTGAAAATGACCTGTTTTTACTCTGTGCTTCTTATGTAGATCTTTTCATTTTTTGAGATAGGGTCTTGCTCTGTCACCCCAGCTGGAGTACAGCAGGGCATTCACATCTCACTGCAGCCTCAACCTCCTGGGCTCAGGTGATCCTCCCACTTCAGCCTCCTGAGTAGCTGGGCCTACAGGCGTGCACCACTACACGCGGCTATTTTTTTTTGATGGGGTCTCACTATGTTGTCCAGGTGGATCTCGGACTCCTGGGCTCAAGCAATCCGCCTGTCTTGACCTCCCAAAGTGCTGGACGATCCGCCTGTCTTGGCCTCCCTGCAGGCCTCCTGAGGCCCAGCCTTAGAACTCACACAGCGCCACTCCTGCCGCGTTCTACTGGTCAAACAAAACCAAGGGTAGGCCAGATTTGGAGGAGGGAAACAGACCGCCCCTCAGCGTGGGAGGAGCAGCTGAGGAGAATTTCTTGCCGTTTACCGTCCACCACAGCTGGGACTGGAGTCTCAGTCTGAGAGGCGTTCTCCTGACCCCACACTGACTGGCTTCCTCTTTCTCCGCAGTGTCTCTTTCAGGTTTGTGTTTGTGGGGAGGAGTTAGGGGAGGAGGCCAAGTCTGTTTCTGTGGCCTCTCACCTCGGCTTCCTGCTCCCTCATTCCTGCATACTCTCATCGTCCTCCAGGGCTCAGCTCTGGACCGGCTGTCAGCCCAGCCAGGGACCTGGCGCTGGAGAACAACGCAGGTGGCCACTCGGGGGCAGCAGAGTCAAGGCCTGGGCGAGGCCGTCCAGAGGAACTGGGTGCCCGGCTGGGCTGGGGGGTGCCTGAGGCGAGATGGAGCTGGGGGTCAGGTTGGCCAGATGTTGCTCACCCCCAGCCCCTTCATCCTGAGCTTGGTGCTGCTTTTTCCCTCTCATGCAGTGTGTCCGTGTGGGTGACTTGAGTGCCAGTCTTGTCTCTTTGTGTGACCTTGGGTAAGTCACCCTCCAGTGCCTCCTGGGTCTCAGTTTCCCCAATTGCACAGGGAGGTGGTGGATTGGTTAGTTTCAGGGGAGGCAAGGTTGCCTGGTGCCTTCTCGACTTCTAGGCCTCTGTTCTATGAGGCCTGCAGGCTCCTTTTCACCAGCAGGAAGGGCTCTGTGGCTTCACATGAGGTTCTCCCTGACAGCCCCCTAGGGCACGGGGAAGCCCTGCCCCAGAGGACTGAGCCCCTCCCTAGCCAGCTGGGCCGAGAAGCCCCGTGCGCTCCCGTGGTAGGACAAGAGGTCCTGGATTTAAGCAGAGGCTTCTCTCTTCTCTCCTTCTCTCTACCCGGGAGACACCTCCAGCTCCCAGCAGGTTACCCAGGCCTCAGCTGCTGCCCGCCTGCAGAGGCCTCAGAGCCGATGAGGGGACATGGGCAGGGAGGGGCTGAGCCCACGACACCCTCATCCTGGCTTCAGCTTTCGATGTTTTCTTTTTAAAGAGACGGATCTTGCTCTGTTGCCCGGGCTGGAGTGCAGGTTCACTGCAGCCTCCCACTCCTGGACTCAAGTGATCCTCCCACCTTAGCCTCCTGGTTACCTGGGACTATCGGCATACACCACCACCCTCAGCTAATTTTTTTTTTTTTTTTTTTTGAGACGGAGTCTCTCTCTGTCACCCAGGCTGGAGTGTAGTGGCGTGATCTCGGCTCACTGCAACCTCCGCCTCTTGGGCTCAAGTGATTCTCCTGCCTCAGCCTCTCGAGTAGCTGGGATTGCAGGCACACACCACCATGCCCAGCTAATTTTTGTATTTTTAGTAGAGCTCAGCTAATTTTTAAAATTTGAGGAGAGACAGGGTCTCAGCATGTTGCTCAGGCTGTTCAAGTCTTGGCTTCAAGCGATCTTCCCGCTTCTGCCCTCCAAAGCACTGAGATTACAGGTGTGAACCACTGCACGTGGCCAGAAAAAAATTTTTATAAATAACAAAAACAGTATGGGATGGTGGGCAGGGCGACTTGAACTTAATTGGCTTAATAGGTTTGGGAACTTGTTCCGGCCTCCTGGGTGGGCTCCCAGCCCTGCAGCCCCTGGGGCTCCCCACAACTCAGTCCTGTTATACTTGCCACGTGGTCTCATGGTCTGGGAGTGTCCTGCAGCAGTGTCTGGATCCAGTCTGTACCCCCGGACTCCAGTTTGGCACCGTTTGGGCAGCTCGGTAATAGTGACCAGCATTCACATCTGTGCCCAGCACCATGGGGGGTCCCTCTTGACTCTTTCTTCTTGGAGAAACCCCATGGGGAAGATGCCTTTGCTGTCCCCATTTGCAGATGAGTAAACCGAGGCCCAGAGGCCTAAACACCTTGCAGAGAGTCATGCTCTTAGTAGATGGCAGACAGGATTCGAACCCAGGTCCATAGGGCTAATCACTTTGCTACTTCCCAGTGAGCAGAAGTTGAGTGAATGAACGGCTTCCCTGACCGGGGTCTCAGAATCTTTGAAGGCTGGACTCAGGGCAGACAGAGGTGCCGGAGAGGCCTGGCCAAAGTGGGGCCTGGGTTGAGATGGTGGTTCTGTCGGCTGCCTGTCAATATCTCTACTGGACACCGAGCTCAGTGTGGGGGTGGTTGTGGGAAGCGGAAAAGTTCCTTTTTAAAGTTTCTTTTCTTGTTAAAGAATAAGTGTGCTGATAACTTTGTTAAGCCCTATCCTATGTAGCTGATAGACATGCCGTGCTTACAGGCACGTAATACACTCTATGTCCTTGTACTTTAGCCAAGATATCTGTGCTGGACGTGCTCACAGGCATATCCCAGCTCTCCGTGGCTTTTACCTGTTTAGAAAAGTTTTAAGTTGTTAGCCAATCGGGTTTTAGTTTAGATTGTGACGTCTGGCTCCAGCCAATGGAGATCAGACACAGCAGTGAGGACGACCCCAGATGTGTAAGGAATAAATTTGTGTGTATTCCCTTTGTTCTTTGTACTCTCATGGCAAGATGGCTAGTGAGAGTGCCCTTCCTGCAGTCCAGGAAGTAAAAATTGCCTTGCTGAAAGATCCTTCGTCTCAGTGCTGACTTGGCTTCGCAGCACCGGGCATCTGTTTCCAGCAGTGGATGTCCGCCATATTCCTTGCTGCATCTTTGTGCCAGCTGGATGATCAAGCCCAGCGAGCGTTTGTTGACTGACCATATGATTGACTGAGTAATACCACGGTGGGCCCATTGTCTCTCTGGGATTCTGGCGCTGGCTGTTCATGGTGGCTCTGGACCCAGAGCCTCTTCAAAACCTTAAAAACCTCCTTCATGATGGATTGTTCCATTGACTAATTGATTTATTCATTTATTCAGCAAATATTTATTAAGTATGTCCTCCGTGCGAGGAGTATGCAGTGAACTAGAGAGACAAGGTCTCCGCCCTTGAGGACTCCCACCTTAAGGGAGGGAGACGAAGAAGGAAATAAACAGATTATTGTGAATTGCAGGAGACATGAACAGAAGGGAGAGATAAAGAGCCACTGGGGTGGTGGCTACTCTCAGGGGTGCACTATGAGCTGAGACCTCAAATTATGACTCTGCTGAACAAAGGCCGGAGGCTTTGGGCTTCAGGTAAAGGGAACGGTTGGTGCAAACGTCCTGGGGCAGCCATGGCTTGGTGTGTTGGAAACAGAGGAGGGAGGCTCCTGTGGCTGAGATGGAATGAGGAGACGTGGTGGGGTCTTCCAGGGGAGAGACGAGGGCGCCTTGGACTAGGGCGGGGGCTGAAGAAATAGGGAGATGTGACAGATGTGAGCCACCGTGCCCGTGGCTCATCCAACAAATACAGAGGAAGTGAAGCCACAAGTTTGTGGGCACAGCCTCTCCCTGCTGCACGGCTTCCCAGAGAGGGAGGCAGGAGGGAGGGCTCCCTGGAAGAGGAGGGCTTTCTCTAGGCTGGAGGGATGGGGAGGTCTTGGAGCACAGGGGGAGCAGAAAGGCACTTCTTGGAACAACATGGATATATATGGGTGAGGAAGACGAGGAAATGCAGGGATGAGTGAGGTGGAACTGTGCAGAGGTTGCAATGGACGTGGATGACTGCCACACTAGCTCTGTAGCCCGAAGCAAGTTAGCTGACCTAGCCCAGCCTCCGTTTTCTCATCTGCAGAATGAAGCATGCAGATCGCTCTTGCATAGGGTGCGTCAGGACCGAAGGAGATTACGTGGGTAAAGCCGGGTACGGGGCCGAGAACTCCATCCTTCTCATCAAGGAGCGGTCCTTGTTTCAGCCCCATTCTGTTTCAGTCCTCGACAGTGTGCTTCTGTTTCTCTGCAGAATGGGGAGGGTGGGGCCTGAGCCCACAGGATGATGGAGTGGCTGGGGTCAGGGCCAGTGTTGTCACTGCTCCCCCTGCCTCTTCTGGAGGTTCTCCCATTCCCACTCCAGCTGCCACCTGGAGGGACCAGTTTGCAGCAGAGCTTCCGACAGTGTCACTCAGAGAATCCTCCCAGGGGCCAGGACATTGTGTAAGCCAGCCAGTCGTATTTGCATTGTCATTTGCATTTCATTTGCATGCACCAGTTTAGACTGCACCGTCCTTCTAAAGCAGGGTTCCCAAGAGGCAGCCTGCACGGAGAGCAACACGAGGCTCGCAGTTCCCACGTCCTGGGTTCGAATGCTCTTCCCCTGAGCGTTGATTCCCTCACCTGTAACGAGAATAACCCCGACCTCCTTCACGGAGGCCCTCTCTTATTCAGCAAATATTGATTGAGTTTCTACCACCAGGCACGGGGGGATGTGTGACCTGGGAACCCACTGTGACAAGCCAGGCCTGGGGTCCCGCCCTGATGGAGCTTACCTGCAGTGGAGAGACAAAAACAAATTGACTAAGTGAGATAACCACGGTGTACAGGGCATGCAGGAAGGAAGGAAGCAGGGCACGGTGAATGAGTGAGCAAGTCTCACCTCAGCAACACAAACTCCTGATTCCTGTGTCCCCAGAGCAGGAGGGCAGAGGTGGCTGGGCTCACTGACCTGGCAACACACAAGGACCTGACCCCAGTCCACTCTGCCCTGCCAGCGGCATCGAGGCAGGACGAACAGCTCAGTCCCTGTCTCTGAGGTCTTGAGACATCTGCTCTCTGGACCTGGGCCAGAAGTAGGGATGGTCAGTTTGAGCAGCAGGGCGGGACTTGACTCCAGGATGCTGATGGGTGATGCAAGGTACTTCCAGTCTCTCCCAGCCAGCAGGAGCCACTTGCCAGAACCCTTGTCTTTCAAGGTTCAGAGAGAAATAAAAATAGATGGTGGGATGCTGGGGGAGTTTTCCTCTCCCTCCCTTCTTCATGCCCACGGCTGGGGTCTCAGAACCCCTCATCTGTCATGCTACCACCCTAGCAAGTGCAGGTTGTGGAAGTGATGGAAGGGCCAGCTCCCACCGTGACCAGGGGTGGGCTGGGGGTGTCTGGGGGGCTTAGGGGGAGGGATGAGAGGGCACACAGCACTGGCCTTTAAGCTTTGGTCAGCTCCTCCCCACCTGCGCCTCACAGCCCTCTTACCGGCATTCACTCACCTGTTCATTCATCATCAGTGGCACAAAGAACTCATCAGCTTTTTAATTAATTAATTTATTCATTTATTTATTTATATACGACATGGGGACAGTGTAGGGGAGGGTGTCTCTCGCTATGTTGCAAAGACTGGTCTCGAACTCCTGGACTCAAGGGATCCTCCCTCTTGGTCTCCTGAATAGCTGGGACTGCAGGCATGCGCCAGCACGCCCCCTGCGCCTGTTAAACAGGGGTCATACCAGGACCTGCCTCTCCATTTGAATGGCTTACAAGGTTGTTAACCAGTGAGTGCGTTTCAAACAGAGTCACTTGCTGTGGTGTCTGGGGGCTCCAGGAAGAGTTTTAGAAAATCAGCTCCTCGTCATTCCTGATTCCCATCCCTCCCAGACAACCATTTGAATGTCTCTAAGATTTATCCTTTTGTGGGTCCACGTCATTACCAAAGGCGCGCTGCTGTTTCTCATGTACATACCTTTTTTTGCGGGGGAGATCTTTTTTCTTTCAATTTTTGTCTTTTTAATTTTATGTTTTAATGGTTGACATATAATAATGGTACATATTCATGGGGTCCAAAGTGATGTTTCAATACCTATAATGTACAGCGATCAGATCAGGGTAATTTGCATATCCAGCGTCTCCAACGAGACATTGTGTAATCGTTTCGGTACACATTTTATTGAAGAATAACATACTGACAGAAGGGAACACAGATCCCACAAATACACCTTGAGGACTTTTTCCAGACTGGACTCAGCCCCCAGCTTATGGCCAGCACCAGTAACCCAACCATACCTTGTTCTGGTATATTACATGTATTTTTATTGCATTTTTTTGAGACAGGTTCTCACTTTCTTTATATATATGTATGTATATATTTTATTGTACTTTAGGTTCTGGGGTACATGTGCAGATCGTGCAGGATTGTTGCATAGGTACATACATGGCAATGTGGTTTGATGCCTCCATCCCCCCGTCACCTACATCTGGCATTTCTCCCCATGTTATCCCTCCCCAACCTCCCCACCCCCACTGTCCCTCCCCTAGTTCCCCCCAACAGACCCCAGTGTGTGATGCTCCCCTCCCTGTGTCCATGTGTTCTCATTGTTCAATACCCACCTATGAGTGAGAACATGCGGTGTTTGATTTTCTGTTCTTGTGTCAGTTTGCTGAGAATGATGGTTTCCAGGTTCATCCATGTCCCTACAAAGGACACCCAACTGGAGTGCAGTGGCAGGATCACAGCTCACTGCAGCCTCGATCTCTCAGGCTCAAGTGATCCTCCCACCTCAGCCTCCCGAGTAGCTGGAACTACAGGCATGTGCCACCATGCCCAGCTAAGTTTTCTATTTTTTTTCTTTTTTTTTTTTTTGTAGAGATGGGGTTTTGCCATGTTGCCCTGGCTGATCTCAAACTCCTGAGTTCAAGCAAGCCACCCACCTCGGCCTCCCAAAGTGCTGGGATGACAGGGGTGAGCCACCGTGCCCAGCCAATGTCTATGTTTAATGTCCCAGCCGTGGTTGAGTTAGCGCTCCTGTTCTGTTTCCCACCTTGATCGCCATGCACTGTGTTTTCAGGTGTATCTGTGTTGCTGTTCAGAAGACGCTTATCACCTGCCGTGGAGTCCTCGGCTTGCCCTGTGTCTGCCACCTCCCCACTCCCTCTGGGCCAGCTTTGGCTTCTTGACCGGGCCAGGCCTGGTCGGTGCTGGGGGCCCTTGCCTGTGTTGTCCCCCAGCCACATCACTGTTCATCCCTTTTCTCAAGCCACCTCCTTTCCCCAGTCTGTCCGCTGCCAAGCTGCTCCTCATCATAAGGTCGTTTCTTTCCTCAATAGCACTTATTCTACTCTGAATTCCCTTGATTAGCAATCTGCTTCCCTCATTATTGTCTGTCCCCTTCACCTGGAGGTAAGGGCGAGGCTGCGGCTTCCGTCTTCACTGTTGTACCCTCAATGCCCAGGGGAGGGCCTGTACCTCGTAGAAGCTCTGTTAATAGTTGCTAAGTGAAAGACCCGCACGTGGCAAGCTACCCTCGACAGCCTGCTCCAGTCCACGTTGCTGCTGACGCGGCTCTCAGTGGGTCTTTTCCTTTATCCAGCTCACAGGCCCCCGGAGGCCCGAGCCAGGGACGTGGCCGGCTCCTGCTCCATCCCCAGATCCGCGGACCTGCCTCACAGGTGTTTCGCTAACCTTGTTCTGAACCAGACATGCCGGAGAGTAATGCATTTTAAAACCACGTGCAATTTAAAGAGAATTTAATCTGCATGTCTGGGATTCATTAACACATAGATCATCAAATTAGGGTTTGCTCACAGCTGTTTGACATTCGAAGGGCCTTCTGAGTCTCTTTAATAAGTGCCTTTAAATATTATTTTTCCTCTTAATCTCAGGGCTGGGTGTTGAGTGTGCTGTTCTTGGAATGGGAACGTGACACAAACGGCCCGGGGATGGTGGGTCCGTTCCTGCAAGAGTGTAGCAGGCTTGGAGAGCTTGGAGAGCTTGGCATGGAGCCATCCCCACTCTCCTGCCCTGTTTCCATCACTGGCGGGTGCTGGCCCCAAGCTGGCCAGAGCCGTGTGTTCAAAACGGCTGTTGAGAGAGGCAGCGCTCTTCTCCCAGGCACTTGGGCCCAGGAAGATGCAGGCCTGGACCATCTTGTCACCACATGGAGCCTGAGAATGAGCCCAAACTTAGAAGAGCAAAGCTTGGGAGCTGTAGAGATGCAGGTGACACTGACGATGGCTGGACCTAGCCACGGCTGAATTAGCCTTGTTACGGGATAAATTGTGTCCTACCCCCTCCAACTTCCTGCGTGGAAGTCCTAACCCCCGGAAGCTCAGAATATGACTTTATTTAGATATGGGGTCATTTGCAGATGTAATTAGTTAAGATGATGTCATATTGGAATGGGTGGACCCCTAATTCAACATGATGTGTGTCCTTATAAAGGGGGGACATTTGGACACACAGACGTGCATAGAGGGAAGATGACGTGAAGACAGATGATGGCCGACTATAAGCCAAGGAGAGAGGCCTGGAACAGATCCCTCCCTCACAGCCCGCGGAGGGAAGCAACGCTGTTGACACCTTGACCTTGGACTACTACTACCCTCCAGAGCTGTGAGACAGTAACTGTCTGTTGCTTATTCCCCCAGTCCACAGTTGTTTGTTATAGCAGTTCTAGGAAACCAGTACAAACCCTCTTTGAACTTTTTAGTTATGAGAACCAATATATCCCCTTCCTCTCTCCATCCCTCCCTCTCTTCCTCCCCTCCTTCCCTCCTTCTTTTCCTCATTTCCCTCCTTCCCTCCCTCCCTCCTCCTTTCCTTTCTTTCTTCCTTTCTCCCTCCATCTATCCCTCTTTCCTTCTTTCCCTCCTTCCCTCCCTCCATCTTTCCTTTTTTCCTTCCTCCCTCCACCCCTCTTTCCTTTCTTCTTTCTCTCCCTCCTTCCCTCCCTCCCTCCTTCTTCTTTCCTTTCTTTTCCCTTAAGCCAATTTGTGTTGTGTCTCTTATTATATATGAGGGCAAAACTCTTACTCGAAATCACTCTCCTGCTTAAAATATTTTTTATGAACCACTTCAGAGTTAGTGGCATAAAACAAAAATGATAATTTATTTCACTCAAAAGAGGCAATTTAGGCAGAATGTTGTGGGGTGGCCTGTTTCTGCCCGGTTGGCATTGGTGTATAGCTCAACTGGGCTGCAGAAACCACATCCAAGATGGCTCACTCCCACGGCTGTCAGGCTGTTGCTGACTGTGGGCTGGGAGCTCAGCCAGGGCAGTGGATTCCTCTTGTATGAGCCCCTCCACAAGCTGCTTGAGCTTCCTTATAGCATGGTGGCCAGATCCAAGGGCAACTGTCCCCTGAGGGTATGGTGAAGTATATGGCGAAGTATGGCATTTTTATCACCTATTGAATTCACATAGCATTCCACCCACTATGCCCTAGTAGATGAGGGGACAAATGTCCACACAGATTAAAGGGGAGGGGACACAGAACTCAATTTCTCTATGGGAGGAGTATCAACACCATATTGAAAAAAGAGTATGGGGAATGGGAGATGCTCCTGAAGCGAGCTGTGGAAAGCGCCATCTGCCATAGGCCACATGTGCTACAGTTTCGTGCAGATGAAAGTCAACAAGAGGCATCCCTGATGGAGGATGAGAGAAATCAGAGTCGCGTTACCTTTAGAGGAAAGTAGCTTTGACTAGAAAGGAATGAAGGCGATCTTCCGGGGTGCGGGACATGGTCTCCGCTTTGATATGGGTGGAAAGGACGTGGATGTGGATATGTCAGAAGTTGAGCTGGTTACGTGAGTTCAGTTCCATTGATGCATTTTATACCTCAGTTTAAGAAATTTTAAAGGCTGTAATGGAGAGTGTATGACTCAGCACAGAGGGTAAAAGTCCTCTGCCAGTTCCCAATTGTCCAAGCTGCCTGGCCTGGCACAGGGAGGGCCTCGAGACCCAGCCCCCAGTGTCCCCTTGGGTTTGAGTTCTTCCTCCCTTCCCCCGACCATTGCAAGTTCATGAATGTCACAGCTGTGTGGAGGATGCTGGGAGGGTGCTCCAGAAGGAGGGAACACCAAGTGTGGACAACCTGTGTGAGGAAAGGGCGGAGGGCCGGGAGCAGGAGAAACAGGCCGGGGTCATGGATGGCTCCACGCCGGGGTGTGACGTCGCCTGGCTGCTCTGTTTGAAAGACCCTAATCCCAGGGCTGCTGTTTCTGGCTGGGTGATGTGGGCAAGTCTCTGCTTCCTCATCTGTGGGATGGGTCGTGACAGTCCTAGCCTTACACAGTCAACGAGCAGAGCAAGAGATGCCATGTCCATGAAGCCCCTGGCCCACCATTAAAATTGCTCAATGCAGCTTTCCCTCCACCTGCCGTGGGGCCCTAAATCCTGGCAGGCGAGGCCTCTGATCTCTGGGACGTCCTTTCCTTCCTTCCCTTCCTTCCTGGGACCTCTGCCCTTTTTGGGCCACACTCACTCCCCCTGCCAGACCTCTAGAGCCTGTTGGGTGGAAGATGGATGGAGCCATTCATCTGTGCAGTCTAAAGGTTAATTCAAAGGGCAGCCATGGGCTGGAGATGGTGCCTTCCTCCTGGCTCCAGTTCACAGACTGGGAAGCAGGGCAGGTGGGGTCATCAGCCAGAAGCTTTTCCCCTGTGTAAACTGCCATGCCATAAACTGCAATCCCTCAGGTGGCTCGCGGGCCCCTTCCCACCCAGCCCCACCTCCTGTGACTTCATTTCCATCCTGTCCATGCTATCAGTGCCCTGCCTGGCCTTGGGCAAGTTTCTCCCTCCTTGAACCTCTATTTTCCCATCTCGTATTGGGACCATGAGACCAGGCCATGCCAAGAACTCTTCTAGGCCAGACATTCTAAGACTGTGCCTCTCCATTCAGCGGCCAGGTGCACCCACTACACACCTCGCACCTTGCTCTGCCTGGCTTTCCCCTGTTCACCTCACCTGGGCCACCACCCTCACCATCTCCATGCTTTCCTTTCTTCAAGACCCTGTAGGAAAATGTCAGAGGCACCTCCCCGAGCTGGTCCAGGCTGGTCCTCTGCCCTGTGGTTCCTAGTGGCTGTGGCCTTCGTCTGCGTGATATTCATCTGCACATTTTTGTGGGTCAGTCTGGAAGTACCTGGAATGCTTGTGCCTTTTTGCCTCTCCCACCTCAGCAGAAGAATTCCCCAAGGCAGAGCTGGGTCCACGTCATCAGACTGACACATCCCTGAGGGCAAGGGCTGAGTCTTTCCCCTTTAAACAGGCTCCTCTTCCCCACCCAGTAGACCTCAGGGTCTGGGCTGAATCCTGCCTGCAGGACGTGTTTGCCTCACCCAGTATTTTGTTTTCTTTTTAAATGTTGAATTCGTTGTCAACTCTTAAAATTAAGTGATTCCAGCTACAAGTCTAGATTTATATCTTAGAAACATTATAAGGGCTGGCTGCATCCAGCTTGCCTTTCCTACAGTAATGATTAGCAGGAGCTGATGGGAGATGCCCCTGTGGATGGGGTACATACAATCCAGGTTGCCCCAGACCTCACCCGGCCCCACACTCTCCCAATACCCGATAAGTCCTGTAGGCATTTGGGTTTGCAGTCCTGGCCTTAGAGCCCGAGGTACTATCTGCCTTCAGCAGCTGCCGGCCGCGGTGGCAGGGGTGGGAGAGCGATTCCAGAGAGGGATGTGAGAATGAAGGCTTCTCTGCTCTTCTCTGCCTCATTAGGATCGGAATGGGCTGGAGATCAATGCTTTTAAAAATCAGATACATACTGACACTGTTTCTTGCACTGAGAACAGTCTGTACTGACACAGAATGCTTCTCTAATCAAAAGCTTGCCTTTGGAAAAATTGCATGGAGAAGGGCTGGGGGGAGAGGCATTTTCACTCAGTAATTATTCATAGGGGGCCTACTATGTGCCAAGCATCGAGCCAGATGCTGTAGAGACAGGGCTGAACAATGCCTAGCCATGGTGCTGATACAGCTCATGGTCAGATCTCATTTAGACATAAGAGGCCCAGAGAGGGCAAGCAGAATAACCAAGATCACACAGCAGAGATGGAAAGAAAACTCGCACTGCTTCCCAGGCTTTCTGCTTCATCCCTTTCTCAGCCACATCAGTGTCCCTCCTAGCCCCCTCTGCCAGAGTCCCAGGACACTGGCTCCCTTCTTCACCTCCTCTCCAAATTCTGCTGCAGCATCCTTGCATTCAGCTGATAACTGGAAATTGGGGCTCATCCAGTGGGGTTGGGGTCTTCTCGGAACAAAAAACTGGCCCTTCCTTGGCTACTTGCCGTGAGTACAGGATGTCATACCTACCTGTGAAGGCTGAGTTCAATATTGGTTTGGAATTCAGTAACATACCAGGCAGATCTCCCCAGCTGGAATGTTCTTCAGCCAGGCAGCTGCTCAGTGGCTTTTTAAAAGAGAGGCTTGGAGCAGAGTCCCAAGCTGTTAGCACCTCCCCTTCCCCTGTAAATACAGGTTGAGTGCCACACTGGTTGCCTCTGGGGCTAAGCCAGGCTTTATTTTCAATCCAGACTCTTGTATTTGAAAAGGAAGGGCTTAAATTCCATTCTACACCTGGCTTCTCTGCAGATGTGCGAGAAACAGCCAGCTCTCCCAACACAGCCTGCACGGTTCAGTCCAGAGATGGTTCTTTGAGGAACTGGCCAGCTGGGCTGGGTTTGAGCAGCCAGATACTTTGCAAATAACCAGCAGGGAAACTCAAACAACTCAACAACTCCCCCAAAAGCCATTGGTTGAGCCCAAGCCCCTGGGTATAGTGAAACCAGCCAGCCAGACTTCGGCCAACAGCTGCTGGGTTTCAAGCGAGCTGACTGTAATTGGCTCAGAAACAGCAGTTTGCCAAAGTAAAATAATCAATGGTGACAGCTACCGTTTATTGAGCATTTGCTATGAGCCAGGCATTTTTGTGTGTTGCAGGGTTGCCATTAACATCCCCATTTAATTGATGATGAAGTTAGGCTCTGAGAGGTGAGCTCTCCTGTCTGAGGTCACATAGCTGGCTTCCTGGCCGGTGGAGAGCCTGGATTTCATTCCCAGTCTCTCTCATGCTAAAAGCTCATGCTTTTTTTTTTTTTTTTTTTGAGATGGAATCTCCTTCTGTCACCCAGGCTGGAGTGCAGGGGCACTATCTGGGCTCACTGAAACCTCTGCCTTCTGGGTTCAAGTGATTCTCCTGCTTCTGCTTCCTGAGTAGCTGGGATTACAGACATGTACCACCACGCTCGGCTAATTTTTGTCTTTTTAGTAGAGACAGGGTTTCACTATGTTGGCCAGGCTGGTCTCGAACTCCTGACCTGAAGTGATCTGCCCGCCTCTGTCTCCCAAAGTGCTGGGATTACAGACGTGAGCCACAGTGCCTGGCCTCATGCTTTTGATTTCTCCCTGCACCTGCAAACTAGTTTCCTGTAGGGTCTGAGGCAAAATGGGCTAGAGAGGCCCCCACCCTTGCTCTCCTCTCTGGTGGGTGCTCAGGAGGCCAGGCTTGAGGCTCTGCACACGAAGATTACCTGTTGCTGCCTCCCCTCGGCATCCTGCCCCAGATCTCTGCACAGCCCCAAATGTCCCCAACGCAGCGAAGGGATGCTAATCTGTACGAGGCTCCGGGCAAGCCTGTAGTTAGAGGGCAGCATTTCCAATCGAGGCTTTCCAATGATGTGGGTAGACTCCTTCCCTTTCACAGCCACGGTCCAAAAGCCCCGAGGCTGAGTCCTGGAGGAAATGTCTCGGTCCAGAAGGTCCTCTTAGCCTAGTGAATAAAGGATAAAAATTTAGGCCGGGTGCAGCGGCTCACGCCTGTAATCCCAGCACTTTGGGAGGCAGAGGTGGGTGGATCATGAGGTCAGGAGATTGAGACCATCCTGGCTAACAAGGTGAAACCCCATCTCTACTAAAAATACAAAAAGAAATCAGCTGGCGTGGTGGCACGTGCCTGTAATCCCAGCTACTCGGGAGGTTGAGGCAGGAGGATTGCTTGAACCCGGGAGGTGGAGGTTGCGGTGAGCCGAGATCTCACCACTGCACTCCAGCCTGGTCGCCTGGGCGACAGAACAAGACTCTATCTCAAAAAAAAAAAAAAAAAAAAAAGAAGAAAAAATAAAAGAAAATTGAACAATGATTACCCCGATAACTGACTTGCATAGAGCCCCTCCTATGCATCAGAGATCTTCCAAGTATTATTGCTGTGATGTAGTGGGTGAGAACATGCACTCTGGAGCCAGGTTACCTGGGTTCAAATCCCGATTTGCCATTTGCCAGCTGTGTGCCTTGAACAAGTCACTTCAGCTTCCTGAGCCTCAGTTTTCTCCTCTGTAAAATGGGCAGAATAATAGGACCTGCTTCACAGTATACTTGTAGTAAGAAATGAGCTAGTATATAAAATTCATGGCACAGAAGCTGCCATGTAGCCAACGCTCTAAAAATGGCAGATGTCATCTTTTTAAATTTTTTTTGAGATGGAATCTGTCTTCCAGGCTGGAGTGCAGTGGTGCGATATTGGCTCACTGCAACCTCTTCCTCCTGGGTTCATGAGAGTCTCCTGCCTCAGCCTCCTGAGTAGCTGGCACTACAGGTGCATGCCACCACGCCCAGCTAACTTTTGTATTTTTAGTAAAGACAGCATTTTACCATGTTGGGCAGGCTGGGCTTGAACTCCTGAGCTCAAGTGATCCACCCACCTCAGCCTTCCGAAGTACTGGGATTACAGATGTGAGCTGCCATTCTTGGTCTGATGTCATCATTTTTAATGGCTATGTGTTTTAATTCACATGAGAATCCTGTGGGGCAGATGTTAGTGTCCTCATTTTACTGATGAGGAAACTGAGGTTCAGAGATGTTGAGTAACTTGCCCAAAGTCACACAGTTACTAGGTCACAGAACTAGAGTTCGAAACTGTATTTGTTCCTTAACACCAGCTACCAAAGTAAGATTCCCAAGAGCTGATTTCTGTGAAGGGCAGGGTTGCAATCTCTTCTCCCCAGGCCTGGATCCACCCACAAGCAGCTTTATTCAGTTGGAAGGTTTTTCTTTTGTTTTTATTTCGTTGACTTAAAAATATTTTTAGGACCAGATGTGGTGGCTCATCCTTATAATCCCAACACTTTGGAAGACCAAAACCGGAGGATTGCTTGAGCGGAGGAGTTTGAGAGCAGCCTGGGCAACATACTGAGTCCTTGTCTCTGTTAAAATTCAAAAAAAACTTAGCCAAGTGGGGTGGTGCATGCCTATAATCCCAGCTACTTGGGAGGCTGAGGCGAGATGATTGTTCGAACCTGGGGAGCTTCAGGCCGCAGTGAGCCCTGATCATGTCACTGCACTCCAGCTGGGTCAACAGAGCGAGAGCCTGTCTAAAAAATGTTTTTAGGCTAAGCGTACAGAATGGAAACTGAGGCCCAGAAAGGAAATGGCACTGCCCAAGGACACCCAGCACAGTTAGAACCAGAGCCCCATCCAGCACCTGGCTCTGCCTCTGTCCTGCTGGAAGGGCACCCTTTAGTCCCTCCCCTTAGGGAGTTTGCTGGATGGACTGGAGGGGCTGGGTGAGCAGAAAACTGATGATGGATTCTCCCAGAGACTGGTGCTTGTCATGGCTCTGTTGATTGATGGCCAACAGGTGTCACTCCCTCAGCCAGACTCAGCATGGCACCAGGACTGGGAATCTGTCAGCTGGCGCATCCTCACTCTGACTGGAGGACACGGGGAGGGGCGCGAACCAGGAAAGGAAAGGCTTCCCCTAGGGAGAGTCTATTCCTTCAGGTGGAGACCTCTGGAGATCCAGCGAGCCCACACAGATGCCTAGGGCCGAGCTGCAGTGCGAATGTGCTCTGGGGGCTAGTGTGGGCCTGAGAGGCGCCCAGCAGGCCCTGCCCGGGGCTCTGCTCTGGGCTGTGCCCTCCTGTGGTCCACTCAGCAGCCTTGGAGGTGAGGCTGTCAGCGCCCTCACATTCCCAGCAAGGAAACCGAGGTCCAGAGAAGGCTAGCCATTTGCTTGGGACCACACAGCTAGTAAGTGGCAGAGTAGTTCTTAGAGCCCAGGTGCCCCTGACTCCTGTCTGACTCCCAGTCCTGGTGCTTCCTAAAGATTATACACACAGGCACACACACATTTATAACTTACCTACTAGGTATAATCTATGAAAGTGCCTTTTCTCAGTAGACCAAAATCAGTAGAGAAACGGCAATTTCATAAGGTTCAGTCAACTATAAATTATACATAGGTATATACATATATATTTATATATATTTTATGTTTGTCAATTTATTAAAGAAATATCACCTATCTACCTTGCGTATGTAATCTCTCATATATGTGCATTGTATACATAGTCTATCTGAGAGGTATCCAACTACCAACCTGTTACATCATGTATAATCAGCATTTGCTGCTAAATTAGCCCTTGGAAAAAGTCTAGCCCTGATCGCAGTGTCTGCCGGTTTCTGAAGTGTAAATGCACCCATCAGGCTGATTTCAGGCAACCCGTGTGATGTTACAGAACAGAGTCAGGAAGAGAGGCACAGGCTTGACTCGCCGGCTGATGCGAATGGGGGCTCCAGTCCACCCTTGGATTTATTCATCTACCCGAAACATAATCTGTGTAGCTCAAAAATCTGTCACTCTATCTGATCTATAAGCATAGTTCTACATATATAATATACACTTTAGTTCCCTCTTTCTGATAGATCTCTGATAGCTATCACATCCATCATCATGCCTGGCTCTCTACTTGGAATCCACTCATTCGTCCATCCACCTAGCCATCTGTTCCGTGTGTGTTTACTGAAATCTGAGTCTGTCTCATTCTTTTCCTGTGGTGTTTCACTGTTTCCTGCTCTGCATGGAGGTGGTGAGGGGGTGGTGCTGGGCTGGTGGTGTGGTTGGGTGCAGTGCCTGACTTTTCTCATCCAGGACATCTGCACCATTCCTCCTGTCGGCCTTACAACCACAGGTTCAGAGATGAGGTTCTGGTGAGGTTGTGCTGAGCCAACACCAATTGGTCTTGGCCAATAGAAGTTAATTTTATCCTCCCAGGGCTTGTCCTGATGTGGGATCAGAGCCCCCAAACAGACAGTGAAGGCTTCACTGGGGCATGTCTGCTGTCTTTGTTCTGGCCTCTTCCTCCTCCTCCTCCTCCTCTTCCTCTTCTTCTTCCTCTTCCTCTTCCTGGAGCTGGAGTCTCACCCTGTTGCCCAGGCTGGAGTGCAGTGGCGTGATCTTGGCTCACGGTAACCTCCGCCTCCAGGGTTAAAGGGTTGCTCCTGCTTTAGCTTCCCGAGTAGCTGGGATTACAGGCACCTGCCATCATGCCCAGTTAATTTTTGTATTTTTTTTTTTTTTTTTTTTTTGGGACGGAGCTTCACTCTTGTTGCCCAGGCTGGAGTGCAATGGCACAATCTCGGCTCACCTCAACCTCCACCTCCTGGGTTCAGGCAATTCTCCTGCCTCAGCCTCCTGAGTAGCTGGGATTACAGGCACGCGCCACCATGCCCAGCTAATTTTTTGTAATTTTAGTAGAGATGGGGTTTCACCATGTTGACCAGGATGGTCTCAATCTCTTGACCTCGTGATCCACCTGCCTTGGCCTCCCAAAGTGCTGGGATTACAGGCGTGAGCCACCGCGCCCGGCCTAATTTTTGTATTTTTAGTAGAGACAGGTTTCGCCATGTTGGCCAGGCTGGTCTCAAACTCCTGGCCTCAAGTGATTCGCCTGCCTTGGCCTCCCAAAATGCTGGGATTATAGGCGTGAGCCACCGTGCCAGGCCCTGGGATGAGGTATTTCACAGCTTTAAGCCTCAGTTTCCTGATGAGAAAAATGGGAGAATAACATTATCTCCCTCATGGGACCGCTGTGAGGTTGAAATGAATGAAGATTTTCACAGCACTAAATGGCATCCGTCAGAATTAGCATTCAGCAGCTCCCAAGCAACATCATCCTGGCGCCCGGCTGCCCGCCCTCTCCCTGAATTCATCTTGCTCAGTAAGGTCGCCACTGTTTCAAAGCTCTTGTCCCCAGCCAGCTTGTAAATAGCTCCCAGGCAGGGCTCCTCAGTCATCTCGCAGAGCCTTTGCACTAGGTAAAGAGACTTTGGTGTCATTCTAAAGAGGCGCCACAGGACTTCACGTGTTGCAACAACAGTTGCCCTTCAAAGAGTCCCCCTCTGAGAGCCGAGGGCTCTTTCAATGGGAAATGCCCACCTTCTCCTCCTTCCTTCAGTAGGAGAAGCTGGGGCGCAGACGGGTTCTAAATCCTCTCCTCACACTCCAATTCTGGGATAAATGCGGGCTGCGGCGATGCATGTGTCTTCTCAAGAACAAAACCCCCAATCATCCAGTCCAGGCTCACAGCCCCTGGATGTCTAAGAAGTCCTTCCTGAGTGTTTAATACTAGCACAGGGACATACCTCCAGCTACACCAGCATTCTTTCTGTTCTTGAAGATGCCAAGCACATCTCAGTCCCTGGGCTTTGCCCCCGAGGTGCCCTCTGCCTGGGGCATCTCTCCCCTGGATCTTCTCATGTTGGTTCTTCCATGGTTGGGTTCATTTCAAAAAGTCTTTCTCAGAAGAGACTTTCCCTGACCACCTTGTCTAGGTTGCCCCAAGCCTTTCAGTGACTTTCTGTCCTTCTCCTGTTTCATTTTCTTTATAGCAGTTTTCATTTGCTGAACATACTTTGTGTATGGAGCTGTTTGTGTCTAGCCTGCCTTCCCCAGTAGACTTTCAGCTCCACGAGGGCAGGGGGCTTGTTTTGTTCACTGCAGTATCCTCCATCCCCAGAACAGTACCTGGCACGTAAGAGAGTCTCAAATTGCTCTTCACTGGACAAATGAAAGGAGCTATACAGTGTGATTCAGTCATGTGGAAATGCGTACAATAAAATGGAGAAAGAAAGGTAGCAAAAAAAAATGTTAGCAGACTCTTCCCGTATCTTCTTGGTTATATATTTTTCTGGACTCTGGAAAGTGCACGTCTTAATTTTATAATTAGAAAAATGTCCAAACCGTGTGAAGACAGAGCTCTGCTGCTGCAGTTCGGCCAATCTTTCTCTGGGTTTAGCTGAGGTTCGTTTTATTTCTGCTCCTGCAGTTCTCCTTGAATTTAAAAACAAACCCGGATCATCCCCTTAGGAGAAACTTCTGTGGAAATCAGCAGCCCGTCGCTACCTTCTGCTTTTGCTTCACTTCTTGGCCTCTATTTCTGAAAGAAGGTATTTCATTTTGGGTGGTCCACCTCCCTCTGTAAGTCTTCTGGGATACATTCAGGAAGGAAGGCAGAAGGCAAAGAGGTAGGCGATGCTGTGCCTCCCCCATCAGATTGGGAGCTCCCCGGCTCAGGGGCTGTCTCCTCCATCAGACAGCCAGATACTGCCGGATGCCTTTTGCTCTAAAAGCAGTCCCTCATTCTCTCCCTCCTCCTTCCTGTCTCCCTTTTTCTCCGCCTTCTCCTGATCCTCCTCCAAGAGAAGGTCTTCCTGGTGCTTGCTCCGTGTCCTGGGTCAGAAGGGTCAGGCACACGGGGTGGTCTCCTTGGCAGAAGTTTCCACCGCTTGCATGCACAGGTGGATTGGTGAGCCCAGGCTGTCACTTCCTCACCTCATTCCTTCTGGGCAGAGGTGAAGCCACATTTGCCCTCGATGATCTCAGCCCCAGTAGGCACCTGCCCCCTGGCCTCCACTGTCCCCATCCTGCATTACACATGCTGGGGCACACAATTACCCTGAATTCCTACTGGCGGTGGGGTCTTCTGCTCAGTAGGGCTGTTGTTTCAACTCTCTTGTCCCTAGCCAGCTTGTAAATAGCGGCCAGGCAGGGCTCCCCAGTCATCTCACAGAGCCTTTGCCCTAGGTAAAGAGACTTCATGCATCGCAACGACTGTCCTTCAAAGAACCCCCCTCTGAGGGCTGAGGACTCTTTCAAGAGAACCTCCCTTGTGCAGAACATTTCCGGAAATGGCCATCCGATTCATGCCTTAGTAATCGGGATGAGGGCGAGGATGCCTCTTGCTGCTATGAGAGCAGCCCCGGCCACGCTTCTGCGGCGACCTCTGCGTGCTGGGCACCAGACTGAGTGCTCGCACACCTGCTCTCTGCCAGCCCAGCCATCGGATTGTGTCACTTGCTGCTCAGAATGAGTTATTGAGCTCGGAGTACAGGATTCATCACCATGGTTACAACGGCCTGCTTCTCCTCCCAACCCCCACCTCCCACCTGGCCCCTGGCAAGGCTCCACCTCTGGGCCTTTGCATTTCCTTCCTGCTGCCTAGGCTTCTCCAGGAAACCCACACAGCCCACCCCTGCGCCTGCTCCAGGACGTTCCTCAAGTGTCACCTTCAAAGGGAAGCCATTTCCAACCAAAGCACTTAAAACTGCTGCTTAGTCTCCCGGCTCCCCCAAACCTCTAGTGCTCTTCCCTGATTCATCTTCATCATTATCACATGGCATCCTATACATCAGGCGTCCCCAGTCCCTGATACTGGTCCGTGGCCTGTCCGGAGGCAGGCTGCACAGCAGGAGATGAGTGGTGGATGAGCATTCCCGCCCAAGCTTCGCCTCCTGTCAGATCAGCCCTGGCGTTAGATTCTCAGAGGAGCACGGACCCTATTGTGAACTGCGCATGTGCGGGATCTGGGTTGCGTGCTCCTTATGAGAATCTAATGCCTGATGATCTGTCACTGTCTCCCATCACCCCCAGATGGGACCGTCTAGTTGCAGGAAAACAAGCTCAGGGCTCCCACTGATGGTGAGTTGGATAATTATTTCATTATATACTACAATGTAATAATAATAGAAATAAAGTCCACAATAAATGTAATGTGCTTGAATCATTCAGAAAGCATCCCTCCCCGCCCACCCCCAAGTCCATGAACAAATTGTCTTCCGTGAAACTGGTCCGTGGTGCCAAAAAGGTTGGGGTCACTGCGATACGTATGTTAGTTTTATTTTTTGTCTAACTCCCCCTGCTGGAATGTTGGCTCCTGAGAATAAGTCTGGCGTTGCTCTCAGCTGTCAACCTGGGGCCTAGAGCCTGGCACATTATAGGAGCTCAATAAATAATTGCTGAGTGAACAAACATCCTCATGCGGTAGGTGCCATTAATCCTGCCTTGCAGATGAGAAAACCGAGGCTCAGAAAGACTACATGACTAGCCTAGCACTGCACATCCTGGTTCTGTTTAGCAGCTACAATGTGACAGGCTCAGTGCTAGGCTCTGGGGGCACAGAGATGGGTCCCTGCCTCGGAGAAGTGCCCAGGCTGGAGTGAGAGAGCAGCAGGTGTGTATAACCCAGGCTGTGGTGCAAGGCTGGAGACAAGCAGAGTGTGCTGTAGGAACATACTCCTGTCCCCAGCCTGGGGCATCAGGGAAGGCTTCCTGGAGAAAGTGACATCTTGAGTCTTAGAGGATGACTAGAAGTTTGTCAGGTTGGGAGAGGTAGCAGCTAAGGAGGGAAGTGTTGTCCCAGCTACATGACATCACAGAACAAGCAAAGACATCCAGATACGAGAATGTGGGGCTTTTGTTTGCCTGCAAATTGTCCAGTCTGGCTGCGGAGGGGAGGAGAATGCATGGTAGGGGGTGTTGGGAGGTGGGCAAGTAGGATAAGTGATGTGGAAGGTCAGGGGCAAGAGGATGGGGAGCAGCTAGATTGCCCAGAGCCTGAAGGACCATGCTAAGAAATTTGGGCTTCATCTCCCAGGGCTTGGGAAGGGATGGGGTATGTCAGAGGAGCACGGACCCTATTGGCTTCTAGACTGAGTTCCTGGCCACTGTGGGGAGGTCAGAACAAACTGTGGCCAGGTGAGAGGCAGGTGGACCATGGAGGAGGGTGACCTGAGTGAGGGATGCTGAGGCCTGAACCTAGGTAGAAGCAGGGGCACCTGTGGTGGGAGGAACTTCAGAATTATTAAAGAGGAAGAGTCGTGGAGGCCTGGTGCCAGGAGCCCAGGGCGCTTGTGACTGCTGCTTGCTTTGACCAAGGCAGGTTTGTCCGACTTGGCAGCCCTCCTGGCCCATGAGAATTTAGCTCCAAGTGATTCCTGGATGACTCAGAAAATCGGCTTCACTCTCTTTAAAGGATGAGGGTAAAGACCCCCAGAGGAAACGTGCTGGCTTGGAGAACTCGTCCCAAAATACAGGTGAGAATGTCCTCATCACCGACAGCATCAAGGCCAGGTGCAGTGTGGCTCGGGGTGGAGACTGTGGCCGTTGGTCCCTGACAGGTCTGGGTTTGAATCTCTAGATCTCTGTCTCTGACCTGCTGCTTCTTGCGTACAACACAGACAAAATATCTATAGTGGTAACGTGAGGATGGACTCACATGACACGTGTGAATCTCAGCACAGAGACTGGCACATGGGCAGCGATCAACAAATGGTCATGTTTACTTCCACTTTGAGCTACTCCCATTGCCGTGATTAGTATTATTTTGGGAAGGACATTTAACTAAAAACTTTTGATTATGAAGAATTTTGAACCTCCATGAAAATGGACATGTACCCAGTCCGCACCCCGACTCACAACCAACCCCTCTTCAGTTCTGCCCCCTCCACACCTCATTCTCTCCTCTTGTCCGTGATTAAGTTAAAGCAAATCTCAAACATCACATCATTCATTCATAAATATTTCATTGCTATCACTATTAATAATATACAAGGTGACTGCTCTGAAACGAACAGCTCCATCCAGGAAGCACCCGTGAGGACTGGCTTCCTCGGGTTCAGCTTGTGCAGGGCACCTTTGATACCAACATAAACGCAGTCCCTGCCCACACCAGGAGCTCCCGGTCGGAGGCTGGGCGTGCAGGATAGAGAAAGGGGATGGGTATGAACAACTCCAAAAACATGGTAACTAAGTGTTACAATCTAGTTGTGTATAAAGTGATGCTTATTTTCTGGACCTGAGATGTAGGGAAGTGGTTCATTACAGAGAAGCCTTATGTACACCATGGGATATTATGCAGCCATCAAAAACGATGAGTTTGCATCCTTTGTAGGGACATGGATGAACCTGGAAACCATCATTCTCAGCAAACTGACACAGAACACAAAATCAAACGCTGCATGTTCTCACTCATAGGCGGATGTTGAACATTGAGAACACACGGACACAGGGAGGGGAGCACCACACAATGGGGTCTGTTGGGGGGAAATAGGGGAGGGACAGCAGGAGGTGGGGAGTTGGGGAGAGATAGCATGGGGAGAAATGCCAGATATAGGTGATGGGGAGGAAGGCAGCAAATCACACTGCCATGTGTGTACCTATGCAACAATCTTGCACGTTCTTCACGTGTAGCCCAAAACCTAAAATGCAATAATAAAAAAAAAAGCGAAAACAACAAAACCAAAACCAAACCAACCAGTCAAGTGTAGTGCGGGGCAGTCGGGGAGGTGTCGGGTGCGAGGCCAGGGAGACACGAGCTGAATTCCAGTCAAGTGTAGTGCGGGGCACTCGGGGAGGTGTCGGGTGCGAGGCCAGGGAGACTCGAGCTGAATTCCAGTCAAGTGTAGTGCGGGGCACTCGGGGAGGTGTCGGGTGCGAGGCCAGGGAGACTCGAGCTGAATTCCAGTCAAGTGTAGTGCGGGGCAGTCGGGGAGGTGTCGGGTGCGAGGCCAGGGAGACTCGAGCTGAATTCCAGTCAAGTGTAGTGCGGGGCAGTCGGGGAGGTGTCGGGTGCGAGGCCAGGGAGACACGAGCTGAATTCCAGTTCCAGCTCCAGCACCTACTGGCTACGTGGCCTGGAGGGAGCTGCTTCTCCTCTCCGTGCCTCAGCTTCCTCCTCTGTCACACTCATCCCTGGGTAAGTGCTGATGAATTCTATTTCGCTGGGTGGTGCCGGGAGAATCAGTTGATATTCATAACCAGGCTGCTGTCCGTGACTTTAGGCAGAACTGCTGACCCGGCAAATTAAGTCGTAACCGAACAGCAAAGAAAAATGTGTCTCATGCGGCCAATTACACAATAGATGGTTTGGGACATGGTTTGCTTAGTTAAATCTATGACCAATTGTGGGTCTATCACCACTTATGATGCTGCTCTAATTGAAGCTGTCAAAGTCAGGTGGGAGGGAGGTCACCGAAATATATATAGGTCAAGCCCCAAGGCTTGCTGATTGGACCTGGCTCGGACTCATGGCCCACTATATCCTAGCCGTGTCTCTGAGGGCAAGTCACTGCTGCTCTCTGAGCTCCAGTATCCCCATATGCAGAATGGAGAGGATTCCTGACCAGCTTCCTCACTTGACTGTGCCCCAAGGCAGGCCCTAGAGAGCTCGGAGGGTTGTTCTAACTCATTTATTCACCCAGCGAGGATTTATTGGGTACCTATTACGTGCATGGTGCTGGGCACAGTGATAAGTGTGGGGAATCACGCTGAGGAGAAGATGGATGGAGCTCTCAACCTCGTCATGACGCCCTCGGTCCAGGGAGGAAGGAGGCATTGCTCGGATTGGTTTAAAGGGAGGAAGGCTTTGGAGTAGTTGCAAAATGGGGTCATTTGACTTCATCTGAAGCTGAGACTTCCCTACCCCTGAGAATAAGGGACAGTGAGCCAGTGGCACTGGAGCTGGGGCAGGAAGGGGGATTCTCATGTGCAAAGGCCCTGTGGCAAGAGAACGCCTGGCTGAAGGGGTTGCCCTGTGTAGATGGCAAGCGTAAGTGACAAAGGTGAGCCCCGGGAGGTGGAGGCAGAGCCTAACAGCAGATCCTCAGAGCCACACTATGGGGTTGGGGAGCTGCGGAAGTGGAGAGGAGCAGCCCCATGAGCTAGATTTCCTTTCGATAGTGTCCCTCTGACTGCCTTGTGGAGAGGGACTAGAGGGAGACCGGAGGGGGAGGAGAGGGCACAGCTGGGGCCTGTGCAGCTCTGGGCAATAGGTGATGGTGTCTATGTAGGGGCGGCAGTGATCCAGTGGATGGTTCCAGGATGCTTTTGGAGACATGGATGGCAAGGACAGAGGAGGGGTCAGGCAGCCTGCAGAGGGTGTGGGTTTCTGGACAGAGTGCTGGGGTGGGAGGAGCTGGAGGTGGGGAGCCTGAGGGGTGGCGGAGAAGATCCCTGGGCCAGATCAGCAGTTCCAGGTTACAGCCAGTTTGAGGCACCCCAGGACATCCAGGTGGACTCAGGAAGCACCAAACGTGCAACTTCGTCAGTACCTCATGCACAGATGAAATTTCGGAGTCATCAGTGATCAGGTGGCATTTCAGGCCGTGGGCATAGAGGAAGTCACTCCAGGAGAAGATGTGAAGGGAAGGGCAATGGTTCTAGGCCCAGCCCTGACGCTGCTCCTTTGGAGCTGGGAGGAGGAGCAGGGACAGCTGAGGAGACTGGGAAGGGAGGCGAGGGAGAGGTGTGCAGATGCCGGGAAAGCACACTGCAAGGAGAGGGGAACCTCCATCAGCCAAATGCTGCAGGGAGCTTGTGATGGGCCGACTGACAGGCGCCTGCTGCATTTGGCAACGTGAGGTCAGTGGGTGGGGGCCTTTGGTGTGAGCTGCCTGTTGAGGTCGGGCTAAGCAGCTGATGGGAGGAGACAGAGAGGCAGGTGTGGGAGCATAGGGACTCCAGGGAAGGTGTCTTGACAAACGAGAGAGGGCAGAACATTTGTTTTTCTTAATTATTATTATGCTTTAAGTTCTGGGTTACATGTGCAGATCGTGCAGGATTGTTACATTGGTATGTACATGCCATGGTGGTTTGTTGCATCCATCCGCCCCCATCACCTACACTAGGTATTTCTCCTAATGTTATCCTTCCCCAACCTCCCCACCCACCGCTATTGCTCCCCTTCCCCCCATCCCCCAACAGACCCCAGTGTGTGATGTTCCCCTCCCTGAGTCCACGCGTTCTAATTGTTCGACACCCACTTATGAGTGAGGACATGTGGTGTCTGGTTTTCTGTTCTTGTGTCAGTTTGCTGAGAATGATGGTTTCCAGATTCATCCACGTCCCTGCAAAGGACATGAACTCCTCCGTTTTTACGGCTGCACAGTATTCCATGGTGTATATGTGCCACATTTTCTTTATCCAGTCTATCCTTGATGGGCATTTAGGTTGGCTCCAAGTCTTCGCTATTGAACATTGCTGAAAGCTATTGGGAAGGGTCTGGGAAGGAGATGATCAAAGAGGTGAGAGATACATGGAATACGGCGTGAAGAGGCTTCCTAGTGGGACCCAGGGTTCAGGTGAAGAGACTGACCTTCTCTGAGTTGGGAGGGGGTACTTTCTCCCTATAAGAGAAGGGGGCAATTGCAGTGGGGCAGGAGGAAGACTTGATGGTGGGTTTGTATCTGATGGCTTCTCTATTCTCTGAGTCATGAGGGGCAAGGCCTGCAGCAGAGAGCAGTGGGGAGGGAGAGTCGCGTGGAAGACAGAGAAGAAGTAGGCACAAGGTCCTCGGGGAGGAGAAGGCGCTCTGCAGATGAAATAAGGTGCACGCTTTTTGGATAGTTGATTTCCTGAGGCTTAACCACTGACATCCTGACCTTCTCATTCCTCAAAGGCTGCCGCAGCCTCTCCCTGGAGCAGCGGTACCTTGGCTTTCAGATTTTTCCTTAAGCAGAAAACCATTTCTTCAAATAAAACCTGACATGGAGCCTCGACATAGGTACAGACCAAAGCAGAGCTGTTCTGACGACAGAACCTGCCCGACCGGCTTTGCTTTCCCTCCCTGAGGCATCTCTGTGACATCTGGTGCTCCTGGGACCCAGTGTGACTCCCACTGATGGAGGAGCCAAGCTCTAGTCCCCTGTTTGCCACATGTTAGGCAAAGCTCTGTGCCTCGGTTGCCTTGTCTGTAAAATGGGGATATTACCAGAGTGGAGAGTGGATGCACCAGATGGCATTTCTCTCTCTCTCCCGTGTGTGTGTCTGTGTGTGAATACTCCCCAAACTTCTATGATTTCTTTTCTTTTTTTCTGTTGAGACAGAGTTTCACTCTGTTGCCCAGGTTGGAGTGCAGTGGCGTGATCTTGGCTCACTGCAACCTCTGCCTCCTGGGTTCAAGCAATTCTCCTGCCTCACCCTCCCGAGTAGCTGGCATTACAGGTGCACACCACTACACCCGGCTAATTTTTGTATTTTTAGTAGAGATGGAATTTTGACATGTTGGCCAGGCTGGTCTCAAACTACTGACCTCAGGAGATCCACCCACCTGGGCCTCCCAGAGTGCTGGGATTACAGGTGTAAGCCGCCGCACCTGGCTACTTCTATGATTTCATTAGCATCCATAACCTTGCCTCTTGGTTCTCTATTTAGCAGTCACTCATTAGCTATTTGGGTTGTTATTGGAGAATCAGGACTTGACCTTGGTCTGACTGCAAAGCCTATGCCATGTAGATGAGGCCAAGCATTTTACTTTTCAGCCAGGCGTGGCAGCCCGTGGAGCCGGATGCTGGAGGTGTCTTTTGGGACAGAAAGATGGGAAATGGCACAAAGGGTGGATTTGCCAGGTGGGCAATCGTCCCACATTGTTGGCTGCAGGAAGCAGTGAATGCAGGTGGGGTGGACCAGTTGCTTGGTGGTGTCTGGGCCCCACCTCTCTGCACAGAGCACTGTGTGAGAACAGGGCTGTCATGAGAGTCCATCGGCTGAATTTGCCACAACAGGGATTGGACTTCCCTCCCCACCTAGTCTGGCCTTGAGAGGGTTGCCCCTAGAAGACCGTGCTGAGATGGAGGGGGTGGAGTATGGGCCTTGGAGGCCGACAGACTTTGGTTTCAGTCCCAGCTTGGCCACGTACAAGCTGTGTGACCCTTTGTGGCCCTCAGTTCCCCATCTGTAACATGGTGGTAAAAGGTTGTCACAAGGATGAATGGGACACTGTGTGCAGCATGCCCAACTGGTGCCTGGCACACTGCACGTGTCCCGCAGAGGTGGTCCTTCCTCTGGCTTTGCCCCTCTCTCCCATTCCAGATCCCAGGGCCTCCCTGCCCCTTCGGTCCTGTGTGAGAAGGCCTATCTGTCTCTGCGTGTTCCTTGTTATTAAGCAGATGTGGATTTGGATGGGATGACATGGCACCGTGTGGGCCGTGTGATGGGCAGGCACCACATGGACCTCAGACTCACACAGAGCTGCCTTCGAATCCTAGTTCCACCACCTGCTAACCTGATGACCTCGGAGAAGTCACCTACTTCTCTGGGCCTCACTCTCCTCATCTGTAAAATGGCAAGAATCATGGCATCACCTCAAATCGTTATTGTGAGGATTAAATGCATTGCCATTTATACTCCTGAAACCAGACCGTAGCCACTTCTGCTTCCAAAGGGGACAGAGGGACAGAGGTGGCACAATTGGTGCCTGGGGGAGAATACATCTTTGCACCGAGGCATCCACCTACAGAGCCTATGTATAGACCAAGAACCAAGCCCAGGAATTCCTTGTCCAGGCAATTTCCAAGCTTCTCCTGGGGCTCTGGGCTGGTAAAGGTGAAGACTGGATTGTTTAGCAGAGCCTGAGTGAGGATTGGGAAGTCACAGCAGGCCTGGGGGAGCTCTGGGAGAGGGGTGAAAGCCAGCTGCCTCTGTGAGAGACAGGAGCAGACAGCTGCTGGAGGTTGGAGGCCAGGAGCAAGAGAGGGGAGGATGGGGAGGCTGAGGAGCTGGTGGGAGGCTAGAGGGCTAGGGTTGGGGAGCTCATACAGGCAAGGTTCCTTTCATCCACGGGACTTGGAAGAAGGAATTTCACAGCAGAGAAATGCTTTTCCATTTCCAGGCAATGCCGTTTTTCTTCATCAGCACTACCGAAAACCTTCAGCAAATTTTAGACACACACATGTGCCTTGCCCTGGTGGAAGCTGGGAGGAACCAAGGCAAGGGGCCACTATGTCCCACATTTGGGATAACAGAGGCAGAGAGAGAGAAAGTCCATGTGAGAGGCGGTGGAGGAAACTGAGACTTTCCCAGGTGAGGGACCAGAGCAAAAGAAGTCATCTGCCAGTGCCTGGAGCCACTTTATCTGAATATGAAAGGGCAGGTGAATCATAAAACTGGAAGACTTGGAACATCATTCATTCATCCGCAGATATTAATTGAGCATTTACTACATGCCTGGCTTGCTGCTGGGGATACAAGGTGAGCAAAATAGAAGTGCAGACGTCTGGACAGGTAACCGGGGTTATGCACAGAAGGTACCGCAAGTCTGTCTTTCTAAGAGCATGGGGCCCCAGCTGTGTGAGAATGACGGCAGTGGGGTGGTATTAATGCCATCGGACAAACGTGTTGATGGAACAGTCCGCGGAGAGTCGCGGGCTGCATGCTAATTGCATCGGTGTTACTCCAGCCAGGGGTAGTGGCGGTGATGCAATTAACACGGAGGGCTGGTGTGGAGCTGTCATTTTTCCAGCCGGCTGTCCTCGTCCCACTTACGGAGGCAGCTTGACTTTGGACTTTGCACCTTTCTTTTCCAATAAAAACACCTGGAAAGTGTGCGGGATTTTTCTCCTCACCACATGCACGACTTGACAGATTTTAAGATCAAATTCACTCTCACCATCACTCCCCGGAGATTTAAGGGTGGAGCTGGCTGCAGTGTTCGGGAAATAGACCGCGGGACTCAGAGGAGATGGTCAGCCTGTGAGGGTTGCAGAATAAGGCTGAGTCTTGGATTCCCCCTTTGGGTCATCTAGCCTCTCTTGCTGGTCCTCCAAAAGCAGAAGCCCTGGGTTTGAACCCCAGCTCCGCCTCTTGGTCTTGGCCAAGACATCTCCGCTCTGAGCCATGAGGTTCGGGACTGGCAGATGGGCGCAGGGGTGATGCTGTATGTGCAGGGTTGTGGTCAGGATCACGTGGGTGATGTCTGTGAAACACACAGCATGCTGCCCAGCACTGAGTCAGCTCCGTTAGTGACCTGGGCTGCAGGCTCGTCCGTGAAGTCCCCAGACGTTTCCAGTCCCCCTCGGAGCTGTGGACTGCTTCTAGTCAACGAGTTGGAAAGTGACTGGGGCGTCATGCTTGCCTGTGGGAGACTCTCCAGGGCCTTTGTTCCCCTTTGCCCCAGTGACTGGTGCAGTGTGGGCCCTGGAGGAGGACACAGAACAGACCCCAGGGACCTATCCTGGCGGTCATGTTAAATAAATGAGAAATAAGTATTGTGGCTTGGATCCCATCTGCTGATATTTTGGGACTGTTCGTGAATGCAGCAAAAGCAGCTTTTCCTGACTGGTGAGAAAATTACTTCCTCTCTCTAGACCTGTTTCCTAACCTGGAAGATGAGAGGCTGGACCACGTTGCCTCCGGATTTCCTCCATTTCAACCTCCAGTGGAGGAATCTGGGGCTGCTGTCCACACCCACCCAGGAGTCCCTGCTTAACCCCTGCCTCACCCCTGCCTCACCCCTGCCTCACCCCTGCCTCACCCCTGCCACGCTCCCTCTAAGCCAGCAGGGTGGGCTGGGGAGAGGAGGAGGTCCCCTTGGCATTTCAAGTTCAGTAGACTGAGAACAGAATTCCTCCTCCCACTGGCTCCTGCTTCTGGCTTCCTCGCTTAGTGGGAAACCCAAGAATCCTTCCATGGCCCAGCAGAGAACCCTGGATGCCATCCCTTGCTTCTCCACTTACCCCACCCAAATCCTTTCCTTTCCACCCCTGATGTCGCCCACATCTGGCCTCTCCTCTTTTCCCTTCTCCCGTCTGCCTCCTGCAACAGCCTCCTCTCTCTCCTCTCCTTGCGTCTCGCCAAATCCCTCCTTCCCATCCATTTACACCACTGCTGCCCGAGAGATCTTAACAGACAACTTGACGTGTCACTCTCCTCTGAGCTCAAGATCTGCCAAGCAACTTGTAGTTTCCCCAAACATTCTCCATCAGGGCCTGGGCCATGTGAATTCCTCTTCCTGGAGTCCCTTTGACCCATGGCTGCCTGAGAAATTCTTATTCCTCCTTCAGTGCTCAGCTTAAATGCCACTGGCTATGGAAACCCTTCTCTGAAATCACAGGCTTTCTTGGAGCCTTTGTGACCACACTTAAAACAAGGAGCCCACCTGCTCTGTGGCAGCAGGCCTGTGTGCTGCTGGGGAGGTGGCGGACAGGGACTGTGTCACTCTCATTCCTCTGGGCGTCCCTAGCGGGGCCCAACAGACAGCAGGTGCACAGCAAGTGCCACCCACTGACCCAACCACTCACTCACCCACACCTGCACCCCGCAGCACCCTAGGCACTGGGAACGCAGCAGTAAGGGTGATTTCCTTCCTTCCTTCCTTCCTTCCTTCCTTCCTTCCTTCCTTCCTTCCTTCCTTCCTTCCTTCCTTCCCTCCCTCCCTCCTTTCTTTCTTTTTCTTTTTCTTTCTTTCTTTTCTTTCCTTTCTCTCTCTTCTTTCTTTCTCTTTCTTTCTTTCTCTCTCTCTCTTTCCCTCCCTCCCTCCCTCCCTTCCTTCCCTCCCTCCCTCCTTTCTTTCTTTTTCTTTTTCTTTCTTTCTTTTCTTTTCTTTCTCTCTCTTCTTTCTTTCTCTTTCTTTCTTTCTCTCTCTCTCTTTTCCTCCCTCCCTCCCTTCCTTCCTTCCCTCCCTCCCTCCTTTCTTTCTTTTTCTTTTTCTTTCTTTTCTTTCCTTTCTCTCTCTTCTTTCTTTCTCTCTTTCTTTCTGTCTTTCTCTCTCTCTCTTTCCCTCCCTCCCTCCCTTCCTTCCTCTCTCTTTCTTTCTTTCCTTCTTGATGGAGTCTCACTCTGTTGCCAGGCTGGAGTGCACTGGCACGATCGAGGCTCACTGCAACCTCCGCCTCCTGGGTTCAAGCGATTCTTCTGCTTCAGCCTCCTGAGTAGCTGTGACTACAGGTGCACGCCACCACACCTAGCTAATTTTTTTTTTTTTTTGTATTTTTAGTAGAGACAGTGTTTACCATGTTGGCCAAGACTGTCTTGATCTCTTAACCTGTGATCCTCCCACCCTGGCCTTCCAAAGTGCTGGGATTACAGGCATGAGCCACCGTGCCCACCCGATGCTTGCTTTCTTTTGGGAGAGGGAAAATTCAACAGTAACCAAGGACTAAAACAAAGGCAGGAGATGATTTTGAGAGACGCAAGTGCTAAGAAGGCCGTTAAACCCAGAGCTGGAGAAGGGGAACTGCTCTAAATAGATTATCAGGAAAGGTCTTTTTGAAGAGGTAGCATGTGAGCTAGGACCCGAATGATGAGAATAATCTTCCATGTGGGCACCCGAAGGGAAAAGCATTCTCGCAAGTGGGAACAGCATGTGCAAAAGCCCCAGGAGAGAATCGCTCGGTGCTTATCGAGTTGGATGGGTAGCTGGGTGGGTCGGTGGGAGAGTGGATGAATGGAAGATGGCCACTCCCTCTTTCTCCTCTTGGGGTCTGGATGCTGAGTTGCTTTGGTGACCAGAGCCAATTGTTTCTGCTCTCCAAGATGACAGACAGAACCTGCCGCTGGGTATTTCTACTCAGGAGCATTCGGGGCTGACGCTGACTCCTGGAAGCTACTGAAGGACAGCGTATGTGGGATGTGAAGTAGGATGTGAGAAAGACACATTTGGTCTGGCTGGCCTGCGTCTCCTCCAGCTGAGGACCTGTGGATGCTGCAGACTGCTGCTTCATAACAAATACCTCCCCTCCTCCACTTTTGTTTTTGAGACAAGTTCTCGCTCTGTCACCCAGGCTGGAGTACAGAGGCGCGATCTCAGCTCATTACAGCCTCCTCTTCCCGGGTTCAGGCAATTGCCGTAAATTCCTGGAGAGGTTCTCATTCAGACGTGTTTGCCACTGGAGGGAGAGCACTGAACCAGACCAAATTCTCTGGCCCCTTCTCTTCTCACCCGTGCCTTGTCCATCCCTGTCTCCCATTTTTGCAGCTCTCCAAAGCAATTGGCAACATTAATTTGCTATTTCAGCCTTCCTAGCAGACCCCACCACATCCACACATGTATGTATTTTTCCATCTCGATGAAATGGCTCTAACAAGGAAGCGCCAATTAGCGAGTCAGAGGGCAGATGTGGAGCTTGTGGCAAGGCGCCTGTAGAGTCTACTGCTCCGGCCTTGACCGTCTGCACCACTGTGCACGTTGGCCTCCCTCCCCTGCTCTCAAGCCAGCAATTAACCCGGGACCTGCGGTGGTCACTGCAGAAGGAGGGACACAGCTGGAACTGCTGAACTGGCGGGCAGGTGTGTGGTCTCCGTGGCGAGTGGGAGGAAGGTGCGATGCTGGAATCTCACGGTGATGTGCCATGTGTACTGCTGGGAGCCAGTGAAGGCAAAGGCCTTGGAACCGCTCTAATTTCCAAGTCACCCCCCAGCTCCCTAGTGTGGTTTGAGCATGGAATTTACTCATTCTGAGCCTCAGTTTCCTCAACTGGAAAGGAGGGACGACAGAGGTATTTTCAGGAGGGTGAATTACGATGCCATGTGCTGAGTCCCTGGTGTGTGGGAGACGCACCTTGAATGTGAGCTTTGGCTTGGGACTGTCTCTGACTTTGTGGTGTTTGCTTCTCACAGTCCTTGCCCTTCATTGCCAGGGTACAGAGGAGGAGATGGAGGCTCGGAGATGGAAAGTGTGATCCCACCACCTGGAAAGCACAAGACCTCCCAGCCCCCAGGCTATCTGACTTCCCAGGTTGAGATTCTTGCTTGAGGGAGCTGAGTGAAGTGACCACTGGCCCACGAGAGGGATGGAGAGAGCCTAGACCCTGAGGCTGGCCTGCCTCTGGTGGAGCCGTCTCTGCATGCTGGGCGGATCAACCCCAACTGAGTTTCCTGGTGCCCAAGCGGTCCCGCTAACCCTTTGCTGCCAGTGGGGCTGGGACTGAGGGCCCTCAGGAAAGACAAGTTGGGGTGAGGTGGGTCATCCTCCCTGTTCTAGGTCCAGCAGATGTTGGAGCTGCCTTAGCTGAGTTCTGGTAAATAAATATTCACGAATGCGTGTTGGACACGGGCTTCCTGCACGGGGATGCTGGCGTCTTGGGGAAGTTCCTTGCAACAAGGAGTTCCTTAAAACAAGGACCTGCCCTGTGGCAGCAGGCCTGTGAGCTGCTGGGGACATGGCAGACAGGGACTGCACTACTCTTATTCCTCTGGGGGTCCCTAGCACAGGGCCCAGCAGACAGCAGGTGTACAGCAAGTGCCACCCACTGGCCCATCCACTCACTTACCCACACCTGCACCCTGCAGCACCCTAGGCACTGGGAGCACTTGTTCCCAGTGGAGACTGGGACACGTGGAGACAGACTATCTGGATGGGTAGCTTGTCTTCGAGGTGGGGTTTTCCCAGTGGTATGACGGTAACATGTTTAATAGCCAGTTTTCCAGGAGAAAGAAAAGGTAAACTGATTTGTAGCACTTGCCAATTTCCATGGTGTAAATATTTCCACTATGGCCACCTTCAAGCTACTGCAGAATTGAGGTGAGATGTACACAGCTGGCGCTCATTTGGGAGGAGGTGTAGGTCATCTGCAGCATGCCTGAGGCTTCTCCCTTGACCTCTGGTGTTCTGAAGCCTCTCATTCCCCACTGCTTCCCCAATCCTCACTGCTCCCTTTTCTCGGCCTCCCACTCTGTGCTCACAGGGGCGAGGTTTTTACACCACGTCCCTCAGAGGGTCTTGCCTTGGGGCACAGCCAGTGATCATGTGAATCTGGAGGCTGCTCTAGCTGGCCTCTAAAGCTCCCCATAGCTGGAGATGGAGGAGATAGATTGTTCCAGGGGTTACAGATTTTTTAAAGGTCACAGGCCATCTTTGAGAATCTAAAAATTGAACCTGTAGCCAGGGAAGTGCAGGAGTGTATATTTACAGAAGATTTTGTACATAATCATAGGGAGTTCTTGACTCCCGAAGGCAATCAAAGGATATTGTCAGGGTCTCAGGGGGTGTAGTGGGTGGTGAGTGGTTGGAGTCTCATGAGAGGGCAGGAAGGCCGGGTAAGGACCCTGGACAGCATTTTGTAATTTTCAAAGCACTCTTCCTTCCCTCACTGAATATGCCCCGCATGACCAGTCCTCCAGAGCTGTGCTGTCCTAAGCAATATCGTTCCCGAAATCAGGAAACTGAGGCCCGGAGAGGAAAGATAAAGCCTTTTGTTAATATCACTACAGCTGCCGTCCTGTGAGCATCTGCTTTGCACTAGGTGAGTATTTTTTCTTTGTTTTTCTATTATTATCATTCAGCAAGTGTTTATTGAACATTTGCTAAGTGCCAGGCACTGTTCTAGGCATTTGAGTAAGTGAGTGAACAAAACAAAGAAGCCTGTCCTCTTGGGGCTTGCATTCTAGCAAAAGAAAACAGACAACATGCAATCCTCTCAGTCAGATTCGGTGGCTCACACCTGTAATCCCAGCACTTTGGGAGGCCAAGGGAGAGGATCGCTTGAAACCAGGAGTTCGAGACCATTCGAGACCAGCCTGGGCAACATAGTGAGACCCTGTTTTCACAGACAAAAAAAATTTAAAAATTAGCCTGGTGTGGGGATGTGCGCCTGCAGTCCCAGCTGTTCATGAGGCTGCTGTGGGAGGATCACTTGAGCCCAGGAGGACAAGGTTGCAGTGAGCCTTGCACCACTGCACTCCATCCTAAGCGACAGAGTGAGACCAATTTTTATTGCCTCAAACAATTATAATAATTTTCTCAATTCATCTTGTTAGAGACATTTCAGATGCTTCGTGTAGCAACCGAAGACCTGGCCTTAAAATGGGGCTCTGGGCTCTAGCGTGGCAGCTGCTGATTACTTGAGAGCTGTGACCTCTGGGCTCTGAAGTCTGCCGTGTGTCAGCTGTTTTAATACACGTTTCTCACCTTCCCAGCTCTGCAAAGCTGGTGCATTAGTTTTCCGTGGCTGCTATAACAAGTGACCACAGCTTGGCATCCTTAACAATAGAGAGTTATTCTGTCACAGTTACTGAAGACGGAAGTTCAAAATCAGGATCACTGGGCGGAAAGCAAAGGGTCAGCTGGGCTGTTCTACCTCTGAGGGCTCCAGGGGAGAATCTCTTCCAGGGTTGGAGTCTGCCAGCGTTCGTTGGCTTGTGGCTGCATCACTCCAATCTTTAAGGATAGCATCTTCAGATCACCAGCTCTCCGTCTTCACGTCACCTCCTCCTCTGCATGTCTTTGTCAAATCTCTCTCCGCCACTCTCTTATAAAGGACATTGGTGACTGCATTTAAGGTCCACCCAGATGCTCCAGGATAATCTGCCCATCTCAATATCCTTAACTTAATTACATCTGCAAAGATCCATTTTTATTTTGCCATATAAGGTAGCGTTCACAGGTTCCAGGCACTGAGAAATGGGCATCTTTTGGGGGTCCATTCTTAGCCTACCACAGCCAGGTATCACAATCCTCCTTTTTCTAGGAGGGGTTAAGTCACCCATCCGGTGTCTCACCATGAGGACGTGGCACACCTGGGATTCAAACCCTGGTCTTTTCGTATTCTTTCCACTGCTCCCATACTCAGGTGCACACTCTGCAGTTGAGCAAACCAAAGCTCTGTGAGCTAACACGATTGGGCCAAGGTCATGGGTGGCTGCAGCCTTTCCATGTCTTGAGTCCTTTTCAAGGTGGCCAAATTAGAGTCTGTGTGATGCATCCTCCCCCAAGCCCGTGCACCCTGAGCTGGCATCAGGCCTCCAGTTGCCACCAGAAAACACGACAACAGAAGGGGCAGCTGAGAACTCCTGTCTGTCTCTGCGTTTACCAGCTTTTAGTTTTCAAACCGAGTCAGGCTCGAGGCTAATTTTCTGCAGCTTCCAGTCGTTCAGCTCCATTTATTGTGCCTGACGCTGTGAAAGCTTTCGCTATTGATTCTGGGCTGTATTAACTTTCTTTCTCCCTCTCCCCCCAGCTCCAGCCTCAGCTTTCCTGCAGTTTTTGGTCCAGCAATTAGGTATTGTCGGGGACAATGTGGGATGGCTGCTGCTGCCTTTCAATTACCGTCACAGTAAATACAACTTACTCTCCACCCCCGGAGTCCCTGCCGCACTCAGAGAGAGAGAACACTGCCTAAATGACTACTCTCTCCTGCCTGACACTCCACAACTCTAGCTGATCAATAAGTCTATCACCCCGTGGGGCTCCCTTGAGACCACCCAGCCTTATTAATTGGCTCTGAGAGATGGCTGGCCGGCAGAGGAGTGTGAGTGTGTGTGCGTGTGGATGTGTAAGTGTGAGTGTGTGTTAATGTGGACTGTGGAAGTGGCTTCTCTGCTCCACATCCCCCTCCCAGGTCCGTAGGGATAGGAGAGCCCCTTCAACCTGGATTAGGTAGGGAGGATCTCCGACTCTGGAAAACAGCCTTTGAGTTGTAGGGATGGCGAAGTGTGATTCCTCCAAATTTAAATGGTCACAAAGTGAAGAGACAAATGGAAATGTTTCAAGGCCACAGTGGACAAGCCCTCGATTCTGAAGTCAGATTGACTTCAGTTCTAATCCTGGCTCTTTCCCTAATGTGCTGTGTGGGCTTGGGCAAGTCACTTAACCTTTCTAAGCTGATGTCTATTAAACAAGCATTATGTCCCTCAAAACAGAAGACTGTTTTGAGGGTGAAATGGAAGAATGGATGTCCAATGGCATATCAGTGAGTGACAGTGATGACTGAGGTCTTCGGAGTTCTAGGTGGCGGGGTAGGTGGGGCAGGTCCTGATCGGAGTTCTAGGTGGCGGGGTAGGTGGGGCAGGTCCTGATTGGAGTTCTAGGTGGCGGGGTAGGTGGGGCAGGTCCTGATTGGAGTTCTAGGTGGCGGGGTAGGTGGGACAGGTCCTGATGTTGGGCAGACCTGAGTGCGGATCCCGGACCTGCCACACATGAAGCCATATGACCTTGAGCAAGTCACTTTCTGTGCCTCAGTTTCCTCTTCCATAAAATAGGGGAATAACACCTATTGTACGTGGCTGAATGTGTCTCCCCCAAATCCCTGTCAACCTGGAACTTCAAATATGACTTTATTTGGACATAGCATCTTTACAAATGTTATCAAGTTAATACTGGATCCTGCTGGGTTAGGGTGGGTCATACATCCAGTGACTGGTGTCTTTATGAGAATACCAACTGAAGACACTGGCAGGAGACACAGGGAAGGCCGGGTGACGACAGAGGCGGGGACTGGACTGATGCAGCTACAAGCCAAGCAATGCCAAGGCTGCCGGGCACCACCTGACGCTGGAAGAGGCCAGGAAGGATTCTCCCCTGGAGGCTTCAGAGCTGCCCTTTACTTATGAAGCCCCTTATCTTGCTGTAACCCCAATTTCTCCAGGCCTCAGAAACCCGAGGAATGGGCCACCATGCCCATGTGAGCTGCCCTCTGGTCCACTCAGATAACAATAGGGTGTGTTCTTTCCAGAGGCCCTAGGCAATGAAGGAGACCTTAGGTGCAGGCACAGGAAAGGCTGGTGGGAGGCGAGAGGCAACTGGAGGCAGCATCAACGCTGGCCTGAGCCCTTGAGGATCCGGGGGGCCAGCTGAGCAGTGTGGCCCTTATCATGCACGCAGGAGCAGGCCCAGGGAGTGACATGATCCCAAGGCAACCTGCCATTTGGGGTTGATACCTGGTGGACATGTTGCAGACAAATTGGATGGGATGAAGCCAGAGGCAGGGAGGCTGTAGGGAGGCTGGGGGGAAAGTCCACGTAAGGGATGACGAGGCCTGAGTTAGGATCACAATAAGGAGAATGGAAGAAAGGAAGAGGGTGAGTCACTGCACATCCCCTCTCACCTCTTTGAGCCCCTTTGTGGGACCCTAAGAGCAATGGCTGCCATATACTGAGAGCTCCCGATGGACCAGGCTGAAAGCCCGGGCTGGGTGATCTCACTTCTTCCCCACTAAACCCAGCCAATCTCTTTCATTTTACAGTGAGGAAACTGAGGCACAGGGAGGTGAAGCAACATGCCGAAGATGACATAGCTGGGAAAGTAGCAGGGGGAATCACACGCAGGTCTGGGTCTTGACCACCATTCATGCTGCCATCTGGAGGAGGCTGGCTCTCATCGTCGCTGTCATTACTGTTACTTGCTTTCTTCAGCTGCGTGTGAAGACCCAGTATGGAGCCTGGCACGTGGTCAGTGCTGGAAACATATTTGTTCAATGAACAAAGAAAGAGAGGAAAGAGGAGCAACTCCAGATGCTGAAAGGCCGAGGAATTTGACCTCCTCTGCAGGGCACAGAATGCAGGGCCTGGTGTGGACCCACTCCCACTGGCTCTGGCTCCAGTGCCCCCTGAGCTCTGTGGTAGGGAATGGAGAAGGGTCAGGTACCTGAACCAAAGCCACAGTGTGGCGTTTGACCAGTAGGGAAGTGCCGGGCAGTCTCCACCCAGCTGTCACACACGGGATGCCATCTTCATCTTCACGACTTGTCCACCCTTTCTTTTGGAGGAGGCATCTCTCACCAACTTGGGGCCTCCAGCCAGGCCCCCAGGGCCAAGGCACCTCCTGCAGGGATACTCCATAATGTGACCATTTTCCCCTCTGAGCACTCCTTGGTAGCCCAGGGATGGGAATTGGCAGGTGTCCCACAGTGGAGCCAACAGGTTGACTACCCACTGGCTCTTGGAGTTTTTCTGCCTCAGAACCATGTTTTTCCATCCTAGAGTCCTGGTCTGGGCTCCTCAAGCCCTTCCCACCTCCCTCCCTCCATCCCTCTCCTTCCCTCCCTCCCTCTCTCTCTCTCTCTTTCCTTCCTTCCTTCCTTCCTTCCTTCCTTCCTTCCTTTCTTTCTCTTTCTTTCTTTCTTTCTTTCTTTCTTACTTTCTTTCTTTCTTTCTTTCTTTCTTCTTTTTCTTCTTTCTTCTTTTCTCTTTCTTCTTTCTTCAGAGTTTCACTCTTGTCACCCAGGCTGGAGTGCGGTGGTGTGATCCCAGCTCACTGCAACCTCCACCTCCTGAGTTCCAGCGATTCTCCTGCTTCAGCCTCCTGAGTAGCTGGGATTACAGGCATGCGCCACTACATCTGGCTAATTTTTGTAGTTTTAATAGAGATGGAGTTTCGCCATCTTGGCCAGGCTAGTCTCAAACTCCTCACCTCAGCTGTCCACCCATCTTGGCCCCTCCTAAAGTGCTGGGATTGCAGGGGTGAGCCACTGCACCCAGCCTCCACAAGCCTTTTCAGTGGTGGCTAGGCCAACAGGCTGCCCAGCTTTGCTCACTCACCCCTGCGTCTTTCCCCTTCCTGCTGCCACCTGAAATGCCTTCTTCTTGTGCAGCTTGTCTTAGGTCAGGGCTTTGGGGCACGTGACTTACTGAGGGAGGGCTTTCACTGTGAACAAAGAAAGCAGCACTGGGCAGGGAAGATGCCAGCAAGCTCGTGGCTTTGGGTAAAACCCAGCCTCAGCCTGATCCCACAGGGAATGCTGGGGTGTAAATGGCACCACACAGTGGTCCTACCTGGAGGCAAAGGGGTCTGGATTGGGAAAGGGATGAAAAAGGAGCCACTGTCATCAAGAGTCTGTGCACCAGCCAGTGTGCAAGGCTCATACACAGGTTTCTATTCTATTTTACGCCACCTTTACAGCAACCTGGAGAAGTTGGTATCACTAACCCCATTTTACAGATGGGAAAATTGAGGCTGCAGGAAGTGAAGGAACTTTCCCAGCCAACACAGCAGATTAGAGGCAGAGTCAGGATTGAATCTGGGTCAGAATGGCCTCAAGACACCGCTCTGAGTGCTGTGAGGGGGTGGAGGTGTGTCCCAGTCTCCTGGCATTGCTGCTGCCTTGCTTGGGGATTGTGACATTCACCTCAGCATAATGCTCATGTACCTTCACAGACATTATTTTATGTTGGAAGCAGTTGCATGTAGCGGTTAAGAGCATGGATTTAGGAGTCAGACAAACCTGGATTTAAATTCCTGCCTCGATACTGAGAAACCATGTGCCCTTGGGTGGGTCACATCACCTCTTTGAGACTGAGGCTTCTCACCTGCAATATAAGTATCCTGGCAGTATATCTTCTGCAGCGTTGTTACATGGATTAAAAGGGTGAATATCTATAACTAACTTAGAGCACTGTGCATGGCACACACCTGGTACATGTGGGCTAGGTTGGTGATGAGAATGGTGATGAGGAAGGTGACAAGGAAGGTGAAGCAGAAAGAGAAGGAGGGGAGATGCCTGCTTAGCACGGGGTCTGGCACGTCATAGGTTGGCTGTTGTTGGTGCTGTTATTATTTAGCTTTTACAATAGCATTATGGCAAGGGAGTATGGCATAGTGCCTAGCACATGGTAGCTGCTCATTAAATATTTAATGCCTAAGAAATGAGCAAGGCGGAAAATTGCATCCTCATTTTAAAGAGGAGCAAAGTGAAATGCTGAAATCCTGGGAGAATTGCTCATGGCTGCAAGCACTGGGTGCAGGGTCTGGCATGAACCCCATTCCCACTGGTTCTGGGTCCAGTGCTTCCCTGAGCTCTTTGGAGCAGAGAAGGGAGAGGGGTAAAAAGGACACACTGAGAATTTTGAAAACCAGAGCCCCTGGAAACAGGAAGAGGGAAATCAAGTCAAGAAGAGGGTGAGTAGAGCTGGGCCCCTCAGCAGGGGGGGTCTCCCGGTCCCTCCTCAGCTGAGCCAGGTGTGAAAGCTGGCTGCTCTGGGGACGGTGCAGATGAACGTGCTGATGCACTCCTGGCTCGCTGGATGGGTGAAACTTCCAAGGTCACCAGCCCAACGCCTTCTGAGCTGCTGGGTGCCTGTCTCTGCTTCCTCCTGGGCCCTGGCTTTGGCGTCATCGTGGCTGTGCAGAATTCTTCAGGGGTGACTTGATGACAGTAGCATTACAGGCTAAGAGCAAAGTCATGGGGCCTCCCAAGGGCTGTTTAAGAAAAAGAACAGAGAACAAAAAATAATTCTGGGAATATTAGGCCAATATATCAAAGTGCAGCAGGAGCCCAGCTGGAGTGGGGGCCAATGTGGGTTGCTTTCCCCCAAGGGAGGCAAAGGAGCTGGGGTTGTGAAGCAGGGCTTGGCACCAGTGAGGAGCAGCCCCCAGCAGGGCTGCTGTTCCCAGCCTGGGCAGTGACCCGTGGGATTCTGGGTACAGAGACCCTGGCTGGCCCTGGGGACTGATGCCAGGGCAGCATGAGATGGGGGAGCTGGCATGCACGCTGTGCCCACTGGGCTCTCAGTGGATGGGGAAAGACGCTGAAAAACTCTGCTGCCACTTGCTGCCCACTGTAGGGCCTTCTGCTTGACCTCAAGATGCAGAAGGTGAAGCTCGCAGACCTGGTCAGGGCGTGGGGAGACCTCACCCAGAGGCAGAGCCCAGGCAGCGGAGGGAAGAAATGGTTCCATCTGCCTTCTCTCCACTGCCCCTTGTGAGTTTCCCTCCCTTGAAGGGTCCTCTGTCCCATCATTTCCTCCATTACAAGGTTGGAGGTGTGGGGCAACCCCTCCAAAAGACGGTGACCAGCTGTCCCCATTTTCATGGGACTGAGGGTCTTCCCAGGGTGCTTTTGAGCTGAAGGCTCTGGCTTAGCCCGTGCATTTCCTCTCATTCCATGTCACTGCCGCCAATCACACCCCTCCTGCCACTCCAGGTCCTAAATGTCTGTCCCATGGCCTGTTTTCACTTTGAGACTGTAGGCTCCTGCAGGATCTTCCTCATGGCACCGTCTCCAGTGCCCAGCATAGGGCCTGGCACCAACAGGATCGACTTGAGGTCTGATGAGTTATTGCCTGTCTGCCTGAATGAATGAATGAATGAATGAGAGAATGAACGAGGGAGGGAGTGAAGGCCCCTCTAGAGCCATAGTTTCTTAGAGCAGGAAGTTCCAGGTACTGTGTTTATTAGTGTTTTCTTCCTCTCCTTTCTGATTTTTTTTTCTGATATCTTCTTGGGATGGAGTCCTGGGGGGTTGGTGAGCAGGTGCCCAATAAGGTCACGGTGGCCCTCAGAGGTCCTCGGTGCAGCATGTGATGGGCCTGGGGCTAAGGACTCTGGCAAGAGGCTCTGTCCAGCCCCTGAAGAGCTGCCCTTTCCCAGATCCCAGGTGCTCAGAGCTGGATGAGCCTTTCTAGGTCACCCCATTCAATTGTTCATTCTACAGATGGAGAAACTGAGGCCTGCAGAGGAGCCGTACTGCCCCAACTCCACAACAAGGGGATGCCAGAAACAGTGCAAGGCCAGGCTCCAGGCGCCAAATCTCACGCTCTCTCCCCTCCCCTGGGGACGACCAGATGCTCACTCCCCTGTTTGGAAGCTGTCCTGCTGTTGATGTCAATCTTCTCTGACTGAGAACCCAGCTACATGGCTGGGGCTGGTTGCTGTCCCCATCCGGAGTCTCTCTGCCTCTGTCCCCCACTGCCACAGCCCCTTTCCACTTTCGCAGAAGACCTCAGCAGCCTGCAGAATCCCCTAGAATTAAGTCCTCTTTTTAGGGAGTCTGAAGGCAGCTCAGATCAGCCCAGGTCACTTCCAGATCCACTGCCTCTGGCCAGCTGTCCCTCCCCCCTTCAATAAACATTCATCGTCACCTACTGTGTGCTGGACCCTGGTGGTACAGAGAGTGACTCCTAGGCTGGTGAGAAAGGTGGGCATGTAGATGAATCCTGACACATCGGGGTGATGGGGAGGGTCTGAGCAGGGGACAGGAGCACCCGAGAGCCAGCAAGTTGCCTTTGCTGCAAGTAGGGAACCACGCAGCCCTATGCCTGCTGCTGGCTGACTTCCCTGCAGAGCACAGATGGGGCCTCCTCTGCTGAGTGGCTGTCACCCATTTAGTGTACATCTCCTTACCGAATCCAGCACCGAAATGACCTCCTTGCAGGCAATGGCAGTAAAGCAGGCATTTACGGAGCCCTTACTGTGAGCAGGTGGTAAGCACTCTGCATGCGTCATCTCAGGTAACACTCATGACTGTGTAAGACAGAGTGATTAATGTAGTCAGTTTACAGTCAAGAAGGCTGAGGCTTGTAGAGTAAGTATTGTCCCCATCCAAGGTTATTTGCCTACTCAGGTGGCTGAGCTGGGACAACAGCCAGGTGTGAGGTCTACAGTCCTGCCAAGCTGCTTTCCATGGGTTTTGCCCATCTGCCAAGCTCCCAAAGAAACCCACCTCCTCAGGGCCACCCCAAACCAAAATCATTGCTCAGGAAGCTCTGAGTCCACTCTGTGGCTCACTCCTTTCCCACTCAGGGGCTCTGAGCTCCCTCGGTGCCTGGCATGTCACAGGGAGGCTGAACAAACAAGGGCACCCTCTCTGCCCTCAGGAGGGCTCAGGCTAGTGCTATTCTGAGACGAGTGTGGGCTTCCCAGCTGTTCTTTTCTGCTTAGAGACAACTTTCAATCGTTGCAGGTGATCGTACCTGAGCACTTCTAATTGACATCATTAGCAACTTTGTTTAATACATAGTCGATGGCTGACAGCGTCATCCATTTACCTGAAGCAGCAGTGGTGAAAGGAGGGGTTTTTGAAATCAAAATGTAATTATTGAATCAGGGAGGATTGCATTCAGATGCAAGAGATGAAAACCCAACAAACAGGAGTTTATTTTTTGTGCTGAACTTGGAGTCCAGAATTAAGCAGTCCAGGTGCACCTGAAGGAAGTGAAGAGTACAGACCTGTTCTGTCTGTCTGCTCTGCCGTCCCGGGCGTGTGGCTTTTGTCTTCTTGGTGGCGAGATGGCTGCTGCACTGCCAGACATTGTATCCATGTCCCAGGCAGAAAGAATCAAGAGGCTGGGGTGGCACCTGTCTCAGGAAAGGTTGAACATTCTCACCAATCCCCATCAGACTTCTCTTTACACCTCAAAAACCATAACCATGTCTCATGTCCACTCTGGTCTGCAAAGGAGGTGGGAAGATTAACTCCCCTGAATAAAATTAGCAAACTGAAGGTAAGAAGGAAGAAGAGAATGAATATTCAATGGACAACTGGAAGTATCTTCCCTCACTTATGCAGCAGGATTAAAAAGTGCAACTATTAGTTTACTATCTGGCATCAGAATCCCCCTAGGGAAAACTATCTTTGTTTTGGAAAATACTTTGACAATCTTCTGGGAGGGGAAGATAAGACTCACAGAGCATGAAGAGTCTGGAAATGGCAGATAGCTAAACTGCTAGCCTATGATACGCATGGGAAATTGGAGGTGTGGAAGAACAGAGAAGAGAGAAGAAACAGAGGAAGAGAGGAGGCAAACTGGCAGGGCACCAAAGCTAAGAAGTACGCTGTTGGTGGGGGGACCAAATATCTTTTCAGAACAGAGATTTTTAGCATCCAACTGTACGTCATCTGAGATCCTGTGATATGAAAACTCCTCCACCACCTCCAGATTCTCAGCAGTCTGTTACACTCACCAAAACCTTGAGTTATTTGGGAAATATCAGGGGTAAGAGATGGGTTTCAGGTCTGAGAAAGGGATAGTGTGGGAGGAAATTGGGGCAGATGGAAGGATTAGAAGTTGGCCTCCAAAGTGACCAGAGATTCATAGAAATCTTGGAGAGGATACAGACCTCCTAGGAATGTGGAATTGGAGCTGTGTTAGTTAACTACTGCTGCATAAAAAACCATCTCAAAATCCAGTGGTTTAAAGCAACAGTTGTCATTTATTTCAAAGCTCTGCTAGGCTGGGTGCCTTTGCGTCTGCCTTGGAGGTGGTATTTCCCATTTTTAGCAGAGACAAGGAGACCAGCTGAGACTGAGCACGGGATGGCTTTCTGGTTGCTCTTGAGACAAGCGTTTGTTATTCTTTTTCTCATTTTTTTCGGAAGGATTATGAAGTCACACTGAATTCCCAGAACATCAGACCCACCCGTCTCCAAACATGACAACAAAAACCCATTCTGGAGCCAAATATAAATGCATTTTTAATTATCTGCGCCACTGCTCCCTCCCATTAGCGTGGGAAATCAAGAGTTGAGTATACAGTATTTACAATAATAATCCCAGGCACGGAACTTCTACTTTCAAAACAGCTCCTCATCTATTATTGCATTTGATTTGCATGAGCTTGCCTCGAGTGGGCTTGGGCTAGCTTGGGTGGTTGCTTCCTTTTTTGTATGGTTACATGGAAACTCAGGGCAGAAGACTTGGTGGAGACAGGCTGAGAAAGCTGGTCGCCTGAGTGTCTTCTCTATTACGGGAGAAGCAGTTTCTCCCGGGCTGGGACTGGGGATCGTGAGGTGGGTGGGAAAAGCTGTAGCTCTGCAGTCAGGCAGACGTGGTTGAATCCCAACTTGGCTACTTCCTAGCGGGGTAACTTTGAGCTCTTGGTCTCTTTAAGTCTCAGTTTCCCCAGCAGCAGGATGGGGATGTTAACACTTACCTTGCCAGGCTGTTGCGCCTGTTGAGGTGTGGCATGTGAGAGTACCTTGCATGTGCCTGGGGCGCGCTGTGCTCAGTTCATCGCAGTACCGTTCCTGTCTTAGCTTCCCCTAGCAAGACGGCTGGCAAGGTGATATCCTCCATACCGGCTTCGCCCTCTGCATGGTGCCAGGAATGGCAAGAAGGGAAGGAGCAAGGGAAGGAGGAAACAAAGAGGCAGGGGCCTGGAACTTTCTGACTGGAGACATTAGCAAGCAGGCTTTGTGACTCAGGAGCAACCAAGCCAGAGCTTTCAGATAATCCCTGGCTGGCATTGTAATTAAAGTTTCTTGAGGGGCTGTGCTTGGATTTATCCAGTTCTGCGAAAGGTCCTCTCCTGGAGTTCGAGGTGAGGGGAGAAGTTGGGATCTGCATCCTCAGAAAGAGAGACAGAGAAGAGGCCAGGATTCCAGCTGGCTCCATGTGTGCTGAGGGGGGCCAGTTTCCCTTCACCTGCTCTGGAGGCTGTGAGCTCTCATTGCTCCCAAGTAACCTCAGCCCCACTGGGCTTTTCATTTTGGAAAGGTCAGCTTTCTCTAAATAGCTTCCTGGAGAAGATTGAGGGGAGGGCAGGGCTGGGCTAGCCACGTGACTTTGGGCAAATAACTTAGCTTCCCTGAGCATGGGTTTCATTATCTATGAGCCTCACCTGAGGTTTCTTTGGCTGCTGTAACACATTACTGCAAATCTAGTGGCTTAAAGCCACACACATTTATTCTTCCATAGTTCTGGAGGCCGGAAGTCCAAATCGGATTCCACTGGGCTGAAATCAAGGTATGTGCGGGGCTGTGCTTCTTCCAGAAGCTCGAGGGGAGAATCTGCTTCTTGCATCTTCTAGCTTCAGGTGGCTGTGACACTTCTTGTCCTGTGGCTTTATCACTCCGGTCTGCAAGGCCAGTGTCTTCCAATCTCTCTCTGGCCTGTCTTCACATCACCTTCTCCTCTGCCCTCCTCTTATAAGAATACATGTGATGGCATTTAAGGCCCACCGAATAATCCAGGACAATCTGCCCATCTCAAGATCCTTCACCTAATCACATCTGCTAAGACCCTTGTCCAAATACGGTAACATTTACAGGTTCCAGGGATTAGGACCTGATATCTTTTGCAGCCATCATGTGGCCTATGACAAGCCTCTAATCTATTCATTCAACCACATTCAACAAATATTATCAAGGGCTAATCAACTACTTATTATGGAAAGGGTATAAGGGCAGACACTGAAGCCAGCTTGCAGGGCTCTCATCCTCCCAGCTGGGATGAGGGCCTCAAAGGAGAGGTGCAGGACACTAGGAAAGCGTAAGCAGGATTTGACTAGTGACGGAGGTCAGGGAAGTTTCCCTAGAGGAAGCGATGGCTGGGAAGAACCTACAGATGAGCAGAATGGCGTGAAGGAGAGTCTCAGGCACAGTGAAGGAGGAGGTGGCCGGTGAGGCTGGAAGAGAGGCAATTGAGCTGCCATTTGCAGGGCAATCGGAGAGGTGGGCGGGGCCAATGTATTCTCCACTCTGAGGGCTGTGGTCTCCATCTTAAGAACAAAGGAGAAGCCAGTAAGGGGTTTTAATTAGGATTGCTGAGGTCAGATGTGTTTTGTGTCTTGAGAAAAGATTATTCTGGCTGCAGAGTGAAGGGTGTGTTAGAGGAACCAGAGTGGATGTGAGGCGCCAGGTTGAGAAGTTCTTGGAGGGGCTCACACAAGAGGAGGTGGCTGATCAAGGGAGGCAGGTGCAGAAGCAGTAAAGAGAAGTGAGGGCCTCAGGAACTGTTTAGGGGGTGAGACTGGCAGCACTTGACAGTGGGTGTGTTATGGACATGACAGAGATAAGGATGAGTCATCAGGTCTGGCCTGAGCCACTGGATGGTGGTGCCATTCCCTGATCCCCAAAACGCAGGAAAGAGATTGGATGAGTGGATGGGGAGATTGTGAGGGGTCAGTTTAGACACACTGAGTTCGATGTGACTTTGAGACATCTAAGTAACCAATAATTTCCGGAAGAATCTGGGTTCCAAGTAGATGTTGGGGCTGGAGATTGGAACCTCATAGAGGGGGTATTAGATAAGTTAAGACACACAGAATACTTGGCACAATGCCTCGAACTTTGGAGGCTTCAAAAGAGGGTAGCCCACCCCTTCTTATTTTAAGAGTAAGAAATTCCAGGAGCCCAAGGGAAGGGGCATCATTGCTCGAGAATGTGGTTTGTCTGGGCCTTGGGGACCGTTACCTATCTATATTCAGAAACAAGCAACTGTGCCATCAGGGGTGGGTGAATGGCAGGTCCCCACTGATGGTGGAGCCATAGGAATCTGTTTAACGAATACATTTGTCCTCCTCTTGGCCACTAGGAAGCTCAAACCCAGCAAGCCATGCAACCAAAGCAAACTGTACAGGATATTTTGAAGCTTAATAAAAGTCCTTGCATTATTTTATTTCCTACATTTGCTTTTCCTTTGTCCTGACTCTACATCTATTTTTTGTATTGGGTTACATGTGTATTTAAAAAATTACCCAAGCCTTTTTTTTTTTTAGCGGAACGAGACAGGGTGTATATCAACAAATCAACAAAATCAATAGGACAAACATTTGCAGACTGATTTAAAAATAGAATCTTTCTATACTGCACTGGTATTGAAAAAGAGTTTGCTGCTTAGCGACTTTTGTGGTCAATCCTCCTGAAAGGGAAACAGTTGTTCCTTAATTTATCCACTGGGCTGTTCTGGATTTTGGTTCAGTGCTTGGCAAATTAGCAAATTAGCCAGGTGTGGTTTTGAGGAGAGATATTAAAAGATCCCATAAAGGGCATACGTAAGTTGTGAAAATGCATCAGGCCCGGCAGGGGTGAGAGCAGGGAGTGAGGAGGGAGTGTGGAAAACTGCCTGGCGGGTTGGATGGTCTCCATGCATCTAATTAGCTGGGGAAGGTTTTGCAGAAACTGAGGGTGGGGTTAAGGCTGGGGCTGGCATCAGGGTTAGGTTTTTGGGGATTCAGTTTATGGGTCCGCTGTCAATCAGCCTGGGGAGTGGAGAGAATTGATCGGCTTTCCCACTTGGTGCGTGGTTGGATGGCTGTCAGGCTGCTCCAGAGCTCCATCAGGGAACAAAAGCTGACTGCTGTTCTCTCCAGCCCCACCACCGTTGGCTGCCCTGGGTGGGCCCTGGCACCAGGTGCCCAGGCCTTTGCAGGAGCTGCTGTTCAGCAGGGATCACACTCTCCAGCATGGTGTGGAGGTGGAGAGCCTAGAGGCCAGAACCAGATGCTGGCTTCACCATCTACTATTTCAATGATATTGGACAAGCTCTTCAACCTCTCTGTGCCTGAGTTTCCTATCTCTAAAATGGGGATGATAGGCATACCTACTGTATTAGTCCATTTTCACACTGCTGATAAAGACATACCTGAGACTGGGTAATATAGAAAGAAAAAGAGGTTTGATGGACTCACAGTTCCACGTGGCTGGGGAGGCCTCACAATCATGGCAGAAGGTGAAAGACACGTCTTACATGGCAGCAGACAAGAGAGAGAATGAGAGACAAGTGAGAGGGTTTCCCCTTACAAAACTATCGGATCTCGTGAGACTTAGTCACTGCCATGAGAACAGTATGGGGGAAACCGCCCCCATGATTCAATTGTCTCTGACTGGGACCCTCCTACAACACGTGGGAATTATGGGAGCTACAATTTGAGACGAGATTTGGGTGGGGACACAGCCAAACCATATCACTTACCTTACTGGGTTGTTTCCGAGTCCTGGTGAATTAACTTAGTGAAGTGTTTAGACAGGCGCCTGCCACAGTAAGTGTTTGCTGTTATTGTTATCGTCTCTCTCAAATGCTTCACCTGGCTGGGCTCTGTTCATGAGCCAGCATGCAGTATCTTGCAGTATCTCACTATGACCTTCCCTAACCATCATTTCCCCAAGGCTAGGTGAGATGCCTTCCTCTGTGCTTCTGCAGGCAACCTTGAAAACATTGGTCTTTTGCGTTCTTTCTTAGATCTTGAGCCCTTCAGGGGCTGAGGTTGAGTCTGGTACATCTCTGCCTGTTTCTGGTGCCCAGCCCAGAAACTGGCAAAGATGAGGGGCCAGGAAAGGGATGGAGGATCCTGAAGCATGGCCCGGGATGCAAGACTTGCATGATGACAATGAAGAAGCTATACTGCCAAGAGCTGAGGTACCACTGGCATCACTTGGGCCCATGCCATTATGCCCACATTCCCTTCGAGGTGCAGAATGGAGCATCCTCCTCCTACGTGGGCTAGGCAGGGAATGGAGGTGTGACGAGGCCTTGTCAGCTGCCCTTCATGATGGGAATATATTCAAATCCAACCTTACCTGGATATCCCCCAGGTAAGCAAATGGCCTCTGCCAAACGGAGTCCTTGAGCAGGGAAGATGCCTTGTAACCCATCTCAGGGAGGCAGTGTAACATCATGGTGAGAACACAGGCTCCAGAGCTGGGGCATTGGGTTCAAATGTATTACCTCCCTGTGCCTCTGTTTCTTTAGCTGAAAAATTGAGTTAATCATCATGCCTATCTTCTGGATTTTTTATTTTTGAGACAGAGTCTTGGTCTGTCACCCACGATGGCATGCAGTGGCATGATCATGCTCACTGCATCCTCAATGTCCCAGGCTCAAGAGATGCTCCTGCCCCAGCCTCCTGAGTAACTGGGACTACAGGTGCACACCACCATGCCCAGCTTATTTTATTTTATTTTTTATAAAGTGGAGGTCTCACAATGTTGCCCAGGCTGGTCTGAAACTCCTGGCCTCAAGTGATCCTCCTGCCCAGGCCTCCCAAAGTTCTGGGATTACAGGTGTGAGCCACCACACCTAGACTTATTCCATGTTTTTTGTGGTGTCCTTCCAAAGGACTTGGAATTCTGCGTGATAGTGACTCACCTCCTCGCCACTCCCCAGTGGTGAGATAGATCAGACCCACTTGCTAAGGTGCTGTGATGAGCATGTAGACACATTGGCTGCACCCTCCTCTGTGCTGTCTCGGTGCCATCTCTACTCCTGCCCTATTATGCTGTGATTATGTGTTTTGGTATCTGTCTCTTTTGCTGGGTTGTGAGTCCTGAGACTTGTCAGTGTGTTAATTGAGGGTGTGGCCAGCATGCCATCCTTCTTAGGTCATTATCATCAGCTCTCATCCATTGAATGACTATGTGTCCCAGGCCTGATGTGTGTTAAGTCTTCATGACCACTCTGCAATGACAAAAGTGAGACACAGAGAGGTAAAGGGGCTTGCCTGAGGTCACACAGCTTGAAAATGAAAAGATAATCCAGTCTCATTCCAAAGCCCGTGCTCTTTCTACCATGCCATGCTGATCCGATGCCTGCTGCAGTTTTTAATATGTAGCAGGCACATGGGAATGAATTGATGTGTGTTGAATGCACAGATTTAGTGTGTTAGAGACTGAGAATAGAAAGGGAACTAGGAGACAGATCAGTGGTTTTACAGTCCAATAAGCTTGAATGTGTTGGCCATCCAGACGCTCCCCGAATCCTGTGGGACACTTATTTCACAAGGATGCCATGGCACCCTGTCTTGGTTGCTTGTCCCAAAGCTATCACCACCTTTTCTCTTTGATAGCAGAACTTCCCTGCCTGTCTAGTTCTGGCTAATGAGTGTAAAAGAAAATCAGCTGGGTGAAGGAGTTTCCTCCTTCATAAGAGAGGAACAAGTCAGGGGAGAAGCTCTGCATCTTGCAAGCCCCTATGTGCTGGCTTTAACATGGCCATAGGGAGAATCCTGTCCCTGAACTGTGACTGCAATCTTGTTATCCTGAGATAAAGGTCAGAAAATTGCAGAGGCCACCTGTGCCCTGATAATCAGTGAACCACTGACCTAGTCCTAAAATGTCTCACCTCCAGACTTCTAAGAAAATACATGACCATGAATGAGAAAAATGCATTGTGGGAGTTTCAGCCACTGTTCGTTGGGGATTATGTTACTTGCAGCTGAAAGCATTCCCAGCAGATACAGAAACTGATTGCAAGTGGGAAGAGCAGGGAACTTGGTATCAGAAGACCTGGCTGGGACACTCACTTCTGTCATGGAACCAGCAGAAGACTTTCTGGGCTAGTCACTAACTGATATGCAGCTCAGTTTCCTGATATGTAACCCTTTCTTCTGGGGCTGAAGTGAGATGTAGGGGGCATTTCTAACCCCACGTTCCCCTTGCTCAACATAAGAGAAGGCTCTTTGTTTATTCTCTGACAAGCACTTAGTGTGGAGAATCCTCTCGAACATGTAGGGTGAATCATGTAGAGGGGTTCTTAAAAAGTAAAAGGCCCCATGAGAGCCTCAGCTGATGCCTTCCTCCAGGGGCAGAGTTGGGTGGGAGAGTCATTAGTCATGGAGGCCACAGGTAACATGGCTGCATTGGAGCTCAGAGGAGCTAAGAGCTTGGGTAGAAAGACAAGGTTAAGAATCAAGTTAGGAGACACGTAAGAAACAGCAGAAAGGTAAGGATTTGGAGGACAGGCAGGAAGGTCAAACGCAGAACAGTAAAAGGTTGGAAATGGGCAAAGGCAGCGATTCTCAAAGTGTGGTCCCCAAGGTGCTGTATCAGCATCAATTAGGAACGTACTAGAAATGCAGGTTCTTAGGCCACCCAGACCCGCTGAACCAGAAACCCTGAGGCTGGGTCCCAGCAGTCTGCATTTTAACAGACTTTCCAGGTGATTCTGATGCCTATTAAAGTTTGGGAACAACTGAGATTCCTCAAACTTGGCCTGTGAACAATAGGTAGATACCAAAGAGTCCCCTCGGCAAAGTGCCTGACCTCTGCTGGGGAAATGCAAGGGAGAGATTTCAGGGATCTATATCAAGACGTTTGTGGAAGGTATTATTAACTTCATTTGTAGAATGAGGGCACAGAAAGCTTCACATTTCTGCTTTCTTTTTGCTTTGCAGGGAGCTGAGCTTTAGGTTTTGTGACAGAATTTGAGGCAGTGAATGCTGACCCAACTTTGTAAGAAAGAATAGGAGAAAGGTGTGTGTGTGTGTGTGTGTGTGTGTGTGTGTGTGTGTGTGTGTGTAGAGGTAGCTGGAGGGACCTGCCGACACCCTGCCACAGCTTGAGGCAGCCCGTAATTGGGATCCATTTCTCCTTCTCCCAAGCTGCTGACTCAGCTCATGGAGAAGTAACACGCTGACAGCAGCTAGCAGTCTGGGCCACGTTGTGGCCTGCTCTTGTGGCATGGGCTCTGCATGGGGCATCAATGCCATCTGTGCAGCCTTCCTGCTGATGGATGAAGCTGAAGGAGCTTCTTAGTTTGGGCTGGCTCCCTGACCCTGCTCTGGAACTCCAGAATGCCTGTGTCCCCGCTACAGCATGGTAGGCTCTCCCGGGAGCTCATTTAGCAGTGATGTGCTTGAACAAGCAAATTCTTAATACTGGCTGCTCTGGATGCTTGGTTTCCCAGGTGGGGCTGTTCCATTGGAGGGATGAGGAAGCAGTTTCATTTAGGCTGCAAATGGCTCCAATTAGCTTCCTTCTGTCTTCATTTATATTGTATGAGATGTGGGAGGCAGAAGTACTCTGGTTGCTGGGCCTCTGCTTCTTCCCCTCCACCCTCCATCCTTATCTTTCCATGAAGAATGTCTGTGTTCACTTCAGTCCTGGATCACCCAATATCTTTCTTACCAGCCTCTCCATCGCTATGGTGACTGCATCAGCAGGGACCCCAGTGACTGTTGTGATGCCACCTGCATGGTCTCCCTGTGTCTTGTCCCCAGGGCTGCTGACTTATCCAATAGGCACAGGAGGCACAATTCCTTTGACCCATGATACTTTTAGGGGAACTTATGAAGATATTTCAAAATCAGAAGAAAAGATGAACTTTTACGTCAATGAAAATGTTTTAACATATAATATTGATATTTTTGCCTTTACAACCAATATCATAGATTTAAAATGATTTTTCTGTCTTTATAATATACATAACATAGCATATTTTGTAAATATGCATAAAAATTTTGAATAAATAGTATAGTAGTGTAAAAAATAGATTTACCTTTATACCAACACATGGTAAAATATAATTTCTAATATTTTTATGGAGGAAGGAGCCCATGAAGTCATAATGCGTCCCCACTCCTTTCTTCCAATTCATCTTTTACTTGATGCTAGGCTTTAAAAATACAAGCCCAGCCATGGTCTTTGCTGCTTGTAATATGATGAGAAGAATGGGCTGAAGTGACTGCTGCAGCAGACACTGGGCTGGCTGGACAGTAAGCCAGGGAGGACTGAGTTCTCTCCATCCCACTGTTTCCAGTGAAGGAGCTGCATTGAAGCTCAGCTCCCCATAGGACTGAAGACTTTCTCTTCCTTGGTAAAGGGGCTACAATATCTCCTGGGCACTGAAGTCTCCAAGTACTGGACAGCTGGTATTCCCAGGAAACTCCCGCAAGATGCTAGTCCCTGTATCCAGTCACTCGGTGCCACGTGGTCTGTTGTATCCCCCATGGCTAAAGTTACTCTCGAAATGGCACTTTAGAAAGTGACAAGAGGGAGGATCTCTCCACTGGAATGGCAGACCCACCTTAACCTATTTGAAGAGGTATGAAATTTGTTCTAAACTCTGGTGCACAGCAGGCAGAGGCCAGAAGGGCTCTACCTTGCAGGATGCTGCTACCCCTGAGTTCCCAGTGCTCACAAGATGAAGTTTGAGATCCTTAGTCCATCTCCCCAGTGCCTCCATGATCTGGCCCTGGCTATTTCTCTAGCTCCCTGCATCCCTCCTTGCCCATCTACTTATCATTCCTGAATATTCATACTCTTTTAGGTTTCTGAGGTTTTGCACATGCTCGTCTCCTTGTCTAGAATGTCTTTCTTCCATCTTTCTTCTTGATCCTCTACAGAGGAGAACTTCTATTCATCTGTCAAAACTCCATTAAAGTATCACCTCCTCACTGAAGACCTCCTGGATTCTCATCATCCTTATTCCAAGATATATATGAGTAGGAGTTAAGAAAAAATGGATTCATTTTAGCTTTTCATTTTCCTTCCCCACTTCCAGGAAGGAGAGGCCATTATTACTTATTTCTTATTAGAAAGACAAGATGGAAGGAAGAAAGGAAGGAAGGAAGGGAGGAAGGAAGGGAGGGAGGGAAGAAACTCCCATTTTCCTACTATTCTGAATTCACAAATGTTAACATGTGTCCCACATCCTTCTGTAAAATAAGAAAATTTAAAAATTACTAATGAAACTGAAGTTCTTTAGTCCCCTTTCTAGTCCCAATTCTCCTTCTTCATCCCTCAGAGGCAATCATAATTGTGAGCTTGTTTTTGTCCTTTCTGTTCATGTTTTCACATTTTTGTCATATGTGTTTATACTCACAAACAATATGCAGTAGCTTTTGTGTGATTGAACATGTCACATAAATGATTCACTGTGTTTAGCCGTCTGCAGTTTGCTTTATTCTCCCAATAGTCTGTGTGAGTTTGATCTATGCTGATACTCACAGATCTAGTTCATTCATTTTAATACTTGTATAATACTCCATTATGTGAATATAGCACATTAAAAGCTATTTCCACATGGAAGAACATTTAGGTCATTGCCTTTTCTTTTCAGCTACAGTCACTGCTACACATGGGATTTCCAAGGTCTATATATAGACCTAGCAGTAGATGTGTTAGATCATAGAATAGTTGCATACTTAACTTTGATAGTTACTACAAAGCTATTTTCTGGGGTGATTTTCCCAAGTACAGCCCCAACAGCGTGAGTGATCCTGACTGGACAAGGATAATGGGAATGAGTTGTTTTTTTGACCAGTGTGATCTGTAAGAAAAAGAATTCAATTTAAAAAATGCTATTTCCCAACTTTGTATTGAAGTTTCACTTTTAACATATATCTGTCAATCATTTGGGTTTTCTTTTATACATCTTTTGTGTTTTCTTTTACTCATTTTTTAAATATTGGGTTGTTTGTCATTTTCTTTTCTTTTTCTTTTTTTTTCTGGTTTTTTTTTTTTTTTTTTTTTTGAGACTGAGTCTTGCTCTCTCACCCAGGCTGGAGTGTAGTGGCATGATCTTGCCTCACTGCAACCTCCACTTCCCAGGTTCAAGCAATTCTCCTGCCTCAGCTTCCTAAGTAGCTGGGATTACAGGTACCCATCACCATGCCTGGCTAATTTTTGTATTTTTAGTGGAGACGGGTCTCACCGTGTTGGCCAGGCTGGTCTCGAACTCCTGACCTCAGCTGATCTGCCCACCTTATTCTCCCAATGTGCTGGGATGACAGGCATGAGCCACTATGCCCAGCCATTTGTTGTTTTCTTTTTGAGTAACAGGAGTACTGTACTGTGTATTCTGAGTACTATTTCTATACTGTTGAAACTATCGTTTTCAAATGTATTGTTGTACTTTTACTTTGTTTTATGATGGTTTTAGCATACAGAAATTTTAGTATTTGAAGTAGTCAAATGGAAAAGGTTTTCAGTTATAATTAGTATCTTGTTTGGGAAATCTTATCCTAACTCCATATAGTAAAGATACTCATCTACATTTCCTTATAATAGTTTTAAAGTTTTGTTTGAGCTATCTGAAATTTATGTGTGGTATGAGGTATGAGGTAGGGATTAAGTTAAAAATGTCCCTCATAGAGATTCCTCAAAGAACTAAAAGTAGAACTACTGTTCAATCCAGCAATCCCACTACTGGGTATCTTCCCAAAGGAAAATAAGTCATTACATGAAAAAAGACACACACACACCCATGTTTATAGCAGCACAATTCATAATTGCAAAGATTTGGAACCAACTTAAGTGCACATTAGTTAATGAGTGGATAAAGAAAATGTGTATATACACCATAGAATACTACTCAGCCATAAAAAGGAATAAAAAAATGTCTTTTCAACAACCGGAATAGAGCTGGAGGCCATTGTTCTAAGTGATGTTAACTCAGGAATGGAAAACCAAGCACCATATGTTTCCACTTATAAGTGGGAACAAAGCTATGAGGATGCAAAGGCATAAGAGTGATATAATGGTCTTTGGAGATTCAAGGGAAAAGGGTGGGAGAGGGGTGAGGGATAAAGACAACATATTGGGTACACTGCTTGGGTGATGAGTGCACCAAAACCTCAGAAATAGCCACTAAATAACTTATCCATATAACCAAAAGCCCACCTGAACCCCAAAAATGACTGAAACAAAAAATGTCCCTTATAGAGGTAGCTAATTGTCTGACACTATTTATTGAATAATCATTATTTTCTTGATGATACATAAAGCCACCTCCAACATACACCAAGTCCTCATAAATACACAGAGCTCTCTGGTCTGTTCCACTGACAGATTTGTCTATCCTGCATACTTCCTTCATTATTTTAATTTCACATGGCTTTACAGTTCGTCTATGTCTAGCTGAGAAAGTTCTTTCTCCTTATTCTTTCATCTTGACTCTTCCTTATTCTCAACTACTTCAGATTAATGTTAGAATCAGTTTGTCAAGCTCTATGAAAAGCTCCATTGGGATTTGGATTGGAATTGCAATGAATTTATAGATTAATTTGGAGGAGAACTGACATCTGTATAATATTGAGTCTTCCCATGCATGAATGTGTGATATTTCTCCATTTTTTTTCAGTTCTTCTACATCCTTCAGTAACTTTTCATAATTTTCTTTATAAAGGTCTCTCACATCTTTCGTTGGATTTATTTCCAAGTGACTTACAATTTTTCTTGCTTTTACAATTGGGAACTTTCTCTCAGTTACATATTCTAATTGATTATTGTGGGCATATGGGAACATGATTGAGCTTGTATACAGAAATGAAGCTGACTCTCTTATCTTGCTAGTTGTAATTGTCTATAGAAAATCTGGGATTTTCCATACAATCATATGATGAACCAACAATGATTTCTTTTTTCAAAATTTCCTTACATGACCTTTTCTTGTTTTATGTTGCTAGCTGGGGTCTCTTGTACAATGCTGCCTAAAAAGGTGTAGCAGCAAACCACCATAGCACATGTTTACCTGCGTAACAAACCTGCAGTTTCTGCACATATATCCTAGAACTTTAAGTAAAATAGAACTTAAAAAAAGAAATAAAAAGGTGTAGCAGGAACACTTATTTTATTTCTGACTTTACTTAGACTACATTTATAGTTGTACCATTGCATATAATGTTACCTTTAGGTCTTTGGCAAATACACTTTATTGAGTTAAGGAAGTTTCCTCTATTTTAGTTTATTATTATTTTATTAAATAACAGCTTATTGAGGTAAAATTCACATACCACAAAATCCGCTATTTTAAAGTGTATAATTCAGTGGATTTTAGTATATTCACAGAGTGGTACAACCATCACCACTATCTAATCTTAGGACATTTTTTTGTTACCCTAATAAGAGACCCCAAACATTTTCCCTCTCCAACCCCTGGTAACCACTAATCTACTTTCTCTCTCTATGGATTTACTTATTCTGGGTATTTCAAATAAATGAAATTATACAATATATGTGGTCTTTCATGACTGGCTCTTTCACTTATAATGTGTTTAAGCTTCATTCATATTGTAGTATGTATTAGTATTTCATTCCTTTTTATTGACAAATAATATTCCATCATATGGATATATCACATTTTGCTTATCCATGTTGAGGGACATTTGGAGTTGTTCCCACTTAACTACTGTTAAGTATTGTAGCTATGAGCACTTTGTGTATAAGTTTTTGTGTGAACAGATCTTTTCAGTTCTCTTGGGTATATACCTCAAGTGGAAATCTGAGTCATATGGCCACTTGATGTTAACTTTCTTAAGAACTGCTAAGCTGTTTTCCAAAGTGACTGCACCATTTCACATTCCCACCAGCAGTGTATAAGCTTTTTAACTTTTCTACATTCATGCCAATGCTTGTTATTGTCTTTTAAAAAAATTATAGCCATCCTGTTGGGGGTGTGACATGGTATCTTTTGATTTTGACTTGCATTTTCCTTATGACTACAATGTTGAGCATCTTTTTATGTGCTTATTGGCCACTTGTGTATCTTCTTTAGAGAAACATCTATGCAAATCTTTTTTCAATAAAATATCTGGTCATTTGTTTTTTTTTTACTGTTGAGTAGTAAGAGTTCTTTATGTGTCTGTATGTAAGTTTCTTATCAGCTGTACGATTGCAAATATTTTATCCTATACTGCAGATTGTCTTTTCATTTTCTTGATGCTGTCCTTTGATGCACAAAAGTTTTAATTTTGATGAAGTCGAGCTTATGTTTCTTTTCTGGGCATATAAGTAAACTATTGCCTAATCCAAGGTCATAAAATTTTACACTTGTTTTTTTCTAAGAGTTTCATAGTTTTAGATTTTACATTTAGGCCTTTGACCAATTTTGAGTTAATTTTTTTGTATGGTGGAATCCAAATTCATTTTTTACATGTTAATATTAAGCACTATATGTTGAAAAGACTAATATGTCCCATTGAATTATCTTGGCATCCTTTTCAAAACTCAATTGGCTATAGATGTTTATTTCTGAACTCTTAATTCTGTTCCATTGATTTATGTGTCTGTTTTTATATGTCTGTCTTGATTACTGTAACTTTGTAGTAAGCATTGAAATTGGGAAAGATGAGTCCCTCAACTTTTTTCTTCATCAGAGTTGCTTTGGCTATGTTGGATCTCTTGTATTTACATATGAATTGTAGGACCAGCTTGTCAATTTCTGCAAAAAAGGCAGCTGGGATTGCAATAGGAATTGTTTTGATTCTGTAGATCAGTTTGGAGAGTATTGCCAATTTAACATTATTAAGTATTTCAATCCATGAACATGAGATGCTTTTCCATTGATTTAGGTCTTTAATTCATTTCAACAATGGTTCATGGCTTTCAATGTACAAGTCTTGCAGTTCTTTTGTTTAATTTATTCCTAAGCATTTTATTCTTTCTGGTGTTATTGCAAGTGGAATTGCTTTTGTAATTTCATTTGTGTCTTTGAATCTAAAATGAGTCTCCTGCAGACAGCAAAGAGTTGAATCATTTTTACAAAGTCATTTGACCAATATCTGCCCTCTGATTGGAGAGTTTAATCTATCTGTGCTTAATGTAACTAATGATATGATAGGATTTACATCTCCCATCTTGCTATTTGTTTTCTATATGTCTTACGTCTTTTTGTTTTTCTATTTCTCTATTAGTGCCTTCTTTTGTATCAAGCAAATATTTTCTAGTACACCATTTTCATTCCTTTCACTTTATTTTTAAGTTATTTTCTCAGTAGTTGCTCTGGATGCTACAATTAACATCTTAGATGAAAACAGTCTAGTTCAGGTTAATGCCAGCTTGACTTAGACAGTAAAGTCATGCAATGCATAACCTTTTAGTCAATAATGGACCTCATATATGATGGTGGTCCCAAAAGATTACAATAAGACTGAAAAATATCTATTGCCTAGTGATGTCATAGCCATTGTAAGGTCATATCACAATGTATTACTTACATATTTGTGGTGGTGCTGGTGTAAACTGACTGTGCTGCCAGTCATATACAAGTGTATCACATACAATTATGTACAGCACATGCTTGATAATGATATTAAATGACTACATTACCAGCTTATATATTACTATACTATACTATACCTTTTATGGTTATTTTACAGTGTACTCCTTCTGTTTATTAAAAAAAAAAAAGTTAACTGTAAAACAGCCAGGCAGATCATTCAGGAGATATTCCCATTCCAGAAGAAGACATTGTTATCATAAGAGATGGCAGTTCCATGTATGTTATTGAAGACCTTCTGTAGGGGGGAATCCCAGCAAGAGCCAAGGCAAGGGTCTGAGGCCTCAGTCTGTTCTCATATAAATATTGAATTAGAAAAGAATTAGCGATATAGTTACATAGTTATTCCTAGATATAATCATAATCACATAACTATTCACATGTAATCATAAATATATACATATATACAATCACATAATATTTAATTTTACTAGTAAGTCTCAGGTCATGAAGTATGGAACTGAAGTGGCATTGGGAAAGAGTTGACCCTAAAGCAAGACACACTAAGCCCTCTGTCATGCCCTTATAAGGGCTGCTGGAGGGCACCTTGCTGTGTGGCGCCGGCGCTGTGAAAGCGCCCGCTGTTTAGCCAGCTAGGGAAGGAGATGTCCAAAATGGCTGAGATGTCTCCTTCCTCGGGGGAGTTAGGAGAAAACTCCGCTCCTCCAAGCTCTTGTGGTAGGCCTGGCGGCTGTCAGGGAGGCCGCAGACATCCGGGGGCTTAATTGTCTCTGTGATGCTGTGCTTCAGCGATCACATTCCATGTCTACTTTCATGTTCTGCTTCTGCACCTGGCTCCCCTCTTTCTTCTAAGATAAGAATTAGTAGTAGTAACATAAATTTTAACATCCTTGACATTCTTGACAAATATGAAAAAGTGCTGACGCATTAGGTTTTCTCCTCCCCTCGGCTTCTTGAAAATCCTGAGCCCCTGTCTCCAAGACACGTGACTTACCTGACCCCATCACTGACCACCATTACCTTACCCTACCTACCTGCACCCTGTTTGTACTCAATAAAAGTCAGAGTGTCCAGGCACTCGAGGCCAGTGCCTGACTCTGTGCTTTGGTTGGCAGTGGACCCCTGGGCCCAAACTCTCTTTTCTCTATCTCTGTGTCTTGTGTCTTTATTTTCACAGTTTCTCATCTCCACATCAGCAGACAGGGGCTCAAAAGACCTTGTAGGGCTGGACCCTATAACCTTCCAGTGAGACAAGATATAGAGGTGGAAGATGGTGATATTGATGATCCTGATCCCTTGTAGGCTTAGGCTAAGAGTTTATTTGTCTTCATTTTTAACAAAAAAAGTTTAAAAAGTAAAAATAAGTAAATAAAAATGTAAAAAACAAATAAAATTATAGAATAAGGATATAAAGAAAAAGTATTTTTATGTCTCTGTACAATGTGTTTGTGCTTGGTTTACAGAAGAGTAAAAACAAAAAGCTAAAAATAATTTAAAATTTGTAAAGTCAAAAAGTTATAATAAGCTAAGGTTAGTTTATTATTGAAGAAAGAAATTTTAAAAATAAATTTAGTATCGCCTAAATGTATAGTGTTTATAAAGTCTAAAGTAGTAGAAGGTTATGTTCTTGGCCTTCACATTCACTCACCACTCATTCATTAACTCACCCAGAGAAACTTCCTGTCCTGCAAACTCCCAATCATGGTAAGTACTCTCTACAGGTGTACCTTTTAAGAAAATCTTTTAGACTATATTTTTTACTGAAACTTTTCTATGTTTGGATACACAAATATCATTGTGTCACAACTGTCTACAGTATTCAATGTAGTAACATGCTGTACAGGTTTGTAGCCTAGGAGTAATAGGCTACATCATACAGCCTAGGTTGTAGTAGGCTGTACTCTGTAGGTTTGTGTAATACACTTTATGATGTTTGCACAATGATGAAATCATCCAAAGATGTAGTTCTCAAAAAGTTCCCCATTTCTAAGTGATGCATACCTGAATACAAAACACTGATTGCCCCAATATAGTTTGATGTAGGTTGATGCAAAAGTAATTGAGTTTTTTCCCCATTAAAAGTGGTGGCAAAAATGGCAATTACTTTTGCACCAACCAATACTACCTCCCTTCTCTTTTCTGCTATTGTTGTCATATAAATCACATCCTTATATATTGTAATATCTTTAATATAATTTTTAAAAAGTAACTACTGCTACATATAGTTAACCTTTAAGTCAGATAGGAGAAGAAGAGAGTCATAAATACATTTATACTATCTTGTATATTTACTTATGCAGTTACTTTTACCAATTCTCTTTGTTTCTTTCTGTGGATTTGAATTACCTGTCTAGTGTCCTCTCATTTCAGCCTGAAGGGCTTTATTTAGTATTTTTTTTGGTCTTCTAGCAGCAAATTCTTTCTGTTTTAATGTATCTGGAAATGTCTTAATTTCTTCTTCAGTTTTAAAGGATAGTTTTACTGGATATAGAATTACTGGTTGACAGTGTTTTTTTGTCATTATTTTCCATATGCCATCCCACTGCCTTCTGGAATTCATGGTTTCTGATGAGAAATTGGCTATTAATATTATTGATAATCCCTTGTATTTGATGAGTTGCTTCTCTCTCTTGCTGCTTTCAAGGTTCTCTCTTTGTCTCTTTCTTTTGACTGTGTGTGTCTAGGTGTGGATCTCTTTGGATTTATCCTATTGGGTTCGCTGAGCTTCTGAATGCACAGATTACCATGGTTAAAAAAGTATATTTGGGACATTTTCTGCCATTATTTCTTCAAATTTTTTTTTCTGCTCCTTGTTTTCTCCTTTCTTGCTGAGATTCTCACCATTCATATGTTGGAACAGTTGATTATGTCTCATAGGTCTCTGAGACTCTGTTTACTTATCATTATTCTTTTTTCTTTCTGTTCCACAGAAAGGATAATTCAAATCTGCTACTAGGCTATTCTAGTAAGTTTTTCCTTTCGGTTTTAATTTTCAACTTCAGAATTTCTATTCGGTTCATCTTATAATTTCTATTTCTTTTTTGGTATTTTCTATTTCATAAGACATCGTTCTCACACTTTCCTTAAATTATTTAAGCCTAATTGTATTTACGTCTTTGAATATATTTAATTTATTGTGTAAATTTAAAGGCTTTTCCTAGTAAGTTCAACACCTAGGTTTCTTTAAAGACAATTTCCATTGGTTGCTTATTTCCCTGTATATGAACCATACTTTGCTGTTTCTTTGTGTGTCTTAAATTTTTCATTGAAAACTGGACATTTTTAATAATATAATTTGGCTACTCTAGAAATTGGATTCCTTCCCCAGGGTTTGTGGCTATTGATGTTTCTTTCCTCCCAATATGTTTGTTTAATAACATTTTTGAACTAATTGTATAAAGTCTATATTCCTTGTCATGTGTGGCTGCTGAAGTATCTGCCTGTTTAGTCTAGTGTCAAGCTAATGATTGGACAGAGTCCCTTAAATGTCTTGAACCAATAGGACTTCTTCCCTTTGTCAAGGGGCTCTGTGTGCACCTTCAATGTTCTGTCAGTTCACAACTCTCACTTCCTGCTTGTATAGGGTCTCAGATCATCCAGAGATGAGAGGTTAAGACCTCACTTGGTGTTTTCTGGGCATGTGCACACCCATGCACATATTCATGGCATTCTAGATTCCCAGGAATATGCTGGAGGTTTTCAGAGTTCCCTATGAACATTTCATTTCCCAGACTTTAAGTCTCTGATCAGCTTATTTCTTCCAACTGGTCTGTGATGTTAAATAATTTCCACGATTTTTTTTTTGACAAATTCCCTGGGATATGGCTTTTTCCAGTTATCAAACTCTGTCTCAGTTAAATAATGAGAAGATTTGCAAATATGGCTTTTTCGGGGAGCTGCCAGTTAGGTAAAATTGTGACACTTCTCTGGGATGGGACTTTTTGAAGTGCTCCTAATACAGTGCACAGTAGGGTATGTTAACTACTTGTAACTATACTGCAGAGTTTAAAGGAAGAAAACAATAAACTTTGCATTCTGTATTCATAACTCCAGACCACAAAGGATAATTCAAATCTGCTACTAGGCTATTCTAGTAAGTTTTTCCTTTCTGTTTTAATTTTCAACTTCAGAATTTCTATTCGGTTCATCTTATAATTTCTATTTTTTTTTTTGTATTTTCTATTTCATAAGACATCGTTCTCACACTTTCCTTAAATTCTTTAAGCCTAATTGTATTTACTTCTTTGAATATATTTAATTTATTGTGTAACTCTAAAGGCTTTTCCTAGTAAGTTCAACACCTAGGTTTCTTTAAAAACAGTTTCCATTGGTTGCTTATTTTCCTGTGTATGAGCCATACTTTGCTGTTTCTTTGTGTGTCTTAAATTTTTCGTTGAAAACTGGCATTTTTAATAATATAATGTGGCTCTAGAAATTGGATTCCCAGAACAGAAATGTGATGAAAAGGGAAGTTCTAGTTTCCTCCTTTTGCTGTCTACACTGATGACTTGGAATTCCACACCAGGCTGGAATAGCAGGTGGTCCCTGTGCTTTTGCCTCCAAAGCTCTCCTTCACCATGATGGGTAATTGACAGCAGCAGTCACAGAACATCTGCCCAGGAGGTAGAAGAAATTACTCTCCTGGCCAAGCGCAGTGGCTCACGCCTGTAATCCTAGCACTTTGGGAGGCTGAGGCAGGTGGATCACCAGGTCAGGAAATGCCTTCCTGGCCAACATGGTAAAACCCCGTCTCTACTAAAAATACAAAAATTAGCTGGGTGTGGTGGCATGTACCTGTCATCTCAGCTACTCTGGAGGCTGAGGCATGAGAATCGCTTGAACCCAGGAGGTGGAGGTTGCAGCGAGCCAAGATCATGCCACTGCACTCCAGCCTGGCGACAGAGCAAGACTCCATCTCAAAAAAAAAAAAAAATTGCTCTGCTGTAGGCCAGGGCTTTGAGTATGCCCAGACTGCACCAAGGTGGGTGATGTCTGATGGGCATGTGGAACTCTGAATCTCCCTGCGCAGCCAGCAGAATCTGGCCCATTCATGGCTTTTCTTGGGGGTATCTGGGCAATGGCATGTATGCTGTACGAGAACCTACCTTCTCCTTTCATCCGAACAAACTCAGATCTCCCAATTTGAGCTCTTGTGAGGGAAACCTCAGATTTGAGCAAGTGGATAACAAAACAACCCAACTCTGTGATCTGTAACACCCAAGCTGACCTCTTCACTAACATATCTGGACCCCTGTGCCCCTTCACATGATCTCTCTCTAGGAGAATAGCTGGACTTCTTGCATGGCTGCTCAGGGCTCGCAAGAGCACAAAAACAGACGCTTCCTGGACTTCACTTCCACATTCCATGAGCTAACGCAAGTCAGTAGGCCAGCCCCAGTCAAACATGGGATGAAATCACACAAGGAAATAAATACAGGGAGGTGTGGTTCATGCCAGCCACCCAAGCAAATAGTAAGAACTCCCAGCTGTTCAAGCTAGCACATTGAATCCAGATTCTCTGGAAAATCCTCCCCCAAAATCAATCAAGGATGAAGTCAGAAATGTTATTTAAAATTAAGGTTTTTCATTCCTGGTCTAACACCTTCTGAGTCTATGCCCACCGATCTCCCCATTTTCTGCTAACATGAATTTGCAACTATTATCACTCTTTAGGTACATACAATGCTTGGGTCTAACTTTAAGTATAGCTCTAGAGGCAGACTAGCTGCAGTGGAGTTGCTCAGGAGGAAACATGGCTTCCTCTTGTGAAGTAGTCACCCCAGAATTTTCAAACAAGGCAAGATTCACTGACATGGGAGGCTCTGTGAACTGGGGATTGCTTTGGCCATTAAAAGCCCAAAAATCTAAATTTTAGAACTGAGTCCCACTTTTTTAATGCATCCTAAAGCTATGAATTCAACCTATATTGTAGTTCAGCAGCCTGTGGGTTCAAGCAATGCAACTAATTTTTAAGTATGCTAGATCTGTCTAACATTTAGAGCAGCCATAGAAGTTTACTGGTTCTCTTAAGTGGCCTGGAGTCACTCAAAAAGTTGTAGTGATTATTACTTCATTACTCTAGATAATACTACATAAACCCAAGTTCAGTATAATTCCCACTTGAAAATGATAGAGCTCAGCTTCTGAGGTACCTCCTCTCCAAAGAAGGCCACCAACAATTTCTCCCCTCCCTGTATAAACATGCCTCTTCTCACATCAAGAAGTGGAGTTTATGACTTTTCTTTGAATGTGGGTTGATCTGTGACTGCTCTGAGTCACCAGAACCTAGTAGATGTGATGTCCTGAGACGTTTGAGGCTAGGTCTTCAGAGACCTGGCAGCTTCTCTTTCCTCCCTGCTATAGATTGGATACAGTTTGTTTCATGTTGAAATTTGATCGTCCATGGTGGAGCTGGAGTGAGTTCTCAATCTATTAATTCCCACAAGAACTGGTTGTTAAAAAGAGCCTGGTACTTACCTTCCTCTTGCTTCCTCCCTCACCATGTGGTCTCTGCACACGCTGGCTCCCTTCCCTCCCGCCAGGAGTGGAAGCAGCCTGAGACCCTCACCAGATGTCCAGTCTTGAACCTTCCAGCCAGCAGAACCATAAGCCAAATAAACCTCTTTTCTTTGTAAACCACCCAGCCCCAGATATTCCTTTATAGCAATACAAAATGGATGAAGATGCTTCCTTTTGTAAAGTTAACTCTTGAAAAACTCCCTTTCAGAATGCAGCAGTCCAGCTGTGAGAAGCCCGAGCCACATGGAAGGGCCATGTGGAGGGGAGCCAATGTGAGCTCTCAGCTGATAGCCAGCATCACCTGTGAGTGAGCCATCTCAAATGATTCCGCTCAGAATAGACCCCAGAGGACAGCAGCCCACCTGGGATTTCCCAACTTCCATAAACGTGAGAGAAGATTAAATGGTGGTTGCTTTGAGTTCCTAAATTTTAAAAGGGTTTGTTATGCATAGATAACAAAAACAACTTCTTTTAGTGTATTTTGGAATTTTGGCTTTGTACTGGATTCCTATCAACTTCCCATCTCTCCCATAAGCAGAAGCAGTAAGCATTGTGGGTCACTGACCACTGAGGTCTGCTCCCTTTCTGTCTCAAATCTCCCTCTCTTGAGCTTCATTATAGAGTCCACGTGCTGGAACCACCTTCACCAGTGTCCTGAACTTCTCTCCCTGAAATGACTGGGAGGCACTATTTTTTTTTTTCACATCTGCAACAGATCTATTTTTTAAAGGCACGGATTTTGAGAGAAAACAACGTGGGGCAGAAGTATGGAAGAGAAAATAAAATGTGGGCTATTTTGCCAATTGCTTATAACCACAACAAACTAGTACAGAGAATACCCTGCAGGATACACAATAAAGGTTCAAGCATCAAGGCGTTCCCTTAGCAAGCCTGGAAATTTCAGTCTCTGGTATTTGGAATTTCGGCTGCAGTCCTTGTTTTTGGATGGATCACTGGGTGTGTGGCAGTGATCCAGGCTTTCAACCAGATTCGAATGGAAGAATGGACACTTGGCCCAGGTCAAAGTAGATGAAGTGTTTGGTTTCATGCGTCACGTCACTACCGGAGTTCCTCCCCACAATGAAATGCCAAGTGGGATTGTACTTGTCAGATTCCCTCCCGATAGGAGCCGCAATGGCCTTCTCTATGTTATGTTTCTCCAGCGCCTGAGTAGGGCACTCCACCGAGTCCTGTTGCATCTCTTCCTACATGTCCGCATTTTTTATCATGGCCTATTGGTGGCACGTGGTTACCGTGGAGAAGGGGGTTGGCCGGCTGCAGCAGTCCCCTGAGGAGGGCGCTAGCACCGCTCAGGCCCGCTGGAGCTGCCGTGGCTACACAAGCCGTGGCGCGTATAACGGGAGGCACAATTTGTGCCACAGATAGAATATCAGATTTGAAGTCTCAAGGCTTAAGTTTAAGACCTCGCTATTTTACCCACTACTGGTGGAAACTTGGGCAAGGGTTTTAATCTTCTGAGTCTCATGTTTTGTTTTCGTTTTGTTTTGTTTTGTTTTAATTTTCTTCTGTAAACTAAGGGTGGTCATAATAATTTCCTCACAGTGCAGTGGAATGGTGCAAATGAGATAGCATGTTGAAAGTACTTCGAAAATGGTCACGTATTCTCTCCATGTGGCAACTGTCCTTATTCTGCCACACGGTACAATGAGGAGCATGAACTCATCCACCAATGGTTCCTCTTTTCTTTCTTTTCTTTTCTTTTCTTTCTCTCTCTCTCTTTCTTTCTTTCTTTCTTTTTTTTTTTTTTTTTGAGACAGAGTCTTGCTCTGTCGCCCAGGCTGGAGCGCAGTGGTGCAATCTTGGCTCACTACAACCTCCGCCTCCAGGTTCAAGCGATTCTCCTGCCCCAGCCTCTCAAGTAGCTGGGACTACAGGCGCGCACCACCACGCCCGGCTAATTTTTGTATTTTTAGTAGAGATGGGGTTTCACCCTGTTGGCCAGGATGGTCTCGATCTCTTGACCTTGTAATCTGCCTGCCTGGGTCTCCCAAAGTGCTGGGATTACAGGCGTGAGCCACTGCGCCCAGCCTGATCCCTCTTTTATAACGTGTTGTTGAGCTCTCCTCACTCTGAGGGAAACAAGATCACTGAGGGGAAGCAAGTGTTGTCACTATCATTTTCACCTACCCCGTCATTGTCACCATCCCATCATTGTAATTGTCATCATCACTGTCATCGCTGTTATTGTCATCATCGTCATGGACCATTTCCTAAATATCTACCAAACTACACCCTTGTCATAGACTGGAACAACAATCTTTCAGCTTGTGCTGTTATCAATCCTCTTTTACAGATGAGGAAACAGGATAGTCTAGGGTATTCCACTTGCTCAAGATCATACACAGAAACTTTGGCTCACTGGAAATTTTAAAACCAGATAAAAAGGATGCTTGTTGTTGGATCCATATTTCTCCTTTCCCCATCAACCTCAGCGAACTAACAGCTCCTCTGAGTTGACATGGCTCTGGGATGTCAACAACATTATCAACCTGCATTCCGAACACCAATGATGAGAATGGCCCTTTCCTTTTGGAAAAACGCCCCATGCATTGGAATAGTGGCAAAGAACGCTGAATCTGAAGCTGTTGACATCCTGAAAGTCCATGGGCTGGAGCTAAGGGGAAGCCAAGCGTCCCTGTTTTATTTCCTGTGTGCAGCCGTCTTTCAGAAGCTGGGCAGGCACTAATTAGATAGCCACTCGGAAAGTTGCTATCGCTAACTGGAAGCCATCCAAATTGCTCTCTTTATTCAGAGGCTTTAGAAGAAGATACCCCCCTCCCCAATTCTCCTCCCACCTCATCCTCACTTGCCAAACCTCAAGGACCACAAATACAGCTAATTATGTCAGCTTGGCTTGGCACTAGTTTTCCAGATAGCATCTTTCATTAGCGTTGACCTTCCGGCTGCCTGGCTGCCTGTACCTGTGGGGATTGTGGGTGATGTGTTGGTTACCCTGGTGACACAGGAAAGTGGTAGCGGGAGGCAGAGGGTGTGGACAACATCTCCAACTGGCCCCCAAATGATGTGTCCTTTTTCCTCCACGCTTCCTGTACTCCCACAAGATGGCAGTAGGACCTCTAGGGTGATGTGAGTCTCTAGGGGCGACAGGGAGAATCTGGGGTCAATTTGTTGGCTGGTCTTAGCCTTGAGCATCTTAAAAGCATTTGGTGGATGGTCTCCAGGGGTGAGTTTTTAAGGGAAGGCAGACAGTCACTGTATTTATTATCATTGTACCTCACCTCCCAACACACACACACACACACACACACACACACACACACACACACATGCACGCGCTGCCCACCCAGGCTTAGCAGTTGGAGGCTAAGTCGTAGGCAATGCATGTGGAATTAAATTAGCATTATTTGTGCACCAATGGCATGCACCAAAGGCAGGGGAATGATAGCCGATCTGCTTAAGTGAACAAACTGTTTCTATGCTCTTTAACCCAACACTCCGGCTGAGCTCTGAGCCCAGGAGTCCGGCTGAATGTCATCGGTGGTTATGCATTTGAGAAGGACTTTGCTTGCTAAATTCTCTACAAATTGGGGAGGTGTGTGCCCTTTTAAGAGACAAACAGGTAGTACAGCATATACAGAAATGGGTGTGTGCCATTGTTTCCCAAACGACCTGATACTACTTCCTCTGAGCAGGTGGGCTTTTTCCTTCTGTCCAGCATGTCCATGCCTTGGTCACAGATGTTTCTAGTCCCAGCTCCAAAGTGAGCAGCCAGGTGAGCAGCCGATCAAAGAAAGGCAGAGATGCCTTATGTGCAAAACGATCCCTTCCTCATCCATTGTAACATGGAGCAGTTAACGGGAGGGTTAACTGTAATGGCTTCACTCTTCTGTCTTCAATTTTCAAAACTCTTTCTTATTCTTAGTGTGACCAAGACCACCAGGGGAGACTGACTGCAAACATTCTGCTTTTTTTTTTTTTTTTTTTTTTGCCAGGAATTGTGAACCCAGTAGTACCCAGCATCATCTGCCTTCCTCTTGCTTATCAGCCTTTTAATGATGGAATTGGGACCAGCCCATGGCAAGGAATGGTTGCCATCTGAAATATCATCTTAGCAGAAACCATAAAATAAATCTTCATTTACATGGACAATAATACTAACGACGTTTAGAAAAAGATTTGGAATGGTGCTGAGGATCCCCCGAATCAACAAAATATGGAATCTAGTAGTGATCCTTATGAAATATACAGGCCTGAAGGTAGATTGGTTCCTACAGACAAGAAAAAAAAATTTCTTTTTCATTTCTAGTCTAGAAAATTTGGCCAGCATCCCAGCTGACCGCAGTACACAGAAGTCAGTTCAAATAGATTCCTGCCTCTCCTTGTTTGCAAGAGTTGCTTGCATAAAAACAGTCAACAAATGAGTCAGCCAGATGAGCTTTCCTTCCTTTATTCAGTCAGAGGTGTTCTATGCCGGGAATCCATGTAGAAACAAATTCATGTGCTAGGTGCTGATGAGAAACCTGACTTTGCTGGTCTGGTTATATAAACTGTGCTGAGATAGGCTGAAAGGAGAAGACCCAGCAGAGATCCAACCTGCAATCAACTCTCTTCTGCACATCAGCAATAAGACTTGCAGCCTGGTGGCCAGTGTGGACCGGCCGTTTCTATTTCTACATCAGCTAATATTCATCGAAGTTGTTGATGTGCTAGGCACTGTGCAAAGTTTTTGCACATACTACCTCATTTTATCTAGCAACAGCCTTATGAAGCAGGCTATTATGTCTGAGGTTAATCTCTAAGGCTCAGAAACAGAGATAATGTATCTGAAGTCACAAAGCTGATAAGTCCAGAAGCCAAGATTGGGAGAAGATTCCCCAAGACTGGGGAAGCCAAGATTTGTGTTTGTTTTTGTTTTTTTGAGACCGAGTCTCATTCTCTCACCGAGGTTGAAGTGCAGTAGCACAATCTTGGCTCACTGCAATCTCTGCTTCCCAGGCTCAAGTGATCCTCCTGCCTCAGCCTCCCAAGTAACTGGGACCACAGGGGCGTGCCACCACACCCAGATAATTTTTAAAAAATTTTCTGTGGAGATTGGGTTTCACCATGTTGTGCAGGCTGGTCTTGAACTCCTGGGCTCAAGTGATCCGCCCACTTGGGCCTCACGAAGTGCTGAGATGACAGGTGGGAACCACCTTTCAAATTTGATGAAAACTAAATCCACAGATCCAAAGCTCAATGAACTTCCTCCAAAAGAATAAACATAAAGAAAACCAAGCTATGTCACATGATAATACAATCACTAAAAATCAGTGATAAAGAGAAAATCTTAAAAGCAACTAGAGAAAGAGGACATATTATATATCAAGGAAGATTAGAATAAAGCAGACTTCTCATCAGAAACTATGTAATCCAGAGGAGTATTGAGGTGGCATTTAAAAAATACTGAAATAAAAGAACCTGACCATTTATAATCATACCTACAATTTTTTTTTAATGAAGGTAAAATAGTTTTTTTTCAAACAAAATCTTAGAGAATTAATCACCAGTGGACTTGAACTGTAAGATATATAAAAGTAGCTTCTTCAGGCAGAAGAAAAATGATACCAGATAGAAATTTGGGTCTACGCAAAGGAATAAAAAGTGCCAGAAGTGGTAAATATGTGAATAAGTTTAAAAGATATATTTTTATAATTTTTAAATCTCTTTAAAAGATTACTGGCTAAAGTAAAAATAATAATATGTTTTTGAGTTTGTAACATCTACAGAAATAAAATGTATGATGACATCAGCACAAAAGATGGGAGAGTGGAATAAAAGAACACTATTTATGATTTTTACCCCATGTGTGAAGTAATGTTTTTTAATGGGAGTAAGTTAAAAGATGTATATTGTAAACTCAAGAGCAACCTCTGAAAAACAAAACAATACTGAAAAGGAAATATAATTAATAAGCCAAAAGTGGAGATAAAAGGAAATAATGAAACATGAATGCAAAAGAAGACAGGAAAAGAGGAAATCAGCAACAAAGATGAAATCAGTGGACAGCAAGATGGAGCATTCAAACCCAACCATATTGTTAATTACTTTAAATATAAGTGGTCTAATGACACCAATTAAAAATTAGAGACTTTCAGTTTGAATAAAAAAGGATTCAAGGCCTAATCAAATGCTGTCTGTAAGAAACTTATTTTAATTTAGATTCAGTGGGCGCCTGTGCAGGTTTGTTGCATGGATTTATCGTGTAACTCTGGGGCTTGGTCTTCTACTGAACCCATCACTCAAACAGTGAACATAGTACCCAGCTGGTAGTTTTTCAGTCCCTGTCCCTGTCCTTATTCGTTTCTTTTGGAGTTGCCAGTGTCTGTTTTCATCTTTATGCCTCGGTGTACCCACCGTTTAGCTCCCACTTACAAATGAGAACATGTGGTATGCGATTTTCTGTTCTTGCATTAATCCACTTAGGATAGTGACCTCTAGCTACATCCAGGCTGCTGCAAAGGACATAATTCCATTCTTTTTATGGCTGCATAGTGTTCTCTATATGTGCCACATTTTCTTTACCCAGTCCACAATTGATGGGCACCTGGTTGATCCTATAACTTTGCTACTGTGAATAATGCGGCAATAAACAAATGAGTGCAGATGCCTTTTGGTAGAATGATTTCATTTCTTCTGGGTAGATTTCCAGTAGTGGGAGTGCTGGGTTGAATATGGTAGTTTCATTTTTAGTTCTTTGAGAAATCTCTAAACTGCTTTCCACAAGGGCTGAATTAATTTACTCTCCTGACACCAGTGTATAAGGGTTCCTTTTTCTACACATGTTCAGCAATATCTGTTATTTTTTGATTTTTTAATAATAGACATTCTGACTGGTGTGAGCTGGCATCTCTTGTGAAGAAGACTGTTTTTAATTTTTTGTAGAGACGAGGTCTTACTGTGTTGTCCAGGTTGGCTTCAAACTCCTGAGTTCAAGCAATCCTCCTGCCTCAGCTTCCCAAAGTGCAAGGATAGGTTAGTGTTAGTGATAGGTTTTAGCATAAACCACCATGTCCAGCTAAAACCTATTTTAAATATAAACACACAAGAAAAAAGTAGAAGAATGAAAAAGATATACCATGCTAACATTAATCAAAAGAAAGTCAAAGTGGCTATATTAACATCAGTCAAAGGAGATTTCAGGACAAGAAATACCAGAGAAATATGTCATCATGAAAAAGGGATCAATTCATGAAGAACATAAGATAATCCTAAGTCTTTTTGCAACTAATAATAGGACTTAAAATTCATGAAGCAAAAACTGCTAGAACTGCAAGAAGAAATAAAACTATGTAACTATGGTCAAAGATTTCAGCATTCCTGTGGTAAGCAGAATAATGGTCCCCCAAGGATGATCGTGTCTTACTCCCTGGAACCGTGAATTTGTTACCTTACATAGTGAGGGAGAATTAAGGATGCAGCTTGAATTAAGGTTGATAATTATTAGGTTGGTGCGAAAGCAATTCCAGTTTTTGCCATTATTTTCAATGACAAAAACCACAATGACTTTTACACCAACCGAACAGCTGACATCAAAATAGGGAAATTAGCCTAGGTTGAATTGGCCTAGTAAAATCCCAGCGATCCTCAAAATTGGAGTGAGGAAGTGGGAGGAAGAAGAAGAGGTCAAATGATGCAACATGAGATAGACTCAATCTGCCATTGTTGGCTTTGAAGATGGTGGAATGCAGACAGCTTCTGGAAGCTGGAAAAGGAATGCAGGCAGGAATGCAGGCACAAATAGGAATGCAGGCACAAACCAAGGAATGCAGGCAGCTTCTGGAAGCTGGAAAAGGCAAGAAAACAGGTAATTTCCCAGAGCCCCCAGAAAAGAAAGCAGTCCTGCCAACACCTTGATGTTATCCCACTAACACCCATGTCAAACTTCATGATAATACGTTTACGTTGTTTCAAGCTGCAGATATTGTGGCAGTTTGTTATAGCAGCAATAGAAAGCTAATACAACTCCTATATCAGGAATTGATAAAATAAGTAGACAAAAAAATTGGAAAAATATAGATTATTTGAACAACACTAACAACCAAGACCTAGGGATTTGTATCTAAAGAATAGAATGCAGTGAAAATGAATGACTTCTGAAGCCAGGTCATATAAGGTGATACAAATTCTGCCCAGGGATCTGTCTCTCTCTTTAAAAACTTAGTCACTTGGCCAGGTGCAGTGGCTCAAGCCTGTAATCTCAGCAATTTTGGAGGCTGAAGTGGGAGGATCACTTGAGCTCAGGAGTTCGAGACAGTCTGGGTCACATGGCAAGACCTCAACCCTACCAAAAAAAAAAAAACCCCAAAAATATTCAGGTGTGGTGGTGTGTACCTACAGTCCCAACTACTTGGGAAGTGGAGATGGGAGGATTGCTTAAGCCTTGGGAAGCTGAGGCTACAGTGAGCTGTGATTTCATCACTGCACTCCAGCCTGGGCAACAGACTTCGTCTCAAAACCAAACAAACAAAAAACAACAACAGAAGAACCTCAGTTACCATGTTGTGAGGAGGTCCAGGTCACATAGACATGCTGTGTTTAAGTGTTCTCTCTGACAACCCCAGCTAAGATCCCAGCCAACAGCCACCATCATCTTCCAGCCTTGTTCACTCACAGGTGACTCTAGCCCCCAGCCTTCAAGCCAGTCCAGCTGATGCTGACTAGCGCAGATATGAGCTACTGCATGAGCAAATTGCAGATGCATGACTGAAATAAACACTGTCATCTTTTCTTTCTTCTTTCAGTAGAGAAGATGTGTATTTCTCTTTGCAGTAAAAGAAGTCTAAGGTAGGCAGTGGACAGAACATGACAGTTCATCAATATTCAGGACCTACATTCCTTCTGTCTTGCTGACGTTGTGTTTGGTTGTTAATTCATGGTGCAGGACTGTTGCTTGAGTACTAAGTATCATGGCATGTTCTGGGCAATATGAAAGGGAAAGGGTGGAAAAAGACAGATTTCCTCCCTGCTTAGGGAGGGAAGGCCAGCAATTTTTCTAGTCCAGAATTTGGCAACATCTAACTACAGACTATGGGAAAGGAACTCTTTATCCCAGATGACCATAAATTCAGATAAAAATTGAGGATTCTATTACTGCTGGGGCCAGCATGAGCTACTGGGATGAGCAATAATAATACTTGTCTGCTAAAATAAGCCTTTATCATGTCTTTTTTAAAAATTGAGATATTCACATACCATCTGATCTGGTTTGACTCTGCATCTCCACCCACATCTCATCTTGAATTGTAATCCAAGTTGTAATCTCTACTTGCTGAGGGAGGGACCTGGTAGGAAGTGGTTGGATCATGGGGCGGGGGTTTCCCCCATGCTGTTCTCATGATAGTGAGTGAGTTCTCATGAGATCTGATGGCTTTACAAGTGGCACTTCCTCCTTCTCTCTCTCTCTCTTTCTGTCTCGCCTGCCGCCATGTAAGACATGCCTGCTTCCCCTTCACTGTCCATCATCATTGTAAGTTTCCTGAGGTCTCCCCAGCTATGCAGAACTGTGAGTCAATTAAATCTTATTTGTTTATAAATTATCCAGTCTCAGGTAGTGCCTTTATAGCAGTGTGAAAACAGACAAACACACCATCAAATTTACTATTTTAAAGTGTACAAATCAGTAATTTTTTCCGTATATTCACAGAGTTGTGCAACTATCACTATTTAATTCTAGAATATTTTTATCACCCAGAAAGAAACTCTGTACACATTAGCAGTCATCTCTCATTTCCCTTTCTCTCTAGCCATTGGCAACCACTCATCTGCTCTCTGTATCTATGCATTTTTCCTATTCTGGACATTTTGTATAAATGGAATCATGCAATATGTGGCCTTTTTGTGTAGCTCCTTATATTTTACATATTTTCAGGTTTATCCACATAGTGTATATCAGTACTTTGCTGCTTTTTATAACTATGCCACATTTTGTTTATCCATATATCACTTTACAGACATCTGGGCTGTTTCCACTTTTTGGCTGTTAGGAATAATGCTGCTATGAACACTCATGCACAAGTTTTTGTGTGAACATATGTTTTCCATTCTCTTGGGTATATACCTGGGAGTGGAATTTCTGGATCATATGGCAACTCTGTTTAACTTTCTGATTAACTTTCAAGCTATTTTCCACAGTGGCTACTGCATTTTATGCCCCCACCAGCAATTTATGAGTTCCGATTTTTTGACATACTTGCCTACACTTGTCATTTTCTATTTTAAAATTGTAGCTATCCTAGGGGATGAGAAGTAGTATCTTGTGGTTTCAATTTGCATTTCCCTAATGAGGAGTGATGTTGAGCACCTTTTTGTGTGCTTATTGGCCGTTTGTATATTTTCTTTGTAGATATGTCTATTCAAAATGTTTGCCCACTTTTCAATTTTTTTACTACTGAGTTATAGAAATTTATTGTATATTCTGGATAGTAGACCCTTATCAGATGTATAATTTGTAAATGTTTTCTCTTGTTATTATGTGGATTGTCTTTTTGCTTTCTTCTTTCTCTCTCTCTCTCTTTCTTCCTTCCCTCCCTCCCTCCCTCCCCCTTTCCTCCTTTCCTTCCTTCCTCCCTTCCTTTCTTCCTTCCTTCCTTCCTTCCTTCCTTCTTGCTCTGTCACCTAGGATGAAGTGCAGTGGTGCAATCTCAGCTCACTGCAACCTCCACCCCCTGAGTTCAAATGATTCTCCCACCTCAGCCTCCCAAGTAGCTGGGATTACAGGCATGCGCCACCATGCCTGGCTAATTTTTGTGTTTTTAGCAGAGATGGAAGTTCACCATGTTGTCCAGGCTGGTCTTGAACTCCTGACCTCAAGAAATCTGCTTGTTTTGGCCTCCCAGAGTGCTGGGATTACAGGCGTGAGCCACTACACCCAACCTACTTTCTTAATAGTGTCTGAACCAGTCAGGGTTTTCCAGAGGAACAGAAATAATAGAAGTAACAGAAAAAGATTTCTTTTAAGGAATTGTAGGAACTGGCAAGTCTGAGATTCACAGGGCAAGCCAGAAGGCTGGAAACACAGACAGAATTAATGATGTAATCTTGAAACAGGATTTCTTTTTTCTTCCATATTCCTCAGGTTTTGTTCTTAAGGCTTTCAACTGATTGGACGAAGCTCACCCATATTATGGAGGTTTAATCCTCTTTACATAAACTGATTATAGATGTTAACCACATCTACAAAATACCTTCACAACAGCATCTAGACTAGTGTTTTGCAAAAGTAACGTAATATGGTAGCCTTGCCATGTTGACACGTATAATTAACCATCACAGTGTTGCTTGATGCATAGAAGTTTAAATTTTGATTAAATTTAGTTTATCTATTTTTTCTTTGGTTGCTTGTGTCTTAGGTGCCATATTTAAGAAACCATTTCTTAATCCAAGGTAGGAAAGATTCACGCCTTTGTTTTCTCATGAGAATTTTATAGTTTTAGCCTTACATTTAAGTTTTTGATCCATTTTGAGTGAATGTTTGTATACTGTGTGAGGCAGGAATCCAAATTCATTCTTTTGCATGTGATGTTGTCATCTTTTTAAGCTTCTCTGTTTATTTTCCTCCAACTCCTTAAGATTCCAGTAATGTGCTCAGGATCCTTAGAGGGTGTGAGCCATTGACTGACAAATTTGCTCCTTAATCCACTTCCAAGTCCCAAACTGGGAGAAAATTGATCTCATCCACTGTGTTTGGTGGATCTACTTAGGGTTGAAAAACAATGGGAGGGGCTGGCATGGGTAAAACTTGGTGTTTTAGAGGGAGTGTCCATAAATTGATCATGGTGAAGTACCTGAATTTGTTTGGACTTATAATCTGGCAGGAGAGGCTGTGGAGTCCTGCAAAGTATAGCTCATGGGCCAAGTCTGGCCCTCTGCCTGCTTTTGTAAATAAAGTTTTGTAGAAACACAACACCCATTCACTTACATATTGTCCATGCTTGCTTGAGTGCTCGAAGGACAGAGTTAAGCAATTGTGAGAGAGTCCATATGGCCTTCAAAGCCTAGAATGTTGACTATCTGGCCCTTTAGAGAAAAACTTAGTTGAACCAAATATAAATATTTGTTCTATTCAAACTTAGAGAAAATGGACATATAGCAGGTGCTGTTGGTGCCACACCCAGATCCCTGGCATCCCGTTTATGGTAGATTATCCATCCCCCAGGTCCTGTGCAAATTGCTACCTTCTCAGGAGGAATGCCCTGTGGAATGGTTGAAGCCGTCTCTCCCGTAACTGGCTGGGGTCAGGTGGTAAGCACCAGACTCTCTGTGGGATCAAGTGGAAGATAGTCTTCATCTCTAACCACGTTCCTATGTGGATCTTTCTCCCCTACAGAACAAAGCTATACAGAAGCTGGTGCCCACTGGCCAGATCTGAAACAATGTGAACATCAACATAAATCATGTTAGAGGAGATTATAATCCTTGAATAAAAGAGAAGTCCATGAGTCCGCATGGATATAAATAAAGAAATAGATGATGGGGGGAAGAGAAAAGTATTACTGTAGAAGGCCAACTAATAAGTGTAGAAGGAATGACAAAATTAGAAAATCACCATTTGGCAACCATCACAGTAATAACTAATTTCTGCCAAGAAATATTAATGGCTGCTAAAACCAGTGGGTGAAAGTTTGATGAGGAACAGATTACTTACGGAGTCTCAAAATACCTCACCACAGAATACTTGTTAATTATACAAGGAAAAAGAGTAACTTTACATGCTGAAAGCTGGCAAATGCTACCTCAATCAAGGGATCAATGCCACCAGTAATGGGACACATCAAAATTGCATGTCACCTGATAGGATGAAATGAGAAGAACACAGCAGCACTTCTGTGATTAAGTCCTGCCAAGATGCATAACTTGAATTTAATTATGGAGGAGCATTAGGCAAACCCAAATGGAGGCATGTTCTACAAAATACCTGGCTGGAAATCACTGGAAGTGTCAAGGTCACGAAAGTCAGAGGAGTTGGTCCAGATTGAAAGAGACGGAAAAGACCTCCAGTGATGTGTGAAATGTAGGACCCTGATTGTATTAGTTTGCTACAAAGACGTTATTGAGATAGTTGGGCTTGGCAGGTTGTGTGGTTGTAACATATCAATATTAATTTCCAGATTTTGATGGTTGTATTGTGGTTCTGTGGGAGAACGTCCTTACTTGTGGGGAATAAATAAATACTAAAGAATCTGAAAGTGTTGAAGCATCCTGTCAGCAATCTGCTCTTAGAGAAAAAGTTCAGAAGAAAAGATTTGGGGACTATTCTTGCCACTCTCCTGTAAACTTGAAATTACTTCAAGAGAAAAAGAGAAAAGAAAACAGTCATTATCTCATGACTCATCCCTTCTGCTTCAGCCCCGAGAAAAAGAATTCCAGTGGAGAGAGACATTAGCGGTTGCACACCACTGAAGCTGGTACCTCTCTTCCCTACACTTTCTGCAGGGACCCCACACTGTGTACAACCCCTTGATCTTAACACCCTTGACTCTGCCTAAGGGCCTTCTCTGGATGCCCATGTGCAGCAGGAAGAAGTGTCAGGGAATTCCTACCTCCTCCCCTCTTGCCCAAGAACATCTCCCAAACAATGACTGATGGGAGCTGGTAATTAAATGCCCCAATCCCGTCTCCCCTCTGGTGGGATAATTCAGGTATGCTTTGCACTGACTTCCTGACTTCTCCAACAGGACTGAGTCTCATGCAGACCCTTTACTGATTTTTTTTTTTCCATTTCTTGTTTTACTTCACACTCCACTATCCATGTTCCTTGGAATTGAAAATGGTTGGGTCTCCCCAACTCCCCTCGCAGGATGTGCGACAGGGGTGTGGCTCCTCTGTTCAGGCAAACCCCTTACGGGATGGGAAGCACACAGACAGCAGGTGCAGGAACCAAGGCGAGTGCTTTTGTGCTCTGGCCCCAGGGTAGCATCTTGGGGTGGGTGCCCATTAATTTCGAAGCCCCAGTGGGTAAGCTACAGTGTTCTTTTAGCTCTGCCATCCACAGACCACTTAAGTGTTAACCAGCTCTGTGCCCTCTTGCCACCTAGGTTCTTGTCTGGTGTCCAGGAAGAATCAGGTCACATGTGGACTTGAAGGATGGTGAAGGAGCGAATTTTGTTTGGTGATGGAGGTGGCTCTCAGCGGGATGGATGGAGTCCAGGAAAGGGAATGGAGTGGGAAAATGATCTTCCCCTGGAGCTGGGCTGTCTTATGGCCAATTTCCTCTCTGACTGTCCCCAGCCAAACTTCTATGTTCAGATGCCTCTTCTCTTTTCTCCTCTGCTGTGCCACTCTTCTCTTCCTTGGCTCTTCTGTTCAACTGCTTCTCTGCTTGTGGACCCTGGAGTTTGGGGGTTACATGGATACAGGGTAGAGGGGCGTGGAAGGCCAAAAGGCAACTTTGGGCCCTAAGTTCCTGTTTCCATTTAGGGCTGTGGGTTTCAGGCTTGAGGTTTGAGCCTTTGCCAGGGAACTGCCGTCTTCTACCCAGTATTTCCTTGCCTCCTGTCTCCTGTCTATATCAGAATCACCTCCTTCATGAACTATTTTTCACTCAAATCCTTTTCTCAGAGTCTGCTCTTGGGAACCCCAATTGAAGACTCTCTCTATCGTGTCACCTATTTTATTGTCTTCATAGCATTTCTCACTATCCAAAATTGTCTTCTTCATTGATTTATTTGTTCTGTGCTTGAAACAGGATGTGGAGCTGGGTGGTGCTCCGTGAGTATTAGTGAAATCAACGAAGGAGAGAAGAGTGCTTTTCTATGTGGATTCCTAGAGGTCTCTGGCATTGCTCAAAGGTCCCACCGCCCAGTCAAGGGAGAAGCTCAGCTGGGCGACTCTGTCTCTGGGCCAGACCCCCGAAACCCAGGAAAACTCTGGGCTATATATGTTGTGGTTCCACTGGAAATTGAAAGAGATCAGAATATGCCACTCCAAGGCTGGGCATGGTAGCTCATGCCTATAACCTGGTATTTTGGGAGGCTGAGGCGGGAGGATTGCTTGAGGCCAAGAGTTTGAGACCAGCTTGGGCAACATAGAAAGACCCTGTTTCTATAAAAAATTAAAATTAGCCAGGCATGGCAATACCTGCCTTTGGCCCCAGCTACTTGGGAGGCTGAGGCAGGAGGATAACTTGAGCCCAGGAGTTGGAGGCTGCAGTGAGCCATGATTGTACTCTAACCTGGGCAACAGAGTGAGACACCATGTCTACAAAAAAAAAAAAAGAAAAATGCCACTCCAAAATATGTCACTTCGGCCTAAGAATTATTTGAGCTGAAGGTAACTGAGAATCAACAGACAAAGGAAGAGTTCTCTGGCCTCCCCTTATCTGCCTAAAAGCAGGGCATAAATTTCTCTTTGAGTAATGGGTTTGCTCTCACTCCTGTTTCAGGGAGGCAGGAGTGACTCTTATCATCAAAGACTGGGAGTTGACACCAAGATGAGTTTGCCGTAAACAGACTTCACTCACGTAGCCTTTATCTTCTGTTAGTTCCCCGTATATTTCCTAGTTACTTCCCATAATTTCTTATCCCTTGAACCCCAACCTTTTTTCTTCTCTTAAAAGAGTATATAAGTCCCTGAGTCTAACCACTTCTTTGAGTTTCACTTTTCTGTGAACTCCTGGGTACATGAATATTAATAAAAATGATATCACTCCTCTCGTGAGCCTATCTTTTTTGTTATTTTAATTTGCAGGCTTCCAATAATTGAACCAAAGAGGGTAGAGGTAAAGTTTTTCCTCCCCAGAAGAATATAAACAAGCAAAGAAAAAAAATTTGTTTTAAAGCTTAAAACCATAAAGCAAATGCACCCAGCTCATTTGACAGAAGATACTTGAGATTTAGAGAAGTTTGGCCCCCTGTTGCCCAGCTAGTTGGCAGCAGAGCCCAGATGATATGGTTTGGCTGTGCCCCGACCCAAATCTCAGCTTGAGTTGTATCTCCCAGAATTCCCACATGTTGTGGGAGGGACCAGGGGGAGGTAACTGAATCATGGGGGCCATTCTTTCCCGTGCTATTCACGTAATAGTGACTAAGTCTCACGAGATCTGATGGGTTTATCAAGGGTTTCTGCCTTTGCTTCATCCTCATGTTCTCTTACTGTTGCCATGTAAGAAGTGCCTTTTGCCTTCCACTATCGATCTGAGGCCTCTCCAGCCATGTGGAACTGTAAGTTCAATTAAACCTCTTTTTCTTCCCAGTCCCTGGTATGTCTTTATCAACAGCGTGAAAATGGACTAATACACCAGGTCCAAGGTGATGCTGTTCTCATTCCATGAATACAGTGTTGGCTGAATCAGTCAGCAGGATGCCTGGTCCTCCCCAGCAGCAGCTGAGCCCAGAGTGTATCTCCTCATTTGACCAAATCTGGGGGAAGGCCAGAGTGAACCTAGCTCCCATTTATGGACATAAACGTACTCATTAACTCCTCACAGTAACCCTATCAGATAGGCATCAACCCCATTTGTAGATGCAGAAATTAAAGTCTAGTGAGGATTAATGAAAATTACCTAAGCAACTGAATATGGGAGACTGTTTTTGGTGAATTGCTACATTATTCCTTTCAAGAACATGTGGGGATACAAACTAACCGTTGGCAAAGTGTTGCCAAGCACTGGTCCTGCTGGATCCCCCTTAACTGGAGAAATAAGACTTGTCTGCAATTGGCTCATTCATTGTGTGCAAATGGTACTAATTGCTTGAAAACAGCGTGTTCTCTTAAGTAGGTTAAGCATTCCCTTCTGAAATCTTGTTTATACTATTAATTTGAGCAACAAACTCCTCTTTTATGGAGCAAGACAAACTCCAGCCAGGCCAGGCTGGGAGAAGGATTACAAGTTGTCAGTCATTTGAGATGGGACATGGAGGTTGTTGACAAATGCTTGCCAAACTCACTGGGAACCCATGGAACTGGGGGCCAGCCAGATTTAGCATCACCTGAATTAGTAAGCATTTGTTGAGAAATGAAAATGGCTTCTTTTCTACTACCCAGAGAAACTCAAACTTTTTGCAATGAAATCTTGCCAACTGGAGGTCCTGCTGGGCCTACTTTAATGAACAGATAAGACTCCATTTTAATTAGCACACTAATTGTTTCCATGCAAATGAATGTGGGAAAAGATCTTGCAAACAGTTTATTTCCTTAAGTGGGTTACCATGGTGCCCCCTGTAGCCCTGTGTAGGGGGATCCGTTGTGCAGCCAACTGTTTTGTTCATCGAACGACACAAATCCAGCTCACCAAGCATCTCCCGACCACAGCTCCTGTGCCGTGCTCTGTGCAAGAGCTGGGGATGGTGAAATAAACCACGCCCAGACCCTGTCTTCTAGGAGCTCACTGTAGAAGTCAAAGGTGAGAGTTGCTAAACTCTATTGGGTAGAGTTCCTGGTTGTAAGCAACAGAAATAAATTCAGGATAACTGATACAAAGCAGATGTATTGGAGGGGTTAGGGGCAGAGGCAGGCTAGGCAGCAGGAGCCTTCTGGTGGGTATGCTGCCACTACCCAGACTCACCTCTGCCTGCCTCTGTGTCCTTGTGTCATCAAGGCCATTGCCTTTTGCCCCAGTGACCTCTGTATTCTTCTCGCTGCTATCCCGACTTGTCCTCTGGCCACTCCCCAATATGTCCTGTCCATGGCAGCTAGAGGACACATTAAAACTTAAACCAGACAATGCCACTGAAGGAAACCAAAATATTTCTCCCCAACATAGGATTTATGGGTCTTTGTTAAAATACTATTTAGGCAGGGTTCCTAAGTCACTGCTTTACGAGAGAAATCCTTTTGAGCTGAAGCCTCACCCACATGATGGGTACAGTATGCGTTAATAAACTTCAGATTTCAGTTTGTTTTTCTTTTGTTAATCTGACTTTTGTTTTCAGGAGAGTATCTCAACTATGGGCCTAGGAAAGAAATTGTTTTCTTCTCTAGACCACTAGTGTGTGTTAAAACCTCTAAAGACCCAGTGTCCAGAGTTTGGTTTCCAATATCCTTCTCTAATAAAACAAACCACTACTCCCTAGAGAAATGGCTGGTTCTAAGACTGGGCAGGAAATACACAAGATGAGTCTGGAACATCTTGTACTATCAGACTATAAGAAAATGCTAAAAAGAAATCAGTCAGGAGCCGGGCACGGTGGCTCAAGCCTGTAATCCCAGCACTTTGGGAGGCCAAGGCGGGTGGATCACGAGGTCAAGAGATCGAGACCATCCTGGTCAACATGGTGAAACCCCGTCTCTACTAAAAATACAAAAAATTAGCTGGGCACGGTGGCACGTGCCTGTAATCCCAGCTACTCAGGAGGCTGAGGCAGGAGAATTGCCTGAACCCAGGAGGCGGAGGTTGCGGTGAGCCGAGATCGTGCCATTGCACTCCAGCTTGGGTAACAAGAGCGAAACTCCATCTCAGAAAGAAAAAAAAAGAAATCAGTCAGGGTGTGCCTAAAGGACAGAGGTGTCAACTGAAAGAGCTCCTCATGGCCAAAACTGGGATAATCTGATGAAGGTAATAAACAATGTAGTATTGTACGATAACTCAAAGTATAAAGGAAATATCTATGAGTCTGTACTGATATAAATGATGATCAAATAAGTAAATAAACAAGGAAGAATAGATGAATCTCCCACACAGAAGAATTCCAAATAATTTATGTAGATACTCCCTGCATTAAGGAGGTAGAACATGACACTCCACCCCATAAGTTGTGGGCTGTGCACAGTGACTTCCTTCTCTAGGGCAGAGTATGGAAAGGGGAAAAAAGAATAGCTTTACAGCAGAGAAATTTGACAAACACCACTTCAGCCAGGTGATCAAGGTCTACATCAACAGTAATAAGTTGTGTTAGTAGCATGCACTCTTAATATCACATGAGGACAAGGGTACTTTACCCCTGTGGTCTTCCTCTTAAAACCCATAAGCCCAGTTAAGAAACCCATAACTCCATGAGAAAAACATTAACCAAAACCACACTGAAAAGACAAAAGACTTGACTGGTAGTCCTCAAAACTGTCAAGAACACCAAAAACAAGGAAGCTCTGGAAAACTGAGGAAGGAAATGAGATTTAACACTAGAGGTGGGGCTTGGACACTGGACCAAATTGAGGACTGGCTAAAACAGGTCGGGTGGAAGCAGCTTTCTGCAAGACACAACCATCAGTGTGCCTTGTCAGTTTACCGCGGCCATGGCAACACCTGGATGTTACTGCCTGTTTCCGTGGCAATAACCCAACAACCTGGAAGTTGCCACCCTTTTCCTAGAAATTTCTGCATAAACCACAGTATAATTTTTTTTTTTTCTAGTCTTGTTCTATCACCCAGGCTGGAGTGCAATGGTGTGATCTTGGCTTACTGCAACCTCTGCCTCCTGGGTTCAAGCTATCCTCCCACCTCAGTCTCCCAGTAGCTGGAATTATAGGCATGCCTAGCTAATTTTTGTATTTTTAGTAGAGATAGGGTTTTGCCACATTGCCCAGGCTGGTCTGGAACTCCTGACCTCAAGTGATCCATTCATCTCAGCTGGGATTACAGGCATGAGCAACTGTGCCCTGCCAAACCACCACATAATTTGCATGTAATTAAAAGTGGGTATAAATGTGAGCCCAGAACTGACTCCAAGCTGCTACTCTGGGTGCGTTGTCTATGAGGTAGCCCCGCTCTGCAAAGAGCATTCCCTCTGCTGCTGCTGTGTACTGTGGCTTCAATAAAAGTTGCTGTCTATCACCATTGGTTTGCCCTTGAATTCTTTCCTGTGTGAAGCCAAGAACCCTCCCAGGCTAAGCCCCAATTTTGGGGTTTGCCTGCCCTGTATCAAAACCATTACTGCCAAGAGCAGCCTAAGAAGACATGACAACTAAAAGTAATGCAGTGTCTTGGATGGAACACTGGAGCACAAAAGGACATCAGGTAAAAGGGAAATCTGAATCAAGTACAGACCTTAGTTAATGATAATGTATCAATGTTGGCTTCTTAGTGTGACAAGTGAACCATGTTAATGTAACATGTTAGCAGTAGGGCAGCCGTCCCCAACCTTTTTGGTACCAGGGACTGGTTTCGTGCAAGACAATTTTTCCATGAACTAGGGTGCTGGGGGATGGTTTCAGAATGAAACCACTCCACCTGAGATCATCAGATACTAGATTCCCATAAGGAGCATACAACCTAGATCCCTCAAATGCACAGTTCACAATAGGGTTTGCGCTCCTATGAGAATCCAGTGCTGCTGCTGATCTGATAAGAGGCAGAGCTCAGGCAGTAATGCTCACTCTCTCACCGCTCACCTCTTGCTGTGTGGTCTGGTTCCTAACAGGCCATGAACCAGTATGAGAACCCCAACAATGGTTAGGGACCCCTGCTACAGGGGAAACTGGGTGTGGAGTAAGTGGGATGTATTATCCTTGAAATGTTCCTGTACATTTAAAACTATTGTAAAATAAAAAATTTATTGTAAAAATTAAGTAAACAAAATCTGCTGAAAGCTTCTCAGTGTACTAGGAATAAAATTCACCCTTCTTATCTTGGCTGACAATACCTGTGTAACCTGGTTTCCTATGCCCTCTCTGGCCATATTGACCTTCACTTGGGCTAGGACGTGGGGCCTTTGCTCTTGGTGTCCCCTCCCCTAGACAGGCTCTTCCTCTTGTGCCTCTCTCTCTTTCATCTTCCCTCCCTCCCTTTCCCCCTCCCCACACTTCCTCCCTCCTGGCCAAGTCCTCCTCATTGTTCATATCCCAGCTTAAATGCCACCTGTTTGGGGAAGCCACCTTGAGAACTGTCTTAAGTGTGCCCCCCGCAGTCACTCTCCGCCCCAGCCTTACATTGGATTCCTGCCCTGAATCTGTGCCAGTCTCTCATCATTTTCTGTAATTGCTCACCTGTTTATTTCTCAGCATCCCTAGCACAATGGGCTTAGTCATTCACAACTGTTCCCCTGGCGCCTTGCAAGTAGCATTGTTTTAATGAACATCTGATGGATGAAGGGTGGGACACGTGCCTGTCAATTTGACAGGCAGATGTGCTAGCCTTGACACTCCCTCTCTGGACCTCGCTGCCTCCAGAAAGGGGAACCTTCCCTGATGCCCACTTTGCACCCAAGACTTGGTCTCCCAATCCTCCAGACTCCCATTCATCCCTGTGGATAACAGCAACTTGATGCTTCTTAAGTATGGTTTTTGTCCTGGGTGTCACACAACCTCAAAGTGATTCTTACTCTGTGATTGCAGTTCCACATACCCATAAGTGCCTGCCATTGCATAATTAGGACCCATGATGGAACGCAATCATTCCCATATTTTATACCTCTTTCATTTCCAATTTATATTTTGTCAGAGCACCAAAAGTAATTCATGTAACGAGAGGATGGAGGAAGTACATGGAGAACAGAGAGGGTGATTTTCCTTCTGTCTTTCCCCATGGCAATGAGGAGGGAGCGCTGGCACCTTAGAGAAGGAAGCTATTCCTCATGTCCTCTGGAGGGGGTGGATTCTTGTGTCCTGGAGCATCCCACTGAGCTGCGTGCTGCGTTGTTTGTGGAACTTTCCAGAATGAATGAAAACCAGTCTGTCTTTATGCTTAAGGCACATTTCCAATTTTCTGTGCTGACTGAGCAAAGAACATCCTCATCCACGTGAGGTATGCTTCCAAAGTTAAAGACAATTTTTACTTAAGGAGAGAGAGGGGAACAGGGGCGTATCCTTTAATGTATGCAGAGTTTCAGCCTGGGCTGATGAACAAGGAGATGGTTGGTGGCGGTGGTTGCATGACCACGTGAAAATTCTTATTGCCACTGAAGTGTATGCTTAAAAGTGGTCAAAATGGTAAATTTTGTGTTGCGTATATCTTACCACAATAAAAAGAAAACTAGTGAGAGAGATATATATATAAATGTATATAAAATGTATATCTATTTTATATACATTTTTATAATGCATATCTACATTATCTATAATATATATACATATACAAATATACATTATACATATATGTGTACTGTGTATATATATTTTATATATATATAATATAATATATATGTATTTTTTGAGATGGAGTTTTGCTCTTGTTGCCCAGGCTAGTGTGCAATGGTGCAATCTTGGCTTACTGCAACCTCTGACTCCCAGGTTCAAGTGATTCTCCTGCCTCAGCCTCCTGAGTAGCTGGGATTACAGGTGCCTACCACCAGGACTTGCTAATTTTTGTGTTTTTAGTAGAGATGGGGTTTTGCCATGTTGACCAGGCTGGTCTTGAACTCCTGACCTCAGGTGATTCACCATCTGGGCTTCCCAAAGTGCTGAGATTATAGGCATGAGCCACTGCACCCGGCCCCACTGATATATTTTTAAAAACTCCACACACAAGTAGTCATGTTGTTCTGAGGGGGGAAAGGTTGGTTACAAAGTATGTATATGGTATGATACTGTTTTTTATTTTTTAAATTATGGGTAATAAGAGACTAGGAATAAGAAGGCAAAAAATAACCAATTATTTCTGGGAGGAAGTGATTTCTACTGTCTTCTTGGGCTTCTCTGGATTTTTCCAGTTGCATATTCTACAATAAATGTTTGTGTATCTTTTGTAATCACATACAACACAGATAGATGCACTCTGTTGCGATGCACTTAATGTCACTGAATTGCATGCTTTAAAAGTGGTTACAACTATGTTTTGTGTTATATGTATTATACCACAATAACAAATGTGTGGGTTTTTTTAAAAGACAACTTGTGCTAAAGACATTACTTTCCTGGGCTTTTTGAGATTGATATTGTCTTAATTTGTCACCATCTTCCACCATCCACCCCACTGCATCATCCAGGGTAGAGAGACCAAATTTAGGAACGGGAAGCAAGTGGTCAAAAGATACCAGATATGGGTTTAAATGATCCTGGGTACAACTGAAGAAGCGAAGCATTTGACCCCAGGTTGTGGGTGGTGCCTGATACTGGCTCCCTCAAATCTGATTCTGTAACTGGAGTTTTTGTTTTGTTTTTTTAAAAAATTGACTCAGAATGTATTCTGATTCAAATTGAGGCCAGGTTAAAGCTGGCCCTCATTTTATCTACAAAGTGAAGATTGCTGAATGTGATCGTATAAACACGATTGCAGGAGAAAGAATCAAAAATCTTTAGAGAGGGTAAACTGTTGTCAAGAACACAAAGAAAGCACACCGCTTTGACACTCATTGCAAATAAAGATACATTATATCTGTGTAGTGTTTTTAACCTTCTGAAGTATATTCATGGTTTTTATTTTTTGTACTACCAAGCAAGTCATGTGGAAGTGGCTTTTCTTTTCAGATGAAAGATGCTAGAACCCATCTGAATGCTGCTTGGAATTGTCCAGGAGCTAGTGGGGGAATTGTTGGTGCCAGCGTAGAGCTGTCTGTGATGTGAAGCCCTCAAGAAGGTAGAGTGGGTAGGTTTGAGGGGAAAGAAGGGTGAAGCTCCTCTATGGTCTCATAAAGGAAGGAGGAGGAGGTAGGAGCACCAGCCAGAAGACTGGAGTGACATTTTTAAAGGGATGTTATCAAGGTAGGTGCTGCCAGTAGAAACTGGGGCTCAGTCCAACTAGGAAATCTGGGAACCAGTGCAGAACATGAACCTAGGAGTTATCTCACCCCAGGGATGAGGGAACTGGGATATTTACACACCAACTCCTGCCAGTCATTGATTCGGGGATCCTCTAGGTAGCAACAATCCCCAGGCAATGCCAGCAGGCTCTTGGGGGCAGAGCACAGGTGCTCTGTGCCAAGATAGTTGTCTGATAGAGTGGCTATGCTCAGCAGGTGTCAGTGATTGTTTTTCAAGGAGCTGATCTCTTGATTTTTTTGGTGAAGATCCTCCTCTGAGGTGGCTTAGAGCTTTCTCCCTGCAGACACTGGTTCCTGGGTCTTGGAAAAGACCTAGCTGATGGCTAGCACCAAGTCTCATGGCCAGGCACCCAGGAGGGTCCCCAGTGCCCTAGTCTGGCTAGACCAGAGGCAGGGACATAGGCTGAATGAGAAAGAACCCAGGATTTGGAGTCAGGCAGACCTGGGTGGTAAGGGTGTGGGGTGGATCTCCCAGCTCTTCTATCACATAGGTGTGTGACCCTGGGAATGCAATATCGCTTTCTTGAACTCTAAAATTCCTCATTTGCCAAGTGGTGATACATCACAGGATTGTTTTATCACCTACCTATTGTGGTGTTGCAAACCATTCCAAAATGGACTGGCTTAAAACCACAACCATCTATTTCTCTCATGAGCCTGTGGATTGGCAACCGGGGCTGGGTTCAGCCAGCTGGTTCTTCTGCCAGTCTTGGCTGGGTTCTTTCAGGCATCTGTGGGTGGTCAGCTGGTTGTCAGTCGTCTCACTCACAGGCTGGGGGTTTGGCTGACCATTGACTGGGGTAACCAGGGTAACCATGGTAACTGGTCCATGGGTCTCTCATCATCCCACATCCTAGGCTGAGCTTGTTCACATGGTAGCAGTCTCGAGATTTCTAAGAACCACAAGAGAGCACATCTAATGCCCTAGCAATTTTCGAGCCTCTGCTTATGTGAAGTTTGTTACTGCCCATGGCAGCCAAAGCAAGTCATGTGACCGGATTCATGTGGTGGAGAAATTGATGGGAAAGGGAGAATTTGGCCAGAGACAATATAAATAAAGCTCCTATAAGCATTGTGCATGTTTTCTAAATGTGTTGACAATGATTACATTTCTCTCTTCCAGGTTTTTAGCACTAAAAAGGGGGTGTTATAATTACTAATAATCGTTAAATCAATAGGAATTAATTTTTGTTCCATGTCCTGTCTGCATTTTCTCCTGTATGTCATGAAGATAATTGCTCTGTCAGACAGTGATGTAGTGAGGGCAGAGTGAGGGAATGACAGTAAAGTATTTGCACAGAGCCTGGTGAGAGGAACTCTGTTATGATGGTATAAAATGTGCGTCTCCTCCCTGCACACACAAAGGCAACCTAGACTTGATCCCTTTTTCATTTTTGTTTTATTTTGACCCACACCTCACTTTTCAAAAAACCTGAGGCTCAGAGCTGTCTGTGGAGACTCCTCCAGGCTGTCCTTTCTTCTCTCTCCCTGAAGTTACCTCCTTCCTTTGTGTTTCATCCCCTGCCTTCGGCCCCACCAGCCTAGGGGCTGCTCCTGGCTGAAGCCAGAGCTTCAGGGGGATCCGAGGGGCACCCTAGGGCCACAAGGCCCTTTCCAGTAAGGATTACAAAGATGGGAAGTGCTGGATGCCTCTGTCTGTGGCCTTTAAATGTTTGCAGCTCAGACACAGCCCAGCATACTCCCAGTTCCCCTAAGTGGCGATTCTTCCCAATCTGTGAAAGAAGGGAGCCCCCTCCGTCTTGTACCTTCTCAGGGCTCCCAGGGGCCTCTCAGCAGCTTCTGAAGCTCTGTAGCACTGACTGACACCCCCTGGAAATTGCTTAATGCTTTGAGCCTGAGGAAACTCATATCAGTCTGTCAGTCAATCGTGAACTACCCTGGAAGAGCAGACTAGAGGCTCACAGTCTCAAAACTTGGATGGTCTAAAATACGAGTAACTTTTATGTTGAGCATCCCCCACCCCAGACCCCCAGACCTTCTGAGACAAGAAGAAGCCGCTGCAGCTTAATTCTCAACCTTCCTCCTCCAGGGCTAGGACGAAAGAGAGCAGGGGATGGTGGGGGTGGTAAGAGAAAACCTCCACCTCTGAGCTGGCTGAGAGCAGCCCTGCTGCTGGAGACAACTGTTCTTCTGAGACCTACTGTAAAATTTTTTAATTTTACTGTTATTTATTTATTTTTTTGAGACAGGGTCTCACTCTGTCACCCAGGTTGGAGTGCAGTGGCATGTCTCAGCTCACAGCAACCTCTGCTTCCCAGGCTTAAGTGATCCTCCCACCTCAGCCTCCCAAGTAGCTGGGACCACAGGCGCACACCACCACACCCTGCTAATTTTTGTATTTTTTGTAGAGATGGGGTTTTGCCACTGCCCATGCTGATCTTGAACTCCTGGGCTCGAGCAAGCTTCCCAAAGTGCTGATATTACAGGTGTGAACTACAGTGGTACAAGATGGACTTTGAGCAGCTCCTGGGCTGGGTGTTTTCCCTGTATTATTGTGTTAGTTCTCACAACATCCTCTGGAGGCTGGCAGTGGCGAACCCATTTTACAGATACAGGTACTGAGGATCAGAGAATTTTTTTTTTCTTTTCCTCTTTCCAGGCAACGCTGAAGGAAAGGATCAGAGAATTTAAGAAAATGTTCTTTGAGTTCAAAGTTCAAAGATTGAGCACAATTGATTAGCATGGGTGGAGACATGCTTGGGGGCAAGGCTGATGCTGAGTCCGGGCCTCCGCTGCCTCAGCATCTCATCATAGAGGAGTGGAGAGATTACTGCATGCAAGACAGTGAGGCTGGATTCAAGCACCTATTTTTCTTTTTTTCTGAGACAGAATCTCAGTCTGCACCCAAGCTGGAGTGCAGTGGCTTGATCTTGGCTTATTGCAACTTCCACTTCCTGTGTTCAAGTGATTCTCTTGCCTCAGCCTCACAAGTAGCTGGGATTACAGGCCTGCACCATCATGCCCAAACAATTTTTGTATTTTTAGTAGAGATGGAGTTTCGCCATGTTGGCCAGGCTGGTCTTGAACTCCTGACCTCAAGTGATCTGCCTGCCTTGGCTTCCTACAATGCTGGGATTACAGGCATGAGCCGCTGTGCCTGGCCTTAGATTCAAGCACTTTTAACAAAAGAGAAGGTCTTTGGATTTTGCCATGAAGGTCAGTTTTGTTGAACTCTCTGAGTCTCAGTTTTCTTGCCTGTAAAATAGGATTGTTGTGAGGATGAGTGAGGAGATGAATATAAAAGCAGGCAGAGGAGAACAGGGGCCCAGTGAATGTGGTACCCCTGGATGGGCCCTCCAGCCGGCCTTGCCTCTCTTGCTGGGCACTTCCAAGGACAGCTCTGTCCTACAGTCACAGAGGGGCCCAGGCCCCAGCCCCAGGCAAATGCTGTGGCTTCCATGGTGTTTTCGACAACTCTGCTATTCCAGACGGGACCTAGACTGACATTCTCTTGTAAATATTGATGAAGGCCCCAGATAGAAACAAGAAAACAAAGGACGTTTTATTTATGATAGAAAGAGAAAGCAACAGAAAACAAAAATCTACAGGCCCAACAGGAGGGGAGATGTTTAAATAAACCTTGGTACATGCACTCCGTGGAATACTGTGCAGCTATTGGAATGATGTTTACCCAGGATTTGTAATAACACGGGAACATGCTTATTATAAAATGCTAAGTGCAAACAGGAAGAAACTGAATGTCTGTTTAGCATAATCACACCTAGGCAAAAATCAAGCCAAATAAAAACTTTGCACAGAAGAAAAGACCAGAGGGACACATGCCACAGTAGGGGGTGTCTTTGAGTGACAAAATTGGGGAGATTTTTAATCCCTTTGTCTGTTTTTTATTTTTTTCAATAATGGGCATGATTGGCTTAAAGTAGAAGCAACCCAAATTTAATTTATTATTATTTTTTTCTGAAGAAGAAAGAATTCCTATTGGAAAAGCAGGAAGCCAAGTAACACAGAGGCCACTCTGAGGCTAAAGGCAGGAGGTCAACAGACCCCAGGCTATTAAGCAAAGTCAAGTAGAAATCCGAGACTCTGGCCCCGTGAAGTGATCTCAGCTGCACACCTGAGTATGGGGTCTACAACATTCTGGTAATGACACTGGCTGTCACTCCTATACGTCATCAATGTTGATGTAATTGAGTTCTTTCCCTTACACCAAAGGCTGAACCAGAATAGCTGGGCTCCTGTCCTTCGTCCTACACCAAGATGGCACTCCTTGGAAGCTGCTCTGCTCTCCCTGGTGGGCACAGCAAAGTCCTCCTGGCATCAAGGCCAACCTTCTGGTTCCCTGAGCCAGTCCTGGTCTGTGCAACTCCCTGATTTCCATTCAGGTCCCTGTTCAAATGTCATTCTATCAGGGAGGCCCGATCACATGACTGCAAAGAGCAGCCCTTTTCCTCCGGCACTCACGATCCCATGTCTCTGCCTTGGCTTTCTCCTTAGCATGTATGCCGCCTAGGTTCTAGATCCTATGTATTTCTTTTTAAAAGTGTCCATTTTCTGGGTGTTGGACAATGAAAACACAGGGAGGGGAACGCCACACACTGGGGCCTGTTGGGTGGGAGCATTGGGAAGGGATAGCAGTGGGTGGGAGGATTGGAGAGGGATAGCATGAGAAGAAATACCTAATGTAGATGATGGGGTGATGGGTGCAGCAAACCACCATGGCACGTGCATACCTATGTCACAAACCTGCATGTTCTGCACATGTACCCCAGAACTTAAAGTATAATAAATCAATTTTTAAAAGTGTCCATTTTCCTTTGCTAGAATGTGAGCTCCAGTAAGGCATGTATCTGCTGCATCTCTAGCACCTAGAACACTGCCTAGCCCAAACATTCTGTAAATGGTTATATCAGGAGTAAATAAATACATCCTGACCATTTTTTTTTGGTGTATGTACACATGTAGTTTTATTGTAACAAAGCAACTCCTATACTTTCAACGTTTAAAATTGAGCATCATCTTTCCAGTGAAACAAAAACTTAATAAACAGGAACAAAATTACAATAGAAAATGTCAATTCCAAATCAGATACTACAGGTTCTGCTGATGCTCCCATGAGTGGCAGGACTCAAGCTATCTTTAGGAGAGAAGTTATTTAAAAGCGTCGTCTGAAACTGTAAGGACCATCGTGCCCTCAGGGGGTCTTTCCAAGGTCTTGAGCTACCTTGCTGCACCATGGCGGCCCTGACCACATTCTTCCTGAAGCCCAGCTCGAGACCCCCAGGCCAGCGATGACAACCACGTCAGCTCTAATCTACAGGTAGTGACTGCCTGGGACACTGTGTTGAAATACTTATGAGGCCATTGTGAGAACTTGTCAGGAAAAGATAGGATGACTGATGAAGCATTTTGCCAATGGAACCATGAGAGGTAGATCAGATGGACTGTGTACTCCTCCTCTCAGCCCAGACCCAAATCTCAGCTCCCTCTTTCATTTGAAAACCACACCCACCATCAGTTGGGGTCTGGAACACATGTGGCCACCTTATTCCTGGAATCACTCCCTGGTCTCTAACACAGGTATGCAATGGGCTTTGGGATGTTTTTCCAGAGTGGTCCTTGCTCCTTCTGGGCTTGGCACCTTTCCAGAACTTCACCTCATTTGGTTCTTGCCTGTCGTCTGCCTGGCCCCTCTCTAGAGGTCTGCCCTTGAGGGCTGGATCTGGCTCCACCTGGCCCAGCTCCTACGTGCGGTTCTCCTCCCAAGCAAGTCCTTCCCTCAGTCCAGCAGCACAATGTTAGTGCCTCCTTCGAGTCTTGTCACTGAAGCCATTCTCGCCCACCCGACTGGTCCCTTGGAGGTTCATGTCTGAGTGTTGACACTGAGTTTGAACGTGGCCTTGGCTGGGGTCGGGGGTCACTCTCCCCAGGAGGCAGCCATGGTCCCAGCTGACTTTCCCTTCCTAGTCTCTGATTTAGGAGTAAACTCAGCTGCCTCGTCTTTCTGGGCCCAGGCCAGGTGTGGTGGCCTTCTGTGGTCCGAGCTCTCCTCTCATGTCCACGCCAAGCTCCTTTTCATCCTTTGTCCAGTCCTGCTTCTTCCAACAAGACCCACAAGCTGGGCCCCAGCAGCTTCAGGGGACACAAGCTCTAGCTGGGACCACCTGGGAAACTGGGAAAACTTTCTCCTGGGGGCTCTCATTTATCCACAGGGTGGATAGGGACATGAATTGTTCTTCCCATTTTCAAGACAGGGACACTGAGGTCCAAAGCATCCTTATTTTTTCCCTTATCAGGCCCTGCTCTGGTGCACCTCCCATCTCCCCTGGCTTCTGGCTGAGACCAAGAGGATCACTGCCTTCCCGTCTGTGTCTGTGTCTCCCTCAGAGATGGAACAAGGGCTGTGGTAATACACTGGGCCGGGTTCTCTCCTGTCCCTCCTGGAAGAACCGGTGCCCTCCTGAGGCTGGGGGTCTCCTTCATTCAGAGTTTATCAAACCCAATGTGAAAGGAGATTCAGTCTCTGGATGCTTCACTAGAATATTCTAGTTCCTTGGCTTGGTCATGGACCTGAAAATGTGAATGAGGTACACCAGGTGACTGCACCTGGCACAAGGAGGGCAAATGATGCTGTCACCTGAAGTGTTGACTGGTGGTGGCTGCCCCAGCTTCCAGACAGGGAGAGGGCTAGAAATCTGGGGATAAGTGTGATGGTCAGTTAACATGGGCAGGGCCGAGGGGCAGGACGGCCCTTGGATCACATAGTTTCTTCCTTTTGCTGAGACGTCTGTGTATCCTTAGGAGACCTGCACCAGAAGACAGCTTGGTACAGTGAGTGCTTCTCTTTCTTCCAATAAGGAGAACAGTAAGGTGGGCTTAGGTAAATTTTCTCACAAGCAAGAGTCCCCTAGGCTGGCCCCAGCTTCAGTTGCTCTACTTTTCAAACCACCACTCCCTCTGGCCAGGCCTCCTGGGGCTCCCTGGGCTCCTTCCTGGTCCTGCCCAAGGCATCTGCCTCCATCTTTCCCACCCATGTGTCTGAGAGCTTCTGGGAACCCTGGGGGTGGGGCCCAGTTGCTGATGTTAAGGAAAGGGCACTGGCGGCTCAGAGAGCCAACACCTCTCCCGAACAACCAGCTTGAGGGGCTGCTGGGGTCCACTGACTCCTAGAATTGTGATGCAATAAGGCTATGCCCGCTAAATGTTGGTGGGGTCCTGGTGTATCCCCCCAATAATTCAGAGTTGAAGCAAGGGCGATCATCCCTGAAGACGTGAATGCCTTCTGCTTTGAACACCAGCTCCTGGCTGCCTTGTCTGCAGTGGGGCCTCCACAGCCCAGGAAGGGTAAGACTCATCTAAGACCCCTCTCCCCCCTGCCAGGGGAGGAGAAAGGACTGGAATTCATCTCTTTATGCCACATTCCTGGGCTGCCTGATTGTCTGGAAATGGCCCCCAGAGGGATGGCTGGCGGTGGAGGCCTGTGGCCCCCAGCTTTGCATGAGGAGCCCAGTTGAGGGACTGCTAGACTCTGGTCTGGGGCAAATCGGGGGTGGGCAAGGTCAGGACGGTGGGCAGGAGGGTGCCCTGCGGGGCTGGGAAGCTCTGCAGCTCCTTGGGCACAAACCTGGGAGAAACCGAGTCTGCCAGGAAGCAGAGGGTGCGCCGGCGCCCCACGCAGTAGATGAGGTTGTCCACCACGGCGCACTGGAAGGCGTCCGGGTAAGGCGTCCGGTACGTGGCGCACTCGTACCAGAGCCGGGTGCTGACGCTGCAGCGGTACACGCTAATACCCAGGCTGCGGTGGAGGTCGAAGCGGTAGAGGAAGCCGTTGACCGCCACCATCTCGGCCGTGCGCTCCCTGCTGCCCCCGGTGGGGCCGGCCCACCAGCGCTGCTCCTGCGCCGAGAAGCGGAGCAGCAGGAAGCGCAGCGAGCCGCCCGTCACGAAGATCTCCCGGGCGCACGCCGTGGCCGTGTGCGCCAGGGCGAACGTGTCGTTGGGGAGCGGCGGGGCAAAGTCCCAGCGGTCCAGGCGGGGGTCGTAACGCTCCACCGTGTTCAGACACTCCCCGCCGATGGCGTACAGGTGCCCGTCCAGGGCCACCAGCCGGCAGTGCGGCCGGGCCTGGTTGAGCGGGCACACCTCGCTCCAGATCCCCGTGAGCGGGTTGTAGCAGAAGACACGGCTGGAGGGCTGGTACCCGGGCCCCTGACAGCCGGACACCACGAAGAGATAATTGAAGAGGCTGCAGATGGCACAGCCCCGGGACACGGCCTCGGGGGGCAGGCGAGCCAGCGGGTGCCAGGCGTCCCGCTCGTCATCATAGCAACACAGGCCTCCGCAGTCTTCCTTGGGGCACACATCAGCCACCACCAGGTACTGGCGGCCCCGGAGCCGGCGCTGCAGGATCAGCTCCCGCTCTGCCCCACTCAGGCCCCCGTGGATGTCCGGGCTGCGCAGCACCTGGAGGTAGTTGTCACTCATCACCTTGTAGGCCGCCTCCTTCAGGGACTCCAGGTTCTGCCTCTTGGCCAAGGTCAGCACCTCATAGCAATTGCCCAGATCCAGGCGGACCTGTGGGGCTGGAGCAGGGGTGAGCGGGAAGTGGAAGAAATTGGTCCCGGCCACCAGCTGCACATGGGGCTCCCAGCTGCTTCTGCCTGAGCCAGGCAGGGCGCCCAGGTCTGGGCAGTGGGGAGCAGGGAGCTGGGAGCCGTCCGGCTGCAGCTGCAGCTCTGGATTCTCCGCTATCTGCAGGAGGCTCTCCTTCCGGCTGAAGCCTCCGGTGGAGGATGACGGCCCTGGCTGCGGGGAGGCGGCTCTTTCGGTGGCACTCTTTGTGTCGCCGCCTTGGCCTCCCGAGGCTGCCCCTGTTCCCTGGGACGCTGGCAGTGGCATAAGGGATGGAACCTCCGTCAGGACTGTTGTCCCGGGAGTCAAGCTGCCCTGGAAGACGGCCTGAGAGGTGGATTCCACGTAGTAGTCATACACCTTGCCCTTGAGCCTGGGCCCGACCCCATTCACCTTCTGTATGAAATTCTCCTCCATTCGGACACGGGCTATGGATGAGAAGGTATAGGAGGCATTGGGGGCTCCCTCCTGCTGATGCAGGGTCAGGTCAACATCGGACACAGCCTGGAGAGCCCCAGCCTCTTCTCTGCTGACCCCCATCACACGAGTGAAGACCCAGCTCTGGTTCATTTCACGGCTGCCTTGCAAGGGAGCCACGTGGTGACAGTGGGGAGGTTCCAGTTGCCCTGGCCCTGGCTGCACAGGGGGTTCGCTGTCCTGCTGTGGAGCAGGCTCACCACAGGCACAGCTGCCGTGGGCTGCTGCAGTGAGTCCAGCCGGGAAGCTGTTCGGTTCACTGCCCAAGCGGGGGCGATGGGGAGGGTCAGGATTACCGCCAACAGCAGTTCTGGCTTCCTGGCCATGGCAGCAAGGAGGCACCTGCTCAGAGTCAGAGCCCTGCCCTCCCCACTCCTCACCTGAGCCTTTTCTCTGGAGCTTCCTGTCTGTGGACATGGCCCCCGTGACCAGGACGCAGGAGCCTCTTGGATTCTCCCAGCTGCAGCCCTGTGGTGCTTCGGCCCCCTTGCTGCTCCTCCGGCGTCTTGGCCCCCTCTGCAGTGCCCCAGAAGAAGCCCCCTGGACAGCAGGCTGCCCTGAGCCCTCTGCTTCCTCCTTGGCTTCTGCCTGGGCATTCCCGCCCCACTGCTGGGCTGGGGCAGGCCTCGACTTGTACAGCCTGTAGGCCACAGTCACCAGGAGCAGGGCAGCAGCCGACAGCACCACCTTGCCCGTCAGCTGCATATCCAAATGCCAGTCCTGGACCTCTGCTCCTCTGGGGAACATGCTTCTCCAGCCAACCTGGGGCTGAGGAATGTCAAGAATCTGATTAATAATTGCCTAGTAGGGACCGGTTCCTGGGTCCTGCCGAGCAGAGACGAGGGAGTTCTGGGCTGGCTCTGGCTGGCTAGCCGAGGAGAGGAGTCAGAGCAAAGGTGACTTTGAGCTGCAGAGGGTGGCCGCTGGGGCTCAGAGCTGGTAGATCCCTGGCTGGCCTCCTCCAATCCTTCCCTGGTGGTGAGGGTAGGGGGTCTGCCCAGGGGCTGAGCTTGCGATCAGCAACCTGAGCCAGCGCTGTGACAGCCGCTAGGGGATGTTAGGAGTATCCAGTAGACACACAAAGAAGGAGGAAGCTCTTAACCAAACAGTCACCCGATGCCAGGAAATGCACGGGGCTGGTTATTCTTTATGTGTGTGCTTTATTTTCTCTTTTGCAAATCTACCGAGCTTGGAGGCTTGGGTGTGGTGAGTCATGAGCAGGCGGAGCTCTGGTAGGTGTGGATGGGGTCATTCTTGTGGGATCTGCTGGTCCTTGCAGTGGGGTCAGCTTTTTGCTGGCCAAGTGGGGAACACGGCAGTGGAGGCTGGAGTCAGGGCCTGCAGCCAAGCCACCTGACCCGGCCCGTGAGTGCCTCTGCCCTCCTTCCCTGCCTGACAAGTTTATTAAGAGAAACCAGCCTTTCTGAGAACAACGGGGAAAGACATGGCATTAGTCCTCAGATTGGGGTTAGATGTGGACATGTCTCTTTTAAAACCAGACAATCTCCTATGGTGAAAGACTGAGGGAAGACCCGCTTCTCTAAAACCCCATCACCGTCTCCCCTCCCCCATCACCAGTGCTGTGAGTCCTGGACCCAGATTACCTGGCTCTGCTACTTACCAACTGTATGACCTTATGAAAGCGGCCCTACTGCTCTGCTTCATCTGAAAAAGGGGGATGACAGCATATGCACCTCATCAGGTTGTGGTAAGAACTAAATGGGCTACAGAAATAAACAATGGGGCAGAGCTCCCCATTGTGAAAGCTTAGTCAATATAAACTATTCTCCCCTCCTCTTCTTCCTCATCATCGGCACCATCTTCGCTAGTATCAATCGTCATCAGCAGGATCTTCCAAAGCACAAACCTAATTCTAACCCTCTACTGTCCAAGGTCCTCAAAGGGACCCCAAAGTCCTGTTCAGGGGTCCCAAACTCTTGCTGCCTCAGGGCAGGTCAGGTAAAGAGAACAAGTGAGGACCCCTGTCCACTCCACCCCAGCCGATGGTATCAGGCCAGGTGGCTCAGCACTGCCTCCCCCTCCCGCTGTTGCAGAGAAGCTTAGAATCCCAGTAGTGACGTCGTCACTCTCAATTTGTAAATGTTGGCATCTGACTGGAAACTGAAAATGAAAACCACTCTGTGGGCCACAGGAAATGCATGCATGGGAGGAATTTGGTTCTGAAGGCTTTGACTCTAGGAGACAATCCTGACCCCCTATGCTGGCATTCACAGCCCTCTATGTGCCAGCCTCGGTTTACCCTTCCAAATTCATCTCCTGATCACTGCCTAGAAACCCCAGGCTCAGGGTGACTTCTTGGCTGGCAAGGCTGGTAGACACCCCTCCGGCCCGTTGGAGTTGGGTGAAAGACTGTGTGAAAGCCTTCCTCCCTGGTGCCTCCATCCGTCCAAGATCCTCATTTCCTCCTTTGGGTCTCTTGTTCTCAGAGGCTCCTCTTTTAGCCTTGGCCACAGCTGCTGCATCGTGAAGTGCATTGTGTGCAAGATCTGGTCTCCTGCTGGATTCCAAGTCCTTGGGGACAGAGTCTGTAGCTGGCTCAGCTGAGGACCCTAAGTCTATGTGGGGCACTGCATGATTTGGGACAATAGCCAGCAGGGACCGTCTTTACACTGAGTGGATTGGGCAGGACACTCGGGATGAAGCTCATCTCATCTCATGACATGCTTACAGCCCCTTTGGGGAGAGACACGATTGTTATCCTCATTTGACAGCAGGAGTAACTGGACATCCAAGATACAGTCAACTGGCTTGTAAATGGGGATGTAAATCCTTGTTTGCAGAGTCCAGAGTTTTACAGACTTGACTTCATCCAACAGGTGTGACCTCTTAGGAAGTCAGGTGTCCTCAGCCTGTCCCACTGGTGGCTGGCAAGAAGGGTACCCTGGATTCCCTTTCTTTCCATCCTGGTCAAAAGGGTGCCTATCAATGGAACGTGCACAAGGTTTACAAGAGGTGCTTGTTAGAGATGCAGCTCTCCCCTCCCCTCCCATGTGTTTCTTTCTCTTTCTTTCTTTCTCTTTCTTTTCTCCCTTCCTTCCTTCCTTCCTTCCTTCCTTCCTTCCTTCCTTCCTTCCTTCCTTTCTTTCTTTCTTTCTTTCTTTCTTTCTTTCTTTCTTTCTTTCTTTCTTCTTTCTTTCCTCTCTTTGTTTCTTTGTTGCTTTCTTTTTTTTTTTTTAATGGAGTCTCACTCTGTTGTCCAGACTGGAGTACAGTGGCATGATCTTGTCTCACTGCAACCTCCACCTCCCAGGTTCAAGCAATTCTCCTATCTCGGTCTCCTGAGTAGCTGGGACTACAGGTGCATGCCACCATGCCTGGCCAATTTTTGTATTTTTAGTACCAATGGGGTTTCACCATATTGGTCAGGCTGGTTTTGAACTCCTGACCTCAGGTGATCCACCTGCCTTGGTCTCCCAAAGTGCTGGGATTACCATGAGCCATGGCGCCCGGCCGGAGATGCAGATTTCTAAGCTCTGCCTCCTAGATGTCCTGATTCAGCGGGTTGGGGTGGGTCCCGGCAAACCTCCATTTGAAACTGTCATCTCAGGAGCTTTCAGTGGGTCTAGTAATAAAAAGTAAGTTAGCTTTTCTACTTGTCTGCTGAAAATTCCTGTTCATTCTTGGGTGGTGGGTGAGCAGTTTCTCTCTACATAATCAAGGTGAGTAACAGAATGGAAATGAAGTCCTGGGTGCTTTGTATAAGTAAAGTCATTTGATTTTCCTAGTAATCTGGAGAGGTGGTTATTATCATTACTCCTATTTTACAGGTGAGGAAACTGAGACTAAGACAGATAGTGCCGATGGGTTGAGAGTGACAAGTCCTGATTTATAATGTTTCTGACTGCACAGACCATTGTCTTCATCTAGAAACTAGAGAATGAGGTAGTCAGGGTAATCGAAATATTTTTCCAGGGGTGAAAAATGCTTTGTTGAGGTTGATGAGGGGTCCCGCAGTTGCCAGGCTACCATTCCATTGGTAGGGGTGGCTGTACCTTGGAGAAGGGGAGACGTCTGAAATGCTCCCTTGGTGAGATGGGACCTCTCACTGTCCTCTCAGATGCCACCAAGTTAGAAGGTTCTCAGCCCCTCTGACTGCGGCTTCCCACCTGATAAAGTCTCCATTGTATCCCAGAGCACTCTCTCTGTGTCTCCAGCTTAAACCCTTCAAGTCAAACAATCAGCATTTCCATTTGAAAAGCTCCTGGGTACCGGATGTGCCAGAACCAGCCTTGTGGTGTAGGGAGGTGGAAGGATCCCTGGGAGCAGAAGACAGTCCCTGCCGCAGGGGAACTGATGTCCCGGGTCCAGAAGACCGGGCATAAGCCTGAGACATGATCAGGCCACCATGCATCACAAAGGAGAGATAAATGAGGTGGGTTATCAGAACAGAGGTCAGGAAAAAGGATTCCAGAAAGAAGTGTTTAGAATTGGGTATTGATAAAGAAAGGAAGGAGCATAGACTGATGGATTGATTGATTCAATAAACATTTACAAGATACTTACCATGTACCAGGCCGTGTGTTGGGATGTCCATGTCATAACATAGGTTAGTGAGACCGCCATGGCTCCTGTGCCCATGGAGGCTGTGGTCTAGGAGATGCTGCACAGGGAGATGGTGGGGGTGCAAAGGCTGGTTCGGGAGGGCTTTCATGGGAGTTTGGAACAGGGGTCCCTGCACCAGGCTAGGATGAGAGGGTGTGGTCATGACATTTGGGAATGGGGGAAATAGCAAAGAAGAGGAACCCAGGGGGAAGGTGAAAATAACAAAGGCTGGAGACCTCCAGATTGGAGCTTGGGGCTGGGTGCAGGGTGAGGGGCGGTGCCAGATGCCACCCATTTGAGTCCTGGCTTGGCGCTTCCTGCGACCTTCCCTTGTTTGAGGGCAGAAGTAATGCCTGTGAAACAGCTGAGCCTAGAAGATGCCTTTATTAAATGAGGCTTCCTGCTGTCTGCCCTGCATTCCAATTCTCAGTGAACACAGCCACCTGACGGTGTGTGAAAATGTAGCTTTCATTATTATTCAGGTCTGGTGAGGCCAACAGTTCAGGATACAACTACCATTGAAAGGTGGTGTTTTACTCACAGGTCCCAAGAGAAGGGGGCACACTGCACCAGGCAGGGCCACGTGGTGAAGAACTGGGTCAGTCAGGAGGCAGAGGGAGTGCGGCAGAAAGAAGCATGGGTGAGAGAGACTTTCTAATGGTTTTTGCAGGAAGGAGTGAGAGGCAGGGTGAGCAGGATTCAGACTGGCGAGTTGGAATACTTTCAGCAGGCTCAGGACTGCCTTTACTTGTCTGGTACCTGGGCCTAGGGTGATTGGAGGAGGGGAATACTGACCCAGAGTGTGAGAGGCCTTGAGAAGCTGATGAAGGTGATGGTTGGGGGGTTATGGGTTCTGATTGGTTGGTTTGCATATGAGAGATACACTCCTGGGTAAGCCACTTGCTATTTCTAGGAACTAGCTAACCCTGGGAGGGGCAGTCTCTCCTGGTCAGAGAGGCCCCAGAGGTGAAACGTCAAGGATATAGAAAATAGGAAAATAGGCTGGGCGTGGTGGCTCATGCTTGTAATCCGAGTACTTTGGGAGGCTGAGGTGGGAGGATTGCTTAAGCCCAGGAGTTCAAGACCAGCCTGGGCAACAGAGTGAGACCCCCTCTCTATAAAAAAATTAAAAACTTAGCCTATGCCTGTAGTTTCAGCTACTCAGGAGGCTGAGTCGGGAGGATCCCTTGAGCCCAGGAGGTGAAGGCTGCAGTGAACCATGCTTGCACCATCGCGCTTCAGCCTGCGCAACAGAGCAAGACCTTGTCTCAAAAAAAGAGATGAAACTATAGTTAATACAGAGAGATAGAAGAACAGACAAGAACAGGGACTTTGGGACCCATGACAGGTAGACGTCTTCCTTACAGGGCAGCTGGAAGTGAGCTTCCGTCTCTACCCTGAGGTCTCATTCCATCCGGCAGGTAAACACAACACTCTTGCTAGTTGACTTCAAACCCTATAAATTACAGCTTTTTTTTTTTAAGTCCCCGTTTGGAAAAAGTGAAATGAACAAATAAAGACAGGAGCGAAATTAAAAGATAATTGGAAGTCTATATTGGGCTTCTGTGAATGTGCGTGCCTGCCGCCAATCTGGTCTCTCCGTGCGGGCAGGATAAATTGAGAACTCTTCGGTTGGCTCAGGGGGTGGATAAAACAGTCAGAGACAAGTGCGTGCCATGCAAATAAACAGGCCCATCTCTGTGTGATTAGCTTTGCATTCCGTTGTGCCAGTTCCCTCGTCAGTCAGCTTGTTCTAAGGGGTCGTGTTTTCCAAGCTGAGGGCAGACACCAGGTGGGTGTGGCAGGTAAGGCCTGGAGTGGAGGGCAAGAGGTGGGAGGAGATGGGTGTGAGCACCTGGGGAGGGGAAAGGTGGGTCCGGGGGGTGGAGACATCAGAGAGGGAGGTGTGTGGCCTTTTACACACATATACACGCATGCGCACACTTGCACCTATGTGCACATGTACACATGCACAAGTACACATCCACAAATACACGTCTCACCTCACCTTTTGAGTCCAGGAGGGTCAGAGATAAATGGATTCTGGTTTGAACAATGGGGAGACTGAGGCTGAGAGAGAGAGAGAGACAGAGAGACAGAGAGAGACAAAGAGAGATAGAGAGAGGCAGAGACAACCGGTGCTCAGTAAGTACATGGTGTAGTCTTTTTGTTTCGTTTTGTTTTGAGACAGAGTCTCACTCTGTTGCCCAGGCTGGAGTGCCGTCATGTGATGTTGGCTCACTGCAACCCTTGCCTCCTGGGTTCAGGCGATTCTCCTGCCTCAGGCTCCCAAGTAGCTGGGATTACAGGCAGGCACCACCACACCCGGCTAACTTTTATATTTTTAGTAGAGACGGGGTTTCATCATGTTGGCCAGGCTGGTCTTGAACTCCTGACCTCAGGCGATTCTCCCGTCTCGGCCTCCCAAAGTACTGGGATTACAGGCGTGAGCCACCACGGAACCCAAGGGGGACCCAGTGCTGTTCTCCAGAGAGACATGTTACTGTTGCTCCTTCATGTCCTGGATAAACAGAAACCAGGGGTGGGTGGTGTCAGGATTTTGGAGTGGGGAGAGGCATACTGCAGTTGCCAGAAAGGGGTTCTGGCCTGGAAAGGGAGTTTCACAGATCTGGGAGTGCCAAGGGCATGAAGAAGTGTCCTACTTACGATTGCCACCACACAGATCGCTAGGAAATGGAATAACGGCGTGTGCTTCCTGCCTGTGAATTTGACAGGGAAATTGAGTGTGAAACGATTCGTGGGTGCTGTTTGAGATGGCAGAACGCATCCTGATTTTTTTTCTCCTGGGGTGGAAGGAGTTGCAGAGCAAGGGAAGCAGCCTGAGGTTTGAATATGTGGAACTGACCCCTGCCTGGCTGCATACCGAGACAGACTTTCAGAGAGGACTCAGGGCCAACAGTAATAGCAACTGTAAATAGGAATAACACTGTTACTAATTATTAATATCAGCAAATACAGGCCAGTAATTACTAATAGCAAATTAGCATTACTAAACAGTTTGAGTATTACTCTTCTCTCTCCTCCTTTGCAGTACCCCAATACTAGTATTCACTAATACTAACAGAATTAGTAATTAATAAATACTGGCCCGTATTTACTAGCAACAAACTAGTTATTTAGTAATTAGTAATAGTAAATTAGTTCTAGCAATCAGTAATACTAATAATACTAATTGATAATTACTGTTAGTAAATATCAATAAATAGTAATGAGTTAATTAGTAAATACTAACTAGTAATACTAGTAATTAGTAAATTAGTACTAGTAATTAGTAATAGTAATACTAATTGATAATTACTATTAGTAAATATCAATAAATAATAATTAGTAAATACTAATTTTTTACTAATTAGTAATACTAGTAATTAGTAAAATAGTAATTTACTATTTGCAAATACCGGCCAGTATTTACTAATTACTAATACTATTTGCTAATTACTATTTACTAGTTAGTATTTACCAATTACTATTTACTGATATTTACTAATAGTAAACGCTGGCCAGTATTTACTAAGAAGAGCTAAGGCTGCAGACACCATGTCCTTTAATCTTCACAGTGGCGCTGCAAGATTGATAAGATTTACCCATTCTACAGATGAGGAAATTGAGGCTCAGTCTCTTGTCCAAGGTCAAGTCTGTTGTACCCCAAAGCCATTTTTTTGGAAATCCTTGCTACTCAAAAAAGCATCACAGGCCAGGCATGGAGGCTCACGCTTGTAATCCCAGCACTTTGGGAGGCCGAAGTGGGCGGATCACTTGAGGTCAGGAGTTCGAGACCAGCATGGTCAACATGCTGAAACTCCGTCTCTACTAATAATAGAAAAATTAGCCAGATATAGTGGCTTACGCCTGTAATCCCAGCTACTCAGGAGGCTGAGGCAGGAGAATTGCTTGAACCTGGGAGGCAGAGGTTGCAGTGAGCGGAGATTGTGCCATTGCATTCCAGCCTGGGTGACACAGTGAGACTGTCTCAAAAAAAAAAAAAAAAAAAGCATCACCTAGGAGCTGGTTAGCATGCAGGGTCTTAAGCCCCGCCTCTACCTCAAAAGGTCAGAATCTTCACGTGTATCCGATCACCAGTGACTGCTAGACATGTTACAGTCTGTTAGATGCTGTCGGTGCCTGGATCAGCGCCCTTTCACCCACAATCCCAAGAATCAATCAGTTGTATGACCTTGAACACCATCAAGAGCACACGTTTCCTCTCACCCTGGGTCAGAGAGAGGTCACACCTTTGTCACTGACCTCTTAACATTTGAGCTTCTGCACCAACCCTAACAGATGTCACTACTGATGATCAAAATCTTCTCTGTGCCTCAGTTTCCTTATCTGTCAAGTGGGCATGATGCCATCCATCTCATGGGGTTATTGTCAGCAAGCATCCTGGATGTCCAGGAGGGCCCCTGGTGCCTAGCAGGGATTTGATGTTTACAGGATGGATTGAGGGGTCTTAACAGACCCCACCATTGTCGAGTGCCGAGGAGTGTGCCTCGCTGCTAGGTAAGCTTTTCAGGTGCACTTTCTCTCATTTAAGTGAATGCTCACAACCACCAAGCAGGCACAATTATCTTTGTTTCATAAGGAAGAAACCCAGGCACAGAGGACAGGATAAGTTACTTGCCCAAAGTTGCATAGGTAGGAAACAGCTGACCTGGGATTAAAACCAGGAGCCTTCAGATCTAAGGTCCTTGCTCCCAGCCAGCTGTCTCCCCAGGGCATCACTGCTATTTCCAACACTGCAATGCTCCTGACCATCAGCAGCCCTGCTTGTGCTCCTAAAGTAGCAGGAATCTCCCTGGATTCAGTTGCCCACGTAGCCCCATCCTCACAACACATTTATTTCTCCTCTACATTCTTGCCTGCCTTTTCTGCAAACCTGATTCCCGAGCTGCCACTTGCTGGCTCCACGATGTCCTGTGGCTCCCCATGGTCTCTCCAATCAAATCGAAATGCCTCAGCTCATTCTCCGAGGTCCCCTCGATGCCCCAGCCTCATTTGTCACTGTTCCCAAACACCCATTATGCTCCAGCCAAGCTCATCTGTTTACTGTCCCCTCGTCCCTGCTGTAACACGGGCCATTTCTCCTGCTCTCATGGAGCTCTTCCTTGAATCTCTGCCATTTGGGTCGCTTTTGCAAAACCCCAGGTCAAAACTGGGCCTTGTCTGCAGGGACTCAAGCTGGCACAGGGGCTCTTTGCTTATGTCAGGTCCCAGGTACCTCTGAGGATCTACTGGAAGTTATGGACCCTTGCTGAAAAGATGCATATTCAGGTAATGCTTCACATGCAAATGCTGGAAGGCCCCAGGCCCTTGGAGTCCCGGTTCAGAACTCCTGAGCTAAAGGAGGGCACACACTGAGCTCCTGGGAAGCATGTATTGGATCAGCTGAGGGTGAGAAATAGGTCACCATGCTTGGCATTCTTTGAAGTGGGTGCTTTGGGTTTACTCCGTGCAAAAAAAGGGGGGATGGGTTTTCTGGCCAAACATATTTAGAAAACATTGCTTTGCAATCTGCAAGCCTCAATTTCTTCATCTGTAAAATGGGGCCAATAAGACCTACTTTGATTTAAGCTATAGTGATGGTGGAATGACTTAAGGTGCATTGAGGATCACACTATCTTGTAGGCCCCTGTGTCCTGTGCTCTTTTGAAGAGACCTCCAACACGGAAACAAGCTGAGACCCTCTACTGTCTACCCTCAAAGGGGAGGGGGGGCCCCAGATAGGTTGACAGCCTGGCTGAATGTGGCTGCGGCTCCCAGCTCCCTGCCCGAGCCAGCAGGGAGAGGCGGTGGAAGAGAGTGAGGGTGGGCATTGCTGGGTAAGGAGCATCGACAGCCCTCAGAACGAACCGATCGGACTCTTGCCTTTCCCAGAGACTCCAGAGCTGGTGCTGGCTCCAGAGAGGCAGGGCAGGTTTGTGTTCCACAGCCCTGAGCCTCTAAATGGAGCTAACACAGTGCAGCCAGGGGTCTTGCGGGCCCATTAGAGCTGCGCTGGCCGATTGCAAATCAATGCTCTGAAAAGAGACAGTCACCCAGGTGCAGAAGGTAGTGAGAGCTGCCCTGGCCAGGGCTGGAGAGAGCTGGAGGAGGAAGGGAGGCTGCAGGTAAGCCTGGGCCCCCATGGAGGGCAGCACCTGGCATTCACACGGACTCTGTTAGGGGTCAGATTCCTTAGAGCCTGGGCCTGGGGATGAAGAAACAAATGGAGAATTAGCAGGTTGTCGAGCATTTACCATGTGAGAGGCAGTCAGCTAGGAACTCCACATTCCTTGTCATTTCATCTTTAGAGCACATCTGTGGTGGAGACAGGCTATGTGTTTACTAAGCCCTGATTCAGTTTCCTTTTTCTGAGCACCCAGTAAAACTATATTTCCCAGTCTCCCCTGCGGTTGCAGGGGTGGCCTTTGCTAAAATTATAGCCTAGGAAGGGCAAGCAGAAGTGACCAGCGGCTTCTGAGTCCAGGAAGTAAAGAACCAATGTGTTGCCTCCTCCTCTCTTTCCCTGCCATGGTGACCTTGGAGGCCACGTCCCAGATGGACCAGAGCCACCTGGTTCACAAGAATTATGGCAATAAACTTGTATTGGGTTCAGCCACTCAGAGTTCAGCGATTGTCAGTTGCAAAAGCTACTGTCCATTTCCCGGGCTAATATACATTCCACTGGGTAGAAGTGATGGTTCCCACTTTGCAGATGGGAACACTGAGGTTCCAAGAGGCTCAAACTCACCCAACTGGCAGGCTCAGCCTCAGATCTGCAGTGGAACCCTCCCTTCTGCCCTATCAGGCCCACTCCAAGCCCTCCAGAAACTCACAGTCTGGCTAGTGGGACAATATCAGAGCAAATCAGGATGAACCATGACAAGGGTGTTGTGGAAACAGGGAGGAAAGAACCAGGGCTTTGGGGAAAGGCGCCTAGAGCTGAGCTGAGGGACGTGGCGGTAGACACGGTGGGGAAAAGGCAGTCTGAGCAGAGTCCACTGGGCGCCAGGGCTCTGGGGCTGGATGCCACAACACACAGATCTACGTGCAGGCAGACCTCTAAGCACTAGAAAGGAAATGAGGTGTTAAAGTGGCCAGAAACTTCCAGTGGGATGGAACAACATGAAGACCAAGTGAACTGCAGGATTTAAGACAAGAAAGATAGAGATAAGAATCGGAAAGGACTTCCTGTGATTGGAGCATTCCAAGTAATGTTGGCTCAAGCGCTCCCCTCATCAGCAGTCACCAAGAACCAGGAGGAAGGGACAGAGCGAACCGTTCTGGTTTGGAGAGACAGGAGCTTAAGCCATCCGTGTCCCCCAGGTGCAACCCCAGTATTCTGTCCCTCCACACGGCAGGAGCACGATTCTTTCCTGTGGTCTGCGTTCTGAGTTCTGATTCCCAGGTTCCATCGTGCAAGATCGTGTCCCAGCTCTGCACTGCGACTCTGGGCACTGTGCTGGAAGGAGGCGGGGCTGTTTGTCACATGGTTTTAGTCACATCTGTCCAGTTGGCAATGGGTGAAGGCTGCTTATTTTATTCTCCTCCGCCTTCAGAGGTGTTGTGTTTCCATTTCCATCACTGAGATGCTTGGATGTTCTGTCCCCTCCAAATCTCATGTGGAAATGTGACCTCTGTGTTGGAGATGGGCCTAGTGGGAGTGTTTGAATCATGGGGTTGATCCCTTGTGAATGGCTTGGTGTTGTCCTCGCGATAATGGGTGAGCTCTTTTTCGATTCGTTCGCTAGAGATCTGTTTGTGTAAAAGGAGCCTGGTACCTCCTCCCTCTGTCTTTCTTACTCCGTCTCTCGCTACATGACACACCCACACCCGCTTCCATGACTAGAAGCTTCCTGAGGCCTCACCAGAAGCTGAGAAAATGCTGATGCCATGCTTGTACAGCCTGCAAAACCGTGAGCCAAATAAACCTCTTTTCATTATAAATTACTCAGCCTTAGGTGTTCCTTTACAGCAACACAAAATGGACTAACACAGCTACTGTCTGAGAGCCCAGAGGTGAAGCACAATCCTTTCAGGGCAGAGCCTGGGCCTCCACTGTTTCTGGGCAGCTGGCTTGCTTTTCCAGGAATCAGAGCTTCTCAGAGCTGAGAGAGGCCTTAGAGAGCCCTGGTCCAACTTTCTCCTATCACAGAGTTGACTTGCCCCTCAGTCAGCATAAAGGGGACTGAAGGCTAGGTGTGGTGGCTCACGCTTGTAATTCCAGCACTTTGGGAGGCTGAGGCGGGTGGATCACCTGAGGTCAGGAGTTTGAGATCAGCCTGACCAATATGGTGAAACCCCGTCTCTGCTAAAAGTATGAAAATTGGCTACTCGGGGGGCTGGGGCAGGAGGATTGCTTGAACCCGGGAGGCGGAGGTGGCAGTGAGCCAAGACTGTGCCACTGCACTCCAGCCTGGGTGACAGAGTGAGACTCCATCTCTAAAGAAATAAATACATAAATACATAAACAAATGGGAGTGAAAAGTCAGCTTTAGGCCCCTGCACTCTGCAGATTGTCCTCTCTCCTCCTGTGTGCTTGTAGGCTGGACCCTCCCCCTTTGCTGCTACCCCCATCTGAAAGCAAGCTGATGAATTTGGAGGCCCCAGTGATGATTCACAAAGGAGAAACTGAGGCCCAAGTTGGGAGTGACCTGGTCCAAGTTCCTCAGCTTGGAGGTGGCAGAGTCGGGATTTGAAGCCCGTCTGTCTGACTCCAGAGCCCACACGCTGTCCACTGAGCCCTGCTGCCACCCAGGAGGAAACTCAACGTGCTTCTGAGACCACATCCTCATCTGTGGATGGCATCTGTGATGATAGGAGAGACCCTTTCCTACTGCAAGGTTGTCGGCTAGGAAGACACCCTGAGACAAAGGCAGAGCTCCCGCACCCAGCGCAGCTGCAGTGGGATTCCTGCATCATCCCCTTCTCAGTGCCTGCCCTCTGCAGAGGAGGGAGGTGACAGGCATGAGGGTAGGCAGTGCCTGTGACAGGGTCTGACTCCCAGTTGGTGTCCAATAAACATTTGTTGAATAAATAAATGAATAAATGAGAATAGACTGAGAGGCCCTTTAAAAATTGCCTTGTCAACAACAGCAAATGAATACAGTACAGAATGAGGTTCCTTCATTTAATTTCCGAGAGGCTACAAACTAGTGTCATCAGGGCCACGATCCATCAGGGAGGGCTGGAAGGTGGAGGGGACAGAGGAGATGCTGGGGCAACATCTGGAGGGAGAGGACATGGCTTTGCAGAGAGAGTCCTGAGGACGGGCATTCTGGGAGGGAGGACAGCTCAGGCAAGGGCTCTGAGGTAGGAACGAGCAGCTGCGTGTGCTGGAAGGTAGGTGATGTGGCTGGAGCAGGGGCTATCAGTTGGAGTGGAGCCGGCTGCAGTCTATGAGCTGAGCAATCTTTTCCTTCCTTCCTTCCTTCCTTTCTTCCTTTTTTCTTGCTTTCTTGCTTTCTTTGAGATGGAGTCTTACTCTGTCACCCAGGCTGGAGCGCAGTGGCGCAATCTCGGCTCATTGCAACCTCCACCTCCTGGGTTCAAGCAATTCTCCTGCCTCAGCCTCCTGAGTAACTGGAACTACAGGTGCGCACCACCATGCCTGGCTAACTTTTGTATTTTTATAAGAGATGGGGTTTCACCATGCTGGCCAAGCTGATCTCGAACTCCTGACCTCATGATCTGCCTGCCTCAGCCTCCCAAAGTGCTGGGATTACAGCTATGAGCCACCACACCCGGCCCATTCTTTTTTTAAAAAAAATTTTTTTTTTTAAGTTCTGGGGTATAAGTGTGGGTGTGCAGGTTTGCTACACAGGTAAACATGTGCCATGGGGGTTTGCTGCACCCATCAGCTGATCACCTAGGTATTAAGCCCAGCACGCATTAGCTCTTTTCCCTAATGCTCTTCCCCCTATGAGAACACATGGACACAGGGAGGGGAACAACATTCTTTCTTAAGGCTGTTCTCAGGACTAACAGGATAAACAGACTGTGTTGAGTGAGATGTCAGATAAGGCTTGAAATAAAACAAAAAGAAAAAAAACTGTTCTTAGGATAGCTGAGTGATTTGAAGACTTGAAATCTCCAAAAACATAGCGAACAATTATTTCCTTCAAAACTTAGGGGACCCAGGGTTTGGGTTCAGGCATTGTCATGAAATTGTTGTGCATTTTTGGACAGGCGACTCCTGTTCTCTGGGCCTCAGTTTATAGATGGGGAATTGGAAATTTTTCTCCTGTGCTGCAAAATCCTGAACATCATGTTCCACCAGTGGAAAGCTGCAGAGGACAGTGGTTGGAGATCTAAGATTCTGTCAGCCTTGAGGTCCCATCAGCGGCTTCTCTGTGGTGCTGGAGGACACACGGGGGTTTTTAGCCAGTGCCCCACCCTCTGCTTCCCTTCCGGCCTCGGCTTCTGCTCCTACACCATTCCTCTCAGAGGCTGTGTTTTCCTTCCCTAACCTATCAATTTCTCTTGATCTTCTGGAGACAGTTCAAGCATCGGCTACTTCACGTCCTGCAAATAGTTATTATTAATTCTAACAATGAAAATTGTAATGAACATTCATTTTGCTCTCACTATGAGCCACACGCTGTGCTAAGCACCTCATTTAATGCTCAAGAACAACCCTGGGAGATATTGTTATTATCATTACTATTATTTAGACACAGGATCTCACTCTATTGTTCATACTGGAGTGGTGGTGTGATCATGGCTCACTGTAGCCTTGAACTCCTGGGCTCAAACAATCCTCCTGCCTTATTCTCTGAGTTGCTGGCACCACAGATGTGCACTACCGCACCTGGCTTTTTTTTTCTTTTTTTTTGTAAAAATGAGGTCTCACTATGTTGCCCAGGCTGATCTCGACCTCCTGACCTCAAGCAGTTCTCCCACCGTAGATTCCCAAAGTGCTAGGATTGCAGGCATGAGGCAGTATGCCTGGAAAAGTAGATATTATTATTACTCCTAGGTGGGAAAAATGAGGCTTAGAGGGGCTAAATGACATGGAATAAAAACCAGAAGTACCTAGGGGAGGCCCACCACCCCTCTGCAGTGCAGGGTCTGAACCTCAGGCTCTGCCCAGTAACCCCTGCCTGACTGCAGCCTAGGTACCCGGCCACACTGCCTCTCCCCATGGCAGAGTTAAAGTCAAGGCAGGAAGGTGACCCCAAGTAGCCCCAGAGCAGTTTCCTGGAACTGGTTTTTCTTGCTCCAGATCTGAGTCTGTGGCAGCCACTGTGCCAAGTCTGGATGGGGAGGACGTGGAACCTACTCTTCCAGAACCTTCCAGTCACACAGTCTCTGCCTCTGTAGGCTGGTGAGGTCAAAGGGAGGCTGCTGCTGACGTCTGTGATCAGCTGCACAGAACACTTGCATGGGCAAGGGCTTGGCAGAGCCAGAAGCAGGATTGGGAGTCGGGAGAACGGGGCTGACTTTCCTCCTACCTGCTGAGTGGCTTTGGCTGAGGTCATTCCCAGTCCAGCCTCAGTTTCCCCTGGAAAATGAGTGCATTGAGTAGATCCGAAACAGCTCGGAAGTAGAGAACAGTCAATACAGCTGTTACCAAAGTTAATATTGACACTGCACGCATGATGACAGGGAGGGTGTGTGTGTGTGTGTGTGTGTGTGTGTGTGTGTGTGTGTGTGTGTAGCAGCGGGAGGAGCTGGGGTAAGGAAAGAGTCCTAGATGGACAATCAGGAGACCAGGTCCTGGTCCTGGCTATAGCATTGACTCTCTATGTGTCCCTAAGAGCGCAGTACGCCCTTTCTGGGCACCTAATCCCCATCTGTAAAACAAGGGCCTTGGGCCAAATGACCTCCAGCATTCCCATAGCTGAGTCTGATTCTGCCAAGAGTTGTTTTGTAAGGATAGCTCTGTCCTGGTGGCAGGGGCCCCGGGAATGGCCCTGGCTCTGCCTCTTGCTGGCCTGGCCCAGTCACATCACCTCTCCAACATTGACCACAGCAGGCTGGGGGCCAAGACACTTTTAGGGGCCCATGAAGTGTCTTAATTTCTTTTTAAAATCAGAAACTAAAAATTAATATAATCTAGCCTAGATTATATTTATGTTTATACCACTGTAAGAAAATAGAATTAAAGGGTTTGTTTTGCTTTGTTTTTATTTTTATTTTTATGAATCAAGGCTCAAAGTGCTCAGAGACCCTGAAAATCACACATGGCCTGGTGTAATATCCCCGACCTGCCAGGGTGGTTAGGAGGAAGAAGTGAGATGACTGTGTGTGAAAGTCCTTGGAATACAGGAGGTGTCCCCAGGACAGTCACTGGATCTGCGGTGAGGAGCGTGGTAGCGGAGTAACAACCCTGCAAAGATGTTCATGTCTTAATGCCCTGAGCCTATGACTGTGTCAGGCTACACAGAGAAGGAGAATGAAGGCTTCAGGTGGGATACAGGTTGCTGATTAGCTGACCTTAAAACAGGGAGGCTGTCCTAGGTTGTTTTGCGGGGCTCAGTGTGATCTCAGGAGTCCTTAAAAGTGGAAGGAGGGGCAGGAGAGTCTGTCCGAGCAGTGAGATGTGAGATGGACTCAGCCGGCCATTGCTGGCTCTGAAGACAGAGGATGGGGCCAGGAGACCAGGGATGCTGGCAGCCTCAAAAGACTAGGAGAAATGGCATACAATGGGTTCTCCCAAGAGCCTCCAAAATGGAACCCAGCCCCACTGGCACTTTGATTTTAGCCCAGTGAGAGCCATATCAGATGTCTGATTTCCAGAACTAACTGTAAGAGAGTGTTATTTTGAGTCACTAAGTCCATGGCAATTTGGGGTAGTAGCAATCAGAAGCTCACATAGGGGTGTTGAGCAAAAGTGACTGGGGAGAGACTTGGGCCCAGCAGAGGCCTCAGACTCTCTGTCACTGCTCCCTAGAGTGGCACCCCCTCCAGGGAGAAGCCTGCCTCTGGGCCTGGCACAGGAAAGTGGAAGTGTTCACATGGAGCCTGAGGGTCAATGGAGGCACAGGAGAAGCTGCTGACATTTTGTTTCTCCTGGCTTACTCTACCCCTTTGTTCCAGGCTCATATTTCTAGGAAGCAGAGACCCAACTTGGTGATCTCAATTACTGAATCCCGTTTCCATAATCTCTCCCCAAGTTCTGGTCTTCTGTCACCCCACATCGTTCAGCAGAAAACATAGATTCCCCTGAAGGTGCTTAGATTCTGAAAACCTGGCCCACAGGGCCTCGTCCCTGACCACCTGGGCCTGTGAATCATCCGGATGTGGATGCCCCAGTGAGCTTTCCCAGACTTGGCACCTTCACAAGGACAGAATGTGAGCTGCTGCCTGGGTGTCCTGGAAGGGCCGTGTTCCCTGAGAGTCCTTCCCTGCCCTTTTGGACAGCTCCAAATCTCCACCCAAGAGCAAGCTGCTCCCGCTGCACACTCCAGTAATTTGCTCATTGCCACAAACCAAGGCAGGCTCTGGTGCCAGCAGCCGGGGGGCCACTGGAGTCTCAACCTGAGAAATATCAGGGAGATGTGTTCTTCTCCAGGATTGCTAGTTGGGTGGGGGGTCCTAGTTGGTAGGGACTCTCCTCGCTGCTCTGAACAGAGAATGATCTGCAGAGAGAGTGGAGGAAGAGCAACACCAGTGTCTTCCAACTCCTTTCAAATCTCCAGGCTACTCAGGATGGCAACACTCATACCCACAGCAGCCACTCAAATTGGAGAAATTCTTCTCTCATTCATTGATATGTTGCTAGACAGTTCTGCGCCTCTGCTTTCCCCTTTGTAGAATGGGACAAAGAAGAGTTCCTGCCTTCTGAGAATTCTACATGTTCATACCTTAAAAGTGCACCTGCGCCTGTGTAGTGCTCAGAAGGGTTAGCCAGTATTATCATTCATTCATTCATCTCTTGCACCTTACACGTGCTCAGGGAACCCATGGTGCGAGGCCTCCAGGTTGGGGGTGCAGAAATGAGTATGACACGACTCTTGCCATCAGGAGGCTCATGGTTTAGCAGGAAATAAGCCACACTACCATTCTTTAGCACACAGCCAGTGATACAAACATGCCATGGGGTGCAAAGGACAGAGCCCAAAATCTACTTAGAAGAGGAGGATTGAAGAGGACTTATTTACCCACAATCTTGAAGGATGTGAAGAGGTTTCCAGCAGATGGAGAGGGCAGAAGGGAATTCTGGGAAGAGGGAGCAGAATGAACAAGGTATGAGGACATAAACATACCTGCGTTCTAGGGGAATAGCTGGTCACACATATGTGTGAGTGGACAGAGGAGGCAGTGTGGCTGGTGAACACACTGGAAAGACAGGTCAGTTTCCATTCAGTGGGCACATTGATGACTTCCCTTGCAGAACACTTCATGGATGTTATATGTAAATTTTTCATGCTGCCAAAGAAGTAGCACTCAAAAATTTTCTCAGCAAGGAAATTTTACTTTCTGCAGAAAGGGTGCTACCCATCAGCAATCCTGCCACGAGAGCATGATGAACAAAAGAAAGGCAGGAATATTTGTCCTTTATGCATTGGGTCCTTACTGCTGTGTCCTATCTCCATTGGTTGGAGCTGGAACTCACTGTCCAAGCTAAAACCGACTGACTAACAACTGAAAACTTTCCTAAATAGGGAAAAGCAATGGTGAACAAAGGAAAAGAGGAAGCTGATTGCAAAAGTACTTAGAAAAGTAATCACGTTTCCAAATAAGGAAGAGGCATAGTCTGCGAGCTGGGACCTGCCTGAGCATGTCCAGAACAAATATCTTGGTTAAAGTACAAGGACATAGAATGTACTTATTCCTTTATAGCTAACAGCTGCATAGGATAGGACTTAACAAAGAGTTAATAGCAAAAAGCAAGAAAGCTTTGAAGGAATTTAGTCTTTAAAATAAATAAGTTTTTACTTTCCACATTGGAGCACTGGGGATACAGAGATAAAGAAAGTCTTTGCTCTTGGAAATCACATATTAGCAGAGAGATAGACATTCATTCACTCATTTATTCATTCAATATGCATTGCGAATCCCATGCTGGGCACCAGGGATGCTGTGGCAAAATGGATTTCAGTCTAGCCTTCATGGAGCTCACAGTCAGGAGTAGACAGACCTTCATGGGATATTTATTCACCTGAAGGAAGTGTCCTGAGGGTGGGTTTCATGATGCCATGACAGAGAGGAAGGAAGGAGGAAGGCTGTTGGTGCAGTGGATTAGTGTTTTGTCTCTGAGGCCAGATGACCTGGGATCAAATTCTGGCTCTGCCACTTTCTAAGTTTGTGCCACTGGGCACATTGACCTAATTACTTAAATTTCACGAGCCATCAATTTCCTAGATTGTATTCCTTTAGAAAGCAACTGAGTTTACAGCGAAATGACTTTTGGATCAAGCTGTCGGGGGAGTGAGGGATGTAGAATTGGGCCGAAGGAGGAGTTGAACTATGACTCTGCCTTAATAGAGGCCTGAGCCTGCCTCCCAGGGGGCTATGATGCTAGGGTGGCCCTGCAGGCTTAACCCAAACTGAGGCAGAAGGGCTGAGCATCTGTGTCCCTGATTAGACTGGTCTTTAGAGATGGGTTTCCTGGACGAAAGGACTTGACCTTTAGGTTAGGATCCTCCTAAACTGATGGGGAGCCTGGGGAGGGACTCAGCTGTGAGCTAGCAACACACCTGACAGCTGAAGGAATGAGTATCTTGGCCCTAAAGGGGGTGATCTAACTTTGACAGGGGAGGGTGGGGGTGTGGAACACCACAGCATCCACTACAGTCAACAGCAATCGTGTCTAACTCGTTAGGATTGTTGTGAGGATTCACAAGTGAACACATGGAGGATGCATATATTTAGCACCAAACACCAAGTGCAAGTCAGAGCTTAACAAATATCAGCCATTTTTCTAAGTGAGATGTCTTATTCTTGGACAGAGAGCTTCCCACTCAGAGGGATGTGCAAAGGCCCCGCTCTAGGGGTATAACTTCCACAGAAAGAAAAGCCAGAGTGGCTGGAGAGGAGAAAGGAAGAGGGAGCGTGGGAAAAGCTGAGGACAGAAGGTAAACCGAAGTTTAAGTAGGTCATGAAAAGCCCTAAAGTAGAATGATGAATAAAGAGAGACATGAACAGAAACGCTGTGTGTTTTGTACAGAGGCGGAGAGGGGTTCTGTCAGGATCGGTATCAGAAAGAGAGTTCATCAGCATAATAGTACTATCATTCAACACTTAATATATGTGTCAGGCACAGACCTGAGCACTTATTCGTCACTAGAATCTCCTGTGCTGCATATTCTTAAGATCGGTCATCTAACAGATGAAGAAATGGAAACTTATGGAATTAAGATGAAGCAGCATGGAATTAAGTATTTTGCCCAATGATACAAAGCTAGTAAGTGGTCAGGCTAGGATTTGAACCCAGGCAGTCTGGATCTAGGGCTCTTGTGTTTAACCACCAGGATATATAATCCCCAAGGGGAAGAATGACTTCGGGGCAGAGAGGAGACTTCCAGGCCAAGGGGGGATCTGGGGAAGATTCACTGAACTTCCAGCTGCATTTATTGGGCATCTCCAGTGTGTAAGGCACCATGCAATGTAATGTGCCCTAGGAGGGCCCTCCCCCACCCCCATCCCCAAGTCCCCATCAGAAAGGTTGGGGAATGCCACCGCCTCCTTCCGCATAGGAATGCCGATAGGACCAAGAGCAGCAGGCTAAACTGATGGCTTGGAGAGAATCTCCTGCTGGGCAAAAGGCAGTTCTGGATGTCTGTGCGCCACTAATGAAAAGTATACTGTTCCTTTGAAGATGATAGAGTTGTGGCTGTTTTAGCCTGACATGCGGAACCCCCTGCTGGGCTCCTAGTGGGAGATGAAGAACCAGCAGAGGAAAGAGGCCAGGGGACAGTGTGTGCGTGTGCATGTGCATGTGTGTATGCCTGTGTGCCTACGTCCAGGCAGAGGCTGGAGAAACATTGCAAGACTTGAGCCAGAGTCGGCAGCCATACAGTGATTCAATCAATGCCTCAACACCTGCTCAGCTTCATGGGAGACACGGGTCCCACTGAGCTTGGCTTTCCCTCCAACACTCCACATTTCCTCTTGACTTGGGAATGTTGGAGCCACTGTTTCCTCTGCTGTGGAATGCTCTTCCCCCAGAATCTTGCATGGCTCCCCCATTCACTTAACTTGGGTTTTTGCTCAACTCTCTCTCTGAGGAATCTTCTGTGACTACCCATAGCAGAGAGAGTTGATATCCTTAAATATCTTCTCTCTCTTAGCTCTAGGTGATAGAACCCCTGAGTTTTAGCTGGATGCCTGGCTGGGCACCAGAATAAAGAGTATATTTCCCAGCCTCCCTTGCAGTGGGATGTGGCCATGTGACTAAGTGCTGGCCAATAGAATACGAGGGCAAGTGTGAGCAACTTCCAGGCACTTCCAGAAGGGAGGGTGTGTGCCTCTCCTCCTGGCTTCCTCCCTCTTGCATTGTGCAGAGTGGACCAGGTGGCACGGAAGCAGACCGTGCTCTAGGGGTAGCAGAACCACACTTTAGAAGGAGTCGGGGTGCTTGATTAACCTTGAGAAGCGGAGCTGTCAAACCAGTCCTGGTGATGAGTGAGAAAGAAGAAACTTCTATTTTGCATAAGCCCCTGTTATTCTGGACCACTATTACATTCAGACAAACTTGAATTCTAACTAATATATTCTCACCACCTTGTCCAAGGAGGCTCCATGCCATTCCTGGCCATGCTTCATCCCCTCATCCTGCTTTATTTTGTACTTATCACTTCCTGATATAATATCATATATTTACTTTGTTGTTTGGGTTTCATCTCATTTCCCTCTCCAGAATGTAAGCTCCACGAGGGCAGGGGCTTAGCTGTTTACCTTGTTCCCTCAGTCTACCCCAGCTCCAGTAGTCGTGCTCAGCACAGCACAGGGCTCAATATCTACTTGTTGAGTAAATAAAAGATGAGGACCTACTATGTGCCTGATGCTTTATTTGCATGATTGCAATCGATGTACACCACGGCCCTTCAAGAGCGTGGTTTTATCACTACTCTACAAGCAGAGAAGACAGAAACAGTAGAGAAGGCAGAAGCCATAGCCAGGGAGTGAGTTGCCACACTATTTCTTTCTTGGCAAGTCCCTAAGGTACTTGCTGAAAATCCCAGAACCTGAACATGGCAAAACCAAGATTGAAGCTTGGGTCTGTTTTCCCACCAAATAAGCTCCTCTTGTCTTCTCCCTAAAGGAATTATGATAATGTGGCTTGAGCAGAAATACAGTCTTATGACTCAACAACACAAAGTCAAATAATTCAATTAAAAATGGGCAAAAAGGGGCTGGGTGTGGTGGCTTATACCTATAATCTCAGCACTTTGGGAGGCCAAGGAAAGAGGACTGCTTGAGCCCAAGAGTTTGAGACCAGCCTAGGCAACATGGACAGACTCTGACTCTACAGAAAATACAACAATTAGCCAGGCATAGTGGTGCACACCTGTAGTCCCAGCTACTTGGGAGGCCAAGGTGGGAGAATCAGTTGAGTCTAGAGGTCGAGGCTGCAGTAACCTGTAATCATGCCACTGCCCTCCAGCCTTGGCAAAAGAGTGAGACCCTATCTCAAAAAAAAAAAAAAAGGGCAAAAAATTGTAATAGATATTTCACCATGGAAGATAATCAAATGACCACTAAACACACTAAAGGTGCTCAACATCATTAGTCATTACAGAAGGTCAAATTAAAACCACAGTGAAATACTCCTCACACCCATTAGAATGGCTGTTAAATAAAAAAAAAACACCCAAAATGCTGGTGAGGACGTGGAACCCTCACACATTGGTGGTGGGTATGGACAATGGTGCAGCCACTTTGGAAATAGTTCGTCAGTTTCTTAAAAGTTAAGCATAACTTCACCATATGACATAGCAATTGTAATCTTTGGGTTCCATCCATAAGAAATGAACGGACACTTTTCAAAAGAAGACATTTATGCAGCCAACAAACATATTAAAAAAAGCTCTTCATCAGTGGTCATTAGAGAATGCAAATCAAAACCACATTGAGATACCATCTCATGCCAGTTAGAAGGGTAATCATTAAAAAATCTGGAGACAACAGATGCTGGAGAGGATGTGGAGAAATAAGAAATCTTTTACACTGTTGGTGGGAGTGTAAATTAGTTCAACCACTGTGGAAGACAGTGTGGTGATTCCTCAAGGACCTAGAAATAGAAATTCCATTTGTCCCAGCAATCCTATTACTGGGTATATACCTAAAGGATTATAAATAGTTCTATTATAAGACACATGCACGTATATGTTCATTGTAACACTGTTTACAATATCAAAGACTTGGAACCAACCCAAATGCCCATCAGTGATAGACTGAATAAAGAAAATGTGGCACATATACACCATGGAATACTATGCAGCCACAAAAAAGGGATGAGTTCATGTCCTATGCAGGGACATGGATGAAGATGGAAACCATCATTCTCAGCAAACTGACCCAAGAACAGAAAACCAAACACCGTATGTTCTCACTCATAAGTGGATGTTGAACAATGAGAACATATGGACACAGGGAGGGGAACATCACACACTGGGGCCTGTTGGGGGATGAGGCGGAGCTAGGGGAGGGATAGCAAGGGTTGGGAGTTTAGGGAGGGATAACATTAGGAGAAATACCTAATGTAGATGATGGGAGGGATGGATGCAGCAAACCACCATGATATATGTGTACCTACGTAACAATCCTGCACGATCTGCACATGTACCCCAAATCTTAAAGTATAATAATAAAAAAGAAATGAAATCTTAAGCTTACTCAAATACCTGTATGTGACCATTCACAGCAGCAGCAATATTATAACAGCCCCAATGTGGCAACAACCCAAGTGTCCAATATTTAAGTGAAAAAAAAATGGATACAAAAGACTCTATGCTGTCTATTTCCGCTTTTATATGAAAAGTCAAAAAAAGGCAAATCTATTGAGCAGAAAGTAGATTAGCGCTTGCCTGGGGCTGGAGAGGGAACAGACACTGACTGATAATAGGCACAAGGTTTCTTTTTAGGTTGATGGAAATATTCTAAAATTAGATTGTAGTGATTGTTAAACCTCGGTAAAATTTGCTAAAAAGTTATTGAATTGTACACTTAGACAAATTTTATGGTACGCCAATTATGACTCAATAAAGTTGTTAAAAAATAGATATGTTTTTAGACCATAGCATGTGTTCAAAGGGAAATAATGAAGAAATTTTTGGAGACAGCTTCTAATCCTCTGACAGAGGGAGGTGACAGAGAAAGTGTGGAAAAGGCCAATCTGGGCATGGTGGCTTACACCTGTAATGTGGCTCCCAGAATTTTGGGTGGCTGAAGTGGGAGGAGTTCACTTGAACCTAGGAGTTTGAGACCAGCCTGGGCAACTTGGTGAGACCCCATCTCTACCCAAAACAAAACTCAGCTGGGTTTGGTGGTGTGCACCTCTAGTCCCAGCTGCTCAGGCAGCTGAGGGGAAAGGATCACTTGAGACCAGGAGGTCAAGGCTGCAGTGAGCTGTGACGGCACACTGCAGTCCAGCCTGGGTGACAAAGCCTGACTCTGTCTCAAAATAAAGAAATCAGTATAAAACAAAAGCCCAATCTTCGGGCCACAGCCAGGAACTGAGTTGCCACTCGGCCACTTGTTCGGTAAGTCAATTAAGTTCTCTTAGCCTCAGTTTTTTCATTCATAAAATGGGGACAATAGCATCTACCTCCTAGGGTACTTTGGGGAATTACAAAGGGGTAATAAAAAGGTTTAGCAGGATGCCTAGCACAGAGATTATTCACTCATACGTGCTAGTTCCTTCTAAGGGAGTCGCAACTAAACCTTGGCCTCATTGGTGAGATACTATCTCTGGGGGCAAATGGGATTAATTAATTCAGCAAACATCTCTTGAGCAAGTTTCCTGCCTCAGATCCTGTCTTGGTTGGAATATGAAGATAAATAAGATTCAGTCTGTGACCTCAAGGAGCCCAGCATCCAGAGGGGCGACAGTCATTTGCAAGGCAGCTACGCTACTGCGAAGGATACAGAGCGGGGTTGGCGGAAGAGGGCCCCAGTCAATCTGGAAGGAGAGCGGTGAGGCTAGGAGGGCTTCTAGGAGAGGAGTTGTTTGTGTGGCGCTTGGCGGGCACACAGGAGGGAGGTGGGCATCCCAGGCTATGGCAACAGCTTGCACCAGCCCAGCTCAGCCCACTTTACCTCTCAGAGCATGTGATGAAGGAGTGGGAAGAGAATCTCAGACCCTCGGGTTGGAAGGAACCTGTCAAGGTCATCTTGCCTAATCACTCTGCTTACCAGGGCCTGGACTTCAAAGGCTTTCAGCAAAAGAAGCAACTGTTCTTTAACTCAAGCTTCCTTTGAAGAGGAATCTGTCGACAGCAATGCTTCGTGACTTGCACAGAGAGTTGCAGACAAGTTTCAGGAGATCTGGAGTCATGGGGGAATCACTTGGGATGCATGGATCAGCCTTGGCTGGGGAGAAGTAGAGGCTGGGGAGGGATTCTGAGTTTGTGAGTCAGTTCTTACCCATTGATCTTGGGCAAGAGGCATTGACAGTTGCCAGTGTCCCGACCTGGGTGGTGGTCAGTCATCCACCCCGAATGCCCACTGGATATAGAGAGAAGAAAAAGAATTGGCATCTATTGAGCCCTTGCTATAAGCATCTACTTTGTGTCAAAGGTTTTTGCCGGGGACTTTATGTGAGTTCTCCACGAGGCGAGAATTCTCATCCCCATTTGACCTGTGAGTACCCTGGTGCTCAGAATTGAAACGACTTGCACAAGGTCACAGAGCTAGCAGGGAGTAGGGCAGGGTTTGAGTTCAGCTCTGCTCTCCCCAAAGTGCTTGCTGCTTCTCATTCTATGCCACGCCCTGCTTGCCTCAATCACACCCAACACCTACCAGCCAGATCTCTGACATACTGGGGCCACTGGCACCTGTTGGAATTCCATATTCACATTATTTTAAAAAGAGATTTTCTCATTATATCATATTTAAAATATGTTAAAATACAAAAAAATGAAATTGCAACAAAAATAAGCATAAAATTAAATGCAATATGTAAAGAAAAGGACAATGCTCACTGGTAGACGCGTACTGGATTACGGAGTATATTTCTCTAGGCCTTTTCCTAGGCTAGGAACTTTGTTTTTGCACAGTTGATACCATTTTGTATACACCATATTGTGTCCTATTTTTTCCTTCTCAAAATTGTATCATAAACATTTCCTTTGCGACTTCAAGTTTCTTGTAAACATTTGGCAACACAATCTTCATTAGTCTGAATGAGTTTATTTAACCAAACTCCTATACTTGAAGATTTAACTCATTTCCTTTCTTTCCCACGGTACAGCATTTGACGTATCTCCTGGCAGGTGAAGGTGGATATGGCAGCTCCCTCTGGGTTTATGGTGGCTTATACCAACACATCTGGCCCTCACACCAAATGTTTATTTGTCAGGGGACGGGAGGGTAAAAGAGAGCGCCAAGCACCTGCTTGGAGCTTCTTGTGCACTTTCCTGTTTAGTTCTCTCGACATTCTGGGAATTGGGCACTGTTCTCCCCATTTCACGGTGGGGAAAACCAAGGCTCAGGAGGTCGGTGAGCCAGGTCACAGGCTTAGAGCTGAGCAGAGCCACGGTTCTGATAGAGATCAGCCTGAATCTTGAGTCATGCTCCCCTCTCCGTCCCACACTGCTCTCTCCTGGGCGTGGCTGGAAGACTGTTGCTGTCTTCCCTCAAATGGTTGTATACAAATTCTGTTGCTTTGTAGGAAGCATTTGACTGGAAAACTCAGCAGCCAAGAGCACTGGCTCCCAAGCCTTTTGTCTGATTAGATGCAAATTCCTGAGGGAAAAATATTTCCATGTGCTTTTGCACCTGTTCTTACACTCTTTCCATTTGTACCCTCACAGAGACTCTTGCTATTCTAGGGCTAACCTTGAACTCACTCTAATGCCTGTGTGTGTGTGTGCGTGTGTGTGTGTGTGTGAACAATGCAAATAATTTGCATTTTCTCATATCTTTAGTTAATATCCAATAGTTTGGGGAAACCTCCTGGTGTGTCATAGCACCCAGACTGAGAACCACTGGCTTAGAATACAGGTGAGAACCAGGAATGAATTTATAAAAGCTCTTGGGGCTGTCAAATGTAGCCCATGAAAATCCCTACACTAATGATACTGCATTTGGATCATAGGAGATGCCCCCGACTTCATATCTGTTAAATAAGCACAATATTTGCTGCTGAATATTGCTGTGAGTTGAGCATGAGAACAGGCAACATTTGCAGGTTAAAAAGCACTGTGATAAAGAATTATTCTCAGCAGATCTGGTTCTTCTCTTTCCTGTGCATACAGATGGCTACATTTCCCAGATTCCTTTGCGGTCAGGTGGAGTCATGTGACTAGTTCAAGCCAATGGTATGCAAGCAGCTATAATACGTGCCACTTCCAGACCAAGGCATTTAAAAGCATGTGTGAGTTCTTCACATCCTTCCTCAACTGTCTATGAAGACTCTAGAAGTTGGGTTGACAGTATCACTCAGGGGCCCTGTACCCATCCGGGATCCTGAGTGACTCTGGGATAGAGCCACCTGCGAACCTGCAGCAGATATATAACATTAGAGAGAAATAAAACTTCATTGTCTTGAGTCCCTGAGATTTCTGGGTTGATCTGTCCCTAGGCTACTCCTGATCAATATACATTCCTGGGACAGAGGCTGGCCCATGGCAGAGGCTTATGCTTTTTTCTTGTCCCCTCCCTCAGTGGCTCAGAAAAGTGTAAATCACATGCCAATGTAGAAAGGGCAGGTAATGTGGAGAAAACTTCACTGACTTGGAAAATTCCTTTTGCTCTAAGATGGAGCCTTCTGAAAGGCCCAAGCGCTGTACATTCTCAAGTTCTTTTTGTTTTGTTCTTTTTTTTTAAAAAAAAATTTACTTTAAATTCTGGGATACATGTGCTGAATGTGCAGGTTTGTTACATAGGTATACATGTGCCATGGTGGTTTGCTGCAACTATCAACCCGTCATCTAGGTTTTAAGACCCATATGCATTAAGTATTTGTTCTAAAGCTCTCCCTCCCCTTGCCTCCCACCCACTGACATGCCCCTGTGTGTGATGTTCCCCTCCCTGTGCCCATGTGTTCTCATTGTTCAACTCCCACTTATGAGTGAGAACATACAGTGTTTGGTTTTCTGTTCCTGTGTTAGTTTGCTGAGAATGATGGCTTCCAGCTTCATCTGTGTCCCTGCAAGGACATGAACTCATCCTTTTTTGTGGCTGCATAGTATTCCATAGTATATATGTGCCACATTTTCTTTATCCAGTCTATCGTTGATGGGCATTTGGGTTGGCTCCAAGTCTTTGCTATTGTAAATAGTGCCACAATAAACATGTATTTGCATGTGTCTTTATAGTAGAATGATGTATACTCTTTTGAGTATATACCCAGTAATGGGATTGCTGGGTATTTCTGGTTCTAGATCCTTGAGGAATTGCCACACTGTCTTCTGCAATGGTTGAACTAATTTACACCCCCACCAACAGTGTAAAAGTGTTTTTATTTCTCCACAACCTTGCCAGCAGTATCTGTTGTTTCCTGACTTTTTAATAATCACCATTCTGACTGGCGTGAGATAGTATCTCATTGTGATTTTGATTTGCATTTCTCTAATGACCAGTGATGATGAGTTTTTTTCATGTTTCTTGGCTGCATGCGTGTCTTCTTTTGAGAATTATCTGTTCATATCTCTCACCACTTTTTGATGTTTTTTCTCTTGTAAATTTGTTTAAGTTCCATGTAGATTCTGAATATTAGACCTTTGTCAGCTTGCAAAAATGTTCTCCCATTCTGTAGGTTGCCTGTTCACTCTGATGATAGCTTCTTTTGCTGTGCAGAAGCTCTTTAGTTTGATTAGATCACATTTGTCAATTTTGTCTTTTGTTGCCATTGCTTTTGGTGTTTTAGTCGTGAAGTCTTTGCCGATGCCTATGTCCTGAATGGTATTGTCTAGGGTTTTTTCTAGGGTTCTTAAGGTTTTGGGTTTTATATTTAAGTCTTTATTTTGAGTTAATTTTTGTATAAGGCATAAGGAAGGGGGTCCAGTTTCTGTTTTCTGAATATGGTTAGCCAGTTTTCCCAACACCATTTATTAAATAGGGAATCCTTTCCCCCTTGCTTGTTTTTATCAGGTTTGCATTCCCAAGTTCTGAGTTGAACAAAAAGAAAGTGTTCTTGGTTGATAATAACAGATCATTTTAAAAAAGTATCCTGTGAGGGTTCTGTGGAGGTGATTGTCCAAATCGTCCTCTTAGAAATACACTTTCCTAACTTCTTTTGTTGAGACTTAAGTGGACTCTTTGACTATTCAGCCCACTGCCAGGAGACGGTACTCTCCCCAAGATCTATACAGAATTGAAAACTTCGAGTCCTAGATTGTCAGTGCTGAATGTTGGCTTGGAGGTTATTCCTACAGAGGCCGGGCATGGTGGCTCATGCCTGTAATCCAAGCACTTTGGAGGCCAAGGCAGGAGGATCACCTGAGGTAGGGAGTTCAAGAGGTTATTCCTACAGATGAGAAATGGACCCTGCAATGATTCAGTCTTATGTGTCAGCCTGGCCAGGTTACAGTGCCCAGTTGTCTGGTCAAACACTAGTCCAGATGTTGCTATGAAGCTATTTTGTAGATATGATAAACACCTGCAACCAGCTGACTTTAAGTAAAGATTACCGTCAATAATGGGGTATTGTAGATGGCTCTCATCCAGTCGGATAAAAGCATCTGTGACTTCACACTCTCTCTTACCTGTTCACAAAGGCTCTAGAAGTTGAGATAACAGCATCATTCAGAGTCCCTCTAACTATCTGGGTTCCTGAGTGACTCAGGGACAGAGCCGCCTCCCAACCTGCAGCCGACATATAACATCAGAGAGGAATAAAACTTTATTGTCTCGAATCCCTGAGATTTCTAGGTCTTAAGAACCAAAACCAAAGTTTCCCAGGAAAAAAGGAATTCTGGCCAGGTGCGGTGGCTCATACCTGTAATCTCAGCACTTTGGAAGGCTGAGGTGGGTGGATCGCTTGTGGTTGAGAGTTTGAGAGCAGCCTGTCCAACATGGTAAAACCCCGTCTCTACCAAAAATACAAAAATTAGCCAGGCGTAGTGGTGCATGTCTGTAATCCCAGCTACTCGGGAGGCTGAGGCAGGAGAATTGCTTGAACTGGAGGTGAAGGTTGCAGTGAGCCAAGATCATGCTGCTGCACTCCAGCCTGGGCAACAGAGGAAGATTTCATCTAAAAAAAAATATAAAAAATAAAAAAAAAAAAAGGAAGTTCTGCCTCAAGACTCAGACTGTTACATGGAAATCCTGCCTGAGTTTTCAGCCTGCCCTAAAAATTTCAGACTTGCCAGCCCCTACAACTGGCTGAACCAATTCCTTAAAATCCATCTCTCTCATTTTATACGTATATGAAATATTCTGTTTCTCTGGAGAACTCTCAGAGGAAAAAGTCAGGAAACAACAGAACCTTGACTGATACAGAGATCCTCTCTCCTGCTAACCTAATTAGTAGAGGCTGCCTTGAAGGTTGTGTTGAGAAGGACTCTGAGGCCGCCTTTAGATTCCATGAATCAGAGTGACATGAATGCAAGTTCTATTAAAGCAGAGAACATCTTTATCTTGTAAATTACTGTATTTCCAGCACCTAGGACATCACCTACTACATAGGCATACTCTGTGATGATAAGAGTTGCTGGATGAATAAATGACCTTTTAGCAATGCCTGCCCTGGACAGAGCCATGAAAGAAACATGCCATTGCTAACTGATTTCACAGATGAGAAAACTGAGGCCAAGAAGACCTTTTGCTCAAGGTTATGCAGTTAATGAACTGGTGGCATATTTAATGTTAAAACGTATCTTTCGATTTTCTTGTCCCGAATGCTCCATTATCTTGTTTGACAAGGGATTTGAAGAGTAACAAAGTTATCAGGAAAGGAGAACCATCTGCTGGAAAAAGAGGCTTTGACCCTTATTTGTCAAGAATGATTTTGAAGAGAAACTTCTAGGGCTCCTGCAGAGACAGAATTTACTCCTCATGCCTCTGTGCACTAAACCCATACCACCAGGAGGGCCTCTCAGCTGCTGTCTGCAGCACAGCCTCGTGCCTTGATGTACTGCCGGCTCCTCCTGAGACGGGCATTGCAGAGGGGCAGCAAAGGTGCCCTCCACGGAAGGACCCGATGCCCACATCCCTTCAACACCCCTAGCTTAGCTTAGGACTGGAGACAGGGGTCAGGCAAGTCTAACCAACCATTCAGGGAGTGTTGGTTGCCTCAGTTGGGGCTTTCTTGATGTCACTGATAGGGAGGGGGCAGGTGACAGTGCCCAGGGCTTCCTATAGGGTCTGGCACACAGTATGGCTCTGATGAAGGGTTGTCAGAGAACTGAAGGAATGTCCAACGCACATGGGGATGGGGATAAAGGGCTGTGATACCCGTGCCTGCCTGCAGTTGAGATGGTTTCTCCTTCTTGCTGAGGTCTGGGTCATCAGGATTATGGGGGCCATTGGGGTCGCTGTATGCATTCTGTTCTTTCCTGGCTGGCCTAAGCAGCCTGGCTGTTTTCATTTCCAAAAGAGACAGGGCTGGCTTCCTTAAGAGCAGATGGCTCCTGTCCATCTCTCCATCTCTGCATCCCCATTATGCAGTGGGCCTGTGGACATGGCTGCATCCCACCAAGGTCCAGGACTCGGCTTGGGTTTGAATCGTGGCTCTGGAGGACCTGAGGCTGCTCAGTAAGTGTTCTAAGCCTTCATGTCTGCATTTGTAGAAAAAGGATAGAATAATAACACTTGTGTGATAAAGTTGTTGAAACAAGCATTCAATGAGTTAATCTACACAAAGCTTTGTGAATGGGGCCTGGTATTAAATGCTCAACTAACATCGTTTGCCATCATGGTGGTGGACGATTAAGATGGTATCCCCAGGTGACTCCGTATTCACTGCCATTGTCTACACTTCCCCACAGGCACCTGGTCAGGTAACAGGACAGGCATTAGGATTCATTTTTCTGACAGCACTGAGACCCCACGAGGTTACGTGACATGCCCCAGGTGAGACGCTTGACAGGGGATAAGCTTTTGCCTCCAAATCCACTCCTTCTACCCAGAAAACAAGGATGTTCCCAGTGGCCTGGAGAAAGGGAGGGTGGAGGTGTGACTGGGAGCTTCCTCTCCTCTCAGGAATGCAGGGAATTCTATCATTGATCAGGGTTCTGAGAACTTTCTCCAAGTAAATGAGAAGTGATTTTTTACTTTTTTTTTTCCTGAAAAGAGTATTAATTTTTCCACCTTGGGAAATGCTGGTGCAGTGTATGTGCATATGTGTACCTGTGCACACACATTTGTGTGTGCGTGTGTGTGTGTGTGTGCATGTGTGTATGCATGCATATGCATGTGCCTCTATGTGTGTGCATGTACATGTACCTGTGCACACATGTATGTATGCATTTGCATATGTGTGTGCATGCGTGTGTGTGTGCCTGTATGTGTATATGCATGTGTGTATGTGTGTGTATATACATGTGGGGGGTGGAGAGGGACCACCCTTTGTTTCTTTGGAGACTGGGCTGCTGTGCAGCCAGAGGGCCTCCCGTGCAGCCAGAGGGCCTCCCGTGGCAGACAGTGGGGCAGGGGCCTGGCTGACCTGCTGACTGCTGTTGGCCTCTTCAAGGTCTGTATCCGGGGTTGCTGCACCCCAGGTCCTTGGATTCCAGCAGGCCTGGCTCCTTGCATTGGCCAGCTTCAAATCTCTGATTGTGTTCCTTGCACTCATTAGGTACATCCCGGGGTTCCCCAGCCCTCACCATACACACACAGTGTGTGCATAGGGCAGGCAAACTCATTTTAATATCAGCTGAAGTAAAAGAGGATTAACAAGTTAAATCTATAGTAGAGGAAAAATAAGTTTAACTGAATGCACTTCAAAGCCAAATAGAAATGACTTCTGGATCCTCAGCTGGTTTTGGATTATCTTTGCCTGGTTTCCCATCTGCCTGCGTGGATTATCTGTATCTGTGAACAGTGCGCGTGGTTTCAGGACAGACGGGATGGAGCGGTGGGGCCATGGAGTCCAGGTTTTGCTTCCCTGCCAGGGTAGGGCTTGGCCCTGGTGGGAAGGGTCAGCCCCTATTGGCAACCAAAATGTGTCTGATGGGTTTGGGCGGCAGGAGGGAAATCAGGGTCCTTTGATGAAACACCAGGTGCAGCAGTAGAGGGGACTGATTGGGAGGGAGAGGCATCTGTTCTGAAAGGCAGGCTAGGGAGAAGAGAAAGCACTAATCAGGACTTGAATGCTAAACTCTGGGCTGGTGTTCAGCAGGGGGCAGGGAGGCAGGGGAGGGCAGGGAAGGAAAGGAAATTCTCAGAGTAGATGAAAACCCTTGTCATCACTGTGGAGAAACTACCAGTGGCTCAGTGACTCCAGTGTACAGAGACTTACTAATACTTTGGTTATTCACTCATTCTCTTACCCATAAGTGTTTATTTATTCGTGACAATGTGTCTGGTGATGTATCAGGCACCTAGAACATAAGGGTAAACCAGACGGACACTGTCATCTCTGCTTCCAGGGATGAGTCAATGGTTACTTTGGTGCGGCAAGTGATAGCCTCTTGCCCTCCACAGGATGTGTGGGAGCACAGAGCCGGGCAAGTAACTTTGACCTGGGAGAGCTATTCAGAGAGGGCTTCCTGGAGGAAGTAATGTGTAAACTCAGACCCAATGGATGATATGGTTAGTAATCATCATAATAGCCAAGTTTTCATAAACACTTAACTACATGCTAAACAGGGTTCTAAGCATGTCACATGCATTTTCTCATTTAATTTCCACAACAATTCTATTATTAATTCTGCTTCTCAGATAAGAAAACTGAAGCGGGAGGAGGTGACTTGCAGGGCCAGAAGCTAAGAAGTGAGGGAGGGTGATGAAGAGGTGAGTACTGGGGAGAGAGAGAAGAGAAACGGGGATATATTGTATCAAGCGGAGGGAATGGCCAGCCCATGCGAAATCACGGAGGTGCAAGAGAGGGAAGAGGGCTGGAACAGAAGGTGAGAGGAGGAGTGTGGTGAGTAGGGAGGTCGGGGTGGGTCCCAGCGGATTCCACCTTGCATGGCTGGCAGTCTCAGGGAGACAGGGGATGGGGAGTTTATTCCCAGAGATGAATCCCATCTGGAGAGGACTGTAGCTTAGGAATGTAGAGATGGGAGTGCCCTCAAGACTGGATTGACTGTGGATGTTCCCTGGAGCCTGGGGACCAAGACCAGATCTTAGGGGCAGGGAAGGACTTAAAAAAAACACCTGGGAGGATGAGGAAATTTTTTTTTTTTTTTTTTGAGATGGAGTCTCGCTCTGTCACCCAGGCTGGAGTGCAGTGGTGGGATCTCTGCTCACTGCAGCCTCCGTCACCCGGGGTTTAAGTGATTGTCCTGCTTCACCCTCCAGAGTAGCTGGGATTATAGGCGCGTGCCACCATGTTTGGCTAATTTTTTTGTATTTTTAGTAGAGTTGGGGTTTTGACGTGTTAGCCAGGATGGTCTCGATCTCCTGACCTCGTGATCTGCCTGCCTCGGCCTCCCAAAATGCTGGGATTACAGGTGTGAGCCTTAATCCCACCCCTAGTGGGCCCCTCTAGTGATTCAGAATCGCCGGGAAGTCGGACTGGCCATTCCCCAGTAGGGGCATGCTGATCCAGGCAGGCTTGGAGAGCTTAGAGCCTGACCACTAAAAGCCCTGGAGTCAAGGAGGTCTGCATTCAAATCTAGGTTTCCTTGCAGAAGAACTGAGTTTGGGCACTGTCTTCGTTCATCTTCACACTGGTATAAAGAAATAACTGAGACTGGGTAATTTATAAAGAATATTAATTAATTAATTGGCTCATGGTCATGTAGGCTTTACAGAAAGCTTGATGGCTTCTGGGGAACCCTCAGGAAAAATTTCAATTATGGTGGAAGGTGGAGAAGCCAGCACATCTTACATGGCTGGAGCAGGAAGTGGGGGTGGGGGTGCAGGGTGCTACTACACACTTTTAAACAACCAGATCTGTGAGAACTCTCTCATGAGGACAGCCTAAGGCAGAAATCCACCCACATGATCCAAGCACCTCCCACCAGGCCCCACCCCCAACACTGGGGATTACAATCAGACATGAGATGTGGGTAGGGACACAGATCCAGACCACGTCAGGCACATAACCCAACCGCTCTGGGCAGGGTCTCCTTCATCTGTAACATGGGGATAATAATGCCGTAGGGTGCTTTCCCAACACCCACTCCCCATTCCTTCTTCCTAAGGGGACTCCTGTTTTGCTCAAGCATTCACCCCTCGCTGATGAAGCCATTTACATATGGGAAGCAGGCTCAGTCCCCAGGGATAGGGTGAGTGATCGTGGTTAGAGTCCTCAAGCATGGTCATGATTGCCAGTGATTGGCTAGGAGTCCAGACTTAAGCCAATCGGTGTATGGCATTCCAAGTGGGCGGCCAATCATCTTGTCTGGGGCAGGTGGTGGTGGCGGGTCTCTTTCTCTCCCGCTGGATGGGAACAGTGAAGCCTCTTTTTCCTGTTGCTCCTGGTGGCCGACATGCCCATGAGAGCAGCCAGTCTGAGGGTAAATCCAACACTTGGAGAAAGGCAGAGCTGAGATAACCACAAAGAAACTGAGCTAGAACCCTGATCATACTACACTTAGAGCCCATCTGACCTCTGGACTCCTGCTCAAGCCAGGCTCAGTCCCAGTTTCGTTACTGCAGGCAAACTGATGCAAATGTATTTTTAGTGGATTGTTGATTTGTGTTTTCACGTATTTAGTCAATGAATATTTAAGCTATTACTGGGCAGACAGCATGCCAAGGGCACTGGAGAGGCAGCATCAAGTGAGGAAGGGGCTCTTGCATAGAATTTATTCTCTAGTTGGGGAGACAGGTGGTAAATGAGTGACCAGAAAGTGGGGTGATATGCAAGGGAACAAGACAGCACCATGGCAGGGGCATCCTTGGCATCAGAGGGAATCATCAGACCGGGGTCTTGAAGGAGACAGCATTGGAGGGGAAGGTTGAATGGGAAGGAACTGGAAGAATCTGGATCCTGGAGAGCATTATAGGTCACTGTGGGGCAGGGGTTGGATTTTATTCTGGGGACATGTGAGGCTATTAGAATTTTTTTTTCTTTTCAGACAGGATCTTGCTCTGTTACCCAGGCTGGAGTGCAGTGGTGTGATCTTGGCTCACTGCAACCTCCGCCTCCTGGGTTAAGCGATTCTTGTGCCTCAGCCTCCTGAGTAGTTAAGATTACAGACATGTACCATTGCACCTGGCTAATTTTTGTATTTTTAGTAAAGATGGGGTTTCGCCATGTCAGCCAGTTTGTCTCAAACTCCTGGGCTCAAGGGATCTGCACGCCTCAGCCTCCCAAAGTGCTGGGATTACAGGTATAAGCCACAGTGCCTGGCCTTTTGCAAAGTTTTAAACAGAAGGATGTGCTCTGATCTGCGTTTGTATGCAATCACCATGGCTGCTCTGTGTTGAATGGACTCCACCTGTGGGGAATAGCAGAGGCAGAGATGTTAAGGAAGCCAGAGTCTAGAAGAGCCAGAGTGACACCATTTTAAAATCAACTCCATCTTAAGACTAGCAAGACACATTCTTTGCCAGTTATAGCTCAGGGTCATAAGATGCTTATAGGTGAGGAAGCAGCCTAAAGATACCTACAAGGACACATTCTCACAAAAGCAGAAAGTCCACGCATCTTAATAGACATAACAACATATTCTTTCAAGAGAATTGTAGTTATGCATTGATGTATTCACACAGTGGAATGTCAAGGATAGTTTTCTTTAAATCAGTAGAATAATACCTCTTGTGATGCTGTCTACTTACCCGCACGTAGGCAGAACTTAGTGTAGTCTTTACATAGACAAGATCTCTATATAAGAAAAACTTAAACCAAAGACAATGTGCTCCTCTGCCGGCTTTTGGAGGATGCCCTACTCTATAACAAAGCAGATTTCCATAAACTATCTCTTCTCACTGCACTCTGCCACCCACCTTGAATTTTTTTCTGTACAAGGTCCAAGAACCCTCTCTTGGAATCTGGATCAAGACCTTTTTTCTGGTAACAGGGAGACCAGTGAGAAGGCTGTTGCAGTGACAGAGGCTGCCGCGGTATAACTCTCACAGCCGCAGCAGAGAAGGCAAGAGGTGGACAAACAATTAGAGTATATTTGGAGGTACAAGCACCAGGTGTCCTGATAGATCACATGTAGGATGTGGGGAAAGGGACGAACCAAGCTCCTTGGGGTTGTGGCTTGAGCAGCTGGGTGATGGCATTGCCCTGTATGGAAGCAGGTAACCAGCAGGAGGAATTGGTCTGTTGTGAAGACATGAAGAGGGTACCTTTGAGTGACAAGCAGAAATGATTAGTCTCTGCCTGTTTTCAATCTGTCAGAGAATTCTACCTGTACCTGTTAAGGTCTTTTAAAGCTCAATGTTACTTTTTGAGACAGGGTCTTGCTCTGTTCCCCAGGGTGGAATGCCTTGACCTCCTGGGCTCAAGCAATCCTCCCTCCTCAGCCTCTGAAGTAGCTGAGATTTCAGGCATGCACCACCACACCTGGCTAATTTTTAAATTTTTATTTTTAATAGAGGTGAGGTCTTGCCAGGTTGCCTAGACTGGTCTTGAGCTCCTCCTGGCCTCAAGTGATCCTCCTGCCTTGGGCTCCCAAAGTGCTGGGATTAAGCACTGGGATTCAGGCATGCACCACCACAACTGGCCTAAACTCTACCTTTGAGGCAGGCTCTGCAGTAGCCAGACTGATTCCTTTGGCTTCTTTGCTGTGGAATGGGAGGAAAGAGAGTGGGAAGAGGTTCAGCCATTTAGGAGAAGGGGCACTGGGAGCCATAAGGAGAAGAGAGATCCCAAGAGTCTTCAGGAGGTGATGATGCTAAGGAAAAAGGAATTGTTGTGGTCTAGGAAACCCATTGATGGAGAAAAGCACTTGGAAAGTTGAGTTATGTTGAAATTCCTTTTCGATTGCTGGGCTGGGTTCCTTGGCCATAATCTTGCCTTGAGACTGGACCATGGGGATTGCCATTGTACTAGGATTACACACATAAGTCAGCAACAAGGGTTAATTATTATTATCAGGAATTCTTCCCAACCTTGAAGTGGGGAAAAGCATGGAGCAAATGCTCTTGGGACCCACACCTCCATTCTTAGTGGTGGGTAGAGTTCTGAGCTGACAGCTTGAAAGGGCGCTCCCTCTTTTGTTGCAGCACCCTGACCTCCAACTGCTCCCTGGGCACTGGAATATTAGACAGCCTCCCCCCAACACACACACACACACACACGCGCACACACACACACACACACACACAGCCCAGCCTTAGCTTTCTTTGTTTAGTAAGAGATTGTTACCAGGAGGCCATCTCTTCCCCTGCAGGTTAGTTAAGATGAGGTCCCGAGACCCATACTGGGGGTAGGATTGGGAGAGAAAAGTAGCCTTGGCGTGAGTGTTTGGTGGGCAGGGCAGGGTTAGGGTGAGGCAGATGAGGCACCTAAGGTCTAAAATTTAAGCACCTACACCTGCTCCCACGTGCCCAAACCTGTGAGTGAGTGGCTTCTGACATTTTGTAGCCCCAGTATTTCGCTTGCCACATACTAGTGCCAACCCTGTTAGTGGGAGAACAGAGATGCAATGACACAGGCTTATGCTATGGCTCCATTTGTTTCTCTCTGCCAGACCTGGGGGAAGACATACATCTCTGAGAATTTTGGTCCTTTTGCCTGCAAAATGAGGGTGCTGATGCCTACCTCATAGGGTGCTTATCATAGCTACTAACCAGTGTTGGTTCCCTTTTTCCCTTCTTAGGGGTCCCAGGGAGCAATGAAGGTTGGAATTATTTTCCTATTTTACAGATGGGGAAACTGAGGTACAGAGAGGTTAAGCAACTGGCCCAGGGGTGCACAGCCTGGAAATGGCACAGCGGGGCCTTGAGCCCACACTCTTAGAAACAGTGGTGCAAAATCTCTCACTGAAGCAAATATAAGAAGAGCAGAGTCTGAGGGGCTGTGCTAGGTAGAAGGGGACTTTGCAGGCAGTAGAGGGAGGGGACTCCTAGCTAAAGATTTATGATATCATAGGTACCCCCCCTGACTGGGTCACCCTTCCCCAAGGCAGGCTGGGACATGTCTCATTATCACTCAGGTATGATGAAGTGGACAGACCAGGAGACACCTGCATTGAGAAGACAGTTTGTTACTTACAGGTGCCAAGAGAAGGGGGCATACTACACTGTGCAGGGCCATATGGGGAGGCTCGGGGTCAGCCAGAAGGCAGAATGGATGAGGGGAAAGTAAGGGTGAGAGCCTTTCATTAAAAACTCAGGAAACAACTGATGCTGGAGAGGATGTGGAGAAATAGGAACACTTTTACATTGTTGGTGGGAGTGTAAATTAGTTCAACCATTGTGGAAGACAGTGTGGTGATTTCTCAAGGATCTAGAACTAGAAATACCATTTGACCCAGCAATCCCATTACTGGGTATATACCCAAAGGATTATAAATCATTCTATTATAAAGACATATGCACACATATGTTTATTGTGGCACTGTTCACAATAGCAAAGACTTGGAACCAACCCAAATGCCCATCAATGATAGATTGGATAAAGAAAATGTGACACATATATGCCACGGAATACTGTGCAGCCATAAAGAAAGATGAGTTCATGTCCTTGGCAGGGACATGGATGAAGTTGGAAACTGTCATTCTCAGCAAACTGACACAAGAACAGAAAACCAAATGCCGCATGTTCTCACTCATAAGCGGGAGTTGAACAATGAGAACACATGGACACAGGGAGGGGAACATCACACACCTGGGCTTGTCGGGAGATAGGGGCTAGGGGAGGGATAGCATTAGGAGACATACCTAACGTAGATGATGAGTTGATGGGTGCAGCAAACCAACATGGCACGTGTATACCTACATAACAAACCTGCACGTTCTGCACATGTACCTCAGAACTTAACATCTAATAATTTTAAAAAGCCTTTATTGTGGTTTTCCCAGGAAGGAATGGGCAAGGCAGAGTAAACAGGCTAAGCTGGTTTAGGACTGGCTAAATCGAATACTTCCAGCAGGCTCTGAGGTATATGAACTTCCCTTAGTCACCTGGCACCTGGGGTGATTAGGGCAGGGGTGACCAGTGTGAGCTCCATAAAGGAGAGAGTTGGGCACAGTAAATTTATGTTTCCTGACTAACAGTTATTGTGTATTTACTTACGTGTCAATTACAAGCATTTTCTAAAGCCATCATTTACTGAGTACCATGTAGAAGTTCTCAGTGTTCTATCCAAGGAGGTACCATTACTATCTGTTTAAGAGGTGGACTTGTTGGTTTGCATATGAAAGGTACACTCATCTCTAGGAATTAGCTGGCCCTGGGAAGGATGGTCTTTCCCCAACTGGTGAGACCCTTAAGATGTCAAAGCATCAAGAATATAGAAAATAAGAACATACAGTAGTTAATACACGTTTCTGAGCTGGGAAGTGCTTGCTTGTCTGGAGCGTTTGAGGAGGAAAGATGAAAAACGTTTGTGTTCTGGAAACACCTGTTCAATAAGTGGCCCTCAGCTTCACAAGCATTCATTAGACTGAGCACTACCGGCAGGTGGGATAAGGGGAATAAGCATCCTTGCAGAGAAAACTGGGGAAACAGAGGCACGAAAAGGCCCCGAGGCTGGTGTTTCTGGTCTGTTGCAGCTTTGCGGACAGTGTGACCTTGGCTGCCAATTTATGGTTTCTGAACCTCAGATTCAGTACAACCTAGAGGGCACGATTCTGGAGTCTGGAGTCAGATAGCCTGGGTTTGATTTTTACATCTGCCTCTTATTCGTTTGATGATCTTGAGCAAGTTACTAATCCTCTCTGTGCCTCAGTTTCCTCATCTATGAAATGGGGATGGTAGTCTGGATCTCTTAGGTAGTTGTAGTGATCGCCTAAGTTCATTCATCTAAGGCACTTTATGTGTACGTAGGATGTAAAGGCCATCGTAGACATGCATCTGGTGGTTTTCGTTATTAGCTGTGCCGATGGCAGTGAACTGAGTAGATACCCACAGCTGTACCACCCTACAAGGGTTCTGGTAAGCATTAGGCTTGGGAACGTATGCTGCAGAGCCTGCAGCGAGGTGCAGAATGGGCACGCGATGCTTGTTAGAGTGCCCGTCTTGCTTACACTCTGCGGGTAGATCACGAGATCAAGAGATCGAGACCAGCCTGGCCAACATAGTGAAACCCCATCTTTACTAAAAATACAAAAATTAGCTGGGCGTGGTTGTGTGCGCCTATAATCCCAGCTACTTGGAAGGCTGAGGCATGAGAATTGCTTGAACCTGGGGGACGGAGGTTGCAGTGAGCAGAGATCATGACACTGTACTCCAGCCTGGCAACAGAGCAAGACTCCAACTCAAAAAAAAAGAAAAAAGAGAAAAAATAAAAGAAAAAAATCTAACCATTCAGAAAGGCAGGAGAAAGAAAGGCTATTCCCTGGAGTCCCATCACCCAGAGAAAAGTAACCACCATTCCAGACCTCCACACACACATATAAACATACCTGTGCACACACACACACACACACACTTTTACACAAATTGCATCAAATTAAACTCTGCTTGGCCATTTACTTCCTTCATTAATTGACAGTAGTGGAAAGCCTTGGGTATCATGAATGTAGACACGTGTCATCTTTCTGACCACTGTACAGGACTTTTTGACTGTACCTTCATGTAGTTCATCCAGCATAGGTGGGTGGACAGGAGGCTGTTCCCATTTTTTTTTGCTACTATAAATCACACTCATTTGGTATTTCACATATACCACTTTGCCTACTGGTTTGGGATTGATCCTTAGGAGCGGAAGTCTTAAGTCAATTTGGCACATTCATTCATTCATTCATTCATTCAACAACACATGGATCAAAATTGCACAGCCAAATGGTGCCAGAACAGGGATTTGAGCCCAGGGCTAAACCACTTCATAAAGCACCTCTCGCCACCCTGCTCTGACTCCACTGGATTTATGCCATTTTATATGTTGATTGGGCATTTCTAGTGCTTCTTTGGCCATTTGCCTATTCATGCCCCGCATTTTCTTATTAACATAGAATCTCCCAGGGAACTCCATCCTCTCATCAGTAAATGGGTATCAGAATGTCCACCTCATTGGGGAATAGTGGGGATTTCAGAGAGATGATGGAGAAAACACCCTCCCCTGTGCCTGGCGCATAGGAGCCTCAACAAATGTTCTTCAAAAAACAATAAGGAAGTCCAGGCATGATGGCTCATGCCTGTAATCCCAGCACTTTGGGAGGCCGAGGTGTGAGGCTCACTTGAGTTCAGGAGTCTCAGGACCAGCTTGGGCAACACAGCGAGATCTCGTCTCTACTAAAAATAAAAGATAAAAATAAAAAAAACATTAGCCAGGCAGGGTGATGCATACCTATAACTCCAGCTACTCAGAGGGCTGAGGCAGGAGGATTGCTTGAGCCCAGGAGATGAAAACTGCAGTGAGTTGTGATTGTGTCACTGTAGTCTAGGCTGGGCAAGAGTGAGAACCTGTCTCAAAAAAAAAAAAAAAAAAAAGGAAAAGAAAGAAATAGAACAGTGCACCAAACAGGCCTGTAAACAACTGTCTTTGCCAACAGAAGGGATTATCATTAAGCAAGTGGAGAGAAAGGACTTAGAGTTCTTCCTGCAGGAGGGGTTGTGAACCCACTGAGCTGTAACTGGACTAGGTTGTTTTGGGGAAGGGGGCTCAGAAAGGCTGGAATTGGGGTGGCCAGTTGAGGTGTTCATCAAGCTACCAAAGAGCAAAGGCAGCTGAACTGGGCTCTGGGGAAAGGTCCCAACATCCAGGACCCAGGAATCAGGGTGGCATTGAGGATGAGGCACTTCTTCATCCACAGATGAGAAGTCCCACTACCCTGAGACCACCATGCTGTGAGGAAGCTCAAGCTACATAGGGAGACCATATATGAAGGTGCTTCAGTCCACTGTCCCCCAGCTGAGACCACAGACTACACTGCAGGCTGTCCCAGGCACCAGGAAGACAACAATAAACTGACAGGCATGGTCCTCACCTTCCAGTGGCTGAAGCCAGACTCAAGGAGGGGAGACTCTAGAGGCTAGGAGACCTGCCGGAGAAGGTGAGGGCCTGGACAATGGGACAGCAAGGATGGAGAGAAGAGGCCAGAAAAAAGGATTTTAAGGATGTAGGATCAACCAGAACTGTGATGGAGAAGGAGAAAAAGAAGACACCCCAGTTGCTGGCTTGGGCCCTGTGGAAAAAGAGCGGATGCTGAGGACAGAGGGGATAGAACATTGGGGAAAAATCCGAGAGATGTGTGGGTGGAGAATCCACAGGGCCTTGGCTAGGATGTGGTCCATTAGGAAGAGGCCCCTGGTATGACTCTGGGATACTGCAGTTATTGACTGGGTGCGTGGAGGGGTGCCATTATCCTTGAGATGGGACATGGGAAAGGTTGGTCAGGTACAAGATGGGAGGAGCTTCAATTCTGGACATTTGAACATCCATGCCTCTGGGAACATCCAGGTAAAGATGTCATCTTTTGAAAGCCACTGCTTTCCTGGAATACTGGGGCTTCTCTAATCCCAAACTGGGGGCTTCTGGGGAACTCTTGATTTTTTTTTTTTTTTTGAGATGGGATCTTGCTCTGCCACCCAGGCTGGAGTGCAGTGGCATGATCTCGGCTCACTGCAACCTCTACCTCGTGGGTTCAAGCTTCCCAAATAGCTCAACTTACAGATGCATACCCCTCACACCCCGTTAATTTTTGCATTTTTAGTAGAGACAAGTTTCCACTATGTTGTCCAGGATGGTCTCAAACTCCTGACCTCAGGTGATCCACCTGTCTTGGCCTCCCAAAATACTGAGATTACAGGCATGAGGCACCGCACCCAGCTGAACTCTTTATATTAATCAGAGCTTCTGAAATTACCAGAAAGGGCAGGGGGCTTCCAGGAATTAGGTGGTACAAAAATGACCCAAGCGAGAGGTGGGAGCATTGCCAGACTGTCTACACTTCCCCTGGTTGTAGTGGAGAACCCCAGAACTGTCAGGCAATGTCTCTGGACCCCCTTTTTAAGGCAGAAGAATCCTTTCTACCTGGGAAATACAATGTTGAGGGCTGGATGGAGGAGAAGCTGAGACCGGCACAGCCTGCGGAGGAGGAGGGTTTATGGGGAGTAAATCTGAAAAGCGTAGGGAGAGAGTGGGCTAGGAGGGAGGTGGATGGGAGAGGAAAACGAATGTTAATAAGGTTGGGGACTACAGTTTTGAGTCACCTTGAGAGACTTTGGTAAAGAATGTAATTACTTTTAATTATCTCTGGCTGCTGAAGTGGGTTTTTGGAGTCAACATAGGTTCTGTGATTAGACCACAGAAGTATTATGAAAAATGACAAGGCTGTAGTAATTATAACCACTATCATTTATTGAGGGCTTTTAAGCCCATGGATTCCGGGACCAGACCTGGATTTGATGTCATCTTTATCACTTACTCGTGGTGCAGCAGCTTCCTCAACCAGGAAATGGAGATGGTAATAATACTGTTCTGATTATCTACTGCTGTGTAGCAAACCACCCCAAAACTTTGTGGCATAGGACAACCCCTATTTTATCATGCTCGTAATTCTTTAGTACGGGAATTTGGATAGGGCCTGGTGGGGATGGCTTGTCTCTGCTCCATGTAGTCTGCGGTCTCCGCTGGGGGACTGTGAACTGAAGCACCTTCATATATGGCCTCCCCAGGTAGCTCGAGTTTCCTCACAGCATGGTGGCCTCAGGGTAGCGAGACTTCTCATGTTTCCACAAACCCAGGGCCCCAAAACCCAGTGCTCCCACAAACGAAGCAGAAACTGCTTTGCCTTTGCTTGTCCAGCTTTGAAAGTCACATGGCATCACTTCTCACTGTATCCTACTAGTTGAAGCACTTATAGGCCTGCCTAGACTCAAAGGGAAATTATAGAGACTGTATCTCCCAGTGGGCTGAAAGTCAAAGAACTCAGTTATGTTTTATTTGTTTACCTATTTATATATTTAGAGACAGTGTCTTGCTCTGTTGCCCAGGCTGGAGTACCATAGTGCAATCATGGCTCACTGCAGTCTCAATCTCCTCCTGGGCTCAAATGATCCTCCTGCTTTAGCCTCCCAAAGTGCTAGGATTGCAGGTTTGAGCCACTACACCTGGCCTGCAGTCATGTTTTATAATAGCTGCAGGTACTCACGTGTTGAGTTGTAGTGAAGATTAAATTAGTTAATGTATGGAAAGCACTGAAGGCAGGGCCTGGCATCTAATAATAATTGCTCAGTAAAAGTCAGTTATTATTACGATTTCATCGCTGTTGTTATTCTTTGCTAATCTTATTCTATCTGGAGATGTCAGTTTGAGATCAAGTGGCAGCCTGGGAATCTGAGCGTGTGATTCTCTGCTGTCCTGCTTCCCTTGGCCTAAAGGTCTCAGTGCCCAAGATTCCTTTTCAGATCTCTCTCTGGTTTGTAGCAAACCCCTACCCTTGGTGTTTTTTCTCCATATCTCCTTTTGCCTCCTCCTCCCCAGTCCTGAGGCAAAGATGCTCAGGAAACCATCTCTGGCTAATGCACTCAGTTCCAGGAGCACCCTTGGATCTGTAATATTGTCACTGCTAATTCATTGAAACCCAGCCATTATTAGCAACTCCTCAAGCAGGTGAATGGCACTGCTCCAATTCCAGCAAATGAAACTTCCTCCTCACTGGCTGCTCTGGGAGGTGGATCTAAATCGTTTTCCTCTGGGCTTCTTTGCCTCTGGGAGGACAGAGCACTCAGATCCAGGCCTGAGCCTGCTGTTGGGGTCTGGGCAGCACTGATTACCACCTTGCTTCTCCCAGCCTAAGCACCAGAGTTTCTGACTAGCCAAAACTTGGTACCACACGTGTGCTTGTTACTCAGTTGCGTGGGAGACGAGGTGGCCATCAGGTGATGGTGGCCTGGACTTTGGCCTCTGAGCCTCAGCTCTGCAGCTTATAAACTGGGCAACCTGAGTAGGGGTTTTTTGTTTGTTTTTTGAGACAGAGTCTCACTCTGTTGCCCAGGCTAGAGTGCAGTGGTGCAATCTCGGCTCACTGCAACCTCCGCCTCCCAGATTCAAGTGATTCTCTTGTGCTCAGCCTCCCAAGTAGCTAGGATTACAAGTGTCCACCATAGCACCCAGCTAAATTTTGTATTTTTAGTAGAGATGGGGTTTCATCATGTTGGCCAGGCTGGTCTTGAACTCCTGACCTCAAGTGATATGCCCACCTCTGCCTCCCAAAGTGCTGGGATTACAGGTGTGAGCTACTGTGCCTGGCCCCTGAGTAGGTTCTTAACCCCCCTATATTAGTCTCTTTTCACATTGCTGATAAAGATATACCTGAGACTGGGAAGAAAAAGAGGTTTAATTGAACTTATAGTTCCATATGAATGTGGAGGCCTCAGAATTATGGTGGGAGGTGAAAGGCACTTTTTACATGGTGGCGGCAAGAAAAAATGAGGAAGATGCAAAAGTGGAAACCCCCGATAAGCCCATCAGATCTCATGAGATTTATTCACTACCATGAGAACAGTATGGGGGAACTGCCCCCATGATTCAATTATCTTCCACTGTGTCCCTCCCACAACATGTGGGAATCATGGGAGAACTATTCAAGATGAGATTCAACAATGCCTTCCCAACAGTCCCCCAAAGTCTCAATTCATCTCAGCATTAACTCAAAAGTCCACAGTCCAAAGTCTCATCTTAGATAAGGCAAGTCCCTTTTGCCTATGAGCCTATAAAATCAAAAGCAAGCTAGTTATTGCCTAGATCCAATAAGGGTGCAGGTATTGGTTAAAACAGCCACTCCAAATGGAGGAAATTGGCCAAAACAGAGTGGTTACAGGGCCCATGCAAGTCTGAAATCCAGCAAGGCAGTCAACTTCCCCAGAAGTTTTACACACTAAAATCTGAGTCTGGGCCAGGCATGGTGGCTCATGCCTGTAATCCTAGCATTTTGGGAGGCCAAGGCAGGCAGATTACCTGAAGTCAGGAGTTCAAGACCAGCCTGTCCAACATGGTGGAACCCCATCTCTACTAAAAATACAAAAAATTAGCCAGGTGCAATGCCATGTGCCTGTAATCCCAGATACTCAGGAGGCTGAGGCAGAAGAATTGCTTGAACATGGGAGGCGGAGGTAGCAGTGAGCTGAGATTGTGCCACTATACTCCAGACTGGGCGACAGCACAAGACTTTAAGACTTCGTCGAGGAAGAAAGAAAGAAAGAAAGAAAAGAAAGAAAGAAAGAAGAAAGAGAAAGAAAGAAAGAAAGAAAGAAAGAAAGAAAGAAAGAAAGAAAGAAAGAAAGAGAAAGAAAGAAAGAAAAAGAAAGGAGGAAAGAAAAGAAAGAGAAAGGAAGGAAGGAAGGAAGGGGAAGGGAAGAAAGGGAAGGAAGGGAAAAAGCTGGAGAGAAAAATCATGTCGAGTTGAGTGTGCAAAGTCTCCCATTTCTGGGAATTGGCCAGTCCTGTTTCATTTCAGGATCTGGTGCTGCAGACAGAATCTCAGGAAGAAAACAGAGGTTAGTGTTTGGAACAATCTGAAAACCAGTTTCCTAAGAGCCTGGAGGGCAGTCAGTTGAGGCTTCTTGATATTAGATTAGAAGCATCTTCAGTTAAAGTGGAAGCAGGCAGTGGCAATCTGATATATTTTTCTTATCTGTAGTTTGTATGTCACAAGTTGTTTATATATGAGCCTCAGCTTGCAGGGCCTCGGGAAAAAAAGGTAATAGCAGTTTCATTGAGTTCACCTCAAAAAATGGAAGAAAAATTAGGAGACATCAGTATGGAGACTTGTAGACAGGAAAACATTCAGGATTCAGTCCAAATTGTAGGCAAATAATACAAAATACAAAGTCAGAGTTAGAATCTAATAACAGCTGTACTGTAGTTTTCTTCTGAAACATAATTTTTCTCTCTTCAGTTTCCATCTCTACCAAAGATAAATTATAGAAGGGCCAATTTATTTGCACAACAAGTTTTAGTCTTATTATGTTTGGCCTGATTATTTGTATATAGTGTGGTAAGAATAGTGGTTCATTCCCTATGGAAACTTGCATAGGCTCTGTTTAAGTTGGGTTTGCTGGAAACTTTTCATAACAAATCTCAGATTAGACTTTTAGGAGTCTCTTGAGAGAAAGTCAATAATTTGCCATTAGACTGTGACTGAAATATCTGTATGAATTGGGCAAATTCCTCTCTTCTTCAGGTTCTCTAAATATCTTGAGGTTCATAGGTCTGTCAAAAAGCGACATTTTTATTTATCACAAGGTCAGGAATCCTGTAAGGGAACTATTTAGACAAGATACTAGGTCAGTCTTTTCCCAAGCCTATTGGCTTTATAAAGTCAACCTCAATCCCTCAAAGCCATCTGATCATATTTGAAAATATGACATTCAGTCAAAACTTTACTAAGATAACCAGTGTTTCCAACATGTCCTGTTATATAAGAAAAGAGACTCTTACTGAATTTATGCAGGTAACTATATTGCCATAAAATACGGTTATTCATAAATCCTGAATTCTGTAGAAATCAGGTAGAGAGGAAGAAAAATATTTCAATTTTGCTCAAAAAAGTATATTTTACACAATTGCTATATGCTATAAATAGCTCAAAAGAAAAAAAGAGGTTTTTTTGACTCTGGGAAATGAAACACAAAAGGATCAGCAATGTTTCAAACAAAAAGCCATAAAAAACCATTTCAGTTCTCTATCAGTTCAGTCCAATGTAATCAGCTCTAGTTCTGGTTGGTCTTGAATTAGCAATCTTCATGAACTCATCAAGTTTTGTTTTGCTTTTCACTACACTTCTGGAAGTTTTTATCTTGTCCAATAGTGTGAGCTCCAAAGTTATTAGAAACTTGTATTCAAGAGTGCTTCTCAGAGTCCTTCCCGTGAATTTCCCTGAAGACACAACACCTTAGGACCTGCCAAGAGCTTTTAGAAAATAAAGCATAAAATAAAGCATATACTAAGACATACACTAGCACATATCACAAATGTCACGCAATTTTGGAACATATATTAAACCCATTTATGCCTAGTGTTCCTTATTGGGTTATTTATAGCATACTGCTCAAGGTCATCACCAAGGTCTGATTGCAACAATTCAAAAAATTGCAACCTCAGGGATAAATGGGTTAATATCATACCTATAAAAGTAGAACTCAAAAAAAGTTCAACATCATTTCTTATTTGACAATGCTTTCTGTATGATTGTAACATACTAAATAAGCCTAGTATGTTTCTCTTGGACTTCCAGCCACCCTATATGGAATATCCAAATTAGTCTGGGGTCAAAAAGACTAAATTTTAGGATTTAAGATTTGATTTGGGGAGGCAAGTTAAATATCAAGAGTTTAACACACTTGATATCAAAATGATAAAAGTTTAAAACACTTGACCAAAACAGGATCATAGGTCACTGTAAAAAAAGCCATTTATTCAGCCAAGTGATAATTTGAATATTTCAAAAAGCAAAAATGTTACTCTTTGATAGAGTGGAGATTCAGTTTTCCAAACAATCAAAACACCTAATGAAGACATTATGACACCAACAGACTCTGTCTCTCCCTCTTTCACCCTCTGTATTTTTTTGCAGTTTATTCAGAGGGGACAAAAATCTTTTACTTCTTGTTAATACAATATGAAAATCTTATTCAAAAGAGAAAATCAGGCTGGGCACAGTGGCTCATGTCTGTAATCCCAACACTTTGGGAGGCTGACGCAGGAGAGTTGTTTGAGGCCAGAAGTTTGAGACCAGCCTGGGCAGCATAGTAAGACCCTGTTTCTACAAAAAATTTCAAAAATTAGCCAAGCGTGGTGGTTCATGTCTGTAGTTCTAGGTACTCAAGAGGCTGAGGCAGGAGGATTAATTGAGCCCAGGGGGTCAAAACTGCAGTGAGCTCTAATTGTGCCACTGTACTCCAGCCTGGATGACAGAGTGAGATCCTGTTTCTAAGAAGAGAGAGACAATCAAATTCTACCTTGTATGAATGTACTACTAATGATAAAGCTAATTATTTAAAAAGCTTTTTAATACATCCATACAATCTCAATCAGCATTGACCTCACATTTTTCTATAAATCTTTTATAAACTCCTACAATTTTTCTCTTTTTCTTTTCCAGACATTTCATATCCATTCAGTCTTATCTATCATTAAAAAAATTCCTTCAATTTAAAACGACATATAAACAGCCTCTAAACTAGCAAAACTATTTTCCCTTTAAGAAAAACCACATTCTCATGTTTTTTTATAATCTTTTTAAAGTGAAAAACACATTCTACCTTTATTATATACTTTGGATATAGAATTGCTTCTCTTACAGCTAGTCGTTTTAATTATATGTCTTAATTACAATGTTAACTCTTAGTAACTCTAATTTTCAGTGACAAACCTAGGGAGTAAGCAATCTGAGTTGTTATATGCCAGACCCAGAGCCCAGGACAGAGGACAGAGGTGTGAAGTCAATGTCTAGGGGATGAGATCCTTCCAGGCATGGTCAAGAGGCACAGCTGGGACAGAGAGGATGAGACCCAGGCTGTGGGGACACACCTACATCCCCAGTCCTCACCATGACCACTTGTATAGACCCCAGAATCCAAAGGCCAAAATCAAAGCATAAGCTCATAAACAAATCAAACAAATGCAAAAATATTATAGAAGTCACAGTTATATGACCCTAAAACATTCCATAAGGGCGGATCACGAGGTCAAGAGATCAAGACCATCCTGGCCAACATGGTGAAACCCCATCTCTACTAAAAATACAAACAAATTAGCTGGGCGTGGTGGCACGCGCCTGTAGTCCCAGCTACTAGGGATGCTGAGGCAGGAGAATTGCTTGAACCTGGGAGACGAAGGTTGCAGTGAACCAAGGTTCACGCCATTGCACTCTAGCCTGGCGGCTGGTGACAAAGTGAGACTCTGTCTCAAAAAAAAAAAAAAAAAAAAAACAGTATAAATTCATCTGAACAGTACCCAGGCAAAAATGTCTTAAATTCTAAAAACATTATATTTTATTTTACCAACAAGCTTAAAACTAGTGTTAGTTATGAAAGATAACTAATGTCATATGAACTTGAAAAGCATTTGGGCTTATTAATTTATGAGTACTCATTTATTTATAAATCAGTTTGGTACCATGTAGACAATATATACAGACATGTACAAATAAAATACAGACAGACACGAAATTATTATTGCACTGATTTTAAATTTTCAGTCATGAGTCAGGTGAAATTCACTGGTTGGACAGTTGGGTAAAATGGTGACTCTGCAAATGGAACAAGTTAATCCATTTTACATGGTGGAAGCCTTTACTAAGTTTTAGAGAGAATGGGTAGAAAATTTATATCTCAAAGCAGAGAGAGAACTTAAGCTATTTCAAGATAGAAACTGGGTTTGTTATTTAGAGGAAGATTAAAAATGGATGTCAAAGGAACACAAAATCATAAGAATGCATCATAGGATTTTTTTTTTTTTTTGAGAGAGAGGCTCTTGCTCTGTCACCTAGCTGGCATGCAGTGGTGCATTCACAGCCCACAGCGGTCTTGACCTTTCAGGCTCAAATGATCCTTCTGCCTCAGCCTCCCAAGTAGCTGGGATTACAGGCATGCACCACCATACCCGGCTAGTTTTTCTCTCATTTTTTGTAGAGACAGGGTCTTACTATATTGCCCAGGCTGATCCTGAACTCCTAGAGTCAAGTGATCCTCCCACCTCGGCCTTCCAACGTGCTAGGATTACAGACGTGAGCCACCACGCCAGAGCATCATAGGATTCTATAAGAAGACCAAATTCATTTAGATAGGTAGCTTCTAATTTAGTCTCTGTTTTCCAACTGGACCACGGAGTTCAGAGTGGAGCTCATCAACAGATAGAACCAACAAAGCCTTTGAGGTTTGCAGGTGCTAATATTTAAATCTATGAAAAGTAGGTGCAGCTGGAAGGCAGATCATTTAAATCATTAAAAATCAAGGATCTCACTTTTATAATGAGTTTCGCGTCCTCCCCAAAAGAGGATCCAGGCTGTCCAGTGCTTCCACAGTGCACGTGCTGCAAAGACATTTTCCTGAGGCTGGTGGGTGACCCAATCTGCCCACTCTGTGATCAGCCTGTGCCCCATGGGAGTCCTATCCTTTGGTGGTGAGTGTCCCTGCTGTCTCCGTGTGTTCAAGCTGTGTCCTTCTTATCTAAACGTGCAGAGAAACAAGTAGTCCTCTGCAGTGATAACCATCCATTGCAACTGCAGTCAGCCACCTCCAAAACTGCAGCCCTCGCAGGTGACTTTCTGGCCACTGTACACCCAAAGATTGCGTTCTTGTGTAGTACAAAGTAACCCCTGTATCCCCAAAGCCAAAGAGATCAGGTAACTAGCAAATGAGAGCAGTTTGAGGCTGGGGACAAAACTGCCCCTGAATCTTGAGACTACCAAGGAGGACAGGAGACCCCGAAAAGAGGGTGTGGGGTCTTCTGTCTCCCTTTTTGTGTGTTGCTCATGGGGTCTCAGAGACACTAGAAATCACCTCTAGCTTTCTTTATGAGGTACCAAAGATGCCAAAGAGGAAGGAGAAGTAAATGAGACAACAATTCTGAGAGGAGCCAATTTGGGGAGATTTTCAGCTTTCTAAAATGCCAATGAAGTTTGACATTTTTCTCAGCAAAAGTCAGACCAACAAGAAAAGGAACAAACAGAGGGACCAAGTATATTAAAAAGTGCTTTCAATCAACTATAAAACTTCCCAGCAACAGGATCCAGAGGAGAAAATCGAGAAGGCTTTTTAATTTTAAAAAACAGTCACCTGAATATTAGCTTTTAATTAAGCTGACTTCTGAGTACAGAGTCCTTTAAAAGATTTTTTAAAAATTTGTTATCAGATTTCAGCCAGGATACCCGGTATTCTTGGCTTTTGAACTTTTTGGTTTTTTTTTTTTTTGCTTTTAAACAAAAGGTGCCTTACCCAGTGACTCACCAAATCAATAAGCCTCCATCAAGATTATGACTTGACCAAGAATGTACTAAGCATCTCCAAAGAGGTACAAATCAGTCTTCACAGGATCCAGAACCACCGCAAAGATAGCTTGAAGAGAGGAAAGTTTAACCAGCCACGAACGGGGCCCAATCCATGTTTCTGTCCTGCCATATTCTCTAGGGCCTCAGTCTCTCAGTGGCTCATCTACACACAAAGGTCCAGACGCCTCATATGCCTGACAGACGGGAGACAGGAAATCCAAAGCTGTCCATGGAAAAAAAAGAATCAATAACAAAGGAGTACCCACAAAAGTCAAACGTCGTATAAATGATTTCCCATGGTGTACTTATTCCGATAGTGACTCAATTCAATACACCTCTTCATGGAAAGCCCAGGGAAGTAATTTTCCAGATTTAGGATAAGTTTCTACTATGAAAGTAAGTGGTGTTCCTGGTGTAAGTCAAAAAGTATCTGAGACAGGTCTCAATCTATTTAGAAGTTTATTTTGCCAAGGCTAAGCACATTCCTGCGACAGCCTCAGGAGGTCCCGAGAACACGTGTCCAAGGTGATCAGGCTACAGCATGGTTTTATACATTTTAGGAACACGTAAGACATCAATCAATACATGTAAGATGGACGTTGGTTTGGTCCAGAAAGGCAGGACAACTCGAAGCAGGGGCCTTCCGGGTCATAGGTAGAATCAAAGATTTTCTGATTGGAAATTGGTTGAGTTTATCTAAAGACCTGTGCTCAGTGGAAGGGAGTGTTTGGGTTACAACAAGGGGTTGTGAAGACTAAGGTTCTTACTAAGCAGATGAAGTCTCCAGGTAGCAGGCATCAGAGAGAATAGTAAGTATTTCTTATCAGGCTTAAAGAGTCTGTTTTGTCAGTATTAAGGTCTCTGTTTTATTGTCAATGCTGGTCAGTTGTGCCTGAATTCCAAAAGGGGGACTGTATAATGAGGCATGTCTGACCACCCATTCCCATCATGGCCTGAGCTAGTGTTTCAGGTTTATTTACTTTATTTATTTATTTTGAGACAGAGTCTCACTCCATCACCCAGGCTGGAGTGCAATGGCGTGATCTCAGCTCACTGCAATCTCCGCCTCCTGGGTTCAAGCCATTCTCCTGCCTCATCCTCCCAAGTAAATGAGACTACAGGCATGCACCACAGCACCCAGCTAATTTTTGTATTTTTAGTAGAGACGGGGTTTCACCATGTTGGTCAGGCTGGTCTTGAACTCCTGACCTCAAGTGATCCACCATCCTCGGCCTCCCAAAGTGCTGGGATTACAAGCGTGAGCCACCGCACCTGGCCTCAGGTTTACTTTAGAATGCCCTTGGCCAAGAGGAGAGGTCCATTCAGTTGGTTGGGGAGCTTAGAATTTTATTTTTGGTTTACAACGGAGAGGGCATGGAAGAGGCAGTCTCCATGATCTCCAAAAATTCACTCCAAGGTTTAGGCTAAGATAGCAAACGACTCTTGCCACAGATGGTTAAGGATGGTGTTTGTGTGTATGGTGATCCCACAAACGTGGGGTCTGCCAGTCACAGACCTGTTAATCCATGACACCAAGCAGGCCCTCCTGGGATTGGGCTTCCCTAGGGCTAACCAGACAACAGGGGTTGAGACAACAGAAGCCCTTTATGGATGCGACTTTTTATTAAGACAAACTCCCCTGAGAGCTTGACACCTTTGGAACAAAAAGCCTGCCGCTCAATACTGCGTGTGTCTCAGGTTCCCAGCCATTTTCAGACTGGCCACCAGATGTGACCCGAAAATCATGCCCCCTGGATAGCAGAGACCAAGAGATGGTGCTCCTGCTTGGTCACAAGTCAAGCTCTCAAGGACATAAAACAAGGTGAGAGGGAACCTTATCCTGTTTTATTTTGGGAACCACAGCAAAATTGGTCTTAACTGCTGGTCTGATGCGAACCATGAAATTGACCAGTCTATATGGCTGTTTCTGGAAATGGGTTTGGATCTAGACCCCGAGAGAGTGTTCAAGAAAGAATCTGGAGCAAGTCCATAGAGTAAAATGAAAGCAAGTTTACTAAGAAAGTAAAGGAATGAGAGAATGGCTATTCCATGGGCAGAGTAGCAGTGTGGACTGCTCAACTGCGTATACTATAGTTTTTTCTTGATTTTATGCTAAACCAGGGAAGGACTATTCATGAGTTTTCCAGGAGTGCAGCGGAGATCTCCTGGAACTGAGGGTCCCTCTCCTTTTTTAGACCACAGGGTAACTTCCTGACATTGTCATGGCTTTTGTAAGCTGTCATGGCGCCGGTGGGAGTGTCAGTGCCATGAGAGTACATATTAATGTATTATAATTAATGTATCACCCACCAGTGCCATGACAATACATATTAATGTATTATCATTGGCATGTCATGAGCGGTGAGGACAATCAGAGGTCACTTTCATCGCCATCTTGGTTTTAGCCGGCTTCTTTACCGCATCCTGTTTTATCAGCAAAGTCTTTGTGACCTGTATCTTGTGCCGACCTTCTATCTCATCTTAGACTCATCTAAGAATGTCTAAGCTTCTGGGAATGCAGCCCAGTAGGTCTCAGCTTTATTTCACCCAACCCCTATTCAAGATGGAATCACTCTGGTTCAAACGCCCCTGACTGGGCCAGCTCAAACAACAGGCCTATAGAGATTTTGGGCCTGTGTTCTATTCTATGGTGCATTTCCTTGTCAGAGAACAACACAGAAAGAAAAAGACAGAGAAAAAGACTATTTCTGGGAGGAAAGGTCTCAAGCAAGATGTCTGTTCATACCAAAAAGCACAGAGTCACTATACTCAGGATTAGACACACAAATCCTTTTTTCCAATTAATCAAGATTTTGGAGAAGAAACAGAAATGAATAGTGATTTTTACCATCTGTTTAAGCAGGTTCCACAGAGAAAGAGCAGGAGCCTGGCTGGTAAGAATTTCTTTCCTTTCTGCCGGCTTTTCAGGTGCTGGGTTCCTTTACTGTGGCTTCCAACAGAGACTTCAGTGACTCTGCTCACAGCACCAAAACTGTAGTTTTCCCTCAACCTCTGAAGGCTCACTGAAAATAAACTGACAAAAGGCAGGTAAATAGGAGGAAAGGCATGCACGTTTTTTGGCATGCATAGGGGAGAATCGCAGATTGGTTACCCCACCACGCAATGGGGTACAGAGGGTTATATACCCCTTTTCTATTTTTGGGATTTTGTTTTTGTTTTTGAGATGGAGTTTCACTCTTGTCGCCCAGGCTGGAGTGCAACGGCGCAACCTTGGCTCACTGCAACCTCCACCTCCCAGGTTCAAACGATTCTCCTGCCTCAGCCTCTGGAGTAGCTGGGATTACAGGCATGTGCCACCACGCCTGGCTAATTTTGTATTTTTAGTAGAGATGGGGTTTCTCCCTGTTGGTCAGGCTGGTCTCGAACTCCCAACCTCAGGTGATCCACCCTCCTTGGCCTCCCAAAGTGCTGGGATTACAGGCGTGAGGCACTGTACCCGGCCTATGTACCCTTTTTCTTAGGGGAAAGCAGGATGGGAAAGTGTGGATGATTTTCAGGGGGACAGTAAATGATTTTTAGGGGAATTCAATGGGCATGGAGAGCATACAATGGCCTGGGACAAAGTCTGTGGGGACCCGCAGAGCAGACAATGGTTTGTGACACGTCTGTCCAAGTGGGCTGGCAGAATTCAGTCTTTCTTCCTGCGATATGAGTTCTGTTAATGAAAAGTCAGGGAAGGGACCAGAGGTTGTTGTTTTCTTCTTTGGCAGATCCAGACTTTAGGCAGAAAAGGGAATTTCAGAGAAAAACTTCCTTCTGTGCTTTGGGAGAGATGGAAGATTGAGAGCCAGGAGGGAAAGGTCAGAGAGACCTGGAAGCTTTTTCAGTTCAGCATGTCAAAGCATCATATTTTGGGGTCACCTGGGCGCAGTGGCTCACACCTATAATCCCAGCACTTTGGGATGCCGAGGCAGGTGGATCACCTGAGGTCAGAAGTTTGAGACCAGCCTGGCCAACATGATAAAACCCTGTCTCTACTAAAAATACAAACATTAATTGGGTGTGGTGGCACACACCTGAGATCCCTGCTACTCGGGAGGCTGAGGCATGAGAATTTCTTGAATCCAGGAGGCAGAGCCTGTAGCGAGCCGAGATCATACCACTGCACTCCAGCTTGGGCAAGACAGCAAAACTGTTTCAACAAAAAAAAAGCATCATATTTTAGGGATCAGTTTCTGAACCCCTACAGTGGCATTTGAAGTGGGCTGAAAAGAATGGTGAGAATTTGGACACCAGGCACTGAAACTGCCTTTGCAATGTTACGACAGTGAAAGAAGTCTGACGAGGCTGACTCTGTCGTACTGCTAGCCTCACAGACTGGCTGTTTTTGCTCATTCCTGGGCATGGGTCAACCTAATATTGGGAGGAATTCAGTTGATAGTTTAAATTATACTAGCCTTTCCCCCAAACTAAACTGTTTTTGTAGAACAAATGAAAGGCCACCAAATTCAGAGGATGAGAGAGGCTTGGATTCTAAATAATTACCAGCCATTATTCTAGAGGTCATAAGAGTTGCAACTTCTCCAATTAATCTCGCAGTTATCATCATTATGGTAGAGCCTAAAATTGGCCTTTTGAGAGGTCTTCCCAGGTTTTTGCATTTCTGATGATGATGGCTCCCCCTGGAGCCCCCACCCAGGAACTGACTCAGAACAAGAGAACAGATTCCATTCCCTATGATTCCATCTCCAACCCAACACTCAACATAGCCCCTACCCCAGGCCCCTGCTCCCCAAACTATCTTTGAAAAACTCCTAACTCCTGAGGCTTTGGGGAGACTGATTTGAGTAAATTACTCCACCTCCCACGTGGCATAGCCAGCCTCGTGTAAATATCACATGGTCTTGGTGAATGGATTTTGTTCGTGTAGCGGGCAGGAAGAACCTGCTGGGCAGTTACAATATGATGGTGAGGGAAGAGACCCCTCTTTCCTGTCTCTTGTCTTAGAGGGAGAGGAAGTAAACGTTAAGACACAGCAGGCATGAGGTCAGTGGCAAGGTTTGCTGGCACTGCTGATCAGGCCTGGAGGTTAAAGATTAAGCCTCCCACCCTTAATCACACTATCTGTAGATCACAGGCATAGTATGGAGAAACATCCTCCATTGTTCTCGCTCAATCTTGCTCAAACCCTCACCTGGTCATGTACCCCACACCTACGTCATCGATCACGACCCTCTCACACGTACTTTCTAGAATTGTGAGCCTTAAAAAGGGCTAGGATTTTCTTCATCAGGGAGCTGGATTCTTAAGACGCAAGTCTGCTGATGCTCCCAGCCGAATAAAGCCACTTCCTTCTTTAAATCTGGTGTCCGGGAGGTTTTGTCTGCTCCTTGTCCTGCTACAATGGGGGCTGGGCATGGACAGTGGGCCCTGTGGGAAAAGCCTGGGATGGTATCCACATCTGCTGCTCTCAAGAAGGGTGACTGTGGCAAGTGGGTGTGTCTCTGAGCCCCAATTATTTTCACCTGTTAAATAAAAAGAGCCAAGGAACATGTTCGGAATAGTCCTACAGAACACCTGACACAAAGGTGGTAGCTTTTCAGAAGCAGGGTACACAGCACCAGGGAGCCTATGTGGAAGGTCTTTTATTCAGTCAACAAACTTTCATGGAGCCCTTGGTGTGTGTCCAGGGCCCTCTGTTCACAGAGTTGACATTGTAATGGGCACTCATCTAAGGAGTCCAAATGGAGATGTGCAGGCAGCTTGGATCGATTGGAAACCGGGGGTGCATGGATGGAGTAAAGGGGAATAATGTGGGACATAAAGGGGTTTGTAGTGGAGGGGCTTAAAAGCCTCAATAAGTTGTTTTGATTTCTCTCCACATACACTGGACAAGCAGTGAAGAGTGTAGGCTAGTGGAAAATCTGTCATCAGCGCAAGGTGAACTCCTTTCCCTTATCTCTTTGAGGGAAAGTTGGAAAAATTGTAACAGTGTAACTATGACAGTGAAGGAGATCTGATCTAACCAGCCTCCGTGTTGCTTTTAACCTCTAACTGTCCTTAATCACTCCTGGGCTTACGCTAAGCTAACTCTGGGAGACATTTAGTTTATAGTCTAAATGATAATAGCTCTTCCTCCAAAATCAACTGCCTTTGTAAGGCTAATGAAAGGCCACCAGATTAGGGGAATGAGAGGAGCCTGAAGTCTGCTAAGGTGTAGACATAAATGATTACCAACCATGATTCTGGAGGTCACACAATTTGCAGCTTCTCCAATTACTCCTGCAAATAACATCAGTATTGTAGAACTAGGATTGACCTTTTGAGACGTCTTTTCACTTTTTTTTTTTTTTTTTTTTGAGACAGACTCTCACTCTGTTGCCCAGGCTGGAGTGCAGTGACCTGATCTTAGCTCACTGAAACCTCTGCCTCCCAGGTTCAAGTCATTCTCCTGCCTCAGCCTCCCGAGTAGCTGGGACTACTGGTGTGTGCCACCACACCCAGCTAATTTTTGTATTTTTAGTAGAGACAGGGTTTCATCATGCTGGCCAGGCTGGTCTCAAAATCCTGACCTCAAACAATCCATCTGCCTTGGCCTCCCAAAATGCTGGGATTACAGGCATGAACCACCATGCCTGGCCCCAGGATTTTGCATTTCTGACAATGATGGCTCCACCTGGACCACCTACTGGTCCTGTGGCCCCACCCAGAAGCAGATCATTTCCACACCCCTGTGATTGCATCCCCAACCAATCAGCAGCACTCATTCCCTGTCCTGCCAACCTGCTCTTGAAAAAACCTAGCATCTGAATTTTCAGGTAGGGTGATTTGAGTAATACAAAAGCTCATTCTCCTGTTCAGCCAGCTCTGCATGAATTAAACCATTTCTTTATTGCAATGTCCCTGTTTTGATAAATTGTGTCTATCTGGGCAGCAAGCAAAATGAACCCATTGGGTGGTTACACCTTCCTCCATCACTTCCTTCCCTCCTTTCTTCCTCCATCAACTATTCCTATGCTGGCTCTGGGGTTACCAGACACAGGCTGTCTTCTCCCTCCACGTGGTGGAGGCAGATGCTTATCAAATAATCCCACAAAGAAATGCGATACATGTGAAATTGCAGTTCTGATTAGCAATAAAAGGAGAGGGGCCTGGTGCAATGGGAATTCATAAGAGAAGAGACCTCACCTCCTTGAGAGGCTCAGAGAAAATTTCCAGCAAACACAACTGGACAAAATCGGAAGAATGAACTGAGGAGCAACGAAGGCTGGGAAAGGATTTCAGGTGGAGGGTATGGCACGGGCAAAGGCTCTGTAGCTGAGAGGTGCATGGTAAGCATGAGCCTCTGGAAGGCAGTGTTGGGGTTCTGGACACACCACCCCAAAATATGACTGTAGGAGACCAGAATATGCTACCCCCAAATACACCTCTTTGACATAATGAATATTTTAAGCTGGTTATTTTGAAAAACTGCAGACACAGAAGTAACTCTGAAAAGTTGGCCTTTTGTAAGAGGAATTTACATTGCTAAAGAAAATCTCCAGTTGTGACAGTCTCTCCCTGACTGCATCAGGGAGAAAAAGCTGACTTAATCACTAGAAACTCTTCAATGATGAAGAAAGCAATGAATTCCATCTGCATAACAAACACTGCCTTTGTTTAAGGTGTTCTTCCTGGTCATCTCATCTTAACAAGGCTTTTTCTCAACAGTCTTTCTTCCCTTCATTTCAGAAAAATTATGGTATTTAAGCCTGAAGTTTAAGCTCTTTCTTCAACATCTCCGCTAGAGAGGGACTAATTTCTCTGAGTTTTCTCCCATGTACACAGGAGGTAATCCATGCTAATAAACTTCTATTTGTTTTTCTCTTGTTAATCTGTCTTTTGTTACAGGGAATCCCAGTTAACAACTATGAAAGGTAGAGAGAATCATTTTTCCTCCCCATAATGGAGTGCATGGCGGAAGGTAAGGTTGGAGGAGTCAGACAACCCATACTCTTGGAGGTCTCTGTAGGGTAGAAATCTTTTTCTACCTGTAAACCAGTAATTAAATTCTAAGAACCCCCAATCATCTGAAGGAACTGTCTTCTCAGCCAAGGGCATTCCAAAGTTAACCTGAAAAACTACCTCATGCCATGATGGAAAGGAGTAGTGGGACACTTCATTATATCCTTCTCCCTTTTGAAATTCAGGAAAAGCCTACCAGCATAAACATCAACACAGACCTTAAGCCTGATAAGAAACATTTGCAATCTGTTCTCTCTGAAGCCTTCTACCTGGAGACTTCATCTGCATGATACAGCCTTGGTATCTACCACCCCTTATGGTAACTCAGACATTCTTTCCTATTGATAATAACTCTTTTAATTGATTGCCAATCAGAAAACTTTTTAAATCTGCATATGACCTGGAGGTCCACACCCACCTTGGCTTTGAGTTGTCTCCACCTTTCCAGATCAAACCAATGTACATGTTAGGTGTGCTGATTGATGTGTTTCCCTAAAATGTATAAAAGCAACCTGGACCCCAACCACCTTGGGCACACGTCATCAGGACCGTGGGGATTCACTCAGGGTGGTGGCAAAAATATTAAGGGAAAAATATTAGGGAAAGTTATAGACTATAGTCTCAAACCCTTTGGAAGACCTAAAGGTATTTTCTATAGATTTTGGCTGAAGGCAGCCAGAGTATCTTTGCAGGAGCCAGAGAGACTAGGGTGCAATAGCTAGGGTATGTGGGGGAGTTTATCTGAATAACTTGTTTACTCACATGGTCTTAAAACTAACCTTTGAGCCAAATGACCTTCTCGGGGGGAGGTCGACCAGGGAAATTACCCACTAATGTGTTTGCTTTGGGCATTAGAACCTGTCCTTTAATTTCCTCACTCTAGTGGTGTTGACTCAGAGTTTTTGTCATTTAATGTGTGCTGAATAAAGGTCAGAGAAGCCAGCGTGTGGAGGCTGGTGGCTGCTATCTCTTTCCAGCACCCTCCAGGGAGTCTGTAAGATGCCTGGACACTCAGTTGAACTAGAAAAGCAGAATATCTGTGTGTCAGTTTACTTTATTCATCCGTCATTGAGTCAGGGTCTGCAGGACAGAACCCTGTAGGTGGTGACCTGGACAGTGGCACCCAACATGGGATGACCCCAACACACAACTTCTGCAGCTGTGTCATGGGGCATCCTTAACCTTGGCAAAATTAAATTTCTAACTGGATTGAGACCTGTCTCATATAAGTTTGTTTTCACATATCCATCGCTAGGTTCATGGCTGAGGCCTCTATAACTAAAGACAGATTAATAAGAGAAAAGCATCCAAATTAATTTAATGTAAGTTTTGCATGAAATAAAGACCCAAAGAAATAGTAAGTTTATGTATTTAAAAAGTGACTAGTTATAGAGAAGTACAATTCAATTAAAAAATGTATGACCTAATGGTAATAAACTGGGAGGAACTTAGCAAGGCCTGTTTATTCAGATTCTTCTCCCTGTCCCAGTGTCATCATAGAAAAGCATGTTACTTTCCCCTCTTGAATGAAAATCTTTTTGTTTCTGTTTTTTGAGAAAGAGATTTGCTCTGTCACCCAGGCTGGAGTGCAGTGGTGCTGTTACTAGAAAAGCTTCCTGATCCAGACCCCAAGAGAGGGTTTTTGGATCTCACCCAAGAAAGAATTTGGGGTGAGTCCACAGAGTAAAGTGAAAGAAAGCTTATTAAGAAAGTAAAGAAACAAAAGAATGGCTACTCCATAGACAGAGCAGCTCCAAGGGCTGCTAACTGACTATTTTTATGGTTATTTTTTGAGCATATGTGAAATGAAAGGTGGATTATTCTTGAGTTTTCCAGGAAAGGGGTGGGCAGTCCCCAGAACTGAGGGTTCCTCCCCCTTTTAGATTATCTGAGGTAACTTCCTGGACATGGCCATGGCATTTGTTAACTGACATGGTGTTGGTGGGAGTGTCCTTTAGCATGCTAATACATTATAATTAGTGTATGATGAGCAGTGAGGAGGACCTGAAGTCATTTTCATCATCACCATCTTGGTTTTGGTGGGTTTTGGCTGGCTTCTTTACTGCATCCTGTCTTATCAGCAGGTTCTTTATGACTTGTATCTTCTGGTACTGGTCCTGCCAACCTCCTATCTTTTTCTGTGACTTAGAATGCTTATTTTCCTGGGAATGTAGCACAATAGGTCTCAGCCTTATTTTACCCCAGGGGTGACTCAAGATGGAGTCACTCTGATTCGAATGTCTCTGACAGTGCTAACACAGCTCACTGCAACCTTGACCTCCTGTTCTCAAGTGGTCCTCCTACCTCAGCCTCCTGGGTAGCTGGGACTATAGGTGCATCCTACTGTGCCTGGCTAATACTAAAAAAATGTCCTGTAGACATGGGTCTCACTATGTTGCCTAGCCTGGTTTTGAACTCCTGGCCCACTTCAGAACTCTCCACCTCAGTCTCCCAAAGTGCTGGAATTACAGGTTTGAGCCCAGTGCACCAGGCCTTGAATGAAGGTCTTATGAATAACTTTAGGGGAAGGTCAGAGAGTCCTTCCTAGGTGGTATGGCCTGCTTCAGGGAAGAATGGCGGGGGAAGATGAGAATGACCTTTCTACTTCTGTCATTTTCCCCAGTATCTAGATGCCATATTTAGGGGTGGCATGTCCTGAACCCCATCACCATGTTTGTGGTTTTGCTTTTATCTGAGAGCAACAAGAAGTTCTGGAAGGACTGAAGTAGGAGGGTGACACCACAGATGTGTGTTTGTGGAGGTCAGTGATGCTGTGGGGAGGGCAGAGTGGAGGGGCAAGAGTGAAAGCAGGCTGTCTTAGCTTGGGATCATTAAAAAGCCGAACTGAGGTAAGGACTTGGGTGCAGGTAGCTCACTTGGGAATAATCTCTGGGAGTAGAAGTGAAGAACCATGGATTTCTGGGATGCTGTATCAGGCAACAGGGGCTCCATTCTGCTAGGACCTTCTGAGAAGCAACACAAGGCCTCCCAGAATTGCCCTTTCCACCCTAAATGGGAGGCCAAATACTAGCCATCACTCCTGCCTTTGCTGGTGGAGGATTGACCCCATGATTGTTCATCTGTGGGCTGTGTAGGAGCACAGCACCCGCCCCCCAACAAAAAAAAATCAGAGAAGTCTTAGGAAACAAGAGAAGACAAATAGGGCACACATGTGAGACCAGACCACATCAGAGTGCAGTGAATTAAATCCTGCAGGGAGCTGCTTCAGGGAAGAATGGCAGGGGTAAGCTGAGAATGACCCTTCCTGAGTGAGGGTCTTTTTGTTTCTTTTTTTGAGACAGGGCCTTGCTCTGTCACCCAGGTTGGAGTGCAGTGGTGCTGTTACTGGAAAAGATTCCTGATCCAGACCCCGAGAGAGGGTTTTTGGATCTCACCCAAGAAAGAATTCAGGGTGCGTCCACAGAGTAAAGTGAAAGGAAGTTTACTAAGAAAGTAAAGAAGCAAAAGAATGACTACTCCATAGACAGAGCAGCCCTGCACTCGAGCCAGGGATGTAATCAGAGGAGAAGCTGAGAGGATGAGAGGGGAAGGAGGAAGTGTCCGACACCTGTGAGGAGGCTACTGCAGTCACCCAGGTGAGAGAGGAAGGTGGCATAGTCTAGGGCGGTGGCATGGGAGACGGGGGAGTGGATGGATCCCCGAAATGTTTAGGAGTTAAATCAACAGGTCTTGGTGATGGATTTTGTTAAGGGTGGTGCTCTTCATTAAGAAAGAGAATCTTGGAGGAGGGCCAGGTACCAAGGCAGGGAATGTGGGGGATGTTTGGGAGTTCAAGGTCACACGTGGTGGTCTGGAGGTGCCTTTGAGACATCCCAGAGAAGGAGTTGAGCAGGAGCTGCATACAGTATATGGGTGGGGAGCTTCAGGGAGAGGTCCAGGCTGGAGCCATAAAAGTGTGAGTCATCGGAGTCTGGGTGGAAATGAAGCCATAGGTGAACATGAGATCACCTGGAGAGGGGACAGGGTGGGAGGAGCTTCCAAAGAGAGCAGGGAGAGGGCTGGCCTCCCCGACGGCCACCTGTAACCCCCTCCCTCCTCAAACCTCCCCCAGCAGGTGCCCTCCTCAAGGCAGGGAGTGACATTGCGGCACTAGTGATTCTAATTGAATATAATTGTCTTCTCCAAGTTGCGCTAAAACCTTTTCAAAGTCCCCTGAAATTAGGGAACATGGATAGCACCACTCCTCAGGGTTTTAATCTGTGTCCTCCCTGAGAACGGTGATTAATTTTTTACAAGCTAATCATATCTCTTAGGCAGGCTGTCAGCAGAGGGCCCGTCATCTCTCATCAATAATGGAGCAATCCCAGCGCCCGCGTCTCCCAGCAGCCTCCTGCATAATTCACCAGGAGGGCTTCAAACAAAGAAGCTGGGGGGACCAGGTTCTCTTAATTGCTGTCCTTGGTAATTATCCACTGGGGCTGGGAGGGGTGGCGAGGGGCGGGAGGGAAAGGCAGGGGATATAAAAACTGATTGATGAGCTCACATCTGGCTCCCCTTTTTAACATGCTCTCACCTGCCTCCGCCATCTGTCCATCATCTCCACTCAGCCTGCCCCCTTCCTCTGGCTAACTCATTTGTACCCCTCTTGCTCTGCTCCCTGCCCTTCACCGTCCCCTCATTTCTTCCTTTCTGGGGCACTACTCTATAGGGTCTTTTGGCCAGATTCTGCCCTCTGGCCATGCACCATCATGCCACAAGGCAGAGGAGCCATGGCCTCCATTTGACAGATGAGTAAACTGAGGCTCAAAGAGGGAAAGTGACACGCTCAAGGTCACCAAGCAAGTCAATGACAGTCAGAACTAGACCTACAGTTTGGTGCCTCCCAGATCTGTGCTCCTTCCCCCCAGATCTCAGGCCAAGTCAGCGACAGATCGCCCCATTCCTGCCCCAATAGTGATGGGCCCCCTCATTCCTGCCCCAGTAGTGTGCCTACACTCGGACGCTGAAGAGGAAGCTGCTGTTCTCTTCCTTATCAACCCCAGTCCAGGCCTCTTCCTGGCCTTACTGCCCCATGTACGGAGTTGGCCCTGGCTTCTGTTACCCCTCACGGATATATCTCTGAGGCCAAACATCAGAAGCAAACAGTGGCCAGAGGTCATGAGCTGGGAGAAAGTGAAGCGAGACAGAAACAGAAGACGGCTTCCCTCTCTCCTCTGGCACCATTACACAGGCCTGCTCCCACTGGCCGATTGGGCAGATTCCAGCAACAAGGGAAAGTCCTGGAGCCTGCAGTCCCCACCCTGTGAGCCCAGTTTCTTGCATCTAACCCTCAAGCAAATGTCCTGAGAGGGTCAGGAGCTAAGATGTAATCCAGAGAAGCGAGATCAGCTGGAAGGCGGACTCTGAGTCCAGTGTTCTTTTCTGCCATTGCTGTCTAGGGAAGGAAGATCCTGTCCTTGGGAGGGATCTCTCTTTCTATGCATGGCTCAGGCAACTGGGCCGGTCCCAGGGGCTCCCTCCGCATCTATGGGTCAGTCCCAAATCTGGGTCTCTGGCCTGACTGTGTGCCAATGCAATGGCTGGGCCTGCTCCCTGAGGACCTAACTCCACCCATTTCCCTCCCTGCTCCCCACACCCTTGTTCCTTTGTCTCATTTCTGAGTCACTGCTAAGGTGAGCTATCATCACAGTACAGTGTACTCGGGACAAGGGGGTTTCAGGGACGCAGCACTTTGTTTTAAAGTCAGGACTGTTCCAAGCAAGCCAGGATAGCTGGTCACCCTAGTGTCCCCTTTCTTCCAAGCACCTGGACTGAAAATTTCACCATCGGAGAGAGACAGTTCTGGAGGTGGGAGGAGAGGAACTTCCTCCTGGATCTGCAGCCTGGCTGTCCCTCCCTAGGGCTGGCTGACCTTGGGGGGTCCTTGACGCTTCCACTGTTGACTCATCTGAAATATATGTAATAATAATAAAAAACAACTTTGCAAGAGAGTTCTGAGGAGGGAGTGAGCTAGAGTGTGAAATTGACTCAGCACAGCCCCTCGGCACATGGCAAGTGTTCAGTAAAAGGCCGTTCTCACGACGATCGAACCTGGCACCCTCTAACTCCACACCCACCACATTCAGTGTGTGGCCACAATCTGCCAAACTCATCAGGTTTGCCATCACCTGTAATTATGGTCTCTATTTCCCAGGTGGGAATTCAAGCCCTGGTGCCTCAAGCCGAACCCTCGCCAAGCCTTGCGGCCTCCCTGCCCGTTCTGTAGGTGCCCCCAGGCTCAGCCTGGAAGGACAGTTCCCTGACTTGGCTTCCCACTCTTCAGCTGTTCCTCTCCTCACTCTGTTACACACATTTCAGAACCAAAACAGAAGTTCAGGGAGGTGAAGTCATTCACCAGAGGTCACACAGGAACTTAGGGACAGAGCTTGGAGAAATAGGAGGATGGATTTGGGAGTCAAATCTTGGCTGGTACCTCTTCCAAAAGCTACCTGTACATCCTATTCATCTTCCCAAGTCTCAATTTTTCCTTTTAAAAATAGTGATCCTAAAACCCACTTCCTAGGGTCTTGGGAGGATGAAATGATACTTTCTCTGCCTGGGGCATAGTAGGTACTTGATAAAGGCTCGGGTTGTTACTCTCTATATTTGAGGAGTAGGTTCTTATGTGCTTTCTGCTCAATGACTATTTCCTGAGCCCCTATCAGTTTGACTCAGTGAATAGTCCAGGTCCTCTGTTGGGAGGTCCCAGGGGCAAGGGTGCGCCACTCAAAACAGAGCCTGGCCTTCCTAGGGCTGCAGAGCCAGGCAGAGAGGAGTCTGAGCGTGCTGACTTCCCTGTGGCACGTGTGACCTTGATGAGGATGTGCCAGCCCAGGACAGAAAGGGCAACTGTGGATGAAGAAAGGCAGGACCTCGACTCCCGTCCATCACAGCAGGTGGGTCCTCCGTCCCCTCGTGGTCTGGCTCCATCAGGCGCCTGCGAATTAACTTCAGGCCGAGGTGGCCCAACAGGCAGGAACCATGGCGGAGGCAAGGAGAGACAGTGCCTTTAATGCTGCTCAGATTCCTGGTTCCGGGCGAAAATGCTGCATTTGCATTTAAATGGAGGTTTGGAAGTCTGTAAATCTCCATTTCCCAGCCGCAGAGGACTAATGGCTGTTTAATCGTGTTTAGATGAACCCCCCGGAGCACTTGGGGTTGGTGCATCTTAAATCCCAGCAGCTCAGACAAAGATCAAATGAGGGGCGTTCAGGCAGAGGCACGTCCCCCCTTGCCAGGACAGCACTGCCTGGGGATGGATGCAGGAGGACAGTTGGGTGTTCTCCGAGGACCCAGGTAGGTCCCTGTCCCCTTCCAGGAAGGCTTCTGGGATTGCTCAGAAGTCGCTTTCACCTGAAACTCCCCTAGCCTTCCCATTACGCTGAAAAGAAGAGAAGTGATGACCTGTTGTAGCCAGTGGCTCGGATGTGGCTTCAGAGAGACCTGGATTTGAATCCTGACCTGCCCGATTAACTATATGGCCTTGGGCAGGTCACGCAACTGTTCTGGGAGTCCCAGTTTTTATCTACCAACTGAGAAGACTATTTCCAAATCACGTATATAATGTACCTGGCACATAGTAGGGGCTTTTTGAGCAGTTGTCAGTGTAATTCCAAATTACCCTTAAATGGAGAGGGATTGGCTTTGGGGGCCTGCTCCATAGCTGTGATTCTCAGACTTTCACTTCAGTTACCCGGGAGCTTGTTTAAAATGCCATCTGCATTTGTTCTGATTCAAACATTAGGCATTTTAAGAAAGAGAGCTTTAGGGCTCGGTAAGAGGTAATGACCTGCAGGTCGGCGTCCTCTTTGTACTGTTTTGTCACAGGGCATGTCTTAAGTAGCTGCAGGTGCGTTGACTTGTCCTGCTGTTTGCACATGAATTCAGGTGGCCCCATATGGGGGCTACATTCTATGTGCTCCTCTACATAACACCTGATGTTTCCAGGGACCGTGACAACGTATAAAGCCCTGCACTATTAATACGACACTGTCACATGCATTAGCTAGTGCGATCCTTACAAGAACCCCATGAAATCTATGCCATTGTCCCCTCTTGCGGAGGAAGAAACAGGATCTGAAGGGAAAGAGGCTTTCTTGAGGTCACCCGCTGGGGAGTAGCGCTCGAACCTCGGCAGGGTAAACCTCGGCAGGTTTACCCCAGATCTGGGGCTGTTTCTTGTGCCCTCTGTTGCCTCACACAAGAGCAAAGTGAGAAGGGGCTCCAGGGATGTCTAGAGGTGAAACATGCCCTCCGCCTCCAATGCTTTGTGTCCCTTTCTTCCTTTTACGAGGAGCAAGCAGGGATTTTCATCTTCTGATCATTTCTACCTTTGCAGGTCATTGGTCCTGGGGCTCCTCTGAAAGCTTGGGCTGAAGGTGGAAGGGGAGGTGGGGGCGTGGCCTAAGGGTGCTCAGCCTCAGTCCAGTCCCTGAGCCTCCTCTGGATCCTGCCTGGGGCTGAGTCAGTCTTGGACATTCCTGGTCTGTTTCTGTGTGTGTCAGGAGGAAGGTGCATTACTCTCTACCCTGGCTGAATCCCAGGCCTTGGGACGGGGCACCTGACCTTCCCAAGGTAGCATTTCAAGCCTTCCTTTGTTTTCTGAAATTTTATTCTGGGCCTACCGGGAACAACCAGGTCAGCCTGGAGCAGGAGAAAGTCTCCAATTCCCTAACAGTTTTTCAAACACTTCCCGGAGGGAGCAGCAAGGTCTGGGGCACTGGGGCTTGTGAACATCTGGCCACCAGCCCTCCTGCCCTGTCCTGCCCTCACCTGCCCAGGAGGGGCTGGGGCATGATGCTGGAGGTGGACGGAGGTGTGACTGAAGCCAAGCTTTCATCCACGCCTCCCTCCACCCCCATCCCCACACTCCTTAGAGCTTGTCCCCCATAAACACTCCCAGAATGCTTTGTCCTCAGGCCTTTGCCTGAGCCTGGAATGTGCCCCCCCACGATAAGCCCACCTACTTTGAAGAAGCCTTTCCAGTCAAAATTTATTTCCTGGCCAGGTGCGGTGGCTCACACCTATGATCCCAACACTTTGGGAGACCACTTGAGGTAGGAGGATTGCTTGAGGCTAGGAGTTTAAGACCAGCCTGGACAACATAGTGAGACCCTGTCACTACAAAAAAATTTAAAAATTAGCCAGGCATGATAGCATGCACCTGTGGTCCCAGCTACACAGGAGGTTAAGGTAGGAGGATCACTTGAGTCTGGGACATTGAGGCTGCAGTGAGCGGTCATCACGCCACTGCACTCCAGCCTTGGTGACAGAGCAAGACCCTGTCTCAAAAAAAAAATTTTTCCTTTTCCTGAGACTTCATTGAGTTGTATTTGTACCTGTCTCTGTCACTCCCCACTGTGACATGGCCAGGTCTGATCAGGTGAGTGTTTTCCGGAGCCAGCAGGTAGGGAGGGAAGGCTAGGCTGGTCAGATCCAGAATGCCCACCCCCAGGTCAAGCAGAGCAGCTCCACTTCTTTTTGCTCTAAATTTGGAGGTGTGGCCTCAGTTTTTCTTTAAATCTGAGTTTCGGGAAGCGTGTGACCCCCCAAGTTCCTTTCGCTGGATGATTCTGGGATCAGAGCTCCCAAAGGCAGTGGGATTTGGGGTAACCAGGGACTGACCAGACTCCTCGGGAAGCCCCTGGTTGTACAGAGGGGACTTGGAAATGTTTGCTGAGTTGAATTGACTTGGTTCTGTGGTGTCAGAAATGATACAGTTCCCACGAAGGGCAGAACCCATCCCGAGGGGCTGACAACTGAAGTTTTCCAAAACAAGAAAGCAAAGGTCCTCTCCCACCTCCTCTGGGGTGGGACTGGGGCTCTGCCCGCAGACGGAGCAGCAGGAAGCTGCTGCAACCAGGGGAGCTTGGACCTTGGAGTTTGGCAGACCAGGGTTCGAATCCTGGCTCTTCCACCTACAAATGGAGAGCATGTAGGCAAGTTCCTGCTGCCCCGTGCCTCAGCTTCCTGATCTGTACAATGGAAATTGTAGCAGCATGAGCAGCGGGTGAAATGAGACACATAGAGGACTTAGCTTGGGGCCCGGCTCACGGTGTGTCAGCTGTTCTTGGGATCATTCTTGCCATCCTCTGGCTGGAGTCTCAATGACTGAAGATGCAGGAAGGAGTGGTGGGCCCTTCCCCGTCACCGCCATTGCTTCAGTTTTCACCTACACACTTCCTGAAGGGTTTGTCCTGGATTGTGGGCCCAGGGGGTTTCTGCGGGCAGAGGAGGTTTCTGAGGTCGGAGGGGTCTGGGAAAGGCTGGACTCAGCAGAACTAAGCAGGTTTCTTTACTACACGGTTTCTCAGAAAACTGATGCAGCTTCCAGAAGAGACACAACTGTGCAGTGCTTCCCAGATTCCCCTGGCCACAGAACTTCCTTGTTCCGGAAGCATCTCGTCAAACCACATGCTGCTTTGAGGAAGGCTGGCACTGTGGGTTAGGGGCAGGCTTCAGGTTGGCAGCGAATGCCCCTCGTGATGTGGTTCTGGCCCACCTCCTCACCACAGTAGCCCTGTCCTTCATGACATGTCCTCAAACCCCAGCCACCGCAAGCTGCATGGCTGCCCTGGAACGTGCCCACTGCGGCCTCAGCTGTGGGCCTTCTCTGTGCTGTTCTCCCATCTCCTTCCCCTCCTGCCTAGTGAAGCCCTACTCACCCTTTCAGTCTCAAACCTGGCTTCCTCTGCAAAGCCTGTTTCAACCTCTGCAGGCAGAATTACATGCTGACTGTGTTCCCACCCCACCTTGTTCACCTGTTCAAACCCTGATCACTACACTATTTCATGTAGGTGCCTCCCTTCATCATTAAATAATGAATTTCTCAAGGGCAGAGACCTTATCTCATCTCTAGTCTGGCACGTAGTCCTGGGGTTTGCACAGAACAAGGGCCTGATAAATAAGAGTTGTTACTTGGACGTGTGCAGCAGTATTCAGGGACGTTGTCTAGCTTAGTAGTTAAAGGCATAGTCATTGGCATCAGACAGACCTGGGTTTGAATCCCAGCCTTATCCCTCACTGATTGCATGAAGCAACTGACCCAGAGCGAGGGCTCAGGAAATGGGGGCTTGTTGAACAAATAGGCCCTCAGGCTCCGGGTGGACAAATGAACAATTTCACCTGTGTCTGCAGCCAGTTCCCATCTCTAAAATGGAATGACAATAGTATCATAAGGTTGTTGTGAGGATTAAACAATTAATTTGTGTGTAGAGCACTTAGCCCAGTGCTGGCACCCGGTAAGCTCTCAGCAAATGCTGGGTAGTATTCTTGTCATTGCTGTTATTGAAGATCTGGGGGAGAACCTTGGCGCCCAACAGCCCCCAACCCCAACAACAGCCCTGGTGGTACAGAAAGTCCTACCCTTGACCTGAATGGGCCAGTGCCTTCCCTGAGACCGTACCTCCATGTTCCCAGCACCTCCTCCCTCTCGCCTGCCTTCTCCTTCCCCCAGGTCAGAGTCCACTGCTCCCAGCCTGGTGCTCCTCACCATCAGCTCAGCTCAGCAGCCCTGACACAGCTGATTGGAAATTTGTTTTATTTCTGAGCCTGCCTCCCCTCTCTCCCCTACAAAAAAGCAATTAAACTTGTGTTTACCAGAGTGAGTGGCTGTAATCTGTCGTTTGCCCATCTTATCCTGTCAAGCTGCCCCAAGTCCCGCCTGCTTTGCTTAGGCTGGGGTAGGAGATTTGCATAATCAGTAATAATAGAACTCAGAAAAGTGGTGGGGTTGTGGGGAGTTGGTTTTATGCCAGCAAATTGTGAGAGCAGCTCTGGGGACCCAAAGGCTGATAGGGTTTGTGTGGAGGTGTGTCTTCCCTAACTTAGAGGTGCTCCTAGAGGGTCTTAGCCTCCTGTCACTACTGGGCCTGGCAGGTCTCCAACCCTGACCCAGTTGAATCCATCCCTGGAGGCCTGGCCAGTCTCAGAGGGGCCGGAGGTGCCTGCTGATCATGGTCCTTTCTGCATATAGTCTTCAGTGGCTCCCCAGAGCCCCAGCTGCCATGTTTCCCATCTTATCCTGTCCTCTCTCCTCTGTTCCTCCAAGGGCCCTGTATGGCAGAATCGAACACATACTTGAGATTTCAACTCCTGGTTATGCTATCGTCCCTGTTCACGTTTCCTCAAAGTGGATCTTGAGAAAGGACTTGGGTGCCAGTAGTTTATCTGGGAGGGGATTCCAGGAAGCACAGTGAGAGAGTAGGGAGAGGGAGCCAGGGAAGAGAGAAAAGTTTGTAAAAATGTGCTAGTGGTCAGGCGCGGTGGCTCACGCCTAAATTCCCAACACTTTGGGAGGCCAAGGTGGGTGGATCATGAGGTCAGGAGTTTGAGATCAGCCTGACCAACATGGTGAAACCCTGTCTCTACTAAAAATACAAAAATTAGCTGGGTGTGGTATCACATGACTGTAATCCCAGCTACTCAGGAAGCTGAGGCAGGAGAATAGCTTGAATCCAGGAGGTGGACGTTGCAGTGAGCAGAGATCATGCCACTGCACTCCAGCCTGGGCAACAGAGTGAGACCCTGTCTCAAAAAAAAAAAAAAAAGTGCTAGTGAGTGGGTCATAACTGTGGGAAACTGGGCTCAAGCCCTTTGTGGTCTCTTTGAGACCCTGAGGGGAACACACCTTAGAGTTGTCCCACTGAGGGCTGAGGAAGCTGGCGGACTTATGCGCTGGACAGATGGCTCATTAATGGCCTCCCCGTGGTCCATACCCTTGTGGAGACTCCTCCCACATTGACTCTGGGTGGGGCCATGTAACTTGCTTTAGCCATTGAACATCAATAAACATGACGCCAGCAGAGGCTTGATGAGCACTTAGAATGAGGGCTGGCCCTCTGGAATTGCTGCTGCTACCACGTAAGAAGCCTGGGCTATTCTGCCAGGGAGGCCATACAGAGGGGACTGAGGCACCCCAGCCCACAGCTACACCTACACAATAGTAATGGGAATGAGGCCATATGGGACCATCCAGTCCAGGTGAGCCACCAGATTACACCTGCATGAGTGGCTCCAGGTGAGATGAGCAGGAGAACCTCCCAGCTGAGCACAGCCCAATTGCAGAGTCATGAGCAAGTAAATGATTGCTGTGCTAAGCTGTCAAGTTTGGTGTCTATTATGCAGCAATAGATAACTGATACACTCACCAAGTCCTATCCTTTATCATTGTGGGTTGCTCTGGGAGTGTTAACTCCCAAGTGCTTCTGGCCAGACCTGCACTTGGATTTGTATGTACAGAGAAAGCCTTCAGAGAGTTACCCTATTTTGAGGCACGACATCATCTCAGGATATGAGAGCTGTCCATCAGAGCCTTAGGCGACTTCCTGGTGGGCTGAGTTATTGGGGCAGAGCACCAATTGCACCTGCTACAGCTACCTGGCTCTGAGAATAATCAAAGAAGGCTTTACCATGGAAGATATTCCTTCAAAGAACTAAACTTCACAAAGACAGTCACCTGGATTGTCACCATGTAGAACAGTGCCTAGGAGTGCCACAGATATTCGTTGGATATAAGGATGAATGAAGTGTAAGTTGACTTGAAGCTAAAGGATTTGTAGAAATTAACCAGGTGAAGAGGGGCAGCCAGAGATCCCTGGTCAGGAAGATCAGCACCAGGCCCCTGATCTTGCCCAGGCCCATGTGGCTGGAACCCAGAGGGGAAGGAGAGTGCAGTGGAAGCTGAGACTTGGAATCAGGTAGGACCTTAGAGACCCCCGATACGGCTCCCCAGAGCAAAGAGAGAGCCAAGAAAGGGTTGGGTTAGAGGAGGAGGCTCTGTCTGATTTGCTTTAGCAAAGACCACTCTGGCTGCTTTGTGGAGATAGGTCTGGAGGAGCAGAGGCAGAAGGCAGGAGTCAGGGAGGAGGGCATCTCACAGTCCAGACTAAGTGTAGACTTGGGCGTGGAGATGGACAGACTTAGGTGGATCCGAGAGAGACTTAGGAGGTGAAGTCAGCAGGCCTTCATAAAGTAGCCCAACAAGGGCTCGCTCTGACCCTCAAGCCCCACCTTTGCTCCTGTCTCCTTCCTGATTCATCCTTCAGTAGCATCTTCACTGGGAAGACTCCCTGCCAGGTCACACTGGGGGCTCCTCCTCTGGGTCTCCAGGGTGCCTTTTTCTTCAGTGATGACACGTCGCACAAAGAGATCAGCTTTTAAGAGTGCTGGGCTCATGGTAGCCACACCATAAATATTGTTTTCCCTCCCTTCCTTCCTCCTTTCCCCCGACTTCCTTTCTTTCCTCTCCATTTCCTTCTTTCCTTTTGCATTCACTAAACCTGGTATCAGGTCCCCTGCAATATGAAACCACCCTGCATAGCAAAGAGGTGGTGTGGGGAAGGAGCAAAGAATGTGGCATTTGGATTCAAATGGATCTCAGTTCAAATCCAGCTCAGCCGCTTATTAGCACTTACTGGTGTGACTTGCTGTCTTGCCGAAACTCACGTTACTTACCTGTGAGGTGGAAGTGGTACTCATGCCTTACGGGACTGGCAGAAGGAGAGGCAGGATTGTAAGTATGCAGCACATGTATCCTCAGCAAAGGAGGCTGTCTTTGTGCTTAACCCCAGATCCGAAGGCTGAGGCCGACTTGATGGGACAGGGAGGGAGGGCTGCTTCTGTCTCTCTTTTCTCCTCGTAAAATGCACAGCCTGGCTTTCTGAGGTTATTAAATGAGGAGCTGGAGTGATTAGGCTGTTCTCCGAAGCCTGGCTTACATCCCATTTTCATTTGTGAAGCCAGTTAGGAGGAGGCAATCTTTTTATTTTTTTCTTTTAAATTAAATTGGCAAAGTTCTGCGGGAATCTTTGAAATGTTCAGAGAGGTGGCTTTTTAAAATAAAAGGAAAGATAAAGGAAGCCATCCCAGTCTTTGGGTCACGCAGGGATTGTGTGGCCCCAAACATTGTTTGAAATGACAACCATCAGCAGATATCCAGGGACCTGCTTTGTTGTAGAGAGAGAATCCTAGGGTTTGTTATAAGGGGTTTCGCCCCACCGAGCCCTCTCAGGAGAGCACTTCCAAGGAGCTCAGTGCATTTTATATCCATTAGATTTTCACCTGTCAAATCAGAGATGTAATAAAACTGGTCTCCAATGCTTCACAGAGAACGCATGTGAGGACGTTTTGATAAAGCTGAAAGTGTTCCACAAATGTAAGGTATCATTAGCAGTGGCCGCCATGCCCTGGGAGGGGAGTGAGTTTCCCAAGGTCACAGAGAAAGTGGGTAGAGGACCCAGAAAAACAAGTGGAACCTCTTCTTTATCCGGAGGTCGGGACCTTGTCACGTTTTACTCAAGTTGTCCCACAGCACTGAAAACAGGGCCCAACACACAGCAAGTGCGCCACGAATACTGTTCACTGAACAAATGAATGAATGAGTGAATGAATGATGCTCTAAGAGTGCCAGGAACGTGAAGGACCCTCACCTCATCTGTACAGGGTCTTCCCATCCATAACGGGCCTGGACTGGCCCTTGCCTTGCTGTTTCAGCTCTCCGGGTATCTGAGTCCTTGGCCATGTGATTTGGTGTTGCCTCCCACTAGTACACAGAGGACATTGCTCACCCTCTGACTTTGAACTTGGCTACGTGACTGGCTTTGGCCAATAGAACAAAGTGAGGCAGCGAGCCTAATTCTGAGCTTAGGACTAGAGAGGCTTTGCAGGGTTCTGCTGGTCCTCTGCTGTAGTTGCTGGAGAATGTGCCCGAGCTAGCCGACTGGAAGCAGAATGAGAAAGACATGGAGCACAGCTGCCCTGGTCCAGCCGTCCAGGAGGAGTCCAGCCCAAAGCAGAGTTCCATGGCCAACCTGCAGATGAGGGAGCTCAATAAATGCTTTTTGAAGGCTGGGTGCGGTAGCTCACACCTGTAATCCCAGCACTTTGGGAGGTTAAAGCGGGCTGATTGTTTGAGCCCAGTTGACTGATTTGAGATCAGTTTAGGCAACATGGTGAAAACTTGTCTCACCAAAATATACAAAAATTAGCAGGGCATGGTGCTGCACGTAGTCTCAACTACTTGGGATGCTGAGGTGAGAGGATCGCTTGAGCCCAGGAGGTCAAGTCTGTAGTGAGCTGTGTTTGCACCATTGCATTCTAGTCCAGGTGACAAAGCAAAACCTTGTCTCAAAAAATGAAAAAAATGTTTTTTGTTGTATATCACTGAGGTTTGGTAGGTGTTTGTTATGTAGCATATTAGCGGCCATTGTTTACTCTACACCACACAGTCCTCCAAGGCTTCCGTAGCCTGGTTGAGTCTTTACTACTTCTCGGAAGCTTTCCCTGACTTCTTTAACCTGCTTACATGCATTAGTTCATTCATTCATTCATTCACTAAATGCCTGCTCAATATCGAGCCCGATGCTAGAAGTTATGTAAAATACTGCAGTTACGGAGCACATCACTCTCTGTCACTTTGTTAAGCACATGAATTCATGTCATCATTAGACACATTGCAGTCCCCTGAGGATCTCCAGTTGATTGAGGGACATGCATGCCAACCAATGCCGTGGCTGCTACTATGTTAGTTCATGTTCCTAATCTATTAGCTACCCTTTAAAGGATATTTACTGCAACAAGCACTTTGTATACATTGCTTCCTGCAAACCTCACAGTCATTCTCAGGGAATTTTTTTTTTTTTTTGAGATGGAGTCCTGCTGTGTTGCCCAGGCTGGAGTGCAGTGGTGTGATCTTGGCTCACTGCAACCTCTGCCTCCCAGGTTCAAGCGATTCTCCTGCCTCAGCCTCCCAAGTAGCTGGGATTACAGACATGCATCACAACACCCAGGTAATTTTTGTGTTTTTAGTAGAGATGCGATTTCATCATGTTGGTCAGGCTGACTAACATCTCAAACTCCTGACCTCATGATCTACCTGCCTCGGCCTCCCAAAGTGCTGGAATTACAGGCATGAGCCACCTTGCCGGCCTCTCAGGGAATATTTTATACTCATTTTACAGCTGAAGATACTGAAGCTCAGAGAAGTTAATTTACGTGGCCAAAGCAGACAGTGAGATGGTGAATGAGCAGGGATCCACCCTGAAGTCTACCAGATGCCTGAGTGTGTGATTTTCCTTCCAAGGAGGATGTGGGTGGTGCGGGTGTGTGTGCCCAGGGGTAAGGTTGTGGATGTCAGGGTGGGTGTGATGGACTCTGCCTCGCTGGTCCCAAAAGGTGCTTGGTTCAGAGCCAGGCAGGGAAGGGAAGGCCCAGAGGTGGAAACTCTGCAAATGTGAAGTCCTGGAAGTGTGAGATGAAGCGCCCGGCAGGGGCTGGGGACTGGAGCAGGGGGCAATCCCAGGCACCAATGGGAAGAGCCACCTGCTTCAAAGTTACCTGGGGAGCTTGTTATAAGGGTGGGTTTCTGGGCCCTTCTCCAGGGCCATAGAGTCAGGATCACTAGGGGCAGACACTAGGTATGTTTAGTGTTTTTGTTTGTTTGTTTTTTGTGGTTTATTTATTTATTTATTTAGAGACAAGTTCTTGCTCTGTCATCCAGGCTGGAGTGCAGTGGCCCGATCATGACTCATTACAGACTCCATCTCCCAGGCTCAAGTGATCCTCCCACTTCAGACTGCCAAGTAGCTAGAACTACAAATACAATACCACTCCTGGCTTTTTTTTTTTTTTTTTTTTTGGTAGAGTCAGAGTCTTGCTATATTTCCCAGGCTGGTCTTGAACTCCTGAGCTCAAGCAATCCTCCTGCCTCAGCCTTCTGAGTCGCTAGAATTATAGGCATGAGCTACCATGCCCGGCCTCTAGTTCTTATTAAGCCTTCCGTAAATCTCATGCTCCTTAAAAGCAAATCCTCTCAGTCTGGGCACAGTGGCTCACGCCTGTAATCCCAACACTTTGGGAGGCTGAGGTGGGTGGATCATGAGGTCAGGAGTTCAAGACCAGTTTGGCCAACATGGTGAAACCCCATCTCTACTAAAAATATAAAAATTAGCTGGGCAGGGTGGCACGTGCCTGTAATCCCAGCTACCTGGGAGGCTGAGGCAGAGAATTGCTTAAACCCATGAGGCAGATGTAGCAGTGAGCCGAAATTATGCCACTACACTCCAGCCTGGGTGACAGAGTGAGACTCTTGACTCAAAAAAAGAAAATCGAATCCTCTCATGAGGCTGGAAGCCTTCCCACCCTCCTATATCAGCCCTGCAGCCCCTCCCTCTCCCCCACCTCCACCCTCTCACAGCTCCTGGCCAATGTTCCCAGCTCGACCCAGTTGCTCACTGATTCTGTCCTTCGAGTGTCTTATCCGTAGTCAGACTGTGGGTCCTTGAGAGCAGCCTGGGAGAGTTGTGCTTTTTTTTTTTTCCCAATCCCATGGTACTTGTACCCAGGGTGGGTGGTCAGCCAGATTCGTCAATTGATTGCAGTACTCATGGACTTAAAAAAGTCCCGAAAGATCCTGCTGAGAGGCCTAGAGTCTGTATAAGAACCATCATCATCATAAAAAAAAAAAAAAAACATAGTTACGGAGCACATCACTCTCTGTCACTTTGTTAAGCACATTGCATCCATGACATCATTTCGTCCTGCCAGCAACACTACAAGGTAAGTTTTCTTGTCTATAAAACGGGGATGATGAATGAGGCTCCGTGAAGGTGAGTCACCTGTCAAGTCTCAGACAGAGCCAGGAAACCCAAGACCCAGGAGGTGAGATGTTCTGAGAAGCCTTTGAGGCCAGGTATAAGCAGCCCTAAAACAGCCATGGCTGAGTCAGTGGGTGGCAGAGGGGACCCTTAGGGTCAGAGCCCTGGGTTCCAGCCCTGGGTTCCGGCCACGAAGCAACTAGGAGATCTTGAGAAGCCCTTCCCTGCTCCCTGCGTTGGTTCTTGAACTTGGGATAAAGAAATTGATGATCCTGCCTTCCATGTTAATGGAAACTGTAAGGTCATGCATTTGCCAAGTACAGGGGTGATGTTCATTCTCCCAGGTAGCACCAGCAGCCAGAAAAGAGGGGTCTACATTCTCAGTCCCTCTGCTGGGCTGGGGTGGTACTCCTCTGGTCCTCCTATGTCCCCGGTTTGACCAGCTTAGTGCTTGAAAAGAAAGTCAGGAGGGACACCTCCTGCTGCATCCCCTCTGCCAGGAGTACCCAGCCAGGGCATCCATCTGGTGCACCTACCTGCAGAATGGCTGGCTCACTACTCATGGCCACAGTACAGGGCCTTATGGAATGTTTGATTGCATGGAGGTAACACAGCGAAAACCATTTGAAAAAGACCAGGAGCAGGCTGGGTGTGATGGCTCATGCCTATAATCCTAGCACTTTGGGAGGCCGAGGGAGGCAGATCACCTGAGGTCATTAGTTCGAGACCAGCCTGGCCAACATGCCGAAATCTTGTCTCTACAAAAAAAAAAAAAAGAAAAAAAAAAAAAGAAAGAAAAATTAGCCAGGCATAGTGGCATATGCCTGTAAACCCAACTATCCTGCTGAGGCAGGAGAATTGCTCAAACCCAGGAGGTCGCAGTGAGCCAAGATCACGCCATTGCACACTCCAGCCTGGGCAACAAGCAAGAAACTCCATCTCAAAAAAAAGAAAGAAAAAGGAAAAAGACCAGGAGCTAAGGCTTATGGGGGATGGGCACTCACCTTTGTGACGTCTGTAACCTCTGAATGGGCCATGCAGATCAGACAGGTATCATCCTGGGCTTTCTTTATAAAACTCCAGGCCAGGGCAGGTTGCATCATCGATTAGTTGACTGTCTCTTTTTCTGTTTGCTGAGCTCCCTTGCAAGCATTGACCCAGCTTATCTCTCAGCATAATCACCTTTGCTTCTGGGCTGCTCCTGGGGAGGCAGGCTGCAGGTTCCATGTCTTCCCTGGCTTGATTCTCAGGCCAAAACTGAAACACAAGATGCTCGGTTCTCCCTTCCGTCATAAGAGGTGGTGGGAGCTTTCCCCATCACTCCATAACAACAACAGCCTCCCCAAACTCCATCTCCTCCTTTCTGGTTTTATCTTTCCCCTCAGAATGATGTATTTGCCAGTAAGTAACACAACTTAGTTGTTTTGTGTATTGTCTACCTCTGTTACTAGCATGTCAGTTTCACAGGGATGGGGCTTCTGTCTGTTTTGTTCTTAGTGGTATCTGGAGTCCAGAGCACTGCCTGGCACCTAGCAGGTTCTCATGGAATGTTCACTGAATTAATCAATGAATCAATGAGGCCCTGAAAAAAAAAAGTGTTGGTGCCGGTGACCGCCATCCTAAAACACACTGAGCCAATGACATGGGCTCGTGACGCTGGAGAACTGGGAGGAAGTTGGGTGTATGTGAGGTCAAACGGCTCGCCAGTGTGGATGGAAAGCTGGCAGTGATACAGCTGTCATTTCTATCAGCTGCCATCAGCACCTTGAGAATAATGTCCACTTTGCCAAGGACGACCTTTGTTCTGAAGGCCCATGTGAAATCTCGCCTTGCCCTCACCTCCAGCCTGTGCACTGCGCAGGGGTCTGTCCCTGCCTGCTGTGCTGAGCGGCTTGGGGAGGAAGAGCCAGCTCAGACCCTGATTTCCTTCTCATCAGTCCCTGTTTCCTTGGCAGTCAATTAGCCCTCCTTTCCCCAACCCTGTCTGAGCCTTTTCATCTGGCAGCTTCTAGGGGTGATTAGGGACGGACTGATGGAGTGGGACAAGGACACCGAGGCTGCTGCATTAATGGCTTCAGGGCTGGGCTCTGAGCTCTTCTCCGAAGAGGAACAAAGTGGAAAGGTGGTGACGCAGTGCCACTGAGACCCTTCCAAAGTGCCCATTCCCTTACTCCATGGTCTTGCACAGATGGCACAGGGAAGTTTGCAGGGAAGGAAGCTTCCCTGGAAACTCATTCCTCATTGAAATGTCTACCACATTGCAGCTAGCAGTGTTTCTCAAAGAGAGGCCCACAGATGCCTGGTCTCAGGACCACCTAGAATGTGTGCAAATATGCAGATTCCAGGGCCTCCTCTCTGGACCCACTGGATCAGAATTCAGAGGGTGGGTGTCTTTGTCCATTCTGGCTGTGATAACAAAAATATCATAAACTGGGTGGCTTAAAAAAGCAGAAATGTGGCCGGGCGCGGTGGCTCAAGCCTGTAATCCCAGCACTTTGGGAGGCCGAGGCGGGTGGATCACGAGGTCAAGAGATCGAGACCATCCTGGTCAACATGGTGAAACCCCGTCTCTACTAATACAAAAAATTAGCTGGGCACGGTGGCGCGTGCCTGTAATCCCAGCTACTCAGGAGGCTGAGGCAGGAGAATTGCCTGAACCCAGGAGGCGGAGATTGCGGTGAGCCGAGATCGCGCCATTGCGCTCCAGCCTGGGTATCAAGAGCGAAACTCCGTCTCAAAAAAAAAAAAAAAAAAAAAAAAAAAAAGCAGAAATGTATTGCTCACAGTTCCGGTGACTAGGAAGTCTAAGATCAGGATGTTGGCAGATTTGGTGTCTGGTGAGGGCTTGCTCTTTGGTTCATGGGTCATGTCTTCTTGGAGCATCTTCACATGGTGGGAAGAAAGGGATAACTAGCTCTCTGGGGTCTCTTGTATAAGAATGTTAATCCTGGTGGCTCATGCCTGTAATCCCAGCACTTTGGGAGGCTGAGGCGGGTGGATCACTTGAGGTCGGGAGTTCGAGACCAGTCTGACCAACATGGAGAAACTCTGTCTCTAATAAAAATACAAAATTAGCCAGGCTTGGTGGTGCCTGCCTGTAATCCCAGCTACTCGGGAGGCTGAGGCAGGAAAATCGCTTGAACTTGGGAGGTGGAGGTTGAAGTGAGCCAAGATTGTGCCATTGCACTCCAGCCTGGGCAACAAGAGCAAAACTCTGCCAAAAAAAAAAAAAAAGAAATAAAGAAAAAAAAAAGAATATTAATCCCATTCATCCTGGTCACCTCCCAAAGGCCCTACCTTCTAATACTGTCACACTGCGGATTGGGCTTTAATGTATAAATTTTGGGGGGACACAAACACTCAGACAGTGGAAGTAGAGGACCCTGAATCGGCACTGTAATATCTCCCCGTGTCAGGAGTCCCCCAAACCAACTCCCAGTGTGATGATTAGTTAAAAGGACTCACAGGACTCAGCATATAGTTGTACTCACAGGTAAGATTTATTAGGGAGAAATGATAGAAAGCAAAATCAGCAAAAGGAAAAGGTGATAGGGTGAAGTCCAGAGGAAACCAGGCACATTGATTCTCCCCGTGGAGTCACGCAGGACTCGCTTAATTCCTCTAGCAATGGCAACATGGGTGAGGTGCTGTCTACCAGGCTAGTGCATTAGACTCAGTGCCCAGGAAGTCTCCTGGGGGCTGGTTATACAGGCGCTTTCTGCCTGGGATGTACCCATATTCCAGACTCCTAGAAAGAAAGCAGGAGTTCAGCATAAGCCATGTCGTCTGCACACACCATTTACACATTGTGAGCCACTCTTATCAGGGTGGAGAGAACCCTCCAGAAACCCAAGTTCCCGGATGCCATTCACGGACCCACTTTGCATGCGGGCCTTTGAAGGACAGCAGTCTCAGCCCAGCTCTGCTAACTCTTCTCTGCAGCACCTGCTTCCTTTCAAGGTGATTCTTACGTACTTTTTAGTTTGAGAACTTACTCATTGATCTGGTGGATGAAGCTGGCTCAGTCAATTCTACCTCTGGTTACTATATGACTCAGGATAAGTGACTGGATCACTCTGGACCTGACTTACCACTTGCAACAGTGAAAGAATGTTCTCTCCCAAGGAGGTTAAGTCAGGTCTCAGGTAACCTCTTCCTTTACTAATGGAAAAGGAGGAAGCCCCTCTTTCAAGGAGCCCTGTCATGCACAGGGCAGAATTTGTCCTTGGCAGGAATGTAATGAGGGGAAAGGAGGGAAGCAGCCAGAACGGATGGCTCCTCAGATTCATGAGAACTGGTGCTCTGGACCCCAAATTGCCCCATTAGTGCTTTCTTCTAGGGGTCTCTGTATCAGGGCCCAGACTTCTCTCAGCACAGCTTGGCCACCAGGGGTGGGACTGATGGGACACTGAGCTGAGCCAGACCCAGACTCTGCCCTCAAGGGAAAGCTGGCCAGAGATCAGGAACCCCAGGAAGTAAGTCTCTGCTCTGCCATCCATAAAACACGAAACCTGCGACCTTGAGCAAATCATGTCTCCAGGTTGAGGCTCAGTGGCCTCATCTTTAAAATGGGACTCTGTTGCCTAAGATTCAGAGAAAAATTGTAAAGATGAAAAAGATAATAAAAGAGCTTTGCAAATGCTACAGACACGTCATAAAATGATGTATCTCCATTGGTTCCTCCTTCCAAGGATAGTACAGATTGTGGATATTGCCTCCTTCCTACCAGGCAACCCCTGGGAATCTTCTCTGAGCAATTTCCTCCTACCTGACCTCAGCTCTGGGCAGATGTCTTAGTCTTTTGGTGTTGCCATACAGGAATACTTGAGGCTGGGTAATTTATAAAGAAAAGGGGTTTATTTGGCTCGTGGTTGTGGAGGCTATTCAAGAAGTGTGGTGTCAGCATCTGCTTCTGGTGAGGGTCTCAGGCTGCTTCCACTCCTGGCAGAAGGTGAAGGGGAGCAGTGTGTGCAGCGATCACCTGGTGAGAGAGGAAGCAAGAGAGAAAGGAGGGAGGTGCCAGGCTCTTTGTACCAAACAGCTCTCATGGGAAGTAACAGGGTGAGAACTCACTCATCCCTGACCAGGAAGGAGATTCATGAGGAATCTGCCCCCATGACCCCGACCCGGAAGGAGATTCATGAGGAATCTGCCCTCATGACCCTGACCCGGAAGGAGATTCTTGAGAAATCTGTCCCCATGACCCAGACACTTCCCATTAGGCTCCACCTCCAACACTGGGGATTGCATTTCACTATGAGGTTTGGAAGGGATAAATATCAAAACCATAGCAGCAGAGGAAAGAACACACGATGGAGATTTAGGGCTGGCTCTGTCACTGATTCACCTACCGACCTGGCAAGTCCCTGTCTCTCTCTGGGCCTCAGTTTTCCCTGTTTGTAAAATGGAAACAGTAATACTCCTGCCTACCATTTTGCCACCACTTCAGATTCTTTGTTTTTCCATTCTGTTCCAGAACCACCACTAAGATACATCTGTGCTGAAGGCCTTAGATCAGCATTTCTCTGAGGAACATTCCAGAGGAGAGTGGAAAACCTTGCCTTAGGTGGGCCCCTCTTGGAGACTCACGCTAGCATGGTAAAGGCTCTGAGAAGTCCTGCGGCAAGGAGATTTTCTCAAGTTTGTTTGCTCATGGACGTCCTTTGGGCAGAACACCCATCAGCATCCTCCAGAATGGTCTGCAGCTTTCTCTTGGTGGCTGTTGGGCTGGGAGGATCCAGATAAGATGAGTCCCAGTTGTATCTACCGAATACAGATCCACGGATGTCCCCAGGTTGGTGGCTGCGCCTTTACCTCAGCCTCAGTCCACCTTAGAAAGTGATCTTTGCAGCTGGAACTACTGACATTAGCTCCAGTTCCTCCAGCTGTTCTTTTATTTCCGGATGCCCGCAAGTCCCTGAAAGTGCTGCTTGAGCCAAAATTCGAAAGACATGATAAACCAGGTTAATTTTAGGGCCCATCACAATAAGCAGCCATCCTCTCAGTGGGTTGGTTGGATAAATGAGTTAATTTTGTCCAGGCTCCAAACGTCTTGGGGACTTTGGTTCTGGTGCTGAGGGTGTGCATATGTGTTGCAGGTAGGGGAAATAGGTCCTGCATAGAACTGCTCCAGGGGCTTTGTGGAGACCCGAGGAAGGACAGCTGCACACTCAGCACTGCAATTAATGGTGCTAAAACGGTCTGATGGTAAATCCCAGTGAGGGAGCTTGGCAGGTGGGCTTGGCATTCTTTAGAAAACCCCACATCCGCAGCTTTGCTGGTGGGAGTCGAGGGAGACTGGGGATTTTGGTGCCTTATCCTGAGGCTGGGCAAGGCAGTCAGGGTAGTGGAGGGTGGGAAAGAGGGGAAGGTGTTCTTCAGAATTATCCCAGCAAGGGCAGGGACAAGGGTGGGGCTTTTAGGTCGACCACATAGGTCATTAGGTGGGAACCTCAGCTGTGCTCTGAATGGGCTGTGTGACGTTGGGCAGCTCCTTTGGCCTCTTTGAGCTTCAGTTTCCTCATCTGCAAATAGAGGCAAAATCTCTCTCTCTCTCTTTCAGAATAATGAATGGGATACCCTGGGCTAAGTGCCTAGAAATATCTGGCACATAATATGTGCTCTGCGAATACCAATTCTCCCCATGTCTTTGGATAAGCTCAGCGACTGGCAAGGAGTGTTTTTTTTTAACTTTTAATTGAAATGTAACATACACATAGAAAAGTAAATAAAGCTGTCTTGTTTGTTTTTTAATTTACAATTCGTTTCAACTCTTCCAGGGCTGGGAATGTTACAAAACCTTAAACCCAAAATTATCTTGCTTTTATTTTGTGTGTGTGTGTGTGTGTTGCATTTTTTAAAAAAAGTCATCTTGAAATAATGTAAGACTCACAAGCTGCAAAAATCATACAGAGTTCCCATAAAAGCTTTACCCAGCTTTTCCCAATGGCATCTTAGTCTCAGAACGTTGTCGAAACTGGGAAATTGACGCCGGTACTCTACTATTCACTAAGCGAAAAGGTCCGTGAGTCTTAAGTGAGCCCAGAGGATTTTCACAGCCTGAACACAGCCCCATAGTCAGTCCCTGGACTGAGAAAGAACATCCCCAGCACCCCAAAGTGCTCTTGTGCTCCTGCCAGTCTCCTCCACTGCCGGGGTGACCATGGTGGGCTCCGTGTGTCTGGAACCACGGCAGCATGAGTTTCTTTCTGATCGGCTGCTTCTGCCCTCCCTCCAGCCTGAGCACTGCGTGCACATTGTTGTTGCAGTTTGCTCATTGCCACTGCTGATGGGGAGAGAGTTTTATAGGGCACAGGACACAGCTGCTCTGGTCCCCAGATGCTGTACTTTTGGAGAGCTAGAGGAACCGGCCTTACAGTCTCGAAGTCCCAGAGGCACTGTTACAGATGGAGTTGTGTCCTTCAAAATACATATGTTGATGTCCTAACTCTATTTTTAAAAAATTAAGATGAAGTCTCGCTATGTTGCTCAGGCTGGCCTCAAACTTATGGGCTCAAGCGATCCACCTGCTTCAGCCTCCCAAGTGGGGGGATTACAGGTGGGAGCCACTGCACCTTACCTGTCATCCTTTCAGGACCTCAGAATGCGACCATATTTGTTTCCAGAAGGTGTGCAGGATGCAGGGTCAGGAGGATCAAGGGTTGCATTGGCTGGGGGCCACTGGCTGCAGGGGACACAGGAGAGAAGAATGCAGGAGACAGTGGGTCCCTTGGGCTGAGTGCCTCAGGGCATGGAGAGAAATCCCAGCAAGAGTTCTGGGTGTGGGCTTTAAAGCTGGGAGTCATTCGCATTTGGGGGTAACTGGAGCCCTGTGAGTGGGTGAAATTGCTCAGGCAGCACCTCCTTTCCCCAAATTTGTATGTATGTTAGAATCCTAACCCCTAGGACTCCAGAATGTGACTGGAGAAAGGGTCTTTGCAGAGGTAACTCAGTAAAATGAATTACCGAGGTCACCAGGGTGAGCCTTACTCCAATGTGCCTGGTGTTCTCATGAGAGAGGGGATTAGGACTCAGACACTTGCAGAGGGAAGCCCACGGGAGGACACAGGATGAAGACGGCATCCATAAGCCAAGGACAGAGGCCTCCAAAGGAACCTGCCCTGCCGAACCCCTGGAACTCTAAGAAAGTAAATTCTGTTGTTTACACCCCCCAGTGTATGGTACTTTACTATGGAAGCCCTAGCAAACTAGCAGGTGCCTACCCCTTGGTTGCCGTGCCTGTATTTGGTAACCCCCAAGTCACCAGGCTGGTGCCCACAGATGATGGGGACACAGGGACTGCCACCCCTGAGAGAGTCACCTTCCTTCTGCCCCCAGGCCTTGTACAAATTGAATGCAGTGGAGGTTTTTTGTTTGTTTTTGTTTTTTTGTTTTTGAGACAGAGTCTTGCTCCATTGCCAGGTGCCAGGCTGGAGTGCAGTGGTGGCATCTCGGCTCACTGCAACCTCCACCTCCTGGGTTCAAGCAATTCTCCTGTCTCAGCCTCCCGAGTAGCTGGGACTACAGGCACACGCCACCACGTCCAGCTAATTTTTTTTTTGTATTTTTAGTAGAGATGGGATTTCACCATGTTGACCAGGATGGTCTCGATCTCTTGACCTTGTGATCCTCCCACCTCGGCCTCCCAAAGTGCTGGGATTACAGGTGTGAGCCACCGCGCCCAGCCCAGTGGAGGTTTTAAGTGGTCGTTTTGGTAGAAGTTTCAGTTCAGGAGAGAGGCTGAAGGTGAGGGAGCTGCTTGACATTTCCTGGCCCCTACTGGGCCGGGTAGAGGAGGGAGGGTCCCCCGGGGTGGGTCTCTATTTCCTCCCCTCACCGCTGCGCTCCATGCCTTATCCTCTCTTGACACCTACTCCCTCCTGGGCTGGGTCCTGACTCTCAGGCCCCGTCATTCTCCTCTGAGCTGAAGTTCTCCAGCACCCAGAAGAAAGCTTCATCGCTGACTTTCCGTGTGGCCCCGCCTGGCCGCTGCACCTGTCTGGGTTTCCCCTTCCTTCTTGCAAGATTAGAGCTGGGGGTGGAAGTCTCCTGAGCCATGGAGGAGAATGTGGAGGGTCTCTGGGACCACGGGCGTGACCATCCGTGAGGTAGCACTGAGGTGGCGTGTGCAGAACCGGACAGAAAAGCTCTGCAGGAGGACCATGTTGCATCTCTCACCCCTGGACAGCAGCAGGCAGAAGGTGAAGGGGGCCTCAGTGCGTGGTCGAAGCCCAGAGGCTTCAAGGAGGAGGTGACGTAGGAGCACGGTGGGTCCCAGGTCTCTGCTGAGCTTGTGTGCATGTTTTGTGAGGTATGGAGGGGGTGGTAAGGGGAACCCAAATGGAGGTGGGAGGAAGCCTAGAAGAGATAGACAGCATGGGGGTGGGGAGAGAGGAAATGTGGCTGAAACAGGTCATTTTCTGGGATGTTAATTAGAAATAAGGCTGGCAATGATAGACAGGAAAATGGCATGTGTGATCAGGGAGTGGGACTGTGTCCCCTCCTCTGCACATGATCAGAATGGCTTGCTTTTCACCTCTTTCACATATAGGTGTCTCCTGGTATACGAGTCAGCTACTGCTGCATAACAAACCACCTGGAAACTCAGTGGCATTCAACAATGAGCATTTATTTCTCACACAGGGTACCGTCGGCTTCAGCTGACCTGGGCTGGGCTGGGCTCCGTGCTGAAGACTGTGCCCTGGACTGCTGCAGGCAGCTCTCCTCCTCTCTGGGCTTGGCTCCCCAAGGCCTGTTTCCATTGACAGCGGAAGTACAGGTGAGGAAGCCCCAGCTCACACTGGGCCTATGCGCATTGCATTGGCTACAGCAAGTCACACGGCCATGTCCAGCATCACTGGGGTGAGGAAAGGAGGTACACATGGTCGTGGTGATAATTACCCTTGGCTTACAGGATGGCGGGGAGAAAGTGACTATTTGCCGGGCAGTAAACTCATCTATTCACCCAGTAAGCTTTTTCACAAAAGGATCTTTTTTCCTCTGGAAAAACAGAAAGCACTGGTTGGCATGATGGCATTCCACAACCTCCCTGGAGCATCATCTCAGGGCCCCAGCCTGTACCTTGAATGCCCCTTAATGACCTTGTAGCTGCCGTCCACCCCCAGCCTCGCCGTGCTCTCCCTGACTCTCTCGCTGCGCCCCCTGCTGGCAGAGAAGGACATTGGCAAGACCTGACCTTTGAACCTGGACCACAGAACTTCACACCGGCAAGTTATCAGGAGACAGAGCTTAAAAAAGAGAAAAAGCCACTTAAGTTCTAATGCCGATTCCACCATTTCATGACCAGGAGCAGGTTCTTTAACCTCTTTAAGCCTCAGGTTCACCGTGCATAAAATGGGCCTAACCCTGGTAATTTTTCTTTTTCTTTCTTTCTTTTTTTTTTTGAGATGGAGTCTGGCTCTTGCTGCCCAGTCTGGAGTGTAATGGTGCCATCTCGGCTCACCGCAAGCTTCACTTCCCGGGTTCAAGGGATTCTCCTGCCTCAGCCTTCCAAGTAGCTAGGATTACAGGCATGCACCGCCACTCCTGGCTAATTTTTTTGTATTTTCAGTAGAGACGGGGTTTCTCCATGTTGGTCAGGCTAGTCTCGAACTCCCGACCTCAGGTGATCTGCCTGCCTCGGCCTCCCAAAGCGCTGGGATTACAGGCATGAGCCACCGTGCCCAGCCAATCCTAGTAATTTTTCCCTGGAGTTTTTGTGAGGTTAAGAATATGAAAATAAAACCCTTAGCCATTATAAGAGCTAAGTAACTGTTTGCTGTTATGATGCCAGGTGCTTTTCCAGAGATGAGGATATAGCAGTTACACCCTTGCAGAAGCACCCCTGTACCCATAAGCCCAGGGAAGAATATTTTCTGTGATGCTAGCATTCAGCCACCAAGCTGACTGCCTTCCAGGGGCTGCCGAAACCACTCTCATCCTCTTAGCCCAGAGCACTGACCCCAGAGCACCTTGGTTGGCTTAGCCACATGTCAAAGAAGCCTTTCCACGGATGCTGGCCACTCATCCAAAGGCAGAACCTTGAATGTCACGTCCCTGTCTGGAGCTGCCCCTTTCTGTGAGCATGAGCCATCTGGTCTCAGCTTAGGAGGAGAAAAGCTGCCCACAGTCTGCCTGGCACCCACCGGGGCACTGTGGGCAATGTGGCTGGCATGCTGAAGTGAGCAGCGAGTCTGCATGCCCAGCCCGTCACAGCTTAAACCTGCTGGCGCACTGCAGTAAAACCGCCTTCGACTTAATATATGCTAATTAGATTTTAATGGGATTCAGATTTCCAACAGTAGTGCAGTGTTAGCCAGGGTAAGTTATAATCATATCTAATTGGTAATTCTAACATAACAAATTTCTTGGATAAATTATTCTTAGTTAATAGTCCCCCAGAAACAACCTCAACACGTGGGTGCCCACACACACACTCACACACACACGCACAATCACACACATGTATATTTTAGGGGAAAAGAACAAGGTGGAAGCAGGTTCACAGCAAGGCAAAGTTATTATTTGAAACCTGGGCTCTTCAGAGGCTAAACCAGAGCCCCAGACTAGACCCCTTAAAGTTGTTAGAACCCAGAACAAGGTTCAGAATGCTGGAGCCTGGTCACAATGGCATGTGTGGCACAGTCGGGGCTGTGTCTTGGAGGGTGGGCTATGTTCTCTGGCAGAAGCTTCCCCTCCCCAGGAGGTGGCAGCAGGAGGGGCCGCCAGGCTCAGAAGTCAACCCCTACCTGGGACAGGGTCCCTCTCCCTGGGGGAGGCCTGCTGTGGTTACAATAGCTCCCTCCCTCCCTGCCTGGGCCACACTGGAATTCTTCCCTTGCCTAAGTTCCACACTCAAAAGAGGTAAAGAGAGGGCCCACTGGCTACGTTACTATTTTCTTTACTGGGCAGACAACAGAGTGTAATTCCAGAAAAAGGGGCAGGGGTCAGCCTCCCTGGCATCCTGCCCTTGCGTTGCCACTACCTGGTATAACCCAGATACAACCCGAGACAGGATGCTCGAGGCCTCTGTTTTCCCAGCTGTAACATGAGTTGAGACTCAACAGGCTTTTCTGCTTCCGGTGGAAAGAAGAGGCCTCCTTTCTGGTATTGGGGTGAAGGTATGGACCCTACGTAGCAGACAGATGGTCTGGGAATGTACCAAGAGGGCCTGCCCTGGGCATCCAAGGAGAAGGTTCTCTCCTTTCTCTGTCAAGTCACTCTCTGTCCTCCTAAAGCTGCCACTGGCCACAGGACAGTGTGGCTCTCTGCCTGCCCTCCTGCTGCCAGGAGCTTAAGACTTGACTCCCCAGAGGGTCGGTGAGGTGGCCGTGTGCAGAGAGCACCATCAGTTGAAGGCGGGGAGGTGGGAGATGCATTTGAAAAGCATGGGATTCTCACCTGCGCTCCCCACTTACCAGCTGTGTAATTCTAGGCATGTCCTTTACTCCCCTTGGGCCACTTCTTGTTTCATTACTTGAGTCCAATAATACCTTCTTATATGGTTGTTGGGTGGACCCAGGGAAGCAACCTTGCGAAGAATCTTAGTACATGTAAGTTTCTCCTTTGTTCTTTTCCTTTTCCTCCTTCCCCCTCTCTTTATAATGGGATAATTCGGGGGCACAGAATGACTTTGGGGGAAGGGCAGGCAGCCCCATGAGATCCCTTTCACCTGGTATTAAAGATGGAGATTACTGTTAACATCTGGTACCAGGTGCGTAGTAATGACTGGGAACATTTGTTGAGCACATAGTATATGCAGACACGTTTCTAAGTATTTTACATGCACTCTGATCAGCTCTCATAGCAGCATTAAGAGGTGGGCATGACTGTGATCCTCGTGATTTAGACAGATGGGTCACGTGAGCACAGAGAGGTTATGTAAGCGGCCTGAAGTCACACAGCTAGTCAACCGCTAACCAAGGATTTGAACACAGGGGAGTTTGGCTCCAGAGTTCAGCTCTTTAAACACTGCGTGGTGCTGCCTCTTGAACTGAGCAGCTCAAGATCATTAGAATATTCAGAAAACCATCTGCCCTGGGGCAGCTTCCAGGAGAAAGGAGGAAAGGGAACCAATATTTACTGAGTACCTGGCCTACACCAGACCCTGTGCTGGGCTTCTCACCTGTGGAGGCAAAATTACCTGGTGCATTAAGCCTAGGTGCAGATCCCAGCTCCAGGACTTACTTGCTGTGTGATGAGGGGCAAGTTACAAAACCTCTCTGAGTCTCTGTTTCTTTATTTGTAAAATAGAGAAAATGCTTCCTCTATCAAAAGGTTATGATAAAGATCAAACAAGATGACTCGTGCAAAGTGCTTAGCACAGTGCCTGGCACATAGAGAGTGTCTGGTAAGTGATGAGTTCCTACATTTATAAACATTGTTACTGATGTAAATCCTTACATGTGTGTAAATATCCCCATCTTGTAGTGGGAAAACTGAGTTCCAAAAGCTTAAGCGACTTGCCGAAGATCCCACAGTGGGAACGTGGCAAAGCTGCACGTTCTTTCAAAGTCTTTCAAAGCTGCGGCTCTCACTGTCGCTGGGTGGGCTAGAGAGCCGTCCTCCGCGGCTCTGCAGGTGCACTGCCACTGGGCTCCAGCAGACGCCTCCTGCCCACCCAGCACCCTTCAGGCCTGACTGGCCTCTTCATCAAAATGAAGACCATCCCCAGATGGGTGAAGTCAGCTACTTGCGCTGGGAGAGGAAGCTCTAAGAGCATCCCCAGGGCTTGGCTTGGGGTCACCTCCAGGGTCAGGAGTGGATTCGTTGGGCCTTTGAGCATTGGGCTCACTGGATGGTCTCCGTCTTCACTTCTCTTCCTGCACAGCGGTTCTGTTCAGGCTGCTATATCAAAATACCATAAACTGGGCGACAGCAGAAATCTATTTCTCATGGTTCTGGAGACAATGGCAGATTTAGTGTCTGGCGAGGGTCCACTTCCTAGATGTCTTTTCAAGGTAACCTCACATGGCAGAAGGGGCAAAGGACCTCTCCGGAACCTTTCTTTGTGAAGGTGCTAATCCCATTTATGATAGCTCTGCCTCCATGATCTAATCACCTCCCAAGGGTCCCGCCTCCTAATCCCATCACCTCGAGGATTAGAATTTCAACATATGAATTTCAGACCATGGTGCCAGTCGTTGGGCACTGTCGGCCCCTTCCCTCTACCCCAAGATCTTCCTCTCTCTTACCTCGGGATTTCCAAGGGGGAAATGGGTGCCTGGGAGGCTTAAAGGCTCAGTCTAGCAGATGCTGTCCCTGCCCCACCTCCGTCCTCAAAGCCCACCAAGGGTCTCCTGCAGTTTACCATGCTGTGGCTCTCTACCAGGGACTTTCTGTGGTTGGTTGCAGGCAGGGGATTTAATGCTGCAGTCATTGCTGACAGCGATTCCAGCTTCCTGGTTCCTTAGTGGTGCCAGTCTGAGGTGTATGCAATGCAGAATCTCGAGGATCCCTTGGGATAAAGTCCCCATTGCCCAGGTCGGGCACACCCCGTGTGAGCTTTCTTCCTCTACCCCATTTGCCTGTGTCACTGTGCTTCCTGGATCTCCTCCCAAATGAACCATTTGCACCCAAATCCCTATCTCAGGGTCTACCTTAGGAGGAACCCTAACTAAGACCCTCAGCCACTTGAACATCAGGTTATGTGCATTTGGTGCAGTGGAAGAGAGTGTGGGTTCTTCGTCCAGGCGGATGGGAGGCGCTGACCGCAGCACTGTGCTGTAGGCGGTGTGGTCTTAAGCAAATGACTCCCCTCTGGGAGCCTCCACCTGCTCACCTGTAGGATAGGGGCCATCTGTTTTTACAGGCAGTTAGGCAAAGTGCCTGGCCAATGGCTGATGCTTAACAAATATGAATTCTTCTTGTTCTCAAGGCAGATGATCCCAAATTGTCATCCCTCTTAAGCTCCTGGCCTGGTGGACAATGGCATGGAATGTCCCTTCATCCCCTTGAGGTTGGCTTGTCCAGACTCCAACTAATCACCACCATTCCCCTGTGTTCCCATTCCTAGTTCTTTTCTTTTCTTTTTTTGAAACAGAGTCTGGCTCTGTCACCCAGGCTGGAGTGCAGTGGCGCGATCTTGGCTCACTGCAACCTCCACCTCCCTGGTTCAAGCAATTCTTCTGTCTCAGCCTCCTGAGTAGCTGGGACTACAGAAGCCTGCCACCATGCCCAGCTAATTTTTATATTTTTAGTAGAGACAAGGTTTCACCAAGTTGGCCAGGCTGGTCTTGAACTCTTGACCTCAAATGATCCTCCCACTTCGGCCTCCCAAAGTGTCGAGATGACAGGCGTGAGCCACTAGCCTCGCCCCATTTCTGGTTCTTTATCCCATCTCTCTGACTGTGCAGGCCCAGGGCCTCTGGCTTCTTATCACCTCCACTACCACACAACTTCCATTCCCAGAGGGGTGGGAGCTTCCCTCTGAAGCTGCCTTCCTCCAGCCCCATTGTCTGGCAGCCCTGCTCGCTGGAATCTGTCCTGGCACACAGTGGGTATCTGTGCCTGGGAGAGTCACTTAGCCTCTCTGAGCATTACCCTCCACGTTTGGAGAGGGGGGAGCAGGGCTGTTCGGCAGGATAAAGCCCCAGCACAACATGTAGCAGACAGGTCAGGGCTGGTGCACCCTAGGGCCCTCCCTGTCCAGCCACCGCTGACCTTGACAGCATCTCTCACCCTAACCACTTAAGTAAACTTCTAACTGGGCTCCCCAGGCCAGAAGCAGACTTCTCCAACTTGAGTGAGCCCTTGTGAAAAGGCAGCTTCTGTTTCAGCAGGTCCAGGGTGGCGCCTGAGGTCCTGCATTTCGGTCAAGCTCCCAGGGGATGTGGCCACTGCCTGTCCTGGGACCCCGCGCTGAGTGGGAGGATCTGGAATGCTCTTGCTCCACTTTGCTTCCAAGCATCTTCTGTGACTCTGAGGCTTTCGCCCTCTGCGACCTATCGTACGATATCGATGACAATAGCTAACACTTACTGAACACTTACATGTGCCACACACTGTTCTAAGAACGTTCCACATCTTCATTTATTTAATTCTCCAAGGCGAACGCCATGGACCTCAGCGTCCCCATTTTACAGAAGAGGAAATAGAAGCACGGGGAAGTTGGGGAAGTTAGTGAAGTGCTGAAGTCATGGAAATGTTGAGTGACAGAGCTGACAGTGACTTCAGACGCAGGCGTGATCGCTCTGCCAGGGGTCCCCATGTGTAATCGCTCTGCCATGCTCCTCTTAAAGCAGAAGCCCCATTCCCTCAGCCTAGGCTTTAAAGGATTTCAGGAAGGGCTTTTCCTGTGGTCAGAAAAGGAAGGTCCCTGGAGGAGGTTGACTTTGGGAGGCTGGAGGGAGAAGCAGTTTAGAGAAAGACTGCTCTGAGGAGCTTTTGTCTGTGGCTCTGGGAACTCCAGGCCCAATGGGGTAAGAGGCAGGAGGGTATGAGGCCCTGGGCTGGGGACTACCAGGGTCCCTTGTGAGCTGGCAGCTGCTGGGATAGGATGGGAGGAAAGAGGCGGAAGAGCAGAGCATGATACAGGGGAAGCGGCTGTAGAAGCTCAGCCCCAAGGTCAGGTGCAGCCGGCGGCCAGGCTCCACTGTGCCTGCTGACATTTAGGCCTGCCGCCCCACTTGAAAAAATGTATGCATTTTGCACATCTATTTCCTTCCACACATCACTCAGGACTGTCGTTCCCTGGAGGAGGCTAAGGGCGTAATCACTGATGCCACAGCTTAAATGCTTTTTGGAAAACTTCCCCGCTCTGGCTTGGTCTGCGGCTCCATCTCCCTGGCGGGGCTCCAGGGCCAGTCTCTTTCTCCTTACTGTCTCTCTCGTCTCACTGCCTTTGTCTCTGCTTCCATACCTGCTCCCCTACTCTCTCGATCTGACCTCTCTTCCCTTCTTCTCTCTGTTTCTCTCTGCACTCTGTGTGTCTCTGTCTCTGTGTCTGTGTGTGTGTGTGTTTCTCTGTCTCTGTCCCTCTCTCTCTGTATGTCCCCTGTACTCTGTCCCCTCTGTCTCTGTACTATGTCTGTCTCTGTCTCTGCATGTCCTCTGTCTCTCTCTGTCACTCCATCTCTGAGCATCTCTGTCTCTGTCTCTATCCCTCTATGTCCTTTGTACTCTGTCCCCCTCTGTCTCTGTGTGTCTCTGTACTGTCTCTGTCTCTGTCACTCTGTCTCTGAATGTCTTTGTCTCTCTATCCCTGCCTCATTTCTGTTCACTTCCTGCTTCTCCAGTTTTCTCTCTGCCTCATTCATTGCTGATCATTGCCTCTTTCTGCTCTCTTTCGGAACCCCTCCCTCAAGTGACTCCCCTTCTCTGCCCCTTCCATCCAATCTCCACATCCTTGGAGAAGCCTCCCGTCTCCCTGGATCTCTGAGCCTCCCGTGGCTGACCACCCCTCTTCTCCTCTCCCTCCGCTCCCCGACCTCTCCCTGCATCCCCTTTCTCAGCTCCCCTCCTGCTCCCTTTCCCTCTGTCCAGGCTCCTCCTTCTCCTCCTCTCCCTCTGATTCTCCTTCTCACCATTATCTTCTCCCTGTCTCTGGCTTTCATTTTCATAGACACTGCAGTACTTTGGAGGGAGTCAGCCCCCGACCCCGGTCCACCCTCCTCCCTGCCTCTGTCCCAGAAATGTACAAGTCCACATTTGGGGGTCTTTCTGGGGCTGCTGGCTCCCGTGGGCGAGAGTAGAGCCCAGGGGTCCTTGTTTTTGTTTTCTCAGCTCTGTTTACACTTGTGCATTTAATAAAATCTACAGTTTTTTTGAGGTCAGGACAGTAAATCTGAAACCCTTGTGTCACTGTCTTGTGAGGGCAGCCAGGGCCTGTTGCATGGGAGCCGCAGTTCACTGCCCCGTGTCTCCCTGCAGACAAGGGAACCGTGGCCCAAGATGGAACTGGCTGCTGGGTCACAGTCACCTCTCAGGGACAAGGCCTCCAGATCCTCTCCTGCTTGGCCAAGAGCCCGGGCCAGGGTATAAGCAAGAGGAATAAAGGTCTCCAGTCTGCGGAGGCGAGAGGGCCAGAGCAGCAAGTGACTCCCCGTGGGGTGGGGACTGCTGGGCCCCAGAAACACAGTGCCCCAAGGCTGTGGAAAAGATGCGACCACAGACTCTGCTTCTCTCCCAGGCTCCTGGGCAAATGGACCAGCACGGAGCCAGCGCCTGCCCTCCTCCCTGGAAGGGGCAGCAACAGGATGAGGGGCGTGGCTTCCTGACCTCCTGTGTCCAGAGTGTTGGGGAGGACCCCAGATGTTCACGCTTGAAGAGCCCAGGCCAGAGAAAAGATGGGCCCGTCTTAGAGCCACCACACACAAGCATGCTAAGCAGCAGCTATGGACAGTTCTTGCTGATGAGCCGAACTCCGAGGGCTGATTGCCCAGGAGGTGGGGGCTGATTCCTGGGCTGCTGCGGGGGGTGTTGGTGACAGCGGCCCCCTCGAGCCCCAGCAGGTATCTCCGCATCTACCTGGGCAGCTGGGCACACCTGCAGTCAGCAGAGATCAGTGGGCACCTTGGACCATCTCGAGGGGCAGCTGACCAGCCCAGGGGGCTTCTGCACAGCCACAGTACCCCGGGGGAATCTGCAGACGGTGGGTGTTGACTAGGACTCATGACCGGGAAGAGCAGTGAAGAGAGGCAGCATTTCCAAGGGATCTGCAACTTGCGGGTCCAGCCAGGCCCAGCAGCCACGTGTCTGGCCAGTCTACCTTTTTAAAGATGAGATGTGCTCAGGTGACAATGCAAACCTCACCAGAACTTGGGCCCCTATTCCTCCTAGTGACCTGCAGCATTTGGGCTGGTGTCTGAGAGATAGCTGAGGCACCTGAACTAACCTGGGGCCGAACTATGATGGTGGCAGAGTTGACTTTGATGCTCCCTCTTGTCCTTCAAGGCCTAGCTGCAACGTCACCACTTCCTAGAAGCCTCCCCTGATGTCCTCAGGCAGAACAGTCTTTCACCCTTTCTGTGTCCATATTGCATCCTCTTCATACTTTTATTCCGATATTTATCACGTGGAATTGCGGTCTTTTCTCCCCTAGGTCTGTCTGTCATTCCTGATGGATAGGAGCTTTTTGAGGGCAAGGCCTGGCCTGCTTGTCTTGTGTTTTCCCTGCCTGGCATAGGGCTTGGCCGGGGTGATGCTCCAGGCTTGTCCAATGAGGGAATGAGCAGGTGAATGAATAAATAAGCATCCCTCTCCCCTCTCGGGCTGGGCTCTGTTTTGTCCCTCCCACCGTCCCACCTCTCAATTTCAGATTGAATAAGCTACTCTCTCAGCCTGCTCAGGGCTCAAAGTCCTCAAATTCAAAACCCTAAGCAGGCAGCCACCCCACCCCTGTAGCCCTGGGTCTCCCAGCTGGCTCTCTTCGGGCATGTCCCCTGCCACTTTGTGTGGTTCATCCACTACTTGCTGCTGAGATATTAATGCACCTCGGGGGTCAGTGGAGCCCAGTGACCGTGCTGGGAACAGAGCAAGGCAATTCCAATTTCATGCCTCTATTAAGACAAAGAGTGGGAACACAGCTTTTTTTTTTTTTCAATATTTCTTCCAGAAAACAGGCAAAGGTATTGTGCAGCAGAGGCTTATGTAGAAATGCTCGCAGGCAGTGAGGGGGCAGGTGGTCCCCATGAGACAGAGCAAGGCTTTGGGGAAAAAGGAAGTAGACAGAGGAGGCAGGGGATACTCTGTGGTTGTTGGCTACTGATCTGGCCTGGATGTTTATACACTGATGATTATCCGAGAACCTTCAGCAGCGGAAAATCATCGACTTCTGTCTTGCTATCAGCTTGTAAAATGTAGGTATACAAATATTTACTGAATAAACAAATAATTTGTTATATTTTTGTTACAGGGTGTGTGTGTGTGCGTGTGTGTGTATTATTATTATTATTTTTGAGATAGGGTCTCACTCTGCTGCCCAGGCTGGAGTGCAGTAGTGTGATCATGGCTCACTGCAGCCTCAATTTCCTGAGCTCAAGCAATCCTCCTACCTCAGTCTCTTGAGTAGCTGAGACTACAGATGCATGCTGCCATGCCTGGCTAATTTTTATACTTTTTTGTAGAGAAGGGGTCCCACCACATTGCCCAGGCTGATCTTGAATTCTTGAGCTCAAGCAATCTGTCCGCCTTGGCCTCCCAAAGTGCCAGGATTATAGGCATGACCCACTATGCCCAGCCACGTTATTTTTGAAAGATAAATTGCTGCTAGGAGGCACTTGAGCTTCCTAGCTTAAATGAGAGTATGCAATGTGGTGCAAGGGAATCCAAGATTCTTGAACATCAATTTTAGAATATAGGGTCATTGCAGATTGCAAAAATGGCTCTAATTTCACTTCCTTCCCTGTATTCGCACACTATAAATGTGACTTTTCAGCTTCTCCCATTAAAATATGGAATCTGTGTCTCTACCCCTTGAATCTGAGCCGGCTTTATGACTGCATAAGCCAACAAAATGTAGCCGAATTGCCAGTGTCCAGGTTCCCTTAGACCACCAGAGGCCTGTGTGCTTTGGCACTCTCTCTCTCTTGCTTCTCTGCCTTCACTGGGCTCTCTTGCCAGGGGATGAGAGAGACAGCCTCCATGGAGCAAAACTGAGTTGTTCCAGCCAAGGCCACCCTAGACCAGCTGGCCACCAGCTCGCCTCCACTTGACTGAGGATAAAAAATAAGCCCAGCCTAGATCAGCCAAACCTGGCCCAGATCAGCAGCCTGTCACCTAATGAGACATAATAAACAGCTGTTACTTTAAGCCACTACATGTTGGGGATGTTTGTTATACAGCATTATTGTGGCAATAGATAGCAGACCCAAGAGTCATGAGACAGTGTTCCTATTTAATCTGCAGCATTCATTACACTACTTGACTCCTGGTAAGTGATTAGTAAATATCTGTTGAGTGAATTAATGTGCTTTTGGAAGCACTGATGTAACTACTTATCTTTTCCCAAAATGTACACTAAATCATCCTAATGCTAAGCCTTTGCTCATGCTGTTCTCCTGTCTAGAATATTCTCCTTTGTTTTCTGCCTGGCCAACCTCTATGTTTCCTTCAAAGTTCTGCTCACAAGTCATCTGTTCTCTCTGGTCTCCTCTGATTCATCCCTCTCATATTGATGCTTCAGCATTCAGGTGCTGGTGATGAGTGATCATCACAGTCTGACTTCCATTGTTTAGCTGGGTAAATGCTTTCCCTTTCCAGGACTGTGAGCTCCTTGAAAGCAGAGTGTTCTTGCTCATCTCTGCAACCTGGTGTCTAGCACAGTGCTTGGCTCATAGTAGGTCCTTGGGAGGTGCTGATTCATTCATTCCTCATTCATTCACTGAACTCAAAAATTAGTTATTGAGCCATGTGCCAGGCTCTGATCTAAGTGTGAGGATGCAGCAGTGCACAATACAGACGTGGTCCCTGTGCTCACGGGGCTGACATTCTGGCTCAGGGCAGGGGAAGACTGGCAATAAATAAATAAGCTTGTAGGAAAAGCATAGGGTAATAAAGCACGCCTTGCAGGGAATTAAATCAAGGGTGGCACCATGGAGAGCGGTGTGGTGGTCAGGTGGGTCTCTGCGAGGCTGTGGGAGTTAAGCTGCCATCCAAATGGCATGGAGGAGCCAGCTCTGAAAAGGAGAAGAGAATTCCAGGGGGAAGGGAAAAGGAGAACAAAGGCCCTAAAGCAGGAGTGGACGTGAAGAATTCAATGAATGGAAAGATGAGTGTAAGCGAAGCAACGGGAGAGAGGGAATGGGGATGAGACAACCTTAGAGGGGCAGGCAGAGCAGAGCACATCCTGGTTGCCTTGTAAAGGGCTCGGTTTTGTTTTCTGTGTGATGAGAAGCCAGGGATCTGAGGAGGGCGTTGTGGCATGACAGATTTAAGAGGATTCCACTGTTGGCTATGCGGGGACTAGACTCGGGGTGGAGGAGGAAATCTGAAGACCAGATTGGAGGCTGAGGCAGTTTTCCAGGAAAGAGGAAGCTTCGTCTAGGTTGATGGCAGTGGAGAAAGAGAAAAGTGGGTAAATTCTGGATGAGTTTTGAGAGGAAAGCCAACAAGCTGCTGGGTTGGATGTGGAGGAATGAGATAAAAAGATGAATGAAAGATAACAGTGAAATGTTTGACTCAAGCAACTGGGCTGATGGTACTATTTCTAGAGAAGAAGAATGCTGGGGAAGGAGCATGTTTTGGAAGGGAGAATCAAAAACTGGGTTTTGGCTGCATGAGGTTGGAGATGCATATTTGATGTCCAGTGAGGTAGGGGGACCGTATTATAAAGTTGGACATCTGAGTCTGGAATTCCAGGGAAAAGTTAGGGAGTCAGAAATTTGAAAGTCAATATGGAAATTGATTGAAATGGTCATCCAGGACTGACTTGACCAGGGCCAAAAAGGCTGTGATGACCATAAGGAGACAGAGCCAATGCTTAATTCCCAGCTTGGTGTGTCTGGCACCTGGAGTGTTTGTAGGGATGGCCCCGATTCCTTATGATGTCTGCACTGTCTGGGAGAGGCACAGATGACTCAGTGATATCTCTCCTGGTTGGAGAGGGAGGAGAAGCACAGGGCATTCACAAGCAGAGGTGATGAGATCCATTCCTGGTGGGTGACGGAGCCTCCCAATCCTCCCTCCCCAGGCCACTCAGGTCTGGGTGGAATTCATTCATTTCCGTAGATGAAATAAATGAATGAATAATTTCCATTCATTTTATTCCATGGAAATGAATTATTAAATGGGTCCCAGCTTCTCTGTGGCAGATGCAGTGCTCTGGAGTCACCACTCTATTTCCTTTCCAGGGCACACAGGAAAACTGCATTTCCCAGACTCCTTTGCAGTCAGATTGGGCCATGTGACTACTCCTGGCCAATGGGGTATGGACAGGGGTGATTTATCCTCTATTAGGCCTGGGCCTTAATCACATTCTGTGTGATTGTATTAGTTTCCTAATTGCTGCTGTAAGAAATTGCCACAAACTTAGTGGCTTAAAAGAAAATGGCAAATTTATTCTCTTAGATTTCTGAAGTCAGAAGTCTGAAATGAGTCTCATGGGCTAAACACGTTGGCAGGGCCAGTTTCTTCTGGAAACTCAAGGGGGAAAATCTGTTTGCTTACCCCATTTGGCTTCTAGCGCCTGCCTGCATTCCTTGGCTTGTGGCCCCTTCCTTGCGTGACTCCCATCTCTTGCTTCTATCATCACATCTCCTTATACTGCCTTTCACCTTCTTGCCTCCCTCTTATAAAGATGTTGTGATTACATTGAGCCCACCTGGATAAACCAGTTGATATTTGCATCTCAAGATGCTTAATTTGATCACACAGGGAAAATCCCTTTGCCTTAGAAGGTAACATATTCACAGGTTCTAGGGATTAGGATATGGACATCTTTGGTGAGAGGGCATTATTCTGCCTATCACAGCCCTCTCTTTCTCTCCCCTGGAAATTCTGGAAGCCACATGTTCCAGGTAATGTAGTTCCAAGATGGAACTGATTTGCTTAACCTGCCTGGGCTTCTCATGAGCCCCAAATAAATCTTTATTGTTGTGTTAGGCTGTTCTTGCACTGCTAACAAGAAATTCCTGAGACTGGGTAATTTATAAAGGAAAGAGGTGTAATCGTCTCATGGTTCTGCAGTCTGTACAGGTAGCATGGTGCCAGCATCTGCTCGGCTTCTGGGGAGGCCTCAGGGAGCTTTCACTTGTGGCAGGAAGGAAAGCAGGAGCAGTCATGTCACACGGCAAAAGCAGGAGCAAGAGAGAGAGTCAGTGGGGAGTGGGGAGGTGCTACACACTTTTAAACAACCAGATCTCACCAGAACTCACTCATCACCAAGGGGATGCCACTCATGAGGGATCTGCCCACATGATCCTAACACTTCCCACAAGGCCCTACTTCCAACACTCGGGATTACATTTCACCATGAGATTTGGTGGAGACACAGGTTCAAACCATATCAATTGTGTTAAGGCAGTAAGACTCTGGGCTCAATGTGTTACTGCAGCAGGGCCTATCCTCTCCAGACTGATGACCGACTTCCGTGGGCTCTTCTTGGTGAATCCCAAGTCTTGATCATGGCTCAGAGAGGACAACCCCACCCCTCTCCAAAGACTCCTGGTCCTTCTCTCTGAGTTAATAGCTGAATGGCATGATGAATCTTGTAGTAGCTTTGTAGAAAGTTCTGAGAAAACTCTACTGTAAGGTCTGTTCTCGCCGAGGATGAAACGAAGAAACTGAGGCCAGCACGAAAATAATCCAATGCAAGGGAATTTATTCAGGCTCCCGGACGAGGTTCTGCAGCCCGACAGGAGAGGTCAGAGAAGTCGCGCAGACTCCTCTCAGGCACGGGATTTTATAGGGAGTGGAGGCGTCCGATTGGCTGTGGCCAAGGTGAGTGGGACAAAATGGAGGGGAGTGGGACCCGGATGAAACAAAATGGAGGGGAGTAGGACCTGGATGGTGGGGTGTGGGACCCAGATAGGATAAAATAGTAGGCAGGGAGTGAAGCCTGGATGGGACAAAATGGTATCAGGTAAGTCCTGATGGGGCTTTTTTTTTTCCCCGGGCTCCCGGCCGGGGGGCGGGGAGGAGGAGGCGTTTCTGAGCTCCCAGCAAGGGAAGGAGGCGTGTCCGAGCTCCCAGCAAGGGAGGGAGTCCGAACTCCCCACGAGGGGAAGGGGCGTGTCCGAACACCCCGCGAGGGGAGGGGGCGTGTCCGAACTCTCCGCGACGCAGCCAACCTTACATCTACCACTGACATGCATGTGAACTTGACTGATGTCAGCCTTGGTCACGTGACTTGCTTTGGCTAAAGAAGTGTTCATGGACGTAACACAGGCAGAGGCCTTCAATGTGCTTGAATGGTTTGAGTTTCTTCTTGAGCACTGATGATCTAATATAAGAGGATCAAATTTTAGGTAGTCACTGCCCCTTCAGTGTGGGCCCCAGACAAACACCCATGGAACAAACCAACCCATGGAGGATGCCTGAACCCAACCCACAGCTTGGAGTCCAGCCCAGTTGACCTGCTGCCTGAAGCAGAACTGCCCAGCTGAGCCCAGACTAGATCAGCTGAACCACTTCAACCTGAATGTGAATATAATCACAAGTGCTTGTCGTTGCATGTCATTGAGGTTTGGGTTGGTTTGTTACACAGCATAATTGTGGCAACAGCTGACTATTACACTTAGCCCTGAGGAAGCTTGGATTTCCCAAGTCTCTGGCCACATTCCACACTTGGTTACTAGGACTTGAGTAAGACAGTGAGCCCCACGTCCACGTTCATCTGGGAAGGGCATGCCTTCCATCTCCCTTGCCATTCCCCCTCAGTGCTGTCCCAGTACTGGATGCCAGGAGGAGGGGCCCAGTTGCTGCTACTGAACAAATAAAGAATGCAGAGCCACAAACTGAGGTGGGGAAAATCGTTCTGTTTGTTTTAATTAAACCGACTGAAGAAGCCAAGACACAAATGGAAAGAGACTAAGAACAAGACTGGAAATAGTTTAGAAAAGAAATGAAAACCGGTCGCGGAGATGTCAGTGCCTGATGGAGTGGCTGGGGTGGGTGCCTTCACGTCAGCTCCAGAATCACTGTCAGGGCAAGCACCAAGGTAAGCTGGGCGCCAGCAGGGCCGGACATGGAACCTGTGCCAGGAGGCAGGAAAGGGGTCAGAGCCTGCAGACCCAACCGTGTTTCAGAACAGCAGAGTCTCCAGGTCCCAGCAAAAATGCCAGACTTCAGCATCTGGGCAAACTGGGTTCAAGGCCCAACTCTGCCACCTGGCCACCTAACTGTCCATGATCCCTTTCCTCACTCCCAGGCTTGCTAGACTCTGGTCAGACTTCCTAGGGGCCATGAGGATGGTCCAGTGAAGACCAAGAGTGGGAGCCTCCATTGTGAACTATGAGATTGGTTTCATGTAGGGAGGGGGTGGCAGGCCTGGAAGCAGTGTCTGGGCCCCTTGGGGTGAATGTTAGAGCAGCTTGGGGAGTGGGGCAGCCCAAAGGAGGACAATATAAAGGGTCTGCACCGAGACATCTGTCGATGCTCCCAACAGTCCTATGGAGTCATCCACAACCTCAGAACGCAGCCCCACGGTCCAGGCTGGACACACCCTTCTGAGGTCAGGGGAGCTGAGCTCTGAGTTAAGAGAGCTAGAGATGCCATGGACAGTGAGATGGGGCACAGTTGGCCCCAGAAATCTCAGTTGGCTGCTTTGGCATGCTGAGTCCCCCTTTACTGCCTCAGTCCCCACCTTTGCCCACTTTGGACCCTGACTCTGCCTTACTAGAGGACAATGACATGCCTGAGGTGTCAGGGAGTGGCAAGGGTATGCACATGGGCAGTTTGGGGGACCAGAGCTTTCTGGTGCCTCAAAACCCACTCCTTTTTAAGCAAGAAGTCCTGAGCATGGACACTTACCATTGGAGTCCTCCGTTCCTCTTGGGATATTTGGGTTTTCTGTTGGAAAGAAACAGAAAGAGGACCAAAGAGTAGATGGCATTCAGAGCTCAGGGAAGGAGTGGCCCTTTACCCAGAACCTGCTGGGAGGTATCACATGCACAGTCTCAGGGCAGCCACACAACCTCCCTGGGAGCTGGATCGTATCAGCCCCAGTTTGCAGATGGAGAAAGTGAGAGAGGTCAGGCAGTTTGCCCAAGGTTCTCTCTGACTCCGAAACTGTTATAGTTTTAACCACTGAACGACCCTGCCTCTCAAGGCAAATTGAGGGGATCTGAGCCCTTGCTGCTTCCTCCTCCTGGGGACACCTCCCAGCCAGGGCCCATTCCTGTGGTTGTTCTCCCAGCCAGCCCCTGGTTGAGCACGCCTTACCAAACACGATGAGCCGAGTGTGCGTGTCGGTGGAGCCCAGCGGGTTCTGAGCGGTGCAGCGATACATGGAGCCGTTGAGCTCGGCGGGAACCCGCTCCAGCACCAGCTCCTTCCCGTCGAACTCAGTGCTGCCATCCAGGAGGCGGCTCCCAACCCGCGTCCACGTGAACATGGGCTCCGGGAAGACTTCATTCTGTTGGCCAGAGCAGGGGAGTTAGGTCACAGGAGGACCCATTCTGCCAGAGCAGCAAGGGGTCAGTGTTCTCATCTGATGGATTGGGAGTGGCTGCCCTGAACTCCAGGAGGAGAAGGAGTCTGGGACTGAAGACAACGTCTGGTTGAAGAGCTAGGTTTACTCTGGGTTCTAGATGGCGGAGTGAAACACACATACACCTCTTTGCCATTCCTCATGGGAGCCGATTCTTGGGAAACTGAAGCCCACTGGATGTGGCTGGGGATGGAGGGAGGGTGTCAGAGAGGACTGCCAGGGATGCTGGTGCTGGGTCGGTGCCTCTGCCACCTCCCACCACTCTCCCAGATGCTCAGAGAGAAGCTGACCTGAAACCCATGGACCAGAATCCTCACTGTGTCCCCAACCCGGGCTCTGCTGGGCGTCATCACAATTTTGGGTCCTTTGGGGGCAACTGTAGGGAGAGAAAGGCTAGGTCAGAGAGAATAAGGAAAGGAGGGGCCAGGGACATGGAAGAGAACATTCTAGTCTAGCAATCAACATCCTTGGGATCAGTTGCTTTTGTTAGAAGCTCAGTGTGCTCATTCATTTATTCATTCACATCTGCATTCATTCAGACACATTCCCTAAGCCCATGCAATGAATCAGACGCTGTCTAGGACCTGGGGAGTCAATGGTGCATAGAGCACGATTCCTGCCCTTATGGAGTTCACATATCAGTGGGAGAGAAAAACAAAAAACAGGCAAGTACAAGCCAGTGAGACAATGGACAAGATCAGAGAAGCCCAGTGGACCGTGGAGTCAGGGAGGGAAACTTACCCGGGGCAGGTGCTACTAGGCTGCTGGTGGGGAGCAGCCTGTGTCAGCGGCCAGACTTGAGGTACCCCTAAGTCCCACCCATCTACCCCCTTGGGAGGTGCATTGCCGGTGTCATCAGCCTCATTGTCCAGTTGAGTTAACTGAGGCCCAGAGAGTCAGGAAGTGATTTGCCCAAAGTCAAATCTTGAGGAGATCCAAGTTCACATCTTGAGGATCTCCCACTCCTGAGTCAGTGCTCTCTCTACCAGGTTCAACTTCCCAGTGGGGTTCCTCCAGAACCTCTGGGTAGGGATGGACACTGTGTGGGGAGATCACCTCCTTCCTTGTCCCCAGCCTCCCTGTCTCTCTTCCTCACTTCCTTGTATTGTCTCTTATTCAGTCCCTTTATATCTCTGAGCTTGAAAGCCAAGATTCTCAAGGGCGTGACTATCCTCTGAACAACACCCGAGAATATCAGGGATGGAGGCACCACTAGGGATCACTGGATCGGTTCCCTTCATTTCAGCTGAGAAGCAGAGCTCCACGGATAATGTAGAGGCTTATCCAAGGTCACTCACAGAGTCTGTTACCCATGTTTCCTGACCTTCTTGCCAGCACACTCTTTTCCCTCATTCATTCATTCATTCACTCACTCACTCTCTCACTCAACAGTAATTATGGAGATAGCCATTTGGAGCAGAGCTGAGGATATGGTGGTGAACAAGACCCAGTGCCTGCTGCCACGAGCTCCCATTTTAGTAGGGGTGACCGTTCATAAAAAAAAAACACATATGCAAACCAGGATGAGAGTGGCAGTGCTCTAGGCAGATCAGGCAGATCAGGCAGATCATTACCAAGGGGAGAGGCTCAGAGTTGAAGGGTGACATCCTCAGATGGTGGTCAGGGTGTCTTTTCCAAGGAGGTGACATTTAAGCTGAGCTGTGAAGCTCATGAGGCATACTCCAGGCACAGGAAACAGCCAGGGCATGGGACAGAGGCAGGTCAGGGAGGGAATGGGGCTGGGAGACAGATCCCATAGAGCTTCCAGGGTGGAGGAAGGGGTGAGGGTTTTGTTTGGTACTCTATGTTTTGTGCTACTCTGTGTAAACATCTTCTAGGGGTGGAGAAGCTTTGTCCTTAGGCCCTGAGGCTGCCCTGGGATCACCCCCACCTGTCTTTGCTGGTCCTCGGGCCTCTCTTTCTGACTCAAAGCTCTCAGAACAGAAATCAGAGCAGTTGGCAGATGTGGGTGGTCTCCCAGGCACTGCCAATTTCATTCTCCGAGAATGAAACCGAAGGACTATTAATTAAACCATGAGCAAGACATCTGAAGTGCCACATGGGTCTAGGGAAGCATCCGCGGGAAGAGCAGGGCTTGCATCAAGGGGAGGGAATGGCTAGGAAGGCAAGAGCTGCTGCTGCTGCTGCAGCTGCCAGCCAGTCGTGTGGAAAGGCCACTGGCCCGCCAGACCTGAGAGCTGGGTTCTAATCTGTTCTGTGCACCCTTGGATGAGTAGCTCCCCTACCTTTCCCAAGTGCACCATGGGAAGAACGATACCCCTTGCCTAACACACGGGGCCGTTGGGAACGTCAGGCACTGGCAGGTTTGATGACTAACATTTGTTTTACTCGTCCTAAGAGCCAGGACCTACATGAACTGCCATATGCGCAATCTCATTTAGCCTCACAGTCTTTGAGATTGTCACCATAAGGAAATGAAGGCTCAGGGAGGCCAAGCAACTTTCTATCTTTTAAAACGAACTCTCAAGTGCTGTATATGTGGATTTGCAGATGGGAAAGCAGGCCTAGGGCAGTCTAGCCCTGGGTGGTTTTGGCGGCTCTTTCTGTTCTTGAAGGGCTGCTGGGGTGGCACTGGTGACTGCAGCCAGGAGAGGGTGTAAAGGACATCCTGGTCCTGGAAAAGGCTGGAGCCCTGGAGGGCAAGGCAGACACCTTTCCCTTCTAGGTCAGATTCCTCAGTGCCCCACTTTCTAAGGGGTCTGCCTTACTCCTTCCTTAGGGGCCTGCTGGTTCTAAGGGAAGACAGAGTCAACTTTTATCAGGTGTCAAACATGCGCTAGACTCCATTTTAGGATGGTCACACCATTCTGGTACTTATGAGGCAGGTTACATGAAACCCACTGTGGGGCCATAGAATCAGGCCTCCAGGAGGGCAGTGGCTTGTCCAAGGTCACACTGCAAGGAAGTGTCAGAAACAAGACGTGATGGCACATAGGGCTTCAGAGGAAGGCTCAGAGCCCAGGGGAAGAGGGGAGGCAGAGATGGGTGCTTTCTTCCACCCAGGGAACCCCAGCTCCTGGGCTCCTGTGTGCATCTGACCCTGAGGGGCACAGAGGGTAGGCAGAAGAGTGGTCTGCTCCTCCCTCGCTTCTTTCGAGCTCTATCCTGGCAGCTGCCACCAGAAAAGTGCCTTTGCAGCAGATGGCCCCTGACTCCCTCCTTCATGGCTGCATTGAGATGTTGCTTCTGGAAGCCAAGCCAGCTGCTCTCGGCCTCCTCACTCCTTCCATCCTCAGGCTCCTGACACTCAGAGCCTGGCCCATTAGCAGCTCCAGACAGTGAAAGCCTGGCCCCACTTGCCTGCTTTTAGAACTCAATGGCTGATAGTGCCTGAAAGGAATGTTCTTAGTCTCTGGGCTTTCCTGCCTCTCAACCCCTGGACATAGAGAAAGAGCAGGAGTCCAGAGACCCAGGACTGAGGCCTAGCCCTCTACTTTCTGACTGCATGACTTGGATGAGCCATTTCAACTTGTTGAGCCTGAGTTTTCTAACCTGTAAATGGGGAGAATAGACTACCACCCTGCTCGAGGAAACACTCTGAAAATGACAATGGAGGAGGGAGATAAGACTGCAATGTGAAATGTAAAATGATGTCTGTCTGCTCAGGGAATGAAAAAGATCCTGGCTATACAAGCTGCCTTCCTTACCTCTCCTGAGCATCATGATGCAAGGATAGTACTGTGGAATCTCAAGGAAAAGCTCCTCTAGGTTTCCCCCAGGAATTCTGGGTGTTTACTCAGACAGTCGCTCACCCATCCACCCATCCACCCATCCATCCATCCAGACATCCATCCATCTAAACACTCATTCATCCATCCATACAAACATCCGTAAAAACATTCATCCATTCATCCAACCATCCACCCATCCATCCATCCAGACATCCATCCAAATATCCATCTAAACACTCATCTATCCATCTATCCATCCATCCATCCACCCACCCATCCATCCACCCATCCATCCAAACATCCATCCATCATCCATCATTCATCCATCCATCCACTCATCCATTCATCCATCCATCCACCCATCCATCCATCCAGACATCCATCCATCCATCCATCCATCCAAATATCCATCTAAACACTCATGCATCAATCCATCCATCCATCCAAATATCCATCCATCCAAACATCCATCTATTGAGTCCATCGCTTCAAACATCTATCCAAAACATCCATCCAGACATCCATCCATCTAAATACTCATCCATCCATCCATCCATCCAAACATTCATCCATTCATCCATCCATCCATCCATCCATCCATCCATCCATCCATCCATCCATTCATCCATTCATCCATCCATCCATCCATCCATCCATCCATTCATCCATTCATCCATTCATCCATCCATCCAACCACCCATCCATCCACCCACCCACCCATCCATCCATCCGTCCACCCACCCATCCTTCCATCCATTCATCCATCCATACAAACATTCATCCATTCATCCATCCATCCAACCACCCATCCATCCATCCATCCACCCACCCATCCATCCATCATTTCATCCATCCATCCACCCATCCATCCATCCATCCATTGATCCATCCATCCAAACATCCATCCATCCATGAAAACATCCATCAAAACCATCCATCCATCCATCCTAGCATTCATTCTATTCATTCATCTATTCAAACATCCACCAATCCATTCACACACCTACCCATAAACCTACCAATCTGCTCACCCATCCATTTATTCATTTTCTCTATCCATCTAATTCTTTATTGTACAACTAATTTGTGGTGGTCACTATCCAGGGCATTGTTGAGGCTAGCATAATGAATCATAACAGTAGCTTATACTTCCTGAATATTTTCTCTACCTGTCAGTATAAGCACTTTGTATGCACTGCCTTACTTAATCTTCTCAACCTAGAAAAGTATAAATTAATTAATTGTTAAACAGTTTTTATTAAGAACTATGTTAGGGGTTGTTCTGAACCCTGTACTGTGTGAACTAGGCAGATAAAGACCCTGCCCATGTGCCACTTAAATTCTAGTGGGTGATAAGAATGCCCAGAGTTTGACTGGGATGGTGGTTATACCAGCATTCACATTTATTAAAATTTGTCAGATTGTTCACTGAAGGAGTTGTGTTTCCCAATAGATAAATTATATCACAATTAAAAAATAAATGAAGAAGGAATTTTTCAAGCCAGTTCACCTGACTGCCATTATATCTAAAACCAAGTCCCAATTCCTTACTTTGTGGGATATTCAGACAATAAACAAATATAGAATACACTTGCAGGTGGCAAATGAGTTATGCAAGAAAACAAAGCAAGAGAAGGAGTTGAAGGAACCAGGAGGAAGAGGCTGTTTTAGATAGAGTGTTCAAGGAAGGACCCTCTGAGTAGAGGACTTGAGCAGAGGCCTCCTTCCAGTCAATTTCCATTCTTCATAGGTAAACGCTGTTCCCATTTCTATCAATGGAGATCTACTTTTTGTTCTAGAATTTCCTATAAATGGGCTCACACAGTGAGTACTTTGTCACCTGACTTCTTTTGATCAACATAATTTTTTTTTTTTTTGAGATGGGATTTCACTCTCTTGCCCAGACAGGAGTGCAGTGGCACAGTCTTGGCTCACTGAAACCTCCACCTCCCAGGTTCAAGGGATTCTCCTTGCCTCAGCCTCCCAAGTAGCTGGGCCTACAGGCACAAGCCACCATACCCAGCTACTTTTTGTATTTTCGGTAGAGCTGAGGTTTCCCCATGTTGGCCAGGCTGGTCTCAAACTCCTGGTCTCAAGTGATCCACCTGCCTCAGCCTCTCAAAGTTCTGGAATTGCAGGTGTGAGCCCCCACATCCAGCCTGATCAACATGTTTTTGAGCTCCATCCACGCTAATGCAGGTATCACAAGTTCATTCATTCTTATCAATGAAAAGTATTTTGTTATATGAATATAGTACAAATTTGTTTATTCAGTTTTCTAATTATGGACATTTAGATTATTTACAGTTCTGTTGTTGCTGTTGTCATGAATAAAGCTGCTGTGGACATAATGTTTTCGTTTCTCTTGGGTAAATACCCAGGAGTGAAATTGTTGGGTCATAAGAGCAGAGATATTTTTATCTTTGTAAGAAGCTGCCAGTTTTCCAAAGTAGTAGCACCATTTTACACTCCGACCAGCAAAGCATGAGAATTCTTGTTGTTCTACATTCTCAACATCTGGCATTGTCAGTTTTTGAAATTTCAGCCAGTCTAATGGATGTGAAATGGTATCTTCACTGAGGTTGGAATCTTCACTTCTCTAATAATGAATAATGTGTGTATTTTTACCTGTTTATTAGCCATTTGTATATTTTCGTTTTAAAAAAATTGGGTAGTCTTACATTATTGATTTGTCATGGTTCTTTATATATTCTGGTTACAAATGCCCTGTTAGATATTTGTATGAGAGTATTTTCCCTCATTCTATAGTGTGCCTTTCATTTTTCTCAAGGATACCTTCATAAAAGCAGAAGATTTAATTTTTGATTAAGTCTAATTTACCAATTTTCAATTTATCATTTAGTTTTTATTTCTTTTTTTTTGTGATCACTTTTTTTTTTTTGCTGAGAAGAAGGTATATTCTGTGGATTTGGGGTGGAGAGTTCTGTAAATGTCTATTAGGTTTGCTTGGTCCAGGTCTGAGTTCAAGTTCTGGATATCCTTGTTAATTTTCTGTCTCGTTGATCTGTCTAATACTGAGAGTGGAGTGTTAAAGTCTCCCACTATTATTGTGTGGGAGTCAGTCTAAGTGTCTTTGTAAGTCATTAAGAACTTTTCTGTGTTTTGTTCAAGAGGCTTCATGATGCTGGCTTTTACATTTAAATCTATGATTCATTTCAAATTAGTTTTTGTATGTGTGCGTGAGGTAGGGGGTCCAGGTTCAATTTTTCCTTATGTGTATTCATTTGTTTCAGGGTCATTTGTCAAGAGAACTCTTTCCTCATTGAACAGCCTTGGGTCTTTGGCAAAAATCAATGAACTCTGTGTATGTGGGTCTATTTCTGGACTCTGATCTGTTTTATCAATCTATTTGTCTACCATGGGAAGGTTTTGGGTGGGTGTCATGATCTGATTTATATTTTAAGTAGATCAATCAGGGTAGGAAATAGAATAGGGCAAAAGTAGAAGTAGAATGACCAGTTTTGAAGGCTGCTCTAATAACCTGGGCTTGAACTGATGGTGCTTGGGTTGGGTATTCGGAGAGGAGATTGTGAGGAGTGGCAGGTTTGGGGTATATTCCGAGGTCGAGCTGCCAGGGCTTAATGATGGCTTGCATGTAGGATAGGAGAAAAGAGTGGAAAAGGTGGGTGGCTGCAAGGTTTCTGGTTTGATCAATGGGAAGAACGTAGCTGCCATTTAGTGAGATGGGTGCCAGGACACCGAGGCATCTGTGGTCCAGATCACAAGAAAGTTACAAATCTGGTGAGACAGGAACTCAGAAGAGGCACAAACAGCTTGGAGGGTTGGGGGAGGGTCAGATAAGTCTTCCTGGAGAGGTGGCATGTGAGCCGGGGAGGACATCCCTGCAAGGGAAGAGCAGGAGCAAAGGCTCATTACAGGGAGACACGCCCCACCATCGTTGGCCTGATCTTCAAAATCCTTACTGAATGATTGGATTTTGTGCCCTGAGGTCATGTTATCCATCCCACTGTCTCACCCAGAGTACAGGGTGCCCTGATTGTGCGAGGTGCACTCCCTCACGACCCTTTGGCTCATGGCACTCTCCACTGGTCACACCCCCTGGCTCAGTGACACCTCACCACAGCCCTGACAGGTGGGCTGTATAGCACAGTGGTTAAGAACGTGGATTCTGGGGCCAGACAGCCAGGAAGGTTACTCTAAGCCTGAGTCCCTCATCTCTCAGATGGGAATAATAAGATAGCATCTTTCAGAGGCCTCATGGGTTCACTACAGATTTCAGGGAGATCTGGTGAGGAAAGCATCTTGCAGAGAGCCTGGCTCTGAGCAGATGCCCAAAACATTTGTGCAGTTGCTATTCTCCCCCTTCAACAGGTCAGAAAACGGAGTCTCAGAGATGTTAAGAAGTCTGAGTTCTCAGGCAGCAGTCGAGGGAGGCTAGGAAGTCAGCCCAGGTGTCTCTTTACTCACCCACCTAATTAGGGCCCTTCACCTTGGTGGCCCTGCTGTGTCCCCCATGCCCCAACTTTCCCGGTGTGCGCAGACCTGCCTGTCCAGGCCCACTGCTTATGAGTGGGCCCTTCTTTCCCTTGCTCTGATGATGGGGGCTGGGGATGCCCACAGAGGTGGCTCCAGTGAAGGGAGGACCTGAGATCAAGGACACAGCAGGCAAGTGCTTTAATGTGGTGTGGGGTGCTGGTGGTAGGGGTCACACAGGCCAGCAGGAGCACACCCCCTCCCATCACTAGGGCATGTCAGCTACAAGCCCAGTTCTCACCAGCTGCCTTGAAGTCCATATCTGGCCTTTCATCTTTCTCATCCTTGTTCTTGGTGGGGTGGGGCAAGGGCGCCGCCCCTCTGGAAGCTTCCACAAGAGGGGCAGGAGGGGACTTTCATAAGCGAAGCAACCGGATGAAGGGTGAAGGCTGCTCTGTCTGGGGAGGGAGAGGCCATGGAAGGATGGAGGGTCCAGAGAGAGGGGTGAAGGGCTGGCAAGGTGGGAAGGCCAAGAGAGGGGTAAGAGCAGGAGCAGGCTCTGGGTTGAGAAGATCCTAGCACCTAGCACAGGGCCTAGCCTTAAGTGATGCTTGTGATATCTTTATGGAATGATGAGCAAACAGCACCCAGGGAGTGGGCACCTGTACAAAGGGATGCTGTGAGGAGGCAGAATGAGACGTACAGAGCAGACTTTGGAGTCTTTGAATTCTCCCCACTCACCTTGGGCAACTTCAGCTCCCTGAGCCTCAGTTTCCTCCTCTGTGATATGGGATAATAATGGTTCCTGCCTCACCGGGTTAATATGAGAGAAGCCACAGTCTGTGGCATATAGTAGGTGCTCAGTAAATGTTAGCCTTTATTATTAGTTTCTGTATAGGCAGGTGGCCTGTGAAAATCAAAGGGCTGGTGGGTGCGGTGGCTCATGCCTGTAACCCCAGCATTTTGGGAGACCCAGGTGGGGAGATCACCTGAGGTCGGGAGTTTGAGACCAGCCTGGCCAATATGGTGAAACCCCATCTCTACTAAAAATACAAAAGAAAAAATAATTAGCTGGACATGGTGATGGGCACCTGTAATCCCAGATACTTGGGAGACTGAGGTGGGTGAATCTCTTGAACCCAGGAGGCTAAGGTTGCAGTGGGCCAAGATCACCCACTGCATTCCAGCCTGGGTGTGACAGAATGAGACTCTGTCTCAACAACAACAACAACAAAAAAAAAAAAAAAAAAAAAGAGAGAGAGAGAGAAAAATCAAAGGGCCATTTTAATGGGTCTTCAGGGAACCAGTCCGATAATCAGCCAAGACACCCAGTCCTGGAGCTGGTGAGTTCAGTGGTTGGCATGGAAGTGAGTGAAGAAGGCACCAATAATATCAACTCTGTTACACACAAAGTTAATGACGTTGCAAGGGACTCCACCAACGTGAGCCTCAGTTTTGCTCATCTGCAAAATGGGGCTACATGGTCAACTTGTGCCTGTGAGGACTGGATGAGAATCCTTGCAGATGTTTCTGGCACACAGTACATACTATCTGTACAAGAAATCCATTTTTTTGGTATTTGATACTGAGGAGGTGTTGGGTTCTCTGGTGGTCCAGCTGAAACAGAAGCCCCCTGGAACACCTCACACAAGCCACAGTCCCAATTCTTGTCAGTCACTACTCTCAGTCTTTGGTCATGAGTGGCCTGGGTTAGAGGCTGTGGGCTGCTTCATGCAGCCCCTGAACACTACGGGAGTTTTGGGGGACAAGCTCAGGCATCTCAGGCTCAGGGAGAAGCTGCTGGGGGCTGCAGCTCAAGGTTCAAAGGACAAAGGCGAAAGGACAAGTGCACGTCTTTGTGCCCATCCCCTGCCCTCACCCACCCCGTCCATGAAACAACTGGACATGAGTCCTGTATATTTCCAGCAGAAAAGATCCCACATCTTCCCTTTCCCTGCCTGAGTCAGCTGGGAGGAGGAGTGTAAGGGGGAAGGGAGTGAGTTCTCAGGGAACTGCTTTAGGGATCCCTGAGCTGGGGCTCTGTGAGGAGAGGAGCAGATCATGGACAGGGATTGGGTTCTAGGGCTGAACTGACTCTGTGCACCCAGTGTCCTCCTTGCCTGCCTCCCACATACCCACAGATGACAGGGTTTTCATTGTACTTAAAAGTGTAAGCCAGAGTGATATCCTCCCGCGTCCTATGTGTTCCTGACCCCGAGCTGGCAAAGCTTCCTGTGACTTTCAGAATTCCCGAACCTGATCCAGCAAGCCTGCAACCTCCCAGGTTCACAACCCTTGTGCAGCAATGTCCTCTGAGCTCAGTGGGCTCATACGCAATCCAGAAAATCTTCCTGTCACCTCCCATGCTCCCACTTGTGATGGAGAAAACTTCCCTGAGCATGCCATGACCTCAGTGTTCCTCTTCTTGACCCGACAAATGTCCCCTGATCTCTTGTGCTCTTGAGGCTGACTCAAAAAATCTTGGCCTCCCCTGGTCTTCACGCTGACCTTCTATGCTTCTGACTTGAGTCAGTGACCCTTCCTGAAGAAACCCGACTTGTGCATTCTTCATTTAGCCAGAAAACCTCCCTACAACTTCCCGGTTCCATTTTTGACCTAGAAAACCTCCTGTTTTGAACACCGATCCAGCAAATTTCTCTGACTTTCCAAATTTTTTAACCTGACTGTGCAAACTCCCTGACCTCTGGTGTTCCTGACCCAACCCAGTGACTCTCCTGCTCTTCCCCAGCCTCTTGTGTGCCTGACCCAACCGAGAGACTCCCCTGACCGTCTCCAACCTCTCATGTTCCTGACCCAACCCAGTAATTCCCCTGTTCCCCAACCTCTCATGTGCCTGACCCAACCCAGCAAATCTCCTCAATCTCTTGTCTCTGATCCATCCAGAAAACTCCCCAGACCTCTCACGTTCCTGACCTAATCCAGCAACTCCCCTGACTTCCCCTGATATCCTGTGTCCCTGACCCCATCCAGCAAACACCTCTGACCACTCACGTTCTTGGCTCAACCCAGCAAACGACCTTGGCCTGTGGGTACCTCCCATTCCTAAGAACCCTGACTCTACCCTTTGTGCTCATCCTGATTCCAGTTTGCTCCATCTCCTCCCCATCTCCATGGCTGCCCTCAGCCCAGGAACCCCATTCCCAGGCTCTCCCCACACCCAGGACTGCAAGGGCTCTAGAGAAGCATCCCCACCAAGCCTTACCCAGCGTGACCTCTGCCTGCATGGGCATTGACAGCGCTGGGTGCTTGACCTCGCAGCTGAAGAGGGCCTCGTTGTCGATCTGTGGGTTGAGGGTCCAGGTGAGCAGGGCGCGTACTTCCACCGTGCCGTCGCTGCCCGGGGTGCGGCTGTGGCGCAGGAAGTAGACGGGCTCAGCGCTGTGGACCCAGCGGGGGAACTCACGGCTCACGACCGTCTCTGGTATGTTCTCTGTGGTTGGCTGGAGGAGGATGCTGGGATCTGGGGTCAGGCCACGGGAGGGGCGCTCCGTGTAGGGTCGCCCACCCTGGTTCTCGGCATCCAGGAGGGACAGTGACTTCTGCATCTTGGTGTCGTCCAGGTCACGGTGCAGAAGGCTGCGGAAGGGCCTGCTGTCCTGGAGGGGGCCGGAACTCGCAGCTGGAGGCTCTAATAGGGGCACGGCGTCGATCAGTTCCCCATCTCGTTTGAAATAAACCTGCCGTTGCAAGGAGGGTGTGGAGAAAGATTTTGTGCTATTTACTAACTTCAAGCTCCCAATGGGCTCTCTGATGAACTGGGCACAGGATCCCAGTTCTTCCAGATCATAGCAGTCTAGACAGTCGCCCTCACCCCATTCCTTTCCTTCCAACACCCCTAACAACCATGAACCAGTGTGGTACAATGGGAACACATGCAGGCCCCTGGGACAGAGGCTTAGCCCAATCCTCATTTACCAACTGATGAGGCTTTTTGAGTGTCAGTTTCCTCACTTGTCAAGATGAATAAGACACCTGCTTCATGGGGCTGTTTGATGCTTCTGTGGAACCCCGTGGGAAATGGGGGACTTGCCCTACACCACGGCAGCCACCTGGGCTCCAAGGGGTGGTCCATGCCCACTCGAGGAGGGCACAGGGATGACGGGAAAAATGGAAGGCACCGGAGATTAAATGAGATGTTGGGAGAGGATGAGGGAAGAAAGAATCTGTGTGTGTGTGCATTTTGGAGATGGAAGGCTGAAAACAGGTGCGTGTGTGGGAGGAAGCTAGGTGCAGGGATGAGGTGAGCAAACATCTCCTCGCTTTCTCTGCTAATGGGGAGCTCGAGTTTTGCAAGGCGGCATTTAATTTAATTTGCTGTCGTTTTATTTTGGTACATGTGCCCAGAGGCATGTGGGGATTGGGTGTATTTTTAATAAATCAGATAACTAAATCAATAGGGGGCTGGGGGAGGGAAGAGTGGGATGCAGCTCTCTGGGACGCAGGTCGGGGAGGGGCAGGAAAGTGAGTAGGGGGAGGGGCTGTGGGGGAGGGGAAGGAGGTGGGAGGGGATGGGGGTATGAAATGTGGGATTTTTGTCAGAGTTCATAACGCCAGTGGAAAATCTCTTAGGTGTACTCAAAAGCCTGCACTGTTTTTTTTCCCCCCATTTATTTTCTTCTTTTTTTTAAGTGCTTTAAATGCAGGTTTGTAATTTATATCAAAGAATTTCTTTAAAGTTCTGACGTCTCAGGTAAACTTAAGATGGCTGGGACTTGGGGAGATGAGGCTTTCTTACATATCTGTATCTGAATATTTTATTGCCAGGTCGCAAATGTCAGGGCAGGCAAACAGGATGGCTAGGAGGGTGCCTTCCTGCAGCCCCTGGGCTGTGAAAAGCCTCTCTTGGTGCCTGTCAGGAAAGGACTTTTTCTTTGTGAGAAAAAAGCAGCTTTCCTGATTTCAGGGTGACTGGACCTCTTAATGACCTCCAAAGGGGAAAATTTGGGGTCATGTCTTGCTTTCAGCAACTGGCTTTGAAGCTACCTTTTCTGGTCTACTTCCTAGGGACTGTGCCCCTGTCCACCATCCCCCTTGTGTCTCTGTGTCCCTGCTCACTGCCCCACCTGTGCCTCTGCGCCCCTGCCCGCTCCACCACCTGTGTCTCTACTCCCCTGTCCACCACCCTACCTGTGCCTCTGTGCCCCTGCCCACTGCCCCACTGTGCCTCTGTGCACCTGCTTACTCCCCTGTCCTGGGCCTCTACATACCCATTTACCACCCACCCCAGGTCCTGGGGCAGGGCTGGCTTAGATTCCCAAGCCACACCACGGGACCATGCCTGTGAGACAGTCGGGTCTGGAATGAGGGGAACCATTTGGCTCCCGTCTTGAACTGTAACCCTACGTACCCACTGCTGTAGCTCCACTCCTTGCTAAATCCTAGTACTGTATAGAACTCATAGGCTCAAGACTCAAAGTATCATAAAATGTCAAAACTGAAAGGGTACGCAGCCCGAACCTTCTACAAATGGGTTTCATGTAACCCTATGGGTTCTGAAGAGGGGCTTCAGGTATCAATGAGGGTGACTTCACTTTTAAATGTCACATAGATGAGGCTTCCCAGTATATTGTTTAGACCAAAAGGGTCCTGCTGCTTCTAAAAAAGCTGAAAAACTAAAGTCCAGTCCCCTCAACTTTCTTGCAGAAATAGAGGCAGAGGTGGGGAGGGGGATTTCCTGCTCATGGTTGCTCAGTGAGTACAGCAGGGCCTGGCTCTCCGGACGCTGCACCTCCTACCTGGACCCCTTCAAGAGGCCATGAAAAATCTCATGAACTGCACTGACAAATGTCAAAGAAACTACGTTGGATCTAATAAGTTGGTCAAAAAGGAATTTCCAGCCAATCGAGGTGGTTCACGCCTGTAATCCCAGAACATTGGGAGGCTGAGGCGGGAAGATCATGAAGTCAGGAGATGGAGACCATCCTGACTAACACAGCAAAACCCCATCTCTACTAAAAATACAAAAAATTAGCCGGGCATGGTGGCATGTGCCTGTAGTTCCAGCTACTCAGGAGGATGAAGCAGGAGAATCGCTTGAATCCGGGAGGTGGAGGTTGCAGTGAGCTGAGATTATGCCGCTGCACTCCAGCCTGGAGGACAGAGACTCCGGCTCAAAAAAAAAAGGAATTTCCTCTCTCTTCCCTCCCTTCCTTTCTCTCTTTCATCTCCCCTTCCATCCTCTCCCTCATTCTTTCAGATGGGCTTCCTGCTGACCACGTGGGCTTCTGGGAAGGGCAGCGAACTTGGGGCTCAAGACATGGACTTGAGTCCCAGCTCTGTCAGCAGCGCCATGGTGACTTGGGACAAGCCCCTTTTTCTCTAGGGGCCTCCTTTCCTTTGTCTCCATGGGACTCAATAATGGGTCAGGCATGCTGGATGCTGGGCTCCCCGGAAGGCCGCCCCTGCCGTGAAGGTCTAGGACTCTGCCTCCAGGAGGAGTGGGGGTTCTCAGCATGGGGAGACGGGGAGCAACAGGGGCACATGGATGCCTGGGCCAGTCCGATGGGTAAACGGGATCAGACCAAGGCGGATAGGGACACAGTCAGCCCTCACCAACCACTCCTTCTCCAGGCACAGTGAAGAGCCCTGAACCAGCCCTGGAGCTGGACCAGTCCCGGAGCAGGGTGGTCCGGCAGATGGGAAAGAGCTGGGTGCTCCAGGTGTACTCACCGTGGGCGCTGGTTTTCCTCCAGACACGATGCAGACCAGCGTGAAGTTCTGGGCTTGGTAGCGGCTGAAGGGGGCTGGCGTGTCAGCGGCCACCACTTCAATGGAGGTGGGAGGAGCTGCCCCGAAAGGAAGCACAGGAAGACAAAGGCTTAACCAGGAGAGTCAGGAGGAGTCACTGATGACCTAAGATGGGCCAGGTCCATGCTGGGTGCTGGGGGTGGGGGAAGGCAGATGTTGCAGAACTCCAGGGGGTGCCATTGGCAACCACTACGGTGAGGAAGGTGAGGCAGGGAATATAGACAAGAGCCCTTCCCCGCTAGAGCTTCTAGTGCAGAAGACACACAGGAATCAAGGGCTGGCACAGATCAAAGTGTGAGGTACCTCAGACCCCTGGAGGTATCACAGTGTGTTGAGGGGACTCTGCCCAGCCTGGGAGTTCCAGGCAGACACTGCAGAGGCACCCGCGTTGCTCTGTGATCTGAGATAACAAGAGTGGGTGGGACACAGCATGGCAGGTGGAAGGAGCTGAGTTTTAACACCTTGAGTTTTCACAAGCCCTGAGATTCCCAGCCTCTCAAGTAGCTGGGACCACAGGTGTGTGTCACCATGCCTGGCTTATTTTTATGCCAAGGCCTGGCAGTAGGTTGGCTAGGAGAGAGCAGGGCAGGCCAGGGGGAATGTGGTGCGCAGCAGGGCTGGGCAGATGGGCAGGGCACAGAGAATGTGGTGTGCTGTCGGGGGGATTATGACTTGAAGTGGTATGCTGGAGCAGGTTGTGACATTTTCAGGAATTCTGTGAACCAGTGGTTAACTGTTTATAACTTGAGACAGGTCACAGTGAGTATCTTCACATCCCAAAAACCAGCAACAGCTACACTTTCAGGCTTCCCCCGCCACCCTTCCTCTGCCCTAGCCCCCAGATGGCTGATTTATCTTTAAAGCACAGGTTACAGGATTTTCTTCTTTATTCTGAGAGCAATGGGGAGGTACTGAAGGTTTTCAGTGAGAGCAGTGACATAATCTGACTTGCATTTGGAAGAAACTGAAAACAGAGTGGGAATTTCGGCTAGGGAGGAGGGTACCGTGCACTCGAATGGGGGCAGCTGGACAACTATTTGGAGCCAGGAGTCTTCCCTCCCTTCCTTTCTGGAAGTTGGCTTATTTTGCTTGGCCACCTCTCCCACCCACTCGCCTCCCTTCTCTCCTCACCCACTGCCCCGATTGGTTTATCAAAGCCCTTGCTCCCAGACACTACGGGGCATTGCAAGGGACAGGCACTGGGCCATCAGGCACACTTGGGTCTGAATCTCAGCTCGGCCACCACCACCGCCACGTCCTTGCCCAAGTCACCAAAACTGTGAGCCTCAGTTCCCCTATTTGCTAAATGGGAATAATATTAATACTTGGCAGACATTTTTGCAGGACGAAACCAGCTAATGCATATGAAAGGACTTAGCATATGGTAGGAATTTGCTATTATTGTGATTTCTGCTATTGTTTTCCTAACCTCCCCGTAATCAGCAGGACAGGAGCCAGAATCTTAGAGCCCCGCTTGAGAAAAGCCATCAATTCTGACTTACCCAGCCTTGGGCCATGCGCAGGGAGGGAAGCAGAGAAAATAAAGAGGTATGGGCCTTTCCTTCCTGCAGGGGGTGTTCACTCCGGTTACGTTTAATTAAATTCAACAAACATTTCCTGACACCTACTAGGTGCCGGGCATGGTGCCAGGTGCTGCCAGGAGGTGCCCAAGGATGAAACAGGTAAACACTGAGAAGTTCACAGTCAGGTGGGGGCGACAGACACATAGGCAACTCTATATCAAGGCCCAGTGAAATGAAGTCAGGTGTGAGTCATTCATTCAGGCAGCCGCCCCGTGCTGTCGGCAAGAGAAGCGGAGCGCACGGAAAACAACGGGAGAACAATAGATGGAGAATTGTAATTAAGCGTAAGATCACATAAAACAGATGGTAAGCGGGATAGGAATTCCGAGAAGGGAAAAATACACCAGAACACGTCAATTACCTAGAAGTTGCAGATTCTGCAATCTAACTTTTCCAAAACTCAACCTAAAACCTGGATCCCACACAAGAACTCACAATGGCTAACACTTAGGAATCAGGACCTGTTCTGAATTCTTAACGCCTGAATTATTTCCCATCTTCACCATCAGTCTAGGAGCTGGGTTTCTTTATTCCCATTTTACAGATGGGGAAACTGAAGAGGTGAAGCAACTTGCTCAGGCTCACGGTGTCAGCATGAGGAAGAGTCAGGATTTGAACCCCGTCTGACCCCAGAGTCCAGACTCTGACAGGAAGCTGGGCCCCACCTCAACCTTTGGGAAGAAAAAGGGAGCTTGTGTCTATTGATGCCTTCAGATGTAAGTACACATTTGAGCCATCGGGAATTCACTTCCCCTCCACGGATGCCTTATGATCCAGTTCCATCAGGAATTCATGCTGTGGGTGGTTCTAGTTACTCAGTTACCCCAAAGATCAGTGACCTCTGCAGTTACAGCTTAGCATAAAACTGATGACTCATGATGGCATGTGTGCAGGTATCAGGACACGCTCCAAGAATCCTAGAGGCTCAGAACCAGGGAGGCGGCTCCTTTAAAATCACTCATTCATTCTTTCTTACCTTCACTGAACAAACAGAGATCAGACACCTAGAACCTTCCTGGGGGGGTTGCTTTTTTTTTTTTTTTTTTTTTGGAGTGAAGTGGCACAATCATGGCTCACAACAGCCTTGACCTCCTGGGCTTAAGTGATCAATTGTCCTGCCTCAGTCTCTCAAGTAGCTGGGACCACAGGTGTATGCCACGATGCCTGTTGTTGTTGTTACATGTTTTGTAGAGCTAGGATCTCACTATGTTGTCCAAGCTGGTCTTGAATTCCTGGCCTCAAGCGATCCTCCCATCTCAGCCTCCCAAAGTGTTGGGATTACAGCTGTGAGCCACTGTGCTCGGCTTCTTAGAGGCTTGCTTTGAGGAATAAATGTGATGGTACATGTGAGGTATCTGCAATACAGCGTAGCAATTTTAATTATTTGTATTGCTATAAACGAGGGAGGTAGCATAGTACAATGGTTAAGGGTGTGAGCTCTGGATCAGGTTAGCCAGATTTCAAAGATCAGCTGTACCACTTACTGGCTGTGTGACCTTGGGCAAGTTACTTAACCTCTCTGAGCCTGGTTTCCTTAACTGCAAAATGGAATTATGAGGTACTTGTGAAGATTCAATAATCTAGTACCTGCAAAGTGTTTTGAAAGTGTTCCCAATACATATCAGCTGCGCTTATTGCCAGTGCGATTTAATAACATTCTTATCTGAGCTTCCTTGCTAAGGACTGGGAGAATAAAACATGGTCGCACCTTTGGAGCATTCACGGTTTAGTGAGGAGACCAGAAAATGCCTGAAAGATTTGGGACTGTCCCACACAGCAGCCACTCACCCCATGCTGCTGGGGAGCACCTGAAATGTGGTTTGTTCAAGTTCACATGTGCCGTAAGTGTAAGTGTAAGGTACATCGAATTCTGAAGTCTTTTTTAAGAAGAGTGTAAGGTAAAGTGATTTCATGTTGACATGATAACATTTTGGATAGATTGAGTTTAACACATATATTATTAGAATTAATTTCACCTTTTTTAAACTTAATGTGGTTGTTAGAAAACTTACAGTGACATATGCGGTTTAAGTTAATTTTCTGTTGGACAACTCTGGTCTAGACTTTCCATTTTACAAGCAAGCAAACTGAGATCAGGGAGAGGCACAGATTTGGCTACAGTCATACCCTAAGTCAGTGGCAGAGCTTGGAATGGCCCCTAGCCTTCCAAATTGTGGCTAGGGTTATTTGCACAGCGTGGTGCTTACACACACACACACACACACACACACACACACACACACACACACATTCTGGAGATCTGCACCCGCCCACACAGACCCTGATTGGAGCTGTGCTCCCATCTCTCGTTATATTTCTGAGCAGGTGTTAGCAATATGCACGAAATCAAGCTTGTAAGACAATAACAGACTTCAGTTGTATGGACGATGACATAGAGGAGCTGTTAATATCAGCGCAGACAGCCCAGGCTTCCCACACCCTCCCCTTCAATATACTCTCCAGTCAGTGAGTCCTAGGAAAATGTCACTCTGCATCTCACCACCTGTCTCCGGGTGGAGGGCTCTGAGTGCTGGCAGTCGGGAGCCATCTCCATCCGGGAGGCCCTGGCTGCTGACAGGCGCTTCCCCCTGCACATCACCCTTAGCTTCTCCCTCTTCTCTTCCCCTTCTCTTGTTTAAATACGGCATTCCTGCCCACATAGCTCACTAAAAGCCAGCTGCAGAGCCTCAGAGTCTACAGCCTTCCTTCACTTAGGCTTCCTCTAATACATTCCTATTCCCACCCCACTCTCCCTCTCCATCTCCACCCCCACCGCATTCCCATCCCCACCCCCATCTCTACCCACACCCCACTCTCTTCTCCATCCCCATACCCACCTCATCCACCATCTCTATTCCCATCCCACCGCCATTCCTACCCTCATCCTCATCCCCACCTCCTTCACCATTTAATCCCCATCCCCATCTCTACCTACACCCGCACTCTCTTCTCCATCCCCATCCCCACTCTCATCCCCACCTCATCCTCCATTTCTATTTCCATTCCCATCCCCATCCCCATTCCTACCCTCATCCTCATCCCCACCCGCTTCCCCATTCCATCCACATCCCCATCTTCATCTCCTTCCTTATCTCTATCCCTGTTTCCACCCCCATTTCCATCTCCATCTCCTCCTCCATCTTTATCACCATCCACAGCCCCATCTTCATCTCCATCCCTATATCTACCCCCATCCCCATCTCCATCTCCATCTCCTCCACATCCATCCCCATCCTCACCCCACCCCCATCCCCATCTCCATCTCCTGCCACATCCACCCCCATCCTCACCCCATCCCCATCTCCATCTCCATCTCCTCCACATCCATCCCCATCCTCACCCCACCCCCATCCTCATCTCCATCTCCATCTCCTCCACATCCATCCTCATCCTCATCCCACCTGCATCCCCATCTCCACCCGTATCCCCACCTCCATCTCCTCCCACATCCATCCCCATCCTCACCCCCACCCCCAACTCCATCTCCGTCTCCTCCACATCCATCCCCATCCTCATCCCCACCCCATCTCCATCTCCTCCCCCATCCATTCCCATCCTTACTCCACCCCATCCCCATCTCCATCTCCCCCTCATCCATCCCCATCCCCACCCCCACCCCATCTCCATCTCCTCCCCCATCCATTCCCATCCTTACTCCACCCCATCCCCATCTCCATCTCCCCCTCATCCATCCCCATCCCCACCCCATCTCCATCTCCATCTCCTCCCACTTCCATCCCCATCCTCACCCCATCTCCATCTCCAGCTCCATCTTCTCCCACTTCCATCCCCATCCTTACTCCACCCCATCCCCATCTCCATCTCCTCCCCCATCCATCCCCATCCCCACCCCATCTCCATCTCCTCCCACTTTCATCCTCATCCTAACCCCATCTCCATTTCCATCTCCATCTCCTCCCACTTTCATCCCCATCCTAACCCCATCTCCATCTCCATCTTCTCCTCCATCCATTCCCCATCCTCACCCCCACCCCCATCTCCACCTTCTCCCCCATCCATTCCCCATCCCCACCCCATCTCCATTTCCATCTCCTCCCCCATCTTTATCCCCATCCTCACTCCCATCCCCATCTCAATCTCCTCCCCCATCTCAATCTCAGTCTCCTTCTCTATTCTTATCTCTACCCCATGCCTATCCATCCCCATCCAGATGCCCTTCCCCATCCTCATCTCCATTCCCATTTCTATCCCCACCTCCACTCCATCTCCATTCTCCTCTCTGCTTCTTTCCTCACATTCAGTTCCATTTCCATCCCCTCCCCATCCTCAATCTCCATCCCCTATTCTCTCATTTCTGTCTTCATCTCATGACTGACTTCAACTCCATCTTCTCTCCCGTCTCTATCCCACCACCATTTACATATCACCACTTCTATTCCTGTCCCCATACTTATCTCCACCCCGTCTTCCTCCCACCTCCAACTCAATTCTCATTTCTGTTTCCTTCCCATTCCCAATTCCAGTGCCATCCCCATACTCACTGCCATTTCCATCCCTGGTCTCTGGCCAAGGTCAAAAGCCAGCAGCTTTTTACGTGCCCTATGCCTGGGATAGATCCCATGCCCCAGAACATGTTCAATCAAAGCAGAAGAGCAGCTGTGAACACAGGTATCAAGTCTACACGACTTCCCGGACAAGAATAAGCCCACATACAAAGTCAGGTAACAGCATGAGCCGTGTAAGCTGCGGCCACCTGCCTGGGTGCCACTGTATTCCCAGGAGATCCAGGTGGCAGAGAATCATCAGCGACAGCCCTGCTCGCCAGTTTCCCTCCCACTCGTCTGCTGTCACCTTTAGACAGTGATGTCCGGTGCTCCCACCTTCAGTGCCTCATTTCTGTGGCCTTCGAGGCTGAGTTTTCTGAAACGCCTGTGACAGTGCAACGCCCTCTGGGGTGTGCGGGTGTGGGAGAGGAAACGCACCCATCACACGCATCAGCGCCGTTCTTCCGAAACGGCCCTGCTAAGGTGAAGAGACACCAAGGAGGCATATTTTGCTTGGGTAAGAACAAACAGTAGTCGTAGTTGTAACAGTAATAGTAAGAATCTAGACATAGGCAGAGCTTCATAATTTACAAACCACTTCCAGACACACTACTCCACTTGCGTAACATCAGACCTGGGCGGCAGGAAAGGCCAACCCTATTCTGTAAGTCCACCACGATGACCAACCCAGCGCACCACCACAAAACTCCCTTGAATGCACTGATCCCTGCCCCCACCCCTACCCAAGCCAGTGGACTTTCTAGTTTATCTTTACTTCGCGTTAAGAGGAGAGCATTGCTGCTAGAAGTTTCCATGAATAATTGTGTCTCATATCAGGAAAGGTGAGGTGGCTTCCGATCTGACACAGCTGCTTGTCACAGCCATCCTCATCACTCCTGCTGCATGGCCACCGAGGGAGGCGGGAGTTGAAGTTATTTTAGACTCCACAGTTAACGTCGACACGGGGAGGTAATGGTCGGATGATCGGTTTTATGGAATTAACTCTGAAATATTGCCTGTCTCTATCTTGAAAGCAGAACTTTATTTTGGTCATCGTAACTCACTTTGGAGGCAAGGCAGCAGCTCCACTTTGCTCCGTAAATCATTCCATGGCCTTTGAAACTCGGGAACACAAACCGGATCTGATATAAATCCCAGAATTGTTGGGAAGGGAAATCTGCCCCATGCCTGTGTCTGTGAGTACTGGAGTTACATTCTCTTCCATGAGGCCCACTCCAACTTCTCCCAGAGTACTAGCTCTAACAGAATCAGACCAAGGTTCCAGCCCAGGCTCTGCTCCCAGCACCCCAGAGAACTTCGGGCAAATCAGTTGATGCCTCTGATCATCGGTCTTCCCGTCTACAAAATGAATTCAGTAAGACATATCCCGCCAGCCTCTCAGCTTCTAGGGTTTTCGAGAGGAGAGGCAAATGGAAAAATGAACATAAACCTTCTCTAAGGACAGCAAAGTGCTGAGCAAACAGGAAAGCATTAATGATATTAACTCTCCAATGACCCTCGCCCCCTCTCTTGGCTGAGAACAATGTATAGGGGAATTTCCTTCCCTCCCAGGAGTAATCATTGTCTCGAGGAAGGGACACTCTCTCCGGCTCCTGGGGTACCACCCTGCGAAGGTGCTTAGTACACTCCTGCTGCCAGTGTCATTCGTCATGGGGGAGTAATCAATTAGGTTTGGGGGAGGGCTGGGGGAGGGGAGAGACAAGTTCAAAATTATATTGTTTGCAAAAAATCCATTCTTTCCTCTCAGCGCCGGCTCTATTGACTGCCTTCCCTTTCAGTCAGCTTGTAGTCATTACACCATATTTCACAAAAGAAGAAAACCACCCTCTTAATATAAAAGTGTCCATGAATATAAATGTCCCTTCATGTTCCCTATTTTGTCTTTTTTTTTTTCTTTTGATTCCACACACCTTAGTTTCTTTTCCATCATCTCCACTAACCTCTCTCTCTGCTCCTTCAAGAACCTGCTCAAAAGAGCACCTCCTCCAGGAAGCCCTCTCTGCTTTGGCAATGCTGAGTTGCCTGTGGTTCCCTCTTCACCTTGCTCACCTCCTCTGTACCTTGCACACACTGGGCCTTCTGCTGATTAACTCCACTTCATCCTTTAGGGCTGGCCTCAGATGTTGCCTCCTCCAGGCAGCCTTCCTTGGTTTTCCCAGCGCCTGTCCTCTGGGTGCCTGGAGCACCCTGTGCTTGTCATACTCCTTGTGGCTTGTTATTCTGTTCTGCGTCAACGTCTAGAGTGTGTGTTCCCTGGAAGTTGGAGCTTTGTCTTTCTTCCACCTAACCTCAGAGCTATTGCCGCCCAGCCACACAACAGGGGTTCAGTTTCAATTTCTGTTTGTTTCCTTCATTTCTCCCAGCACAGGCAAGCATATAGCCCGTCTGTGGAAGAACATTCCAGAAGATCCTGCAGTGCTGTGGACCTTGCTCCCTTCCCCAGCCTTACCTTGACCAATACTCACCCCCGCATTACCATGCTGCAAACACATGGAGACCTTTTGCTCTCTGTGTCTCTGAGCCCTCTCAGCTCTTTCCAGCCCTGGGGCCTCTGCACCTGCAGCCTCCCCTGCCTGGAGTCCTTCTCGCAGCTTTTTAGGCTGGCTGAGCCCTGTCAGGACTTCCAAGGACTTTCAGCTCAAATGTCACTCCTCGATCTAAGCTAAGCTCTCTTAATTTGGGCCCCAGCATTTTGTATATTTTCTTCATAGAGCACCTCACAGTGTATAATTATTTCATATATTGGTTCACACACTTTCTTTTCCTCCGACACCCTCACTAGAATGTAAACACCACGAGGGCAGAAACTCTTCTTAACTATTGCCGCATCCAAGGGCCCGGCACACCAGGATTTGCTCAATAAATATTTTCCAAGTGAATCAGTAAATGAGTTGGGGGGAAGGACCCCGGCATCCTGCCTCCAATCCCTGCCCAAGTTGGAAAGGCTGAAATTTCCAGTCCCACCCTAAGCCCCTCTCTCCCAGCAGAGGCCCAAAGAGAAAGATCCCACCAGTGGGAGGCGGTCCCCGGCAAGAAAAAGAGAGAGGGGAAAAAAGGCACAACTCTTTGTTTTATGGAAAAATTAAATATTGAACTGAGTAGTAACAGCAGCCAAAGGAAAAAACAAAAAACAAAAAGCCCCAAATGGAGCCTTATAAACGCTGCGTCTGTGCTTATATGGGCTGCAACGGGCCCTTTTATGTGGCAGCTGCTGAGCAGAATCTAACCTCCCGCACCTCGGCCCGCCCCAAGCTTGAAAGTGGCCGTGGGAGCTCCGGGGCTTGGTGCAGTGGCGAGGGGTGGGGGGCCCCGGGTCCAAGTCATTGCTGGAATCTGCGATGGGGGCCCGTTCTGAACGGAGTGAGGTCATGAAGAATCCCGTGGGCTGCGGGCGTCACCCACCCACTCCGCCTCCGCTCTGCAGGGAGCTGGCTGGAAGCGCCTGCTCACCTGCCTTGCCCCTCCCTCGCCAGCTGTTGTGCTTTCGCGGTGGTAGAAGATAAAATTAACAGCCCCAACTGGAGGCTTTGGCTGGCTGCTCTGGGGGAAGCAGGGAGGTGCTGCAGGCGGGGAAGGCAGCGGTGAATCAGTGAAGCTGGGCGGAGCACACCCAACTGAGGCTATTGCTGGTGGAGAAATAAAATGCTGCACCCCTGTAAAGAAAGGGGTGGTGGGCAGTCAGGCCACAGGTTTTGTGTTGGATCTGGATTCGTATTCCAGCACTATCTTTGAGACTAGTCCTTTAACCTGGTGATTCTCCAAGTGTGTTCCCTGGACCACCAGCGTCCGAATCACCTGGGAGCTTACTAGAAATGCAAATCCTGGATCCCCATTCCAGACCTGCCCAACCTGGGACGGGGTGGGGTCCAGCAGTCGCCACCCTGAGTTTTAACAAGCCCTGAGATTCTAATGCAAGTTCGAGTATGTGGATCACTGCCTTGATCTATGTAAGCTTCAGTCAGTGCCTCTCTAAATGAGGGATCATAAGAAACTCTTAATGTGCTATGATGTGAACTGAGGGCTTGGTTATAGTAGGTGCTCAGTAAACAGGAGTGAAGATGATTACTGATCGAGAAGGAAAGGCTTAGGGAAATTGGAGAATCTTAGCCAGGCCACCCCAGCCCTCAGCAGAGGGGCACAGGGGAGAACCTTCTGGAACCTCCCTGGCCCTATAGGCTGATTGGGTCAAAGGACTTTAAATCCCCAAAGCTCCACTCCCCACATCCGGTGCAACTTTCTACTCATGCCTTGTTTGGCTGCTCGTCATGGTCTCCAGTTTTCTGACTGGGGCCTCCAGGCCCTTGCAGGCCCTCTCTGCCCTGGAGTTTTGCTGGCTGGAGGCAGCCTGTCCTGCAGCCTGTGGGTGGCCGCTGCCCGCGACTGCCTCCGCTCTTCCACAGCGCTGAGGTTTATGTGGTAATAGAGAGAGTGTGGTTAGGCCCCCGACAGGTGCCGCGTCTGCAGAGACGAAATCTACGGGGCGTGACATGAATCTGTTTTAAACAGCAGCAAGGCTAGCCAATTTGGGGGATGTTTTCAATATATCCGAGAGGTGAGTATTACACACATGGGCAATTTCACCAGGTACCCTACTAGCAGTTTTATGACAGAAGCCTCTGGAAGCCCACGGAAGCTTGGGGAGGCAGGGAGGGAGGCACGTTCCAGAACTGGCCAGTTACAGAGCACCAGCTCCTTATAAGCTGCTCTTCGTCCTCCCTGCAGAGAGCGGTGGGCTGGGCTTGGAGGCTCTGGGCAGACCCCTCTCCGTCTTCCCCCAGAGTGCAAAACCTCTGTCCCTTCCGGGAGAACTGCGTCCCTTCAAACACCAGCCTTGGCTTTCTGAGGCTTAGAACAGAGCTTAACCCTGGACTTGCAGGGCCTGGGAAGCCTGGCTCCGAGGTCACAGCCCTTCTGCTTAGAAGCAGCGTGTCCTTGAGACCATTGCTGGCTTCCTGGGCCCCACCATAGAATGAGGATGGCACGGGTGGCTGTCTCATGCCAGGGTGCTTGTGGGAAAGGAAGCACTGGCACTTAGCAGATCAATTCTAGTTGTTACAGCTTTTTTTTTTTTTTTTTTTTTTTTTTTTTTTTTTTTTTTTTTGAGACGGAGTTTCGCTCTTGATACCCAGGCTGGAGCGCAATGGCGCGATCTCGGCTCACTGCAATCTCCGCCTCCTGGGTTCAGGCAATTCTCCTGCCTCAGCCTCCTGAGTAGCTGGGATTACAGGCACGCGCCACCGTGCCCAGCTAATTTTTTGTATTAGTAGAGACGGGGTTTCACCATGTTGACCAGGATGGTCTCGATCTCTTGACCTCGTGATCCACCCGCCTCGGCCTCCCAAAGTGCTGGGATTACAGGCTTGAGCCACCGCGCCCGGCCTGTTACAGCTTTTTTAGTTTATTATTGTGTGTGGGAAAAAGATATCAACTAAGATTCCGTCTCAGCTTTGCCGTGGACTTTCTCTGTGTCTGGCCGTCAATTTCCCCTGCCTGCGTGTCGGTTTCCTCATCCAGACAGTTAGAGGTGCAGAACATGATGTTGAAGGGCCCACTTGTCTTCTAAATTTGGCCGTGGTAAGGAGGGCTCGTGTGTCTCCACAGCTCAGTCCCCTGGGACACCCCCCGCCTCTGGACCACCCCCAGCACCACTGGACCACTCATGCCCATCTCCCTGCAGAGACCCTACCCCCACCGCACTCTCGGCCTGGCTCAGAGCCTTCCATCAGTCGGGAGATTTCCAGGGGGCACTGTGGCCGCCGTCTTTCCTGTCCTATCAGCATTTTAGGATTGATTTCCTGAGTCAGAGAGCAAGTAAATCATTCTTGCCGCTTGCTCCTCGTAAAGCAGTTTCCAGGGGAGGTGAGGTGGGTGGGTGGGAGGAGCTGTAGAGAAGGGTATTTTGTGGGAGTGGGATTTTGTTTTGTGGGAGGGGGGATGCATTTTTTTTCCTCCTCGACATTGTTCTTGGCAAATTCCCAAATCTACCAAAAAGTTCAAGTAACTGTGCACGGAACACTGATGCACCCATCACGCAGGTTCTGCAGTGAACCTTGAACTCCATTTGCTTGACTGAATATCTCTTGGATTGCGTTTTTGTAAAGAGCATTCCCGAAGGAATGCAACTTCTGGCCAGGGTGGCAGGGCTTGATTGAGGGTGAGGCTGTCTCAGAGACCCAGTGCCTGAGGCCTCTTCCCCTGGCCTTGCCATGACCCAGGTGTTAGGACCCCAAATGTACTTTTGTTCCCTAGTAAATACCCTCTCCACCCTCACCCCTGCTTTCCACCCATAGGCTGCTGCAGGGGGTTCCCCTGGCCCATCTGGTTCTTGAGGAACCTGGCCACGGGCTCCTTATACCTGGTGGATGGACATACGGCGCTGGATTCACGGCCTCTCCTTCCCTCTCTGCCTGTGGCCAAGCCTGGTGGACAGTGGGTGAGCAGGCCTCTTGGCCTGGAGGGGAGATGGCCCTTCCCTCACCACCCCCTGCTCCCTCAGGGCAGGGCACAGCAGTGGACCTTACATGGGCTCAGGGGCCAGGCTGCTGGCATTTGTGTCATGTCATGGTTCTGACACCTGCCAGCTGGCTGACCTTGGCACGTCACTTATCCCCACTGCTGCACTTCAGTTTCTTCATGTGATCTGTTATTGTTTAAATCTAGTTACTTTTTTGTAGAGCTGGGGTCTCCCTATGTTGTCCAAGCTGGCCTTGAACTTTGGGGCTCAAGCGATCATCCAATATCGGCCTTCCAAAGTGCTAGGAATACAGGAATGAGCCACGCTGTGATTGGCTACAGTTTCCTCATCAGTGAAATTGGATCATGCTAAGATCTACTCGCTAGGGTTTCTGTGGGCACTACGTAAAGTACGAAAACCCACACCTGGCACCTGCCAAGTGCCGAATAAATGTCAGCTGTGGTGAGTGCTGTTGTGGTGAGTGCTGTGTGATGAGCGCTGTTGTGGTGATTGTTGTTGTGAGCGCTGTTGTGGTGAGCGCTGTGTGATGAGCGCTGTTGTGGTGACTGCTGTTGTGATTGCTGTTGTGAGCACAGATGTGGTGACTGTTGTGGTGAGTGTTGTGAGTGCTGTTGCAGTGAGTGCTGTGTGATGAGCGCTGTTGTGGTGAGCGCTGTTGTGAGTGCTATTGTGGTGAGTGCTGTTGTGGTGAGTGCTGTTGTGGTGAGTGTTGTGGTGAGTGCTGTTGTGGTGAGTGCTGTTGTATTGATTGCTGTTGTGTTGAATGTTGTGGTAACTGCTGTTTGATTGTTGTGAGTGCTGTTGTGGTGAGCACTGTTGTGGTGAGTGCTGTTGTGGTGAGTGTTGTGGTAAATGCTGTTGTGAGCACTGTTGTGGTGAGTGCTGTTGTGGTGAGAGCTGTTGTCGTGAGTGCTGTTGTGGTGAGTGCTGTTGTGGCGGGTGCTGTTGTGGTGAGCACTGTTGTGGTGAGTGCTGCTGTGGCGTGTGCTGTTGTGGTGAGCGCTGTTGTGGTGAGTGCTGTTGTGAGTGCTGTTGTGGTGATTGCTGTGGTGAGTGCTGTTGTGGTGGGTGCTGTTGTGAGTGCTATTGTGGTGAGTGCTGTTGTGGTGGGTGCTGTTGTGGTGAGTGCTGTTGTGAGTGCTGTTGTGAATGCTGTTGTGGTGGGTGCTGTTGTGGTGAGTGCTGTTGTGAGTGCTGTTGTGGTGAGTGCTGTTGTGAGTGCTGTTGTGGTGAGTGTTGTGGTGAGTGCTGTTGTGAGTGCTGTTATGGTGAGTGCTGTTGTGAGTGCTGTTGCGGTGGGTGCTGTTGTGGTGAGTGCTGTTGTGAGTGCTGTTGTGGTGGGTGCTGTTGTGGTGAGTGCTGTTGTGATGGGTGCTGTTGTGGTGAGCGCTGTTGTGAGTGCTGTTGTGGTGAGTGTTGTGGTGAGTGCTGTTGTGAGTGCTGTTGTGGTGGGTGCTGTTGTGGTGAGTGCTGTTGTGATGGATGCTGTTGTGGTGAGTGCTGTTGTGAGTGCTGTCGTGGTGAGTGCTGTTGTGGTGGGTGCTGTTGTGGTGAGTGCTGTTGTGGTCAGTGCTGTTGTGGTGGGTGCTGCTGTGAGTGCTGTTGTGGTGAGTGCTGTTGTGAGTGCTGTTGTGGTGAGTGCTGTTGTGGTGAGTGCTGTTGTGAGTGCTGTTGTGGTGAGTGCTGTTGTGGTGGGTGCTGTTGTGGTGAGTGCTGTTGTGGTCAGTGCTGTTGTGGTGGGTGCTGTTGTGAGTGCTGTTGTGGTGAGTGCTGTTGTGAGTGCTGTTGTGGTGAGTGCTGTTGTGAGTGCTGTTGTGGTGAGTGCTGTTGTGGTGGGTGCTGTTGTGGTGAGTGCTGCTGTGGTGAGTGCTGTTGTGGTGGGTGCTGTTGTGAGTGCTGTTGTGGTGAGTGCTGTTGTGAGTGCTGTTGTGGTGAGTGCTGTTGTGGTGGGTGCTGTTGTGGTGAGTGCTGCTGTGGTCAGTGCTGTTGTAGTGAGTGCTGTTGTGGTGGGTGTTGTGGTGAGTGCTGTTGTGGTGGGTGCTGTTGTGGTGAGTGCTGTTGTGGTGGGTGCTGTTGTGAGTGCTGTTGTGGTGAGTGCTGTTGTGAGTGCTGTTGTGGTCAGTGCTGTTGTGGTCAGTGCTGTTGTGAATGCTGTTGTAGTGAGTGCTGTTGTGGTGGGTGCTGTTGTGGTGAGTGCTGTTGTGAATGCTGTTGTGGTGAATGCTGTTGTGAGTGCTGTTGTGGTGAGTGCTGTTGTGGTGAGTGCTGTTGTGAGTGCTGTTGTGGTGAGTGCTGTTGTGGTGGGTGCTGTTGTGGTGAGTGCTGTTGTGGTGAGTGCTGTTGTGAGTGCTGTTGTGGTGAGTGCTGTTGTGGTGGGTGCTGTTGTGGTGAGTGCTGCTGTGGTCAGTGCTGTTGTGGTGGGTGCTGTTGTGAGTGCTGTTGTGGTCAGTGCTGTTGTGAGTGCTGTTGTGGTGAGTGCTGTTGTGGTGGGTGCTTTTGTGAGTGCTGTTGTGGTGAGTGCTGTTGTGAGTGCTGTTGTGGTCAGTGCTGTTGTGGTCAGTGCTGTTGTGAATGCTGTTGTAGTGAGTGCTGTTGTGGTGGGTGCTGTTGTGGTGATTGCTGTTGTGAATGCTGTTGTGGTGAGTGCTGTTGTGAGTGCTGTTGTGGTGAGTGCTGTTGTGAGTGCTGTTGTGGTCAGTGCTGTTGTGAGTGCTGTTGTAGTGAGTGCTGTTGTGGTGGGTGCTGTTGTGGTGATTGCTGTTGTGAATGCTGTTGTGGTGAGTGCTGTTGTGAGTGCTGTTGTGGTGAGTGCTGTTGTGGTGAGTGCTGTTGTGAGTGCTGTTGTGGTGAGTGCTGTTGTGGTCAGTGCTGTTGTGAGTGCTGTTGTGGTGGGTGCTGTTGTGGTGAGCGCTGTTGTGAGTGCTGTTGTGTTGAGTGCTATTGTGAGTGCTGTTGTGGTGAGTGCTGTTGTGGTCAGTGCTGTTGTGGTGGGTGCTGTTGTGAGTGCTGTTGTGGTGAGTGCTGTTGTGGTGAGTGCTGTTGTGGTCAGTGTTGTTGTAGTGAGTGCTGTTGTGGTGAGTGCTGTTGTGAGTGCTGTTGTGAGTGCTGTTGTGGTGAGTGCTGTTGTGGTGAGTGCTGTTGTGAGTGCTGTTGTGGTGAGTGCTGTTGTGGTCAGTGCTGTTGTGGTGGGTGCTGTTGTGAGTGCTGTTGTGGTGAGTGCTGTTGTGAGTGCTGTTGTGGTGAGTGCTGTTGTGGTGAGTGCTGTTGTGAGTGCTGTTGCAGTGAGTGCTGTTGTGGTCAGTGCTGTTGTAGTGAGTGCTGTTGTGGTGAGTGCTGTTGTGAGTGCTGTTGTGGTGAGTGCTGTTGTGAGCGCTGTTGTGAATGCTGTTGTAGTGAGTGCTGTTGTGGTGGGTGTTGTGGTGAGTGCTGTTGTGGTGGGTGCTGTTGTGGTGAGTGCTGTTGTGGTGGGTGCTGTTGTGGTGAGTGCTGTTGTGGTGAGTGCTGTTGTGAATGCTGTTGTGAGTGCTGTTGTGAATGCTGTTGTTGTGAGTGCTGTTGTGGTGAGTGCTGTTGTGGTGGGTGCTGTTGTGGTGAGTGCTGTTGTGGTGGGTGCTGTTGTGGTGAGTGCTGTTGTGGTGAGTGCTGTTGTGAGTGCTGTTGTGAGTGCTGTTGTGAATGCTGTTGTTGTGAGTGCTGTTGTGGTGAGTGCTGTTGTGATGATATGTTACTCTCTGCCCCTTCTCAAGCCTTGGGTTCCCGCCATGCAGAGTGCCCCTCTTGCCATGCTTTTCTGCCCCTCATTGTTGCCTACAGAGCTCCTTCTGCCTGCAGCGCCTCCTGCCCTCTCTCTCCACCAGCCTGCTAGGCACAGCTCCATGCCACCTCCTCCATGAGGCCTTCCTGATGCCCTTCTCTGGAGGAGACTTTCCCTCCTGGGAACTCCCTCATCTCAGCTTGCACCCTCGTCCTCCCCCATTATCCCTGTTTTTCTTCTGCTGGAATTCTGGAAACCTGTGCCTTTCTCTGTCTCACCAATCATTCATGGACTCCTTGAGGGCTGACACTGGACTTTACGTCCGAAGCAGAGAGGCCAAGCTCTGGGGTTTTGGGCAAGTTGTTTTTTCTCTCTGAGCCTTGGTTTCCTCTTCTGTAAAATGGGAATAACAAGAATGACCACCTTGGCAGCTGTCGTGAGAATTAAACCAAAGAAAGCTCTTAGACAAACAGCTTAGTACAATGCCTGGCACACAGTGAGCACTCAATCAGTGCTAGATTTTGCTAGGAAAATTATTGTGACTATTGCTCCTAGGGAATGAGTGAAGTCTTCCCACCTCAGAGTTTGTTTTCAAACCCAGGTTGCCTGGCTTGGGAGCTTCTCTGCAGCACATGGGCTTCTCATGTGCAGATAGAGAAACTGAGTCCAGGGATTCACTGCAATTTGGCAGCAGAGTCAGGGCTGCTGAGTTTCAGGCCAGGTCAACTTGCAGTATGACCTTGGCCTCAGTCTCCCCTTCTGTACCCGAGGCAGTGGGATCACCTCTGTGGCCTTAAGAGTGTCTGTGGGTAGCATCCCTCCAGGGGCTGCTATGGCCTCCCCACACTACCCTAATTCCTGCTCTCCCAGCTCCTGATACAGCTCTGTTAACACCTGTAACTTCCACTTCCTGCCTGCCCCTTAAATCACTGGGCCCGAGGCATTGCAGTTTCAACAGCCACATATCATTAGTAATTAAGAAGCCTGTCCCAGGGAGGGGCAGTTTACCTTCTGCCGGAGCCACTAAATCCAGCTCCCAGGGGTGGAGAGGATAAAGCATCACACTGACCTCACACTTGTCAAGGTTTAACGATGCACCTGCAGGCCTGCTTTGGCGGGGCCTGGGAGGCTGGAGCCGATCTGACTCTGAAACAAGAGGGGAGCCCTGGTATGTGAGACACAGAAGGTCCAGGGAATTGGTGAGGGTCTCAGGGGGCTTCAGACACCTGCCTAGATAATTCCAGAAGCAGATGAATCTCTTCAGTTGCCTCAGGAGGGCTCAGTGGGCCATCTCATGAGTGGCCGTAGAGAAGCTCCCAAGCCAGGCAATCTGGGTTTGAAAACAAACCCTGCCACTTACTCACTGTGTGACCTTGGGAAAGTCACTTAACCTCTCTGGGCCTCAATTTCTTCATTGATTAAAATAAGAAAAATAGAAGTACCCATCTCCTAAGGATTATGAAGATGCAATGAATTTACATATTTAAGTGCCTGGCGCAACATTTGGTACCTTGTAACTGAAAAATTCGCTGCTATTAGATTATATCCGGGCTGCCCTATACTTAAATGAATGTCTAATTTGTGTAGCCGCCTTGAGGGAGATGGGACTCTCTCAGTGCTTCCTCCACAGCAGGCGCATAGTAGGTGCTCACAAACAGTGCTTGAATTAAAGGGCTTGTGAGTGTGAGAAATGAATGAGCAAATGGTCTGTTTCCGCCCTAGGCTCCGAGTTCCCTTGGAGAAGGGCTGATGACAACCTGCTGGCTCTATGCCCTGGGGACAAGACGCACCAAAAACTGTGTGCTGCTTGACTGGGTTGTCTGCTTCGTCCCGTCACAATCGTGGGTCAGAGGCTTCAAAGCCCACCTTTCTCTCCCCAGCTCAAGGCCTCCTGTCCCCACGGAAGGACAGTGGCAATCAGAAAAAATTCAAATTCAAACTCTAGCCTTCCTTTTATTAGCAGGCTCATTTTCTTCTCTGTAAAATGGGGATACAGATCCCCACCACACTGACTTCCAGGACTGTTGGGAGGCCCTTGATCCCGAGGTCCATATGGCTACCACATTGTCCAACACTCAGAGAGGTGGATGTCCCTGTGTTTTCCTGGCAGCCTCGTAGAGTGGGAAAGTTGAGGCCTCTGGCTCCCAGAAGACCTGAGCAAAATCTCAGCACCACTCACTGCTGTGGGACAGTGGGCATGTCTCCTGACCTCTGTGGGCACTCCTACTGAGAAGGCTCTGCCCTGCAGGGTGCAGGGGGATTAGAGGGACAGCTGACAGAACGAGCCGGACCTGTTCCTGGGCGAGAGTGGGCTATGGTCAAGGTCACTCCTTTGCAGAACTGTGTTCAGAGATTGGGGGCGGTGGGGGAGGGAGGGGGAAGGTTCTAGAAGCCTGACCAGGAGGCAGTCAGTAGGCTTGGACCTTTGGGGCTGATGCTGTAAGTGATCGTCCTTGCTAGATGACGCAGTTAGCTTCAAAATGCTCCTCTGAGCCCCAAACCCATCTGTCTGGCCCCTCTCTAAACTGGCACTCAGCGGTGACCTCAGCTGGCTGGGAGGCCCGTGGCAGGCAGGCGAGCAATGTGGGTGTCCTCCCTCCAGCTCCCTGACCAGGTCCAGGCACTCAAGATCACAGTGTCCAGTCTCTGAACACGCTCATGTGCGGCTCAGGGGCCGCTGACCACTCCCACCTCAGTCCTCTCTGCTGCAGCCCCCACTCCAGCCAGCTATCTCAGGCCCCCCACGTCTCATCTGCTGCCCCACTCAGAAGCTCTGGCTGGCAGGGAGGACATCTGTAGAGGTCCGTAGGCTCTGAACTCTCCACCCCAGTAGCCCATTTTCTGTAGTCACCGGCTGCTGAGTGAGGTCACGTGGTTGCACTGGAACCTTCTCAGGAGACCATCTCCATTGGTGCCAGGTCTGCCATGTCTCCACATCTGTTCCCATCTTCCCAACTGGTCCCCATGTCCTGTGGCTTCTGCTTGGAAAGGCCTCCTATGTCCAGCCACTGCGTTTATGGCCCTCAGTTGGCTCCTATCGTCTCTGTTCTTCTCACTTCCTGCCCTGCCCTAACAATGATGCCAGCATCTGGGCCAGGCACTTTCTGTACCCCTAAAAGTGCCATCTTATTTATTCTTTAAGACAGCCCATTTGGGTAAAAAACGTGATTACCCCCAGTTTCCAGAAGAGGAAACAGGCTTGGAAAGGAAACGTCACGGCAAGACCGTGGGGGAGTGTGTATGACTGGACTCGGGGCTGCTGGCTGCATTCTCTTCCCTGACCACCTTTGCCAGCACCCGGGCTGGGAGGCCAGACACATCACTGCCCGGCTTGGAGAGCCCCCACAGGGCCATCATCACTTCTTGCAGGTCTGACCCTACCCTCAGCCCCACCGACATTTACAGGGTGAGTGTTGGAGCCAAATGGAAGTAAGAATAGCTTTCCTCAAGAGTGCTCACTGTGAGCTAGGAACACAGTCCTTTAGCTGTCTGTTACATTTCATGTCCCAACAGGGGAGGAGCTACTGTAACCCCCAATCAGCAGAAAGGAACACCGAGGTCTAGGGAACTGCCACATGCCAGTGAGAGGTGGGGGAACACAGTGGCTGGGTCCCTGCGCGTGCTCGGCCGGCAACCTGCCTGGGTTTGAATCCTAGCTCTGTGTCCTTGTGCACATTTTAGAACCCCTCAGTTTTCACACTTGTAAAATGGATAAAGTCATAACAGAACCAACCTTAGAAGGCTGTTATAAATGATATAACAGATGGTAAGCAGAACAGTGCCTGGTGTATAGTAAATGCTCAATAAACATTAGCCACAGCTGGCCACGGTGGCTCACGCCTGTAATTCCAGCATCTTGGGAAGTCAAGGTAGGTGGATCAGCTGAGATCAGGAGTTCAAGACCAGCCTGACCAACATGGAGAAACACTGTCTCTACTAAAAATACAAAAATTAGCAGGGCGTGGTAGTGCGCCCCTGTAATCCTGGCTACTCAGGAGGCTGAGGCACAAGGATGGCTTGAACTCAGGAGGCGGAGGTTGCAGTGAGCTGAGACCGCACCACTGCACTCCAGCCTAGGCAACAGAGTGAGACTCTGTCTCAAACAAATACATAAACAAACAAGAAAACATTAACCACTTTTATTACTATTAGTTGCAGAACTTGGTAGAAAAGTCATGTCTGAATCCAAAGCCCATACCCTTAGCTACTCCTCAACTCTCTCAGGAAGTAAACTCCATTTATGGTCAAGCTAATTTAATAGAGTGATCATTCTCCAATGGGGGATTATCTGGCCTCCACCTTTTCTAGTTTGTCACTCACCGAGAGTGGTAAGAAAGGGTGCAGGCAGGGGGAGAGGGCTTGGAGATGGGCTTGTCCAGCCTTTTGCTTGAGGGATAAGACCAGCCCAGGCCTAGTCCTTAGACCCTGGGAGGTCCTGGGGTGAGAGGTGGAGGGTGGTGTTCACACCTTCTCCCTCTCGGTGCTCTGGGAATTCTCTGCAGCTCTGGCCTGGATCCCAGCCAGCCCATGTCTCCCTCCCTCCACAGCCTCCTTGCTTCCCCTGTGGAGCAGCAGCCTGGCTCCCTGGAGTCTGGGCCATTGTAGTCGCCTGGGGCCAGTTAATGTAATTAGCCCAAGTCTAGCAGGTGGTTCATCCACTCAGGCTCTAAGACAGAGGAAGGAGCTGATCATTTTCCACCCAGCAGGCATCCTGGGAAAGGAGGGAGCTGAGGCTCTGAATCTTGCCTTTCTGGGGACACCCCAGGGATCTCAGACTGGCAGCCTCCCTCCACTGAGCCATCCTGCTCCTTGGACCACCATACACACCGTTGTGTGCCGGCTCTGCTTGGGAGAAACTCCACTTCCCCCACAGCTGTCCTGTGAACAGACAAGCTTCTTGAAAGGGGATTCTGCAAACCAAGTTCTGCTTTCCCATTGCTGTCTCCCAGAGAAGCACAGTGGTGTCACTTCTGTTTTGCTCGGGACTACAGGAGATCAGCAGGTCTCTGAGAGGAGAGAGATCTGGGCCTAGCCCTCAGATCTCCCTAGCTCACTTGGTGGGATAGAGGATTCTTCTTCCTAGGTCAAAAGAGATTCTTCCACCCTGGGCAACAGAGTGAGACCCTGTGTCTACAAAAATTTTAAAAAATTAGCCAGGCATGGTGGCACACACCTATAGTCCCAGCTCCTAGGGAGGCTGAGGCAGGAGGATTGCTTGAGCCTGGGAGGTTGAGGCTGCAGTGAGCCATGGTTGCACCACTGCACTCCAGCCTGAGTGACAGAGTGAAAAAATAAATAAAAAACAAAAAAGAAATGATTGATGCTGTGATTATTGGTCCTGGAAATTTGCTTCTTTTTCCAGAGGGGAGTGCTACGCTGAGATTCCAGAAAATTGGGTTTAAGAATCTGGTCTTAGAAAGCAAGAATCCAGCTCTCTAGAAATCCAAGGTTCTGGACTGGCCTCCTGGAAGCAGACTTAGCCTTCATCACCTCCAAGACCTTCTGTATTCTCTTTTCTTGTGGGAACCCTCACCAGTCCCAGGGTAAGTTTTTATTTTTTATTTATTTTTTATTTATTTTTTTAGAGGAAAGCTCGAGAAACTGAACAGGAGAGCTTCCTGTGAAACTCATTACCTAAAGTCACATAGCTGGAGAGTAAGATCCAGGCTGGAGGTGGCAGATGGTTAGAAAAGCACAAGTTGTGCACAAGGATAGACATATAGAAAAATGAAACAGGATAGAGAGTCCGGAAATAAACCCTTACTTTTACAGTCAGTTGTTTTTGATAAGGATGCCAAGATCATTCAATGGGGATAGAACAGTGTGTTCGACAAGTGGTGCTGGGACAACAGGACATCCATGTGCAAATGATGAGGTTGGACCCCTCCCTCACACCATATATAAAAAAACCTTGAAATGCATCATAAACCTAAATGTAAAAGCTAAAACTATACAAACTCCTATAAGAAAAATACAGGAGTAAGTTGTGACATTGAGTTAGGCAAAGTCTCTCTAAACATGATGTGAAAAGCACAAGTGACAAAAGAAAAAAATAGATAAACTGGATTTCGTCAACATTAAAACATTTTTTCCTTCAAAGGACACCATGAAGAAAGTGAAAAAGAACCTACACGATGGGAGAAAGCTATGCAAATGGTATACCTGATAAGGGGCTTACATGTAGGTCAGATAGAGAACGCTTACAATTCAATCATAAAAAGACAAATAAGGCCACTGAAAAGGACCAAAGGCTCTGAATAGATATTTCTCCAAAGAAGATGTCCAAATGGTCAAGAATCACAGGAAAAGACACTCAGTGTCATTGGCCCTGAGGGAAATGCCAGTCAAAACCACAAAGAGATATTACTCCACATCCACTAGGATGGCTATATTTAAAAAGACAGATAGTAACAAATGTTGACAAAGATGTGGAGAAGTTGGGACTCATGCAGCTGGGGGGAATATAACACAGTGGAGCCACTATGGAAAACTGTCTGGAAGTTCCTCAGAATTTTAAATGTAGAGTCATTGTTTGACTCAGCAGTTCCACTCCGAGGATACATACCCAAGAGAACTGAAACTACATATTCACACAAAAACTTGTCCATGAATGTTTATAGCAGCATTATTCATAATAGCCAAAAAGTGGAAACAACCCGGATTTCCATCTACTGATGAATGTATAGACAAAACGTGGTCTATCCATCTGATGGAGCATTATTCAGCATTGCAAAGGAACGAAGTACTGGTACCTGCTACAGTGTGAATGAACCTTGAAGACATTATGTGAAGCAAATGAAGATATTCACAAAAGACCACATATTGTATAATCTAATTCATACTAAATACCCAGAACTGGCAAATCTATAGAGATAGAAAGGTTGTTAGTGGCTGCCTGAGGAAGACAGGGGCAATGTGGGCTGGTGAGTAATTGCTGATGAGTACAGGATTTCTTTGGAGGATGATGAAGACGTTCTAAAATTGATTGTGGTGGTAGAGGCACAACTCTGTGAATATGCTAAAACCACTGTCTTATACACTTTAAATGAGTGAATTACATGTTATATGAATTATATTTCAATAAAACCATTTTTTTAGAAAAAACAATGGGCTGGGCATGGTAGCTCATGCCTATAATCCCAGCACTTTGGGAGACCGAGGCAGGAGGATCACTTGAGATCAGGAGTTCAAGACTGGCCTGGCCAACATAGAGAAACCTCATCTTGACTAAAAATAGAAAAATTAGCTAGGCCTGGTGGCACATGTCTGTAATCCCAGCTATTTGGGAGGCTAAGGCAGCAGAATCTCTTGAGCCCCAGGAGGCAGAGGCTGCAGTGAACCGAGATTGTGCCACTGCATTTCAGCCTGGGGAGACAGAACAAGACTCTGTCTCAAAACAACAACAATAACAAACAAAAAAACAACCAAGGAAAAAAAGCACCAGGCACACTTAATAAACATCAGTAGAACATACTGGAAAAAGACAAACCCACCGGAAACGTCACGCAAAGTTCATTAACATCTGTTCTTCGGGATGGAAGCTGTTTCCTGGCTCCAGACTTGCAAAGCATATGGTGTGGTTTGGTGCCACTCTGGCCTCAGTTCCAAAAGTCTACTTCATCTTCCAACCTCACTTGGAAGCTTCCAGAAGAGAGACAGGGATCCCGGGATAGAACATTTTATTAATGTGTATCAGTATGTTAGGAGTCTGGGCTTCCAAGTCACTGGTAAAATTCTATAGAAGCAGAGAGGTTAACTTGTAGGATGGCTATATACCCCTGCCCTGCCACATGCTGGCTGGATGATGTAGGGAAGTGACGTCACCTCTCTGTTTCTTCATGTGCTGAAGAGAAAGTGATAGTACTCAGCTTGCAAAGCTTTTGTGAGTGTTCAGTGAGTTAACACAAGAAGAGTATAGCACAGCACCTGCACATCAGTCAGTACTCAATGAAGAGTGATCCACGGGGTTGGGAGCAGAGAGTGTCAGCTTCAGAGTCAGACAGGGGGGAATGCTGGTGCGCTACATCCTGACTCAGTTACTGCTGTGAGTTGAATTATGTCTCCCTGAAGATGATGTGTTGAAGTTCTGACCCACAGTCCCTACGAATGTAACCTTATTTGGAAATCGGGTCCTTGCAATGGTGCTTAAGGTAAGATGAGGTCACGCTGGATTAGGGTGGGTCCTAATTCAATGACTGATGTGATTATAAGGAGAAAATCTGTTGAGGTGGGCGCAGTGGCTCATGCCTGTAGCACTACGGGAGGCCAAGGTGGGTGGATTGCTTGAACTCAGGCGTTTCAGGCCAGTCTGGGCAACAAAGCAAGACTCTGTCTCACACAGACACAAAAAAAAAAGGAAGAAGAAGAGAATCAGGAAGAGGAGGAGGAGGAGGAGAAGAAAATAAGGAGGAGGAAAGAAGGAAGAAGAAGAAGGGAAGAACAAGAAGAAGAAGGAGAAGGAGGCAGTGGTGGAGAAGGAGGAGGAGGAGGAAGAGGAAGAAGGAGGAGGAGGAAGAAGGAGGAAGAAGAAAATCTGAACACAGGGACAGGAAAACAGAGCCAGAGAAGAAAGCTGTATGATGAGAGAGGCAGAAATCGATGTGATGTGTCTATAAGCCAGAGAAGTCCAGGGATTGCCGGCAACACCAGAGGCAAGGGGAGGAACAAGGAAGAATTTTTTCCCTTGCATGGGGAGCGTGGTCCTACTGACACCTTGATTACAGGCTTCTGGGGCCTAGCACTGTGAGACAATGCATTGCTGTGGCTTTAAGCCACCCAGTTTGCAGACATTTGCTACGGGCAGCCCTAGAAACTAGCACATTGGCCAAGGCACAGTTTCCCCCTGCGTACCGTGAAGCTATTTCCCTTGGAGAATGTGAGTCCACGGAGCAAGGACTTTGTCTTGTTGTCAGTGTGTCCACAGCACCTAGAATTGTGCTTGGCACCTGGGAGATGCTCAGTAAGCCATCGAATCCCTGGTATGAATGAATGAAGTCCATATAGCTCACCTCTTTTGATTGTTACCTTCTCAGAGAGGCCAACTGACCACCTGACTTAAAACAACCCCATCCCTGACAGGTTGTTCCTGACATTGCTTTGCCAGCCACTGACATCCCATGTGTCTCCCCATCTCTCCACCTGCTCACCTTCTGCCTCCCCTACTGCACTGTCTGTGAGGACCAGTTTTTCCTTTTCCTTTGTTGTTCATTCTTGTCCTTCTTGCTTATTGCGAACTCCGGTGCATACAACAGTGCCTGGAATGCACTAGGTGCTCAATAAACATATGTTAAATGAATGAACACACAAATAAATAAATGAAAGTTAGAATGCCCATGTACGTGGGCATCCAAGCCACCCTACAATGTATTTGAACAAAAAAAGACATTCTGATAGTCTTCTTTACTAGAAAGGAAATTCAATACTAGACTGTCCATGTCAAAAGTAGACACTGATTGGGATTCGGACCCAGGTCTGCTGGACTCCAAGTTCAGTGCTCCTTTCAGAGGGTTTGAGGAGTGGGGGAGGCACTGGATAGTAATGGATGAGAGGACCAAAAACGGGGATGGGGACGGAAATGGAGGCAAGGGCATGGACACTCTGTCTTTCTCCCAGACTCCTACACATCCCGAAAGGCGAACAGCCCTACCCATCCGTCGGAATGTGTGGTTGTTGTTTGGTTTCATTGGTTTTGTTTTGTTTCAATTTTTGAGACAGGGTCTCACTCTGTCACCCAGGCTAGAGTGCAGTGGCGTGATCTCGGCTCACTGCAGCCTTCACCTCCCAGGCTCAAGTGATCCTCCCACCTCAACCTCCTGAGTGACTGGGACTACAGGCACACGCCACCACAGCCCAGCTAATTTTTTGTAGAAATGGGATTTTGCTATATTGTCCAGACTGGGCTAGAACTCCTGGGCTCAAGAAATCCACCCACCTCAGTCTCCCAAAGTACTGGGGTTGCAGATGTGAGCCACCATGCCGGGACCATCGGAGTTTTTGAGCAACCTAGTTAGGGCTCCATCCTAAGCAAGTCCCCACTCTCTGCACTCTGTCCTTACCTGAGTGCTTGTTTGAGTGACTCATGGCCTTTGGGACAAAGGGAGGGAAATTTCCCTTGGGAGTTAAGGCTCCTGTATAAGTACTTGCTCTGGGCTCAGGCAGACCTGGTGGGACACTGCCTCCTGCCCACCCTGCTCTGTCACTCACTCTGTCCCCCCTTAAATTCTCCGAGCCTCTGCTCCTTCACCTTAAAATGGGGGGATGATATCCAGAATTTACAAAGAACTAAAACAGATTTACAAGAAAAAAGCAAGCCCATTCAAAAGTGGGCAAAGGATATGAACATACACTTCACAAAAGAAGACATACATGAGGCCAACAAACATATGAAAAAATGCTCATCATCACTGGTCATTAGAGAAATGCAAATCAAAACTACATTGAGATACCATCTCACGCCAGTTAGAATGGCGATCATTAAAAAATCTGGAGACAACAGATGCTGGAGAGGATGCGGAGAAATAGGAACACTTTTACACTGTTGGTGGGAGTATAAATTAGTTCAACCATTGTGGAAGACAGTGTGGAGATTCCTCAAGGACCTAGAAATAGAAATTCCATTTGACCTAGCAATCCCATTACTGGGTATACATCCAAAGGATTATAAATCGTTCTGCTATAAGGACACATGCACATGAATGTTCATTGCAGCACAATTTACAATAGCAAAGACCTGAAACCAACCCAAATGCCCATCAATGATAGACTGGACAGGGAAAATGTGGCACATATACACCATGAAATGTTATGCAGCCATAAAAAACGATGAGTTCGCCTCCTTTGTAGGGACATGGATGAACCTGGAAACCAACATTCTCAGCGAACTGACGCAAGAACACAAAATCAAACACCACATGTTCTCACTCATAGGCGGATGTTGAACAATGAGAACACATGGACACAGGGAGGGGAGCACTACACACTGGGGTCTGTTGGGGGGAAATAGGGGAGGGACAGTGGGGGGTGGGGAGTTGGGGAGAGATAGCATGGGGAGAAATGCCAGATATAGGTGAAGGGGAGGAAGGCAGCAAATCACACTGCCACGTATGCACCTATGCAACAATCTTGCATGTTCTTCACATATACCCCAAAACCTAAAGTGCAATAAAAAAATGGGGGGATGACCACGCCCACATCCAGGGACTCTTGTGAGGGATTAACTGTGGGTTGAACACTGAGCTCAATGCTGGCACGCAGAGGGTGGCCTTGGTTTTTAGCTTTGGGTTGAAAGGGCACCATGCGGTGGCAGAGAAACCCTGCCCCTTGGCATTCCAGAGGAATCAGAAATGCAGAGTCTTTTAACTTCGATGGGGATGGGGGTGGGGTGCCTTGCTCTCACAACATTTAATTGATTGTAACAGCGCACCCTTAACAGGCTCCCTCCCCGCTAACCTGCACCCCCAGAAGAACCTTCAAAATCCTTCCATGACTGTGTATAATGCGTTCCTGGGGCCCAGCACGCAACTTTCAAATTGGCTTACAATTTATCTGCAGCTCCGATAAAAACATTTTAATGACTGTGTGCAGCACACACCCCTGGTGTCACCCACGGGGCTCCCAAATGTCTTTCCCCGCCACATAGTGGGATATTATAGGCGTGAAATTACAGCTGCACTCGCATTTTCATCTTCACCCGGAGGCCTCTGGAAATGGCCGCACTAGAATGTGCTGGATGTGGATGTGTGGATGGCAGACTGGGGTGCTGGGCTCTCTGGTAGAATTGCTCTGTGCTTTGAGGCAGGTGGGCCCTGGGCCCTCCCCAGCTCCTCAGCTCTCCTCCCCACTGTCCGGGGAGCTTCCCATTGACCTCCAAATTGGGGAGGGGCTGTCTTGCACCAGCTTAGCTGTAGCAGCCCTTAGGGTCCCATGTGGCACAAAAGAGACCCCATCGTTCAGTGACCTCCACTCGCTTGGAGGGGGTGACTTTGCGTGAGAATGCAATGCCACAGACAAACCAAAGCAATGAGTCCGTTTTAATTTTTGAAACCCGCTGGGCGTGGTGGCTCACACCTGTAATCCCAGCACTTTGGGAAGCCAAGGTGGGTAAATCCTGAGGTCGGGAGTTCGAGACCAGCCTGACCAACATGGTGAAAGCCCCTCTCTACTAAAAATACAAAAATTAGCTGGATGTGGTGGCACACGCCTGTAATCCCAGCTAAGGCTGAGGCAGGAGAATCACTTGAACCTGGGAGGCGGAGGTTGCAGTGAGCGGAGATTGTGCCCCTGAACTCCAGCCTGGGTGACAGAGCAAGACTCCACCTCCCAAAAAAATTTTTGTTTGAAAAACCTTCCCAGAAACATATTTGAAGGAGAAGTTCACAGAGGTTAGTCTCTTTGTGCCTGGTTTGTAACTGACCCGATTACCCTTTGTCATAAGAGATACTGTTTATTGATCATCCAGAATGTGCCAAGCCTCAGGCCCAGAGTATTCTGTTCTACACATTATCTCATTTAACCCTCCAATCTCAGCCAAGTCACGTGCTTCTCTGAGCCAGATCTGTGCAACAGGCTCAGTGTGGTGCTGCCTCCCAGTCCCACGTAGTTGATGGGTTACAGGAGGTGCTGTATGAGAAACGCTCAGCTATGCCGCCTCCCCCAGCCCTCACATCACCATTCAGGACCTTGGTGAGCTACAGAAGCCACGCAGCTCTGGCATAGCGATAACCCCCACCCTATAAGGCCTGAAGCAAATTCCCTCCTTTCCCTGGGCCTCAGTCTCTTCATCTGTGGGTTAGGGATCATAGTAATCCTCACGCTCCTCTACAATGAGGACTGGGTGATGTGTTCAATGTGAAAGCCCTTTGAAATTGCCCAAATAGGGCAAGTGTGAGGCATTGCTGTCATTATCACAGTTGGGATAGATCCTGGCTCCTTCCATAGGTGCATGGTGCCAGGACACGTAGGAAGAAGCCCAGGGAAGGTGAGTAAGCAGAGACCACTGTCCCTGCCACTCCCAGAGACACTCCCTGGCCTCCAGGCAGCCGCGGTGCATGAAGCTGTGTTTCCAGAACAGTCATTCCTCAGTCTGGTGCAGGGTTCCTTGGAGCTGTGAATGGCGGACTTCTCTGTGCTGGGGCCAAAACCAGGGGCAAGAGGGAGGTAGCCACAGCTGTGCTCAGGAGTGTGGAAACCAGATAGTGATAATAAAAGCAACAGCGTCCAAGTAACTGAGCTCTTCCTCGGTGATAATTCTTGACGAGCTAGATGTTTTGCAAACTTCATCTATTTTAAGCCTCACGACCACCCTAGGAGGAAAGCATCCTTATCCCTATTTCACAGATGGGGAAATTGAGGCCCACAGAGGAAAATGGGCCTAAGGTCACAGAGCAAATCTGAGATTGGGACCTAAACCAGTATGTCCTTAACTTGAATGCTAAGAAATGGGGGGCAGGGATCTCCTGTGAGTGGGGTGAGGTGAGAAGTGGGAGGGAGGAGGAAAAATACATTTGTATGTGGGAAGAGTATAGGAATAGTTGTAGATATGTGTAGTATCGATATAGCCATCAATATACAGATACACACAGAACTGGCATTTTTGGAAATACTTAGGCATTTAGTTCAGTGGTCCTCAAAGTCTAGCCCCTGGGCCAACAGCAGCAGCATCTCCTGGGAACTTGTCAGAAATGCTTGTTCTCAGGCCCCACCTCACCCGGCTGAGTCAGAAGCTGTGGGCGGGGCCCAGGCATCTGTATTTAGCAAGCTCTCCAGACAGTTCTGCTGCAGGCTCAAGTTTGAGAAGTGCTGTTTAGATCATGAGACTTGGACTTAGAGGGCTGTTAGAACCCAACAAGTCACTTCTCTCCACTAAGCCTCCGTCCCTTCATATAATGGGGATCATAACATCTCCCAGTTCACAGGTCTGTCATGAGGATTCTAAAAGATAACACGCGTGAAGCCAGAAGTTCACACACTGTCAGGCACATGTACATGTCCAAGGAGGGACGGGAGACGTGTCAGCTGCCATATCAGGTCCCGTGGGCATCGTGAGCAAAGGCTGATCTGCTCCACTGGGGGACAATGGGCTGGGAAGATCCACAGCAAGCACAGTGACCTCTGAGCAGTGGCCAGCAGAGGATGGACTGTGACTGGTGGGTGCGATGCCAGGGAGAATCCTGCCAGAGAAGCCCTGAATTTCCAGCGGTCACCCTTACCCTACATCTGAAAGTGCCAGCATGGAAGGTCAGGGTTGCATCACTGGCCTTGCCCCTGCCCAGCCCCTCCCGGATCAGCCACCTGCAGAGTCCAAGGACCCCCACCAGGCCACTCAGCAAGTGAAACTACAGCAGCTGCTCCCTCCTCCCCAGTGCTCTGTCTCTGGTGGCTGCTGCCTCCCACAGGTAGCGTCCCCTGATCCCCAGACAGTGACATAGAAGGAGAGGAGAAGTCTCAGTCACTGAGCTTGCCAGGAGCACACTTCCTTGCTCAGTAGGGACCATCAGGCCAGTTGCAACTTGAGTCAATCCCACAAGATCTCTCTGTGCCTCAGTTTCCTCGCCTAGTGGATGGAGTAAGAGACTCACAAGTGTCAGAGCTAGGAGGGAGTGTAGGATTATCTGGTCAACCCTCTGATGGTACGTGATATGGTTTGGCTGTGTCCCAACCCAAATCTCATCTTGAACTGTAGCTCCCACAATTCCCGTGTGTTGTGGGAGGGACCCAGTGGGAGATAATTGAATCATGGGGGTGGGTCTTTCCCGTGCTATTTCTTGTGATAGTGTATAAGCTTCACGATATCTGATGGTTTTATTAAGGAGAGTCTCCCTGCACAAGCTGTCTTGTCTTGCCTGCCACCATGTGAGATGTGCCTTTCACCTTCCACCATGATTGTGAGGCCTCCCCAGCCACGTGGAACTGTGAGTCCATTACACCTCTTTCTTTTGTAAATTTCCCAGTCCTGGGTATGTCTTTATCAGCAGCATGAAAACGGACTAATAGAGTTCAGATGGGGAAATTCAGGCCACAGAGGGAGACTAACCAGCTCAGGGTCCTTTGGTGAAGTAATGGGAAGTGTGGACCTCATGGAGGGGTGGCTTTTGAGGACTCTGTCCTTACTTGAAGGCACCTTAGAGTGAGATCTTAAGCAGCATCTTCACTGCCTCCAGCACCATGACAAAGCTGGCCCTGGAGTCAAGATACCTGATTTCCCGCCCCAACACTGAGCTGCCTGATATCACAGGATGATTTTATGATCTTGACTGTGTGACTTTAGGCAATTGCCTGCTTTCTCTGTGATCCATTTCTGCATCTGCAAAAGGGAGTTAAAAATGCTAGCATGTACCCTCGGGTCGCCTGTGAGGACTAAACGACATAACACATGTAAAGCACTCAGCCCAATAGCTGCAGAGGGGCCTTCCCTGAGTCCCCTCCCTACACTAGCTGCCACCCACCTGCAGTCACTCTTTATCCCTTTGCCCTGCTCTATTTCCTCCCCGGCATGTAGTAAGCTCTTAATGATTCATCTATGCATGTGTTTTATGCTTGTCTCCTGCAGAATCTCTACAGATAAGCATTTGCCATACGGAAAGTTTGTGTCTATTCTCTGCCACCTCATAGGTGCTCAGTACGTTGTGATGCATACATGATTAAATACATGTCTCTCATCAGACTTGGAGTTCCTTGATGGTGCAAACCGAGTTCTGTCCCTCCTAGGTTCCCTGGTGTGGCCAACCCAAGGCCAGTCACTGAAAATGCCCCTAGTTCCTCTATCAGAGGAGCTGACTGGTGCGTGAGTAACTGTGAGAGAGGGGCTTTTCCTGGCAATGCCACCTCCTGCATCGTAGCTCCACCAGGAAGCCAGAACCACCTGCACTGCAGAAATCAATGTCCCTCTGGAGATCTGGCCTTTGGAGGTTTTCAATTTCCCCAGAAGCGGCGGCTTTCAGAGGGGGCTTTATGCTTTCATTGATTGCTGTGTACCGCAAGCTTTGTTTCCCTGATAAATATTATTTGATAAGAAAACCGGAGAACACAGAGTCCAGAGTCAAGGCCAAGTCCTCAGCATCCTTGAAACAGAGGCAGAACCCAAAGGTATGTATCTGACAAGAACATTAGAGCCGCTGGGGTCTTCTGAGAATGTGCAGAGCAGCATTCTTATTTTACAAATGGGGAAACTGAGTCTGGGGTGGGGATAGACTTATCTAAGGACCCAGCCAGGTGGAGGTAGACACCAGTATTATTACCTCCACTTTACAGGTGCATAAATGGAGGCATGGGGAGAGGGTGAGAACCCGGGAGGTCTGGATCCCAGTCCTGAGCACTTTCTAATTCATCTCCAGATCCTGCGCCATCTCCACTAAGGCCTCAGGAGGTACAGGGAGGAACTTTTGTCTGAGGAGCAGAGTGGTTCCCTGTGCGGCAGGTGTGTGTCTCAGCTGAGGTGCTGTTTTGGACTCCTTGGGGAGGGTTCTGTTGGGGTACCTGTGCTGGGAGAAGAGGACCTCCTGAGGGGAGGTCTGTGGGGAGCAAGGCTTCAAGGGTCACACCTTGGCTCAGCCTGGGCTGGTTGCCCCTCCAGGACAAAGGCAGGAAAGGGAAGACACCAGCACAACAGAACTTCTGGTAGGTGGCCCCCGGGACGGCAGCTCTGTGCACACATGTGTGCCTGTGTGCAAACACACACACACTCGTCCTCCTCACTGAGATTCCAGGGGCCAGTGGCCCTGCACTCACCCATGACGTTGAGGAAGATGTTGCCTGATGCCAGGACCACCTTCTCCCTGGTGGCACGGTCGTAGATGCCCACGTGGCACTCATAGGGACCGTTGTCTGAAATCCGGACCTCGGGCAGCCTGGGGGAGGCAGAAGACAAGGTGAGGGCCCGTCCTTGCCGGGCTGGGTGAGGCAGCGCTCAAGGAAACTCATCCTGATGCCCACTGGTGCAGCCTCCACTAACAAACACCTGCCTGTGTGCTGGGCTGGGAGGAGGGGAGCATTTATGAAACACCGCCTGTATGCAGGCCCTGTGCTTGGCGTCTCAGACAGTGAAGGTGTGGACTGTGTTCAGCCAGACTCCAATTTGTGCTCAGTGGGCCCTGGAACAGTCATTTAGCCTGTCGGCTTCCATGAGCCTGGGATGGTGCCCACTTCCAGGGAGCTGTGAGGATGACATGGGTGAAGAGGTGTGGGCACTTAGGGTGTCACTGCATGCAGTAAGGGCTCAAAGCTGTCACTGGAGGCATCACCTCCCTCTTTCCTCGTGACGACCTCCATGTAGCGGTCCATATTCCCATTTCATAAATAAAGAAACTGAGGCTTGGCGGTGGGGAACTCGATTGCCCCCAACCCTGTATGGCTAATAAGAACCAGTAAGGAAATTTGAATTTCTCTGTCCACACCACCATGCTGCCACTTCGTGCCCAGTGCTGAGATCATGGAAGGGAAACAATAAAATACAGGTCCCCAAGGAGCCCCCATCCCAGTGGGCAAGGAGGTAGGAAAGCTGATCTGGGTTCCACAATCACATGGAAAAGCGAGTTTATCTGAGCTCGAATTGGGGAGCGGCCACTTCCACCCCTGAAGTGATCAGGAGGGTGGCTCAGAGGAGGGAACCCCTGAGGATAGGAGAGACCCCCTCAAACCTGCTCTCAGACTTTTCTCCTAGAAGTAAATATTTCTCCAGAGAGTAAATATTTTAGGCTTTGTTGCCCTTTACATTCTCTGTTGCAAATACTCAACCCTCCCCTTGCAGCACAAAAGCGGCTCTAGACGGTGCGTAACCAAAATGGTGCAACTGTGCTCCAATAAAGCTTCACTTATGATCATTTAAATTTGAATTTCATATAATTTTGATGTGCCATACAATATCCTTCTTCTGGTTTTTTCCTCTAATCATTTCAAAGTATAAAAATCATGCTCAGTTCACAGATTGTGAAAAAATACGTGATGGGATAGATTTGGCCCACAGTCTAGTTGGACGGCTCCTGTTCCAGATCTTTCTATAGCACCTACAGGGTCAGACCATGTGAAAATGAGTTGGTATGTTGTTCTCTCTCCCCACGGAAAATGCAAGCAGGAAGGCTCTTTCCTCCCTTCTATACTGAAAAGACCCTTGATATGGAGTCAGAGAGAGCCAGGTTCCAATTCTGCTCCTCCTGTTTGTGAATCGTGGGACCTTGGATAAGTCAGTCCATTTCTCTTGGAGACTCCGTTTTCTTTCCTAAGCAGTGGAGGTGCTACTTCCTGCGACAGCGGTGAAGAGTACATGCAATGACGTCACTGCAGGACTTCTGTAAGCAGGAACCTGCACCCAAATGGACAGAGGGGCCATTCTGTGTTGTTCCTGGGTCCTGCGAAGCCCTGTGGGGAGAGGGAATTCCTGGCAAATGGAATCCGGACACTTGGATGGGGTGGAGCCTCGGCCTGGAGTTACAGAGGCTGTGTTGTTGCTGCACTGGAGAAATGTATGTGTCTTCATGTAAGTTTTAGCCTATTCTGGCTACAACTTAGAGAGACTGGGGTATCTATTTAAGTCTTAGATGTTCTCAAGTCACAATAGAAAACCACAGGAAGGGATCCATACCCACGGCCCTACCCCACTAACCTGCCCGACAGCCCTATCAAAGGGACCCCGCTGGGGACAGGAAAGGGCAGCAGGTGGTTAGCGCTCAGGCTCTTGGGTGTGTGACCCAGCTCTGCCTCCCCTGAGAATAGAGTTCTTTCAATCCAGTTATTCATCCTCACTTCGGTCTCATGGACACACGTCCCACTTTGCTCTCCCTCTTGCTTCCGCAGAGCAATGTAACTTCAGCTTCACTCTTTTCTTCTCTCGTTTTAGCTACCTGCTCCATCTTTGTCTTCTGGCTCCTTTTCCTCTGTGACTCACTGTCCCCCCACACCTGGGCTGCCAGCCTCTTTTTCCATCACTGTCGTCTTATTGAGCTGAGCCAGCCCATCCCTCCCACCACCCAGCACACATTAGCATAAACAAACACCTTCATTTACATAGAACACACAGAGCTTGACATCTGGTCTACTGACTGTCATGGAAGGACTTAAAGAATGGGAAGCTTTTCATCAGGGGGACTTTGTTGAGAAGACAGTGTCCCCCTCCACTCCCTGCTCTCAGAAGAGAGAGCACGGTGACATGGGAACAGCAGGGGACCAGTCTCCCCTCCGGGAACAATTTTCTTTGTTTGTAACTCAGCTAGACTGAAAAAATAGCCTCTTTACCGGGCACCATTACTGAGTGACAGTCACCTGGAGTGACATATTTTAGATTTAAAAAAAAACAGGAGACTCAGAGAGAGATGGCATGACTTATCCAAGGCCCCATGGCTTATAAACAGTAGGAGCAGAATTTGCACTTGGTGACACTCATTGATATGGTTATAGAGACAACCTGTTTAAATGACTTTTGTAGGTGACAGGAGTGTAGGTGGCAGGTTCGGGTGACAGCTCTGTAAAGAAGTAGGCTCAGGAGACGTGTAGCTGGCAGCTCTCCAAGTGAGGTAATAAGATAATAATAATGTGGTTGACACCCAGGCAGATACGTGCAGGTAACAGCCACCTCGGTGATAGCTTCAGATGTGTTTATAGACTAGCGACACAGGTGTCATGTTTAGGCATCTGCTACCCCAATGACATGCTCAGGTGATAGTAACGTAAGCAATATGCTTGGGTGACACATGCAGGTGACACCTCACAGGTGGCATAGAAGACAGCTTGGGGGACACCCGCATTGCTGCTTTATGAAAAAGGCAGCTTCTCACTGAGGACTATGTGTACAGTCCCAGATGCTCCTTCTACTGGGTTCCCTGGTTCCTTGAATGTCCAGACCTGCCCTCCACCATTAGCCCAAGGCACACTCTTGGGCACCACCCTTACATCTCCCATTTCCGCACCCCTCAAATATAGATGGTGACCAAGTCCTGGGTGTTCTACTCCTAGTAGATCCTGAACCAACTCCACAGCCAGCATCTCTTCTCACCTGGAATATGGAGGCAGAGGGTTACTGGGCTTTCTGTCCCCAGTAATCACCCTCCTGATCCATTCCTCAGGTAGAATCCAGATCTTTTCAAATTCAGACGAGATGAATGGTACTCCCCTACCTAAGTCCCTTCAAAGGCTCTCTTTGCTCTTATGACAAAAACATTATGCAAAAAAGATACTTGCACACGCATGTTTATAGCAGCATAATTTGTAATTGCAAAAATATGGAACCAGCTCAAATGTCCATTAATCAATGAGTGGATAAAAAAATTGTGGTGTATCTATATACCGTGGAATACTATTCAGCCATGAAAAGGAACAAAATAATGGCATTCACAGCAACCTGGATGGAACTGGAGACCCTTATTCTAAGGGAAGTAACTCAGGAAGGGAAAACCAAACATTGTATGTTCTCTCTCACTCATAAGTAGGAGCTAAGCTATGAGGATGCAAGGGCATAAAACAATACAATGGACTTTGGGGATTTGGGGGAAAAGGTGGACGGGGAGTGAGGGATCAAAGAGTACAAATTAGGTATAGGGCATACTGCTCAGGTGATGAGGGCACCAAAATATCACAAATCACCACTAAAGAACTTACTCATGGAACCAAACACCACCTATTCCCCAAAAACCTATAGTAATAAAATAAAATAAAATGAAGAATATAAAAATCTCCTAAATAGAAATAAAACTGTAAATTTTAAAATATGAGACACCAATATCAAGTCGATTAAGATATTTTAAAAGGTGGTAACATTTGCCAAAACCTATCAAACCCACAACATCAAAAGTGAACTCTAATATGAACTATGGATTTGGGGTGATAATGACGTATCCATGTAGGTTTACTGATGGTAGCACATGTACCACTGAAGTGTAGGAAGTCAATAGTGGCAGAGGTTGTACATGTGTGCGACAGGGGCAGATGGAAACTTTCTGTACTTGCTGCTCAGTTTTGCTGTGAACCTAAAGCTGCTCTAAAAAATAAAGTTTATCAATAAAAAAATGGCAAAAACAGAAGTGTCATCTTGGCCAACAGGGCCCAGCACACTTTGTTCCTTCCACATCTCCAGCCACGCCTCCTGCCTTCCCTTCTCCCACGCCCTGCCCCTTCCTCCAGCCACGACTCCTGTCTTCCCTTCTCCCAGGCCCCGCCCCTTCCTCCAGCCTTGTCTCCTGTCTTCCCTTCTCCCAGGCCCCGCCCCTTCCTCCAGCCTTGTCTCCTCCCTTCCCTTCCCCTGTGCCCCACTCCTTCCTCCAGCCATGGTGGCATTCTTTCGATTTCTCCCCTGAGCCAAGTTATTTTCTAAAAAGATAAAATTTGTGTTTTGGATAAGTTTAGGATGACAGAATATTTGCAAAGATAACAGACATTGCTGTATACCCCTCACCTGGTTTCCCCTGTTGTTACCATCTGACATGGCCAGGATCCCCCACCTCCAACCAAGGCAGATTCTAGTTCTCATCGGTAGATCCAACAGCTGCCAGGTCACAGCTTTGATTTGGACCAATCCACCTCTTCTCAGCACCTCATCTAAAATTTTGCCTTTTCAGTTGTCTTTCTAAAGTGGAGTAAGCGGCCCAGAGACTCCCTTTCCCCAGAATTGAGTGGCATTGATCTGCATGATGAATAGAAGGCTTTCCACAGGTAGCAGGGACCCGAGGGAGGTGAGGGTGAGGAGGCCTGCTTTCATAGGCAATGGGCTGCGATCAATAAACTACTAATAACTGCAAAGGTTTCTGGAGAGATCAATGTAATGCAGTTTAGCGGCTGGAGTTTACCAACACTGGCGGCATCTCTGAAGGGCGAATAATTGTGTTTTTGAAAAGCCAGGCACAGCGAGAATGGATACTGCGTGCCCCCTGGCCTTCATGCCTTCACTAGGTAAGGCCTTGCAAGGGCTGGTCACTGCAGCTGCTGCTGGATCCACATTCAACAGAAGTATTTGGGTTGCTGTATGCCATGCCCTAAGCTGAGGCTTGAATTGGGAGTGGGTACAGGGATACTAGGGTTTTGGTCCCCGGCTCCATGTTTTTGCCTATGCTGTTAAGCTCCGTAGACTCTACATTCAGATGTTGCCTCCACCAGGCAGGCTACCCTGACTGCCCAGCCCTCCAAAGACATAATTCATCTCCACCTCCCCAGGGCTGAGTCTGTCTGGGAGCACGTACCTGTCCATGTCACGCTGCGCTATCATTTGTTTGTTTTCCCTCCCAGGCAAGAAGGGAAGCCTGGTCGCTTGGTAGGTGCTCAGGGAGTATCCCCTGTATGAATGGGATCCATGAAAACAGTCTGCACCAGGAGTCAAGGGGTCCATGGAAACAGCCTGCACCAGGAGTCAAGAGCCCTGGACTCTAGTCTTGGCTCTGCACCTGACGAGCGTAGGATGTTGGATGAGGTCCTTTGGCTTCTTTGAGCTTCGGTTTTTCCATCTGATACATGGGTGCTAAGACACCTGCCATGTGGGATTATTACAGGTACTGGGGAGGTGCCAACATGTATAAAGATTTACAGTAGGAAGCACTGCGCTGAGCATTTTACCCTCTCTAACTGAATCTTTGCTATATCGAGTGAGTAGGTGGTATGATTTGAATTCAAGCCAGATGGAGGCGGGAACCCTTGAATGCTCTCCCCCACAGCCCCCAGATCTTCTTTTATCAGCAAATTGATTTGAGTTCTCTGGTCTCCGGATTTGCCTCCATGATTTGAGGCATGACTTGGAAGGTGATGTGATTTGAATTCAAGCCAGGTGGAGGCTGGAACCCTTGAATGCTCTCCCCCACGGCCCCCAGATCTTCCTTTATCGGCAATTGATTTGAGCTCTCTGGTCTCCGAGTTCGCCTCTATCACTCCTGAGCATGTTTCTATTCTGAGGCTTGCCACCTCTCCAGGTAATGAGAGCCATATGTTTCCTCCCTGCTGGGAGAAACAAGATGGCCTTTTATTTTCCTGAATTTCCTCCTCTAAGCTTCTGGTGGGCCCCTTAATTCTGATGACTGAGGTTTGCTGAGCAAGTCCTGTGCACATTCCCCACACCCCACGCGAGTTTACAGCCTCTGCTTAGCTTTCCTTTCCTGGCTTTGTCTTTGCGCTGGGAAGAGTCCTAGATTTTCATAGAATGGAGACACAGGAGCGGAGGGTGGAGCTGTGAGGACACAGGAAACCAGTTTGACTTGCTTTTCCTGGGCTGTTGAAGAACCTAGTGATCCAATATTTGACTTTTGCTGAGAACCGAGCCTGAATGAATGCACACGTGTAAGTGCACTTACAACAGGACCTGGCATGCTGGGGGGTGCTTGTATTCTTCTCCTTACACTATTAATTGATGAAGAATTTAAAACAAATTGTTAAGCACCCACTATGTACCGCGCACTGCTTGTGGTGTTGAGTACATATCAGGGAACAAGACAGACAAAACTTACAGAAGGTCCCTAACTCACGATGGTTCAACTTATGATTTTCCGACTTTACGACAGCATGAAAGCCATACGAACTCGGTAGAAACCATACTTTGAGTAGCCATACAACCATTCCATTGTTCACTTTCAGTAAGGTATTTAATACATTCCATGAGCTACTCAACTCTTTATTATAAAATGGGCTTTGTGTTGGATTATTTTGCCTGTGAGTGTAAGCCAATGAAAGTGTTTTGAGCGCATTTAGGGTAGGTTAGCGCTAAGCTATGATGTTACATAGGTCAGGTGTTTTAAGTGCATTTTCAACCTGAGATATTTTGAACTTACGATGGACTTATTGGGACGTAACCCATCATAAGTCCAGGAACATCTGTACTTTTAAATGAAAACACTACAAAGATGTCTTTTCTCTGGAATCTGCCTCCTGTCTACATCTGTCTCCTTCTTAGAGGGAGGAGGCTGGATGTTGATTAACCTGTCCCAGGATCAAGGTCATTATAACAAACATCAGTCTCATCCTGTCGAGTCTTCGGGGTTTTGCAGTGTGTTAGGTGAGTTCACCCTGATGCTAAATGTCTCCTGAGATCCTTGCCTTTGTTTGTTTCAATTTTTTTAATTGCTTTATTGAGGTGTAATTGACAAACAATAAATTGTACGTACTCAACATTTCCACATTTGGTAAGTTTTGACATATTGAAACCATTGCCACAATCAAGATAATGAACACACTCACGTCTCCCAAAAGCCTCCTCCTGCCCTTTTCTAGTCTACGCTCCTCATCCTTAGGCAGCCATTGATCCTCTTTCTGTCACTATAAATCATGATTCCCAGGATTTTATATAAATGGAATCACGGAGTGCGTACTCTGTTTTGCTTCGTTTCTTCCACTCCTCGTCATTATTTTGAGATTCATTCATGCCGTTGCCTTTACCAATGGTTGCTTCCCTTTCCCCGCTGAACAGCATTGCATTGTATGGCTAAAGCCACCATGTGCTTCCCCATCTTCCTGTTGATGGACACCTGGATGGTTCTATCTTCATTAAAATGAAGCCTCAAAGGCCCAACGGCTGCCTGGATGGTTTCTGTTAGCCCAGGGAGAAGCGCTGTGTGTGCAGGTGAAGACATAGCATGACTGGACCTACATTTAACTTTAGAAGACACTGCCCTGCTGTCTTCTAATGTGACTGCATGACGGCATCTTGGGTTTTCCTGACCTTCTGTCTTTTCACCCCCTTGCTCAGTGCCTCCTTCCAGAAGTGGCTCACTCCATGTTGCCCCTCACACCACACCCCCAACCTACTTTTACTTTCTAAGTGTTGCTAATTTGCAGTGAGCTTCAGATAACAAGTCCTGTTGGAATGGTGTGTGCAACGTGGATTGAAGAGGCTTGGAGGGGGAGAATGGGAAGCTACAGGATTTCTCTGTGAGAAAGGGGTACATGACATTTGCCTGTGTGCCCCAACCCTCCTTTCTTTTAATCTTTCCCCAGATTAGAGGATGTTGCGCCACAGATGGTTCGTGGACATTTCCTTGTCTCCACCCCACTGTCCCTGCGTGGCCCAGGACCTCTCCATTTTTGTCTTCGTTCTTGACACTGTCTCCCTGCCTGAGGCCCCCACCCTGGGGTCAGAGTGACCTTATGACAGTGAAGATCTGGCCTGTCCTTTCCCAATACAAAACCTTTCTGTGGCTTCCGTCTACTGGAGGACCAAGACCGAATTCAGTCTGACTGCAAACTCAGATATGGTCTAGACCCAGAAAAGAGGAAGGGAGGGACAGATGGAGGGAGGAAAATGGTGTGTAGCTTTGCATCTCTTGCCAAAATTCAGCCACCGAAGGAGAAGGCTCTTCAGGACCAAACTTTCCTAATCTACCTGACTTAAAAAGCATTTTGTAATTCAAACGTCTTCATTTGGATACACAGTATCTCATTCTGGGCTAAGAGAGAAGATTCAGGTAGTGATGGGTCCTTTGAGGCTGTGCTTTAATGAAGAGATGAGAGAGGCTTTTCATTTGTATAACCATTGTTTGCATGGAAACCAAGCTTCTAAAGGGCTGGGGACAGAGTTCCTGCAAGTAGGTTAAACACACCCCCTGCAATCTTATGAGCCAAGTGCCTGCCTGGGCTCTGCCCTCCCTCATTCCTGCTGGAAAGATCCCAAGTGTGAAGCAATGAAGCTTTACTGTTTCTGCGCCTGCCACACATCCCTGATGGGCTGCTTCTTTCCTGAGGCCTGGGCCTTGTGTTTTCCCCACTCCAACACCTGCTCACTCTCCAAGTTCAGGGTCATGCCCCGTGATACGGGGGCAACATTTGCAGAATGCTTGCTCCACCTGGACAGAGCCGTGAGGCAGAGCTAATAAAACTGGCCATAAAGCGTCGGGCAGCCCTAGGTTCTAGTGGAATGCTTGCTAATAAGACACATGGAAAAGGTTTGCTGCTCCCTTGGAAAAAAACGGTCATGGGCAGGGAAGAGGTCTCTGCCCTTCCCTGCACCTCCTCATACCTGTGTAATTTGCAGACCTGGCTGGGAGCTGTGGGCGGTTCAGGTCTGTTAGCTTGGCCCAGTGGCTCAGGTGAGCACCTGCTCAGCCAGCCCTGGCTGCTGCCTATCCCCGGCTGCCGTCACAGCATCTTGCTTTTCCGTAAAAGTCCCTGAGTGAGGACACGAACCTCCCAGGACTGGGGAATAGATTGGCTACTGGAGGTAGCATTTTTGGTAGCTGGCAGACCGGGCAGAAAAGGACCTCCCTAGACCTTGTGTTGGGGTGGGGTCCCCTACAGGAGACCCCAGGAGGGTGCTGGGATGCACAAGAATCCCCTGAGGATCTGGTTCCAATGCAGATTCTGGTGAGCCTACAGTTGGGGCCTCATGAATCAAAAATAGCTGGTGCACTTTTCGCCAAAAAATGGGGGGAGTTGGTCCAATTTTTCTCCCAGCCACACAGGAAAGAGGCATGGCAGAATCCTTCCTGGGCCCTGAGAATTTCTAACCAGCCCCCAGGCATTGCTGCTGCTGATCAGAGAAGCCCACTGGAAGACTTAGGGCCTCAGTCCCTCTCCCTCCCCCTCAATCCATTCATCTGTTTGCCCTTGCCCTGCCCTCTCCAGACACCCTGGGCGGTCCCCTTCCATTGGCTTCACCAGACCCCAAACAGAAGAGCCTAGTGCTTGGATGTTTTTAGCACAGGACAGCTGCCTAATGAATATTGTTGAATGGAAATTACTTGAGGACAGGGGTTCTTTCAGACACCAGGCGCTGCCACAAAGCTGGCCACACACAGACGTGGCCCCTGCAGTGACCAAATGCTGAGCCTCGCTCTGCTCTCCTAGCCCCTGCTCTCTGGCTGCTTCCTGTCCTCCAGCTTCTGAAAGAGGTGATGATGCACTCTCCTTCTTTCCCTGCCTGCTGGAGGTGGGACCCAGACTCCAGACCTAGCTCAAGGGCAAGTTGTCTCATCCTTCCTGGTGTGAACTTGACTAAGGACACCTTAACGATGGTGTCAGCACATTCCTAGGGACCTGCCTGTGAAGGGGAAGTTTCAACTCCAAGGATACTGAAGACAGAACAACCCTGAATCCAGAAATGACCCCCTCCCCTCCTTTTGGCCAAGCCCTGGATTTTCTCCTCCATCAGGCCCTTTCCAGGGACACAGTAGGGACACACTTCCTCCGGGAGGTGTGAGGCCATTGGACAGTACCAAGCAGAAAAGGAGGGGACACGGGAGATCCTCCCTTGAGCTAAGGGACCTGTCCTGTGAGCACAGGATGTACATGGAGAAGTTCCGCTCCTTTAATAGCTCCCCCAGCAGAGCCTGGTCATTTAACCAGGGTGACCAGCTAGTCCTGGTTTGTCCAGGCAAGAAAACTAAAGACAGGGAGGTGATTTATGCAAGGCCAGGCAGCAATCGGCAGCAGATCTGGGAAAGAGGCCAGGCCACCTGGGCCAGGTGATCCGTCAAAGGTTCTGGGAAATGGGCTCATGACCGCCCCCTGCAGGCGGTTGGAGGCTTGGCGATCCGCCGATCTTGCTACAAAGCTAATGCATCTTGAGGCGGATGCGGAGTAGGTGCTCAGTGGTCGGGGGCCCTGTGGCTACTGTGTGTCGGAAGTCTCAATGAGTTAAGTTCTCAATTAACCAGAAATACCTGGCGCTCTTTTCACCACACAACGCGGGAGAATTTGGGTCCAACTTCTTCCCCAGCCAAATAGGAAAAAGACATGGCAGAATCATTCCAAGGGGCTGGGATCCCACGGCCTGGGGTCTCCTGCCACCTTCCAGCCATTCCTCTGGCTGGGCTTACCTGAGAACACTCAGCACGGATTGGAGGACTCCCAGGTTGTATAGCCTGGGAGCGGGACTGGGAGACGGGTAGGGGTGGGGCAGTGCTGGGCAGGGGCCCTGGAGCCTCCGGAAAAGCCCCACTACTTAAGAGCTGAGCCCCTCAGCACTGAGAATTTTATGACCTTCCTCCTTGCATGTTTTCAGCCTTCCCAGAGGCTGCCTGAACTCTTTTTTCTCAGGGCCTTTAAAAAGCCATTAGCGTGATTTTCAGCCCCTGCCTCCGGTTTCAACCTGAAAATGGTTTCCGTCATACAATTGCTCAGTGGGTGCAAAACGTCTGTGGCATCCATTTGAATGCAGGGCTGGCTAGGAGGGGTACCAGAGAAGGGAGGCACAGAGAGGAGAATTTCCAGAACACTCCAGCCGATGCCCTTCCCACCCTGCCCCCAGCTCCCTCCCTAAGCCCTCCCCTCATTCCCTCCAGGGAGCCTGGGACCCATCTCAGGCTCCACCCCAACCATAGACTTCTCTTAAATTGGCCTGATCATTGTCAGCCGAGCTGCCTTAGCTCCTTGGCCATTTCCTCCTGCTGACGCTGAAGGATGAGGATGAGGGGACAACTCTTGTCTCACACTGGGCCATGTCTGAGCCACACCCTTCTTGGTTCTATCTTCACACTGCAAGGAGACCTTTGGTGCTGGACAGATGGGGCACACCACACTCGACTCTGCCTCCTGGGACTGTGTGACCTGGAGCAGGTCATCGGCTCTCAGCTTCAGCTTCTGCACCTCAAGCCCTTTGATCCAAGGCCCTGTGTGGTGCAGCTGGAACAGGATGAGGTGGCCATGGAAAGCCCCCTTACTCCTACCCTGAGGGGCCCCCCAGACCCGCCAGTCATGATTTACCAGTGGACAAATTGGCAGGGACCTGTTACCAATGTGAGAAAACGCCTCTGAGAAATCAGGTTTTATTTTCCAATGATGAATTCCCCCAAGAAAAACCAGAGAGAGCTTAGCTCAGAATCACAGATCACTAAGCCCAGGAAGTCAGTGATGGGCCCTTGGGTGGTGATGGCCCCGATCGCTCCTTCCTGCCCTGTCCAGAGGCTGCTGCCCACCTCAGGCCCTGAACCCGCTTCCCTGTTCCCACCCTCCATCTTTGGACTGCTGATTCCTTCCCCTGGCTTCCTGTCCCATGGCTTCCCCCTCCCCTGTCACCCATTCCGACACCTCCCGCTCTTCTCTACCCGCTTCCCCTCCAGGCCTCTCTTTTCCAGCCTCAGGCTGCTGCCATGGAAACCACTTCCTCCTCCAGGTCCTGGCTGAACCACTTAGCCCCTCACTGGTCAGCCTGTTGGACTCAGGCTCTGGGTTCAGGGTTGGGCAGGGGCAGGAGGGGCCCAAAGTTCGGAGTGTTTTTCCCACCTCCTCTAGACCGGACGCCATCCCAGAACCGGCAGGCAGGGGGCGTGGGGCACGTGCTCTTTGGAAAAAGACTGTGTGCTGGGGAACCAGGAGCCAGGTGGTCGGCCAAAGGGAAATGAAACCAAACCAGCTGGGCAGTGAGCAAACCCGGAAGGCTGGGCCCGTGGCTGAGCTCCCCATCTCCTTCCTATCCCTTGTGACTGCTTTATTTAACAGGAATCTCTGTCTCTGCCTCTCTACTGGGCGGTGGGTGAGAGCTAGCATCAGGATGGCCCCAAGCCTTCCTCCAGCAGAATGGGGAAGACAGGCGTGGAAGGTGGCTGCCTCTGGTTTTCCCAGACTTCCTCAACCTGTTGTTTTTATGATTTTTTTCAATGAACACAGCTGTGCACCTACTGTGGGCAAGGTCAGCATCAGGTCCCTCTCCCTTGAGATTCCAGGGGCCAGTGCATGCCTTGTTCATCTGTGTATCAGTCAGAGGTTCACTGAGCGCCTCCTGTGTGCAGGACCCTGTGCGAGGCACTGAAGACTGATCCCGTTCAACTCTCAGGGAAAGCCCTCTGCAATAAGAACAGGAATAGTGGCTGATGCCTCTCTAGACCTTCCCGTGGGGCAGACCTCCCAGTTTAACATGCTGTAGCTGAGTGATCTGGGACAGTTATTTAATGCCTCACTCTCACCATTTGTAAAACTCAATTTCACAACAATCCCATGAAGTAGGTGTTATTATTGTCACACCAATCTCACGGATGAGGAAACTGAGTCACAGAGATATCATTTATGACTTGCTGGCTGAGGTTACTCAACCAGAGAATGTCAAAGCCAGGCCCTGAACCCTGGCAGCCAGACTCCAGAGCTGATACCTGCCACGGTCTAAATGTTTGTGTCCTCCTCAAATTCAGATATTGAAACCTAATTACCAGTGGAATGCTATTAGAAGGAGGGGCCTTTGGGAGGTGATTAGGGTGTGATGAGCCCCCCAACAGAAGAAGCCCCAGAGAGCTGCCTGGTCTCTTTCACTGTGGGAGGGCACAGCTCATGGGGTGAGAGGCTCCATGTGCCAAGTAGTGGGACCCCAGACAACCTGGAATCTTCCTTGATCTTGGACTTCACAGTCTCCAGAGCTGTAAGAAATGAATGTCTGCTGTTCATAAGCCACCTGGTCTGTGGTATTTTGTGACAGCTGTCTGAATGGATGAAGACAATGCCTTTAACCGCATGCTAGCTGCTGTTTAAGGTGGGTGTCGCCTGCAGAGAGGCTCAGGCTTCTGAAAGGTCACAGGATCGGTCAGTGGCTGAATAGAAACAAACTCTTTCAGGCTGGAAAGAGTCATAAAGGGCAAGCAGGGTGAGTGGGGGCTCTGGGGTCATCGAGCAGACTGTGGCTCTAGAGCAACGTGAGGGTCTGGTGCACAACCTGGCTCTGCTTCTGGTGACCAAGGGCAGACCCTTTTGTCTGCAGGGACCACATTTTCCCTAGAAGCAAACTCCAAGAATGCATCACATGGATCCCTCCAATATGGGAGGGCCAGAGCCCCCGAGGTCCTCTTCCGCCACAGTTTGACAAAACCATCAGAAAAGAGGTTCAAAGAGATGGTCCTCGACCCCTAGAAAAGAAGGCAGCATCTGGAGCACTGCAATTCAGAGAGAAAGCTCTGCGCTGACTTGGCCCACCCGCGTGGATGTCAGTCAGCCCAGTTTCCTACAGGGAGAGGGTCCAGGAGAAATAGCCTCAAAGCCCGAGATGGACACAGCAGTCAACTGGCATTATACCATTTAGTATCTATGACCACCCAGTGAGATCAGAATGATGAACCTCGTTGAACAGATTAGGAAACTGAGGCCCAGGGAGGGCAAGCAATTTGTCTGAGGTCACGTAGCTAATTCCTGGAGGAGCTGGGGCAGGAACTCAGGTCCAGGGGTCCATCAATGGGACAAAACGTCTGAGACTGGCTGAAGATCTCTCCCTCTCTCTTTTTTGGGATGGACCAGAGGCAGCTTCAGAGCAGGACTGATGACTCCAGTTGGGCAAAGCAAACCTGGACATCCCCTACAAAGCTGCAGTTAAGCCTGGGCCCCCGCAGGAGGCCTTTCCCATCCAGGTCAGCTGATGGATGACCCGGGGCCGAACCTGACTCCTGCCGTTTCATCAAAGCTGAGCTAAAAACAGCTCTGCTTTGGCAGTGGAAAATTGAAACTCCCAGCTTCCTCTTAAGGCTCTTAAACAGGTCAGCCCACCAAAAGCCCAATCCTTCAATCTGGGCTCTCTTAAAAAGTAGGGCAGGCCAATTATGTTTGACTGTCCTGCGCTACGTGGTGCTGAAGGCGGGGAAGGTCAGGCCAGGGTGCCCAGGGCCGCCAGCAGACGGGAGACAGAGGAGCCAGCCAGCTTCTCCCATCAGCCTCTTTGTCAAAACAAAATTAAAATGCCTGGACTCCTGCTGGCACCAAGATCCCATCCCAGGTAATAGGTATTTATCTTAGTGTGTTCGGCTCTGGGCTCAGTGCCACGGGGAAATAGAAACTAGAAGGTATCTTGCTTCCTGTTCTGTCTCTCACACTTAGCACAGTACCTGGCACTGAGAAGGCAATAGCCATCTGGTCATTCATGCATTCATCATGTTGTTGCTGAGTACCTACTATGTACCAGGGTCTAACCTAGGTGCTAGGGGTACAGCTGTGAACAACAGAAGCCGAAACCTCTGTCCTCGTAGAACTCGCATCTTAATGGAGGGACACAGACCGTAAACAAGGCGACCTTTGAAAAATACAGCAGTTCGGTGGTTACAGGCGTATTTAGAAAAATAAAGACAGGACAGGGATGACGAATGCTGGGAGGGGAAGTCGGGGCTTATATTTAAAATTTGAAACTGCTGGGAGGTCAGGGAGGCTTCACTGAAGAGCAAAGTCCTGATGAAGGGGACCCACGTGACATCTGGAGTAGAAGAGATGAAACAAACGCCCAATCACTGAACTTTTATTAAGTACCACAGACTTTGCTGGGCACGTCTACATTTGTCATCTCCTAGCGAATTCCTTGGAACAACTTAATGAGATGAACAACAGTACGTAAATTTTTAATGGGGTAGCAGAAGCTCAGAGCCAAAGTCAAAAAGTTTCATCTTCATGGGCTCACGGCCTGTGTCAAGAAGTTAAACAATTCAATAGCTATTCTTCTTTTCATAGTGATAGGTATTATGATAGTTTCCTAGACACGTGGTTGCCCAAAATAAAGACTACACCTCCCAGCTACCATTGCAGTGGGTGGCCATGTGACTAAGTTCTGGCCAGTGGGATGTAAGTAGATGTGTTATATACAGATTCCTAAAGGGTCCTCATAGGAAGGGGTGTGCCCTTCTCCTTCTCTTCCTGCTTCCTAGTGGTTGGAATGTAGATGTAATGGCTAGAGCCACTGCAGCCTTCCTAAACCTTGAGGTGACCTTCAGAATGAAAGTCATGCACAGTGGAGCATTAAAAGGGCAGAAGCCTGAATCCCTGACACCATGGAACCCCTCTGTCCTTTGGACAGGCTACCTGGGACTCTTAGGAGAAAGAATAAACTAAGACACACACACTGGATTTTTGTTGCATGTAGCCAAAAGTAGTTCTCACTGATATCGTTTCAGATAACAGAGAGTGGTGTGGACAGGGGGGAAGGAAGGGGTTATTCCCTGATTTAAATCCAGCTATTATTTATGGTGGCTGTTTACTACAGTTTGGGAATAAGCAGTATAAAACCACAGCTTCAGCTTTTTAAAGCAAAGCCAAGCATATAGATTTACATGTAAAATCTCCTGGTTTTCAATAACTTGTCATTGATTTAATTAAAAATATAATTTTAATTAAAAAATTTCAATGTTGGTCAAATAGAACATGTTGACAGGCTGGCTCTGGCTTGTGAGTCTCTGCTTTTTAAGCAAGATCTGGCTAGGAAAGGGCCCCAGAGGACAGAGTGTGCAAGTCAGTGAGAGTTAGAGCTGGGGCTGTCGGGAACTCAGGGCTGATCCTGCCATGGAAGGGAGGGTTGGCATCTACCTGAATGGGTGAGTGCCCAGTGGGTTCAAATTCCTGGAGTGAGTACCTTGAATTCTCACCAAGGTCTAAGCAGAAACAGTCCCATTTTTCCAAACACACACACACACACAAACACAGGCACACATGCATGCACCCTATCAGTGGAGACAAGGCCTGCAGAAGTGAGCAGCGGCGTGGCAAGCTGGTGCATGTTAATGGACGCATCACAATCAGCCGAAGCCCCCACTATCTGTCCCTTCTGCCAATCGCCAACAACATAAGGAGAGATGGTTTTTGGTGAAACTGAAGGCAAGGTGAGAATAAGGAAGGAAGGAATCGCTCACCCCCCTGCAAGTTAGGGAGGGGGGGCCGGGGTTCTTCCTCATTCCCACAGCTGCATCGTTTAACAGTACACAGGAATTGCCAATGGCTGGCTGTGCTGTGGCCCACAATCCTGGTTTAGGAAGCGCTATCTCTAGTCAACGTGACTACCTGCTGGCTTCTGGGAAGGTCTTTTCTTTTGCAGGTAACCTTTCCATGCATTCTCTGCCCCCCACTGCTGGGACCTGCATGACTAGCGTGGGTGACAAAGACTCTAGAGCCCAGCTGCCCAGCTTTGAATCCTGACTCTCTGCGTGACCTGGAGTAAGTCACTCTACACTCTGTGTCCCCATCGCCTGACCTTACGATTTGAGATAATGAGAGTACTTTTCTCACGGGTTGTTGAGAGGATTAAATGAGATAATACACAGAAGGCACTTAGGACAGTGCCCGCCCCGTAGTCAGCATGTGTGTGTTTGCAGTGCCATCATGCCATGCATTGGCATGGTATTCATGCTTTCTTCCAAGCACTCAGCTCTCCTCTGCTGTCCTTTGAGAGGCCTGGGTATGAATGTGGATTCATGCTCAGAGACTGAGTGGGGAAAAAGAAAAGGACCAGGAGGTCCCAGGAATGTGGAGCCATCGGGTGTGCCAGTAAGAAGGCGCATGGATGCTGCTTTCGACACTCAAGATGAGGTCTCAAGAATCCACCTTTTCAAATAATTCCTGGAAGTGCAAGCCTTCGTCCTGGCTCTCAGGCATGGCTCCCATGGAGAGGAGTGTGGCTTAGTAGCCAGGAGCACCGGTAGTGGCATCTCACAGACTTGGGCTCAAATCTCAGCTCTGCCGCTTGGAAACACGGTGACCTCGGGCAAGTTGCTTCACCTTTCTATGCAATGTCTCCTCATCTGTAACATGTGGTGCTGTGATGCCTGCCTCACGGGATTGCGGTGAGGAATGAGATGGTAGTGTGGGAAAGATGGGATGTTCTTTTTCTAGCCACAGACCTGGAGTTGAGGAATGAGCGCTGGTCCTGGAAAAATTAGCATGAGCAACGCTAACCACCATGTACTGAGAAGGCTCAGGCTCTAGGCACACGAGCCACACTATCTCTAGCCCTGCCTGAAGTCTAGATGTGCAGGCGCTGGTCAATGAGGAACCTGGGGCTCAGAAAGATTATGTGACTCACCCAAGGTCACACAAACAAGGAGTGTTAGAAAGAGATGTCAATCAACTCTGCAAAATAAAACAAAAGGTGGACTCTGTCCTCGAGGTTGGCTCCCTGAGCTGCTCTGTCTGCGAGCAGCCCCAGCATCGAGAATGTCGCCAGGCGTGGATCAGTGTTCAATACTTATTTGTTGAATAATAATAGATAACACACAGCACTTAGTATGTACCAGGCACTGTTCCAAGCACTTTACACGTATGAGCTCATCTAAGCCCCTGGCAACCCTATGCTGCCTATGAGGTCATGCTACTATGTTATGAACCACTGTTCTCATCCTCATTTTATAGTTGAGGAAACTGAGGCACAGAGCGGTCTAGTAAGATGTCCAAGGTTACACAAGAAGAATGGAGATCTCACTATCAATCCAAGAGGCAGAATCAAATCAGGGTCTTATCCGGGGGTAGGAATGGGCATCCCAGAGACAGACTACGGCTGGGACCTAGAGACAGGGGTCATATGAGGGGCCCGCTATGAAATGGAGGGTCAGGAGCCTGCACACAAGACAGTGGGAGAATTGTTCACATGAGAGTTCAAGGTTGGAGAGAGGATGATACAAAGAGAGTCCATGCAGAGCCCTGAGTAGGCAAGGATCCTCTGAGTCCACCAGCAAGGGGTAGGAAGAGGAAGGGCAGCTGTGGTTTCTGGAAGGCCCTGAGGACCGCTGCTCCCTTAAGAGCAGGGAGACTTCCACTCTCCAATACTCAGCTCAGAAACTCATTCCCTCTGGCCTGGGCAGTGGTTGGATTCATGCTGGGAAGGAGGGGACAGGATGACAGCTCTGCTCTGACAGAGCCCAAGGTCTTTGGACACCTGACCGCCACCGCTCTGCATCGTCGCCTGGCAGATCCCAGGCCCTGTGAATGGCATGGGTCAAGGACCTCAGTTGGCCTCTGTGATTCTTCTGCTTGGGGTTGGCTCTGGGTCTTGGTTTCCCATCACGGGCTCTGCCTTCCAGAAAGTGAGCCTGAGAGGCAAGTGGGAATACCTGCACTGGAGCATGGCTGGGGTTTTGTGTGTCCAACCTAATGAACACCAGATGACTTTTCTACATAGGCTGGAAGCTTCTACACGGCATCTCATTAAACCTTCAGCACATCCATCCAGCCAGCCACTCTCTTCTCATCTCTCCAGCTATCCATCCACCCACCTGCCATCTACCGATCTAGCCATCTAGCCATCCACACCTATCCACCACCTATCCATCCATTCACTCTCTTCTCAGCTTTCCAGCTATCCATCCACCCACCTACCATCTACCGATCTAGCCATCTAGCCATCCACACCTGTCCACCATCCACCCATCCATCATCTATCCATCCACACCTATCCACCACCTATCCATCCGTTCACTCTCCTCTCATCTCTCCAGCCATCCATCCACCCACCTGCCATCTACCAATCTAGCCATCTAGCCATCCACACCTATCCACCATCCACCCATCCATCATCTATCCATCCTCCATTTACCCGTCCACCCATCCATCCTACCATCTACCAATCCATCATCCACCTACCATCCATCCATTCGACATCTACCCATCCATCCATCCATCCATCCAACCATCATCCATCCATGTAGAATTGCTGGCAATTCTACATGGAGTGTCTACCATGTGCCACTCAATGACACATGGGGTCATTACTAGGAAGATAACAGTGAACAAGTTGGGTATGATTCCTGCCCTCATGGAGCTGACTTCCTAGTGTTGCAGACAGGGATGGAACTAACCACCTAAACATGTGTTTAATTAATAGTGTGAGGAGTTCCTGGAGACCTCTCAGGGGCTGGTAGACCTGAGAGCAGGAAGATCTGAACGAGCTGTGCTGGGAAGTCAGGGAAAGCTGACCTGAGAAGGGACATGAAAGCAGAGGTCAAGAGGAGGAACCACACTCTCAGCTCACTGTTGCATCATCTCCATGCGGCCAAGTGGGACCTGCCCTGGACAGCACGGGTGGTCCACGGAGATACTCTCCACTGCTGAGATCCTCTCACATCCCCGCCACTGCCACACTCTCCTCCCTTCACTCCAGACGTCTGGATGCACTGCATGGTCCTTGCCCCACTCTGCCCTCTGCCTGGAACGCTGTCCTCTTGTCGTCCCCCACTCACGCACCAGTCATGATCTCTGATGAACTTCCCCAACCCCTTTCCCTCCTGCACCTCCATCAGCCGGGCCGGGAAGATACCTGTAGCCTCCTGGGGCCCCCTGCAAGTGTCTCCATCATGGTTCCTGCGGCTAAGCATGGATGCCATCTGCCCATCCAGCTCTTCCCCTTCTCTTACCCTCAACCAGGCTTTGAGCTCCTCCCACCGCTCAAGAAATAGATGTGTCCCATGGCAGCTTGGACTCCCAGCTGCTTTCCCAAAGGCCTGATACAAGCCATTGGTGTAAGTTCCCTGAAAGGTAGGGTAGCACGGTGGTGAAGACAAAGGCTTTGGCATGAGACTGCGCTGGGTGGGTCCCAGCTCTGCTACAAGTCACTCTGTGTGACCTCAGGCAAGTCGCTTGCCTTCTCTGATCCCTGGCTTCCTCACCTGCAAAGCATGGATCATGAGAGGGTGTTCCTTGCAGGCTTATTATGAGGTTTAAATGAGTTCCTATAGAGGCCGTAGCAGAGGGCCCAGCCCACGATACCAGTCAAAGCCACTCAATTAATGTAGCACCATTATTATTATTAATCAGGCATGAATCATCTTTATTCATAGTGGATGAACTTCGCTAACCCCCGGGGAGTGAGTCAAATCTCTAAAGCTGGAATCATGGTAAGAAAGGGGCAGCCAGGCTGGCTTGGAGAACGAGTCTTGAGACAGACTAGATATTTTCTTTGTTAAAAAGAAAAAAAAATCCCTGGCCTGTGCTCATGAGGAAGGCAGATGCATGAGAATAGGTTTATCAAGGTGGTTTTCAGTTCCACTGTAATTTAAAATAAATAAGTCAATTTAATGTTTATAGAGTGAGTTATGCCTTATTAGGGACACGGTGAGCTGAGAAAGTTGGCCAAGGCGAAATTTGAGAAATTGGCCCCGGCCGTGAGAGTAATTACAGCAATGCTTCAGTGTGCAGCCTTGCCCAATGATATTTTCATTCTGTCTAATTTATTAATTTATTAGCTTTATGGTGAATATAGAAAGTTATATCACAACACGGGCCTAATTTGATCGGAGCTAAATTTTCACGTCTTCCTGAGACGGCCATAATAAAGGAAAAGACCCCTGCTTCAAAACTGCTTCCAAGTTTTACAGAAAGATTCAGGGCAGAGTTCCAGGGCTCTGGGTCCCAGCACTGCAAATCTGAGAGGTGAGAGAGCAGAGTGGCCCAGCGTGCAGGCCAGTTCTAAATACTGGCACTCCTCTGCTTTCTAAGTACATGGTCTCAGGCAAGCCCTCGGCATGTCCAGGGCCGGGTTTTCTCATCTGTAGAATGGGAGCAGTATTAACTCTTACCCAGGTGCTGATGGAGAGCCCTGTGTCACCAGAGGCAGAATTGTTCCCTGCTGTCTCCCTGGAGCCCAGCACCATGTCTGGCTCAGAGCGGGAATTCAAAAAATGTTCACTGAAGGGATGTGTCAGAGGCCAATGTCCACGAAGGTGCTTAGCACATTGTCATCACCAGCCTCCTTCCCTGCACACCCTGTGCCAGTTCTGAGGGCTTTACTAACTGGTTTAAGCCTCACAAGCCTCTGCAAGGTAGACACTGTTATCATCGTCTCCATTTTAGAGATGGGGAAACCAGGGCACGAAGGGGTTAGTGACTTGCCTAGGGTTGCACAACCAGGCACTGGCAGAGCTGGGATTCAGGGGCTAGGAGTCTGGCTCCAAGAGGTTCTCCCATCTCACTCTTGTCTGAGTGTTCCTTATGTTTTAGCTTTATTATCCGTCGCAGAGAACCTGTTCCAAGAGTGGTTCCCTGGAAGGGACCCACTTGAGGCAGGGCAAGTGTAAATTCTCTCATTGAAGCCCAAGCCCTCCATGAGCTTCTTCCCCTCCCTCACCTGCCTCTTGGAGGTCCTCCCTGTCCCTCTGCCCGGCCCTCTCCTCGCTGGTCCCATACAGGCGGGTCTGCTTAATCAAACAAATGTTCAGAGCCAAGATCAGCCCTGGACACTGAGGGCACAGGGATGAGTAACACAAGTCTTTTCCCCTTAAGGAGCCCATTCCTGAGCCCTTACTGTGTGCCAGGCCCTGAAGAGGGAACTAGAGGCACAGAAAGAAAGGAGAGGGCTGTCCCTGCTGCAACACGGTCACTGTCCAACAGAGGAGGCAAACTTGGACATGGCGAATTACTGTTAAAGTGATAACCACAGCTGTGGTAAGTAATGCACCCTCCTGCCTCAAAGATGCCCACGTTCAAATCCCTGGAACCTGTCCATGTTTCTTTGGTGGCAGGAGGGGCTTTGCAGGTGCGATTGAGGATTTTGAGATGGGAAGATTATCCTGGATTACCCACATAGATCTAATATAATCACAAATGTCCTTATTGGAGGGAGACAGGAGGGTCGGAGTTGGAGGGGATGTGATGGTGGTAGCAGAGGTTGGAGCGATGCCATTGCTGAAAGAGGCCACAAGCCAAGGTATGCAGGTGGCCTCTGGAAGCTGCAAAAGGCAAGGAAGCAGACTGTCCCTGGAGCTTCCAGAAGGAGCTCAACCTGATCAGCACTTGGATTTTAGCCCAGTGAGACTCATTTCAAATTTCTGACATCCAGAGCTGTAAGATACCAAATTTGTGTTATTTTAAGCCACTAAGTTGGTGGTGATTTGCTGCAGATGCAACAAAAATCGAACGCAACAGTTTTGACCGAGTTCCTGCTGGGCTAAAACCTGACTGAACATGACCCATCTCAGTGAATCTCCTGACAATTACCCCTGCTCCGGCTATTAGATGCTGTTTTTGTTTTCATTTTGTAGATTCATTTAATTCATTCATTCAACAGATATGTACAGACTGCCTCAGGCAACCTTCCAGGTGCTATAGATGGAGCTGTGATCGGGAGACAACAGGAAACTTGGTTTCTAGAGGGAGGCAAGAGATGGGCAAATGAGTGATGATGCACTGCCCAGCCCCAGGCAGTGATGCACGCTGCGGAGAAGCAGAAGGAAGGTGAACCTGGTGATGGGGTGATGTTTTGGAGCAGGTGGTCCGGGAAAGTCTCTCTGGGGAGGTGACACCTGAGCAGAGACCCAGAGGGACCAGAGGAGGGAGCTGATATTGCTTGTCTGTGTCCCCACACCAATCTCATCTTGAATTGTAGCTCCCATAATTCCCATGTGTCGTGGGAGGGACCCAGTGTAAGATAATTGAATCATGGGGCGGGTTTCCCCCATACTGTTCTTGTGGTAGTGAATAAGTCTCACGAGATCTGATGGTTTTATAAGGGGAAGCCCCTTTCGCTTGGTTCTCATTCTCTCTTGCCTGCCGCCATGTAAGATGTGCCTTTTGCCTTCTGCCATGATTCCCCAGCTATGTGGAACTGTGAGTCCATTAAATCTCATTTTCTTTATAAATTACCCAGTCTCGAGCATGTCTTTATTAGCAGCATGAGAACAGACTAATACAGGAGCCATGTGGACACCAGGCTTCCTCCCAGAACAATCCAGGTGAAGAAATGAATCGCAGAGAGGTGAAGACACTTGTTGACGTGGGTTCAAAGACCAGCTCCGCCACTCCAGAACCTGCAGCCTTCACTGTCACAGAATGACAGTGGAGTCTGTCCAGAATGACCAAAGTGCTGAGATGAAGCAGACGGAGGGCCCGCTGAACTTGGCCAGGGCAGAAGTCTTGGGAGAGGCTCCTGGGGACGGTGGCTAGTCTTATGGATGGGGAGGGGTTTGCCAGGCAGAGGTGGTGGGTGCTGCTTCTGTGAAGTCTGAGCGGGGAGAGGCATGGTGGACACTTTCAGAAACAGGGAGTCATCCTGGCAGTTGGGTCAAGAGGGGGGACACACAGGATGTGGGGCACCAGGAACTATCATGTCTTGCTGGCAGGGATGTGAATGTGTACATGTGCTTTGAAACTGTTAGACAGTGTTGTGGGGCAAATTGCAACACCCCCCTCCCCGAAATATCTGCTGAATCCTAACCCCTGAGACCTGAGGATGTAACCTGCTTTGGTAATAGGCTCTTTGCATATGTAATCAAGTTAAGATGAAGTCATGTTGCAGTTGTGTGGTCCCTAATCCAGTGACTGTGTCTTCCTAAGAAGGAAATCTGGACAGAGAGACAGATACACAGCAGGAGAACACCGTGTGATCATGGAGGTGGCGTTTAGGGTGATGGATCTATAAGCCAACAAATACCAAGGACTGCTGGCAACCACCAGAAGTGACGAGAGGCAAGGCATGACTCTTCCCTGGAGCTTTCGGAGGAAGTGTGGCCCTGCCAACACCTTGATTTCAGGCCTCTAGCCTTGAGAACTGTGAGAGAATACAGCTCCGTTGTGGTAAGGCTCCCAGTTTGTGGCATTTTGTTACAGCAGCCTTGGCAGACGAGCACAGACAGCATCTCTGAAGCTGAGCATTTGCTCTCCCTGCAGCCCACACGTCCTCTCCAAGGGATACGTCCAAGAAAAAGGGATGTTTACGTTCAAAGCAGCTTTACTTGTCATGACTCAAAAACTGGAAGCAGCAGCTCCCATGCCCCTCCACGGGAGAACAAGTAAATAAATGAACAGATCCATGCAGTGGAGTACTACACAGCGATGAAAAAGAGCAAACCACCACTACGAGCAAGCACATGGAGAAATCTCCCAGGCATTCCAACACTCTAAGTTAGACTTAAGGAAAAACGAGTCTGCGTTTATACAAAAGTCAGTATAGCACCTTCTTAGTGGAAGGAAACCTCATGAGGTGCTGAGAATGTTTATCTTGACCTGGGCAGCCATGTGTGCCTGGGTACCAACTCCTTTATAAAGCCTTTTACTGTGTGTATGTTATACCTTAACATAAAAGGAAAATAAATAGGTAGAGATTCCACAGTGGAGAGCCTGGAAGACCTCGTCGGCCTCCATGAGGCTGGGGATGATGGAGTGTGAGCCAAGGAAGAGGCGCCTGCAGCCACAGGCAGAACTGGAGACCTTTAGCGGTGTCTAAAGAGAGCTTATGACCAGCCCAGAGCCCCCTAGGCCCATCAGCAGGTAGATCAGCTGGCAGGGCCTCCATGCATGCCCCAAGGCTTCGTGGGCTGGCATCACAGCCTGGGTAGGTAGGGAATAAACAGAGTGGGAGGGCGAATGACGTGGAGATTCAGTCCAGACTCTCTCCCTCCCCTGCTAGCCTCTCTTAATTAGCTCGCTCTGCCAGCCCAGCTCTATTCCCAGCAGCTCTAGCCCTCCCAGGCCATCCTGGTCTTTCCCCCTCAGATCTCAGCATCTCCCTGCTGAATGCTGCTTCCTGCCCTGGCGGAGGGCAAAGGCAAAAGGAGGCTGCCCTTCAGCCTCGGCTAGAGGCGGTGGAAAGAAAGGCCACCTGCCACCCAGGGTGCAGAAGACGGAGTTCCCTGTCCTGGAAAGTGCAGTGCAGGGGCTCAGAGAAGCCAGGTGACCTGTCTGAGGTCCCACAATGTGAAAGGGGCAGATGTGGGGTTCCCCTGGAGTGATCTTCCAGGCCAATGGGGAAAGGAGGGGATGTGGTCTAGTGGAGAAGGGCTGGTACCCTAACCTGACCGCCTGGGTTCAAATCCTGGCTCTTTCCCTCGCCAGGTGCCTAACCTGGGGCAGGGCATTGAACCTTTTCATGCCTCAGGTTTCCCATCTGTGAAATGAGGCTGACAGTGGCATCTCCTGCATGGCTGAGTTCTCACGTGTAAGTGCACTTGGCTTGGCACACAGTAAGCCCTAGGCCGGAGTGTGTGTTATTATTAGCAAACGGGGGCATCATTGCCCCTAGGGTGGCCACAGAGTGAAATATGCCTTATACTTCATTTCATTTCATTTCCCTAAGGACAATAATGACAGTGACATTTCTGCTTGGAAGCTGTTTGAGGGCATCCGGCCAACAGACAAACCCCCTGCAGCCCCCTCCTCCTCTTTCTCAGTGGCTCTGATCGGAGGAAGCTGGGGACAAGGAGTATGGAGGCATGCAGTGATGGGGCTCTCATCCAGCTGGTGGAGCTCTGAGGCAGAGCTACAGTCCCTTCTTGGAGGTAGAAATATGAATACGGGGACCTGGTACCACCAGGTGCCTAGTGGCCACCACTTCCCAGCAACTGCAGGCTGCACCTATGAGTGCCCTGGCCTGGGCTTGCCAAGCTCTGCTGCCCTGATCTAGCCCGATGCCCACCTTAAAATCCAGGGTCTCTTCTGTGGGCCACATGGGTCCTAGGCATGGACTCAGGCTCTGCTGGGCCCACAGGTCTCATAGGTCATCAAGGTCATCACCCTGCCTTCTCGTCACACTCAGGTCAAGCCAGAAAAGGGGGCTCCTGCTCCGTGTCTGAGTCTCCTGGGAGAGGTTGGAAGGGAGGAACCCCAGGCATGGAACACATATACCCTGGGTTCCCACAGCTCATCCTGGGACTCTGCACACTGAACTCTAACTGCCTCTTTACATGTCCATCTGGGCCTCAGTTTCCTCATCTATAAAAATGGGACATGGGACATGAGCTGTCTCAAGGGATGCTGTGGAGCTCAAAGAGATGATCTATGTAAAATATTTAAATTGTACAGGTGCTCTGCAAACAGAAACTCTTCTTGTGTGTGTGTGTGTAGGGGGTCTGGCTTTTTCTATGACCCAGTCACCCCACTGCACTTGGCCTCTGGTGCATCAGAGGCACTTACCATGTGTTTGTTGAATGAACAAATGAACAGGATGCCCAGCGATGTCTCCAGGCCAGAAGGTGGATAGGGTCAGAGCTGTACTTAGGAAGGCTGGCCAAGGAGAGGAGCCAGGAAGGGGTCCTCAAAAAGCAGAGGGAGAGGCCAGATCCCTCGTTAATTCTGCTGTTCCCTCCTCACCTCCTTGCACTGAGCTCTGTGGGACCTGGGGTGAGCATCTGGTAGTGATGGGGAGATGCGGACACGGCCCCTTCCTCCAGGAGCCACAGACTAGTAGGAGGAGGGGACCTTGGTCAAGCCGTGGAAAAGAGAGGCTCATGAGGTCACCCAAGGGAGCAGGGTGTCCCTTTAGGGGCTGTCAGGAGGGTTGTCTATGATGTAATGACCTTCTCTCCTTAAGATCATGATTGCATTGTATGATGTGACATTTGTTCCATGCAGGAGACTGAGCATGTGAGCTCTGAAGCACAGCATGAGCAAGGGCCTGGGGTCAAACTCTCCTTTACTTCCTGCACTGTTCACAAAATTCTGGCTTAGGCACCATGAAAATGAGAATCACCACAGCCCTCACCACAGCTTGGGGGTCAGAGTTGTTATTCCTTTTACCAATGAAGAAGCTGAATCTCTGAGTCCTGCCCAGTGTCACCACTGAGAGCTCCTGGTAGAGGCCGACCACAGCTGCCTGCCTGCCCGCACGTGGCCAAGGGTGATGGGGATTGTGCATCCCCTTTTCCCAAGCCTGCTGGAGCACTCACGGGGCAGTGATGGACAGCCTGTGTGCTGTTGCTGAGTTTTCACCCAGCAGGCAGGTTAGAATCCTGGCTCAGCTGCATGCCTGCTGTGTGACCTCGGGCAAGTCACTTAACCTATCTGAGCTTCATCTTTTCATCTACGCAGAGATCATAATAGGACAGTTTGTTGTAACATTGTGAGGACAGATGAGTCAATGTGTGCAAAGTGTTTAGAGCAGGGCAGAGCACATGCTAAGAACTTGATAAGCATTAGTGTGAGCAATGTTATTATTCATCCTCAGATCTCAGGGCTCTTGCTATATCATCACTCTCGTGGGGGAAGCAGAAGTCCAGGGAAGTGAAATTAAAGTGTTTGAAAGCCCCTGGCAGGGCTGGGGAGGAGGAGGGCGAGTTATGACTGGACTTAGTCCCACGATCCCCACAAAACACTCAACATGCCCGGGGACATTAACCAAGCAGGGGAAGAAAGCAAGACATGGCCAAACAAACACCCTGTCAAGGAAGGAAATATGCCATCGATTAACTGAGCCTCCCCAAACCTCTCTAAATAATAATTAGGAGTGTCAGCACAGCTCACAAGGAAATTGCCAGGCCACTCCCCTGAGAATTCAAATGCGAATACACGGAACCAATCGGCGGACTGGGTTCCTGCCAGGTTGCAGGTTCCCAGCCCCAGTCCTGGCTGTGCATGGAGTCCAGTCACCCTGGGAGCTGGCCTATTGCCTGTTTCCCTCAATTGTGTACTAAGAAAGGGGCCGATAAGTGAAGCTGAAAGAGTTTCCCATCATCCAGCAACCCCTCCCATTTGCATGTTGGACAAAAAGGAAACTGAGGCTGAGACACAGTGTGTGACTGGCAAACTCACCCTATGGCTCTGTCGCAGGATCAGGACTAGAACCCAGGCCTCTCTGCTCAATGCCAGGTGGTGGCCCAACAGCCAGGCCGTCCGACCAGGAATTCTCTTATCCGTATAAGAAATCTGCATTGGCCTGACTAGGGAGGGGCTGCCTGGTGCTATTCTGAAAGCTAGGGGAACAGAGGAGGGGCAGGGAGACCAAGTCTTCATCCTCAGGGTGCTTGATATGACAGGCAAAAAGGAACGTATATATTCAGTTAAATAAATGAGTCTTACTGGATAGTAATCAATGCTTTGAAAAACAAACAAGAAAACAAATGGGATCGATGGGTTGAGAATGATGGGATCCAGGGGTGGGAACTCCTGGGTGGAGGTGAAGCAGTCAGGGAAAGCATCTCTGCAGAGGCGACATTTGATCTGACACCAAGGTAGAAGAAGAGAGTGTCTGGCAAAGGAAAAGCATGAGTAAATGTCTTGAGGTAAGAACAAGCTTGTCAAGAAGACCAGGTCCGGAGGCTGATGTTTAGGAAGCTGGAGAGGGAGAGGGTAGGAGATGAGCTTGGCCAGGTGGATGGGGCCGAGCACACAGGCCTGATAGGAGACTGAGTTCTATCCCAAGTGAGTTTCCATGGAGGGCTTGAAGCAGCAGGTGACATGATGTGATTTCACTTTAGAAAGCTCACTGTGGCTGCTGGGTGGGTGTAGAAGAAACCCAGGTAGCAAGAAACCATGATGCACAGAGAAAGGACCTAAGTTGTGAGCTGTAAAGAAAATGATAGCTCTTAGCTGGACATGAGGAAGTCTGGCCCCTGGCTCAGCTCCATCACTACTGGGATATGTGGCCTCAAGCAAGTCATTCAGTGTCTCCAATCATCTTCCTTTTTGTAAAATGAAGAAGGCTTCCTTGCCCTGCAGCTTTGTGCAATGTTGCTTCATTATCTCACTTGAAGTCTGTTATTTGCAAATAGAGGTGAGCATACCTATTTTGTACAAATGGCTCAATGGCCCATCAACTTTGATCTCTGTTATTTCCATCATGGCAAGTTTTAGATGACTTCTTTTCCTTGACTAAGATTTAGGTCTGCAACAACCTGATGATTCACCCAGAAGCTCCTCCATCTATCCATCCATCCATCCATCCATCCATCCATCATCCATCATCCATCCATCCATCCATTATCCAACATCCATCCATCATCAATGCATATATGCATGCATGCATCCATCCATTCATCCATTCATCCATCCATCCATCCATCATCCATCCACCCATCCATGTATCCAGTCATCCATCATCCATCCCTCCATCCATCCATCTGTCCATCCATCATCCATCCATCCATTATCCATCCATCTATCCATCCATCCATGTATCCGTTCATCCATCATCCATCCCTCCATCCATCCATTATCCATCCATCTGTCCATTCATCTGTCCACCCATCCATCACCTATGCATCCATTCATCCATCATCCATCCAACCATGCATGCATGCATCCATCCATCCATCCATCACTCAGCCATTCATTATCCATCCATCTATCTATGCATGCATCCATCCATCTACCCATGCATCCATCCATCCATTCATCCGTCCACCCATCCATCATCCATTCATCCATCCATACATTTATGCATCCATCCATCCATCCATCCATCCATCAATTCATTCCCTTCCCTATCTCTGATTGAGTGCTTACTGTGACCTCAGGAGTGACCTCAGGCAAGTCTCTTAACCCCTCATCTTCTGCCCTTTCTCAGCCTTACTTTTCCAGGACCTTCCGGCTCGCCAGATCTTCCCAGTCACCCTCAATCCCACCTAACCCTTACCCCCTGAAACTCAATTCTCTTCCAAGGCAAAGATTCTCCCAGAACTAGGAATTTTATTAGACTGCAATCATATATTAAAGAGGAGGTTCGAAGCATCCGGAGCAAATTCTAATGTGAAGAAATACCACGGCAACAAACACTTTATTCTGAACTGTTTACTAAATTAGGTCTTTCCCGGACATTTTTAGCCTTCAATTTTTTTAAATACCAGCAATAAAGCACTTGCATAATTAGTAATAAAGCTGACAGCCTGGTTACTGATTTTTTACTTAGAAAGAAAAGGATAATATGTGAGTATGTGTGTGTGTGTGTGTGGATAATTTCTAACAGCTCTGGTTTCCTGACTGCAGACATAGAAATGGTTTGCAATATCAGCAATTCCACCCAGCAGGCTGCAGGTCAGGGGGAAGCTGCACTGAGCCCTGTGAAATGGAAACAGTTCTCCTTCAGGAGTCAGAAGGTGAGTTTTGATTCTGCAGTTAACTTGCTGTGTGACCTTATAGGAGTCACCCACAGTCTCTGGGCCTTGGTTTCTCAGGTGGAGAATGAAAGGGTTGGCCTGGGTGAAGTCTGAAGGATGCCAGCAGATCTGTCCCGAGTCTGGAGGGGATGGTGGCTTTAAGTGGCATCCGTGTGTTGGTGGCTCCCATATTTGTATCTGTGGTCACAACTTCTCCCCCGCCCTGTGTTTCCACAACCTACTTGCTGTCTGCGCTCAGGCGTCTAACAGACATGTCTAACCTGATCCAAACAGAACTCGTGAGTTCTGTCCTACACCCGCAGCCTGAGCTAGTCTTCATCAGTCGCCTCTTCTCAGGAAGGAGCCCCCCTCCTCCCAAATGCAATGGCTATGGCTCTAGGGGCCACCTTTAACTCCTCTCTCACTTTCTGGTGTCCCCCTTCCAGCCCATCAGCGAGTGCTGCCGGGTCTGCTTCCTAATTCATCCCCATCTCTTCTCTCCACCTCCACCTGTCCAGCCTCATCACACCCCACCCCGATCTCCCTGCTTTATCATTTAGCAATGTAAAACTCGAACCGAGATCCATTTCAGCGACTCCTCATCACTCTAAGAATACAATTCAAATTCTCTCTCATGACCGAGGATGTTCTATAACGGTGGTCCTCAAACTGGCCTGCAGATTGGATGATTTCATACACGGATGTCTGTGTCCCTCAGCTTTGCCGAGGTTCTGATTTCAAGGGTGGGGGTTGGCCTGGGCACCGGGAGGTTTCTGGCTCCCCTGGGTGGGTCATAGGGCAGCAGTAGCAGCCTCATCTGGGAGGTCATTGGAAATGCAGACTCTGGGGCCCTGTCCCAGACCCACTGAGAATCTGCATTTTAAAGGTCAGGTTCCAGAAGGCTCCTCCCTGAGGGCTGGCCTCATCTCCTGAATTCTTTGCAGGGCTCACCTACTCCATCAGCCCCTCTGGACACTTTTCTGTTCTTTGTTGACATATTGAGCTTGCTCCTGTCTCAGGCCCTTGCTTTCCCTTTGCCAGAATGCTCATTCCCTGGCCTTTACGTGGCTGCGTCATCTCACTCACCATCCAGGAGGTGGAGAAAGAGCCCCCCATACCTGACCTCTTCCTGGCAGAGCTCCACTGCCTCCCTATCTCTCCCTGTGTTGCTGGCATGGCCCTGGGAATGCCAGCTCCATGGGGACAAGGAACTTACCTCTCCTGCTCATCTCTGTCTCCCGATGTCTACAGTTAACAAACAAACACTTCTTGAAGGACAAATGAATTAAGGCAAGCCCTTGCTTGAGGTTCTTGAAACATGTCAAGTTGCAATTGACATCGGAACTAACTTCCCACCATCCCGCCCAGGGTGCTGCCTGGCAGTGGGCTGCAATTCCTGATGATTGATTCTGGGTGAAGGTGCTGTCTCTGGAAGGCCCCTGATCAAGGCAAGCCACTACCCAGAAGTGGGAAAAGGTGACCCCAGTGCTCCTGCCCCATTCCATCAGCATAAGGCTCAGCCCCCTCAGCTGGGGAGGTTGGGGAGGGGTGAGGAGGAACGTTCTGCCTTAAGGGGGAGCTCTCTCAGCTCCTGGGGAAGTCAATTCTCTTCTCTGGGCTGCACCTGAGCCCCATAAATAGGGCCTGAGATCTGCACGGCACAGGATGGTTGCTAGGGTTTAATCAAACAATGGGGAAGTTTTGCTGAAATCACAATTCCGTATGTGGATAACCTGTCAGCTCATTAATTTAACAAGCCTTTCCTGAGACTCTGTGCTGGGCACTGAGAACCTAGAGATGAAGAAGGGCGGGTCCCTAGCCTTGAGAGACAAGACCTATCCTTGGTGATTGGGGGCCCCAGGCAAGAGACACCCCCGTCTCCGCCGCGGCAAACCCCCTGCCCCCAAGTTGCAATACCCTAGTGCATCACCAGAGGGCAGCAGAAAGCTTTGCAAGTGCTTCCCTCCCTGGGGAGCTAGGCTGGTGACAAAAGGGTGTGTTCTGGGAGCGCCAGTGGCCTCCTTGTGTGTCTGAGGTCAACTAGAGAGTGGGAGAAGGTGGGTAGAGGACTCAGTGGCAGCTTCGGATGCAACGAGGATCATCTCAGTTCCCTGCCTCAAATCTCTCCACTAACCCAAGACTCAACCAAGGAGAAATACCCCAGACCCTCCTTCTAAATTGGAAACAGGAGACTCCTTGAAGCTCCAGGAGCCTCTGGGCCATCAAGATCTGAGGTCTGTGCTGCAGGGGAGATTTGGGGACCACCGAGGGACTCCTAGCCAAGATATGCAAGAATGCATGGGCAGAGAGAAAAATGAAAGCCGCATGCATGTCTATGTGCACAGAATGGCAGGAAAAGGGCACCCCAGTGGGGCGTGGGATATTGAGGGGGGAGATAAAAGAAGAAGATCATTCTAAAAAGTAAAATCAAAGACTGAAAGTCAAGGAACAAGAGGAGAAGAGCGTCCATCTTCAGTGACAGGAGGTGGAGGCAGTTAGGGACGCGGTGCCGGTCCTCTGCGGACCTTGCAACTATGCATGAGGTAGGGGCCATGGAGAGGAATCAGCCCCGCCCTGCCCGGGCTGCCCATGGCCTTGGTGGGGGCAGGAGACGTGCGAGTGGACAGGTGTGAGCCGGCAGGAGAAGACTAAAGAAGAATGCATGGGGCGCTCCCTGGGCATGGCGGGCAGGGGGCGGGATCGATTCTGCCCCTGGAGAGAGGGCTGGGGAGGGCTGCTGCATCAAGCTGCTGAGCATTGGAGCTGGGCCTGGAGCACTACTGGGCTTTAAAAAGGCAGAGAAGGGTAGGCAGCCCTTGGAGAACGAGAGAAGTGGGAAACTGAGAGGTCAAAGCTTGGATGGGGGAGGCGGGGAGAAGGTGGTAGGGGCAGGGGAAGATGGGGAGCAGGGGAGGTGCCCAGCTCAATGGGGACTGAGGCAGAGCATCTGAAGCACATTAGGTTAAACGGATTTCTCTGCTAGTCAATGGAATTGATGCTACCAGCCAAGACGGCAGAGAAGATGCAGGGCACTGGTTTCCCAGGTCCCTCTCCCAGAGCCAAGAGTGCTGGGCATTACTTGCTCTCCCCAGCTGTGGCATCCAGAGGCCTGGGACTGCCAGGCTGTGGCTATTTTTAAGGTGATGACTGATGCTGGCAACTTCCTACTTGCAGGGACCAAGCATCCTGGGTAGATCCTCTGTGCACACATGCACATGTGTGTAGGGGTGGAGAGACAAGTGACCTGGTGCAGGGTGGGCATCAATTACTGTTTGTTGGGGCTGGGCACAGTGGCTCATGCCTGTGATCCCAGCACTTTGGGAGGCCAAGGCGGGTGCATCACTTGAGGTTAGGAGTTCAAGATCAGTCTGACCAACATAGTGAGACCCTGTCTCTGATAAAAATACAAACAAATTAGCCAGGTGTGGTGGTGGGCACCTGTGATCCCAGCTACTGGGGAGGCTGAGGTAGGAGAATCTCTCAAACCTGGGAGGCGGAGGTTGCAGTGAGCCGAAGTCATACCAGTGCTCTCCAGGCTAGGCAACAGAGCAAGACTCTGTCTCAAAATTAAAAAACCAATTGCTGTTTGTTGTATGACCCGCCCTCCATGGCCCAGGGGCCCAACAAGCGGACATGGCTCCAATGGCTCCATGGAGTGCCACGGCTTGGGCATTAACTCAGGCTTCTCCTTGCACAAGCTGTGTGACCTTGGACAAGTGACCATACCTCTCTGTTCTTCCAGGTAAGCCTCTGAAGAACAGGATTCAGTGAGTCTGACATCTGTGTTTCACGGGTTAAATGAGATGATGGGTCAGGAAAGAGTTTTGCTGACTCTTTGAAATGATAATTCCACATTGGAATATAACCCATCAGCCCATTGATTTGACAAACCTTTACGGAGGCCCTAGGCATCTATCCCAGGAGCTGGGCTGAGCATGGAGGACCCAGAGATGAAGAAGGGAGGGTTCCAGCCAGAGCGATGAGAACCAGGGAGGAAGGCTGAGAGCAGATTCCTGCAGTCTGGGCAGAGTGCTGCTCCGGGGCCTGACGCGGGGGGTGGGGGGCCCTTTCCTAATTAGAGCTCTGGGAATGGGAAGCCTGGGTTTGGGTTCAGTGGGACTTCCAGCTGGAAAGCATCGGCACACTCTATCTCTGGGGAGAGTGCCACGGCCAGGGAGCTATAGAAAGAGCATCTTGTGGCCGGGCACGGAGGCTCACGCCTGTAATCCCAGCACTTTGGGAGGCTGAGGTGGGTGGATCACCTGAGGTCAGGAGTTTGAGACCAGCCTGGCCAACATGGTGAAACCCCATCTCTACTAAAAATGAGAAAAGTTAGCTGGGCGTGGTGGTGGGCGCCGATAATCCCTGCTATTTGGGAGACTGAGGCAGAAGAATCCCTTGAACCCAGGAGGCGGAGGTTGCAGTGAGCTGAGATTGTGCCATTGCACTCCAGCCTGAGCAACAAGAGCGAAACTCTGCCTCAAAAAATAAAATATAAATAAAATGAAAGAGCATCTTGCTCCTGGCCTTCCCCTTGCCCTGCAGGCAGGCCTCACTTCCCGAGGAGTGTAGCCCAGGGCCGGCCAGTGAGTGCACTGCACAAGCCAGCTGTCATTGCTCTGCTAATGACTGGCAGCCCAGACTCCTCTGGGATTGGCTGGTGCCTGTGAGGTCACTCTGGCCTAGGAAATGGACTGTGAGGTCACTGGCTGGCCCGGCTATTTCATCATCTTCAATTAAAAGTAGTCTGGCTTCAGGGGCCTTAGATTAACCACCTGTTGGCAGACGGGGACCACCGACAATTAGAATTACCTATGCCCTGGGGCCTGCCATTGAATTATTTGGCCCCAGAGTGCACATTGGAGCAGGTGGATGGTATTGAGTGAAGCGGGCTTTCCAAATCTCACTGCCCATATCTTAACCTGGAAGATTTCTTAGCAAACGAGTTCCAGATTCCCAGGGTCCTACTCCGGGCTCCAATCAAATTCTGTCTTGGTGGAGCCCAGGAATTGGTATTTTAAAGCAACATCCAAGGTGATCCTGATGCAGATGGTTAGTGAACTGACCCGTGGTGTAGACGCCACCAGTGGGTGGCTTGCTGCTCAATTTTTATGTAATTTTACAGTATTTATTTTTTTAGAGATGAAGTCTCACTATGTTGCCCAGGCTGGTCTTGAACTCCTGAGCTCAAGTGATCCTCCCACCTCAGCATCTCAAGGTGCTGAGATTCGAGGGATGAGCCACTGGCCAGTTGATGTGTCATTTAAGACTGCTGAAGGCTGCTGAGCATCCCCCTAGTGGCTGGGAGGAGACCTGCAGGCCTGTCTTCTAAAATCATCCCTGGTTTTGAGATGGGGACCGGGTTCCCATTTGGGGTTGAAAGCCAGGGGCTGCTGGGCGCGGTGGCTCATGCCTGTAATCCCAGCACTTTGGGAGGCTGAGTCAGGTGGATCACCTGAGGTCGGGATTTGAGATCAGCCTGATCAACATGGTAAAACCCTGTCTCTACTTAAAAAATACAAAAATCAGCTGGCTGGGGTGGCGCATGCCTGTAATCCCAGCTACTCGGGAGGCTGAGGCAGGAGAATCGCTTGAACCCGGTAGGCGGAGGTTGCAGTGAACCGAGATCGTGCCATTGCACTCCAGCCTGAGCAACGAGAGCGAAACTCTGTCTCAGAACAAAAAGAAAAAAGGAGAAGGAAAGCAAGCCAGGGGCTTTCAATTCTAATACTAAGAGGCATCATCCGTTAAAAAAATAAAGTGCTGAGGAGGCTCAAGGCAGTTCTCACGATGCCACTCCCTACTCGCTCTCATTCACATTCCTGGATGAATTCCGGGTGGGAGAGAAGGAATGGGTTTCCAGCACGTCAGGAATTGAGCATGTCCTCTGAGACTCAGTTTCATAAGGGCAGGGCCTGTGTTTGCTGTCGCTCAACACCTGGCACAAGCCCAGCACACAGTAGGTAGGCAACATGCATTTGCTGAGTGGTCAAATGAATGAATGAATGAATGAATGAATGACCACTTCATGTAGCAAGCAGCACCTGTTAGGAATATTTTAGAGAAGAAAGACGCAGCGTTCGTGAAACTGTACAGAGGGAGGAGGGCGCTGGAGAATTCAGACTTTGAAATCAACGAGGGTCAGATGGCCCTTTTCTTTGTTATCAACCGTAAAAAAAGAGTTTGGGCTCCACATGAATAGACTGCAGAAGGATCATTTAACTTTTCAAAGGGAAACAAACCCCTCTGCTCTTTGAACCAAACAGTTAATGTGCCTATTTGAAAAATCAATCCCATGTCTTTTTTTCATTAGAACAGATTCCAAGGGCTTCTGCTCAGCAGCCCTTGCCTGCCTGTTGGAGTGGTCTGGCCACCACTCAGGTGTTTTTCTCTTGCTATATCTTTGCACACACGGGCCCTCCGCCCAGAGAATCCGCTCCCAGCTCCTCTTTGTGTAAAACCCACTGACGCCTCTAGAATCACTTCAAATGCCAGCACGGCCCTGATTTCCCCAGTCTCTGCGTCTCTGATCCATCATTGTTACACGTGAATCTTCCCTAGGACAGCTATCACTTTATTACCTGAACTGTCAGCTATTTATCTCTGTGTTTTATCTCCCCTTTCTCTCTTTTCATTCCACAAATATTTATTGTTCCTTTCTAAATGCCAAGTAGGTTCTGGGGTTACTGAGATGGGAAGACGTAGCCGAGCCTCGGAGGAGCTTACAGGTTAATGGGGGTGAAGGGAGGGGCAGGCTTTAAGCTCCGAAGAGGCAGGAGCTGATCTTCGCCACCTTTGTGCACCCCAGCTCTGTGCCCCCAATGCAGCGAACGCTCACTGTGCACTGTCGAGTGGATACGTGAACCCTCGCATCTCAGAGTAGTAAAGGAAGTGGCATCTCTTCCAGTGCCCTGGGTTCTCAGCCTCTTTTTGCCATTTACTCCAGCTCTCCCAGTCTCCCTCCTGATAAACATGAATCAAAAGGTGTAATCCAGCACTCGCTTTGCCGCCCCTAGCCCCGCCCCGCCCAGCTGTCCCCAATACCTGTGGCTTTGGGGGAGGATGAGTGTTCACGTGTCCACCCTACCTGGAAGTCAGAGTCCAGGTTCCTCTGTAGATGGCTTTATCTTCCTTCCCTGGCACCTCCAACCCACCCTCTCTACCCGGGAACTAAGCTGAGCTTGACAAACTGAATATCACAGCATGTCGTAGCCTTCAGCGGCTTCCAGGGTGTGGAGAATGAACGCCAACTGACCTCCTCATCCCCCGTGCTCTGGCTGCAGCAGCCCTCTGGCAGCTCACAGTTCACCCCAAGCTTTTTCTCACCCCAGGACCTTTGCACTTGCCATGTCCTCTATCTGGAGTGCCCTCCCAAGCCCCAACCTTGCCTGGCTGGCTCCTTACACTACAGATTGCTGCTCAGGTGTCTCCAGACACCTGTAGATACTTTCTCGTAGGAGAAGCTGTTCAACGCCCTCACTCCACTATTCTCACCCCTCTCTATCAATCACAGTCGGCCTTTCACATCCATGGGTTCAGAATCTGTGGATCCGACCAACCATGGACCCAAAATATTCAGAGAAAAAATCATAATGCAACCCTAAAAATAATACAAATAAAAATAACAGCATATCAAGGATTACCCTAGCATTTACATTATAGTAAGTGTTGTAAGTAATCTAGAGATGATTTAAAAGATACAGGCGGATGTGCGCAGGTGATGTGCAAATGCTGTGCCATTTTATATGTGGGACTTGAGAATCCTGGGATTGTGGTATCCACTTGGGAGTGTCCTGGAACCAGTCCCCAATGGATTCCGAGGGATGGTTGTACCTTATTCCCTTCACCAAACTCATCACACGTTCTAACTACTTTTCTTTATTATTTTATCTTTTTCTTTTTTTTGAGAAGACGTCTCACTCTGGTCCCCCAGGCTGGAGTGCAATAGTGCTATCTCGGTTCACTGCAATCTCTGCCTCCCAGTTCAAGCGATTCTCCTGTCTCAGCCTCCTGAGTAGCTGGGGTTACAGGTGCCTGCCACCACACCTGGCTAATTTTTGTATTTTAAGTAAAGACGGGGTTTCACTGTGTTAGCCAGACTGGTTCCTGACCTCAGGTGATCCACCCACCTGGGCCTCCCAAAGTGCTGAGATCGTAGGTGTGAGCCACCGTGCCCAGCCTTTCCTTATTATTTTAAAGGCATTTTTGTAGTCTGTCTTTCATCACCCACTAGATCAGAAACCTCCTGAGAGCAGGTCTCATTATGTCTCGTTCACCATTTTATCTCCATCATTGTCCCTGATGTATAGTAACTACTCAATTCCTTTGTGATGAATGAATGATGAGTGTTGGGGGAAGGAATGGGGCCTGGATGTCCCTTTCCTAAGGTGTCTCATTCATCTGGCAGCTCATCAAGTGTTGCATTAAAAGCACTCCACCACCATGTTCATCACTAACTCATTCACCCCACAGATACTTACAAACCATCTGCCATGTGCCCAGGGTTGGGGTGCTGTACTGCAGGTTGGGGAGAGGATGGTGGTGAAAACATCAGACCTAGTCCCTGTCCTCATGGGGCTTCCAGTCTAGTGGGGGGTGGGCAGACTCTGAAGACACAGCCTCAGGCAGTGAGCTTGGGCAGCAAGGCTGGCTTCCTGGAGGAAGCAGCCTTTACGTTGAACTTGAAAGGACAAGTAGGGCCTTGTTGGCAAAGTGGGCTGGGCAAGGTGTTGGAGGGATGGCAGCAGGTCAGGGGCAGGAGTACGCTGAGCCTCTCGAGTCTCGATTGCCCGCACCAGTGAATTAAGGCCAGTGAAATCTGTCCAGGGCTCCTCATGGCTTCCTGAGCATAGAGAATGGGACAAGGGCCTCAGGGTGCTTCAGGAAATGGAAGACACAGCATGTGTGTGGGTGGAGTGGTTGAAGACTGGCTGTGATTCACCTGGACCTCCAAGGAGATCACAGCTGCCCTCTGGGATGCCAACATTCCATGGGGAGGGGGTTCAAGACACCCTACCTCAAATATGGCACCTCAATATATTGAATATTTTAAGTATATGGAATCTGAGAAATGGTAGGTGCAGGAAGGACTCTCTGACCTTTCCCTGAAGCAGGTCACAAGACCTTCACGTCAGTGGCTCCCTCTCTGTACCTGGAGGAAGGAAGTATCTTCCTGTCAGAGGAATCTGAACAAGCTGCCCTGCCAGGTGTCCCCAGTTTACCGCCCTTAGCTCAGAGCCTTCTATCCTTCACATTTTCCCTCGACTCCCCACCCCTCACCCAAGCCAGCAAAGAACACTCAGCTTGAACCGCTTCTGTGGGTCTTCATTGCCTTATAAAAGCTCCTGTGTCACCTAAAACTTATACAAACTAGACAGATTCTTTTGTCTTGTGAATCCATCTTTTGCTACAGAGGCCCCAGCCAAGAACCTAGAAGGGTGGAATAAAAAGCAGACCTTCAAACAAGGATTTAGGAGCAAGGGGTTCATGTGAGAAGGGGTCCCGGAAGCTGGCAGAATAAGCTGAAGGGAAGGAAGCCGATACAGGTGCATTCTCAAGGTTATTCTGGGAGGAAGGGCATTGAGACACTCAGGGAGATGGCGGACAGCAGCCTTCCCGGAGTTTCTCAATGTCCCCCCTTCTTTTTTGCCCATTAGGAAACACTCCCAAGAGGCCAAGGAGCATACTTGAGCTGCCCACTCATTTTGCACATTGCATCATGCACCCACTGTTGTGTCAGGCCCTGGACTGAGAGCTGGGCTTGCGAGGTGAAGGAGGAGCACGTACTTTGTCCTCCTGAGCATGCCTCTGAACTGTCCCCCTGGAGGGATGAGGCGGCTGGTATGCACCCTATGAACAGTCATTGGTCAAGGCTGCTCCTGGGGTGGCGTCAACTCCCCGGCACTTCTCGCCTGCCCCGTGTGCAGGCAGAGTGGGCTCCAGTGCTCTGAGAAAACCCTGGGGAAGCTCCAAGGATGCTGGCACCGCCAGGAAGAGCGAGGGGTAAGAGGATGTGGGCAGGGCGGGGTAACCATTGGCCACATCTGCCTCCTCCCTTCCACAGAGGGCTCCTTCCTGCCCCCAGGTCTCCACTCAAGTGCCACCTTGCTCAGAGGCCCTGCCTGACCACCCATCTAAATGGCACCCGGAATCTCAGTCTTTCCCAGCACTGCACCCCACCTGCCCCTTCATTACACGCCCATGGTGTAGAATTACTTCTTTGCAGAATGTGGAATGACGTAATCAGTTACTTTTTGCCGTGTCTCCCCTACTAGATTGCAAAGCCGTGATTTTCTCATTCCCTGCGGTATCCCTGGGCACTTTCTACCAAGCCAGGCTCCTAGGAGGTGCTCAATTAAATAGCCTTGGAGGGAACACATTCTTGTCAATTCCAACCTGGGAGTTCTGGGCTCTGGGGCTAAGAGCTAGAAAGGCATTTGATAGATGGGCGTCTGGGATGCTCAGAGAGGCAATGATCTGTCCAAGGTCAAGCAGCTGGGAAGCCACACCTGCACCCTCTGGGAGCAGAAGTCCTGATGCTCCACCTGACTTCCAGCCCTTCAGGGCCTCATCGGCAGGACAGAAAGCTCCAGGAGTCCCTGGGGCTCCTCTAGGCTGCCCGGGAAATTGCTGTCAGCCAATTCTTGGTAATCTTCTCAGCCTCATTCTCTGCCCAGTTTCCCCAGCTGAAGAAGAAACGGCTCAGACAGCTGTGGAGCTGGGACTCTCTCTTGTTGAGATGCATTAATTTGTAAATATCTTCATTTATATGTAAATGCGGAGTCCTGTGCCCCGCCGCCAGCCCTGATGGGGCTCTGTAGCCTGGAGAGGCAGCCGCCCCCAGCATGGCTGGTCGGGAGGGCCGACAGTCCTCTGTGATCCCATCAGGCTCTAGAGGTCTGTTCCTTCCTTCCCTCTCCCTTGGTGAATGCCCAACAGGACAGCTCAGCTCCCCGGGGTTCTCTCTGCTGTAACTGAAGCTCAGGGAGAAGGTGAGGGAGACTGGCCCCCATGGGGGAAAGAAAAGAACACTGGCTCCTGAAATCAGGCTTAAGTCAGGGCTGCTGTGTGACCTCAGGTAAGTCTCATTCCCTCTCTGGGCCTTGGCTTCCACCGCTGAAAAACAAGTGGTCTGGTCAAGTTCATGTCATTCCAGAGGGAGATCCCTGGGCCTTGCTGAACTTTGACCTCTTCTGTAGTAAGAATAGGGCTAGAGAAAATAATTACTACTACTAATAATAATAATAGCCGGGCACGGTGGCTCACACCTGTAATCCCAGCACTTTGGAGACCAAGGTGGGCAGATCACCTGATGTCAGAAGTTTGAGACCAGCCTGACCAACATGGAGAAACCCCATCTCTACTAAAAATACAAAAAATTAGCCAGGTGTGGTACCTCCCTGTAATCCCAGTTACTTGGGAGGCTGAGGTAGGTGAATCGCTTGAATCTGGGAGGTGGAGGTTGCGGTGAGCCGAGACCACACCATTGCACGCCAGCCTGGGCAACAAGAGCGAAACTCCGTCTCTAGTAATAATCATACCTGTCTGCATTCGTGGGGTTGTTTGTACAGATCAAAACAGAAAGAGCACATAAAAGGAGGCTTTATGAGATTTGTAAAAAGGTGAGTTTTTCTGGTTTGCTTTATGGTGAGAGAAAGAGGGGCTGTTCTAGGCAGTGGCAGCAAACATGTGCCACCTGGAGACAGGACACCAGCACCTCACTTGAACGCACGCACCTGCTCCTCACAGGGCTGGCCAGCCTCTAAATGCTGCCATGTTCCACAGGAGGTCAGGAAACTCAATTGTGGGGTTACCAGCCCCAGATTTCACTAATGCCAGGAGCTGGAAGAGGCGGGATTTGAACTCAGGCTGTTGGACTGAAATTCCACAACTGTACAAAGCCAATCATGTCAAGCCTGCTTTCCAGGCAAGAAACCTGAAGCAAAGAGAGAGGGAGGTGAAGGCTCTCGTCCAAGGTCATTTGGTGGGCAGGATGACCTGGAATTTGCATCTGGGTCTTCTGGTAGCAGGGTTTGCCCTGGAGACTACAGGGAGCAGCAGAGGGTGGGGCTCAAGGGTGTTCTAGGTGGTCCCTGGGTTTCTTTTTTAGCTTAGAAATCAGAACCAACGAGTGCTAGAGGCCATGCTTGTGGCAGTAGGTGGCTTGGTGGGACAGGGATTCTCGGAGACACAGTGACCGGCAGGGGTGGGCTGAGGGGCGTTAGGTTTCCGGGAATCTTGGAGATGATTTGGGAGTTCACGTACTACAAAACCATCTGTGGTTTCCAGAATAGTTACTTTCTCCCAAATGAGTTTTTATCTTCGTTTTCATCTTGATTGTAGCTGGCTTGTTTTAGGTGCGCCTTAGTATTTTAAGGCACTATCATTTCTTTTTGGAAGCAGGTGCAGAAGAAATCGTAAGGAGATGGATGAAGGCATTTGTGCTGCTGTTCACACACCTCTTCACACACCTTCACGTCCACACTCTCAGCAGGGTCCTGGCACAGAAGCCAGAGAGGAGGAGGACCCAGCAAGGCCCCCAGGGGGCACACCCACCTTCTCATTCCTACAAAAGCAGGTGGAGGAGGAGGCCCGGGCCAGATTCTCCGTGCAGGGCTGGACTCACCCTTTACAATCTTCTTGTCCCATTTTCTAATTTTACCCAATAGAAAACGGGCCTGAACAGCCGAGGAGCATAGCCTGGACTGTCCACTCATTTTGCAAATTTCATTATGCACTCACTGCGTGCCAGGCCCTGGACTGAGAGCTGAGGACGCAAACGGTGAAGGAGGAGCAGGAGCCTTGTCCTTCTGAAGCTCATGGTCACTGGGAGACCCACAGCCCATGCTGGAGCGTGGGGCCTCCCCCTCCTCCAAGCTCAGAGCTTAAAGACAGCCCAGTACCAGGCGAGCTGGGACATCCACATGGCACGGTGCCGCAGTGCACGTCATGCGGGCTTGCCGGCGGCAGACCCCTCAGGGTGCGTGATGCAGCGCGGTCCCCCTCCAGCTTTGGAGCAGACCACCGCTTTCAAGCTGGGCACCTGTCAAAGCGTTTGGCAGCGTGGCGTGGAAGTGTGTGTGTGTGTGTGTGTGTGTGTGCAAAACTGCATTCTTCATGAATGCAGTGAGACTCCCTTTGAGGAGGGGTGGGTACTGGGGCAGTTCCAGCTGACCAGCTTTGGGGGATCGGTTCAGCTAAGGTGAGTGGTCCCACGGGTGGACTTGCTTGAGTGGGGTTCTGAAGGCTGACGAGGAGTTTACCGGATGGCCAAAGGGAGAAAGGCCCTTTGAGAAGAGGGACCAGCATGTGTTAAGGGTCAAAGGAATAAAACAGGGCTAGGGTCTTGTAGGGAGTTTGTGGGAAGGGGATGGAGCCACACACATAGAAAACGGCAGGATCTAGATGGAGATGAAGTCAGCTTGACTCTGCTGCCTGCCTCCTGGGAAACAGACGGGTGGGAAAATCACGCATCTCTGACTTGAGCACTGCTCCTCCCCACCCTGCTGCTTCTGACCTGGGAGTCCTGTTGCTTGGGGTCGTTCTTTCTTAAGCTCAGGGCCCTCACGGCCTTGGATCCCACAAGAAACAGTAGACCATGGTGTACGGGCTTCCACGCCACGCAGAGCTGGCTCCCCGCCCCGTGCTGTCACTGCTGCCTGTGTGACTTTAGGCCCGTGGCTCACCCTCTATGGGCCTCAGTATCTCACCTGGAAATAAATGGGGTTTGGAAAACCCACCTTCCAGGACTGTTGGAGGAGCTGGCAGAGGAGGCCAGGCAGAAGAACTGTGGCCTGCCCCTCTCCTGCCTCTTTCCTCCAGGGCATGGATCCCAATCCCACAAGCGGAGCCCTCCGTTCTGCCTTCCAAGCCCAAGAGCACCGAGGGATTGCAGTGAAAGGGCTGGAGACCTGCCCTCCGCCCCTCCCCACCCCCCCTCCCTTCCCCCGCTGCCCCTGCCCCGGCCCTCACCTCACAGTGGACTGGTACACCAGGTCCTCCCGCTTACGGTAGTTCTCCATGTGTGAGTAGTTGGTGGAGAACATGGCGTCGAAGGTGAAGATCTTCTGCTTGATGGTGCCGCCATCCGTCACCTGCCACAGAGCACAGAGGCAGCCACACGTGAGTACTCAGCCAGCCCTGGCCACCCCTTTCCCCAGGACACTGGGAAGATGCAGGCAAGAAGCCCAAAAGAAGGACAGCTCTCATCCTGGGAATAAAGCAATCCCAGAGGGCTTCTTGGAGGCGGCGATGTTTAGATTGCCTCCTGAAGTAAGAGTAGGAGCCAGCCTGGCAACAGGTGGGAGTTCTCCAGGCAGAGGGAACAGCAAAGGCCCTGTGGCAGAAAAGAGAAGCATGTGCTCAGGGAAAGCTTGCTGACTTCACAGCGCCTGGAGCAGGAAGGAAGTGGGATGAGCAGAGGCTGCGAAGGAAAATGTGGGCCAGATCATGGAGGGTGTCCAGGGCAAAGGAGCTCAGCTTCCCCTGAAGGCGACGGTCCCCAGGGCCATGTTCAGATTCGATTTACAAGCTCCTCTGGCTATAGATTGAATTGAAAGGGGCAAGACTAGAGGCAGGGAGCCCAGGAGGAGGCCAGGAACCCAACATCCTGGCGCCGGCGATGCCGAAGGGGACAGCGTGGGGCACTTGCCCTCCTCTTGGAATGGGCCAGGAGGGAGGACGTGAAGTCCCCAATTCACCTAAGAATGCGGAAGTGGGAGAAGGCAGGGAGGTGGCAATGAAGTCAGCGCTGGAAGACCAAGGCTGCCGGGCTGTCCCACTGTTCGCAGCCGATGGAAAGCAAACCCAAGTTTCCCGTGCCCCGGGCCACCGCCCGCCTGCCTCCCCACATCTGGCTGCCTCCAGCTAATGAAAGTGTTACTCCACAAAGCAGCAAGGTATGTGTTGTCACTGTTTCAATTATTTATCTGTTTACTCGGCTGCAGTTTTCCGCTTGTCTCAGCAACTCTATTATAGACTGGGAGCTTGCAGCCTCTCGCAGCTCAGCTGGGCTCCGCGCTAACAGCCTGCGGTGGGGAGGCCTCATGCCTGGGCCTGGAGAAGTGGAATTAACTCCCTGCGGCTCTGTGTGGTGGGGGCAGGGGGAGCGGGGGTTGGGAGAGCGGTGGCTAGGGACAGGTGTCTCCGAGGGGCTGAGGTAGGGGGGATGCCGAAAGCTGCTTTCCCAGGCAAAAAGGTGAGGATTGGGGTGTGGGTCTGTCCCCCTGTCCTCTGCCTGGGAGCACTGACCCTGGACACAGCTGGGCTCCTCTGGGCACATGTGTACCTGAGCTGACCTGGACCACATCTCTCTGACCTAGGCGGTGTTGCTACTGGTTTAGGGAAGACTCCATGCAACTGGCCAGCATTGTTTGAGCACCAGCTGTGTGCCAGACACAGGCTTCGTCTGTATTGATCACTTTCCACAGACTGTAAGCTTCCTAAAGAGTAAGGTGGCCTCTGTCAGGAGGGGGATGGTTAGAGTCATGAGAAGGCCTTCACAGGCTCTGGGACCCTGAGAGGAATAGGCGGTGAGGGAGAATTCCCAGGGCAAGGCCTCTCCTTACTCCTCCGTAAGCCCACACCCCTCCTGTCTCTCCTCCAGACTTAATGACATGCACGCCTGTCACTTTCTTCCCCTCTGATGGCTTGGCGCTTTCTGACCGTGTGCAGAGGGAAGACAGAGGACCGCTCCTGCTCACCTGGCCGCTTCTGCAGCACAGACCCAGCTTCTGAAATGGGATGATGAGAGCAGAGGAAGATGAGGAGAAAGGGGACCGGAGGAATCTCCTCTCCTGTTGGGATCCACACTGGCGCTTGCCTTAGGAAAGATGCCCACCTCTAAACCACGACAGCTTGACGTTGCGCCCACTGTCCTCATCTAGAAAAATGTCCCTGAGCTGACTGCGTCCAGCTTGGCATGGGGTGAAGAGGCTTGGCCGCACTTGGGCTCTGAGCGTCCATCTCCCCATCTCCCAATGTCCCAGCCCGGGGTGGAGGCCAAGACCCTCCAGGGGCTCCCCATTCTCTGTGCACCCCCTTCCCCTCCCCGCCTCACTCATTTGACTGTTCTTCTTTGAGATGGATTCTCACTCTGTGGCCCAGGCTGGAGTGCAGTGGCGCAGTCTCAGCTCACTGCAACCTCAGCTGCCCAGGTTCAAGTGATTCTCCTGCCTCAGCCTCCTGAGTAGCTGGGATCACAGCCACGCGCCACCATGCCCAGCTAAATTTTGTACTTTTAGTAGAGACAGGGTTTCACCATCTTGGCCAGGCTGGTCTTGAACTCCTGACCTCATGATGCACCTGCCTCGGTTTTCCAAAGTCCTGGGATTACAGGCATGAGCCAACGTGCCTGGCCTCATTTGGTGTTTTAGAACCACCAAAGTACCTTTCAAGCAGGGCCTTCACTTAGGGGGTGATTTTGCTCACCCTACCTACCAGGGGACATACAGCAAGTTCAGGAGACATTTTTGGTTTTCACAATTGGAGAGAAAGGGTGTGATTTGGTATTGGCATCCAGCCAATAGAGGCCAGGAAGCTGTTGACCATTTCACGATGTCCAGGGGGACAGCCCCCTTCCCCCCTCCCAAGAATTATCTGGCCCCCAAATGTCAACAGTGCCCAGATGGAGAAACCCAGCTTTAAACCCATCACATTGTATGGCCGTACCAGGTCCCTGGGAACAGAGCCGAATAGATGAGAATGTTCCCATTTTGCAGGTAAAGAAACTGAGGCTTGGAGAGGCAAAAAGATTCAGCTGAGGCCCCACACTAGATTCTCGACAAGTCTCTGGCTTCTGGACCAGAGTTCACGTCCAATCCCACCAGGGTGGAAGAGGCTGTGGGTGAACCGAATGCCTCTCAAGGTCCTCTTCTGCCCCCGGCAGCCGGGTTCATTAGGAGAACAGACGTCAGAAGCCTGGTGGAGGTGTGAGGTGGAAAGTGTCCTGCCTGTGTAACCGGCAGCCCCTCTCCTGGCCTCGCCTCCCTTCAGGTACTGCTTTTTTATCTCCTCCTAAAATGCTGCAGCCCTCTTATCGTCCCAATCTCAAATTTCACTCCATTTTTTTTATTACACAAAAGAGAAAAAGTCTGTCAGTAAAACTGTCTCCTCAAATTTATTCGCCGAGACTGAGGGTTTTATTACTAGGAAAATACACCCGCACCCCACACGTCCACACACACACCCACACACCCCAGATAAAGCACAGAAGAATTATCCGAGTCGTAAATCTCTGTTTTAGGCTGAGGGACAGGGGAGTTTCAAGGACGAGCCTAGTTTTCCTTTGGTTTTATTTACATCTGTTTCTCTGGGGCTGTGTCTGGGGCCTCACTGTCAGCCGGAGGAGTAAATAACTGCTTCTGGGAAACCTGCTTCAGGCAGCCCGAGGCAAGTGCTTATCTCAGCTGCAGGGTGAGGGAAATGGAGGGCAGGCCTCGCCCCACTGTCCCAGCTCACTGTGGTTCACACTCCCTCCTTTCTCAGCCTCCTGGAAGGTAAAGGAAATGGGAGACTCAGACACACTCACGTCCCGGGCCAGCGGGCGAGCAGTTATTTGCAAGGATGTTATTCTGAGGTTCCTGGTGGTTAAAGGGCCCTAGAGAGAGGCCAAGTGTGAGTTGGGGATTAGTACGGGCCGTGGACAGAAGGTGTAGTGCATGTGCTGGAAGACACCTTCTCTTTAATTCTAGAAACATTTCTCCACCCCTGAGACATACAGGGGCAGTTGCGGCCTCACGGCAGATAAGGAAATAAATTTCAGACACGGTCGCAGCCGTGACAACCTTATTCACAGTCCACAATTAGCTGAGGTTCCAGAGTCAGTGAGATGATGGCTGTGGCAGCAACAGGTGTTTGCCAAGTGTTATCCCCAATGATGTTCTGACGCTTCTGAAGAAGCCAAGAATCCCCTTGGAGGGAGGAGTGATCATGGAAGGCTTCCTGGAGGACGTAGCCCCTTTGGAGGGAGTGCTTGGTCCTAGGCTGGCTCTTTCTGCCTATAGGAGGCTTTGGAGCATGAAGCAAGACTGATCTGCATCCCCAGTTGAACGTCTGATTTTGATTCTTAACTTTGTGCTCTTGAAGAAGTCATTTCACCTCCCCCAGTCTCTGTTTCCTCATCTGTGAAATGGGGATAACAAAACTTCCCTCCTTGTGAGGATCACCTGAGCCTTGTAGACTCGCTGGTGAGTGGGAAGTGCTCACTCATGGGCTATTTTCAAGAACATTCACACTTTTCTGGACCACCTTTTGTTCTGTGTCCTTCCCCACCCTTCAGAGCTCTTTCTGTCTATGGGGCTGAAGAGCAAACTGTCTCTCGCTAACATGCCAGAGGATGCGGAATTCAGTAAGTGAAAGAAGGGGACCCACATCCAGAGAGGGAGGCAGGTGGGAGGCACCAGAAGGCAGGGTTGTGTCTATAAGGAGTGGGAGGCAGAGAGCAGGGACCGAGAGCTTGCTATTAGTCACCGAAGTAGCCCCAAAACAGAGCGCGGGGATGCCCCGAGCGAGTACCTGGAGGCAGGCAGGTCTCATGGGCTCTGAGAGGCTCCCATGGTGCCCGTGGCAGGGACCACCAGGCCAGGGCAGACCAACAACCACAGAGCTGATGGGGAAAACAAGGTGAGCCAAGCCCTGCGGATGTGTGGGTTTGCCCAGCCCCAGAGCGAGAGGCACTTCTGAAATGAATGATTTCATTCACTCATGTTCAACAGACTTTTGTTGAACAAATAAACAGGTCCTTGAATATGAGCCACTCCTAGAACATACGCTCTCTGAGGCTGGGGTCTTTATCGGTCCTGCTCATTGCTCTGTTTCCAAAGTTGGGCCCACGGCACTCGCTCGGTAAGTATTTGCTGGATGAATCAATTAGTGAATGAATGAATTAGTTGAGACCTTACCATGTGCCAGACACTAGGAATACCATGAAGGAAAGGGAAAAAGCTCTTGCTGCTCTGTGATGCAGACTGGCCCCAGGACAGCCCGCTGTGCCTGGGCACGGATCTGTCTGGGACTCCCTGCTAGGAGCAGCCTGTCCCAGGTGGGACAGTGGCCTCAGGCCATCCCTGATGTAAGGCTCCAAAAGGAACCAGCAGGGTTTCTGCTTCTTAAAGCTCCCAGCATTTATGATATTCTGTTCAGGAAAACACCCTAACGCTGCAAAGGGCACAGCTAGACCAGACAAGAAGCTACGCATGTAGTTACACAAAAGAACCTGCATCCTCACCAGTGCCCACACAGGCCGAGCATCCCCCAGCCTCACCTCCATTGTCCTTGGAATCTCAGGACTGTAAGCCCCAGGAGCCATGTGTCCCAGAGCTTGGTATACGAAGGGTTGTTGAATAAGTGAACTGTAGCTAGAGATGTGTCCTCACCCCCATTTGCAGACATGGGAACCACGGCCAAGAAAGAGACAAGTGAACTGCCCGAGGTCACACAGGTGTGATATTTGTAATCGTAACAGAGCTGACCCCTCAGCATGGATTAGTCCAAAAGAAGGGAGCAGAAGACCTAGTCTGAGGTTGGGGAGATGGGAAATGTGCAGAGGCTTTTGGGGTCACGCAGCTCTGGATTCAGATCCCAGCTCTGCCACTCAGTTTATTGCTGGGTGATGTCGGAGAGTTCTGTGTGCCTCTGTTTCCTCATCTGCAAAATGAGAAGGATCACACCTCCCTGTAAAGCACATGTGTGACAATTCAGTGCATAGGAGTAAACACACAGAGAGCCCAGGGGATTGCTTGGCATGCGCTCATAGCAACGTGATGGAAATAAGAGCTAGCATGCATTAGTGCTTACCCTGTGCCAGATACTGCTTGCAAACATCAACTCATGTCATCGTAACAGAAAGTGCTCCATCTCAGTAGCTATTATATATTTTTACTAAGTCCAAAGGAGGGAGGTTGGTCAGGGTGGGTGGACTGTGACGATGGCGGCAGACCCTAACATGGGCTCTTAAGAACGGGTATTTCTTTCCTTCCCCATCCTGAGAGCATCTCAGGCAGGAATTCCCCAAATGACCAGCTACATGGTGTAGAAGTTTCTGAGAGTCAGAGAGCTAGGTTCTAAGTCCCAAAGGTTGTCTCTGCACTGTTCCTTTCTCTGTGACTCAGTTTCCGTAAATGTTCCATGAGGCAACTGAAGACTGCTTGCTACCCTGAATGCCCTCAGTATTCTGATTCTGGAAGAGCCAGCCCTAGAGTCCACAGTTTCTCATGCCCCGGAGCTGCCAGACCCCATCTCTGGGTCCCGGCTGCCCCCTGACCTCAACTAGCAAATCTGGTTGCAGCGAGGGCAGGTTGCTTTTCAAGCACAGTCATCAAAGTGTGGCCGGTGGACTTAGTCCAGCCAGCAGCGTGAGAGTCCGCCAGCCGGCCTGGCTCTTCAATTTGAAACACAAATAAGTCTCCAACTTCCGCTGCCTCACCGATGTCCCTGGGTGCTGTCATCCGAAAAAAAGAAAAAAGAAAGGGGGAAAATATCACCCCCCACCTACCCAACCTCCTTCTCCGTGTGTTCCACAAAACCAATTACAGGTTGGAAATAGCCGTAATAAACTTGATATCCCACTTACGGGCCAATCCCGCCGCGGCTGGAAAGTGTAATAGTGGCAGAGAGTGAAAACTGCTGGTGTATTTTGCCGGAGCTGTTTAAATTGCCTGCCTACATTATCCCAACTCCACTCCAGCTGGGAAGGAATTTGCTCTCCTGGAAATGGAGCAGCTGAGGTCTCTGTGTCCAGGCAGTGAGAGAGAGAGTGTTTGCAAGGAGGGTTTTAACGAACTGATTAGATATAGAGGAGCGGGTGGCGCCTGGGATCTTGTGTCAGCCCAGCACAGGTTCAAATCCCAGCCCAGACCAGAGGTGCTCCCTGGCTGTAAACAGCCTAAGGCAATACCTGCCTTTCATGGTAGTTGGGGGAAAAGGGCATTAAATTAGATAATGCAAGAGACAAATGTGGGCCAGAAAGAGACTCAGTACTATGGTGGGTGCTTCACTCCCTGGCTCTGGGTTCTCAGGAGAGTCACTGATTGTCTCTGGGCCTCAGTTTCCTCATCTGTAAAGTGAGGGATATTAATCAAACTCATGCCCCAGGGGTGTAAGAAATACTAAAAGAAACAAACATATGTAAAAGCGTCTTGTGAAATGCAAAGACAAGTGGACACTGCTGTTAGTGTGAATTTACGGCTCAGCTTCTAGAAGCTGGGAGGTGATAAGCAAATCTAGAAACCTCTGCCATGCAGCTATCATGTGGGAGTCCCTTGCCCATCTCACTTGACCCCGGGTGCCTAGGGGACTGGCACGTAGTATATGCTCAATGTGCATTTGTGGAATGAACTCATGAGTCAGTGAAGGAAGGAACAGACTCCCTGTTCACTTAAGCTGATCGGCCGCTATCCTAGCCACTCAGAAATTATGCCTAGAAAGCTCCCTCCAAGGCTGGGCACAAAGATGGTGCTAGGTCAAGTCAACCTCAGGCTAGAGCTCGAGCCCACTGCTGCGTTTGTGAGTCTGTCTATTCTTAAGGTCCTTTCAGGAGCTGTACTTGGTGCTGGGAGCATGGCTGTAAACAAAGCAGATGAGGACAGTGAGGAAACTCACTCATCTCTCCTAAATTTCTGGAACGTGTGCTTTCCGACTACTCCAATGGAGCCTGACGCATGGGATGGGACTTTGTTTTGTTTAATGTTGCATCTCCGATTATAGAACAGACTCTGGTACTTAGAAGACTCTTGTTCAACATTTTTTAATAGAAATGAGCATCTGGTTTTTTTTTAGATGCAAAACCCATGGCCAGAGAAGGGATGCCATTTGCCCTGATTCCCAGTTAGGAGGTGGTGAAGTGGAGAGCTTTGAACCTGGGTCTGATTCCAAAGTCCAGACAGCAAGTGGCTCAGGAAGTAGAGTTGGATTTAGTTTTGGGCAGGGGGGCAAGAAAGGGAAGAGGTATTTCTAGGGAGAGGGAAACCAGGCAGGTGTGCCGTGGGAGGAGGTGAGGGGAATGAAGGAGGAGACTGACGCAGCCGCCTGGCCTCCTGCTGCGTCGGGGGAGGGGCACAGGGTTCTTGCCTTTCTTGTTGCCATAACGACCCTGGACCACTCTTCCCCTAAACCTCCCTGCCCACCTGTTCTCCACCCTGAAACTGCTCTGGCAGTTCCTAGGCCTGGGAGCTGGGCCAGAGAACCAGTCACAGAGAGGGTAGGGCAGGCTCTGTCCTCCCCAAGGGGGCCCAGAGAGAAGAGGATACCAGACTCCCAAGGACAAGAAGAGGCAGAAAATCCTCACGTCAGGTGCCACCCATCTTTCTGGGCAGCCCCTTCTCTCCCTTGTGGGCTCCGGTTTCTGGCAGGGCTGGGCTCGAAGTAATTGGCTTCCCTGGTGTGTGTGGGAGATCCGGTTTTGACAGAGACAGCTGGTGTCATAAATTGCCTGTCTCATCTGGTTACCGTGTGATGGCAGACAGCAGCTCAGGGATGGGCCTGGGGGCTGCGGGGAGAGCGGCAGGGAGGAGAGCGGCTACGGCCTTTTTGTGGGCCCCGCACCCCACACGTAGGCAGGTGCTCCTGCAAGTGTGAGGAGGTGTGTGCCACTGGTGTGAGCCGGGGCCCCAGCGGGTTAGCCTGCTGTGAACGAGGAAGCCTGTGTTCAGCGCGGTGTGGGCATGCACGCATGCATCAGCAGGAATGAGTGTACACACAGGTGTGTTTCCAGGCTGCATATGAGGCTGCATGTGTGTGTGCAAGGCAAAGTAACGATGAAAATATTCATGCGTAGTTTTAGATGTTTGCACAGGGAAGTCCAGGAGGTCTTACAGGGAGTGTAAGTGAGTGTGTGCAGGCATTTTCAGGGCTGCGTGTCGGTTTGTGGACTCACAGTGTTGTGTGTGCACAAGGCCTGCATCCACAGCTGTAAGTACAGTTATATACCCTGCTCCTCACTTCACTCTGGGAAAGGAAAGGGTGTGTGCGTGTGTGTGTGTGTGTGTGTGTGTGTGTGTGTAAGGGGATAAGTTTCTGGCAAATGTCAGGTTGTATCTACCAGGGTGGGAGATGTCATGCCAACTCTGCCCCCTTGCCATGTCCCATGCCCAGACAGGCTTCCACCAGTCATGACCCAATCACCTGAACACCCCAATCTCTATCAGACATATGCATGGGAGCTCTGAGACCTCCTTCTCACCTCCCATGCAGCACCCCGCTCCCCTCTCATGCTTTAGGGACTAGCAGACAAGAAGCAGGGAAGAGAAAGGGCCTCAGATAGATGCCAGACACTCAAACTTCAGTGCACAGCAGAATCACCTGGGCCACAGTGGGGGTGGGGTTTGAAAATGTCAGGTTCCCCAGAAGCCTGCCCTGGAGGTTCAAATTCAGTGAGTCCTGAGTGCAGTCTGTATTCTGCATTTTTAAGAAGCTTCATCGGGTCATTTGGATACGGGGGTCAGGAACCACAACCGGAGACGCTGTCCTGAACCCTCAGGGCTACTCCTCATCAGGGCCTCTTTGCAGTTTTTCCAGGGGGCCATCAACTGCTGGACGCTTGGTGCCCTGGGAGGTCATTCAGAGCAGGAGTGCCCTTGACCGTCCCATTTAGGGCCCTCGCTTTACAGAAGGCAAAGCCAATGTGACCAAGGCATGCCCAGGGTCACAGAGGGAGGAGGCGGCAGAGCTGAGAGCCAGGCTCTTGGCGCTGAAGCACATCCTCTTTCCACCACACCCCCAAATCCAGATGCTTGGAATCCAGACCTTAAAAGCCAAGGTTCACCATTGAGTGCTGAACAGCTGCAGCATCGGAAATGCTCAGGTCCAGCCTCCAGACCAGGCGGTCACGTCCAGCTCCTCGCTGCCTCCTCCCTGCCTCCCAACAAGAATGCTCTTGGAAAATCCCAGCATTAGAGACAGGGTTCAGGATCACATCGCTCACCCCTAAAGAGAGCAGCTCAGGGGGCTCTTTCCCAGTTTAATGAAAGCCCGTCCCTCTTATGTTCTGGAAGGAGTGGGCTGAGGAGGAAGCGGGAGGGACTTATTCAGCCGCCTTGTCTCCATGAGAGCCGCTCTTCACTGCTCACCCTCAGCGTGCGTTCCTGTAGCCCAAGTGACCTCAGCTTCTCATTCATTCGCTCACCTGTTCATTCATTCATTCATTCACTTGTTCATTATAAACACCTCCTGGGGGCCAGGCCTGTGGACAGAGGAGTCGTCAGGGAGTTCACAGAATGGTGGAGGTGGAGATTGGGGTCAGGGGAGAAACATTGGCAGCAGGTGCTCGTCCCACAGCAGGCTCCTGATGTGGAGTGGAAATAGCACTGGCGTGGGGGCCGGGGAGCTCTGCCAGGGAGGGTGCAGGGCATGCCCTGCCCAGAAGGGGACCCTGAGCCATGTCTTGGAATATGAAACAGAGCCTGTGGGGCAGGCAGGAGGAGAGCATGGAGGGACCCCAGGCATCAACAAGAAGGCAAGGCTTGGGCACAGAGTGAGGGGGGTTCAGGATAAGTTCCAGGGTGCTAGGTGGAAGGGCCTGGTGTGGGAGGGTCGTGCCTCACACGTGTGGAGTCTGAGTTTGGTAGTGATTAGGCTCTGGAGTCGGACCTCTAGGTTCAAGCCAATTTGAGATCTCATATCTCCCTCTCTCAGTCTCCTCATCTATAAAATGAGCATAGCAGCAGCACCACCTTCTAGGGTGGAGGATGAATCAGGTTCTTCCCTATAAAGTGCCTAGAAGGTGTCTTTCACACAGGACACATGCTGTAACTGAGTGCTGTTAGCTGTAAAATGCTGATGATAATAGCACATATTATTATTGCCATTATTTTATTGGAGGGAAATGGGGAGCCACTGAAGGCTTCAGACAGGAGAGTGACCAACTCCATTGGCATCAGAAAAATCCCGCTGGCTGCTGTGTGAACAGTAGATCTGGTGGCGATTAGGAAGAGGCATGTGGGTTGGAGAGAAGTGGCCACCTTTCCAGGCCCTCCTTCAGGGCTGCAAACTTGATTTTTAGATCCTACCAGTCAACAGGACAGGTGTTGGGGTGGGAGCGTGGCAGAGTCCTATCTGATCCCAGAATCTGCGTATCTGTGTGCGAGGCTCCGGCCCACATCCCCTGCCTGTGACATCCCTGACAATGACCCCCCATGGTCATGCTCAGCACTCAGTCCCTGTGTCACCTCCCGGCTGCCGGTCACTAAGCACACCTGTGTAGACAGGTTGTGTCCAGCAAGGGCTCATCACGGGGCAGATGCCCAGCTTGCACCAGTCTGGCTGACCAATGCAGTCAGAAGGGGCTGCCAGTCCTCAGGGAGGGACCTCGCTGTGCCAATCTGCCTGGCCCACCCCACTCAGCAGGCGCTGTGCACAATTGGGCCTGTGTCAGCATGATCAGCGGCCGGCAGACCCGTGGCAGATCAGCGGCCTGCGCCAGCCTGCCCACCTGCTAAATGAGGGGCGGGTGCACCGGCAAACATTGCTAGGCTGGCATATCCTGTCTGCTGTAATTAACACATGGCACCAGGGCAGCCCAGCCCAGTGAAGCCTGTCTGTCCATCTGCCGGCTCTTCCTGGGAATCAGCACTTACCCCAAGCCCCAGCAGCCAGTTGGAGAGGAAGAATACTGAGCTGCGAGCCAGAAGCCCCAGGCCCCATCTCTGCTTAGCCACTCACTGGTGGTGGGTGCTGGGAGGTTTGCATTCCCTCTCTGGGGCTTGGTTTCCCTGTCTGTTAAATGGGGTGGGGATGGCTGATCTCTAAGTTCTCTTCCTGCTGTTCTATGGGGTGGCGTTAGCAGCAACAGGCACATTCTGGGTGGCAGAATTCTCCACTCAAGGGGTCACGCTAGAGCTTATGCAGGCCCTGCTCATTGCTTCCTTCATTCCACAGAGTCATTGCGTCCCTACTATGTGCCAGAGATGCTGCTGTGAATAAGAGAATGTCCCTCTTCTCCTCGAATCCACATTCTACTGTCAGGAGACAGATACCTGAAATTAAGGAAGATGGAAGAGATGTATCAGCCAGAGAGAATTGCCATACAGACATTGACATAGGGTGATGGCTAGAAGAGATAGGTGGCCAGGGCAGGGCAACCTCAGAAGGCCACACGTAAGCGGATATCCAAATGAGGAGGCAGGGCCAGGCTCGCTTAGAAGGATCAAGTTGCTTCCTGCCAGTTCCCCATGGGTTCCTCTTTATTCAGGGCTCGTTTAATTCCAGGGATGCCCCTCTGGGTAATGCTGCCTGCATTTTACACATGGGTATACTGAGGCTCAGAGACAAGCCCCAGCTTAGTTCTACAGCTTTATGCTTTCTTCCTTCAACATTTGATTACGAACATTTCCAAACATGCAAAAAAGTGTAAAAAAAACTTTAAGGCAAACAGCCATATATCTGTTACCTGGCTTCTACCGCTAAAATGTGACCATGGGCTGGGCACAGTGGCTCGCGCCTGTAATCCCAGCACTTTTGGAGGCTGAAGCAGGTGGATTGCTTGAGCCAAGGAGTTTGAGGTTAGCCTGGGCAACCTGGTGAAACCCTGTCTCTACAAAAACATGTCAGAAAATTAGCAAGGCGTGGTCCCAGCTACTCAGGAGGCTGAGGTGGGAGGATTGCCTGAGCCCAGGCAAGCAGGAAGTTGAGGCTACAATGAGCCAAGTTCTCACCACTGTACTTCAGCCTGGGTGACAGAGAATACCCTGTCTCAAAAAAAAAATAAATAAATAAAATAAAAATAAATAAATAAAAGCAACCATGTTTGCTTTATCGTATCCTCCCCCTTCCATCCATCCCTCTCGATGCAGCCACACAGCCTTATTTATTTGATGCCTTCCAAAGTGAGCTACAGACCCCCGGACACTTTACTCCTAAACCTTTTATTTAGAGTTCAATATTGATTTACAATTCCTTTTCTTATGAGGTCAAAATTACACGCAATGAATCACACAGATCTCAAGTGTACTACTCAGGGTAACCCTAGAGACCCGTATTATTCTGATCTGTTTCTCAGATTGTATCCTGTTCTAGAATTTCAGAGAAGCGAATTATACGGTACATAGTTTCCAGTGAAGGTTCTTTTCTCCCAGCATGATACTCTTGAGATTCACCCCTGCTGCGTGTATACCACGGTTTGTTCCTTTTACTCACTGAGTAGTATTCCATGGCAAGGAGCTGCCACGTTTGTTTAGCTGTTCTCTTGTTAAAAGGCACCCGGACAGTTTCCAGTTTGCCTCTGCTGTGCTTCATGTGGCTAAGAACATTCTTGCACACGTTTTCATTTTTTTAAAAAAAGTTCACGTTTTTATTTCTCTTGCTACTGCTTTGTTTTTCAAACGGTCAGTTCAATGCGACAAGGGTTCCCTGAGCACCTACTATGTGTCAGCCCCTGTGCTAGACACAGAGGTGAGTGAGTCTCAGCTAGGGCAGGGAGCTTGGCCTCTGAAGGCCCCACGCAGGCACAGAGCATCGGCGTGGACAGGATGGACCTGCCAGGACCAAGCGCTCTGTGCCTGGCACTGTATTTCATCTTTGCAATGGCCCCACGGAATTCACGTTACAGCCCTAATCTTCAAAGAGGGCAACCGAGGCCAGAGTGATGGAGCGATCTGCCCAAGACAAGAGGCAGGAGCTGGGCCCCAATCTTGGGGTGACCCCCAGCCTTTGTCCTGTCCAATGCAGGGGTGACCTCTTTTCTTTGTCCTGCGTGATGCAGAAGCAACAGACGAGGGAGGCCAGGAGATTTGTTCAAGGCCATCAGGAAGTGCAGTGACAAGAACACAGGCTCCTGGATCTCTCAGCCCTGGCTCTTTCCCCAACACCATCTTGGAGACTTCAGAAAAGGTCGACCCATTTGTTGAACCAGCATTTATTTCCAGAAATTAGGCTGGGAAAGCTGAGTTATATAAAAGTCCTGATGATCTGTATGTATGAGTGTCCTTGTGTGTGGCCCATCTGACTTGTCCCTTGCACCTGCTAATCCAGGACCACCAAGTGATGGCCCCAGGAGCCAAGATGTGAGCCCCTGGCAGGCAGTGGGAAGGGTGGGACCAGTGCTGAGACGCGGAATCTACGCAGATCCAAGTCATCTAATTAAAAACAGAAACCCCAGTGTAGATCAAATTAACACAATCTGCAGGATAAGTTTGGCCCCCAGACAATGGTTTGTGACCCCAGCTCTCAGCCAATGAAGAAGGTGATGATAATCAGAGGAAGGAACGTGTGGTGGATGAAAGATGGTGCACATTCTTTGCGATTCCTGCATTGAGAGATGCGGGGCTTTGCTCTGTGATCTCTCCCTTTGAAACTAGACACTTGGGGAGACTGCTTTGACCAATGGAATTGGTGGACATGGCAGATGAGTGCCAATTTCCAAGCCCAAGCCTTAGGGGCTGGAAGCTTTCCTTCAGGTCTCTGGGAACAAGTACATCCTGAGCTGATGCTTCAGACATGACTGTGGTGCTAGACAGACCGCGTGGAGAAGGAGGGAGACCTTGCTGAGCCAGCCTTCCAGCCACACCTGCAGGTGGGTAACACTGCTTTGAGCCCTGCAGACCAGATCAGCTGTCCATTGAATACTATCCAGTGACCCCAGTGGACACCAAGGGAAGCATTAGAATTGCCCGACCAGAGCAGTGGCCAATGTCTTGCCGAGGAGGGGCCCTGTTTTGCACCCACCTGTGCAACAGGAAGTGTGGACACAACTTCCGTCTGCCTGTTACAAGCCTCTATTTGACTGAAGCCATTTGGGTGGGGGGAAGATGGTTGTGTCAGGCAGTGTCCAGCAGGAAACAGATATTCCACAGAAAGATCGTAAATGAGAAGAACTTAATTCCAAGATGGTTTACAAAGGTATGGGCAGGGCTGAGGAAGTCCAAGGAGGCTTGGGGCAGCACTCGGGGAGGGGCCGGTGGGGACTGAAGTACTCTTAGGAGAAAAGGGAGGGGGGCAAAGGAGTGGGAGTTCTTTCTGAATCCAAGAGAGCAGCAGCCGAAGGAGAATTCCACTCAAGAGCTTGGGTGGAGGGGCCCAGGGGCTCCACTGGGAGGAGCTGGAGAATAAAGACCTAGGCTGCATTTCCATCTGGCTTCCTGTCTCCTGCAGGTGTCTGCCATCGGCCAAACCCAACTGGAAGCTAGCAGGCAAGGAAGCCCATGGGAGCCACGTATGTGGGTCAGCCTCGGGCACAGAGAAGGATGGGGAGGTCTCGATGGAAGGTCTAGGGAAGGTGCGCAGTGGGATGGAAGGACAGATGACACAGACTTCAGTCCAGGAATCTGAGGAGTTGGGGTTGAGTGGAAATCTAGCACGGGAGGTTTCCAGGAGCCCTTGTTCTCATTTTGCCGCCCCATAGTTGGGTGAAGTGAGGTCTCTTTCCCCACTGCTCCCCCATCAGACTGTTCCAGTTGAGCATGGAGAGAACAGCATCATCAGAGAGACGGTCCCATTAAACTGCCACGTGTCTTCCCACAGCTGCCACATGTCTGACCACCAAGATGCTCCCGGTGGGAAAGGGAATAAGGCCCACCTCTGCTTCTCATCACAGCCAAGCTCCATGAACAGGACGGCGGAGCTGAGATGGGAAGGCCAGTTCTTTATCCCCCTGGCTTGGGGAGTTGGTCCGAGGCTGGTCTTTCTGGAGGGTTGGTTTGAGGGTTGGAGACGCCAAGCCCCGGCTTAGATCCCTGGGTCAAGGCTGCCTCCCAGATCTACTCCCATTGCAGTTTTCTAGGTAGGAGCACGAGTGCAGCTTCTAACTCGGCCAGAGCCTGCAAGAGCTGCACAAAGACCTGTGCTTACGAGGGCTCTGCAGTCGGTCTAAGGCTTTGCTGCTGAAATTTGACATTTGTAATCAGTGTTGAAGAAGAGGCCCCTGTTTTCATTCTGCACTGGCCACACAATTTAGGAAGCCAATTCCTTTTTTTTTTTCAAGACAGAGTCTTACTCTGTCGCCCAGGCTGGAGTGCAGTGGTGCGATTTCAGCTCACGACAACTTCCACCTTCTGAGTTCAAGCGATTCTCCTGTCTCAGCCTCCCAAGTAGCTGGGACTACAGACACATAACACCATGCCCAGCTAATTTTCATATTTTTAGTAGAGACATGGTTTCTATGTTAGCCACGCTGGTCTTGAACTCCTGACTTCAAGTGATCCACCTGTCTTGGCCTACCAAAATGCCGGGATTACAAGTGTGAGCCACCATGCCTGGCTATTAGGTGGCCAGTTCTAAAAGGAAGAAGCCTGTGGGCCTTTCCTTGACCTGACTTCTTGTATAGATCAGGGGACAGCAAACTTTCTCTCTAAGAGGCCAGATAGTGAATATTTTAGGATTCGCAGGCTACACAGCAACTGTCACAATGAATCAACTCTGCTCTTAACAGCATGAAAACAGCCCTGGACAATGCAGAAATGAATCGACATGGCTGTATTCCAATAAAACTTTATTTACAAAAACAGATGGTAAGCCAGATTTGGCCAATGGGCCAGAGTTAGGCAACTCCTGGTCTAGATTATAAGCCCCTTTTTTTCTTGTCTGCCTGTCTGATTCTGGCTCATTCTTTGTGACTCAGGTCAATAGCTTTTCCTAATCTCTCCAGGGAGAATTTAGTTTGTCCTCTTCTGCCCAGCCTGACCGGAACCTGTACACAGTTACTTACTGAGCCCATGCTAAGAGGCTAGCTTTGTGCTAGGCACAGGGGCTAGAGCGTTGAGTAAGAAGGTGTGGTTATGGCCTTCGTAGGCCTTTGTCATAAATACCTGATGATACCCGGCTATAAACTGCAGAAAGTCAAGGACTGGAACCAATCTGATCAACACGGTGTATCCCAGTCTTAGCATAATCGTGAGGTAAAGAAACAAGTGAGCCAGTATTCAAATGCACTGCCATATGCTTACAATTCTTTCCTTCTGATTGGATCACATGAGCCCTGACTCGTCTTTGACCTCATAGGTGTCTATACCAGAGAGGCTGAGTGACTTCCCCCAAGAAATACAGCAGCAGACTAGTGTCGAAGCTGGGATTTAAACTTCCAGGCCAGGTCCATTTCAGCCACACCCAGGAGTCAGACTTAGGTACTGGGGTCCTAACAGAGCCTGAGGGGCAGCCTGGGCAACTCCGATCTCACGTCCCAGTGAGAGCCGTGCACCTGTTTTCCCTCCCCGCTCGGCCAGCAGGAGGGCTGGTTTATTTCCTTTGGGAGAGAATCTAGTGTTGGTTCCTAGTATAAGGAAACTGTCTAATAAAACATCACCCAGTATATTAAAAAAAAAATCTTTACCTGGCTTTACAAACTCTCGATGTTATTACAGCAGCAACACAAAAATCCCGTTGGCTTTTCATTATAGATCTGGTTGCATTTTGTTTTCTTGTCCCCAGAGAGCAAGGACTTCATGGGCAGAGTGGAAAAAATAACCCAAAAAACGAAAGAAAGAAAAGAAAACTAAAAAAAAAAAAAAAGACCAGGCGTGGTAGCTCACACCTATAATCCCAGCACTTTGGAAAGCTGAGGTGAGTGGATCACTTAGGGTCAGGAGTTTGAGACTAGCCTGGCCAACATGGTGAGACCCCTTCAAGAGGCCATGAAAAATCTCATGAACAGCACTGACAAATATCAGAGAAACTACGTTGGGTCTAATAAATTGGTCAAAAAGGAATTTCCAGCCGGGCATGTGGCTCACGCCTGTAATCCCAGCACTTTAGGAGGCTGAGGTGGGTAGATCACAAGGTCAGGAGATTGAGACCATCCTGACTAACAGGGCGAAACCCCGTCTTTACTAAAAATACAAAAAATTAGCTGGGTGTAGCGACAGGCGCCTGTAGGGAGGCTGAGTTAGGAGAATCACTTGAACCCGGGAGACAGAGGTTGCAGTGAGCTGAGGTTGCACCTCTGCACTCCAGCCTGGGTGACAGAGCAAGACTCTATCTCAAAAACAAAAACAAAAACAGAAAACAAAACAAAACAAAACAAAAAATGGAAAGAAAGACAAGCAAAAGGCATGATGATTTGGAGTCAGACAATCTTGGGTCTAAATTTCGGCTCTACCACTGATTCACTGAGTGACTTAACCCATTCACTTAACTTCTGGAGGTGTCAGCGTGCTTGTCTGTAAAATCCAAGTATGCTGCCTCCTTCCCGAGGTTGTGGCAAGAATGAAGTGATAATGTAGTCAGTCGTTACTGCTCTGTGCCATGCTCCTTTATAAAAGACATGGATCCTGCTCTCAGAGAATATGCATTGTGCTAAGAGGCCAAATTACAAAATCTAAGGAGAAAGATGGTTTTGGGTGGTGATTGTTACTATGAAGCCAAAAACACACAGGGGATGAGGAGCAAGAAAATGCCCTGGGGATTATGTTAAGGGCCAAGAGGAGGCTTCTCTGAAGCCTGAATGATAAGAAGAGGGCAGCCTTGGCCAAGCAGAGGTCAGAGCAACTGCAAAGGCCCTGAGATGGAATAAGGCTCGTTGTGTTGAGGGAAGAGAAATGTGGTTGGTATGGCAGAAGTGGAGTAAGCAAGGTAGAGAGCAGTGAGCTCTCAGTTCAGAGAGCTATCTGGGAACAGATCACATAAGGTCTTAAAGGCTGGTGCAAGGAGGTTAAATATTCATCTCACTGCAATGGGTAGATATTGTAGGGTCTTGAGCAGGGGAGTAAACTGACATGATTCATGTGTTTTAAATATCCATCTGGCTGCCAGTGGAGAAGGGATTGGAGATCCCAGTGGGGGACAAGGAGACCTGATCAGTAATGGGGAAAGACACCAGCTCTCACTTGAGTATGAAGTGGACAGAGGCTGGGCCCCTGGTCCTTTCCTTTCGTGGTTCTGTTGTCTCCTCCCGCATGTCCCTCTGAGGGGTTTTAATGTCTGTCAAAGGCCAAATGGGGAAAATTCTGGGGAAGCGGTCTTTAAAGTTAAGTGCATCTTTGAAATAAAATGGCTCCTTTTTCCAGTGGGCAAAACTGTAAGAGGCTTGAGAAGCCCCCTCCCTACTGCCCCAGGGCAGCCAGGCCCCTGGCAAGAGCCCAGGGGACACACTCAACCTACTAAGAGATCCAACTTCTTCCAAGCCACTCATTCCAAAGAAGGGGTTGTCACCGTCACATGGGCGATGGATCTGCAGCATCAACATAATGACGTGGAGAGCAGCCATGACAACAATGGCCTTAGAGCTCACTAAGGCCACATGCTAAGCGCCCTGTGCATCTGCTCACTGGATCCTCCCACCTACCTTAGGAAGTAGGGCTCTTATTCCCACCATGCAGACAAAGAAACTGAAGCCTTGGGGCCAGTGCGGTGGCTCACGCCTTAATCCCAGCACTTTGGGAGGCCAAGGTGGGAGGATCACCTGAGGTTGGGAGTTCGAGACCAGCCTGACCAACATGGAGAAACCCTGTCTCTACCAAAACACACACACAAAAAAAAAAAATTAGCTGGGCATTGTGGTGCACACCTGTAGTCCCAGCTACTCAGGAGGCTGAGGCAGGGGAATCACTTGAACCTGGGAGGCTGAGATTGGAGTGAGCCGAGATCATGCTACTGCACTCCAGCCTGGCGACAGAGTGAGACTCCATCTCAAAAAAAAAACAAAAAAAAAACATTGCCAGGCATGGTGGTGCATGCCTGTAATCCCAGCTACACAGGAGGCTGAGGTAGGAGAATTGCTTGAACCCGGGAGACAGAGGTTGCGGTGAGACAAGGTCGTGCCATTACACTCCAGCTTGAGCAACAATAGTGAAACTTTGTTTCACAGGAAAAAAAAAAAAAAGAAAGAAAAGAAATAGAAGCTTGGAAGGGTGAAGTAACTGGGCCAAGGTCATGTAGTCAGGAGGCGGCAGAGAGGGTGATATGATTTGGCTGTGCTCCCCGCCTCCTGCAATCTCATCTTGAATTTTAGCTCTCATAATTCTCACATGTTGTGGGAGGGACCCGGTGAGAGGTAACTGAATCATGGGGGTGGTTTCCCCATACTGTTCTAGTGCTAGTGAATAAGTCTCATGAGAGATGATGGTTTTACAAGGGGAAGCCCCTTTCACTTGGTTCTCATTTCTCTCTTGTCTGCTGCCATGGAAGACGTGCCTTTCACCTTCTGCCATGATTGTGAGGCCATGATTATCAGGTCTCCCTGGCTCTTTTTCTTTATAAGTTACCCAGTCTTGGGTATGTCTTTACTGGCAGCATGTAAATGGACTAACACAGTGGGCTTGGAACCTAAGCTATGACCATTGCCATGCTGCCCTGCCTCTCAATGACACCCTGTTAGTCTATCACTAGCCACACCCCACCTCTAGCCTCTCAAGGCCCCCTCTTCCATGCCAGCTACTCACCCATGGTCTTGGGGATTCCCACATAGAACCTCCTTGACACCCTTCCAGAGCCCTGAGGGGTTAGGGGTTTGGCTCAGGCCACCCAGCTGAGAAGTGGCACCGGTGGGTTTGAGCCCGAGACTGAGTCTGGGCCCATCCACCATGTTGCTCCTTCTAGAGACAGGACCAGCCACTGATGCTCCTGGTTGATATTTCCTGCCTCCCTGAGGTGCCAAGGGAAGGGAGGGCAAGAGGAATCATGGCAACTGCCCTTGTGCCTTGGGTAGGCAATCAGATGGAGGAGGAAAGATTTTCAGATTTTCAGACATAGATTTTTCTGTGTAGGGTAATCACTAGGCCAGGTTTGCTTACAATTGAGAGGGTTACCAGGATGCAGGACTTCCAGACTTAAAATCTTGATAGGTTTAGATAAACCACAGTGAGTTACTCATTAAAGTGGAGGCCTGGGATGTGGGGCTTTCTATGCCAAAACTGGGAAACATCCAGGCAGGTTGGAATGAGCTGATCACCTTAATTCTACATTACCCATGAAACAGAGACAGCATTAATGGGTTCATGTTATGGAATGACAGATACCATTGGTGTCAATACAGTACTTTGTAACTGTCAGAGGCACTCAGAGATGGAATGGTGTGTCTATAGTGGGTGGTGAGCTCCCCATCATCAGAGGCATGTAAGCAGCAGTGAGACAATGCTTCATGGAGAACCCATGAAAACCCATCCTCTGCCCATAGCCCTGCTAGCAGCTGTCTCTCTGTGCTTGTCTGAGCCATTAGGACATCTTCTCATAACATTTTAGCTTCTCTTGGGCCTGCTGTCCAGAGTCAACGCCATGCCTGCTTTCCTTCATGCCTCAGTGGCCCGCTAAGTGAAGCCTGAAAATTACTTGCACAGTCAGGTAAATGTTACAGCAGTCACAGGTGCGGCTTCAGTGGGGAGAATGATGTGTAATTTGCAGAAATGCTACCAGTGCGTCAAATCGCACAGGCGGCTGGCTCGTAGGGAGGAGAGTGAGTGACAGCCTCGATGGCACCAGTTTGGGTATTTTCTTTTTCTTTTTGAAATCTCTGATGGACACTGATGGGAAGGAGCCTGAAGAGTCCCCCTCCGCGGGTGGGGTCTGCGTGAAGGGCAGGAAGCCCATTGGCACCGAGCCCGGCTGTTTTCGGGGCAGCCGACGTGGCCGCCTCCATGGCCTTGGTCAGAAACCTGGTCTCTAGTTAACGGTGGGCTTTGAGCATCCAGGAGGAGTCCCGCTGCAGGTGCTCTGCACAGGGAAGGAAGCCGCGTGTGTCGGACACCTCATCCAGGTGCCAGCTCGGTGCTCAGGTGCCCTCGCCTTGACCCAGGGCTCCCTCTTGCATGAGGCTGCCCTGGAAAGGCATGAAGCTGGACCAGATGCCGAGTGGTGGCAGAACCTTGCAGGGCGTGAGTCATCCAGGGCCACCCCCATCCTCTGCCCATTCTCCCTCCCCAGCATATCTGGGGCTTGGGAAGGAAACCGTTATGAGGGACGGAGCCAAGAGGGTGGGAAGAAGATCTCAGAATTGTTCTCCCCCTCGTTCAAATTGCAGTCTTCAGAGGAGCTACTTCCCTGTGCTTGGAAAGTGAGTGGGTGGCAGGCAGGGCTGGGGTCTCCTCGTTTTGCTTCCCTGCAGGACTGGTAGTTCAGCCACAGGAAATGCTATGAACGCAGAGTGGGGAGCAAAACCGCTAGTGTAGAGTCAGCCGGTGTAAGTGCAAAGATGCCATCTGGCTGTGCCTTGGGGCCGGGGTCCTTGAGGAAGGGAGATAGCATGAAGGTGGAGGGTGGGGGTTTGGTGCAGAGTGCCGTTAGCAGGTTACTTCCAGAAGGCACATGGCAGGAACCGAGAGTACCAGAAGGATGCTTCTAACATGCTGGAAAAGCCTCTGGGTTTATGTCTGAGGGACACTGAGGCACAGAGAGGGAAAGAGACTTGCCTAAGGTCATACAGTAAATTCTAGTTCCTAACTCAGTGGCTGCCCTTGCCTTTCTAGAAGACTCAGCTCTTTCTCAGTGGGAAACTGGAAAATGAGTCCCTCACATGCTGATTTCCCTGAGCGCCCTGATCTTCACCTTCTAATCCTTGTCCAGCTGAGAGCTTCTTCTGCTTCCTTAACTGGCTGAACCTCACTGCCTCCAAGATGCCCACCCAGATTGATTCTCTTGAATAGGTTCTTCCTGCATCTCCCCAAATCAGCTGGCCTTCAGTGCACAATGGCATTTATTTTCTGCTTATATCAGCGTCTCACCTCAATCATTAGACAACCCATTCTCATTAGAGTAAGGTCAATGCTTACCCCGTCCTACTAAGAGCTCTCTGAGCCCAAGTTACAGACATACAGCTCTCCACAGCCCGGGGACATGGGCTCTCCAGGAGCAGAGACTGAGTCTTCTCCATCATGCTGGCCTCTCCTGGAGGTCAGTGTTTTCTCCCTTATTAGTCTTGGAAGTTCCTGAAAGCAGAGAGTGTTGACCCCACTAGTTGGGTCTCCCTATCAGTTTGATCAGGAGCTTACAGTGGTGGAATCCAGGGCCACGAGAGTCACAACCTCCCAGGACCACATAGGTGTCCACTGTGGCTGTGAAGGCCCCTGTGGGATGTAATGGATTGTAAAATGGTTCCCATTTTCACCCCTTCTTGGGTCCACACTCAGGGTTTCTCACTAAAGAGGCAGTATCTGTTTCTCTGCTCCTTGGACCTGGGCCGGCCGTGTGATGTGCTCTGGCTAAAAGGGTGAGGTGGCAGTGCTTGAGTGACAGTGCATGGCCTTCAGAGGCCTTGCGAATTTCCACTTACGTTCTTGGGCCACTATCATGTTGGGTCAGCCCGCTGGGGGATGGGAGACACATGGGACAGAGTTGGTCACTCCTGTCGTCCCAGTGAGGACAGCCTGGGTCAGCCAATGGTCAGGCGCCCCCAGACATATGAGTGTCCATAGCTCTCTAGCTCATCTGCCCGAATGTGTGAGCAAAAAGTGCCTGTGGCTGTACACCACTGAGGCTCTGTGTCCATTTGTTACACAGCATTTGCATGGTAATAGATCACAGATACCCAAATGGTCAAGAAATTGGGCTCTTGAATCCAACCGCCTGTGATCAGTTCCTGGCTCTACCATATACAGGCTGTGTGGCCTGGAACAAGTTATCTAGCCTCTCTGATCTTCAGTCTCCTCTTCTATAAAGTGAGAATAATAATAGAAGCCACCTCCTAGGGTGAAGTGAAGATTAAACGAGATAGTTCATGAAAGGTGCTCAACACAGAGCCTGACGCATAGAAAGTGATCAATCAATATTACTCATAATAATATCACTATTCCAGAGCCTGCAGGGTAAATTTCCAGGGCATTCCCACCTCCTCTGCACAGTCTGATAGAAAAGAACCCCTTGCCCCTGACTCCTGGCTTCATCATGGCTGCATTAAATCCCTGAAAGCCTCTCCCTCAGTGGGCACCTCCAAGCCCTTAATCTCCACAGCTCAGGAGGAAAACCTGCTGGAGAAAATGCCAGTGAAGGCCCAGGCGCTGGGACAGAGCCCATTGGCTGCACCTCGCCCGCTCCTCAGCCTGCGAGCTTAAGGAAGGAGCGGGCTTGCGTGGGAAATGCATGCTTTCTGTTTTGAGATCCTGGCTGTGTAGCTCTGGTGCCAAAAATCGGCATGAAGAGTGGAAAATTCAGCCAGAAGCAGCACATGAGGGAAGGCAAGCATGTGGATGCCAGGCAGGGTGGGCACTGTCCTTTCCAGTGGCCTGGTGGGCGCAGGCATCAGCCTGGAAATCCAAGTGGTGTAGGGGCAGGTGGGCAGCATGTGAGGACGGAGACTGAGCACCCTGAGAAAGGGGCTGACCAAGGGTGCAGGGATGCTGTCGTGTGTGTGTGCAGGTGTGTGTGTGCAGGTGAGTACGTGCAGGTGTATCCGGGGGGTGGGTTTGAGCTGGGTTTATGCGCAGGGGTGAGTGAGGAGGCAGCTGCATGAACAACAATCTTCCCAGAGTGGAAGCTTGCAGGAGGAACACCCAGAGGACACCAGAGGTGAGAATCTTCCCCAGTTCCGCAACCACCATTCCGAACCCTTGCAGCCAGATGTGTCCCAGTGCTCAGGCCAAACCCTGCTTCTGAAAGGTGGTATGGGGCTTGTTCGATCTATCACACAACCCAACTGGGGTCCCAGGGATCACTGTGTAATCACCCACGTTTATATTTCTGCAGTGACGCATCTGGATGGTGATACTAAGCGAGATAAATAAATACCATAAATATCCTCCCATCGGCTCAGGCCGGGGGGTTTTGCCACCAACTCAGTTCAGGTCAGGTTCAGTTTTCTCATCCAATGAATCACAAAAATAAATAAATCAGGAAAGCTTTCATTTTTCAGAGCTTTTGCGGGGAAGGGGTTGCAGGCTTGTGGAAAGAGCCAGAATTGTGACATCATGCTCATGACCTCTGTAAAAGTGGGGTGGCGCCGTGTGGTGGCCCTGAGCCTCAGCTGGTTGGCATATTCCCCATGGCCCTGCACAGCAGGCCCTGTCTTCCTCGTCTGATAGAGAAGGGGAAAGGTAGGGTTGCCAAGGTTACAGGAGCCATCTAAGTCATCACAACTGGTAAGAGACAGAGCAGAGAGGAGGTAAATTGTCCGAGAATCATCTGGAATGAAGTGCCTAGACAGACAGAGGTTTAGGTCAAACTTGATGATTCCTTCAGCTACATTTGCACCAACCGGTCTCGGGGCAGACATAGCTCCTGTACGTTCTGTAGGTATGTTAGGGCGTACTAAGGCCTGAAGAGCTCTAACCCCTTTGCCTAGAGGCTGTCTGCCCTCTTGTCCTCCTGCAAAGACTTCTTGCATAATAACCCCTGCTTGGGGCTCCCTCTGTCCATGTGTTCTTTCCGCATTTCATCTCTGGAAAAACTAAGGCTCAGTGTGCAATTACTTGTCTGAAGGCACATGCTATCTTGGTGAGACCAGAATCACGGCATTCAAATGTCATTAATAATGACAATAAACATGAGTTGGGCACTTACTGTACGCCAGGCATCATTCTATATGCCTCAGATGTATTATCTCATTTAATTTAAGGGGTGGGGGCCGGGCAGGAAGCAAGCATGCTGAAAGTGGTTCATAAATGCTTGGCTTCCTCCTGCCGTGTCCTAACAGGATTCTTATGAAATGAGAAATGATGGCAGAGGGGAAAATAGTACCATCCCCTTATACAGAAGGGAGGAGAGGACTGCAGGCTCCTGGGAATTTAAGATAATGAGCAAGGAAAACAATCACTTTATTTAAATGAGTTGAAGAACTATTTGGCTTCTCTCTGTAAGAGGAAGCAGTTAAGGGGTTTTATTTTATTTTTGGCCCTAATAATATTACAATCTCCAGGCTGGTTATTATCTGTCACTTTCCAGGGAAGATTGAAAAGAAAATAGTTTTATCCCAGGCAATTGTAAACTGTTCCTTTTGATGAGTTGTTGCTTCCACTTAGATATTAAATGCACCAGCATCAGGTGACCTGGCCCGGCTGGGTGGCTTTGTTAAGCTCGTTGCAGAAGAGAAAGAAGACGAGAAAAATTTTCTTGTTTTTTAGACAGGAGTTCTCAACATGCAATATGCGTGAGGGTCACGGGGGATGAGCTGCAGCGAAGATGAAAATTCCTGGGTTTTACGGGAAGAGCGTCTGACTCTGCAGGGCCCCCGTGGGACTGGGAATCTGCACTTTTCACTGGTGCTCGGGGTGATGCCGCGGATCCTTCTGAGAAGGTTGCTCTAGGTTCTCCATAAACCCGCTTAGCCGGGGAAGTGTTATGGTTCTGAGAGACTCCTCCAAAATTAAGATCCGGGAGCTGACAGAACAAAAAGGACCCCAGAGATGATCCGATAGATTCACATCACAAATAAAAACTGGAGTCCCAAGATCCTATAGTAAGAGGCAGAAATGAACCTGAAACTCAGATGTGCATTTGCCTGGTCCAAAACTGGACCATTATACTGCAATGGTGCTGAGCAGGTGCCCAGTAGAGGTGGGGCTGGAAGACCCCCACACTCTTTCTTCTCTTTGCTTAGAGAAGTCTAAGCAAAGTCTAAGCAAAAACTCTTTCCTTACTGTCATTTCACAAGCAATGATGCAAGGAGGAGAGACAGCCACACCAGGCAGTGAGTCCTTCCTGAAACTGGCTCTGAGTAGCATCCTACCTCCAAATCCCCAGTGCTTTTATCAACTAGGAAAACTCAGTGCGATGTGGTTAACCCTCTGATTTGTTCTGCTTTTATTCCCCCCAGTGGCCCTCGATCTCTCCTCTGCTCTGCACAACCTCCCACCACCCAAAATTCTTGATTTTGTCTTGCAGGTGCTGATCGCCCCATGTGCAGGTGTCCAGAATGCTTCCTTTTACACCACCCCACAGATCCTCATGAGAGGGAGGGAGAAGAAAGGGCTGGGAGCGACTCTGGGATGAGGAGGGGAGGCGGCCGATGCGTTCCATTCCCACAGCATTCAGTGTGCACTTGCCGCTGTCAACCACCCCTGGAAATGCAGACTTGCCTCAGCAGCCCCTTGGAAAGCCTGCTAGGTCACAGGCAGCCCTGTGAGGCCAGATCTCTAGTAAAGCTTGCCTCTGGGTGGTTGCAGATGGAAAGGACTTGATTCTTAGCACTCAGGAAGAATCTCTCTCATTGATTATTTACTTATCAAGGGAACAAGGATCCAAGCAGACATGGACTCAGGCAGGGTGTGTGCCAGCCTGCAGCTTCCAGCTTTCTCCAGGAACCAGACCTCTCTCATCCCAGTTCTGGAGTAGTGCTGCTACAGATGCAATAAACGTTTATGGTGCATCTACTACATGCCAGGCGCTGGCACCAGATTAATCTCATTACATCTCCATAATGACAGCGATGTTGGAATTATTATCCCCATTTTATCAATGGGGAAACTGAGGCTCAGAGAGATTATAGGCTTTACCTAAATCCCACAGATTATAGTTGGCAGGGCCAGGATTCAAAGCCAGCCCTCTGAGCTTACGGCAGATGTCATGGTGCCCATCCCGCCCCTTCTCACGTGCCTACTTGCTGCCATCCACTGCACCCTCTGCCTCAGATTCTTTATTTGGTTGCCAGAATCTCCAGAGTTCATACCCCCAGAAGCAGCCCTCAACAAGGACAGATGGGGAGTGGGTGGACACATACTCCAGCTCCCCCATCCCTTTGTGGGCTGGGGGTTAACCCAGAGGTGTAGCCTACACTGCTCTTCAAAGCACAGTTCCTAGATTTGGCAGCATCAGCAGCACCCAGGAGTTTGTTATAATGCAAATTCTTTTTTAAATTATACTTTAAGTTCTGGGGTACATGTGCAGAACGTGCAGGTTTGTTACATAGGTATACATATGCCATGGCGGTTTGCTGCATCCGTCCCCCCGTCATCTACATTAGGTATTTCTCCTAATGTTATCCTTCCCTAATACCCAACCCCTGCAATCCCTCCCCTGGCCGCCCCCGCCCTGCCCCCCGACAGGCCCCAGTGTATGATGTTCCCTTCCCTGTGTCCATGTGATCTGATTGTTCAACACCCACTTATGAGTGAGAACATGCAGTGTTTGGTTTTCCATTCTTGTGTTAGTTTGCTGAGAAGGAAGTTTCCAGCTTCATCCGTGTCCTTGCAAAGAACATGAACTCATCCTTTTTTATGGCTGCATACTATTCCATGGTGTATATGTGCCACATTTTCTTTATCCAGTCTATCACTGATCCCTGCCCCAGACCTGCTGAATCAGGATCTCTGGAAGTGGGGGATCTGGAAACTTCTAGAAACATGTTCAGGTGATTCTTACACACTTTGGAGGTTTAGCAATTCCATTCTACTCCACCTCCCAGAGCTCCCTGGTGAAGCTGAGCCTCATGCCCCATTTGCTCAATGGTACACACTTTACTGGCTTTCTTCCCTTTGCTGGTTCATGTCCACACTACCCTGACAATACTGGCTAAGATCATCTCCAAAATAAATAATTTGTACTCAGATCCTTGTCTGAGGGGTGGAGGGCTTCAGGGGAAAGCTTGCCTAGGACAGACCCAAGTCCCTCCACTTTCTCTGGCATCTTCAAGGCTAAGATGGGGAGACATTCTGGACGCTGATGGTGAGGGTAAGTTCTGAGAGGTACCAGGTCCTTCTGTTCTGGCCCAGAGAGCCAAGATTTAAGACCCCTGACTGGCGTTTCTTCTCTTTCTCCTCTTCCCTCTTCTTGCATGACATTTCTGGAAAACATTTTACAGGCCAGGCAGCGTGCTAAATGCTTCCCATGCATCCTCTCATTTAATTGCTGCAAGGATTCTCCTGAAGCAACCAGAGAAGCTTGGTCTGGCTGAAGGGCAGGGAGGAACAGCAAGCTGGGTTGTCCTGGGGTCCACAGCTGCATGCTCCAGCAGTCCCAGGCTCCATTTGAATCAGAACACAAGAGACAGGACCAACATTAGGATGTCTCCAGTCACTTCTGGCCTCGAGGCAAAGCGATGCCCCTGTCTTTTCACCTGGGCTCCATTTTCTGCTCCCTCACTCTGCATACCTCCCCTCGGGCAGGTGGCTCCCATCATCTCCATGTGGACAAGGCCCCCACTAGCCAAGACCAGGATGGGTTCCTAATGGCAACTGTACAGAAGTTCCAAATGAGGTAGGAGGTGGGACTTGACTCCAGAGGCAGGGCTTGGACGCTGGACCAAACTGAGGACTGGCTAAAACAGGGACCGGACAAAGGAGCTTTCCATAAGACATGCCTACCAGTGCGCCATCCCAGTTTACTATTGCCATGCCAACACTGAGAAGTTACTGCTCCCTTCCATGGCGATGGCCTGATGACCAGGAAGTCACCACCCATTTTTCTAGAAATGTCCACATAATCCACACCTTAATTTGCATGTAATTAAAAGTGGGTGTAAATAGGAGTGCAGAGCTGCCTCTGAGCTGTGACTGTGGGTGCACCACCTGTGGGGTGCTGCTGGGCACTGCCACTTCAATAAATGTTGCTGCCTAACATCGTTGGCTCACCTCTGAATTCATTCCTGGTGAAGCCAAGAACCCTCCCAGGCTAAGCTCCACTTTGGGGCTCCCCAGCCCTGCAGCATAAAAATAAGGCAAAGCTCTCCTGCCACCATCTCTGGGGCTCTTGCTTCTTGCTTGGCCTTGGCCCCTGGACCAGCCTTCTAGCCCTTCCCTCGACAGACATTGGTCTTTCACTCTCCCAGGACCATCCTCAATGTCCCTCTTGTCTGCCCCCCTCCACATCTTCGCTCATCCTCTTTGTGCTTCTCCAGCCCTGAGGAAGAAAAGGAGCCAACGTTTGTTAAGAATCTTCCAAGTGCCAAGCACCATGCTCGACTTCACTTAAATCCACCACCTCGCCAAACTGATGAGGTGGACGTCTTCATACCCATTCAAGAAGGGAGAAAGCAGAGGCTTGGAGAGATGAAGGGACATGACCAAGGCCACACATCTAGCAAGTTACAGAGCTAGAGCTTTAACTCAGGTTTGCCTGTCACCACACAGGCATCTCCAGAACACCACTGTGCTCCTACTATCAGAGAACTCACACTCCTTTCCATGGTGAGCCCTTCACTTGAGTCCCCGAGCTCGCTCTTGTCTACACATGCTGGGGCCTCGTCTCTTCACTGACTTCCCATCACTGCACCTCCAAGTTCTCTCCATCCACTGGCTCCTTCTGCAGCCCACACACAAGTGTACAACTCCTCATCCTGTGTGTGCATGCACAAACACACACATACCTTTCCTCCTTGAGCCTCATCTCTCACACTCTTGTCTCTCTCTTCTTTAGATAAAATGTCAGGAGAAAAGTCCCCATGAAAAGACAAGAGTGAAGGCTAGAATGCAAGAGGTTCTGGGGAGGCAAAGAGTGGAGGAAAGATGGACTTCCTTCCAACAGGAGCTTCATGGGGGCCAAACCCAGTGGCCTTTTTCAGACCTCTTCTTTATCCTCTGCAGTTAAAATGAATAACCTTGATTTGTTCTATGATTCTGGGGCAGGTGGAATACTAGACTGTGCTGAGCACCTATTGCCCACGATGAGTTCATGGTGACTTTCTTTCTAGTCTTGACCATTGTGAGATGGATACGGATCTTCTCATTTCACAGAGGAAGAAATTGAGATTTACAGTTGCCCCATCCAGCATCAGAGGGCTGCCCAAAGGGAGAATCAAGATGCAAACCCAAGCTGGCCTGGTCCCAAAGTTCTAGCTAAGCTTTCTCTCATAAACTGGCCTCAGCCATGTGTCCCAGCCTCAAGGGGATGTGGCAGGTGCCCAACCTAAGAGTAATCTTTCTCCTTTTACTGTTTTGTTTTATTTATTCACCTAAAGGCCCAGTGGCCAAACCCATTTACTTTTTTTCAATATGTATTAGTGTTTTGCCTGCTTTCAAAAGGGCCTCAGCAAAGGCCAAGGGGAAAGGGAGGGGAAAAGGGACTAGACCTGGCTCCTTGTCTGGTTTTGTCCACCATCAAAATCAGAAGAGCACCCAGGCCTGGTTACTCTTTCATATTCAGTTGCAGAAAGCATCTCTGGAAACTGGATTTGTAGGGAGGGGAGAGACGAGCACTGTTGCATACTTACTAGGTGCTAAACTTTGTACCAGAAACTCAGCTTTGCTGTGCACTCCATTCTCATAAGATCAAAGGGAAGGAAGTATCTTCTCATTTTATGGATGAGGAAACTGGGCCTCAATGAGGTGAAACGAACTACCCAAGGTGACACAGCTGGAAAGTGCAAGGACCAGGCTTTGAATGCAGGTCTGACCTCCTCACTGTATCATGCCTTCCCCCTAAGGAGGGATTCTCTCCTTAAACATTTTTACATAGGGGCTTCATTTTACACATGAGGAAACTGAGGCTCAGACATACCCAAGTTCAAATAGTGTACTTATGACAAAAATCAAGACTAAAACCCAGATTTCCTGACTCCCAATCCAGTACTCTTTCTTCCATCCTGCCTGGCTTTGCTGAAAGTACCAACTGCCAAGGTCAAGGTTGCTGGAGCCCCAAAGGCTACAGGATCCACTTTACTATGGTGGTTACTGAGTCCCTTCTCTTGCCTCTGGGACATTCTGCTCCTTAATCAGTCTAGACAGAGAAGAGAAGTGGAAAGGGTGGTAGAGAGAAGTCCCTTTAATCCTCAAACGCCCCCTAGAAGAGATCTTGGAAAGAGAAACAAAGCCCAGGGCAAAGAAGAGAACTCCTTTCCCTCTCCCATCTCTTCTATCTTTGCTTGTGTATCCTTAGTGGGTCACTGTAAGCAGCCAAAAGGCTTGGGGAGCGTCAAGGAGTGTGATTGTCCTAAAACTGCAGAGGCTGACAGAGGCTGCTACCTCCCGCATGGTGGTGCCGGGTTTCTGAGGGGGGCCTGACAGGATGATTTACAAATTGTATAAATATAACTCAGCAGTCAGCAGCCCTGCCTCAGCTCAGTGTAGAGCATCATTCACTTTTCAGTGAGTGAGAGACCGCAGCAGGGGCGAGGAGGCCCTCAGAAGACTTCAGGTGAAGGGTTCATGGGGGAGGAGAGAGAAGTTTCCCACGTGCTGCTACCCTCTGTCCAGTACTGGACAAAGAGAAGAGGCCTCGAGGAAAAGGAGGCCTTCCTCTTGACTATTCTTCCAGCCCCACTTTTAGAAGATGTCTGTGCTCTGGGCTAAATCTGTCCAGTTGTAATGTCTGAATCTGATGAACAGGAGGCATGCAGTTGGAAATTGACTGTACCCAAGCCCTTCTGTGGCTGTAGCTCAGTGTCTCTGCCACACGGTGGGTAGCTGCTAAGTGTCTGTTGACCAGAATTGAGCTCGGTGCATCAGGCATCCTAGAGACTCTAACCAGCAGCTCTGGTTTCCTCCCCAGCCATGACTGGACATATGGTCTCTCTGAGCCTCCATACCCTCCACTCTCACATGGGGAATGTGCCTATCCCGTTGTCTATAGTGTTGGACGGGGAAGAAATTAGATGACAGATGCAAATACACTTTATATATATATGAAGTGTAATGGGTTGTCATTTCAAGGGGGTTTCCTATGCATTCTCCCCACTATTAATATCAAGAAGTCCTTCCATAGGTCTGGCTTCTATTCTGCCTGCTGTAGTTTGGTAAAATAAAGATCTATGTATTCCAGGAGACATAGACTAGCGCAATCAACACTGGGATGGCATTCCTGGTCAAAAGGAATGTGGAGATAAAAATAAAGCATGTGTTTTCTTCAAAAAATAACTTCCCTCACTTTCAATGGCTATTCAGTACAAAGAGTATAATTTGCTTGACTGCCCTGGCCCATCAGCTTATCACGGAGGCCCTAGCAACTCTGAGAGGGAAGGATTATGCAAATAGAAAATCAGCTTTCAAGAAAGTGGGCTAATCCAATATTACCAAGAGGGCTAGGTTTGAGAGGAAAAGAGGAAGCAACTGAAACGAGTGAGCTATGGAGAGAGTCAGCCACTTTCTGGAATGATGTGGAGCAAAGAAGTTGGCTAGAGAGGGTCCACCTGCCAGCGACTGGGCCAGGGTTTTAGAAAAGGGGACCTGGTCTCCATGTCCCTGGTACTAAAAGGTGAAGGAAGAGGAGATTAGGCTAGTGGATAGAAAAGGTCTTTATTAAATTATTTGCCACTGGGATGTCCCCTCCCTTGTCTCAGAAATCTGGCCAGATGCTGAGAGGCAAGTGTGGTACCAGGAGGTAACAGCCCCAGCTCAAAGCCTTCCCGGTGAACCTCCACAAACCAGCAGACCCCGATCCACTGGGCCGGACAGATCATGGATTCAGAGGGTCAGACCAAGACCTTTCCCTCCTCCTTGGGATACATCCAGGAGAAGCGCACAGGGCACCGCCAGGGTGGTGTCTGAGTGAGGCTGCCCCTCGCTGAAACAAGGGAGCTGTCAGCACCACGGACAGCTCTCAGAGCTATCCTTGGGAGCCGGCTCCCTGGGTGATCTGAAATCCTGTGTTAGGGAGCCAGCTGTACTCTTTCTTTGGGAAACTGGAAGCCTATTGTACCCAAAGCCCTTGTGGCTCCAGCAGTGAAAGCAGACAATTAAACAGGCAATTAGAATTCACTTTAATAAATGCTGTAATTCAGGAATCACAGGGAATCATTGCAGTGCAGTGGCAACTCACCCAGACTTGACAGTTGAGGAAAGATTTCTAGACTAAAGGAGGAGCAGGATTTACCCTAGTCAGAGAGGAGGGTATGTTCCAGGAAAGGGAACAGCAGGCAAAGGCCCAGAGGTCAGGGAGAACACGGCTTATTTGATGAATAAAAAGAAGCCCCATCGCATGGCTGGACCATCAGGTGGGAGGCCCTGGGTGGGAGCTAATGAAAGATGAGGTGCAAGCTGGGCAGGGGCCAGACCCTGTAGTGGTCTGTAGGATGTGGAACAGAGCTGCACTCTATTCTGAGGCTGACAGCAAGCTGCTGCAGGGTTTTATACAGTGAAATGACACCATCAGATGTGCATCTTGAAAGTTCCCTCTAGCTACATGTGGAGAATGGACTGGAGCTGCACAGGCCTGCACCCCTTGGCAAGTTGGGAGGTGACAGTCATTCAAATGGTGATGACAGTCATTCAGACTAAGATGACGGTGGACTAGAACAGCATGCAAGGCCTGGGGTGGTGGGGAGGAGCAAGCACATTGGAGAGAGATTTAGGAAGTGGGATTGACAAGACTTGGAGCAAGATGACTTGGGTATGGGGGAACAGAAGGAAGGGGGGTTGAGGATGACTCTCAGTATGTGTGAGCAGGTGTGAGATGCAGAGAGGAAGAAAGGAACACAGGGCATAAGCAAGAGGGAGTTGCAGTGAAAGAAAGAGGGAATGATTTAGAATAGAGATGAACAGAGCCAAAGAAATGAGAGTGAGGACTGTGGGAGAAAGGGAGGGCCATGAGAAGGTGAGGGCCTGAGAAAGTTAGGGGCATGATGGCAGAATCAGGGGAAGGGATTTGAGCCCTTATTTGTCGTCTGTGTGTCCTTTGAGGATATGTCCATGTCTGTCCCAATCACAGCATTGCAACAGGCAGAGGACACAGCTCACTGTAGCACAAGACCATGGGCAATATTGGGCTTGAGAAAAACCATCCTGCTTAGATGAGAGAAAATCCCCACAAGCCCGGCAGTGGCCTCAAGGTGAGTGAGTACTGAGCAGGTACCCAGGGGAGGGTGGAGAGGAGTTTGGCTTCAGTTTTTCATGCTTTTGAGGTAGGCTTAGTTGCCTCCTCCAAGCCTCAGTTTCTTACTTTGTAATCCAGGTGCTGGGAAACTTCTTCATGCACTTCTCTACAGAGGAAGGGGCTGGAGACTGGGAGACCAGGTCTGGGCAGGGCCAGATCTTTCACTTTTGCCAGGGTGAGTATATTTCACCTTGTGGTTTCAGAGCACCTATCTCCTGACAAAGCCTAAAGACATATGGGCTGTGTGAACTAACCCCTTCATTCTCCAGAGAGTCCCAGCCCACTGTGCTGAGGGCCCAGTGTGAGAAGGACAAAGCCACTGGCTCAAAATAAATGCTGGATGGATGGATGGATGGACGGATGGATGCGTGGATGGATGGATGGATGGATAGATAGATAGATAGGGAGATGGAAGAATGGGCAAACAACTGAGTGATCACCATGCTCTTATAGGCTCTAGGCATTGACAAAGTCTCTGGGAGATTCCAGAAGTAGAGCAGAGCCACCAGACACTTGGCTTGGACAGACTATGTCCAGGAGTGACATAGGCAACAGCCTCCTTAGAGGTTGATGTGCAATTTCAAGTCCATCAGCCACAACCTGAGAAGGCCCCCTGACAGATAGTTACCCCTTTGGGAGCTAATGATGCCAGCCTTCTGACAGATAGCTATCCCATTGGGAGCTAGTGAGGCCATTTCCAATGGTACCTGATAGACAAGAAAGGATGAAGACAGCTGGTAAGAGGGACTGGGGCCCAGGGACCAGTTCAGGTAGGAGGTCAAGATGCAGTGAATGGCTCAAAAGGAGTGAAATTGTGGCCTCTGGATTTAAAGTAAAACTCTATCCACTTCACACCCACCTGAGTCCTCCCCACCTCGTCTCTCACTTCTCAGCTCAGGGTTAAGAGCAGAAGCACTGGGACCATCACCTGGCCCCAGAGTCTCAGTTTCTATACCTACAAAATGGTAGTAATAATACACCCTGTGTCCCAGGGTGGCTTGAAAGATAAGAGATCATGTCTAAAGTGCTTAGCGCAGGTCCCAAGACATAGAAAGTGCCCAACCAGCATTGAGGATTAGTCCCTCAGACTTGCCTTTGCTCCTGCAGAATCTCAGGCCTGCGAAGCCCCCGCTTTCTCTCCACTTTCCCCTGACTTTATCTACCTTTCAAAGCCCAGCTTAAAATCTGCCATTTCAGAAAGGCTTCTTTGAGTAACCCCACTCCATTATTTCATTTCTCCTTTGGCTTCTTTCTGGAGCCTTCTAGGAAACAGACGCCCAGTGACTGTGCGGGGTTGTCCGTCAGAGGAAGCAAAGCGGGGGTGGTCCCAGAGGCTTCATTGTCCACACCTCCCCTCATGCCTCCTCTTCCAGATAAAACGCTAGTAATAAAGTCATGTTGAACTGGCCTGGCCCTTTAATTGGTGCTTTGGCAAAGGACAGATTCCCTGCCAAGCATTAAAAGGTTTTAAAATTCTCTTTATTGAGCTACTTCTGAAAGCCATGCTGGATCCCAGGGACTGGAAGGGTCCAGCCTGGGGGTTCCCTGGGCAGGACCACAGAGCAACGAAGGGGCCCATGCAGCCTCTGAGAGGCTGATGAGCTGTGGCCAGAATCCTGGGACCTGGCCCAGTCCTCAAGGGTGTGCATTAGCTCTCCTGCTCCCAGTGAATTTGATCCAAGGCAAACACCAGAAGCTCATTTAAGGACACTAGGGTGCCAGGAAACAGTGCAGCCCATCGGATGACACAGGAAAGTTTGGGTTTGCAGGGCCTCGCCTGGCCCTCTGGGCAAGGTGCCAAGGATGCATAGTGTATCTTACAGCAGAGAAACACGAGGCTGGGCGAACCCTGAACATTGGATGAAGATGCTGGGAAAGGCAGCATCTCGGGGAAAGAGGAACACATTCATTTATTATAGTACAGTGAGTTCCTAAGCTTGTCCCAATTCCAGAAGAGCTTTGACAAGGTGACACGGGGCAGCACCCAGGGTGCTGGGTGTGAGGGGGAAGGGGAGGAGAGGAGGCTCAGCGTTTCTTCCAGTTAATTACTTCCATGGGTTGAGGATCTCCTAGGTATCAAGCTCTGAGCTAAAGGCTACTTACCCGCACTGTCTCATTCAGTTCTCATAACAACCTGGCGAGGCCGGCATCATTAGCTCCCTTTTCTAAAAGGGAAGTCTAAAGTTCAGAGAGGTTAAGTAGCTAACGCAAGATGTAACAGTGAGGAAATGGCAGAGGTGGAATTGAACCGTGATCTTTATACCCCCGGCCCCTGTATACTGTTTCTCAGGAACAGGGAGAAGGAAAAAGAGCAGCAAGGCAGATTTGGGTGGGCAAGACCAAGTCCTCTCTGATTCTCTTCCTCCTCTTCTACTCAGATCTTATCCGATGTGACCAAGAGAGAAACTCTGTCCCCCACTTCCCCAGCTGTTTGTACTCTTGGACTCGCTGGGGGAGGAGAAATCCAGAAATCACTTGACTTCATAGAGAGGCACATAGGATACAGAGACCCAGGCCCTGGCCCCTGCTTAGATGTTGCCTGCCTCGGTGACTGGAGCAAGGCCATGGCCACCTCTGAGGCACTCACTCTTTCTACCTGGTGATATGCAGAAGGTAGACTTGAACATCTGTAAAAGCCATTACTAAGTTCCAAGGTTTTATAACCATGTCTTTTAAAAGGCCTTGGTCAGAGAGTATTCCAGCCTATTGACCCTGTAAAATCAGAGAAAAACCATTTGAAGAATCTGCCTTCATCCTATAAAGAAAAATGAACGTGTTTTAATTATAAGGGATATTAAAATATGAGCTATTGTGTAGTAGGAGCCTACTGCTTAGGGACAGTACCAGGTATTGTATGATGTGACAATGTGTTCACTTCTCTGCATCCCCATTGCCACCTCTCACATGCAGGCCACCATCATCCCTCATCAGGAAGGCTGGGAGAACCCTTGGCCCTCTCCGTGTACCCACTTCTAGCCTTAGCAGAAACAGTGCTGTCTGATCAGTAAATCTTGTTTCATTATGCTCTTCCTGGACATCCAGTAAAACTACAATTTCTCAACCTCCTTCATAGTTGCATCCATATGGCTGGATTCTGGCCAATGGAATAAGAGCAGAAATGACCTAAGCCACCTCTGGATTGGCCCATAAGAGTGATCCACATGACTCTCTTGCTTTTGTGCCTCTTTTGGATGGTAACTGTGCATATTGAGAGGATGAAACTACAAGATGAAATGACCCTGGATCCCTGAGTCACTTCATGGAAGAGAGTGCCTCTGGAGACTCGCCAGACCCATATCCAACTTTCAATGAAGAAGAAATAAACCTTTGTTGCATCAAACCATTGAGATCTGAGGATTGTTTTATTAGTGGGGCACAACAACGTAGGCTCTCCTGACTCGTACACTCTCCTATAGTCCAGTCTCTGCACAACAGCCAGAGAATTCTTTTTGAAACCTAAATTAGACCATGTCACTCCCCACCTAAGACCCTCCACTAAGTCCTATTATGCTAAGAATAAAATCTACAAAGCCCAGTGTGATATAGCCCTGTAGCCTCTCTGACTGACTTTCCCCTTTCCCTTGGCTGTCTATGTTCCAAGCACACAGCCTAATCCCTTGACAGTGTGACCACACTCATCCCATCCACAGATACCCTCTCCGCCTGGCACGCTCTTCCCTCAGATCTTTGCTTGGCTCACTCCTTGTCATACAGAGCTCAGCTTCAACGTCACTTCCCCAGAGGCATCTTTTCTGGCCAGCTGATCTAAGAAGCCCCAGCTACTCTCTACCACATCACCTGAAATTCTCTACACCACACTCATCACTCTCTGATATTTTCTTGCTAATTAATTAATTAATGGTCTGTCTCCTTACCCCACTAAAGCAGGGATCTTGTTTGTCTTATTCACCATTATAGTCTGGTGCCTAGAATAGTTCCTGGCACACAGGCACTTTATAAATGTTTGTAGACTGGCAACATTAACTTTTATGGCTCTGTGAGAGTTACTATCCCCATTTAGCACAAGAGGAAACTGAGGCCCAGAGAGGTTAAAACCAGTAAATGGTAGAGCTCAGATTTCAACCTGGCTTTAACTCTATGGGAATCCTCTTACTACTTTATAATTTTCACCATATAGTATTTGAAGGTATTTTAATTATATGAGGTTTATGAGACAACACAAAGAAGGGACGATACTCTATCTTTAGTAATTTCTCTTCATTCAGCCCTTGACCTCAGGGGTTCCCCATCTGATGAGGGAGATACAGTCATTTGCTCCTAAAGGAACCCCCAAACCGATGCTAAAGATGCAGTCCTGGCACCTGAGAGCATCGTAAGAACATTTACAAAGCATACACATATGAATTCCCTGGGGTCTCTGAAAAAGCCTGATATGTACAACTTGAGCTAAGAGAGAGAGGAGATGGAGGGAGGGAGCAAGGCAGGAGGGAGGGAAGGAGAAAGAAAGAGACAGAGACACACAGAGCATGGTGAGCACTGGGGCCCCAACTCCCTCCTCCACGTCCACACTGCTCTCCCCAGGGAGAAGAGGAGAGCAGCCTGCCTCATGGCACAGCCAGCAGCAGAGTCAGATCCTGTCAGCGCCTCCCCTGGCAACAGGAAATGCGACTGAGGGCACACAAAGGGAAGGTGGTCCAGAGCCAGGGCCTAGGGTGCAGTCTTTGACTGTTGCCAGCACCCAAGCCGGTGGGTTTCCCATCCGCAACTGTGGGCCAGTAGGAGAAAGGGAGGCAAAACCCAGCATCTAGAATCAGAGCAACTGTTGGCAGCTGTTATCTGGAAAACTGGAACTTCTTCTCTTGCTATGCAGCTCTTGGCCATTTCTCTGGCTCCAACCAGAGAGATTTATAGGCACAGTGGAGTGAGAGACACCACGGAAGCAAAACTGGGCTTGGTCTTCATGCTTAGCGGCATCTGACTGTGCCCACTGAGCTCTCCAAGCCTGGAGAGACCGCCCCCAACGCCCATGCTGCTTTTGCAGTGCAGCTGCCCCTGCCCACACCACCTTTCCCCTCCCTCACCTTCTGCATGTGGTGAAGCAGCCTCCATGCTCTCACTCAGCTGCTTGTTCTCTGTGCTGTGTGTCTAAGCAGGCACCTGACCACCCAATCATCACCCACGATCCACCCCCTACTGCCGATCCCCTAACTTGGGCTGCCATCGCTGTCACCTGGATGGCTGCGGCTGCCCTCAGCCTGGAGTCCCTGCCCTGTCCTTACACCTCCCACCCTCCCCCAATCCTAGTTCAGACACCTCACAGCTAGTGAGCAGGTAAGACCGTGCTGCTCCTCTGCTTAAGAAGAGCGCCCCCTACCTTTGCACTCAGGTAAGGTTCAAGCATCTCACCGAGGTGCATACCTGATCTGCGCCCTGCTCGCCTCTCTGGCTGCTTTCTATTCCTTTGCTCCTCCCTGTCTGGCCTCCAGTTTAATTTGGGTGGGGAGTGCCACACTCTCTCTCATCTTAGGAGGCCTGCACAGGCTCCCAGCTAGGTTCTCGTCACTCTTCAAACCTTAGCGTATACTATCCTTCCCCTGGGAAGCCAACCTTGACCGCTCAAGTCTGGTTTGGGTGGTTGGGGGGATTCATGCTATGTACCCCTCCATCACTTACCTAGCAGTCCAGGCCTGGCCCCTCTGCATCCCAACAGGATGTAAGCTCCTTGAGCGCAGAGAGAACTTTCCCATCTCATTCAACACCGTATTTAGTCTCCGCACCACACACAGGGCCTGGCACCCCTGCAGGGGCCGGGAACTATATGTTAAGTCAATGAATGGCAGGGGAATGTTGGAGGGATGAAGGGTTTTCACCCAGAGCACCTTACACCAGAGAACTCACCACGTGGAATTGTCGGATCTTATCTTATCAATATCTGTGTCCTACGCACCACGGCAGGCACAAAGTGAACACATTGAATGAATCTTTCAAGGCCTCAAGAAGGAGACCGTCTGCTTGGGTAGCATTTTCCCAGCTCCTACCCTCTGACCTTCTAGAAAGCCACAGCAGCGAGCCGCCCTGTTCTAATGGAAAATCCCAGCATCGCTTTTCTACAAAGGCAATCTATCAATCACGCCACAGAATTTCACCAGCTCACAGAAATCAACCTCCGACAGGCTGCCCAAAGCCCCCGCTACGCTATGCAAAGTTCTGAGAGGTATACAGGGGTTAATTCTGGCAGCCTGAAATGAGTTGCAGCGTCTCCCTTCAAAGTCCAGTTAGCCAGCATTGGCCAGGCTCCCGTGGTGTACACAGTCTCTCATGGGGACCGTTGAAGAAAAAAAGGGGAGAGGCAGAGGCTCAGCTTGGGAAACACTGATAATCCCTATAACCTGGCCGCGTCTCCTTTGGTGGTGTTACGTGCACATTTCTCTCCAGCACTAGAGGAAAAATCCTCCTTGCAGTGTAGACCCTTCCATCCTTGCCGGTGTAGACACTTCTGTCCCTGGGTTTTTTTACTGGAGTGCTCACACCTATTAGCTAATGGCTCTATTTGCCTGGGCAGACTGTGTGGGTGTGGGGGTGGAGTTTGGGGGAGGAGCTACCATTTCGAAGAACACACTAAATGAGAGTGTAGACACTGAAGCCAAACCACCAGAGTCTGAATCCCATCTCAAACCATGTGGAATCTTGAGCAAATGATTGCCTTTCTGTGCCTCTGTCTCCTCATCTCTAAAATGGGGACAGTGACAGCATCCGCTCATAGGGTTGCTATGGGATTAAATAAGCCGATACATGTGACGTGCTTAGACAGTGTTCAGTCTATAGTCGGTGCTCAATAAACAGTAGCTTGTTATTGGTATTGATATTATTTGCCAGCCCTTGCCAGAATGATATCATTTTCTCCCTGCAATACGCATCCAAGGGTGTTACTTCCCTCGTTTTGTAGATGAGGGAATGGAGGCTTTGAGAGGCCAGTGACCCGCCATCTCCAAGGATGGGCTGCTTCCTGGCCTGTGACTCCTGGCTGGGCACTCCCCTGCCACTTTCCTCTCTGATGCTTTGAGTGTAAGAGCTCCAGAAGCTCACACTCAAAGGATGACACCCTCATTCCCTGCCACCACCCAGGATGACAAGGACAGGTGGTGGGTGAGACTGGCAGCAGGTCCCAGGGGGATGAGGGAGTTGATGGCCCAGGGGAGGTAGGGGATGTACCTTCTCCTTCAACCCCCAGGACAGGACAGGCACCCAATCTTGCCTCCCAAAGCCTGATAGAGCTGGTCTCATCCTGGGGTCATCAAGTCTGGCAGCCCCTGATCATCTCGAGGGAACAAGAAAATGGCTCTGGAGTCAGAAAGACTGGGTTCAAACTCCAGCTCTGCAACTTTTGGGAATTCTGTGCCTCAGTTTTCCTATCTATACAATGGAGCTACTCAGAGTTCCTCCTTCTGGTGATGCATGGAGAAGTTTTAGCTTAGTGCCTGGCTTGGAGTGAATAATCAATAAAGATTTGCTCTCTTCTCCCTGAGTCTGAAGGAGCTTCCAAACTCATGTGCTGAGCTTCACACAATCTGCCAAGAGCATGGGGCAGGGTGCAGAGCCAAAGGACTGCCCGGGATCCTGGGAGGCTCCCAAGTCCATGATTGGTATGGACAGGGCAGCTCTCTGGTGCCACCAGGGCATTCTAGACAGGTTGCCACAAACCACACAGTGATTTAATGTGAATTAATAAAAGACTTCCCAAGCATGGGGTTTGGAGATTACAGCACGTACCCAGCCACTTCCCTCTGCCTTCTCAGTCGGGCACCCTGTGTAGGGCACAACTCCAGGGACTCCACAACAAGACACCAGCTGCCATCTTTGCAGGAAGCCAGAGGGGATGAGACCACAGAAGATAATTACAGAGTTCGAGCCTGGAGGCTGGAGTCCTACGCTCCACATGGATAATTAAGCTGACTTGTGTTAGGTGAAGGGACATTACAACATACACGCTCATAGGGTGTCAGATGCTGCGAAGAGTCAGTGCAGTGATGAGATGGAGTAGTTAGCTCAAAAACCAAGAGCAAATCTACAGGGAGAAGAGTGTGGGACCTGAGGCAGCAAGACGCATGCTAGACAGTGAGGGGGCCCTGCTGGGCACTGAGATGCCATCAGCCTCTTGGTGACACACCCAGGAAGCCAGAGGGCCTCATTCACGGACTCAGGGGGAGCTCGGGATGGTGGCATGCTGCCATGCCATCTCATGCCCCCCCAGAGCAGAGATGCTGGTCAACAGAAGAAAATATAATGGGTGCTTTCACTCCTGTTTAATACCAACAAGACCCAGATGCAAGAACAAAAAGGGGGGCAGAGAGTTGGACCATTCGAGGCCAGGTTGCAGGGTAAGGGCATCTATCTTCACCTCTGTACCAGAAATGACCACTGCATTTCCAGTGGTTTCCCCTTCTGGGTCAAGGTTAACTACCCCTGCCCCTCGAAGGGGAGACTCATCAGTCAGGAGGCAGCCTGGCCTGAGGGTTAATGTGTTTGGATCTTGATCTGACTCTAAGTGGCTTGGCACCTCCTGGGATCCATTCCCTCATAAGGCCCCTGCTCTCAGTATTCCAGCCAAGGAGGGTGACCCAACCACCCCACCCTGCCAAGCAGCAGCAGCAGTGGCGGAGGAAGCAGAGCCTAGCTCAGTGCCTGGCACATAGTAGGCACTTGACATGTGCTTGCTCATTGCTAAATGCAATAGATCTGAAGATACAAGAAAGAAGGAAATAAAAATATTAACTGGGGAGACTGGATGCCTAGACAATTCAGAGAAAGCACCATATGCTTATTAAAGAGAAAAAAATGAATTCATCTAATTTGTAGGATGCATGATAAAGCCACAAAAAAATCAATTGCATTCTTACATCCCAGAGACCCACAGAAAATCCAATGAGAAAGATCCCACTTACAATATCAAAAAATAAATACTTGAGAGTTCTTTTAATTTGGTACACAAGCTATTTGTTTAAAGAAATTATAAAAACCCAATGGAGGCTCAATATTAGGGAAAACATCAACATAATTAATTATATTAGTAAATTAAAGGAGAAAAACCATATGATTATGTCAATAGATTTTTAAGAAGCATTTCATTAATCTTTTCTTTATAAAAATTCTAGGTGAACTTGGAACAGAAGTAACCTTCCTATTCATAACAAAAAAGAATATTTATCAGAAACCAGGAGAAAGTATGATATACGCTGCTAAAATTATAAATGCATTCCTATGAAAGCTAGGAATAAGACAGGGAAACTTTTTTTTTGTAATCATTATGGAAATTTTAGACAATGGAATAAGGCAAGAAATTATAATAAGTTCAGTAAGTATAACCCCATCAACATTTATATAGTATCAGGCACTGTCCTAAGTTCATTGCAAGAGAGGAGGAAACTGGGGCACAGAGAGGTTAAGTAACTTGTTCAGAGTCACACAGCTTCTAAGTGGCAATGCTGGGATTTGAATCCAAGTGATTTGATTCCAGGATATACATTTTTATACTTTAAAAATGCTGTCTCTCAGGCATTGAAAGAGGGCAAATGTTATTATTGTTATTATTTGCAGATATTATAATCACATAAAAATGCAAAAATAAAAAATCTATTAGCACTGGTAAGTGTCAGTAATATGTCTGCATAAAAGATTAATGTGCAATGACCAGCTTCCTTTATTCCACCAGGGCAGGAGCCTCTGTGGCAGCATGCAGCACCAGCCCTGAGACATAGCGGGCTCTCAATAACTATTTGCTGAAAGATGAAGCAACAGGCTCTACGTACGGCACCGTTTGGAAAGGCTGCATAGGTCAGCAGTGCAGCTGGATTTCTTCAAGGGATCCATTGTTCCGGCATTCAGCCCACTCCTGGGTGACTGGGTTGCCTTTCCTCACGTGCTCTCAGACACAGAGAAAGGCCCACCCAGCATCACCTTCAACTACCTCTTAAACCAGTGATTCCCACCCTGCCCATCTCAGTTCAGCAACTGGGTGAGATTATGGCCCATGGTCCATGCTGGAAAGGGAGAGGGAGGTGAATTCCAAAGTCAGCTTTCTTTTTTTTATTTTTTTTATTTGTTTTCAAAGTCAGCTTTCTTTTCATCTGGAGGGCTAGGGCTCTGTTCCTCTTTCCTACCATTGCCCGGAGTTGTAGCTTAAGAAACCCCCCAACTGGGGGCAATGCCTGGAGTGCTGCCCTTGAATCTGAGAGCTAGAGCACCATCCTGAGAACTGACATTTGCAAGGTGCCTCCTGAATGCTGCATTGGCAAAAGTGTCACTGATCATCCAAATCACGCACTTTTGAAGACTGAACAAGGGATGCTCTCAACAGTCACCCTCAGATAACAAGCGCCATGTGGACTGTTCCAGGCACACTGGGTTGCACGGCTGCTGTCACGTTCCTCCCACAAGGTCAGAGCGAGTATCTCCATCCCATTTTGCGGACACAGATATGGAGAGTGGGAGAAGTGACAGAGGAAGAGGTGGAGGCAGGAGTTGGTCTCGGACCTTTCTGTCTCTAGAGGCGCCTTGGTTAAGCAGCCTCTTCACCGCTGGTCCATATGCTCACTCCTCAGGGTTCATGCTGCTCATCTTTGAAATCCCAGCGGCACCCAACACAGGGGCCTGCACGTCGGGGATCTAGAGGCGTGGGTTGGCTCCTGTTTACAGAACCCAAATGAGGCTGGTGTGCTGGGAGGTAGTGGAGTGGGAGAGGCCAGAATAGGGCAGCGCCAGACTGGGTGGTGCCTCCTGGGTTTTATCGTTAAGTATCAGGCAAAGCTGAGGAATGACAAGACCTTGTTCTGATTTCAAAAGGTCACTCTGGCTGCTTGATGGACACTGGATTTGAAGGATGAGGGGACAAGAGGAAGCAGGGAGTGTGATTAGGAGGCTGCTGACTTGGAGTAGTGATAGAGGTGTCAGCTGGTGTGGAGGCCCAGGAGTTGGGAAGAAGCAGGGGGTTCCAGTGTGTCTTTTAGAATAGACTCAATGGAAGAGATGCTGGGAGGGGGCAGGGGCAAGGGAAGGGAGGTAACAGGAGAGACACCCTCAATTTTTGGCTTTGGAAACTGGTGGATGGTGATGCCATTCACCGAGGTGGAGAAGATTAAGGGAGGGTAGGTCTAGGGAAGAAATACAAAGATTTGCTTTGGCCATGTTAAGTCTGAGATGCTCTCAGACATCTCTAGGGAGGGGTCCAGAGCTTCCTAAAATTGGATCACGATGCTTTTGTGTTTAAAATTTCTTGACTGTTCCCCTTGGATATAGCTCAAGCTCCATTGCAGGGCACCCCAGACTTGGCATGGGTCCCTGATTGCCCTCAGCCTCCTCCTACCTTCCCTCTTCCTTCACTGAGCGCCTGATGGGAGTCAGATGGGCCACCCCCGGGCCTTTGCACCTGCTCTCACTTCTGCTTGCCATGCCTGCTGTCCCCTCCTCACTCCTGAATAGCTCCAAACCAGGGGTGTGGGCCACATGATGCTTGTGCCCTCCAGCAGAGTGTGAGCCAGGGATGGCATCTCTGTGCTGCAGTCGAGACCCTGCCGAGGTTTTCTGCAGGCATGAGTTCTCTACCTGGAGGGACGAAGGGACAAACGAACAGACTGGAGATCTCCCTAAGTTAGAGCCCACAGATTCAGACAGGCTTCGCTTCTCTGTCTCCAGAGAACAGGCCTTGCATGACTTGATATTCATAGAGTAAACAGGGCTAAAGGGGAATGCTTAAAGCACTTAAGGAAATAAACAGCTTTCTTACACCCTCAATTATTTCAGAAGCACCTGCTCCCATATAATTAATGTGCCAATCGAAACTACTATTATAGCCATTACAGCAGGTCCCCCAAGAACCACTACTTGATGACAATGCTTGTTTAGACTCATCTGGGTTACTCCACCACTTTGCAAAATAATAATAAAATAATAATATGATAACTTCATTTCTTATAGAATGATATCCAATTCAGAAGCCATCCTTCTCATTAATAGTATTCCTGAGGTCTGTGTGCCATGCCTGGAAGCAGCTTAAACCATGGACTGTTTTGCCAACATCTCCCACCATTTCACATAAAGAGAGTCCAGCTTGGGAGGGGCACGTAGGGAGACTGTGTGGGAGAGAAGGGGTCCCTCCTTACACCTGTCTGCTCTGTATGTTTGTCTCAGAGCAGGTGGACCGTGCTGCCTGTGTCATCTCAGCAGGGTGGAAGCTGTTTTCCCTCAAGTCCTCATTTGACATGACAGCCTCTGTGCGGATCTGTGCCACTGCACCCCCGAGGACAAGTGGCTCCAGCAGAGTGATGATGAGGACAGCCTGAAGCAGCCACGTCCAGATGCTCCTCTGCCCCACAGGCCATCTCCACCTCTCCCTCATGGAGAAGGCCACGGAGCTTCCCAAAGGGGGATCCAGGCCACCCCATCAGCTTGGAGTGAGAAGGCAGGGCCGCTCAAAGGGGAGGTCAGACAAGCCCCTTCCACCTTGCCATCTGCAAGACTTGGGGCCAGTTAGTTAACTTCCCTGAGCCTTTATGTCCCCGACTCTAAAATGGACAATTGTGCCGGCATCTTGTGACTCCTGTGTGGATTCAGTGAGGTGATTTTTGTAATGTACCTAGTGCAGCACCCGACCTGTGCTGCAGCAGTGGCATTCATGATGATATGAGGGAGAGATGGGAGGAGCTTGTCTTACCCGCCACAGGTCCCCAAGCCAGAGGGATTCAGCCAATTAGAGGGTCCAGTCCTCATACTGCCCATCACTCAGGAGGAAACCCCTCCCACTCCTAACAGGGTATTTATGGCCTTCAATGGGACCTAACAGAAAGAGCTTAGCTTTGGAGTCAGAGAGCTGGGGATTGAAGTTTGACTTAACCACTATCTAGCAGCATGACTTTGAGCAAGCTGCTTAACCTCACCTAGCCTCAGTCTCTCCAACTCTAGTCCTTCCACTTCCTTCTTTCAAGGCTCTCTGAGGTCTCTGATACCCCTAGCCTCTTTACTTTATAGGTGCACACTGGGAGAGGAGGCTCAAGAGGCAGGCAGGAGCCAGATGATGCAGAGCCCTGGTGTAAGGCAACACCAGGTATGTTGGTCTGTATTCTAAGAACCATGGAGAGGCATCACTGATGTGTTTAAAGCAGTGTAGCATGGACAGAGACGCCTTGTATAAGGCTGTGAGTTGTGGAGTGGACTTCTGGATCTTACTAAATTCCTTCACATCCTCCCGCTCCTCTCAGCTCCCAGGTGTCCCCCGGCCTCACCTCCTTTGAATGTTCACTCAGGGGTGGGGCACTTTCTCTGGACATTTACAGCCACATGAGTCTGCTTCCCAGAACACTCACATAACCCCACTCCTGGGGAATCTGGAAACTTCTGATGACTGGTTTCCACAGAAGCCCCACATTCTACCTCAACTAGCCAGGTTGGCTGAATGCTCTGCTCCTACCCCTTGTCATGATGTCATGGCTGGGCAGCTGAGCCTGAGGCAGCACAGAATTCCAGAGCTGAAACGAATAGGGTCAATAGCTCTGGGTTCACTGGGGCCAGGATTACTTCCTATTACAGTTTTGATAGGTGGCCATGCCATTTTCTTAGACATCTCCAGGGGTAGGAAGTCCACCAGTCCCTAAGACAGCCCATCCAGTGGTTGAAAAGCTCCAATTGTGGAAAAATTATTTACCTCATCAACTACAAGTTTACCTCTGTGACCCTCAGGGCCACATAAGATATACATCCATCCATCCATCCATCCACCCATCAATCCCATCCATCCATCCATTTATCCACCCACTCACCCACCAGTTCACCCATCCATCCATCCATCCATCCATCTATCCATCCATCCATCCACCCACCCACTCACCCACCAGTCCATCCATCCATCATCCACCCACCCACTCACCCACCAATCCATCCATCTACCCATCCATCCATCCACCCACCCATCGATCCCATCCATCCATCCATTTATCCACCCGCTCACCCACCAGTTCACTCACCCACCCATCCACCCATCCATCCATCCATCTATATATCCATCCATCCATCCATCCACTCACCCACTCACTCATCAATCCATCCATCCATCCATCCATCCATCCATCCATCCATCCATTTATCCATCTATACATCCATCCATCCATCCATCCACCAACTCACCAACCAATCCATCCATCCATCCATCCATCCATCCATCTATCCATCCATCCATCCATCCATCCATTTATCCACCCACTCACCCACCAGTTCATCCATCCATCCATCCATCCATCCATCCATCCATCCATCTATACATCCATCCATCCATTCATCCATACATACATCCATCCATACATCCATCTATCCTCTAAGCTATGTGCTCAATATCGTGCTAGATACTCAGGAGAGAAAGAAAAACAGTACACCTGGTCGCTGCCAGCAAAGGGTTTGCATTCTTGGAGAGAGCCATTCAACTATTACAGTTCATGTCCTATTATGAGCTCTCAGCTAGCAGACACCTGTCTTTTTCTGTCAAGGCAGTGACCACAATTTGAAAGAAGCATTTATTTAACAATCTTTTATGTAATACCTGTTTTTCTCCCACTTAACTACAAGCTCCTCAAAAAAACAGGGTTCCATTGTTTTGCTTGTTTGTTTTGGGTTTCTGTGCTTTTGTTTTTTGAGACAGGTTCTCATTCTGTCCTCCAGGCTGGAGTGCAGCAGTGCAATCACAGCTCACTGCAGCTTTGACTTCTTGGGCTTAGTTCATCCTCCCACCTCAGCCTCTTGAGTAGCTGGGACCACAGGTGTGAGCGCCACAATGCCTGGTTAATTTCTGTGTGTTTTTATAGAGATTGGGTTTTGTTATCTTGCCCCGGGTGTTCTTGAACTGCTGGGCTCACACGATCTACCCTTCTCAGCCTCCCAAGTGCTGGGAACACAGGCATGAGCCATAGCCTGCATGTGCCCAGCCCATTGTTCTTATTCTGTGCTCTATTCCCAAGGCTTGTCACATAGTTGGTGCTCAAGAAATATCTGCTTTAAAAATGAACACTAGTCCAGTGTGTTGAGTCATATGGTCATGTATTGAGTATTTTGAGTGTCATAAGAACCTAACTCAGTCTGGGTCATGGCAGTTGAATGAGGAAGAAGATTGAAGGGGGAAAAAAGGATGGGGAAAGGTCTCTGGTGTGGATGAGCAACACTGAAGCTGGGCCTTGGAGGGCAAGTGGGAGTTGACCAGATGGAGGGGAGAAGGGCATCGCAGGCAGAAGCAGCACATATGCACCAGCTCGGAGGTGGGAAAGAGCGTTGGCACATTCTGAGAACTGCAAATCAACCATATGATTCGAGTGGTGGGCCCATTTGGGAACGTGGTAGGAAGCAAGGCTGAAGAAATCAGTCAACAGAGGTTGAATCAAGGACCTTGTATGCTGAGCCAGTGACCTTGAACTTGGTCCTTCAGGTGATGAGGCACTCTTGTGAAGTGTGGGGCAGGGAGGGGTAGTCATGGTAAGGTCAGATGTGTGTTTTAGAAAAGCACACGGCTGTACCTGTCTGCAACGGGAAGACAGCTGCCCTGTGGGAACTCACACCCAACAAGGAAAATGTGGGGAAAGGAGGGGGAGAAAGGATTTAGGAGGAAGGATGAGCCTGAGCTCGTTTTCTGGGAAACATCCCTCATTTCAGTCATGTTATTTTTTTTTCACTGGTGTGCTGGAGCGGAAGTTCACCTTTAATCCTTTTCCGACAAGTTAAGTCAGCCCCCTTGTCATTTAAACCCAACAGGGCATAGGAAAGTCAGGCTGTATCTGCTGGAAATCACACTTCAGGCTTAATATAGCTTCTGGATTCCGTGTGCTCAGAGGCCCTGACAGTAGCTCAGGCCAGGACCTTCACCCCTAAGAAAGCATTGTCCAAGCCTCACCTGGGGGGTGCCCTGAGCTGGGAGGCACCCACCTCTTCCATTAGCCCAGAGTCTTCTGGGGAAAGGATGGGGGATGGGGAGGTTGGCTGCAAGGTGGGAGAGAGGCTGCACATTCCTTAGAGATCATCTCATTGCATGCTTTTATTTTACCTATGAAGATCCTAGAGCTCAGAGAGGTGGTGTGGTTTCATCAAGGTCACAAAGCAGGATGTTGTGTCCCAGGCCCTTGCTCTTTTCTCTTCTTGGTAAGTGAGGACACACTCTCCAGGATGAGCTGAGCCAGCAGTGTGTTATCCTTAGATATGCCGTGTCTTTCTCAACCATCCAATGTGGGAGCCTGTCACTGGTGGACTCCACGTGTGGTCCAATAAAACATCTGGTTGTTTGGGTGTCCACTTCAACTGTTGGCACCCCCTCTCAACAGTTTGGAAGCCAAGAGCTCTTATCAACCCCGTGTGGAGCAGGGAAGTGGTCTCATCGCCACTGTCAGAAACCTGATCTTAATCCCTAAGAGAAGAAGGATTTCTTTGGTCAAAAACCCCTCCTGCTCAAGCCAGCGAGAGCAGTGATATGTGGCCAAAGCCGGCCTTCTCCCCCGACCCCCTTTTCTTACCTCCTCTTCCTGTCTAAGGGCATCTGTGCACAAATCCAGGTTGACTGAGTCGTGGTCTCTGGACGGATCCCAGTAACCTGGCAGCTCTTCCTGCAGAAGGCTGACTGCAGCGCCTCTCACCCTCTATCCCCACTGCAGTCCTCGGAAGCTCGTGGACCACTCATGGGCCATCTGACACAAGCTCCTGGGTCTGGTGGAGCCATCCTAATTATGGACCTTGATGACCCAAGAGTGGAGCTAATGAGATGCCCTACACATTTCACACTCCGTGAACACCTGCGTACCTGCTGTTGCAGCTGCTGGGCTTTTCAGCTGGGACTCGGGGGTGTCACAGAGTCCTTTGAGAATGTTCATTCCCTCTCCCACAGAAATGCATACAACATGTTAGACATACTTTTTGGGGTTTCAAGCACCCCCAGAAACCCATCCACATATTTCCTAGGGATCCTGAGGCCCCCACATAGAATTCCTGGCCCAGGGATCATTCATAAATGAATGGCTAGAGCAGGATCTTCCTTTCAAATACCAAATGCATTGTTTAATTACACTGGAATCCCCTAAACTCTCTGGGCAGCCGCTTTCACATTCTCGAGGAGGAGAGCAAGGCTGCCACCAGTTCCAGATTGAAAGGATGGTTGGAAAAGACAATGGGCATGCAATTTTATGAATGACATCATGTGAATGACACATCGGAGAAGCAGAAAAATAAAACGCTGCAAGAGATGCACAGATGAATAATTAAGCTACCAGGTGCTGTCTCTCTAATGGAAGTATGTACAAAACGCTGAGAGAACACAGCAGGTGATCTCTTAATTCTGTCTTGGTGAGAGAGGTCAGAAGACTTCACAGAGGAGAGAATGAGTAAGATTTGTCCAGGCAGAAAAGAGAGGATGAAGTAATATATGTGAAGGCTATTTTCCCTGCACCACGGGGGATGGAGGTGGCTTGTCTGCAAGGCCTCTCATCTGTTTTACACAATTCCTTGTGAGATCCTCAGGAAAGTGCAATCAAGCCCATTGGCCAGATGACGAAACAGAACTTAACAACTTAATGATGGGCAACTGGAGGAGAAGCTCTCCCCTTGAGGGCAGTGGGCCCTCCTGTCCTTCTTCATACCTCCAGCCCTTTGTACCATGCCTAGGAAGCTGTGGGAATAGTTGTCGTCCAAGGCCACTGAGTTAATTGAATGGTAGAGCAGGATCTTTCTCTCAAATATGAAATGCGTTGTTTAATTACACTGGAATCCCCTGAACTCTCCGGACAGCCATTTTCACATTCTCGAAGAGGAGAGCAAGGCTGCCACCAGTTCCAGACTGACAGGCTAAGGATGGTTGGAAAAGACAATGGACTTGTAATTTTATGAATGACGTGTAAATAGGGGTGGATTCGGTAGAAGCAATTGTGTCTTTATGCCACTTGCAAAGGTTTGTTCAGAAGTTCAAGGTCAAATCTCTTTACTAGTCAAAATCTCAAGGCCATGTTACTGCTGGTCTCAACGCATCCCTCAGCCCACTCTAGCCAGGCTTTAGCCCCCAGTAACTCCAAAGAATCTGCCCTTGCCCAGGTCCCTAATGGGTTCTATATGTTGCCAAGATCATGGTCATTTTTCTGCTCTCAAGTCACTCACTGGAGTGTGAGACACGGCTGACTATTCTATTTCTTAAAACACTTTCTTCTCTTGGAATCCAGGACACCCCACTCTCCTCACTGTCTTCACATCTTGCTGGCTGTTCCTCCTCCTTCTCAGCCTCTCTGCTGGTCTACTTTTCTATCTCTAAGTATTAGAGTGCCCAAGGGTCCAGCACTGGGTACCATCCATTCTCTGTCAATGCCAAGTATAAGTCTCCAGGCTTCACCTCTCCCAAGAATTCCAGGTTTGCGGCCTCAACAGCAGCTGCAGCAGCTCCATCTCCATGTCTTAGAGGCACGTCCAGCTTAACATGCCAACAGAGCACTTGACGCCTGTGTATCAGTCTGTTCTCATGCTGCTGAAAAAGACAAATCTGAGACTGGGTGATTTATAAAGGAAAGTTTAATGAACTCACTGTTCCACACGGCTGGGGAGGCCTCACAATCATGGTGGAAGGTGAATGAGGAGCAAAGTTACGCCTTACATGGCAGCAGGCAAGAGGAGTTTGTGCAGGGAAACTCTCCTTTATAAAACCATCAGATCTCACGAGACATATTCACTGCCACGAGGTCAGTATGGGGGAAGCTGCCCCCATGATTTAATTATCTCCACCTGGCCCTGTGCTTGACGTGTGGGGATATCACAATTCGAGGTGAGATTTGGATGGGAACATAGCCAGACCATATCACCCAGCAACCTGCTTCTCCTGTCCTATCCTCCTTGTCTCATTAAACAGCACTGCTCCCCCAAATCCAGCTCAAGCCTCAAAGCCAGCAGTCATCCTGAATCCCCCCTTCTCTCATCCCTTCCACATGCTAGCAAGCCTTTAGCTTCTACCTGCAAATCATAGGCAGAACGTTTTTTTCCCTCCCATCATCTCCGCTACCACCATCCTAGTACTCATCCAAACCACAGTTGCTTCTTGCCTGAACTGTTCTAACCTCCAAGTGCTCCCTCTGCTGCCAGTCTCTCCCCTCTCCTGCAACCCATTCCCCACCCAGAAGTGACCTTCTTAATAAAGTAAACCAGATCCTGTTACTTCTCTGCTTAAAATCCTCAATGCTTCCCGGTGCCTTTAGAATAACTCCAGATTCAGTTCCTTAGAGCACAGGACCCAGCATGAACTGTCCCTGCCCATTTTTCCAGCATCACCCCTTACTCACTTTGTTCCAGCCACATGTACTTTCTTTCTGTTATTTGAACGTACTCTCACCAGAACTGTTTTGTGTGTGCTTCTCCCTCTGCCTGGATTGTTCTGCTGTCTTCCCTTGGCATGGTGGGTTTCCCGTTGCCTCTGCAAACTCATCTTAAATGAGGGTCTTTTCCTGACCACCCAGTCGCTTTCTATCCCACAACTCTATTTTAATTATGTGCACTGCACTTATCATTATCTGGTATCTTTCTTATTTGTTTATCTTTTTAACTCCTCCCCCAAGGTAAACTACAAGAACACAGGATCTTTTCTTCTCTCTTGGTACACCCCCAGTGCCTAGAACCATCCTGGCTTCATAAATATGTGTTGAATGAATGTTGAATGAGTGCATGGAACAGCTCCCTCTATCAGAGATTCGCAAACACCATAACATGCTCCCTGGCTGGGATGAGCGCGTCACAGTCATCTGGGGAGCTCTTTAAAAGTACAAATGCCCTGAGGCTCCGGTCCTGAAAATTCGGATTCAATAACTGTAGAATGAGTCTCAGGCAACAGTCTATTTTTAGTGGCCTTTGAAAATTCTAATGCGCTGTCAGAGTGAGAGGACCCCTGTCGGTTTCCAACAGAACTGCCATTAAAGTCCAAGGATCAGGGCTGCAATGATTGTGATTCACACTCGGGCCTCTAGAGGGAGCTGAAGGTTTCTCCCATCACCCCATCCTCAGGAGGAGGAGCTCAGTGAGACGAGTCTGGATGGTTACAACTTAAAAGGAGTGGTTAGGGGTGTTTTCCTTGGGAGTGGAATTAAAGGATTGCGATATGATTTGGCTGTGCCCCCACCTAAATCTCATCTTGAATTGTGGCTCCCATAATCCCCATGTGTCGTGAAAGGGACTCAGTGGGAAGTGACTGGAGCATGAGAATGGTTTTCCCCATGCTGTTCTCGCAATAGTGAGTTCTCACAAGAGCTGATGGTTTTATAAGCACCTGCACTTCCCCTGCTGGCACTTCTCCTTCCTGCTGCCATGAGGAAGGATGTGTTTGTTTTCCCTTGTGCCATGATTGTAAGTTTCCTGAGGTCTCCCCAGCCCATCAGAACTGCGAGTTAATTAAACCTCTCTCCTTTATAAATTATCCAGTATCAGGCAGTTCTTTATAGCACTATGAGAACAGATGAATACAGATTACAATGGAATTAGACCTGGGAACTTGTTCTTATTTCCTCTTTATGTGTTATTACATTTGCTCTAAAATCAGTTGTCCTTTGGTGGACTCTCTCTCATTGCCATCTCTGCCCTCCCATGTGACTGGCATGATAAGATTCAGCACTGGACGCACTTCATCAGGGAGAACCTTACTCTTTGGAAAGCCAGGGGTTGGGGAAGGAGGCTTGGACAAGGCAGGTTGGGTTGGCTCATCCCGACTCCTCTCTTCCTCACTCACATCCTCTTCCAGATCTTATATCTGTAAGATCTGTGAACTCAAGATCAGAATTTAGGGTCAGGGGAGTAGCAAGGAGCAGCCAGGAGGGCCATAAGGGCCAAAGGCATGGTCTAGCCCCATCCTCTGGAACCTTGGCTCTGGTCTCCCTTGATCACCCAAGAGTGTACCTACCTTCTTGCCCTTATGATATGGTTGGGCTATATTGTCCCCTTAGGATCATCATTTTCAGTTTTACTTCAAATAATAAAACATTGTCAAGGGCTGGGACTGAGAGAGAGCCAATATTAGTAAAGCCATTTTGAAATAGCTCCCTGCTTCAGGGAAAGCTGAGATCCACTGAAATGGCTTAACTATGTTAAGCCACTGGGTTTCCAAGAATTGAAACCCAGTGAATTCACCAGCATAACCACTTAAAGTGTGTCTCTGCCCATATCCTGCCCCTTGGGAATGCAGGTGGCAGGATGGAATTCAAGAAATCTGATCCTGGTAATCCTCTCAAATACCTTCCCCTCTTATTCTGTAATTTCCCTCACTAGATCCTGTAAGCTATCAAGAGCCATGATAGGAAAATGGCTATCATTGAGTAGGTGCCACAGTGAGCCAAACACCGGGCTCTTTTGGTTGCAGATATTATCTCATTTAAGCTACGAAACGCATGTTTTCATGCCCAATTTCAGGTGAAGTTTCTAAAAAGATGAAAGGTTAGGTCACCACCCAAGGTCAAACACCAGAACTCACATACAAGTATTCTGACTACCAAGTCCTCTCTCTTCCTACCTCAGCCTTCCCAGCCTCCAGTCACAACTCCTTCTCAAATGGTCCCAAGTGACCACAAACCCTCATTGCAGAGGCATCCAGCACAACCCAGAGGGGAAGATCGCGCTGGCTAGGTTGCATCATCTGCACCTCTGCACCACAAAACACAGACCCAGGTACGCATCTTCCCACATGGTGAAAAAGGTTAGATAAGGAGGTACTGAAAGCAGGGATGTGTCGCTGTTTGTGGATCTCCTTCTCTCTCTATCTGGCTCTCTTTTCTGTTCCCAGGGCCCAGAGTAGCTCCTGAGAACAAATTGTAAAAGAAGGAACGAAAACAAAGGAGGGATGATAAAAACTGCTGTAAAAGGTTAAACTCCCATGATTCTCTGTGGCTGTGTAATGGAGTTCTACGATATAAACAGACCTTTGGCTTTGCCTGCTGGGCAGGTGGCCTCCAACCAAGTGAGTTTAAACAGTATTTCCTAATAAGGAATATTCCCTTTTCCTTCATACTTCACAAAGTCCCCAGCGTATCCAAAGACCCACACTCCCCGTCCCCTGACTGATACTATCAACAGTACACAGATGCCCACGTGAGACAGAAGAGGGCTACATAGCATGGTGTGTCAACAGGTGCATATGCATTTGTATTTATAGCTCTATGACTTGTTAATTTAGCAAGGTGATTCTGCTCTAGGTGTCAAGAATACAGCAGGAAAAAGGCATAGTCTTTGCTCTTCAGATGCTCACGGTCCAGGGGCAGGTACTTTGGCATGACAAGGTAAGAACTGGCGTAGAGACCCACAAAGAGGATTCATGGCAGAGGGCGTGCCTACAGCTTTCTGGAGAAGTCGGGGAAGGCAACATGACCTGAGACACAGCCTCATGCTTACACATAGTAAAGGCTCAATAATGTCAGCCACTCAAATTAATATAAGCAGCATTACTAAATAAGTCCCCAGTTACAGATGTAAATAAACATGAGGGACTAAGTAAAGAACATTATTTATCATTCATTTTCTCCAACCAAGTCCTGACTTAAGTGCTAGGGTAGATTAGTTATTAGGTGACGCCCTCCTCCTGGTGAAGTATGGAACTGCACCCCTACTCTATTAGCAAAAAAAAAAAAAAAGAAAAAGAAGGGTCTTTGGAGCTTATCTACATGAGCTGTGAAGATGAAGCCTGGACACTCATATCTTGGAGATGAACCCATGTAACAATGGGGAAAGCAGAGTGGGGTGGTGAAAAGCATCCTCAAGTTGAACAGGGCTTTAATAGACAACTACGATACCCAGCACCTCAGAGGGCTCACAGCTCTCTTGACATCTGTATCTCTTCAAAGAAGTGATTTGAGCATGATGACCATCTCCCTCTTTTCACCCTCCCTCACCACACACACACACACACACACACACGCGCACACACACAGTCTAATGACGGCACATTACCAAATAAGATTCATCTTACTAAAATTCGTATCAGGGCAAGTTTGCCTGGAAAACTGATTCATGAGCATTCACTGCATTCTCTTGTCAGGTGAGCATAGTGTATTCCAGAGGCTGCAGAAGAAAATCTCGATGCCCTAGAGCAGTCTGACCAGTGGAACGTCCTGCAGTGATGGAAATGTGCTATACTTCATCTGTCAATATGGAGGCTAGCAGCTATAGGTGGCTAGTGAGCACTTGAATTGTGGCTAGTCTGACTGAGAAAATGAATTTTAAAGTTAATTTGATTTAATTTAAACAGAAACATCCACGTGTGACAGGTGGCTACCACATTGGACAACCTAGATCCAGGGGCTATGATTACACATACTTTCTTGAGTCTATTCTCATCGTTTTGACATCTTATTCTACAAACGGGCTGAGCTCATTCCCGCTTGGCCAGACCATGGGGGTAAAATATCCAAGAATCAGGCTCTTGCCACTTCTGCCCAATCTCCTTCGCCCCCCTTGAGGGGTCCACAAGCAAGACCTTCCCAGATATCCAGCCAGAGGTCTTGTTAGCGCCAACGTTAGGTAATCCCTATGGCTTCAGACGATTTCGTCAGCTGCCCCGATTTACCCAAAGAATCCAATGCATTCATGATGTTTTCTGACAGCTCAGGATGATCCCCGTGCTAAGATAATGTATTTAAGACCAGAGGGGAGGCTGCTGGGCTTGACACATGTTTTGAGCCATTTTGTGCCCACTGGGCTGAGCAGGCAGTGGCGGCCTCATCACAATGCCCTGCTTCTTCCTTCTAACGGGGTTGGAGACGCCATCCTGACTGGGCCTGTGTAATCCATTCATTTCCTTCCAAGCCGGGCTCTGTAAGCTCATTCACGGAGGATGGAGAAAGGAAGCTGGGACGGGAAGCAAACACACGTACCGAAAACAAACAGCACTCGGCAGCTCCCTGCTTGGAGGAGGGGGGCAGGCTGTGGGGAGAGGGGAACGGGAGGGAAGCCACAGTCGGGGTTTCGTCTGGCAGGGGAAAAAGGGGTCAGAGGAGGGTCTGGCTGGATAAGGAGACTGGAGCTCCCGTTGCTGCTCCTCCCATTCCCTCTGGAAGCCCCGCCCTGACTTTGACTCCCGGAGCCCCCATCTCGGTAGGCTCTTATCTCTCTCCCTTCAGCTGCCTTCTTGGGAAGAGAGGCGGTCACTAGGGAAAGCTAGAGTGGCAGCAGGCAAAAACTGGCCGCATGGAGCCTTCCCTGGAATTTCCTTCCGTCCTCTGCCCCCATCCTTCCCATCATAGGCAGGGCACGTGGGCTCCCCGGGACCTGAGGACAGTAACCAGTCAGCTGAGCCACCACCTCCGTCCAGCTACAGAATTACAAGGGCCCAGGCTTTGGCTCTAGTGGGTGATTTGCATGTGATTTGCATACATCTGCATACCCCTGCTCCAGAGGCCCTCAGTCAAAGGATGTGAAATGAAATAAAATAAATTAATTAGTGCATCCTACCATGGCCGGATCTGCAGGGCCTGACACTGGTAAGAGATGCCACCGATTCTTAAAACAGCCAGTGGCATCACAGGTTAGGCAGAGAGAGAGACAGTGCGAGAGACAGGAGGGTCTCCCTCCCGGGGGTGGAGAAGAAAAAGGAGGTGCTCTGTCCAGTCCAGGACATGGATTCTCCTGCCCCAGCCCTGCTCCCATCTTCAAGAGCATCAAGTCAAGCCATGTGGAAGCCTGCTCCTGGCTTCTACACCCGGGCCCAGCCTGGCACTGGCATTGCCCATAACTCCAGCAGGAGCCTCTGCAGGGAGATTTTCACCACTATGACTACGGTAACATTCAATTTCAAACCAGAGGGAGGACAGTTGCTTCAAGAGCTTGGAAGGCAATGAGGTGCCCACTGCTATTTTCCCATCTCCACGCTTCCTTCCATTCGCTCCATTAACTGTTCCCACTGGGTCTCCATATTTCTATCTGTCTTTCACCACCCCTCCCTCTGATCCCATCTATGGGATGGCTGAGGAAGAGATGTGGTCCCATCGTCAGCAGTGAGCTGGAGTTAATTTATCCCTGTCCTTCTGCCAGGTGCTAATGAGATGCTCGCAGCCTGTGTCAGCCAAGCAGCTCCCATATCCTGTAAATACGCCTCTTAGTGATTCAGTTCATGGCACTATTTAACATATGCCTTGGCTTTCTCTGGGCCCACTGATCTATCTAGGATGGCACCCTTCCCTAAGGCTGGGACCCTGTAGGATGCCGGATGTGAGGTCCACACCTGTAAGGCCCAGGCTACCTGGAGAGCTTGGATGGAGAGTACTAGAATTAACTCTAAGCAGGAGAGACTGCCATGCTGAAATACGTGATTTTTGATTAGAAGGAGCGCAGATCACAGCCAACAAAATAGCACCAACCAGCAAACCATGAGTCAGAGACCCAATACGCAAAGCAGAGCAGCCACGACAGGCTGGTTCAGAGCACACCTGCCTGGATCAAGAGTAAGAAGGAAACTGAGCAGAGTTGTTCTGAGTCAAGACCATGAACAGCAGGTGTGCCCCAGGGATTCCTCGACCATAGCATTTCCATGCTCTGTGTGTAGATGTGGTGACACCTCCGAGGAGCAGAGCAACCAGCTCTAGACTCGAGATCACCAAACTGTGCCCACACCCCCACCTTCCTTGTGCTCTCTTCCATGCTCCATCACTCCCTCCAGAACAGCTCCACCTGACTGTGCTGTGCATCGGTTTGATTTGAAGAAAGGGTGACAAAGATCAGGAAAGCGTGGCTTCTGATCGAGGGTTTGCAAACTGTAGCCCATGAACCAAGTCACCCTCCAGCCTGTTTTGTCCAGCCCTCGGGCTAAGAATCATTTTCACCTTGTTTAATGATTTTAAAAAAGTCAAAAGAAGGAGAAATTATGACATGTGAACCTTAGACAAAATTCAGATTTTGGTGCCCATGAGTAGAGTTTCATGGGAGCACAGCCGTGCCCTTCACTTACACACTGTCAATGGCTGTTTTGGTGCTGTTACCAGCAGAGTTGAGTAACCGTGACCAAGGCTGTGTGTTCAGCAGACAGAAGAATATTTACAGTCTCAGTCTTCACCAAAAAATGTTGCCAACCCCTTTTTAGATAATGGAAGAGGAGTTCTCCCCCAGGATGGTGGTGCATCTGTGTGTGCCCCCTTGAGCATGGCATTGCAAGAAAAGCATCAGTGCCCGCTGGACCTTCTGGGCCCAGCCCCAATTCCTTTGTGGCGAAGGGATACAAGGCTGGGATGCCCCATCCAGATTCAAGAAGATTTTGCTCAGTGGTTGAAATGGCCACTTGTGCTCAAGACTCCAAGCTGTCCTTCCTGGTGCCAACACCTGGACCCTGGCAGGTGAATACCTGCTCATCTCCAACCAATTCCCTTCTCAGATGGCGCCAGACACCAGGGTTTGTCCTATATGTAGTCAGATTAGGTGGCAGACTATCTCTGTGATTTGATTTTAAAAAAGGCAGGACGCCTTCCTGTTTTTCTCTCTCTCCTGCCAAAAACATTACCCAAAGTCTCATGCGCAAAATTCCACCATCAGACATCGCTTCATGATTACACTACGCCTAGGGCCCAGGGTGTTCTCAGTAACTTCTACTTTGCCTAATGGGGTTTCCCCAGAGTAGGGGCTTAATAGGAGCACAAAGGAGGCAGAAATCAGATCCATCCTGAGGGTGGAAGGGAAGGCTGATCCCCGAGGAGGGTGACAGCAGAGGACAGGGACTCGGCAGAGGGCCAGGACAGCTCAGAACTGGGTCAGGGCTGAAGATGTAGCCACGCCAGTGATGGTGTCCGGAGGGCTCTGAGGACCCTCCCATCAGCCCTGGTCACGGGCATGGAGGGGGCAGGGGTGGCAACTTACCCGGTACCACACGATCTCCCGCATGCGCCCATCTGTCTTGAAGTTACACTTCAAGGTCACGGCATCTCCAGCCACCACAGGGGGAAGAGGCTCAATGTTGACTGTCAGGTAGCCTATGAAAGAGAGGAGAAAGGGCACGAGCTGATGAGGGCGGGGCTGCGGAGAGAGCAGACAGAGGCGGGAAGGTCGGGGTTTGTAGTTGCACGACTGTGGGGGGTGCTGTTCATACCATGGTCTGCGAATGCTGACAGCAGGCCCGAGTGGAGCCCTCTTCTTCCCTCTCATTAACATCTCCCTTTCTGCTGCCTTCCTGGCTTCAGTGGATCCCTCCAAACCAAAAACACTTCTGCTTGGGACACATTTTCCCCCGAAGGTGGGACCTGCTGGCACCTCCACGAAGTGCCTCAGGGTATTTCTGTGAGATATCCCAGAGAAGGCTTCTGTGCTCCAGCATCGCCCCTCCACCCATTTTTAGAGTCGTGGCATTCATGATTCATCTATTCAGTCCTGCAGGAAACGAATGCTGAAATTTATTTACTTGGCATTTCCAAACCTATTTGAATATGGGCTGCTTAGCCACCCCTTAAGCCCCATCACCCTCCTATGCAGCAGCCAGGAGCTGGGAAATACACATTGGGACATGGTGTTCTAGGTGCTCATACCCCTCTGTTTCCAACCTCATAAACAAATGACTCCTGGTAAAACAAGAGCCCTGGGAAACTTCCAGTGGCTTCCTTAACACCCAAATTTCCCATCATGCATACTCTGCCCTCAAGGGGAGGGTCAGGTCCACGCCCTGGTCACGGCGGTGATGATGTGTTGGAGAAGTCCAGTATGGGCCGACTACTGGGGAGGAGTCTCAACTCTTTGCAAACACCAGGTGATGCTCCCCCGACTACCACCACCTGCCCCTGGGAATGCCTGGAGCAGATGCTGGGACTCTTGCCCTGGTAGGCACACCTTGGGGACACTGCTCTCTCCACAACAAAGTCCAGTCTGGTGAGGCCTCTAACCTACCCCTGTGCCTCCACCTGCCCCATCCCAGAGGGCTGGACCCTCATTGCAGCTCTCAGGGGAACCTCATTCCTGAGCTGATCATCCAGGTTCATCTGATCGGCTTCCTGCTGGCGGGTGTCCAGTCATCGATCTAATGGATCAATCCAGTCCAATAGTCTTAATGAGAAAACTAGCTAGGATGGGTTCGAAGATTTCAATTGTGCGGGCAAGCTGAGCAGACGGAGCCCCCGGGCCCGACCCCTGCCTGGAATTCAATGGTTACAACCCTTCAGGAAAATAAAAAACAAAACAAAACAAGCATCGACCTGGAGAGGATCACTTTGGAAGGTGGAGTCAGGGTGGACACGCATGGCCCAAGGCTTCAGGACCTGGTCTCCAGGGCAAGGCATGGGGTTCACCCCAAGGTGGCCTCTAACTTAGATCAGAGGTCAAACTCCAGGATAGCCCTGAAGCCCACATGGTCCAAGAAAGCCACTACCAGAGTCAACCGGTCCAACTTCCAAGATCAGAAGGACCAATCTGGATCTTTCTTTCCGCATTTACTCAGTCCCAGTTCACTCCCATCTACTCTGTGAAGGCCCCCAGCCAGGATCCAGGAACCAGGCAGTGGCCAGCCCTCCAGGAACAAGCAGTGGTGGAGAGACAAGACGCCCAGCACAGTCACCACTCAGGTGACCAGCTGGCCTCTAGGTAAGCAGATGGGGGGCCGTGGGATGGCACAAAGGAAACCTGATCCCGCCTGGATCATCCCAGCCATGGGGCATGACAAACAAGGAGGCCACCTTCAGGAGGATAGACCCCGCAGAAAGGGAGACCTCAGGGCAAGCCACGCCTGATTGTAACATCATGACAACGGCTTGCATATCCACACCTGCTTTGTACCAGGCATTGAGCTAAGCACTTGATATACATGATATATATCTACTCACTTAATCATCATCACCACACGACACTCCCAGGATAGAGAAACTATTATGATTCCCACTTTCTGCAGGCAAACCAAGAGGTGAGGTCCCCTGCCAGATCACACAGCTGCAAGTTACAGAGCTGGCATTCAAACCCAAACCCTCGGGCTCCATGACAACCACCACCCTATTACAGCCTCTCAGAAGAGGTGAGAGAAAGTGGCAAACACTGAACGTCTGCAGCCTGTGTACTTTTTTCTCTCAGGCCTGGAGATGGAGGATTGGCATTGTGGCAGGGGCCGTGATAGGAACTGAGGACCTGACCCCATGACCACAATTCTGAGCCACGTGGCTCCATCTTCCAGTGGGGCCGCCCTCCCCTGGACTCTCTCTCACCTTTGCAGATATAGTTATGAGTTGAGCATCATCAGTCCAGATGGCTGATGAGATCAAGGCTCGAGAAAGTCCTCCTCCCACTGGAAAGAGGAGGGAAGGACATATTCTCAGATGCATAAATCTTTGAGCAGCCCGAGGTGGGTGCAGATGGTGTCGCCTGTGAGGCAGGCAGGGTGGGATGGAGGGTCACCATTTGTTGGTGAGCCATGAGGGAATTACAAGTGTAAGTGTGGTGGTGGTGGGGAGGGCAAGTGAGGGAGTGGTTGCAGCTCTGGTGATTGGGTTGTAGTGTTAGGAACACTGGCAGGTGCAGCAGACTACTTGGGCAGTCGGGTTCACAGGGGCAGGCAAGGTGAGATCAGAGAGTCCACTGCACAGGCACTCAGACTTAGAAAGAGGTGAATCAGAAGGTGTGTGCAGGCTGGGTGCGGTGGCTCACGCCTGCAATCCCCGCACTTTGGGAGGACAAGGCAGGTGGATCATGAGGTCAGGAGTTCAAGACCATCCTGGCCAAGGTGGTGAAACCCTGTCTCTACTAAAAATACAAAAATTAGCTGGGTGTGGTGGCAGGTGCCTGTAATCCCAGCTACTCGGGAGGCTGAGGCAGAGAATGGCTTGAACCCGGGATGTGAAGTTTGCAGTGAACCAAGACCACGCCACTGCATTCCATCCTGGGTAACAGAGCAAGACTCTGTCTCAAAAAAAAAAAAAAAGGTGTGTGTAGGAATGGGGTCGCTCTGACAGGTTAAGACAAGACAGCTTTTCCCAGAGTGTGCAGAGAATATGGAGCTTCTAAACAGTGTTTAAGGAAACATGATTTCTCTTTGTGTGTGTGTGTGCGTGTGCGCGTGCGCACGTGTGTGATACAGAGTCCCACTCTGCCATCCAGGCTGGAGTGCAGTGGTGCGATCTCAGCTCACTACAGCTTCCACCTACCGTGTTCAAGCAATTCTCCTGCCTCAGCCTCTCGAGTCGCTGGGATTACAGGCATGCACCACCATGCTTGGCTAATTTTTGTATTTTAGTAGAAATGGGGTTTCACTATGTTGGCCAGGCTGGTCTCCAACTCCTGACCTCCAGTGATCTGTCTGCCTCAGCCTCCCAAACTGCTAGGATTACAGGCATGAACCACCACATCTGGCAGGGAAAAATGATTTCCATCATCCATGAATTTTAAGGAATATTGGGTGAAGCATAATTAAACCTGTTCTTCCCTTCGGGAATTCTCTGAACTTTCTCTCCTTCCTTCTTCCTGTCTTTCCTTTATGCATGAAAAAAATTGAGAATCTGTTCTGTACCGGGCACCATTGTAGGCACTGGGGTCATGTCATAACAACAGACACATCCCTGCCCTCAAGGAGCTGTCATTTTAGCAGAAGAGCCCACAATCAAATAAATGATGGAAAATATGTCCGGTGGTGATCCACATAATGAGGAAAAACAAAGCAGAGTGAAGCGATGGAGGGTAATGGGGAAGGGCTTCTTTAGCCAGGGGGGTCCTGGGAGGCGCTTCTGAAGAGGCTGGAATAAAGGAAGGTGTGAGCCATGGGAGTATTGAGGAGAGAGCATTCCAGGCAGAAGCAAAGGCTCTGAAGCTGGAGTGTATGCTCAGCTTCACTCTGACCAAGTTTGGGTCAGAGTGGGAAATTTGTCGTAATATTTGACACTCTGGAGCCCATCATTTTTAGAGCATCTTGTAGAACCTGAGCCAGCAATGGGAGGGAATAGGGTGAGGCAAGTAAGGGGCCTGCAGCGCAACGTGAAAGGACACGCTCACTCGGATTGCACCACCTGAGAGTGAGGGGTGGCTCCTTGAATGTTACCCTCTGTGTGCCTGGCTAACCTCACCCTAGTCTCAGCCCTGCTGGAGTCCTTGAAAGCAAACATCGGGAAACACCCTGTAAACTGAGGAAGGAGCGATGGTGCCTTCCATTCCAGGAATGCCCCTACTTGGAGTCATGGAAGCAGCCGGCGGGGAGAAATGCTGGTAGCTAGGCACTCCCCTTCTCAGTCCTGCAGGAAGCTGCAGGAGTGGGGTTTCCAGGCTGCAGAGACGGTTCCGCCCTAAGGATTGAAAACGCCTTGCCTGAGCACGTGTCACTTCTACTTTCTCAGCACTTTCACTCCCGTTCTTTCAGCAGCTCGGGCAGCAACCAGTGCCTTGTACGATGCCGCGACCAAGAGTATGTCACACTGGAGTGCAATTGTCTGTTCGCACATCTGCCTCTCCTTCTGGAATGTGAGTTCCGCTAATATCAGTAGAGTATTAAAATAGGAAAACAATAAGTGATGCATTTTAAGCGTTTGTGGGCGCAGGCAGTTTGGATCCTCGTACCCTCCTGTAAATATGTCTCTGTCACAGACAGGAATGAACTACTGTTCAGAGCCATGGAGCGCCTCTTTCCATGCTGTGTGGATGGAGCAGCCAAGCTGGGATCTGCACCCAGAGCCATCTGACCCCAAAGCCAATCTCTTTCTACCACCTCTTGCTACCACCCGCAGCAGAGGACTCCCTAGGTTCTCTTGGGAATTCTGGGTGGTATCCCCCAGTTTGCGGCTCCATCGGTTGCCACTGAGTCTTTGCCAGATCCCTGGCTCTCAGACAGGGCAGGGCAGTCAATGCAGGAGCTGAACCACATGAATGGGGAAAGGACTGACCCAGAACAACACACTGAGTGATAGGAACCATAAACAGGGAGACCTGGGCTGGGGTTGGGGCCAGGCTCGCATGAGAGATGGTGGGAAGAAGGGAGACCCCACTGCCTCAGGGCTTGAGGTCACAGCCTGACAATGAGCTATGGGCTCCTGGGACCCTTCTTATCTAAGGCCAGGGCAAACATCAGGTGATGCATGGGGTCTAAGCCTCAGGTCTGGAGGTGGGCTCACCAGCCAGAGTCGGGAGGGAGAAGGCAGAAAGCAAGGTGATTTTCCAACAGGTGTGCCAGGTCAGGCTTATGACAGCACCAGTCAACACCTGGATCACAGGTGAGAAATCACCTCTGAGACACAGACTCACATAGGAGAGGAGATGGCAAGGGTTCATATAGCAAGGGAGCTGTCTCTGAAAGAAAAACACAGGAAAAGTTCTCCTCTAGGTCTGATTAATAGTCCCTCAGCCCTTATTTCACAAAATGCCATCATCTTCCTCATACTCTGCACTAGTTCTTTTCCTGAGAATCTCCTCCCCATCCTTCCTGGCTCTTCCCCACCCACGTACCTCCCCAGAATTTGAAGTCAGTCAATAGGTTCAAGTTTCTCACTCTAGCATTCAGTAGTGACCTGGGCACGTGATGGGACCTCCATGGGATTCAGTTTCCCCACGTGTAATGTGGATGCAGAAATAATCACAGGGTCCAAAGGGGTGAAGCATGGTCCAGGGCTTCGTTAAACACAAGCTCTGCAAATAGGACCTCCTGAATCAGGGCGAGGCGGCACCATACTTCCCGCCAACCTCCTTCTCTGGCCTGTACTCCCACCAGCGTTCCACTGTCCAGTCCAGGAAAGACAGCTCCAAGGTAGAGGTGGAAAGAGCAGAGACTGGCATCTCGAAGCTGACTGGGGAGAAGAGGGGATTCAGAAATGACCGGCTCAGTCAGACATCTCATCCAGGTTGGGGTCAAAGTCAGGAGACCCACAAAGTGAGATCCTCCTCCGAGGCAGAGGACATAAAACCAATGAGAGGAGGCTCAAGAAGGCCCCTGCTGGGGACCTTCCGGGAGGGGTTTCTGAATGGAAGCACTCTGAGGTTCATTCGTCCTATGGAACCCCTGGGAATGAGGAGGCACAGCTGAGTAGGCATGGGTGGCGGAAGCCAGGAGCACAGCAGTGAAGAGCAGAGGAGAGGTGAGTTCTGGTCTCAGCTGCACTACCACCCAGCGCTGGGACCTCAGGCAACTTGTCCCTCTCCCTGGGCCTCAGTTTCCTCATCTGTAAAATGAGAAGAGAGCTGGATTTTGGGGGTCTTCCTGTTCTAATGAACTCCATATCGGATGCTAACTCAGTCTGAACCTGGGAGGCCAGAAGCAGAGGCAACCTTGCCACCTTCCTTTTGGGTACAACTCAACACCATTCCTTGGAGAAGCGAATCCACCAATTATTCAGCCACCAGCCAAAGACGGAGCTCTGTCTTTCAGGGCATTAAATTTGCCACCAATCAGCCTCGATGCATGAGCCACCCCCTGCCCCCCCCCCCGCAAGCACAGTATCGAGAAGCGGGTCAGGAGTGGAGACAGATCCATCTTAACTAAGCAGTTCATTATGCCGAATGGCGCCATCACTCTCCCCTCTATCTCTGACAGCATTTACACTACTCCTGTTAAGATACATTTAGCAAAATCGCTGGCAATATTTAGGAACCTGGCACCCTTCTAACGAGGTGAAGACAAATAGCTCCTTCACCCGGAAACTTGCCTGGCAGCATCCCAACGTCGCTCCCTGCCCTTTCCCAGCTCCACGGGGATGGTGTCCAGGGGGATGGCTGAGGTCTGGCCCCAGGGCGGATGGAGTCAGAAAGGGTTTCCATGAGAGGGACATGGGCCTGACTCTGAAAAGAGACATAAATTATTTTAGAGTCACCACATGTCCTGATCTGCCCAGGACGAAAGGGTTTCCTGGGACAGGAGACTTTCAGCACCTAAAACTGACAGTATTTCTGGAAAACTGAGATGAGTTGTCACCCTTGTTATAACTTCCCCATGGCCCATGGGTGGCCCTGGCTAATTCACTTAAACCTCTGTGTCTATTTGGATAATGGGGGTAACTGTGCCTCCCTTGACTTGGTGGTATAAGGCTGAATAAGAGTGAATGGAACCCCCTCCTCAGAGCATGGCTGCTCTTGGGTTCTCAGAAGATGGTGGTGGTGGTGGTGACCAAGTATGCAACATGGACTTCCTGCACTCACTCATGCTGCCTGATCATTTCTCTAAAATGCACACCCCTGGCCTCCTTTAGGGCCTCCAGGAGCTTCCCACTGCTCCACAGGAAAAGTTGCACATCCCCCACAGCAGGGAGGTCTGGCCCGTGCCTAGCTCTCAGGCTCCTCTGGCACCTCTCACTAGCCATCCAGACCCCCAGGTTCACTGATTCTTTCCTCTGTCATCTCTATTCTGCTACTGAGTCTACTCAATGAGTTTTTTATTTTGGTTATTGTATTTTTCAGCTCTAGTTTTTCACCTGGTTCTTCTTTATATCTTCTATGTCTTTGCCAAGCCTTTCTATTTTATTATTTGTTTTAAGACTGTTTTTGATCATTTGCTCAAGCATTTTCATAATAGCTGCCTCAAAATCTCAGTCAGATAATTCAACCATCTGTACCATCTCATCATTGTAGTCTACTGATTGTCTTTCCCCATGTGAGTTTAGATTTTCATGAGTTTTTTTGTATGTCAAGTGATTTTTGTTTGTATTCTGGACATTTTAAGCATTACCTAGTAAGACTGCAGGTTTTATTTATCTTCATTCTTTATGTGGCACTTTGATTCTGGTGTTTTTCCCCAATCTATCTGCTAGTATTTACTTTTCAGATTTGTCAAATAGATGTCCATATATTCTTCCTAGGTTTTGAATTAGCGAAAGATGAAATGAGACTTGTCTTTACTCCATCTCAGCTGGAAGTCCTTGATTTTGCGTTTTTTAATTACTACTTTGATATAGTTGGGCTCTGTGGTCCCCACTCAAATCTCATGTCAAATTATAATATGCAATGTTAGAGGAGGGGCCTGGTGGGAGGTGAGCAGACCATAGAGGTGGACTTTCCCCTGGCTATTCTCTTGATAATGAATGAGTTCTCAAGAGATCTGGACATTTAAAAGTGTGTAGCAGCTCCCCCCTTTCTACTGCTCCAGCCAGGTAAGATGTGCCTGCTTCCCCTTCACCTTTTGCCATAATTGTTAAGTTTCCTGAGACCTCCCCAGACATGCTTCCTGCAGAGCCTGCAGAACTTGAGCCAATTAAACCTCTTTTATTTATAAATTACCCAGCCTCAGGTAGTTCTTTATAGCAATGCAAGAATGGACTAATACTAATATATCCCTAGAATCTAGAACAGTGTCTGGCACTTAGTAGGAGCCCAATAAATATTTGTTGAGGGAATGAAAAAATGAACATGTGACCAGTGCTTGGCAGTTTTCAAATGATTTCTATAATTACTAGCTCATTGATTACCATTACAACCCTGTAGGATAGTGTCCCCATTCTACAGGTGAGGAGACTGAGGCTCAGAGATGCAGAGTGACTTCCTCACCATCACAGAGAACCAGGCCCTTTGACTCTGAGTCCAGAACTCTTCCCACACCCTCATGGCAACCCACTCCCCCTGGCTTCCAAATGAAGAAGCTAAAAACAGGAGTGGGTAGTGAGTGGTGGGGACAGAGGCTAGGAAGTACACAAGGAGTCTTGCTGGGGTGTAGCAGGGTTAGGCACCCTGCTATAGTTGCAGCATACAGTGCGTCCACAAGGGGGCAGCAGGAAGACTGATGGCTGAGACCATTTTCAAGTTCAAAGCCAGCAAAGGCTGAGACGAGGGCCAGGAAGATGTGTCTGAGCACATTTCTGGAACTGTAAGAGACTTGTGGCTGAGCTGGCCAATTTGTTCCACCACATATCTGACATACAGTCCTCTGAACCCAGCTCTGGACCAGTTATCTTGGCCCAGAAGTGTCTGTTGTGTGTCACTCAAACCATTACCTATTGATACCAAGTAACTAGTGAAAACTGAAAAGCAACATGGGTCACCCATCCATTTCTCAGGGAGGCAGCGGGTGTGTCTCCCACCAGACTAGGAGCTTCTGAGAGCAGGGACAGGGTCTCAGCCCACTGTGCCTCTGGAAATGCATAAGTGGTGCCAAGACCCTTGTCTCCTAAGAGAACCTATTGGCCTGTCAGGGGCTATTCAAGGACCCTTGTCTCCTAAGAGACCCATCGTGGACCACACCACGACTCGACCTGAGGCAGATGGGTGGTCAGGTGGTTGGCAGCAGCTCCACCAGCTGCATTTTAGGTCTTGCTGGGATGGACCGTGACAGTTAGGGCCACATAAATTCCTTGCACCACCCTCCCCCTGCTGTGGGTCTGGAATTTATCTCCATGTGGTAATAGGAGCTCCATGCACTACCACTCATGAAGAAAATAGGTCACCCCAACTCATGAAGACAAATACCTTATCTTGGCACTAAGGACAGCCTCCCTGGTTTCCAGTACTGCATAATTACTATTGTAATAATATTATTACAACCAACCAATTACTGCAACCATATCTTCTAGGCAGGTACAGAGATTTCTGTGAAATACACTCTTCCATGCTGGACTAATGGGCGCTCCCAGCCATCTACCTCCTAGTTGGCAGAAACAAGGGTGAGAGGTGGGGCCGGGGGTGAGCAGTGCCTCTTAAGAAAAGAAAGCCACAGGCCGGGCGCGGTGGCTCAAGCCTGTAATCCCAGCACTTTGGGAGGCCGAGGCGGGTGGATCACGAGGTCAAGAGATCGAGACCATCCTGGTCAACATGGTGAAACCCCGTCTCTACTAATACAAAAAATTAGCTGGGCACGGTGGCGCGTGTCTGTAATCCCAGCTACTCAGGAGGCTGAGGCAGGAGAATTGCCTGAACCCAGGAGGCAGAGATTGCGGTGAGCCGAGATCGCGCCATTGCACTCCAGCCTGGGTATCAAGAGCAAAACTCCGTCTCAAAAAAAAAAAAAAAAAAAAAAAAAAAAAAGAAAAGAAAAGAAAGCCACTGCATGAAGAAGGGGAAAGCTAACAGGTCATCAGTCTCTAAGATGGATCAATTCTGCTTCTCCAATAACTCTCACAGCTGTCTTTTCTGCTCCACTCTGCACCAATCCGGCCTCAGTTTGGCCCTTCCACATCTCCCGGTGGAACTCTGCAACACTCAGTTCACTGGTCTCTAGCTCTCAAACTTGTCCCTCTAAGGTACCCAGCCCCCTAAAGCCTCAATGATATTTCTAAAATGCAAATATGATGATGCCACCTGTCTGGTTAATGCCATTCAATTTCCCTGCCCCATTGCCTTCCAATTCAGGATAAAGTTCAGACTCTGTCATGGCCAACCGAGTCCCTTATGAGCTTGCCTCTCTTGACCCCTCCAACTCAATCAGTCTCACATTGTGGCTTTGCCCGCCTTGCAGCACCCCCATCAGCCCTTCCAACCCCCTCCAGTTCTTTTTCCCTGTCCAGTTTCCTTGTCCTGGAACGCCCTTCTCCTCTGAGTTTACCTAGGGAAATTTGCATCCTTCCAGGTTCAATGTGACTGTCACTCCCTCCTTGATTTATATGAGTCTGATGATACACCCTCTCCTGAGCTCATAGACCTTTGTAAACATCTCAGTCACAACCCATCCACATTCCATTGTAATATAACGTGGTTCTTTGTGTCTCTGTCTCAGGCATCAGACTAGCGCTCCTTAAGCCCGGGGACCTGGTATGCACCTCCGTATAATGCTTGGCACATGATGGGTGCTCAGTCAGCGTGCTGCACAAACGAAATAATGAATGAACCAAGACACAAACGCTGTACCTACGGGGCTTTGTGAGCCATGGAGCCCTGGAGCAATGTGGATTAGGCTGCAGCCCAGTGTGCTCATGTCCTGGCATTCATCCAAATCCTTCTTTGTCTCCCTGTTGCCTTTGGGATGAAGTCCAAACCCCTGACCCCTACACAGGACCACTCATGGCCTGCCTCCCACTCTGCTCATCCTTTGGCCTTCTGTCTTTTTCAGCCTTAGCCACAGCCATTCTGAATTACTTAGAACTCCCCAAGTATGCCAGGCTGCCTCAGACCACTGGGTCTATGCATCTGCTGTTCTTTCAGTCTGGAAGACCATTCACTTTGCCCCCATCACTTCGCTATATCCTTCAAGTCTTAGCTTAGATGTTATTTACTCCAAAGACCACTCCTGATGTACACTCCAGCTTCACCTACCCCATGCCCAGCATTCCCAAATCCGGATTGGGTGTCCCTCTCACAGCATCTACCATAGCCCTAACTCACTTCATAGGGACACCTCTTTGCCAGTCTGTTTCCCTCAGTAGACTGGGAGCCCCTGAGAGGCCAAATGCATGTCTGTGTGACTACATTCTTAGTACTTTGCATGCTGCTGGCCACACTGAATTAATGAATGAATGAATGAATCCATGAATGAACTAATAAGTTCTATAAGTGATATGGCTTTGCTCTGTGTCCCCACACAAATCTCGTCCTGAATTGTAATCCCTACGGGAGGGATCTGGTGAGAGGTGATTGGATCATGCTGTTCTTGTGACAGTGAATGAGTGACTTCCAAGACCTGATGGTTTAAAAGTGTGAGACTTTCTCGCTTGCTTTCTCTCTCTCCTGCCTCCATGTAAGACATATCCTGCTTCCCCTTCAGCTTCCTCCATGACTGTAAGTTTCTTGAGGCCTCCCCAGCCATGCAGAACCGTGAGTCAATTAAACCTTTTTAAAATCTTTTCTTTTTTTTTTTTTTTTTTGAGATGGTGTCTGGCTCTGCTGCACAGGCTGGAGTGCAGTGGTGCGATCTCGGGTCACTGCAACCTCCACCTATCAGGTTCAAGCAATTCTTCAGCCTCAGCCTCCTGAGTAGCTGGGATTACAGGTGTGTGCCACCATGCCTGGCTAATTTTTTTTTTTTTTTTTTTGCATTTTCAGTAGAGACAGGGTTTCACCATGTTGGCCAGGCTGGTCTTGAACTCCTGGCTTCAAGTGATCCACCTGCCTCGGCCTCCCAAAGTGCTGGGATTACAGCCCTGCACCTGGCCTAAACCTCTTTTCTTTATAAATTACCCAGTTTCATGTAATTCTTTACAGCAGTGTGAAAACGACTAATACAATAGGTATGTTCAACTGGCCTCGTCTGGACCATGGACTCTAATTTTGGTGGGGCTGGATATTTTTTGCCTTATTGAGCTATGGATTTCCCACCCTAAATTTGGGCCATGAAAGAACATCAGAGGGGGAGCAGCCCACTGAAGATTCCTGGTTCTCACCTCTTCTAACGGGTCAGCTTAGCTCTGAGCCACCAGGGACCTCAAATGATTTGCAGCCTTTGCAGAAAATGGAGCAGTCCCCAGCGCTTTCTGGCATCCATCTCCTGCCCCAACCTCCTGGCTCTTTTGAAATATTCCCCCTCTCTAATCTCCAGCAAACTAATCAAATTCCCCTTTGTCAGAGGCAATAGATGTTCAAAAGCTTGTAGTATTAATGTATTATTCATGATGTATGTATTATTTATCATTAGTTTGTTTATTTATTATTAATTTGCATTTCATTATTGATAATGATATGGTTATACTATTAATAAGGAGACTTGGACCAGACACAGTGGCTCATGCCTGTAATCCCAGCACTTTGGGAGGCAGAGGCGGGTGGATCATGAGGTCAAGAGATCAATACCATCCTGGCCAATATGGTGAAACCCTGTCTCTACTAAAAATAGAAAAATTAGCTGGGCATGGTGGCGCATGCCTGTAGTCCCAGCTACCTGGGAGGCTGAGGCAGGAAAATCGCTTGAACCTGGGAGGCAGAGGTTGCAGTGAGCCAAGATTGCTCCACTGCACTCCAGCCTGGTGACAGAGCCAGACTCGGTCTCAAAAAAAAGAAAAAAACAAAAACAAAAACGAAAAAAGAAGACTTGGGAAGGCTGTTCTATAGCCCTTTGCAGACAGACACCTGATGCTCCTCCAATTCCCTGCAAAGCTAATGTTGGTCATTTTTCTTCCTATTTTATGGATGGGTGACAGTGAGGCCGAAGAAGGGCAGGACTTGCTCAGTCAGTCCTCAGGCCTCTCAGGTGTTGGGCAGGGAAGACGATGGGACTAGGGAAAAGCTTCCTCAGGCAGCAGATTCAGGGCTGAGGACAGAGGTTCCTGCAGGACGCAGTGTGGGGTCTGCCAATTCCGGTTCACCAGGGACCTCACGTTCTTGTGTTTGTCCCAGGCTCCTTCACCCGAGTTCACATTGGGGTCTGAAGCTTCTCTCTTGCACATGGTCCTTGCTCTGTGCTGTGTGTATGCTCCCCAGACCCAGGCAGATGGCTGCATGCTCCCCACACTCCATTTCCTTTCCCTCCCAGCTACTCAGTCAGTACGTGCAGTTTGGCAGGGATATGTGACTACATCCTGGCCAGGGGAATGTGATGGCCTTTCCTAGAAACCTCCCATGCTGCCTGCACACCCTCTGTCTCCATTCATCACCAGGTAGGGAGGGCTCTGAGGACTTGGCAGAGGGTGGATTATAAGATGAAAGGATGAAAGAAACCTGGGTACTTGAGTGACTGTATGGAGCCAAGTCTTCCTATGGTCCCTGATATATCTGATATGAATAAGAAATAAAATAACACCGTGTTAAGATGCTGAAATTTGGTTTTTACAGCGGTTATTCCACTATTACATTCCACTAATGCCTTGCATACAGTAGGTAGTCAATAAATTTCTTGATTGAAAAAAAGTGAATGAATGAATAAGATGAATGAATGAGCAACAAAATAAATCAGAGGGACTGGCCACACCATCGTTGAATTGGAGTCCCAAAGTAGATTTCCCATGGCAGACGGAGGGGACTTCATGATCCGGAATTGAAACTCGTTTGTTACACAGATGGATAAATCAAGTCCCAGGGAAGAGAAAGGCCCAGGCCCAGGCCAAGAGCCAATTAACAGACAACTTGAGACCAGGACCCCTGTCTCCTAAAGCACAGTCCCGTGACCCTCCTACCACGCCAGTGTCTTTTCTCTGTCTTTCATCTGACAGCCTGCGGTCACCCTCTGGAATGTTCTCCATGTCCTTGGTGATGCGTGAGGGGAATTCCCATTTCCTTATCCCTGGGTCAATCCTGCATCCAAGGAACAGCTGAAACTGCTGAGCGGGAGGAGGGCTGAGACCAATGTGACACAGGATGCTTGTGAGATGCTCTGACAGCCCCTGGCTGTCTTTGCAGTACTCTCTCCAGGGTCAGGGACATATTGGGCAGAGGAGTCAGGACCCCCTGGGTTGGGCTGGTGGTGCAGTCAGCAATGGGGAAGCCACAGCCTGGGGCAGGAAGAAAAGAAAGCAGCCCAGACCTTGAAGCAGAAGACCCCGGGCTAGCCCTTCATCCTACCATGGACACAGAGAGCAAGTTCCTGCTCCTCTCTGGGCCTCAGTCATCTCATCTGAAAAATGGGCTCATGGTACTTATTTCTCAGCACAATAGTGGTACCAAGATGAGAACAAAAGGGAAAGTGTTCTGAAATGTTCTATTCGGAGCATTCGATCTCCTTGCTTGTAAGAGAATTGTCAGGACCACTAGTGCTGAGAGATTATGACCTTGGGCTTGGGAATCAGACAGACCTGGGGACGGCTTGGGAGACAGACCTGGGGACGGCTTCTGACTCTATCACAAGCCAGCCTTGCAACCCTGAGTAAGTCACGTCGCTGTTCTGAGCTTCAGTTTCCACTTCGGCAAAATGGGAGGATTCTCTTTACTTCTTAGGGCTGGCCCAAGGAGACATGCAGAGACATGGCCCAGGCAAGGACCCCAGCAGTGTGCCGGCACCTGGGGGCTGTGCTGCCACAGATGACCTGGGTTTCACTGCCCTGCCATGCTCCAGCTCCTGCAGCCACCCCATTTCTCTGTGCCCCCCGTCAGCCACTCCCAGCAAGCCTGCTTTACGGAACACTGTGGGACAGATGGCCCAACCTGTTGGCTGCTCCAGGTGGGCCTCAGGAGCGCGGAGGCTGGGCAGTCACCAGTGGCTGCCGTTTTGCTTTCTGCACTGAGACTTAAAGCAAAGCTGGCAGAGGATCTGGCAGCCCTGCATCCTCCAGCATCACTCAGAATCATGAGGAGAGACGCGTGAGCAACAGGGAGGCATCTCTGGCTTAGAATAAAATTTAAAATATGGATGATGGGTTATTAAGGAATATTTTAAAAGAAAAATAGTTATTACTCATGGAATACAGTATAAGCTAGGTTATAAAACTTGTCTTAATAAGTAAAAAGAGGCAACTTAATGAAAAAAATTACAATTTAAAATAGGCCTACATTAAATAATAATGCCTCATAAACACAGAAGTCCTTTAGCATATAAGAATTAATTGCTGGGCACAGAAGCTAAAAGCAGAATAAAGGAATCCTTAAATTTTTTGTCTTTCATTTTTCTCTCCCAAATAGGCAACTTGCATTAAACTGGATTACCTCGCTTTGGCACGAAAGGGCCTGGAAATTTGCAAAGGGAATTTGCTCAGGAACAACGCTGTTTCCTTGAACCTATTGTCTTTAAAAACATGTTCTGAATGCAGCACGGCTTTGCTCTTTGGATTTGCATTGGTTTTAAATGAACTCAGGTGACAGGGTTTTCCCACTGAAGAAGGAGGGAATGGGCCGTCCTTGCAGGATCAAAGCTCTAGAGTTCAGACTCTTCAAGCTGGACAGCTTAGTTATCAGGGCAACAGCCCGACTGCCCCAGGGAGATTTCACCTCTCCACTCCAGCAACCATTAGAAATGGTCCAAGGAAGGCCGGCGCAGTGGCACAAGCCTGTAATCCCAGGAGGGCAGATCACTTGAGGTTAGGAGTTCGAGACCAGCCATGGCCAATATGGTGAAACCCTGTCTCTACTGAAAACACAAAAATTAGCTGGGTGTAGTGGCGCCTACCTGTAAACCTAGCTAGCTAGTTGGGAGGCTGAAGTTGGAGGGTCACTTGAATGTAGAAGGCGGAGGTTGCAGTGAGCTGAGATCGAGCCACTGCATTCCAGCCTGAGTGACAGAGTGAAACTCTGTCTCCAAAATAAAAAATAAAATAAAATAAAATAAAGAAGTGGTTCGACACGCCTGTAATCCCAGCACTTTGGGAGGCCGAGGCTGGCAGATCATGAGGTCAAGACATCGAGAACGTCCTGGCTAACGTGATGAAACCCTGTCTCTACCAAAAATACAAAAATTAGCTGGGCATGGTGGTGTGAGGCTGTAGTCCCAGCTACTTGGGAGGCTGAGGCAGGAGAATTGACTGAATCCGGGAGGCAGAGGTTGTGGTGAGCCGCGATTGCACCACTGCACTCCAGCCTGGTGACAGAGTGAGACTCTGTCTCAAGAAAGAAAGAGAGAGAGAGAGAGAGAAAGAAAGACAGATGAAAGAAAGAAAGAAAGAACAAAGAAGAAAGAAAGAGAAAAAGAGAAAGAAAGAAAGAACAAAGAAAGAAAGAGAAAAAGAGAAAGAAAGAAAAGAAAGAAAGAAAGATGGGAAGGAAGGAAGGAAGGAAAGAGTGAGGGAAGGAAGGAAGAAAGCAGCGTGGTTCTCAAGCGAGAGTTATTTTTTGCTGTCACAACTGGAGGGAGCTGTGCTACTGGCATCTGGTGTGTAGGCTCCAGGGATGCTGCTAACGCCCCTACGGTGATGGACAGCCCCACAACCAACAGTCATCTGGCTCCAAGCATCAAAAGTGCTGAGGCTGAGACACCCTGCAATAAATGGAGGAAAACGAACTTCAGAGGGGTATGCATGTGGATTCAGGGTTCCCTAGCACAGCAGAGAGAGTCTCCAACATCAGAACCAGCCATCAGAAGCTGGAAGTATAAACTGCAGAAAAAATTCTCCCCAAATGTTTCCCCGCACAAAAGATACCTAACACCTGACATTCACCCAAACTTCTCTGCCATCAAAATAGATCAACTTACTCCATGGGAGCATCTTTCCTGCTCTCTGGAACATATTTTGACTTCACAATACAAAAAGCCTAAGAGAAAGTCCCTTTACAGTCACCATGTTAGGATGCATTTATTCTCCAAAGCGAAGGAGTCCTGGCTAGCAAAGAAGAGTGTCTGGGGGGCTCCCTCTTCCCAGGGGAACACCCAGCTTCTCTCTCCTCTCTAATCTCGTTCTGCTGCTTGACAGGAGAAGCAATCTGATCTTCATATTAATACTTTATTAAATGCATACATCCTACATCCAGCAAGATAAACATCAGCCTATTACAGTTGCATGGTTATAGAGTGACTGGATGTCACACAAAGGCTTTTTGGACCCGATTCGCACACCATCTAACTTCTTCCTGCTAGAGGCCAAGGTGCAGATTGCAGAAGTCTTATTGAATGCGGGGGTTGGGTGAGGAGCAAGTGGGCCAGGGTAGGGTGAACAGGAGATTGTCCATCCCCATTCTTCAGGGCTGCAGGCTGCCAGATTCTTCATGAAGACAGAAAGGCCTGGGGCCTCAAGGCAAGAGATGCATGGACCGTGTCTGGAGCAGATTTGTCTCCGGGGACAAGAAATGGCAGGACCAGATCAGGGCACACTCCATCAACTGTCCAGTGCCACTTAGAAGAGAAGGTAGGTTCACTGTATGCAGGTATTGGGTAGGTCCTGGGCCCAGGTCAGCTGGCCTTCCTGGTGGGAAAGGGACTGAGACAAGCCTAGAAAGCAGCCAGGAACCTTGTTCTGCTGCTTCCTATGCTCTTGGACACAGGAAGCTTCCGTCTTTTTATCTATTAAGTAGGAATCGTAATGCCCACCTCTCAGGGTCGGAGATAATAGCTGTTCAGTGCTAATGTAGCACTCAAAATGTGGCTGATGCTACCACTGTTGTAACGATTGTATTCCTTTTTGTAGGTATAATTTACAGTTAAATGCACAAATCTCAAGTGAGCAGCTCGATGCATTTTTTACTTATGTGCACACTCATGTAGCCACCACTCAGATCAAATCCGAACCATTCCCAGCACCTCAGAAAGTTCCCTCCTCCTTCCTCCGCAGTCACTACCTTCATCCCCATGATAACGTCTATACTGGCTTCTCCCTGTAGATGAGCTTTGCTTCTTCTTGAGCCCTCATACATGGAATCATGCGGTATGTGCCCTTTTGCATTTGGTTACATGGTCTCAACGTGATGTTTTTGACATTCCTCTGTGTTGCATTCATCAGTAGTTTGTACTTTAAAAAATATGTCCTGGTTAGTATTGCATTGCACGAAATAGTGCAATCCATTTATTCCTTCCACCTACCATGGAGGGACATTCAGTTTGGGGTTATTATGAGAAAAGTCTGCTACTGGTATTAAGATATTTCCTAGACCAAAGGAAAACTGCCCAAAACCCATAACCTCTGGGCAGCACTTTCCTTCCCGGGGAAACTGAACCCTGCTCTTGGCCAGCTCTAGGCAGGGGGATCTCTGGTGGATTCTGAAGAAGACGAAGGTTGCTTTCAGCATGACCTCCAGGCCCTGGGCCCCTTCCCTTCCTCCCAGGAGCACTCGGGCATCTGTGCTACTGCTTCCCCCAGCCCAAACTTTTTCCGGTAAATCTTCCCTTAGGACAACTCCCCTGTTGGCCAATGGTTTGCATTTGATGTGGTTGTTAATTCCCTGTCTCTCTCCCAGGGGCACGTCAAAGCCAATCCCTGCCACTCCCAAAAATAATGACACTGATTTTTGAACCTGTTTTATTTTCCCCCAAGTATATATGCCCTTCTGTATCTGATCTTCCCAAAAACATGTGGGGAGACCAATGCCGCTATTTACTGGTAGGAAAACTGAAGCACATTGATTCATATTTATGAAACACCTGCTAGTTTCTGAGCCAGGCACCAGGCAAGAACATGAACTGGTCTGGTGGGAGAGGGGTCAACAGGGAACCACAGCCGCTGCCTGAGTCTTCCTACCCTTGCATCCTTTAGCACTGGGATCCCTTGAATTTTACCAAACCCTATACTTGCTTTCTGATCATTAGTTTCATCTCCCCAGTGATAAGCAATTGTCTGTTGTGTTTTAAATCCTTCATCAGGCAACAGTCTTATGAATGCAGAAGTGCTTAATAAATGCTCTCTGAAGGAGTGCAATAGAGACTGGTATTGTGGTCCTGACTTTGTAACCCTGAATTTCATGTTCCGTATTAGACAGACTTCCACATACCCAGATGACTTTCCTGCAAGGAGAGGTAAGCCATGCCTCACATTCGTGTGAGCAGAATTCTAGAAATGCTCCCCTTCCCTGAGGTTCTGCATCCTAATCACCAGAACCTGTGAATATGATGACTTATCACTCCATGATCATGTGATGCTACATGAGACACCCTTGACCTTAAGATAGGGAGATTATACCAGTGGGCCCCATTTAATCACATGAACCCTTAAAAGTGGGAAGTTTTCTCTCTCTAGGGATGGGAGAGGAGGTCAAAGAGATACAAAGTCCAAGATGGATCCAACATGCCCTCACTGGCTTTGAAGAAGAATGTAGGCAGCCTACAGGAGAAGAGAGTGACAGTCAGCAAGGAATCAGGGACCTCAGTCCTACACCCATAAAGGAATTGAATTCTGCAACAGCCTCAATGAGTTTGGAAGTGGATTCTTGCTCCTGAGCTTCCAGATAAGAGCCCAGTCAGCTAATGCCTTGATTTTGACCTTGTGAGCCCCAGAGCAGAGACCTGAGTGTAGCCCACTCAGACTTCTAAACTACAGAACTGTGAGAAAATAGACAGGTGGTGTTGAAAGTTGCTAAGTTTGTAGTAATTTGTTACCCAGCAATAGCAGACTGATACAGCATGTTTATCTGAGATAGTAGCAATCTTCTGAAGCATCAAGCAGATCATGCTGCTCCTCTGTGCAAAGCCCTCAGGTAGCTCCCATCATATCGAACAGTCAGAGCTAAAGTCCTCTCCGTGGGCCAGAGGCCAGTGCAGTAAGGCACCCAACTCTCACTCTGACCCCCCTTCTACCACTTTCTTGGGCCCACTCTGTTCTAACTACACTGGACTCTTTGCTCGTCCCTAAACATCCCAAGCTCATTCCCACCCCAAGGCCTCTGCACTTACCGTTCCGTCTTCCTACAACACTCTGGGGTCAAGCAATCCTCCCACCTCAACCTCCCCAGTAGCTGGGACTACCGGCATGCACCACCATACCTAATTAATTTTTTATTACTTGTAGAGATAAGGGTGTCACTATGTTGCCCAGGCTCATCATGAACTCCAGGGCTCAGGCAATCCTCCCTCCTTGGTCTCCCAAAGTCCTGGGATTACAGGCATGAGCCATGGCACCCAGCCCCCAGAACGCATTTGAGCCAGCTGTGCACATGGCTTGCCCATTTACTCTGCTTCCGTCTCTGTTCAATGTCATAACCCCACAGGAGCCTTGACTACCCAGTCTCAAATTCTCTAAAATTCCCAACTAACTTCTGTCTCTACCCCGAAAATTGCTTTGTTTGTCACAGTGCCACATCTCTGCCTGACACCGTATTTAAAATTTATCTACCCCTTGACTAGAATGTCAGCCTCGTGAGGGGTTGGATTTTGTCTGTTTTGTTCACTGTAGTGTGTCCAGCAAAAGACACACTATCCAGGAATTGTTGACATTTTATAAGGCCTATAATGAGGTAGGCATAGTGTTAAGTGCTGTCCACTGCTTCTTGAAAATGACACGTCAACATGACCATTCAGTAACATAGCATTAAAACAGGCCATCTCACAGCGCAAGGGTTTAAAAGAACCCCATAGGCAGAATTTCAAACTTTTCTCACAAATCCCTGACAGTTATCATTCACGATTTCTCCTAGGTCTGATTCCAGTCTACATTTGGATTAGAATTCTTTGTATAGATCACCTTGAGTCCCACCTTGAATCAGTCCTCCCCTAGTTCAAGAGAGACTCCAGGGTTTCAGCTGAGCTTAAAAATCAAATGCTTGGGCGGTGTCCCTTGGCTACAAGACACGGCGTTTTATTTGATTTCCAAAGCTGATTCTGTGATTACCCTCCTTCACAATGGGTTGTTTGAGTCACGCTCCGTGGGCCTCACTCGATCACAGTCCCTTTTCCATCCTTCTCCTTGTCAGCAAGATAAGAGGGAGTCAAGGAAGGCCCAGATGACAGACGTGCCCTGTACAAACAGGATGATTCTTCCCGCTGAAAAGGTAGCTCCCACCTGGCTTTGGAAGAGGAGGCACAGACCCACTCTTTTCAATATTTTCATCTTTAATGGCATCTCTCCCTGGTGATTTCAAGAATCATATATGTTTATTGCGGAAAATAAAAAATAACCCAGGTAATTATTTAAAAAACCAAAAATCCTCCCCTATAAACTACTACACAGACAAAGCCACGGTCAATACTGCAGAATTCTCTCTCTACTTCTCTCTCCTCTCTCTCTCTGTCTCTCTCTCTCTCTTTCCCCCACTTTTTTTTTCTCTCTCTCCCCCACTTCTCTCTCTCCCCATCAACTTTTTAGCAGGGCTCTGTGGCCTTGGCATCTTTTGACATGTAAACGCAATTTCTTTCTGTCCTACGATTTAAAACTTTTCCAGGAGTTTTTAGAAATCCTCTCAGAGGCTGTATGTCCGATCTCTGCTTATTTAAAAAAAAAAAAATGAAAAGGGAGTTTTGAACACCTGAACTGTAAGGAAGATACCTGTACCTATGGAGTAGTTGTTCTCTGCAGGTCATAAACTCCCAAGTCCAACAGGGAGGCAGTATTAAGATATTGTTACTTATCTTTCAGGATATAGCCCTAAATGGTCAACTCAGGCATCCCCCTGCCTCTGGGCTGAAACCGGGTCATGAACTGAATGTGATCCATTCTCAGGATTTTTCTCTAGTTCCTGCTCCTGCCCAACCTAAATATCTGTTTCTAGGACTGAGAGAAACCAGCTGTCGTGCTCCAAGGGAGATGAGAACACACTGCTTTGTGTGTTTGTAAACCGGATGGCCCTCCTACTCGACCCAGCCTTCCCTAGACCCTCTCCCTTTCATCTCCCCTCCACTTCTGAGCACATGTTCAGAGATGTCAGACCAACAGATCCAAGCCATGATAACCCTAGAGGTGAATTGGTGACCAAATAATGCACGCTACACCCAAAGAAGGAAGATTTTTGTATCATCCGTTGTCTGGCAGCGTTCCTGTCCTGACTCACTTTAGATTCTGGATCACCGAGAATGAGAATTGACAGCAGCAGCAATGACGATTGAAGCTGCTGATCACTGAAGTTGAGAGCACAGGCTCTGAAGCCTGAGTCCCCGGGTTCAAATCCCAGCTCTGCTACTTAGCCAACATGTGACTTTGGGCAAATGACTGCACCATTCTGAGGCTCAGTTTCTTCATCTGTAAAATGGAGACAGAACAGTGCCTACTTATGGGGTCAGAGAGCTTATGAGTTCATATTCTCATATGCCCAGGAGTGCCTGGGACCCTGTAAGTCCTCCATGCCATCAGGCTTTTAGGATTGTGGTGTTATCATGTGCTAAACGCTGCCAGGCACACTCTATCTGGTGTATGGAATACCCACGACCCCCATCAGAAGCAGAGGTTGGTCACACCTTACAGATAAAGGAAACAAGGCTTAGAACAGCTCTTAGCAAGTGATGGCCCCACATCAAATCTTTCCCAGCCTGTTTCTGTAGGGCCCACCAGCTAAGAATGATTTGTATATTTATAAAAAGTTACATTTTAAATGATATACACATACCCACATAACAGCTTCGATTTTGCCCTGTGGCCTACAAAGCCTAAATGTTTACCACCTGGCTCTTTACAGGAAAAGTTTGTTGACCCCAGACTTTGAAAGAATTAATACTGGAGTCAGGATTCTGACCATCCCTGTCCCCAGCCCACCTGTTCCCTTTCATAGGAGACTCTGCTGCTCTCATTCTGGTGAATGAAGCTCCTTCAGATTCAAGAATATACAAACACTCATTCATTCATTCATTAACAATCAGTTATCAAGGAGCTGGACACAGTGGCTCATGCCTGTAATTCCAGAACTTCGGGAGGCTGAGAAGGGGGGATCATTTGAGGTTAGGAGTTCAAGACCAGCCTTGCCAACATGGTGAAACCCTGTCTCTACTAAAAATACAAAAAGTAGCCACGTGTGGCAGTGTGTGCCTGTAGTCCCAGCTACTTAGGAGGCTGAGACACAAGAATGGCTTGAACCTGGATGGTGGAGGTTGCAGTGAGCCAATATCATGCCACTGCACTCCAGCCTGGGTGACAGAGATAGACTCAATCTCAAACAAAACAAAACAAAACAATTAGCTATCAAGGGCCAGAGGTGGACCCAGCTACGTCCCAAGACTTGAGGAGTCAAAGGCCTTCCTGTTGCAGCACTCCTGGAACCTTACCCCACCTAGCCTTGCAACAAGTGGGCTCAGCAGGAAGGAGCATGAGGTTTCAGTAAAACCAGATTGATAAGAAAACATCTCAGTCACTGAGGTCTGATGTCCTCCAGAGAAAGTCTGCTCATCCACCCAGAGGCTCGCAGGCTTGCAAATCCCTCTGCTGCCCAGCTAACCCAACACAGCCTGGCCACTCCCAACTTCCTTGGAAGTCTGTAGAGTGTGAGGAATGGTGTCCCTCACCCAGGGCCCAGCCTGAGGTGGGTCGATGGACCAGGCCTGTGGCACCTTTCCCTGGGATAACAAGGGTTTGGGGGATGCATGCTCTGTGCCTTCTCTGGGTGCCATTTTTGGTGTTTGTTCATTCCCACAGCTTAGGAGTAGTCTAGCAGGTTTTGATGGTTCTAACCAGAAATAGTTTGATTGATATGGGTGTCCCCACCCAAATCTCATCTCAACCTGTAATCCCCACCTATCAAGGGAAGAACCTGGTGGGAGGTGACTGGGTTATGGGGGCTGTTTTCCCCATCCTGTTCTCGTGGTAGTGAGTGAGTTCTCAGGAGAGCTGGCGGTTTCATAAAGGGCTCTTTCCCCTTGGCTCTCTGTTTCTCCTGCTGCCCTTTGAAGAAGGTACTTGCTTCTCCTTGGCCTTCCGCCATGACTGTAAGTTTCCTGAGGCCTCCCCAGCCATGAGGAACTGTGAGTCAACTAAATTTCTTCCCTTTATAAGTTACCAAGTCTCGAGTATTTCTTTATAGCACTGTGAAAAAGAAACCACACGCTGATTTAGGCATAAGATAAGGGCTCCCAAAAGTAATGAAGGTGGTCACCCAAGGAATGACAAAGAAGACATCTAGGAGTTTAACTCGCAGAGTTTTCCTTGCACCGTCTTCCCGTGCCAGTACCCGCCAGCCCTGGGAATGAGAGATTGCGTTGCTCATCGACTTTGAATACATGGAGGACTATAACAGGCTTATGAAAATATGGGTGTTTACAGCCTTATTCTCATCAGGGGAAAATTGACATTAGGAAAGTACATGATAAAAATCTTATGTACTTTCCAGAATGTAAATAGAGTTAAAAGTGAGACTGTCAGGAGGCAGCAGGTTGCGTGGAAGCAGAAACGAGCTGGGAAAGCTGGGAATGGAATTTTCCAAGTGCTTGGTGCGCTCCTGGACAAAATTGGCCACTCTTGGGGCAACTAGAGGGAGAAGAGGGTCAGGAACGGAGGGAGGACTGAAGTCATGGATTTGAGATCTAGCTTATTTTCGGGTGGATTTAATCAAGATTAGAAGACAGAAATAAATGATCCCACTTATAGGGCACAGGAAGGGATGACTGGGTCTGTGGAACCTCCTCACTGCTGATTTTGTGGATGTTCTGTCAGTACAGCTTAGACTTGGCTGTAAAGGTTAAAATCTTGGGTATGGGATGGGAGAGGGATGCCAGTAAAGGACAGACCCTCCCACCCCCATTCCCCAATGAGAAGGCAAAGAAGGCAAAGCCCAGAGATACCTGTCCCTTGCTATTTCCTGAGAAGGGTGAACAGCTAGGTCCCAGCTCCTGGATATTCTGGGACCATGCCTGGTGTCCCTCACCAGCGTGGAGGAATCAGGACCAGGAGATTGAGTTGACATGGGTACTGTTCCCCCAGTCAGGCTGAAGGTTCCTCTGGGGAATTCCTGGACAATAGACTTCCACAGCTCCTTGAAATTCCAGTGGTCATTGTGTCCTTCTGTGGAGAGGCTTTCCTTCAGCAAAAACTTTGAAATGTGTTTGCTGCTGGATTAGCCCTTGGAACCACGGTTCTGCTCCCAGCATTTCACAGCTCCACAACCTTCACTGGCTCCCCATTGCTGGCACAATCAAGTCTGCACTTCCTAGCCTGGTCATTCTGAGTGTCAGCCAGGGAGCTCCATCCTTTCCTCTGAGCACGTGCTCAGTCTCTGACTCAGTCTCCCAGGGCTGCTCACCCATCCTGAGACAGCTCAAGGGGGCTCCTTCCTCCAGTCCCTAGCTCCAGCTCCTTCCTCTTCCCAGAATGCCTTCTTTATCCTTCCAGGCTCAGCTCAGTGGTGTCTCGAGAGCCTTCCTAATTTCACTTCCCCTTAGTGAGAAAGGGACACTATCTTTGCTTCCATAAATGCTCCTCTCCCTAGTGTGCCCCCAGTCTCATGTAAACACTATTATCTGTTTACACACCCATCCCTAGCATCGAACAGATAGGACAGCAGAAGAGCGATCGTGGCCCCCTCCTCGTTACCCCTCCTCGTGGGGCTGGGGTAAAGTCGATGAGATAAAGCACGTGAAACTCCAAGCAGGGTCAGTTCAGTGGCAGAGGCTGATCCGAGGGCAATGAGGATCCCAGCCACTCAAGTTAGGAAGGCTTAGCCAGAAGGTAGCATTGTAGGGTGAACCATATCTCTTTAAAAAATATATATTAAGAAAAAGAAAAAAGAAAAGATAAATTGAAATCCTAAGCCCTATACCTGTAACTGTGACCTCACTTGGAAATAGGATCTTTGAAGACATAAGTAAAGATGAAGAAGGGCCCGAATAGAATATAATGTTCTTATACGAAGAGGGGAATTTGGACACAGAAGCAGACACAGAGGGAGCAGGCCATGTGACGGCAGAGGCAGAGACAGGAGGGACGCAGGCATGAGTCCAGGAACACCGAACGCCAAGCTTTGCAGCAGCCACCAGCAGCCAGGAAGATGCCAGGAGGGATTCTCCCCTACAGGAATCAGAGGGAGTGTGGCCCACCCACACCTCGGTCTTGGACTTCTGGCCTTCGGAAGTGTGAAACAATAACTTCTGTTGGTTTAAGCCACTTCGTTAAGGCAGTCCTAGGAAACTAACTCAGATAGGAAGGAAAGGGGGGCGCTGTCTACCTACTAAGCCCCAGGCATTTCCCTAGATCATTTCACACATAACCTTACTTAGCCTTTCTTTGTCGGGAGGCAGATAGGCTTGTTTCTTATTTTCTAACCGGGGCGACCGAGATGCAGAGAATGGAAGTGACAATCATGCAGCTGGGAAGGGGCAAGAGGCCATATTCGAACCAAGAACCAAGGCAAGCCTTCCCACTGCCCCACAATGGGGAGAATCTCAACGGCCTTCCAGCCAGCGGGAGAAGCAGCAGAACCCGTGAGTGGGGAAGGAGCAGGGGCTTGGGGTCTTTGTCTGGGTCCCCAGAGGCCCCCTAGGGCCCGCTCCTACCCATGCCTCCTGTTATCCCGCTCACACAGTGCAATTGCCCAGGGATGGATTCCCGCGGGGGCCAGGGAACAGCTTCCCTAGTGTGAGCCCCCAAGCGAGAGCACCTTATCTGACAAAGCGGGAGGGACTCCGGGTTCCCGATAAAACTTTGCCCATTTGTTAACATGTGTTCCCAGCCAAGATGACCAGGCGTGGAGCAGACAATGGAAGAGATTAAATAAAGTCGGAGCTTTGCAGCCGAGGTGAGAGATAGGGAGGGAGGGAGACCTGGGAACAGGGAGGGGAACTGCCACCCGCTCCCTCTGGGCTCTATTACTGCAGGCACCGAGGAGAGGCACGGGCACAATTTCCCATCACGCACGTGCAGATGGCCAAAGAGGAGGGAGTGGAGTCACCAGGGCTGGGAGCTGAGACCCGTGGAGTCGGATGCCTGGAGTGACAGGACCTCTGCTAGGGCATTTCAAGAGCCGGTGCCCAGTGTCCGAGGGGCACCTGGGTATGAGCGTATTGAACAACAGTCAAATGTCGAATAACAGTAGGCCTTGTGGTAACGGGGACATCTGTGGAGTTTGCTCTGAGCCAGGTGCAGCTTTGGTCTTACTGAATCTCCACCATGAGAGGTGGGTTCTAGCTCTACCCTCATTTTACAGATGATGAGAGAGAGCCTTGAAGAGGAAGCACTGAAACACCTCCCTCGGCTGGTGAGTGGCAGGGACAGTATTTGAACTCGGGGCACTTCACTGATGGGAGCAGGGGCCCCAACCCACTCTTTATCCACCAGAGCCACCCTCCCTTCTATCTGTTTTATGTACTGGGAGGGCCTTGCAAAATTGAATATGTTCTGAAAGTTTGCTTTAGAAGGACATGGGCCTAATTCATTCACCCTGTTTACGGGCACCAGGGCACCCCACCCTCAGTCCAAGGCCCACTGGGGAAAGAGCACCAGTGAGATGGACAGGGGAGAAAGACAGAGAGTCCCAGCTGGCCACCCTCATCTGTCTCATGGAAGCTGCCATCATCTCGTAATCCTGCTTTTGGAGGGCATCTGGGCAGGGGGCAGGGGAAAGACCTTCCCAATGTCCTTTTATTTGAATTATTTGTAATAAAAAGCCAGTTACTCCCATGATCTTATTAGATCCTCAGAACACCCCAGCAGTAAAGTGGGGCCAGGGGAGCGGTGAGAGAAGTGGCATCACCCTGCCATCAAGTGACCCTGCCCAGTGCTACCTGGCATCCAGTCTGGGGCACTTGCTGCAATACTCTGCTCTCTCTCTCTTCCTCTCTCTCTATCTCTCTCTCTGTCTCTCTCTCTCTCTCTGTCTCTCTCTCTCTGTCTCTTTCTCTGTCTGTCTCTCTCTCTCTCTTCCTCTCTCTCTCTCTGTCTCTCTCTCTTCCTCTCTCTCTCTGTCTCTCTGTCTCTCTCTCCGTCTCTCTCTGTCTCTCTCTCTCTCTCTCTCGATCCCATACATTTTATACTGCCAGCCTCCTCCTTAATTTTAGAATTTTTCCCCAGCCAGTTTTGCTACAGCATGAAGAAAGCTCCTGGCAAGCCTTGTCTAACATCACAGGCTCATCTGGAGACCGTCCGTATTTTTTAAGGTCTGGCGTGGTTTCTCTATGTTTTATAGTGAGGAAAATAAAAACAGGGAAGATGAATGACGATGATCCCTTGGCATCCTGGGAGCCTCACTCCTGGGCTCACTCCGTTCTTGCAGTGACAGCTGTTCCCCTCTCTGCATGGGCAGGGGCCACCCTATGGATCCATGTGGGTCCCAGCAACTATAAATGGCATCTCAGGAAGAGAGGCAGGCAGGACCCAGATCTACCACCTACGATTAGGGCAGGTCTACCCCCTGGAGCTGGCTCTGGGCACTGTCCCGCAAGTTCTGGTCTCCAGTGGGCTCTTACTCTGGCATGGCTACTCAGAAAATGGCATAGTCTGGTCAACCCGGTGTTCACTTCGAGATAGATTCTATTGCATACGTCTTCATTATAAATGTTCAAAGGATTGCAAAACATCAGATACACTTGAAAACTGAAATTTTATTTAAAATATCTTTCTGCAAAGAACCAGAAAAATGTCTACAAGTGATTAAGAAACTGCTATGTGCCAAACATTTTAAGCACGTTGAATTTTTAAATCCCCATCCCCTCTACACAGAGGAAGAAACCAAGCCTTGGAGAGGTTACGAGACCTTTCCAATAATCCACTGGATTCTTACAGAAGCCACTGGCCATGTGAGCACAGCTAACACGCAGTCACAATGACAGGAGCTGACACTAACTGAAGACATGCTCTTTTGCCAGGCATTGCTCTGAGCCCTTGGCTTTCACTGTAGCCCCAACATGAGGCAGTCTTGGTTATTTCCCCAATTGATAGATGAGGAAACTTAGGCTTAAAATGATAAAGTTGTATACCCAAGGTCACCCAGCTGCTGAGTGGCAGAGCCAGGGTTTGAACCCACAGGCTGCCTCCAGAGCCTCCATTCAAGTCCCTCTCTGGAGTGTTCCGAGGTCTGCCTTCATCCTTCACACCCAGTGGCCTCTCTATAGGTACCAGGCATGTTTCTGCTGCCTGGGAATCACTGAGGGTTTGTCAGCACCAGCCAAATGCAGTTATTAGAACATTTAGCAGGGTGAATGGCTTAGCTGAAAATAGCGTTTGTAGAATGATAATTATGGAGCGAGATTTCCAAGGACCAGAAAAGTTAAGTAACTTATCCAAGGTCACACAGCTTACCATAGGCTGATGGAGACCCAGAATCTGAGGTCAGTACCTTGTGCATCTCTTGTACCTTGTGCATCCAAGGGACCCCTCCTGGGTCCAGACATCCCTAGGATTGCCATCTGGAGGCCACAGCACCTCTCCACACCAGGCCTCTCTGCTCTCCAGGCGCTGGCAAGGCGGGGTTGCCTGCTCATGACCTTGGGAAGGGACAGGAGTGGTTTTAGCAATCCAAACACACTCTTTCCTCGCACCAAGACACCCGAGCGCTGAGTGATTTGTATGCTCTGAGCACGTCACCTCCTTTCAGGAGACAGAGAGGCTGCCTGAAAAGTCATTTTTCAGCATTTGACACAAAGTCTCTTTCGCTCTCTAGCGAAGCCAGATAACCATCAGCAGCCGGGCCGATTAGAAAAAATATATACTTGGTACCGGGAAGCCGGGAAAAAAGAGGAAGCCAGCCCGTCCGTCTTCCTTCACTCATCTGGACAGCGGTGCAGGGCGGCTCCCCCACTTGTCTCTGTGGCTTGTACAGAAGGATGTCTTCCTGAAGATGTCAGCTTCCTGGGAAAACAGCATCTTCCCGAGGTGGCAGCAGAAGCCTGGACTTGAGATGCTTTAGACGATGCGTTCAAGTCCCGGCTCTGCCACCGCCTCAGGCAAGTCACTTCCTGCTTGGAGCCTTCATTGCTTTATCTATCAAAGAGATGTAATATGAGTACCACCTGATGGGGCCACGACATGCCTCCCATGAGACAAAACAGAGCACTTTTTTTGTGTGTATGATGGAGTCTTACTCCGTCACCCAGGCTGGAGTGCAGTGGCAAGATCTCAGCTCACTGCAACCTCCACCTCCTGGGTTGAAGCGATTCTCCTGCCTCAGCCTTCTGAGTAGCTGGGACTACACGTGCATGTCACCACACCTGGCTAATTTTTTTGTATTTTTAGTGGAGACGGTGTTTCACAGTGTTAGCCAGGATGGTCTAGATCTCCTGACCTTGTGATCTGCCCGCCTTGGCCTCCCAAAGTGCTGGGATTACAGGTGTGAGCCATCGCGCCTGGCCCCAAAACAGAGCACTTCTAACAGGGTCTGGCAACTAGACAGCCCTCAATAAAAGTCAGCCTTGACACGGATCATTTTCAGGGGTACTTTCAGGACCCTAGGGAGCCCCCTGCTAAGCTTTCGCGGTGAGGACAGACCCTGGGCTCTCTTGCTGACGTCTAAGCATGTTGGTTGTGGAGCTCTTGGCTGCACTCTGCACACGGGGATTCTGCAGATACGCCCTGCAGGGACTCAGGAAGGATCCAGGGAATGGGCTTTCCTCCCTGCCATGAAGTCAGATGAACTCCTGCTGGTCAATACAGAATCCTGCTCAATGGGCATTTAGTAATAACCCAAATTACTCCTCCCTTCCCTGTAGCCTCAAATCCATTCAGCCTGCTGGCATCTTTCTCGGGGATCATAAGACGGCATCCTCCCTGGCCTCCCTGCCTCCAGCCTCTGGATATCTGACAGAGATATGACCACCTTCAGCCCCTGTATAAACTCTTCAAATCCTCCTCCACCCTAGTGTCAATCTCAAGAGAAGGGATACCCCAGGATAAAGCCCCAGCCTCTTCATGTGGACATCTCCCTCAACATTTGCCCTTCCCAAGACTCTCTGGACACACCTAAAACCTCCAGCATCACCAAGCTGTTTGCAGTTCCCAGAAGCTGAGCTCTGGCTTTCCCCAAGGGCTCTGCACCTGCCACTCGTGCTGGCTGCCATCTCTTCCAGGAAGCCTTCTCTGCCTCCCTCCCACACTCCAGTTTGGACCAGGCTTCTCTCTGGGCTCCACTATTGCCTTGCACTGCCCTGGGGATCAGCATCTCTTTAAGAGTCTGAGTCCCCACCAGACTGTCTTTCATTTCATTCTCGTCTGTGTTTTCTGCTTCCAGCACATAATTGTGTTCAAAAACTGGTGCGGAATGAGTGAATCCACAGTGCAGCTGTTGTGTGCAGCTCCCTGTGTTAGGTGCAGGGAATGCAGGAGAAAAGAGCACAGCCCTGGCCTTGAGGAGGTCAAAAGAGAATGCCAGGTGCAAAGAGAAGGGAATTCATTCCAGAGAGACACAGACAACAGGGCAGAGCAAGTGAACACATTTATACAGAGCCGGGGAATCTGGGAAGGTGTTAGAGGAAGGTGGTCTCTGTGCTAGGTTCAGAAGATTCCAGAAAATGGAGGAGAAGGAAGAGGAAGAAAGGATTCCTCTGCCCCTCCAAGCCTGTTCTGATCCTCATTCCAACTTCATTTCATCTGACCTCCCTCCATGCCTGCTCCAGCCATTATAATCCATCCACGGCACCCAGAACACCCCAAGTTCCCTGTGCTGTTCTGAGGCTGGAATGACATTCCATCCCCTTGAGACAATCTGGCTGTGAAGAGTGAGTGCAGGCCCTCATCCAAGATGCTCTTGGATGCAAATCCAGCTTTGCCACTTTCTAGCTTTGTGGCCTTAAGTAAGTTTCTTAACTTTCTGGATGCTCTGTGAAGTGGAGGTGTGATATGTCCCCACCCAAATCTCACCTTGAATTGTGTCCTCACTCAAATCTCACCTTAAATTGTGATAATCCCCATGGGTCAAGGGCAGGGCCAGGTGGAGATAACTGAATCATGGGGGTTGTTTTCCCCATACTGTTCTCATGGTACTGAGTAAGTCTCACAAGAGCTAATGGTTTTGTAAATGGGACTTCCCCTGCACAAGGTCTTTTGCCTGCCACCATGTAAGACGTGACTTCGGTCCTCATTCATCTTCTGCCATTATTGTGAGGCCTCCCCAGCCATGTGGAACTGTAAGCCCATTAAACCTCCTTTCTGTATAAGTTACCCCGACTTGGGTGTGCCTTCATTATCAGTGTGAGAACAGAGGGTGACATTATCATTTCCTCAAAAGAGTGGGTCTCCTGGGTGGACCAGTGTTCCCCACAACATCCCCGTCCTCTTGGAACATCAGAAGGTAGACTTAATTGGAAATAGGTGTTTGCAGATGTAATTAGTTAAGAGGCAGCCATGATGCATCAGGGTGAGCCCTAAAGCCAACATGACTGGGGCCTTCATAAGAAGAGGGGGTAGATGGACACACAGGAAGATGATGACTGTGTGACCACAGAGGCAGAGCTTGGAGCAAGGCATCTACAAACCAAAGAGCACCAAGATTGCTGGCAACCACCAGAAGCTGGAAGAGGCAGAAAGGATCCTCTCCTGGAGCCTTCAGAGGGAGTATGGTCTTGCCAACACCTTGATCTCAGACTTCCAGCCCCCATACGTCAAAGGAATGACTTTCTGTTCTTCTAAGCCACCCAGTCTATGATCATTTGTCACAGCACTCTAGGAAGCTAAGATAATAAGAGTCAAAGGTGGAGTGCTTGTAAAATGGTCAGCACAGAGCCTGCATGTGGTACATGCATGAAACATGTTCATTCTCATCCATTTTAACTCAATAGGAGCGTCTCCTTTCTCTTCCCTTCACCAAAAGCAGAGACCTCCTGTTCTGCGAAGTGGGAATTCCAGTGGCTTCCCCTGCTGACCTGTTTGCTACTGCATCTCTCACGTCCAGTTGCATCCTAAGTTCCTAACATCCTAAATTCACTCATTCACTCTCTGGGGACTTGGAAAACAGCCCCCATGACCATTTCTTCATAAAATCACAGAATCTCCAGGTCAAAGGCCATCCGGAGGCTAACTAATCCAACCCTTCACTGATTCCTGAATGTCCTCAACTGTGGCACCATCCAGCACACACACAGATACACACCCAGGGGGAAACTCCCCTTCAGGCTATTCCATTGCAAGCAAAACCATATTTGTATGCTATGTAAGTATAAAAGACAAAACACCCACCCCATCCATCCCTGCCCCACCCAAAGCCTCTGTGACGGTCAATGCTGAGTGTCAACTTGATTGGATTGAAGGATGCAAAGTATTAATCCTGGGTGTGTCTGTGAGGGTGTTGCCAAAGGAGATTAACATTTGAGTCAGTGGGCTGGGGAAGGCAGACCCACCCTTAATCTGGGTGGGTACCATCTAATCAGCTGCCAGCAAATATAAAGCAGGCAGAAAAATGTGAGGTTAGACTAGCCTGGCCTCCCAGCCCACATCTTTCTTCCATGCTGGATGCTTCCTGCCCTCCAACATAGGACTCCAAGTTCTTCAGTTTTAGAACCTGGACTGGCTCTCCTGGCTCCTCAGCCTGCAGACGGCCAATTGTGGGACCTTGTGATCATGTGAGTTACCACTTAATAAACTCCCATTTATACATGTATGTATATATTTCATTAATTCTGTCCCTTTAGAGAACACTGACTAACACAGACTCCCATAGTTCTCATCTCCCTTGGACCAGATTCCAGATTCTAAATTTGGCCAATGGGGCCCTGTAAGGGCTGGCCCCTGACCACAGCTCCAGCCACGCTGGCTACCCACTGTCGCTTTTCTCCACTGGTTTGGGGGGGCCTCTATGCTGCTCTTCCCTCTGCCTACTGACCCTGGCCCCATAAGTCTGGGCTTGTTCTTCCTTCACTCAGGTGTCGGTGTCAAATGCCCTTTCCCAAAAGCCCCTGGACACAGCCCTCCTCACTTCCCTGCGGGCTACTCCTCTTTCCCCTTGTCCCAGCCCCGTGAACTTGGCATGCTTGTCTCTCTGCCTGAGGGTGCTACCTGCGACCCATCTGGGATGAAGACCTGTGAGGACCAGGATTCCAGCGTTGCCTTATTCACTCCAGATCCTCGGTGCTAGGGCTGCAATTCCCACTTAGTAGATGCTCAATTAATATGTGTCAAATAAATGAATTGAATCAGCCCACTGCATTTTATGTTTTCCAAAGGATATCTGAGTTTATTTTCTTGTTTAATTCTCACAGAAACTATCCCAATTTTCTGGCAGAAGGAAACCAAAGTTAAACTCAGAGTTTGGAAGCAACTGGCTGTTGTCCACCCAGATAATTCACTGCAGGGAAACGATGCCTACGAGGCCTTCTGATCACCCCTCTGCACTGCTCTCCAGCCCTCAACACATGGACTCAAATCCTAGCTCATCCGTACAATCCCAGGGCAGGTGCTGAACCTTGTGGTCCTCAGTGTGCCCAGCTGCAAGCCTGGCAATGGCCTTGCCCTCTCTGGGCCCCAGGGAAGTCGCAGGGCAATGCCAGTAGTGATGACAATGTGAGCACCCACATGGCGCTAACTGCCTCAAGCACCTTCGAAGTACGTTGCAAATACATAAACTCATCAAGTACTTCCATTAATTCTGTGAAGCAGGTCTTGTTCCCATATAGCAGATGAGAAAACTGAGGCACAGAGAGAAGTTGACTAATGTGACTTGAAAGAACCAGGGTGCAGACTCCAGAGGCCTGTCCCAGAGCTGTGTGCATGCCCCGGGTCTGCTGACCACAGGCAGGAAAGCGCTAGACAAGACCGATCCTGTTGCATCCTTACGGTACTAGGAAGTGGGAGCATGATCCGCATTTCACAGAGGCAGGAAGCAGAGGCTTCTAGAGGCTTAGCTCAGGGGGCTTAGCTGGTAAATACAGAGCCAAGAGTCCACCGAGGTTTGCCTGGCTCCAAAGCCAGTGCTGGGCAAGGCTGAGCTCTTCTGCCATCTGAAGGCTGATGGGGGAGACAGGTGTGCGTGACAGAGCGTGGCAGTCCTCCCTGGACCAGGAGGGCTGGAGGGAGGAAGAAAGCTGCTCACCAGACTCTTAGGAGGGCAGATGTCACATGCTTGGGTCAGGCAGGGCCATCACCTTCCACAAAGTTTGCCCTTGCCCCACCCACCCAGGACCCTGGCTCTAAGACCTGCTGAGGCAGCCGGAGCCACCTACTGCCCTAAGCCCAGATGCCCAGGTTGCAAACAGATCTGAGCCTCAGAACGCAGGGGGCAGGGACCAGATGAAGTCCCACACAGATGCCAGGTTCAAAAGAAGATCACAGGGAAACAGTGACAAACGGGGAATTCAGCACAAAAAGCATCCAGAATGACAGCAGAAAAACAGAGCCAGATGGGCCCGACTTCCCCAGCCCGCAAGCCTGCCACAGATCCCCACAGTTCAAGCCGTGTGCTCCCGCGCCACTGGCAAGGGCCCACCCCATGTATCCCCTGCCTGGCAGCCCACGTGGATGCCATTCCTTTTGCCTGGAATACCCTCTTTCTATTTCACCCCCTCCTTCCCCTAGAGTCTTCAGCAAACCCTCACACAATCTCCTGCTCCAGGAGTCCTTCTCTGGCCCCCCGGAGATGTCCCTCATCCCTCTAAAGCCATCCTTCTAGATGTGTAATCCACATGCAGGCCTATCCTTTGAACTCTTCCTTATGGGCACAGGACTTCACAGTTTGTAAGGCAATTCTTTCATATCCGCTGCCTCAAGGGACCCCCATAGTAACCTGGTGCAATGGGCACTATTATTCCCATTGGACATGTGAGGCTCAGAGAGGGCAAGTGGCTGGCCTGAGGTCACACAGCCAAGTCCAGCATTTCGTCCAGCCTAGCAGAGGGTCTGGCACAGAGTAGGTGCTTAACCAAGAATGGGTGAGGGGGCCACTGACGTTGATGCAGTTCTTAATGTTTTTTCCAGAGTTGTCTCCTTCTGGGTCCCTGGAGCCTCTCAGGGTCTCCCCACACTCTACCATCTCCCTGCAGGGAAAAGAAGGAAGAGTGGGGCATGGACTCTGCCATGGTCCATTCCAGTGATATGTCAGCCCTGGCAGGCCTGGCCCTGATGCCTCACTGCCCCCTCCCCCACCTTTTCTGGAGGACTTGGCTGCTGCCTGCCCAGGGTAACCCAGCTCTCCCCTCAATCTCAGGCCAAGATCACCCGGTGATTAGGCCCAGCCGAGAAAGCACTGTGCCCTGGGGAGATGGTGCGATAGCTGCCCATGTTTTACAAGCTCACAAATCCCCGATAACAGCTGGCCAGTGGCTGGCTCCTGTGAGATAAGGAAGTGGCCGGCCTCCTGCCTGGGGCTTTCACCCAGCACCGTGCAGGGGAAAAAAGAGGGACCAGAGATGAAGTCTGAGGAGGACCCACTTGCCCCCACGGTCCCCAGCGCTGCCCAGCCGACTTTACAATGACCCACAAGACAGGCCTATCAGCCCCACGTTGCAGATGAATAGAGGTGAAGGATCCCTTCTCTGTGACCTTCTCAGCTCCAGATGACCTGCTGGGGATTTGGGCAAGTATCTGAGAACATATAGTGTGTGCCAGGAATCTTGTGCACATCTCACACATGCGTTGGCATGCTTGCCTCCAGACTACCTCCGACTAGATGTTCCATTCCCATTTCACAGATGGAATCGGAGGAGCAGAGGGACAAGGACGCTGTATGGCTGGGAAACAGACTGTGAGACAGACAGCTGTGTGCGGGAGATTGGGGTACTCTCAGGACAGCTCCTGCAAAGAAGTGGGGACCAGGCAAAGAGGGAGCTGGCTGTGGACCCACTGGGAGCTCTGAAGCTGAGACCAGCCTTCCCTGAATTGAGGCAAGAGGCAGGAGGGCTTTGTGTCTTCACCCAGCAGGCCCAGATGGGGACTGCCCCTGGAGAGCATCACCTTGGGTCTGGCGGTGACCTTCAAGGGCAATTCCCGGACATAGGTCAGCTGTGAGCAGGGCGTCTGTCCAGGAAGGGGGCTAAGGGTGGCCCACCACGGTAGGAGTCCCCAACCCCCAGGCCATGGACCAGTACCAATCCCTACTTCTTACCCCACCAGCAGCAGAGGGTTGCGGTGCTAGGGAAGCGTGGTGCCTGCATACGCTCTGCTGCTGGAGGGATGAGAAGGGCACAACCAAAGGGCAGTGGCTAAGGGCAAAGTCTCCAGGGCAGAGGAGCCAAGTTCAAATCCGGTACCGGTCCATGGCCTGTTAGGAACCGGGACACACGTCAGGAGGTGAATGGCAGGCAAGCAAGTGAAGCTTCATCTGTATTTACAGCCACTCACCATCGCTCACATTCCTGCCTGAGCTCCGCCCCCTGTCAGATCAGCAGCGGCAATAGATTCTCATAGGAACGCAGCCCCTATTGTGAACTGCGCATGTGCGGGATCTAGGTTGCACTTTCCTTATGAGAATCTAATGCCTGATGATCTGTCACTGTTTCCCATCACCCCCAGATGGGGCCATCTAGTTACAGGAAATCAAGCTCAGGGCTCCCCTGATTCTACATCATGGTGAGTTGTAGAATTATTACCTTATATATTACAATGTAATAATAATAGAAATAAAGTGCACAATAAATGTAATGCACTTTAATCATCCTGAAACCATCGCCCCTGCCCCAACTCATCTTCCATGAAACCGGTTCCTGGTGCCAAAAAGGTTGGGAATGGCTCACCATGGTGCCCAGCGCAGTGTTCAGCTCACATGAGGTGATGACACTAAGCCATCTCTCTGAATAAACTCATGATACGAATTTATTTTTCTGCTCCTTTCAGTGAGAGACAGAGAAAGAGAGAGAGATCTACATAGCAAGGGGGAGATGTTTGCCCTAGAGTCAGGTGATACTGGCCTCTAGGTCTGGATCTGCTGGCACCCTGCTATGTGGCCTTGGGCCTGCTGCCACTGACCATCTCTGGGCCTGAGCTTCCTGTTAAGTGGGGGGAAGGGACTCCCTGGATCCCACCTTTCTCTGGGCTCTGACTCTGGGATTATCTGTTCTGTTCCTCAACGAGGTGATGCCAGGGGCAGTGCCAGCCCATCTCTGACTCTCGCAGGGATCCTCACTCCTCACCCCTGCAGCAGCAGCGGGTTTGCAGAGGCCACACTCCCCTAGCACCCCAGGTCAGGAGTGGCGTCAGTTGGGCCCAGCAAAGGGCAGTGGCTAAGGGTAAAAGCTTGAGGGGCAGAGGAGCCAGGTTCAAATCCAGCTCTGATACTTCTGGCTATGGGTCCTTGAGCAACTGACTTTGTGTCTCTGTGCCTCAGTTTCCATGTGTAAATGGGGACCATAATAATGTTGCCTTCCTCTTGGGAACTAGAGGAGCTAACACACATAAAGTGTTCTGCACAGTGCTGGGTACATAGGGAGCCTCGTACACCAGCTGTCACCAGCACCAGGTTACTCAGTGAAGGAGTCTGCATGCCCGGGTCTGTCCCCATCCCTTCCCTCTCGCTGACAACCTCTAAGAAAGTCCAAGTTCCAGAATGTCACCATTATTAATTTACCTCCTCTGCTTTCTCTTCCTCTCCATATATTTATATTTTGCTTTGTGAGGATGCAGTGAGAGTCCCCAGTCCCAGCTAGCACCTCAGCCTTCCCTGCAGTGATCTAATCAAAGGCCATATTTTACTGGCGTGCGCTAACCCAAAGGCCATATTTCATGGGGGCGATCTAATCAGCAAACTGTATTTCCAAGGTGGTGATCTAAATTCATGGTTATATTTCATGGCTTGAGATCTAATCACAGGGCAATATTTCACAGTGGGGGATCTAATCCCAGGGGGATATTTCATGGCTGGAAGATCGGAGCAGTTCAACGTGACTTTTTCCTCTTCTTTTTTGAAAATTTATTTTTGTTTCAGAAAAAGTGAAAATATCCTAGCAAGCCACAACTTTGCTGCCGGTTAGGTCACTGCTAAGAAAAGATAGAGTCTTTGCTGAATAGTGTCTTATCCAGCCTCCCCTGTTGTCACAAAGACCTCTTGAGACATATGTGGATTCACAGAGTTCCCCCAAAATCTAGGGGGGAACCTCCAGATTCAATGTTCAAGCACAACTCTAATTTTTTTCATGTATTCACTTGTTTGTTCATTCATTCATTCATTTATCCATTTGTTCATTCACTTAACAAACGTTCTGAGTGTCTGCTTACTGCCAAGAACTGTGCTCAGAATCAGTGGTCCAGAGAGAAATGTAACTGCCTGTTGGACTCAGGGTTTAGGTTCCCCCCTCAAAAAATCATATGTTGAAGCCCTAGCCCTAATTCTCAATAGACAGTGTTTGGAGGTAGGGATTTGGGGAGGTAATTAGGTGTAGATGGGTCTTGAGGGTGGTGCCTGATACGGTTTGGCTGTGTCCCCACCCAAATATCATCTTGAATGGTAGCTCCCATTATTCCCACATGTGTGGGAGTGACCTGCTGGGAGATAACTGAATCATGGGAGTGGTTCCCCCATACTGTTCTCATGGTAGTGATAAAGTCTCACGAGATCTGATGGTTTTATAAGGAGAATCCCCTTTTGCTTGGCTCTCTGATTCTCTCTTGCCGCCGCCACGTGAGAAGTACATTTCACCTTCCACCATGATTATGAGGCCTCCCCAGCCACGTGGAACTGTGAGTCTATTAAACCTCTTTTACCTTATAAATTACCCAGTGTTGGGTATGTCTTTATCAGCAGTGTGAAAACAGAGTAATACAGGCCCTCATGATGAGATTATTGTCTTCGTGACAAGAGGAAGAGAGAGAGACCAGAGCATGCACTCTCTCTCTGCCATATTTAGACACAGTGGGAAGGCAGCCATCTGCAAGCCAAGAAAAGAGGCCTCCCCAAGAACCAAATCTTCTGCCATCTGATCTTGGACTTCCTAGTCCCCAGAACTGTGAGGAAAAAAATATCTATAGTTGAAGCCATGCGGTTTGCAGTATTTTGTTATAGCAGCCCCAGCTTGCCATTATGGTACCACTCTCCTAGGAGAGGCAGATGTTAATACAACGGTCGCAGGAGGGATGATGGTTACAAAGATAAATGTGTGGAAGAAAGATAGAGGATGCTATGAGAGCATAGATCCCAGACACAGCCAGGAAGCCTCCATCAGTGAGCAAGGAAATGGGAGCCCGAAGAAGGAGCATGTGGGAAATACAAAGGTTCCTTTTTAAAGTTTCCTTTCTTGTTAAAGAATAAGTGTGCTGATAACTTTGTTAAGCCCTATCCTATGTGTCTGTTAGACATGCCGTGCTTACAGGCACGTAGTACACTCTATGTCCTTGTACTTTAACCAAGATATCTGTGCTGGACGTGCTCACAGGTATGTCCCAGCTCTCCATGGCTTTTACCTGTTTAGAAAAGTTTTAAGTTGTTAGCTAATCGGGTTTCAGTTTAGATTTTGAGGTCTGGCTCCAGCCAACGGAGATCAGACACAGCAGTAACGATGGCCCCAAATACATAAGGGATAAATTTGTGTGTTTTCCTTTGTTCATTGTACTCTTGTGGCATGATGGCTAGTGAGGGTACCCTTCCTGCAGTCCAGGAAGTAAAAATTGCATTCCTGAAAGATCCCTTGTCTCGGTGCTAATTTTTCTTTGTGGCACCAAGCATCTATTTCCAACAGAGCAGGAGTTACCCCAGGGAAGTTAGGTGTGGGCAGGGAGATCATGAGAGGAAGGAAGAGAATTACAGAGGGCAGGAAAGGCATGTGCAAAGCCACTGAAGTTGGACTGAATCTCATCTGCAAAATGAGATCACAACAGCTCCTTCTTTATAGGATTTTGAACATTTTTCTAAAAAAAAAGGAGGTGGGAAGCCAACAAAGAATTGGGGGAAGATAAGATGAATGTTTTTTGAAATACCCTGTTAGCTGCTACTTGGAGAGTGGATTCTAAAAGGACAAGAAAGGGGGTTAGAGAGGCAGACAGATGCCATTGTAGACATTTAGGGGAGAGCCCCTGAACTCTGCAGCCATGCAGGGAGACAGAACGGGCTGCTCCACGTGGTATTCTGGAGGGATCTTTCCAGGCCTTGGTGACTGACTAGCCGTGGAGGGTGAGGGAGAAGGAGAAATGAGCAGTGACTTCCAGGTGCCTGGCTTTGAGACAGATGGTATCCATCTCATTCTTCAATCGCTTTAGAGGAGGGAGGACGAGCAGGAGACAGAGAGATTGAGATTCAACAATCCATTTCCCAATCATCTAGCAACTCACTGTCGGGGGGAAGATTTACAATCTCCATCTCCCTTTGTACCCAACCCCCTAAGGGCTTTGCCCTCCCCAAGCTAATTCTGAGCAAATCAGTCTCCCAGGTGGAAAGCAGAAAGCTATGAATGTTCCAACACAGTAAGTGTTTGGGGACAGGGAATAAAGGTTGGGGAGCTTCGAAGTTCTCATTTAAATAGCCCAGCTCATCAGTCACCTCACTGACACTCACACTTACGCTGCCATTCCCTAATAATGCTTCAAAATGCATAACACTTTGGCATTTTGCAAGGCACTTTCCCCCACTTTATTTCACCAGATTCTCACCCAGCCCCTGGGAGACAAGTACCCGTGCACCTATTTTATAGAAACTGAGGCTCAGTGCCCAGCTGTGGAGATGCAGTGAAATGGCCACAAGAGTAGCAGCAAACACATGACCAGCTCTCGTTCTGTGCTGGGTACTCCCAGAGGCACTTTCTACATTTTGATTTATTCACCCTTACAGCAAACCCTATGACACGGATGCTATTATGATCATCCCTGTTTTTCCAAGATAGGGAAACTGAGGCACAGAGAGGTTAAAGTTGCTTGCCTGCGGTCAGATAGTAAGAGGCAGAGCTGGGATTCTGAGCCAGGAAGCCTCACTCCAAAATCTGTCTTTAACACCAGGCCCTCACAATTAGGAGGGAGAAATTCAACTCAGATCTGCCCAGTGTCAGTGTGACAATACTCCCAGCTGTCTATAGGCTGTACAACCTGCAGCTTAAATGCCGAGAAATGCCGGAGCCATGCCGTTAGGAATTACAAAGCCACGTGGGTCCTGTTGCCTCCTGGAACTCAGGGAGGGAATATGTTTTGTTCCAATGTTTCTCCTCAACCATTGACTTTTATGCTTGGAAACCCCTTCGAAGATCAGTCAGAAGGATGTTTCCTAGAAGGTCATAGAAACAAGCAGCCAGCTTCCAAACCCACACCCCAGAGACTAAGAGAAGGGCAGGCTGTTGGTGCACCTGACACTCCATTCGTCCCTAGATGGGTCTGTGGATCCCACTCATGGTCCCACCATGCAGGGACCCCTTGCACCCTTTCTGCCAGGCTGAGACACAGTGTTGGGCCCACATTAAGAGATGGGTTCTAATCCCATCTCTACAACCTGGGCAGCTCGCCTCACTTCCCTGAATGACTCTCTCCATCTGCCGCACATGAATAATTACACTTACAACAACCAACATTCATCAAGACCAAATACTATTGTGCTAAGTGCTACTCGAAGCCATCCCTTTTGCTATGTTATCAGATCCCTCCAACAACGCTATGATGCAGGTACTCTTAGGATCCCATTTTGCAGGTGAGAAAACAGTTAAGTTATACATGCCCAAGGTCACACAGCTCAGCAGTGTCCGGACTGCGATTTGAACTCATGGTCTTACTATTGTCTCATCTCGCCTCCCAGGGAGAACATGAGGATTTAGCACGCCAAGTACAAAGACAGGGCCACACCTTCCATATAAGGGATACCTGGTGGCCAATGGCTCACAAGGGGAGCTGGGGGAGGGAGGGTGCACATGACCAGCCACCCTTTCCTACTTCAGGAAACACGCAGGTAAAGAGGCGGGACACCTACAAAAGCTTGGGCTGTTTTGTTGGTATAGGCTCCTGATGCCCAGAACCTTCTTCTCTCTAGGGCAGCTTGGTGGGCCCTCCCCAAAGGGCAAGAAACCTGTCAGCATGACAGGCTGTCACCAGGCTGCAGCCATGTGTGGTGAGAGTCCAGACAAGCGTCTCATTTGAATCTCATTCGAGGAAAATCATTAAAGGTTCAGAGGGATTAATTTACGAGGAAAGATTAAAGGAACTAAATCTGTGTAGCTTGGCTTAACCATGACCGAGATTGGGGACCTCAGGGACATTTCCAAATATTTGAAGAGAGTGGAGACCCTGGGGAGGGGGAGAAGGGAGGGTGGTTTGGCCCAGCAGAAAAAAAAAAAAGGAGGATGTGGGGAATCAGAAGGGATGACAGAGGAAATTGGAATATCTCTCATCATCTTTGAAATCGTGGTGGACGTTAAGTGCTCACTCTGTGTGAGGCCCAAGGCTAGAAGGCTTGATGGAGATTATGTCATTGAATGGGTCGTGTTTGATATCTGCCTTTTAGGTGGGGAAACGGAGGCACAGAGAGGGGAAGTTACTGCCTGAAGTCACATGGCTGATAAATATCAAAATGTGAACCCAGACTCCAGAACCTATTCTCTTGACCATTACCCCAAGCTACCTTATGAATGCGTGAACTGATGTTCAGCAAATACCCACTCCCTCCTCCCTTTCTCTGTGGGCAGAACATACTTCTTTATCCCATCAATGTAGGGTTTGGTCATGTGACTTGCTCTAGCCAATGGGATGTTTGCTTGAGCAATGACTTGAAATAGGCTTGAACGGTGGGCCCCTCCCTTCTGTATTTCTGCCCTCTTCACAAGAAGAGCTCCCCTCCCTCCCTGAGGGACCTACTGCTCCCTCAGCTGGGACCCCAGAATGAACACAAAGCTCAACCGACCATCTGGCCCCAAGCCCAGCTGGATCTGCATCTTAAACAGCCCAGCTCAGCCCAACTCACGTAAGCTGACCTCCACCCACCATAAATCTATGGTAGGAGAATAAATGATTATATTTAAGCCACTGAGTTTGGGGCTGGCTGTTACACAGCAATGGCTGTTATATATCTCACATCAAATACTGCTCAAGGCTCTCCGTGAGCTGGGCTTGTGCCAGCTTTCCAGGCTCACCTCTGACCTCCTTCCCATTGGTACCAAATGCATAACGTCCTCATCGTTCCTAGAATATTCTTCCAGTTGCCATATATCCTGTCTACTTGCATTCATTGTTGCCAGCTACCTTGAGGTTTAATTTACATAAAATAAAATTCGCCCATTCACAGACGTGGTCCTGTTCTCATGCAGTTTACAACTTAATGGAAAGGAAGAGCCCCCAAATCTCAGGGCTAGATGGTGCCTCAAAATTCGTGGAATGAATCTACTTTATTTTATTATATTCTATAAAACTGACATTCTTCAGCCAACCAGCAGGTTCGGGGATGCAGGGCGAGGTGAGATCGTGCCTCCGCCAGGGGAATTACCTGGCTGCCTGTCTCAGGGGCTTCTGAGGCTGCTTTTAGAACAGCACACAGGGTTCAGGTCACTCTATTAGAAAAAGGATATTACAGAGGGGAGGGCAGCCAGGCCCAAGAGGGGGCAGGGTGGCTTCCTGTAATGCCTGGGTGGCCAATTTGCAGCAAGTGAAGGAGGGTGATGTCGCGTCTGCTGGATAAGGAGAGTGACGATGCTATGTCACTGGGCCTCGTGTGACTCATCAGGGGAACGAGAGATGAGGGCAGCAGGGCCTGGAGCATGGGTCAAGTGGACAGGCACAGATGTGGAATCTACAGGCAATTTCACCAGGTGGAGAGGCCTCAGACCCCATTAGGCACCCTGGCTCTGTTCTCACCTCTGCACGGATGACCCCCCTCCAGGGGTGGGAAGGGCTCAGAGGGCAGCTTGCTAGAGCAGTGAGAAGACAGAACTCAGGAAAGAGTTTTATGTTTCATTCATTCATTCATCCATGCAAGCATTCATTCACTCAACAATGGTGCCTTAGACAGTCTCTGTTCTCATGAGATTCACAATGAGTCATTGAATGACAGCTCTGGTCACTGCCAGGAGGGAAAAGAACCAGTGCTGGGACAGCTGGTAAGAAAGGCTGTGACACATCCCACAGGTTCAGGAAAAGAAGAAACAAGTTACCCTTAAAAGACACTTTCTGGGGACTGGGTGCAGTGGCTCATGCCTGTAATCCCACCACTTCGGGAGGCTGAGGTGGGCAGATCACCTGAGGTTAGGAGTTCAAGACCAGCCTGATCAACATGGCAAAACCCCATCTCTACTAAAAATACAGAACAATTAGTTGGGCATGGTGGCATGCACCAGTAATCTCAGCTACTGAGGAAGCTGAGGTGGGAGCCTCACTTGAATCCAGGAGGCAGAGGTTGTAGGAGCCGAGATCATGCCACTGCACTCCAGCCTGGGCAACAGAGTGAGATCTTGTCAAAAAAAATAAAAATAAAAAAAAATAAAAGTCACTTTCTGGAAATGGTGGAAAGACTTTCCACTTCATGGTAGAAGGAATGCTTGGTCTGCCAGACACTCAGGACTTGTCCCCATAAATAAAAGGTTCAGATCCCATTTAAAGGCTAACAAATGGGGTGCCTGGCATAGGGCAGACACCCAGAGATCTGAATTGAGTCCAGCTCTGGAAATTCTGAGCTGAACAACTCAGGGCAAGTTGCTTAACTTCTCTGAACTGTTTTCCTCCTTTATAGCAGAGCTCACCAGACACCAAATGAAGACAGTCCGCCAACCCTCTCAGTGTCTTATCTAATGGCAGCAGTGGTGTCAGGATGGGAACATGTGCCATCACACTGACCCAAATGCTGCCTGGGCCAAGGGACCCTGACTTTGGGTGGCCCAAAGATGCTGCCAAGCCAGATGTGCTTCTGGGAGCTGGGAAAAGAGTCGCTATCTTCTGAAGGCCTCCCCTGTTCCCAACTCCTGCAAATCCTTGGAGGACAAATTCAGGAAAGACAGAGCTGACGTTTTGCCCAGCCAAGATAGGATGGGCACCCTTCCAGGACACGGCTGGGCAGAGTGGGCATCCATGTCAGGAGCAGGAAGGGGACGGAGGAGCTGGGACCTGACCACAGGTCACTGGCTGGTCCCCTGCTCCCTGCCAGACGCATGCATTATCTCATTGAATCCCCAGCACAATCTAAAGATCCTTATTATTATCATCACACCCAGGGTTTGGGCTGCTCAAGCCGGAAAATTCTGGGCCAAAACAGTGTTTGGGTCAATGCGCATGGTCGTCTAATTAAACGCACCCTGTCACATCAATGTCTCAGCCATAATTAGACAAGAAGCCGAACAGGGCAGTGGCTTATGTCTATTTGGAGTTCGGCAGAGTGATGCGCTCACAGCTATGTGTAGGATGGGGCTTCGGAGATACAAGGCAGGTGTTAAATGATGCCAGAACACATCCATTGCATGGCCCGCAGAGGATCCACCAGCACCTGCAGGTGTCAGGCCCTGAGCCGGGGACTAGGAGGAGGGGAGGCAGCCAGGAGGAGGACTCATTCCCTTCCCTTGTGGGAAGCCTGGATGCAGAAGAAGGGAGCCCTCAGCCCTGTCTGACGCAGGGATCTCAGATTGTGCACCAGTTTCCTCCTTTACAGAGCAGGAGACTGAGACCCGGGGGGAATAGATCTGCTCAGGTTCCACGGGGCAGGCACTTAAACCAGTGTCCCCAACTCCTGATCAGTGTGACATCCACAGTTTCCAACAAAGAGCCTAGAAGGCTTTGGTGCAGACAGAAACTGAAATGCTGAACCTGGAGTAGGCAGCGAAACCATCAGCCCCCTTCTGCCCTCATCCTTCCATTGCTGCGGCTTCCAAACCACGCTTTCGCTCAAACCTTGACTGTCTACACTTCGTTTTCTCCAGGGAAGTTACTGATCTACCTTAACTGTATTTCTTTGGGGCTTGCTTGCTCCTATGTCCAGGTCTCAGTCTCTGCAATGGTAAAAAGAGGGCAACACCTCCTCATTGAGGGCTGAGGGTTCAGCACCCAAAGCGCCAGGCATAAAGATAGTTGTAGCTGCCATGTATGTGCCAAACTTTTCCATTCATTCATTCATTCATTCATTCTTTTAGCATTTATTGAGCACCCTGTATTCCAGGCAGTGTTCTAGGTGCTAAGGACACAGAGAAGAATGAGACAAAGTCCCTACAACCTGGTAAACATCTACACATGGTCACATGTGGTGTATATTCTACTATACCCTATGTTTGCAGGTGCCATGCAATGCAATATGAGGAAGCAGGAGGTGGTATGAAGAATAAGCAGGGGAAAAGAACAGAGGACGAAGGGAGGAGAGGGGCTATTTCAGTCCAAAAGCCAGGAAGGACCTCACTAGGATGGTGACATTAGAGGGAGACCCAAGGAGAAGAGGGAGCGAGTCACTCAAATACCAGGGAAGAGGGTGCCAGGCCAGGGAAGCAGAGGCCAAGGCTCTGAGGCTGGAATGTGCTTGGCAGTTTCTCTTCCTTTTGCTTGGAGGGTTTTGAAGAATGCCAAGGACGCCAGGACAGTCAAAGCAGAGTGTGCTACTCATTTATACTCATTATTATTACTTTTGTTATTCATAGAAAGTGATGATTACGGCCCAGGGTGCTGGCTCATGCCTGTAATCCCAGCACTTTGGGAGGCTGAGGCTCTCGGATCATGAGGTCAGGAGATCAAGACTTTCCTGGCCAACATGATGAGACCCCATCTCTATTAAAAATACAAAAATTAGCCAGGCGTGGTGGTGTGCGCCTGTAATCCCAGCTATTTGGGAGGCTGAGGCAGGAGAATCTCTTGAACCAGGGAGTCGGAGGTTGCAGTGAGCCAAGATTGTGCCACTGCACTCCGTCCTGGTGATAGAGTGAGAATCCGTCTAAAAAAAAAAGAAGAAGAAGAAGAAGAAAAAAGAAATTGATGATTATTTCTTAATTTCAAACTGTGATCTGGGACTCAAGGATGGGATCTGAGTTTCCAAGTCCTCACAGCCCTTGGGTGGCTCTGCCTTCCCCTGGAGACCCTCACCCCCAAGCTGGCCCCTTCTTACCAGTTCCTGCTTTCGTGGCTCAGGCATCTGCCACCCCCACCCTAGCCAGAGGGTTGCCCTCTCCATCAGGCCCCAGTGGGCGCCATGCCCAGGGCCCACAAAAAATGTTTTCATTTTGATTCTTTTTAAAATCAGGAAAAAATGAAAAAAATAATAATGAATATGGAATCACGAATCCAGCCTGGATTATAGTCATCTTTATTCCAATGTGGTCATAAAATAAACATTTTAACATTTTTATATGGGGCAGGGGCCCACGGAGGCAATAGTGCTGGGCCCATGAAAGTCACAAAGGGGCCAGGCTGAACCAAGGCAGCGGCCCCTCTCCGAGGGTTAGGGATGGGAGTCTGCTCCATGCTTTGAACAACTGTCAGGCGGAGTCTCTGTCCCTCCAGGACCGCAGCCTGGGAAGGCTGGAGCTCAAATGAGAACCTGTTGAGTTGCAGTGAGCTGCTCAGATGTTGCCTCTGCCATCTGCCGGCCTCCTTGATGGACGGAGTCCCCACTCGGCTAGGACAGGAACCGGGTGACCAAGGGTGGGTGTCTCCGTCGTCCCAAGCCACAGCTTGCTTCTCTGAGCCTTGCACAGTGGCATCTCTAAGACACCTGCTGCCTCCATTTCTTGGTGAGTCCCCCACCCTTCCTCTTAAATCTAGGGAAGTGGTGATTTCATATTAATATTTATTCATGTACTCAATTCTTTCCCTGTTAAATAATTTCTCAGCTGTCGGAGGTTTCTGAAGGCTAATTTAAAACAGGTGTCACAGTTATCTAACTTATGCCCTCAGATTCTCAAAGAGAGGAAGGGCGGGGAATAAGCATCCCTGAGCTTACTGCCCGAGCTGCTGCTTTCTTGGGGGTCTGGGAAGCAGGCACAGATCCATCCTCCAGGAGGCCAGGCCTTGGGGTGGGGTAACGGGAAGGAGAAGGAGAAACGGGGGCGACATCACTTGCTGGCCAGAGAAGACAACACCAGGGCTTAACTCTTAAAAGGAAGGAGTAGCTGGCAGGAAGGGGCATTGGGGAGAAAGAGGGAAGGACAAGATTTTTAACTGAACAAGCTATGCTCCTAGAATAATAACAAGACAATAATAGCTAATACTTGCTTAGACAGAATTTAATATGCGCCTGGCACTGTTCTATGCATTTTACATATATTCACTCATTTAAGGCTTACACAACCCTAACGAGTTCTGCAGTATTATCCCACTCCACAGATGCAGAAACTGAGGCAACATGAAGTTAGATATCTCTTTTGATATCACATGGAATTGTAGTAAGAGACGGATCAGGGATTCAAACTCGAAGAAAGACATTCGACTGAATCTCGAGTCTCCCTTTAAGTGGCCAAGGGTCCTCTCAATGTTTTCACTTCGTCTTCTGTAAATGGAGAACATACCCCTTAATTGTAAAGAATAATTCAGAGGATAGAGAAAACCTGATTGGGCAAGGCCTGGCTGTATGCATTTCGGGGCTGGCCTGGAGCAGGTCAACAGGACGCAGTGGAGGAAATGGCCCTGTTGTCATGGGGTCTGACGCTCCCTTTCTCTCTTTTCCAGGCTGCTCCCTCTTTCTCTCTCTCTCTCTCCTGCTCCCCCGCCTTCCTTTCTTCTTTTTCCTGACAACCTCACACTTCAAGGTTATATCTGTTACAGCTGATTGAAATCTACGTAATGACTTAAGTCCTGGCCAACGAGAGCTGGAAAAAAGAAAGAAACTTGCCCCACTGTGCCCACCTTTGCATCCCACCTCTGCCCCTTCAGATAAACTCACCCATCTCAGCGCCTCTTCATCCACCCCCTAGAAGATCCAAATTCATCATCCTCTCCACCCACTGAGAAGCTTGGTTTGCCATAAGATATATTTTGAAGACAGCGGGCATGCCGAATACGACTGTTCAACACACACATGCCACTTCCCCAATCCAATCCCCTAAACACACCCACCCCCGCCCTGCATAGGGTCGTTGCTCTAAATGGGGAATTCCTTGCTCAAGTGGAGAGAGAGGATAAGACATTTGATCATTCCCCAGGCACTATGCAAACCCATGTAAATTAATGAAGGGCAGACCACATCAATAAGTGTATTTGTGAATAAGAGATGAGGAGACGGGACAAGGCAATAATCAACTGCAGAAAGAAAAATCATCAGAGAGAACCTGAGACTGGGTAATGCCCTGTGTTTATGTTTTATGCGCACATGAATATAGACAGGTTTATGTAATGTACCAAGAACTGAGTGCACACACGCGCGCGCGCACACACACACCACTGACCCCATCCCCACACACGCCCATGGTCCTTGCCAGCCATCTCTGGGTACATACTCAGGGCTCTCTGTGGACTTTTCTGAGCAGAGGCAAAACCTTGGACCCAGGACCCGTGGCCTGGGCCCTTCAGAAATTGCCCCTTATTGGATTATTTCTGCCTGTGGATGCTCCGGGCCACCAGAGTCTATGCAATCTTTAGTTTATGGAAGGGTCTGTCCCCAAAGTTCATTTCTAAGTAGGTTCTTGGATCAAGCAATGTATCTTTCCAGATAAACAGTGTCAGCAGATGCAATAAAGAAAGTCATGGTTAAAAGCACTGACGGGGAGGATGGCAAACTTCAGCCAGGAATCAAACCACTCTGTGTTCTCATCTGTTAAAGGGGGGGATAAAAATATCCGTCAGCCTCAAAGACATCCAGAAAAATTAAAGGAAGCGCTGTATGTCAAGGGCCCAGCAAACAGGAGCTCAATAAACACTGGGTGTGGCTTCTGATATCATTGCTAAAGTCAAAGTTGGCCTGTTGAACTTGCTGATAGTTGCTAAAGTCCCAGGGTAACCCCCCTCCCAAAGCCCCCTTAACCCCCAAGGGAGCTGACAACGTTTAATTTGTATTTGCGATTACCAATGACTTGTAACATTGTTTCCTTGGGAAATTGCTCTGTATTCTAAGTTCTCTGTTGAGATCCAGGAACTCCTCCCACCTTACCAAGGAAGAAGAGGAAAGTCCCCCATGGCTGGGAGGAGAATGTCATGGGGGCAGGGGCGCAGATACTCTGAAATACCAGTTACCTGAAAACTGCACCTGAGTGTGAAAAGGCTTACTCCTCGGAAAACTGGTCCCGAGGATTATCTGCTATGTGCCACGGATGCCCTACTTATTATATTGTATCCTTTAATCTTGGCAACAGTTCTGGGTATGACTGACTCCTTTTGCAGATGAGGCCTCTAAGTTTCAAGGAGGAAAAGTCTGGCTCTCCAGATCCCCTGGCTAGAGCCTGGGGGAGACCAGACTGGCATTCAAGTCTGTTTGGCCCCAGAGTCCGTGCTGTTTCCTTAACTTTGCCACGATGCCTTCAGGTGTCTGAAAAATGAAGCCAGGTGTCTGGTCATTTGTAAGTCAGATATCTTTAAGCTAGGATGTCCCCTCAGTGTCCCTCCTGCAGATATCTGCCTAAAAGCAGCTCCCACACGTGACCCTACTTTGAAAATCCTTCTTGTTTTTCACCCTGTAGGCACAGCCCACAGCCTGGGGAACAGGACGACTGATTCCTAACCAGGCTCATTGCTGTGTGTCTGTAATTAAGGCCCTTGACATCTCTGAACCTCACTCTGCAGGTTCAGACATCCGGGCCAGGCACCAGGCCTTTCCTCCTTCCCAAGGCAGGGGGCATAATGAGCTCACACCCAGCAGCTCGCCCAGGGACTGGCAGAGAGCCAGCATCCTACAAAAATCCACAGGTCTGCTGGGCACGATCCGGGCACGATCTAGTGCCAGGAGCCAGGAACAGGCACTGCCCTCTCCTCCAAGAGGGCTGGAAGAATTAATATTAGTACAATCATTTTAATCAGTGCGTGATTAACAGGTGCATGCATAATTCACCCGGCTCTTCCCTCTGCCTTGCTCTGGGCTTTTGGAGGTGGAGGGAACAGGGCTCTGACTCATTAGCTGTCCCTCCACCCTGTCTTGCCATCCCTGTGCTGGAGGAGGTGACCTCCTGGTGAGAGAGTCCTCGTGAGAAGGAGGATTCAGAACAGCCTCTGTTCAAGGGACTCCTTATAAGGGACCGGACAGAGGAGGAGAGCCCCCCGCAACCCCAGGTTCTTCCCAGGACTTCCAGCCTGGAGCAAAGGACAAAGAGGTTCCAGCCTGACCCCTCCTGCCTTTAGCCTTGGAAGTCTGCACTCCTCTCCCTGCAACACCCCTCAAGGAGCTGGCCTTGATATTCCATGGCAACTTCTTCCGAATCCTTCAGATGGCTGTTTCTCGTTCCCTCCCTGCTGTCTGCGGGTGCAAACTCTGCAGTTCACTCCTGCTGGATAAGACACGGTGACCTGGCATTTGTTCTAAAATCACCTCCTTCATCCTTAGCTTCTACCAAATATTTAGAGCTAGGGGGGCCTGTTGACATCACACAATCCAGTCCCTCCAGATTATAATGGGAAAACAGCTGAGAAAAGGGAAGTGACTTGCCCAAGGCCACACAGGACATCTGTGACAGTGGCAGAGACAGAATTCTGATTTTTGGACTCCCAGGCCCAAGGGCTTTAATCAAACTCCAGGTAAGGGTCACATGGGCATTTGAATATGTTTGTTTCCAGGTGGAGTCAGGTTGGGGAGGGGCTGAGAGTCTGAAACCCAGTTTGGCCACCTACTAAGTGCGAGTCGCCTGTCATCTGCAAGATGGCAGTGACAGGTCCCACCTTAGAAGACTGTGATGATGAAAGCAGTGCATAAAGCAACCACCCCAGGGCCCCAGAGACTGCCAGTGCTCACTGCTACCATCTGGCTCAGAATGGGCTTCCCAGAAGCAGACCCAAGACAAGGACTCCGGTGCAGGTGGTTTATTTGGAGACAATGTCAAGAACCATTGTCAGGGCACAGGAGAAGCCAGGCAGAGCATGCCAGCAGCAGCTACCCCTGTGGGCAACGGGGCCCAAGCCCTGGGCAAACCCTGGGGGCCAGTGTCGGACACACGTGAGCCTTGGAGTTATCCTTCCCTGGGGGTAGAAGGCGATGGGAATTGGGTGGGCAAAACAGGCCCTGCCAGACAAAGAGAACCCTAGGCAAAGAAATTTGAGAGCTGGCAGGGGGAAGTCGGGGGGCACGCTTGGAGCGACAAGAGCGAGGGAGGGGATATGGGTGGGTCCCGATGGCATCTGCTCCTGAAGAAAGCAGCTTTCTGTCTAAAGGAGGTCAAGGGAGACTCCGGGGCCTTCCCGTCATCCTTTTCCCGTGCCTTCAGATCCACACAGTATGCTCACTTCAAAGCTTCATTTCATCAGCAACGGGGAGAATGGTAATGAAGCATGAAGGCTTGAGGCTAGATAAAAGAAGAACTGCCCATCTGCAAAAATGCTCAAACACGGGCTGCTCGGATTTGGGGAACACGTGGAATTCCTTCCTGCACTGCCTTGGGTTGGGATGCAAGCTCTCTGGAGACGTGAAGGAACTAGAGCTGTTTAGATGCAAGATCCCAGCATGGTTGTTGGAAAGCAGCGCGGGCCCGGCCGGCCCAGCACCGGGTGTTTCTGAGTGTAGTGTGACTCCCTGCAAGCCACAGAACACACGGGGCTGAGCTTCCCAGAACATTCACGTATGAAAAGCATGATTTTAAAATCCAAACAGGCCGGGCGCGGTGGCTCACGCCTGTAATCCCAGCACTTTGGGAGGCTGCAGAGGGCCGATTACCTGAGGTCAGGAGTTCAAGACCAGCCTGAGTAACATAATTAAACCCCATCTCTACTAAAAATACAAAAATTAGTCGGGAGTGATGGTGCACTCCTGCAGTCCCAGCTACTCAGGAGGCTGAGGCAGGAGAATTGCTTGAACCTGGGAAGCAGAGGTTGCAATGAGCCGAGATTGCACCACTGCACCCCAGCTTGGGTGAGACTCTCGTCTCCAACAACAACAACAAAAAAGTAATAAATAAATAAAATTAAATTCAAATAAATCTTCATGATATTTCCTTATAACAGAATACTATACAGCAATAAAAAGGGATGAAAGACTGGTCCATTGTAACCACAGGGCAGAATCTCCAAAGCATCATGCCAAGTGAATGAAGCCAGACCTGAAAGACACAAACTGGAGGCTTCCATTCATAGAAAATTCTAGAAAAGGCCAAACTGCAGGGACAGGAAGCAGGTGGGTGGTTGCCTGGGCCAAAGGGCAGGATGAAGGGGATCCCAAAAGGGCTGTGATGGGGCTTTTGGGAGTGATTGGCTTGTTCTATATCCCGACTGTGGTGGTGTTTACACAACTGCATACATTCGTCAAAATGCAGCTAATCGGACCGTTCTAATTGGACTTTTTGGTTGGTAAATTATGCCTCAGTTAAAGCTGAGGTGACATTTTTTAAAGGTGAAAAATTTTGTATTTATAGTTTTTCCCTGAGTAGGATAGTAAGATGACTTATGGATTGAGTCACACACACACCAGCGGAGGGGCTTGAGTAGCACAGAGAGCACACCTGTTGGAATTCAGACTTCTGTTCAAAGCCCAGCTCTGTCACCTTGCAGGTGATGTGATTTGGGCAAGTCACTTTCCATCTGTGAGCCTAATTGTTCTTAAGTGTGCAGTTGTGCTATGGACTGAAACTGAATTGTGACTTCCCAAATTCCTATGTTGAAGCCCTAACTCCCAGTGTGACTGTATTTGCAGATGGGGTTTTAGAAGGTAATTAAGGTTAAAGGAGGTCCTAAGGGTGTGAGACTAATCTGATGGGACTGTAAGCTTTATAAGAAGAAGAAAAGATTCTCTCTCTCTCTCTCTCTCTCTCTCTCTCTCTTTCTCTCTCTCTCTCTCCACATGCAACAAGGAAAGACCATGTGAGGACCCAGTGCGAAGGTGACCATCTACAAGTCAGGAAGAGAGCCCTCCCCAGAACCCGACCCTGCTGGCAACCTGACCTCAGACTTGCAGCCTCCAGACTGTGAGAAAATAAAATTCTGTTGTTTAAGCTACACAGGCTATGATACTTTGTTATGGCAGCCAGAGCAGACTAAGACAAATAGGGATATTAATTGTGCTTTATTAATGTGAGGGTAACAAGAAGTGATATGTACATAAGCGCCTTGCTCCAGGAATAACAGACACTTACCAAACTTTAATTAATAGAGTATTAGGTAGATGCTTCCCGCTCAAGTAACAGGAAACATGAACAGCAAACTCAATTTGGTTTAAACAATGTTGAAAATTATTCTCTCACATAAGAAGTCCTGAGCTAGGGGGATTCTAGGGCTGATTAATTCATCAGTCCAGGTCCTCATCAAAGTCCCAGGTCTGTCTTTCTTCCCTGCCCTCCTCAACCTATAAGCATAGTTCCCCTCATGGGTACAAGGTGGCTGCTGTGGTTCCAGCCATCAACTGCAGACACAATCCTGTCCAGAGAAGAAGAAAAGGCACTATTTCTTCCCAGGTACCTCTTCAAACTTTCCCAGAAGCTCCCTTATAGATTTCCTCTTATTGACCAGAACTGTATCAACTGCCCATGGCTTAACCAATCACTAGCAGAGGGAACAGGTCTACCAAGATTGGCTTAGCCTTAGACCAATCATGACTCAGTTCTTGACTCTAGAGTTGGTGCCACCCCCATGAAGCCCATATCCACGTGGGGGAAGGGGAATTACTCAACAAAATTAAGTCTTGCTAGCAGAGAATGGTTGCTGGGTAGGTGACCAAGGGAGCTTATGCCAGAAACAACAGCTTTTGTTTACTGAGTGCTTATGAGAAGCATTGTGCATTATCTCAATGATTCTGTGTGACAACTCCAGCAAGATTAATTCTTCATTTACAGCAGAGGAAACCGAGGCTTGGAGAGGAAAAGTCACTTGACACGTCTCATGGCTAGTGAGCATCAGAGCCAGAACGAAAACTTTCCGACGCTGGGGACTGAGTTCCTAGCTGCTACACCCCTTCCTCGGCATAACTATTTCATTATCTGTTATTATTTAAACCTTGCCAGGAATTGTGGACCTTCATGCACTTCCTGGTCCAGAGCAGAGAGGGGAGTGGTTGGTTTCCCCTCCAGGTTGCTGTGGGTGCCCTGGCCTCGGTTCTGCCCTGCAGCCCTCTGACCTCAGGGATCCCATTGGGTCCTAAGGATGAGTCTCCGTTTGGGAGGATTGTGAAGCTGTGAATGCCTCTTCTCTGGCCTGACCTTTTAATCATGGATTGATTCTCACTAAGCCCAGGGTGACTCTGGAAATGAAGGCTTCTTGAGGGCTTACAATTACTGGCATGAGAGTGAGGACAGCATGCTACAAGACACAGAGATACTCACTCCAGACAGAGCCTTCCAAGCTCATTCTGCACACCCAGCCCCACTCCCAGGCCCTTCCACAGGCAGCATCCTCCACTGGCCTGCATGTCTGCTCTTTCCTGGCTTTTGTTCATGCTGTGTCTCTCACCCTGCTTGTCTTCTTCCCTGATTCCCTGCGTCCACCATAACCTGACCCCCTTAAATCCACCCGCTCTTGAAGCCCTTTCTGAAGGTACCACCTACCCTGACCACTGTCTTCTCTGAGCACAAGGCCACTGGTTGATAATGATACTGATAATGAGTCTCAAATCTGCAGCCTGGAAGAATCATGGACAGGAGAGCGTGTGCCCAGCCAAGTGAGATTTCCTCAGCCTTCATTAGAACCAGGAGAGCAGTATGCTTTAAAGTATGGGCTCCGGAGACAGGCAGTGTAGGTTCAAATTCTAGCTCTGGCTTACTGCTGTGCAAACTTGAGCAAGCTCCTTAACCTCTCTGTGCTTTACTTCCTCCAGCTGTAAGATGGAGATAATAACAGTACCTATTCCCACAGGATTCTTGTGAGGATTGCATTAGTTAAACAAAAAAGTAAAATATATAGGATAAAATCAAGCAGGTAGAAGACATTTAATACATATTAGGCGTTCTTACCTACTGAATCAGACTCTCTGAAAGTGGCGCCTGGGATTCTGTATATTTATGTGTCATCCACATTGGGGTCTTTGGAGTCTGTAGTCAGTCAGCAGTGGCTCCAGGCAGGCCATTTGGGAGCCACCGATTTGTCTTACACCACTCTGGATTCCAGAATTCCTACTCAGAAATGGTCACTGGCTTCATAGGACCCCATTGCTCAGCTACATGGCTGGTCCCCAAGGATCTCCCTTTCTGACCTCACTTCCCCCCCACCCCTGCCATTGCATCCTTTAATCCTGATTCAGATCCCCCAAATGCAGCATCAGGGTTCGGCGATGCCTTTGGCTCCCTGTAACTGGAATGCCCTCCCTGCCTTCTCCACAGTGACGACACTCACAGCTACCACTTCCTGGGCGCCTGCCCTGGGCTGGGGTTTGTGACAGACCCTGGGTTTGAACACAGATGCACTTGATCCTGAGGCCTGTGGGCTTCATGGCCACCTGCCATAACTTGATGGCACCACTGCCCTGGTGAGCTTCTTCGGGCTCCATCTTCTTCAGAGTAAGAGATCCCCTCCCCCACCAAAACAAAACCCTGCTCCACTCCTCTCTTATGGTCCACACATTTTCCAGCTCGTCTGCCACCCGCACCAACAGCCAGCTCATCTCTGTGGGCCAAGCACCACACCGTGGACCAGGAACCCCACGGGCAGTCCTTCTCCCTCCCCAGGACGCCATGATTTGAAAACCCTGCTCTCTCTACCAAAGCGCGGCTCACATTCAGCAGCAATTAGCTCATCTTTCATTTCTGTGAATCAGGCGCATCTAACTGCCAGTGAGAGCTCCCCACCCTGGCCTGGGAGCAGGGAGGGTCCAGCCATGAGCAAAGACACTCACTAACTCGGCCACCTGTGCCTCCGTCCTCATGTGGGGCAGAAGCAGCAGGCGCATGTGACTTCCTTGGGGTCTTATGGGGAAGTGGAATTAGTCCTGGAACCCTTGGGCCACCCTCGTGAATTGGAAGGAGCAAGGGACCCCAGCACCACGGCTGGCATCCCATTTAGCATGGGCAAGAGGGGGCTTAGAGGAAAGGCAGGTGGAAGAAATACTGCCTGAGCTTCATCTCCAACACTCCCAGGCATGAAGGGAATTCCCCAAGCACAGTGGCCCTACTTCCCAGCTCCTTGCTCTTCCTCCACCCTCAGGACCTGACACTGGATCCCTCTCACCAAAGCTGCTTTGCAGTAAACAGCAATGCCCCCGAAGTCATCATGACTTATTAAATATTAACACTGTCCATTTGCCAAGTGGGGCCTCCTAGGTGGGCATAGCCGCACAGGTGAGCAGCCGCAGGTGAGTGCCGTGTAAACCCAGACACCCACTCTGAGCCCACGACTCCCGGTTTCAAAGCCACCACACACAGGGCTCTCGCGGCCCCTCGGGGCTGTTGGCCTGCACCAGCATCTGTCCCCCTCCAGCCCCAGAGCCTTGTGTTTCCTGCAAATGACCTCTATACAAGGGCCATAGGCAGGGTTCAAATCCCAGCTTTGTCACTTACAAGCTGGGTGACCTTGGACACGTTACTGAGTCTCCCCAGCTATAAATGAGCAATCACACCTTTACCACTGTGAACAACTGAGCATTTGATGAGGTAATATGTATAAAAGTGCCTGTCGTGCAACAGGTTAATTCTGATAGGGGATGATTCCTTTCCTCTTCCATCCCCTGCCTCTCGCAAGATGAGGCATAATTAAGGAGAAGGCTGAGTGAAAGAAGGAGGGACGGGCGCGAGACAAAGTGACAGGGTCTCCTGGTGCATCTAGCAGTGGTGACATCATGGGATTCAGTGGCCCAGCTCTGGGGCAGTGCCCCTGCCCTCAGGTCCCTTTGTCTAAGTGACGATGACCCAGGGTGCAGGGTGTTGGTTCTGTGCTGCTGAGACGCTCGGGCACAGAGCTGAGTGATGCTTTGATGTTACAGTGATTCTTATTTATGCAACAATGTGTGTGTTCAGCGTGATGCTAAGTCCTTAAGCTGCCCAGTACTAGCCATAAAAGCCTCCATATATCACCTTGAATTCCCTTCCTGGGTAGTTTAAAAGAATGAGAGGTGACTTAATGGCAGTGTTTAAGTGTTATTATATATAAGTTAACGGCCAGATGCTCTTCCTTGGTGAGCAGAGTGATGAGGAGGGGGCTGTGGCAGCAACAGAGACCCTCCTTGCAGTTCAGAGGGTTTCAGGTGTCTTCACCCCACCCCCACCCCAAGGGCAGCATGGTGGCCCTGCTGGACTCTCAAGGTCCTGTCCAGCCCCTGGGGGACATTTGGACCCTGATGCTAAACTGGTTGTTCTTCTTCCCTGAATGTGATCGTTAAAAGGAGAGCAGGTGTTGTTCCTGCGGTAGATGTGATCAGGGTGTTTGTGGCACACAAGGAGCAGGGAGAAGAATGAGGAACATGAGGGAGGAGCTGGTCCTGGGATCTGTGGAGAGGAGCCAGACAGTTTGGAGTGGCACTCAGGGCACTGGGAACATGAGAGTGCCCTGGCCACACAACCGCACTTGCCGTGGGGAACGGAGAGTGTTCAGTGGGGCCCCTTCTCTCCTCTGTTCAGCAGGAGTGGGGAGGGAGGTAAGGCCCCACAGGTGCTCCCCCACCCCAGCAGATCACGAGGGTGGAGGTATGAAATGAGGTTCCAGCAACGGAAGGAAAGGGTGGAAGGGGCCCTTTTCTCTGGAGTGGGTTCACCATAAACCCCATGCCTTCTCAGCCTAATCCACTCACCCTGGGAAAGGAGGGGACTTGGCCAGGCAGGTGGGTGCTGGAGAGCACTGAGGCTTTCCATGGGGATCGCTTTCACTGGGGTCACCACCGTCCAAGACCCTTTTCCAACCAGCATGGAAGTGCATGCTGAAAACTGAGGCCCCCCGGGTTCTGAGTGTAGCTCCTCCAGCTAGTCCCTAATTTGGCTTTGGGAAAACCATTTCACCTCTTCAAGTCTCGGTTTCCTCCCCTGAAAAATAAGGCCAATAACATCCGCTTTGCAGGTGTGTAGTCAGCATCAGAGGAGGTAAAGGGCCAGGCACTGAGCCACCTCCATCCAACACGGGCCCTTGGACCAATCCCCGCTTCCTGGGGCTGTCTCTGATCACCTAACACTCTTGCTTCAGATACACCCTTCTCAAGCCCTCTGTGATCCGTGCCAGCTGAGCCCTTGCCCCCCTGCAAGCTCAGCCTCGGCTGGCTGTGTGTAGTGCCAACATCATCTCTCACTCCTGTGTCTGTTCCCTCTGCAAGCACTTCCCGCTTCACAGTCAAACTCCATCAAATACTTGTGTGGCCTGCCTGTCTCAGGTAAAGATGGTTCCCGTTTGCACAGAAGTCTGCACGCTGCCTCCCACCTTCAAACCAGAAACCCCGAGTGGAAGGAAATGCCCTGTGATCCGATGAAGGTGATCTCTCCTTTCCTGCCTCCCTTCTCTGGGACATCCTGGGCCCTCCCAATGCAATGCCCTCCCCTTCCCTCACTCCTTTTCTCCTGTGAAAATCCTCTTCCACTTGCAAGGCTGAGATAGGAGCCTCCTTTTCCCATTGGGCTTTGAAGGACAGCAGGGGCATGGCCCATGCATTCCAGCTCGTGGTCCTGACTGTGAGCCCCTGAAGCAGGTGCCTAGACACACCACTCTGCATCACCCCTCCTCTCAGGCCCTCCTTGCCATAGATGCTTGATAAACACGAGCTGTTTTTCATAAAGAAAATCGCAATGGTTGCAGCATACTGAACCCTGGTGACGGGCCAGACACAGAGCTATACCTTCTGGAGACATCATTTCACTTCGTCCTCACAGCAGCTCTGCCAGCTAGCGATTATTGGCGTCATTTATAGAAGCGAGACTGTGTCTCAGATAGAGTGACTTGCCCAAGGTCACCGTGCTGCTGTGGGAATTGCCAGGACTTCAGGCCAGGTCAAAGTGACTCCAAAGCCCATCACGCCCTTTCCTCTGGACCAAGCTGTCTCTGAAGACAAATTAGGGGAATGAGGCAAAGATAAACACTTGGTTTTCTGGAGCAGACCTGATTTCAGATATTCAAATTTGGAGACCTGAGGAGACTATACTGCCTAGGATAGGGATAAAATTTACAAGGTAAAGTTTTTTCAAAAAGCAAGCTCAGAAAAAAAAAATATATGGGACTCTGTTATTGCCTGAGACATATTCCCTCAAAATTTTTATTTGAAGCCCTAATCCCCAGGACCTCAGACGCTCCTCAGCGTACAGTGGGATAACGTCCCAATGAACCAATCTGAAGTTGAAAGTATCCTGAGTCAAAAATGTACTTAGTACATCTCACCTACAGAGCATCAAAGCTTAGCCTAGCTGACCTGAAATATGCTCAGAGCACTTACATTCGCCTATAATGGGCAAAACCATCTCCCACCACAGTAAGCTGCAGGGTGTCAGTGGACCACCGTCCTGATGGCATGGCTGACCAGGAGCCGCAGCTCCCTGATGCTGTCCGGCATTGCTAGGGAGTTTCCTACCACATCAATGCAGCTGTGTTTGGATATAGGACCTTTAAAGAAGTAATCGGGCTAAAATGAGGCAGTCTGGGCGGACCCTAATCCACTGCGACTAGTGTCCTTATAAGAAGAAATAATTTGGAGGCACAATAGGACACTAGAAATTCCTGCACACAGAGGAAAAACCATGTGAGGACGTCACAGAAAGGTGACCATCTGCGAGTCTAGCAGAGAGGCCACACAAGAAACCAACCCTGCCAGCGCCTTGATCTTGGACTTCCAGCCTCCAGAACAGTGAGAAAACCCATTTCTGTTGCTTAAGCCACCCAGTTTGTGGCATTTTGTTATGGCAGCCCTAGCGTGAATATTATCCTCAGCATATGAAAAGTTCCTAGAAATTGATGAGAAAAAAGACCAACAAAGGAACAAAGATGGGCAAAAATTATGAAAGATCATCCCAAAGAAAGAAATACAAATGGCTTGTCAGTATATGAAAAGCTGATCAACCTCCTTCACGATCAGTTAAAATTGCACTGAGATACCATCGTTCGCTGATGAGATGGGCACCATTTCCTAAGGCGTGTGTTTTCTGACACCATGTTTGGCAAGCCTGTGGGAGAACAGGGAGAGGCTCCCTACACTGCTGCGGGGAGTGCACATTGCACAACCTCCATGGAGGGCAATTTATCAATATCCAATTGAAAGAAAGGAGAGAAAAGGATAAAAAGGGAGGATGGAAGGAGGGAGGGAGGGAAAGACAGGAAAGGGAAGGAGAGCAAAGAAGGCAGGGAGAAGAGTAAAAGGAAAGAAAGAAGGGGGTTGGAAGGGAGGAAGAGAGGGAGGAAGGAAAGAAGGGAAGGGGAGAGGGAAGGAGCAAGGAGGGAAATCCTTGTGCCCTGGAGTCAGTGAGACCCAAGCTCAAATGCCAACTCTGCTATTTATTAGTCCTAAACCCTTGGGCAAGTTACTTACTTTGCCTGTGCCTCAGTTTCCTCATCTGTACAAGAGGGCAGTCATAACACGTGCCATGTAGAGTGCTGTACAGATGGAGCTGGTATATTGCTCTATTATTAATGTCGTCGTCATTACCCTCCAGGTGTCAGCCACCGGGCAGTCTCCCATCGGTGGATTCTCTACTTCTTTTCATGTCCATTGAAGTCCAGTGATTCACCAAATCAGTAGCTAAATTGCATTTCATATAAATGAGGCTATCATGGCATTTCACTTTTCATACAAATTGTTTTTTGGGAATTGGAAAACACCCGTTATTGTTAGATCCTGAGCTCTGACTTTCGGTTTGGAAGTCGTGAGCACTTTACTTAATCGAGTCGCTGCCCCTAGGCTGTCAAGACACTGACGTCAAAGAAGACATTGGTGGACACTTCTGTTCCCTCCCTTCTCCCACCCCAAAGAGGTGCTGGGCAGGAGCTTGCGGGGGCCTTCTCCCACCCACCAATCGGGCTGCAGGGAAGCTGGCAAACATTCAGGTCTCCAACACAAACAGTGGATGAAAAGGACTGTATAAGCTTGCCTCAGGAGCCTTGTCTCCTGCTGGGGAAACCAAGTCTGGTGTACCTGAAATATATCCATGCAGGCTTGTCCAGAGGCTTGGGGATCTGCTGCATCCCTGTGCAAATGTGCCATGGTTCGCATAAAGAAATCGCCTCCCCACAAGTGCCAAGGAAATTGAGATTTAGATGCAGATCCACCCATCCGCACATCCTGCACCTAACTCCCCCCTCCACCCTCTCACCTCTTTCCCTTTTATTCCTTCTGCAACTCATCCTCTGTCCACCACGCCCTCTGCCACACTTCTTCCTGTGATGTTAACACCACCAATAGCAATCACTGCTCTGAGTAGTCACCACGCCCTCTGCCACACTTCTTCCTGTGACGTTAACACCACCCATAGCAATCACCGCTCTGAGTAGTCACCACGCCCTCTGCCACACTTCTTCCCGTGACGTTAACACCACCGATAGCAATCACTGCTCTGAGTAGTCACCACGGGCCTGGCTCTTCACTTTTTTTTTTTTTGCTCGACAACTCTAGAAGGTAAATATCATGATCCTCCCTTTATAGTTTAGGAAACAGACTCATAGAAGTGAAGCAGGCTCTTCCAGGATCTTGACCCAGAATGCGACACCCAGCCTCTGCCACTGTGTGCCCAAGCCCCATGGAGACCTCTTCCACTCAGAGGGATCACCCTAGAATGACTGGGGATTAATTCAACCTCCCCATCTCCAAATCCTGCACGGTCAACTCCAACTCGCCCTCCATCTACCAACCCCAGGGTGACACCACCACAGTTCACAGAACATGATCCTGGTCCCCCACATTCGAAGACTCCTCTGGATTTCAACCCTCCTGCCTTCTGGACCTCACTTACCATCATTGCCCCCAGGAGAGCACCTCCTTCCCTTTGGCCTGGTTCAGCAGGTGAATATGGTCTCATATCTCAGCTTGCTAAAGCCTCTAATAAAGGGAATCAAACTAAGATTTACTGAGCACCTATCATAGGTCAGGCCCCACGCTACATCCCTGGTGTGCAGATGCTCCTTTACCTGCAGTGGGGTCACATCCCAATTAACTGATCTGAAGTTGAAAATATCCTAAGTCAAAAACGTATTTGGTATACCTCACCTACAGAGCATCAAAGCTCAGCCCAGCTGACCTGAAACGTGCTCAGAACGCTTACATTAGCCTATATTTGGCACAACTATCTCGCACCACAGTAAGCTGCAGGGTGTCAGTGGATGGTGTAGCTGACCGGGAGCCACAGCTCCCTGGTGCTGTCCAGCATTACTAGGGAGTTTCCTACTGTATCAAAATTCAAAACTCAAAGGATGGTTTGAACCATCAAAGGGTGGTTTCTACCAAATGAGTATTGCTTTCACACCATTAATGTAAAGTAGAAAAATGGCAAATTGGGCCAGGCGTGGCGGCTTATACCTGTGATCCCAGACTTTGGGAGGCAGAGGCAGGCAGATCACTGGAGCTCAGGAGCACGAGACCAGCCTGGGTAACATGGTAAGACCCTGTCTCTACAAAAAATACAAAAATACAGGCACACGTGGTAGCACACGTGTGTAGTCCTAGCTACTCAGGAGGCTGAGGTGGGAGGATCCCTGAGCCTGGGAAGTTGGGGCTACAGTGAGCTGTGATGGTCCCATTGCACTCTAGTCTACGTGATAGAGTGACGCCTTGTCTTAAAAAGAAAAGAGAAAAGAAAAAGAAAAGAAAAATGGTAACTCAATTGTAAGATGGGGACCACTTGTATATTAAGAAGCTAAGAAGCTTGCTCTGTAGGGAGAGTACGATGATCCCCTTTTGCAGATGAGAAAACAGAGGCTCAGAGAGGTTAAGTACCCTGCCCAAGGTCACCAGCCCTCCAAGGGGATCTGGAATTCCAACCCAAATCTGCATCATCTGCTCAATTTCAAGCCTCTGTGTCTTTGCTCCACCGCTTTGCCTCTTGCAGTAAATGCTTCATAAATATTTGGCCTCCTCCCACGGCCACGCGAGACTGTATCAGTGTAAGTTGGGAGCACATCTGTCTGGCATCTGTTTTCCTTTCAAACAAGTGTTTGTTTAACCCCATTTCATAGATTTTCTCGCCTTTGAAAACTCTGGCAGACCTCTCAGCCAGGGGATTCCTGAGGGCTCGGGCTCATTTGTTCTCCTGTCACTGGCGGGCACTTGGAACGGGTGCTAGCAATGTGAGCAGCTGCTTCAGCTCTGCCTGATAAGCCCAGGAAAGTGGGCTGGGGGGAAGGTAAATAAGACTCTTGGTGGCCTGCGTAGAGTTCTGGGACTTGAGCCGGCATCTGCAGGCTTGGGGTAGAGGGCACGATGTTGGAATCAGGCAGACCTGAGCTGGTAACCTATCTCCAAGGGTCATTCACTGCACCATCCCCGCAAGCCACCTCTGTGTGATCATCTGCGGGATGGGGATGGTGATAGTGCCTAGAGGAGCGCATGGTCTATACAGCAGGTATTGTGTAAATGCTGGTTTTCCCTTCTGGTTCATGCCAGTGGAGGTTGAGAGGACCCTGTAGGGACTCTAGAGAAAGGAGGGTGGCTGTGCTGAAACAGAGAGCAGAGAGTCATGGGGTTTTCTTTCCTTACCTGGACCCCTGAGGTTCGGGAGCTTGTTGATCTCAACTTCAGGCCATGGAGGCTGAACCCTGACCGAAGAGATTCCCTGGCCAGGCCCCAGCAGAAACAGAGGCCTAAAGCTCCACAGTTGGTCCCCTGCACCCATGATGACATTCCAGTGTCTCCCAGGATGTGGGGAGTACAGGGGTCACAGTCACCTCCCATCTCGAGCTGGCCAAGTCAGCTTCCAGGAACCATACCCTGGAACCATACCACCCTCCATACCCTCTGTGGTCCCAACCATCAGAGCCCACATTGGCCCCAACCATCAGAGCCCACATTGCCCGGCACTCCACAGTTTAGGAAGACCGGTCAGCAGCATGATCGGCTGGCCTTGCGATGATTGTGGGTGGCTGCCTGTGCAGGGACTGTGATCCCCAGACACAATAAGGAAGCTGAAGTTCAGAATGGGGAAGGCGCTGGTTTGGTTCCTCCACTAATGGGTTATAATGACTGTGACAGGAGCAGCCATGTCACACCGAATGAGCGTGCTCTGAGTGCTCGGTCCTCCCCAGACCCACAGTAGGTACTGTAGGATCCTCATGTTACCGGAAAATAAATCATAACTTAAACAAGAAAACACACAAATTCTCCCAGCTAGAAAGTGCAGAGCCAGATGTGCCTTAAGTCAGATGCCTGGGCTTGTCACCAGAAAGCCACACCCAGGAGAGCTCACCACCTGCCGTTGCAGGAAATCCAATTGTAATAACACCTGTCTTTTGTTGAACATCTATTGCACGTGGGCCTTACGCAGAGCGTTTGCGGTGCTTTATGTCATATATTCTCTGAACACATCCAATAAAGTAGGTTTAGCCCATTTTATGGATGAGTATAGTAAGGCTCAGAAGGACCCCCGCAAAGGTGGTTAAGTCCCAAAGCTAGGCTCTGACTCCAGCAGAGTGAGACTAGTGAGGCTTTTCTATCTGGTTATAACTCTTCTTAAACTAGCTCAGCAACACATTTGGTGAGAAGTGACGGTTTTTGCTTCCTTCTCTCTCCCTAGCCTGGCCTGCCCAAATGCCACTCACTCTGCCCATCCCAGGGAATCCAGAAATGCTTCTGAATTTGTCCTCTGAGGACCTGGACCATGTCAAGATTTGGATGTTCAGTGGGGAGGTATATTAGTCTGTTCTCCTACTGCTAATAAAGACATACTCGAGACTGGGTGATTTATAAAGAAAAAGAGGTTTAACGGGTTCACAGTTCCACATGGCTGGGAGGCCTGACAATCATGGAAAAAGGCATGTCCTACATGGCAGCTAGCAAGAGAGAGAATAAGAACCAAGCAAAAGAGGTTTCCCCTTACAAAACCATCAGATCCCGTGAGACTGACTGACTACCACGAGAACAGTATGGGGGAAACCAGCCCCATGATTCAATTATCTCCCACCGAGTCCCTTCCACAACATGTGGGAATTATGGGAGCTACAAGTCAAGATGAGATTTGGGTGGGGACACGGCCAAACTGTATCAGGAGGTAAATCTGAGAGAAGGCAGAGGGAGCCATGAAGACACCATTGATTCTAATATTCTTCAGCCTCCCGTTCAGAGTCCCCCATGGCTCCCTATTGCCTACTTTCTCTAGGCAGTTTAACTGATCTTAAGTTGAAAATGTCATAAGTCAAGGGAGATCCAAGATGGCCGATTACTAACAGCTCAGGATTGTAGCTCCCAGTGAAAGCACAGAGAACGAGAGGACGCCACACTTTCAGACGAAATTTTGTTGCTCACGGACCAGGAGATTACCAGTGGAGAAGCCCCACCGGTCACCAGCGCGACTCTTGTGGCCAGCGCGGCGGTTTTGTTGGCGCCCCAGTGCGGCAGTTCCCAGTGCAGAGTAGACGGGACTGGATCCCCTTTTGGTCGACGTTTGGAGCTCCAGGAAGGCAGAGTCACCTATTCGTTTGGTTGAAGAGGGGACTCGGGTGGGAGGCCAGACTGGAGATTCCCGGGCAGAAAAGCACCACGAATCTTAATGCTGCTGTTTTGGCCAGTGCAGTGGGTTGCTCAGATTCCAGTGCTGGGAATCAACAAGTTTGACATCCACTCAGAGACCTAATTTGAAAGTCGGTAATTACAAAGACGACAGGTGGATAAATTTACAATGATGGGAAGAAACTAGCATGAAAAGGCTGAGAATACCCAAAATCAGAATGCCTCTCCCTCTGCAGGGGATCACAGTTCCTCATCAACAACGGAACAAGGCCTGATGGAGAACGAGTGTGTTCCATTAACAGAATTAGGCTTCAGAAGGTGGATAATAAGAAACTTCAGTGACTTAAAAGAACATGTTCTAGCCCAATGTAAAGAAACTAAGAACCTTGAAAAAAGGTTTGACGAAATCCTAACGAGAATAGACAATTTAGAGAGGAATAAAAGTGAATTAATGGAACTGAAGAATGCAATTTGAGAACTCCACGAAGTATGCACAGGTTTCAACAGTCGAATTGATCAAGCAGAAGAAAAGATATCAGAGGTCGAAGACCAACTTAATGAAATGAAACAAGAAGACAAGATTGGAGAAGAAAGAGTAAAAAGGAATGAGCAAGTCTCCAAGAAATATGGGACTACATGAAAAGACCTAATTCACGTTTGATAGGTGTACCTGAATGTCATGAAGAGAATGAATCCAAGCTGGAAAATATTCTTCAGGTTATTATTCGGGAAAACTTTCCTAACCTAATAAGGCAGGACAATACTCAACTCCAGGTAATACAGAGAACACCACAAAGATATTCCTGAAGTAGAGCAACCCCAAGACACATAATCGTTAGATTCACCAGAGTTGAAATAAAGGAGAAAATTCTAAGGGCAGCTAGAGAGAAAGGTCAGGTTACCCATAAAGGGAAGCCTATCAGACTCACAGCAGATCTCTCAGCAGAAACTTTACAAACTTGAAGAAAGTGGGGGTCAATATTCAATATCCTTAAAGAGAAGAATTTTTCAACCCAGAATCTCATATCCAGTCAAACTAAGCTTCATAAATGAAGGAAAAATATAATTTTTCACGAACAAGCAAGCACTCAGAGATTTCATCACCACCAGACCTGCTTTACAAGAGCTTCTGAAAGAAGCACTATACACAGAAAGGAACAACCAGTCAGTCATCCCAAAAACTTACCAAAAGGTAAAGAGTATCTCCATAATGAAGAATTTATATTAACTAATGGGAAAAATAGCCAGCTAGCATTAAACAACATTAAACTCACAAATATCAATGTTAATCCTAAATTTAAGTGGATTAAATGCCCCAATCAAAGACACAGACAGGCAAATTGAATAAAAAGTCAAAACCCATTGGTACGCTGTATCCAGATCCATCTTATAAGCAAGGACATACTAAGACTCAAAACAAATGCTTGGTGGAAGACGTACCAATCAAATGGAGAGAAAAAAAAAAACCAGGAGTTGTAACTTTCGTCTCTGACAAAATAGACTTTAATAGTAACAAAGACTAAAAGAAACAAAGAGGGACATTACATAATGGTAAAAGGATCAATACAACAACAGGAGTCAATGATCACAAATATATATGCACCCAATATAGGAACACCCAGATACATAAGACAAGTTCTTAATGACTTATAAAGAGACTTGGACTCCCACACAATAGCGGGAGACTTTGAAACCACATTGTTAATATTCGACGGATCAACGATATAGAAAATTAACAGGGACATATATGATTTGAACTCAGAACTGGAACAAGTAAACTCAGTGAATATTTATAGAATTCTTCACCCCAGGTACATAGAACGTACATTTTTCTCAGTATCACATTACACCTATTTTGAAAGTGACCACATAATTGGAAGTAAATCACTCTTCAGCATTTGCATAGCATTTCACAGACTTAAATGAAATATTGGTTGGCTGTTTGCTATTTTCTTCCCTTATTCCTTCCTCTCTTCGCTGTTAAGCACAATTATCGGTATAAAAGAGGTTTTCAATACCTATTTTTAGATTGCATTCCAGCCTGGGCAATAGAGCAAGACTCCTGTTCTCTCTCCCCCTTTCTCTTTCTCTCTTTCTTCTCTTTTTCTCTTCCTCCCTCACTCCCTCTTTCCCTCTCTCTCTCAAAAAAAAAAAAAAAGAAAAAGAAAATGTCCTAAGTCAAAAATGTATTTAGTACACCTCACCTACAGAGCATCAAAGCTTAGCCTAGCTGACCTGAAACGTGCTCAGAATGCTTACAGTAGCCTATATTGCACCCAATATATACACCTATATCGCATCCAAACTGCACCCTGGCTTGGAGCATCTTCAGCAGGCAAGTCCAGCCTACTCATCATCTTTCATTGAATACATTGGTCTCAGGTTCCAGAGCTGTGCTGGACACTAGGACTGCGTATCAACAGAATAGAACAGCCAGAGGAGCTCATAGTCCGACGGGTGCAGTGACAGCACCATGTGATGGATACTTTGGTCAGGGATGGGCAAAGAAGTGACCACACTCAAGGCAGAGACCCTCAGCACAGGTGCCAGCAGTCCAGGGAGGGTCTGGGAGGAGGTGCCACCCAAGCAGAGTCCTGAAGGATGATCGGGAGGGGATTGTCCTTGTCACCTCCTACCTCTGGGGGGAACACCCATCTCCAGACTTTCCCACATACCCTTCATTCTTTTCTCCTCCAGATTCTCTGCCTGGGCAGGCCTCCCTTTACCTCAAGATGCTACGTATCTTTCAGGTCGCTCCCACCCTTCTCTGGAAAACTTTTCCTAACTGCATAGCCCTGCTGATTTCTCACTGCCAATCGGCCATTTACAGAACTTGTTCCCTCTCTGAAGAACATGGCTCAGAGAGGGGAAGTGACTTGCCCAGGGTCACACAGTAAGTGGCACAATGGGGATTTGAACACAAGCCCAGGGCCCTCTGCGGGGGGCGGGGGGTAAAGAGAGAGAGAGAGAGAAAGAGACTGAGGGAGAGGAGAGGAGAGGAGAGGAGAGGAGAGGAGAGGAGAGGAGAGGAGAGGAGAGGAGAGGAGAGGAGAGTGAAAGCCATGGGAGTTCCAAAGTCAAGGGTGGAGGGATGCCCAGCATGACTCCTGGGCAAGGGCAGCTCCTGGAGGCTCTGTTCCCAATGCTGCCCTGGTTGGGGGTGGGTAGAAGACACCTGAGCCTGGGTGGGTGGGCAGCAGCGACTCAGATGTCCTGTCAGGAGGATATTAACAAGCCGTCCATCCAATTAGGAGCCAGTAATTAAAATTCTTCTTCATTCCTACTGCACAGTATTAAACCACAAACACTTCATTATATGCCTCTTACCTCACTGATTTGCATAAAAGGGAAGAAACACTTAACAGCGGCAACACTAATTAATGCTCAAGGTGCACTGTGGTTTAGTGGCCTGTTGGCAGCTTCTGCTCCAGCTGAGGGATGTGAACATCATCAGGGGTGTCATGGCAGGGGGTCCTAAGACCAGGGATGGGGTGAGTGGCAGGCACGTGAGATGCTGAAGGACTTCGGACTCAGTCCCTGCCCTCAGGGAGCTCCCAGTCTGATGGGGGAGCCACTGAGCTTGCCCCTAGGGAAAGATCCCAGTTTGATGGAGGAGAAATGACCCTCATAGTGTCCCCTGGGACCCTACACTAGGATATTCCTAGTCCAATGGAGGAGACGCAGGTTCTAGTTTTCGAGGGTCTGGCTGATGGGAGGTGTACAGCCTCTGCCCTTGGGAAGCTCCCAGTCAAGTGAGAGAGACAGAGTTCCTGCTCTGAGCAAATGCTTAGTCTGATGCAGGAGACCCTAGGAGAACCCTGAGTCAGATGGAGGAAACACCCCTCCCCTGAAGACCCATCCAGCAAAGAGGCAATCTGAGGAAGTGAAGCATCATGGTGCTGGAGTGGCGAACCAAATATGCGACCTCGGGAAAGTTACTTCACTTCTCTTAATTGCAATTTCCTCATCTGCAGAATAGCCACTTAGCATCCCATGAGTGGCTGCGGCCCGGGAGGAAGATGGGCTGGACTTGCTGGTTGCTGGTTTGCTTCACGTGCACACCAGACCTAGCTGGGAGGTAGGAAGTCAGAGCGGACATGCTGGGAACAGGACGGTGGTGACCATGGAGATGAACAAATCCTATGCCTGGGGAGTCCCCAGGCTGTGGGCTGCAGCGTGGAGGCAGGGGAGAAAACCACTCAGTATGGACAGGCACACACACGGAGCCATGGTGTGGCTATGACCGAGACCTTGAGCGGATGCGGCAGAGCAGTAAACCTGAGTTCCTGGAGCTGCCCCCAGAGCAGCTCACAGGGTGGGGTTCTGGGGTACCCACCAGGCAGGTGAGTCATCATGGCCAGGGGGCAGACAGCGAGGCAGACTTAGCCCTCCAAAGAATGAGCTAGAAGCCCCACTGACCCCTGAAATTCCATGAGGCACCAGGGAGTCTGCGGCTCAGGACTGAACAGCACAGCTGAAATGAGGGTTGCAGGAAGTTATTTTGAGAGTCTGAATGTCTTTCTTTTCTTTCTTTCTTTTTTTTAAGGCAGAGTCTCACTCTGTCGCCCAGGTTGGAGTGCAGTGACGCAATCTCGGCTCACTGCAAACTCTGCCTTCCGGTTCAAGTCGTTCTCCTGCCTCAGCCTCCCAACTAGCTGGGATTACAGGCGCCCGCCACCATGTCCGGCTAATTTTTGCATTTGTAGTAGAGACGGGTTTTTACCATGTTGGCCAGACTGGTCTAGAACTCCTGACCTCAGGACATCCGCCCACCTCGGCCTCCCAAAGCGCTAGGAGAGTCTGAATGTCTTTCTGACGGGACCCACTGAGTGCGGATTTCAGTCCCACTGCCGGCTCCCACGTCTTGCCTCATGCCCTCACCCTGCCCGGTCACCTGCGGGGATGCCGGGCTTCCTGACTGCAAACACTCAGAGATGAAAGCCTCACAGCTGGCTGTCAGGGGCGGCTCGAGTTGGTTTCTCCACATTTAAGCTAAATTAAGGGGAGAGAAGCAGAATGCGGCAGACTTCCCTCCGCATCCTCAGTACAGGGGATCCATGGGAACCATGGGAATCCCTATGGGGGTTCAGCAAGAGTGACCTTGATTGGGGCTGGGGATGGGAGCGGTGGACTTGGTGTTACTATCTGGAGGAAACAGCACACAGGCTAAGAGCCAGGGGTCTGCATGCGAATCCTAGCCCTGTCGCCCACTTGCTGTGCTTCCTTGAGCCTCTCTGATTTTCTCTCTTCATCTGCAGAGAGGAGGGGAGGAGGAGACACAGAGTGAGGATGAAGTGTGAGGCTGTGGGCCCAGGACTTGGCCAGCAAGAAGTGCCTGGTGGGCATGGGGCTTAGCCAGTGAGGAGCATGCGGTCCAGCCTGGTTTCCTTCCTTCCCTGATAACCACCTCCTTAATAGTAGACGGTTCCATGCCAGCCCAGACACCCCAACCCCTGGAAGTGCCAGCCCCAGCTCTGGATGCCCACCCACTCAGTCAAAATAATCTTCTAGGGCTAGACAAGGCCAGGTGAAGCCCGGGCCCTCCCCTCCGGATAGAAGCTGGCCTGTCGCACGTGAGAGGTGCCTCAGCCCACTTACTGGGATTAGCTCCCAGCTGGGTAACTATTTACACAGCCTGCCAGGCCGGTGGCACCTCATAATTATACATAATATGTATTAATACTTCACCTTTCGCCAGCACCGCATCTGGGCCAGTCAAAACATGTACAACATTAATCAATTAGGCTCTCAGCCTCCCGATCGACCACACATCTTAGCTTCCCGTTCCTGATCCCGCGGGGATGGCAGCATGGCACACCCCAGGTCAGCGTCCAGGCCTCCTGGGAGGCCCAGCCTGTGTCTGGCCTTCAGCAGAGAGGGGGTGTTGGCTTGCCCACTCCAGCCCTTCTCGGCTCCCCTCAGCAATGCACCAGGGGCTTATCACCAGCCCCCAAGCCTGGCCCTGTCTTTCTTGATTTCAGGCTTGCCAAGATGGTCTCTCTGTCCTACAACTTGGTTGGGGGCTGAGTCCTCTGTTGGGCACCCAGCTTTTCGGACACACTCGCCCTGCATGCTGTGTGCCCTTCCTCTTCCCAAGCTCAGCAGAATTGCCCTGGAGGGGGCTGGCGAGCCAGCCTGGGTCAGATATCTTTTTCTGCCTGCTCTAGAGCCAGTTGGTTGACTGCCTCAGAGATGCCAAGCTCATGGTATGCAGAGTCTGGATTGTTATTCCTATAGCAACCCTACAAAGTAGGTATCATTATCCCCATTTTACAGATGCAGGAGCAGAGGCTCAGCGAGGAAGTCACATGGGCCTGGCGGTGCCAGGGCCAAAACTCAGAGGACTCATGGGATAGCTTCCATGCAGCGGGGAGGCTCTCACTGTGTCCCATCCTGTGCCAGGTGCCAGGTGTAATGGGTCAGCCTTGCCTTCAAGGGGTCACAGTGGGGGAGGTGGGTGCAAATGACAAAGGCAAATGACAAATGCAAGTGACAAAATCCAAGTGCATGCACAGTGCCATGGGATCCAAGAAGAAGAAGCTCCCTGGAGAGCCTTGGGACTGGCTAGAATCTTAAAAAATCCTGGAGAGCTGCCTGGAGGAAGTGTGAATCTAGTGACCCTGGCCTCTTGACTATATCAGCCTCAACTGGGACCTTCAAGAGGTGTGAGTGAGCCCCCGACCTGCCCAGCTCCTGCTCTCCTCCTGCCCCTCACAGTCTGCCTCCCTGGATTTACACTTCCTCCAGACAGCCCTCCAGGATTTTTACAGATTCTAGCCAGTCACAAGGGTCTCCAGGGAGTCCCTCCTCCAGGGAAGGAAAAGAAAAGCCAAGGGAGGAAGAGAAAGGAGGGAGGGGAAGAGGGAAAGGGAGGGGAGGGTAAAGGAGAGGAAAAACTTGGTTACACAAGGCAACTCCATTTTCTCTGAGCCTAAATGGTTTAGCTCCTGTGTTCCCTGCCCGGAATGCACCCCACTCCCACCCCTCCTCACACCCTTCAAGTGAGTTTTAACCAGAAGCCACTGCTCTCCCAGGGCGTGGCCTCCTCACCCAGCCCTGCCTTGGACCTCCTTGCCTGGGATGAGAATTGTTCTCAGTGGCAGAATGATCCACTGCAGCTGGGGACACGTGGGCTTCTGTCGGGACAGGGTCGGGGTGACAGAGCTGACCCCGGCCTCCCCGAGCCGAGAAGGCTGAGCGGCTGCCCACTGATATCTCCTTTCCTTTCCTGAGTTTGAAGACCTGAGGAGGCGGGGCTTTGCATGGAGAGGTTTTGATATAGGAAAGAGGGCTGAAAAAAGACGCAAAAATGGGAGATGGGACTCTCAGGCCTTAAAAGAGATGAAAAAAGAAAGACAGAAAAGCAAAATCCCATCAGGTTCCCTGTAAGGAGAGCCCAGGTGGAGAGGCAAACAGACAATATCAGGCCAGGGATACAAATGAGAGAATTAGTCCAGGTGAAGGCGACAGGGAAGGGTGGGGACTGGGGTGAAGCGAGGAATGCGTGCTCTACCTAAAGGTAAGAAAACTAAAACGCACAGTCAGTGAGCCCACCGTGGCTCCTGTGGTAGCAGTCAGTGGCTGGTGGACCACACAGATGCAGATAAGGTGGTGAGACCCGGGAATGGATCGGCAAGGCCCTTCCCTGGCCCAGGCCTCAGTGTCTCCATCTGTTAAATGAATGCACAGGCCCGGTGCTGCCCGAGGGGTTCCGGTCCACCAGCAGCTGACATGAGACGCAGCCAGGACAGTCCTGGGTCAGTGGTGATGGATTCGCAGGCGCTGCATGGGGAATCAGGGACAGCATGCATTTGGACCTCAGACCAACTGGAACTCAAGTCCTGGTCCCTCCGTGCTCGCAGTCCCCCACCCTGCCACCTCTGCCATCCCTAGCTGGACCCCCATGGAAGATGACTTCACTCTCCCGACACTCAGCTGCCTCATTTGCGAAGTAGAGATCATCACACCCAGTCCATAGGATGGTGAGGACGAAAGCAGAAAATTCACATTCTGCACCTGGTTCCCAGTCCATCATCCACCCGTGGCTGCTCGTGTTCTGGGAGCAGTAACTGTGCCTTGCTCTTCCTGCCCTGTTATTGAGCGAGTCACCGGGCTCAGCTGTGTTTAGGGTCCAGCCCTAGGCCTGGGGCCTTTGGGTTTCCTGGGGCTACATTGCGGAGGCCTGAGCAGCTCTGAGCCCCACTCCATCCCTCCAGCTGGGGCCTCCTCAGTGGAGTGAAGACAAGGCTGTTGGCACTGGCCTTCCGAAGCCCATTAGAGCTGTGTGCAGATGCTAATGGGATGGACATCTCCAAGAGGACAAAGCCATCTATAACTGTCCCACGGTTTATGCTGAAGCTGAGACGACGCCCAGGAATGTCTCTCTCCATCACTATCTTGGCCTGCTTACCACCCACTGCCTGTCCTAAGCCAGCAGAGCTGCTGGGAGCAAACCTTTGCCTTTCGATGCCCTGTGGTAGTTGCTGCTGGGCAGAACCTGAGTGCCCTTGTCAGGGGACGGTCACCATTTTTGGCCGGCACACTGCAAGCAATCAACATCAACCCGCATGGCCTTCCGTCATAGCTGTGGGCAGAAGCTGGAGCAGGCTTGTTAACTCTTCTATCCTCACCTGTACCCTGTAAGATAGCCTTTGATATTCCTATTCCAAGGAAACAGGTTCAGAGAGGCCAAGCTGTACAGACTCACATAGCTACTAACGGGCAGAGCTAAGGCCAGAGCATGGAACCCCATGTGAAAAGCGGCATCTTGTTCTTTAGGCTCTGGGCACTGGGGAGCTGTCCTCGGTAGGCTTTACAAAGATGCATGATGAAGAGAGCAGAGCTTCATGACCTCTCCATGGCCATAGGTCAAGCCCCACAGTGATGGAGCTTCAAGTCTAAAATCTAAATAAGAGAAATCATGCTAATGACAATCAACACCAGTTGCTGAGTCCCTACCAACCTGCAAAGGTTCAGATGCCTGGTCTCACATTGCAGATGAGAGAGCTAAGCTTCAGAGAGGTCAAGCGACTCACCTGGGCTTACAGAGCATCCAAAAGCCCAAACCAAATTGTGAGCTCAAGACTGTTTGGAACTGAGTCTCTGGTCTCTGTTTTCTGAAGGTCTGTGGCTCAAATATCACCTTCTGAAGGGATCTTCTCTGACCTCATACCTGGAGCTGACCTAGAATCCTGGGACAAGAACCTCCAGGGCAGGGCACAATGACTGCATGCAGTGGAGCCCAGTTAAAAGCTTGAAGTCACCTCCAGAATCAGGCATGAGCTTCTGGAGTCCCTGGATGTTACCTTTTCTTGTGTGACATCTGCTTAGCTCCGGGAGGGCAGGGGCACTGTGGATGAACTGCAGTCCATCACCAAAAGGAATCTGTGAGATGGTTGAGTTAATTCATTCGTTCATCTACCAGGCATGTCATGGGCACCTCTAATGTGTCAGGCCCCGTTCTAGGCACTGAGGAGGCAGCAACAGAGGGAGAAAGGTCCCTGTCATCACGGAGTCCACCCTAGGCAGTGATTAAGTGTGAAAAAGAATAAAGCAGGCTAAGCGAATGCAGAGTGATGAGCAGGGTGACCACGTGCCCCCAGATCCCTGGGGCAACCTGCCTGAAACCTGTTCTTTAACTGCTAGCTGCTGTAACAAACATGTCACAAACAAATTTAGATTTGTAATAAACAAATCTGAAGACCCACAGATCCTTAGACCATAATCATTAGTGACCCCTTTCACCTGCAAATGGTCCCATTTGGAAGATCGATTATATGGTCACCCTCATGATGAGATGCACCACTAAGCTCTCTTTAATTATTAGGTGGTGTGGCAGAAACTGTCAGTTTTCACCAATATCCATGAGCTTCTCTATATTTCCAAGCCACGCCCCCACCCCGCCCCCTGCAGTTAAGGAGGACGTGTGATTAAATGTGGCCCATGGAAGTGGGGAATAAGTGTCATCCAAGCCTGGCCCCAGACATCTGTGGAATCTTCTACCATGGTGTGAATTATCCACTCATCTCCCCTACCTGTTATGTGTGGCATGCGCTGTCCCTCCCCATCAGTGTTGGGTTTGGCCATGTGACCTGCTCTGGCCACTAGAATGCTGGATGTCGGTGGTACGTGCACTCTGGACCTGGCCCCTGAAACTCCAGGTCAGGGCCTCTGTGTGAGCTTTCTCTTCACTCTTCAGCAGACTGAGTACAGAGGATCCAGTGGGGGACCCTCCAGGACACCCCAAGGGATGATGGAGGCACAAATGAAAAAGGCTGAGACCCCAGAACCATTGCCTGGATGAGAGTGCTCAGGGGAGCCTCTGACCGGGAATAAATGTATTTGATTCTGCACGAGCAAAAGAGACACTTTTACTGTGCTACGTCAAGAAGAGACTGGAGTCATTTGTTACAGCAGCTAGCGTTAATTACCCTGACTGTGACAAGCGGCTTCTGAAGGACTCTCTGATGAGGAAAGATTTGAACAGAGACCTAAATGAAGTGATGAAAGTCCCTATGCACAGAGGACGCAGCACATGGAGAGGCCATGGGGCATTCAGGTACTCAGTGATTTATCATGGCCGAGCCACAGCCCTTGCCATCCGGAGACCTAGCTCAGATCACGTACCCTGTCTGAGCCTTTGTTTACTCTGGTGCCAGCTGGGACTAGCACCACTCCTGCTGAGGGCACCAAGGTGGGAGGCTGATGTGGTAACGGACATGAGAGGAATTTGGGGCCAGGGCTGCCCCATCAGCACAGAGGCCACACTTGCCCCGGCCAACAGAATGAGCCACAGTGCGCCGGCATTTGTGATCCCACTGAGAGAGACCACGGTGAGGGAGACAACTGCCCCAGTGAATGTGCTGGTGTCCCTGATGGGGTATCCTGATGGTCGGGATGACAGAGGATGTTACTCTGAGTTCGGGGCGCTCGGCTCCCTGAGAGTTTCTGAGAAAGTGATGGAGTCTCCTCTGGAATTCAAGGAGGAGGGAGGGGTCAAATGTATGTGGACTGGCTGGCCCTGAACTAGGTATCAAGGTGCCCATCTCGCCTAGCCCCTCAAGCACATCTCCAAGGATGCCAGCATTCCTGTCTCTGGCCACACTGATTGAAATACCTGTAGCTAACACAGAATCCTGGGACAAGTGTCTCCAGGTCAGGGCAGGATGACTGCATGCAGGAGGAACTAACTTAAAACCTAGAAGCCCCTTAAGTATCCTGAGACCACCCCCTGCCACGCCAAGCACCATGCTCCACGTTACATGGGCACTGTCTCCAATCCTCCCAGCCTCCATCAGGAAGGTGTTAGCCCCATTTTCCAGAGAGGCCCAGGCCTTAGAGCAGGTGGCAGCAGAGGATTCCACCCCAGCTCAACCTGGTTCTAAAACCTAAATTCTTTCTTTCTTTTTTTTTTTGGAAACAGGGTTTCACTCTGTCAACCAGGCTGGAGTGCAGTGGCATGAACATGGCTCACTGCAGCCTTGAGCTCCTGGGCTCAAGCAATCCTCCCACCTCAGCCTTCTGAGTAGCTGGAATTACAGGCATGAGCCACTGCACCAGGCTAATTTTGTTTTGTAGAGACAGGACCTCCTGCTGTTGTCCAGGTTGGCCTCCAACTCCTAGGCTCAAGCAATCCTCCCGCCTCAGCCTCCCAAAGTGCCGGGATTACAGGGGCAAGCCACCACTCCCTGGCCCCAAAGCCTACATTCTTGCTACTGAATAAATGAAAATGTAATTATTACGATAATAATTAGCATACGGTGAAGCTTCCGCCTGGTATTCTGCGCAGAGTTCCACATCATGCCAGAGGCTTCCCAAATCTACCTTTTAGAGTAGACATTAATAATTCCCATTTTACAGATGTGGAAATGATGGGGGAAGATGACTCCTCAAGGTCACAAAGCTGGAAAATGATGGAGCCAGGATCAAGAGATGGATCAATGAAGCCAGGCTGGTCCTGCCCCAAAGGAACCCTCAGAAAGACACCCAGGATTTCCACAATCTGCCCATGTTACGAAGACCTATTGGGCCGAGCTGTCGGGCTGGCCTGCCGCCGTGAGTGAGCTCACGCCTGAGCGGTCCAGCCTTTTAGCTGAGCAGTACTGGGGAGGCAGGTCTTGCTGGCCAGGCACCCAGCCAGGACTGAGGAGTCAGGATATATCACCCCTCATTATTAGCAACATTAGCTCCGTGATTCGCCAGCATTCACAGTATTGACACTAATGATTAGCACAACCGTGAGTCTGAGCCTCTGAACCGTGCCGGGAAGGCCACCCCCTCCCTCTGTGTGTGTCATCCCCGCTGTGCACGGTTCACTTACATCCATCCCTTGCCCTGAAGCCTCGGAGACTGTCCCTGCCCCCACGGCCTCCCATGCACACCGAGTGCTCCTCTGTCCCTCCACATCTCATTACCCATCGTGGCCACATGCACCCTCTGCAGGCTGCTGGCCCATGTCCCAGCACTGGCCAGCAGGGGCTGTGCCAGGCCGGACAGAGGGGCTGAGGCACACATGTCAGTGACACACTTGGCCTGGCTATTGTCCAGGCAAGGCGGAGGAGTATGACGGAGCCCATAGACTTCTGAACCCTGCTCCATGCACTTGGTCTGGTATAGCCTCCGGGATGCCACCAGACGCACGCTGCTAAGCATGCCTTGCTGACACCATAAGAACTCACGCACACTTAGCTCAAGCACTGGGTTGACGCTCTGGCTTTGTTTAATGAGTATAAAACACTAATTTGTTTGTGCAACGGCAGGCAGGCTACTCCGTACTTGGCCACCAACAATCTCACTCATTCAAGGATAAAATGTTTATTCTTTGAATTATACAGGCTTGCTTTTTCCACTTCTTATTTTTATTTCCCTGTGTCTTCTGAGCAATGAAAGAAGCTGTGATTTGAGATCTCTCAGGGCAGGGCCTATGCTTACTCACTATGGCACACATCCTCTCACTCCACAAACACCTGCTGTGCACCTTCCTGGGGCCAGACCTTGCACTAGGCACTGGGGACGCAGCAGAGAAAAGAGACCTGGCTGCTGCCTTGATGCAGTTTACAGCCCTGTGTTGTGGTCCAGAGTCTGGACACTGAAGCTGGACTGCCTGAGTTCAAATCCCAGCTGTACCACTAGCCAGCTGTGTGACTTTGGGCAAGTTATTTAGCTTCTCTGGGCTTCAGCATTGTATTAGTCCGTTTTCACACTGCTAATAAAGACATACCTGAAATTGGGTAATTTATAAAGGAAAGTGGTTTAATGGACTCACAGTTCCACACAGCTGGGGAGGCCTCACAATCATGGTGAAAGATGAAGGAAGAGCAAAGGGATGTCTTACATGGCAGTGGGCAAGAGAGAAGTTCTGCAGGGAAACACCCCCTTATAAAGCTATCAGATCTGGTGAGACGTACTCATTGTCATGAGAACAGCATAGGAAAGACCCGCCCCCATGATTCAATTACCTCCTACCGGGCCCCTCCCACTATGCGTGGGAATTATGCGAGCTACAATTAAAGATGAGATTTGGGTGGGGACACAGCCAAACCGTAGCAAGTGTCCTCAGTAAAAATGGAGATAATAATAGTACCTTTCACAAAGTTGTTGCAAATCTAAATAAGTTTGTATATACAGACCCAGAACCATCCTGGTATGTAGGAGGTACACAATGTTTCATCATCATAGTCACAACAAAAGTTACATTCTAGTGGGGAAGCAGATGAGCAAAATTATTAATGCTAACCAGCGGGGCCCTGACAGGTGGCTCAGATGTATTCATATGAAGGGAAGACAGAAGAAGCGGGTGACATTTCAATGGGGTGGTATCAGGGTAGGTATTTCTCCATGCTTTTTATTTAAATTCAGCCTGGCAGGACAGGAAGGTTGTAGCCATAGGAACATCCCAGCAAGGGTGCTCCAAGCAGAGGAAGCTCCAAGTTCAAAGGCCCATAGGCTGGAAAAGCACGCCTGGGAGAAAGCAAGCGGGCTGGAGTGGTGGGAGTGGCATGAGCACAGCAAGGGCGATCAGAGCAGAGGGAATGTGGGAGAGGAGGCACCGTCAGGGAAGCAGAGTAAGGCGTGGTATTTGACTTCAAGCACGATGGCAGACCTTGGAGGGGTTCAAGCCCAGAAGCCATCGGATCTGATTTAAATTTTAATTATATCTCTCTGGACACCTGGAGGAGCTGACAGCTGGAGGATGAGGGTGGCAGCCTCGAGACCAGTGGGGAGGCTGTGGCAGACGTGGACACGTGGTATCCTGGGCTGGGGTGGCAGTGGCGTCAGAGAAAAGCATCCAGATGCAGAACGTGTTAAGGGAAGAGCTGCCAGGACTGGTTCCTGGACCTGGCGTAGAGAGCAAGGGCAGAGGAGTAATTGGGGTGATTTCATGTTTTTACTTTTGGCATTTGCTACAAGGCATGTATTTTATTTCTAACCCTACCATTAACCAGCTGTGTGACCTTGAATACGTCACTTAACCCCTCTGAGCCTTGCTTTCCTCATCTACAAATCAAGGGTGCTGTGAGGACCAGTTAAGATAAGACACGAACACAGAAATGGGAGGGTGTCATGAAGAGAGGAATGTGGAAGGAAAGCTGGGGAGAGGGAGGCATCGAACCTGATTCTGGTCTCACCTGGGACCCTCAGTGGCTCCACAACCTTGGCCAGAAACCAGTTCCAGTTTGCTCAAGCATCAAACAAGGCTGAACGCTCATTCCTCTCCTACTACCCAGACCAAAATGAGGTACTCCTCCCTTAAGAGAGTAGAGGCACGGGCGGTGTGTGGTTGGGCTGGCGTGGCGTGGAGAGCAGCCTGGCTCTTCACTGTCCCAATCCCTCACTGCTTTGGACCAATGCTCCCTGGAGGGCCCAGGAGAAGGGACACTGGCTCAGCTCCAGCCTCTCCTGAGAGTGAAATGACTCAGTCAAGCTCACCCACTGAGCCAACAGCATGGCCCAGAATAGACCCACGTTGCCCCACCTCCACGCTGCACCTCACCCATCCCCTTCTCCGTCCAAAGCAGAGGAAGGGGCCATCCTCAAACCGATAGATGCCCATTCCCTGCTAGGCCCAGTGCTTTGGATTCAGGGTTCTGGCTCAAATACAGCAAGAGATCTGTCCTTTGCAGTTTGCAAGAAATTGGGAAACTGATGGAGAGTGGAGAGAAACTGGCATGATGACGTATTCCCTCTCTGCCCATTTCCTTACAGTATGACACTCAATCCTCATCATACCCTCCTTTTTTCTCTTCTTTAGGTAGATGTGAAAACAGGATCAGAGAGGGTGAGGATGTTCCCAAAGGTCACACAGCAGAGCCAGGATCAGTGCCAAGCCCACTCTTCATTCACTGCCCCAGCAAAAGCCATGTATTTCTCCCCTACAAGACCAAGCTGGGCTCCTGTCCCTTTCTGCCAGGGAAGGTTTGGGCCAGAGCCTGGAAACACTTCTTGGAAGGAAAAATAAAGGAGCAACCAAAGTTCCTCCTGGTTCTGGGCTGGCAGAGCGTCGACCTCAGCAGGAGAGCCCAAGGGCATCATTTGGACTTCCCCAACCTCCACACTCAGCTGGCAGGTGCCCCGAGCATTCCTTATGAGCCTGCCACATTCGCCACCCTGAGAAGCCGACATGAGGGATGGCATTTTATTAGTCCCTGCTCACCCTTCTGTTTGGACTTCAAACCATCTACATAAATTACAGTCCCAGTATTTATTGCGTCTCTGTGTGTGTTGTTGTGGCAAGAGGGTGTGTGTGCTGCGCATCCTCGGCAGAAAGAAGGTCACCCCCAGGACTCTCTGACTGCCCGTCACTCTGTCCCAGGGCCCAGTGCCGGTTGGGGCAGCAAGGACCAGGCTGCCTCACGGGAACCAGGAGGGGCTGGGGGCACTCTGGCACTGGGGAGAGAGTGAGGTGGATTTTACAGCGGAGTTTTCACATGGTTGGTTTTGCCATTAACTTTGAATGCCTTTGTGGGTCTATAAAGTTCCCCATGGTGGTTTATAGGGAGTATGAATTGAGGAAATTGGTGGCAAAAACAGGGTAACGGGCGGCTTTCAGATACCCACACAAGGGTCAGGGAACAAAGGCGGGGAGGAGCCATCTTGCCACAAAAATGACTCCAAGGATACCTTTTCTGAAAAATATCTCGTAAATCCCTCTGTTTCCCTCCACCGTTTCATGTCCCCGTGCATAGAAAAGACTGGCGGGGTCATCACCACGCCATGAACAGCAGCCATCTCTGAGTCATGCTGTTTTCTTTTTTGTGCCTTTCTAAATGCTCCAAATTATCTCCAGCTTTCAGATATTACTTTTGGAATAAGAATAATAAAAAGTTATCTTTTAGAGTCGGATAATTCAAAACAGCAGGGAGGAAGGCTTTTTGAGGCACCCGGGACTCACCCATCATAATCACCCATCAGGGTAGCTCTTTTTCTGCTATCTCATTTTGTACTCACCACAATCGTCAAGTTGTGACAAATGGGGAAACTGAGGCACAGAGACGTTAAACGTCTTACTCAAGGTCACGAAGAACAAGGGCTTCAACAGAACCCCACTCCGCCCTTCTGGGCTGGCCCTCACCCTTCTCTCTCTGAGTGGCCCTGCTGCCCCAGGGGGAGATTCTGGATGCCCGTTCTCAGACCGGTGATGTGCTCTGGCTCCGAAGGGTCCTGGGCAGCTTTTCTTGGTGGTCTAAGGGGCTCTATTTACTGGAGGCTTCTCTGGTTAGACCAGGTCACCTAGTACTATCTAGTGGTATCTTCAGGGGGCTGGGGGACTGGACCTAGATGCTTCCAGAGGGTCCCAGACCCAGGCTAAGCTAGGTCAGAGGAAGACTGGGCAAAGGATTGGGCAGAGGAAGAAATGGAAGGAAACATGGGCCAGATTTCTTTAGGGTCGTGGCAGAGCTTAATCGGCTGCTTCAGCCAGAGGCAGCTTGAGCAGGGAGGTGACTGGGGGCAGCCCTGCCTCTGGGTGGGGCCTGGGGAACCGGGTGCGAGGGGGCGTGGGGCTTTTGGCTCCTGGCATGGGGCAGCAGCAGAGTATGGAGGTCTGCAAGTCACTGTGGAGATCTAGTCCTTCCCACTCGACTCAGACTTACCAAGGGGCTGCTCTGTCCTGGGAAGACGGAACAGAGCTGCAGCCCAGGTCTGGGGAGGGTGAAGATGGGAGGAGGAGAGGCTCCTGCTGGCTTGTCCTCCTTCCTCTGCATGCCTCTTCCCCGAGAGGACCACGTGGAAACATCAAGGAACAGAAAATGGAACAGAGTAGACACTGACATTTCCCTAAGATGGAAATGTGACAAGGTCTAGGGACACGGACCTCAGGGGGTTCCCACTCTGACTCAGGAAGACAGACCTCGGTCATCAAGAAGCCTTAATCTGATGGAGGAGACACAGCCCCAGCCCTGGGGAGGTCCCAAATCTGATGAAAGAGTTATAGCTCCAGCCCCAGTGAGGTCCCAGTCTGAAGGGGGAGTCACAGCTCCCGCCCTGAGGAGGGAATCCAAGTCTGATGGGCACAACATACCCCTCTACCACCTAAGAGCTCCCATTCAAACAGAAAGGCAAGACCTCACCCAGAGAAGGGACTTTCAAACCCTTAAGAGAGACATAGAAGGGAAGGCACAGGTCTCCCAGGTCACCTGTGTGCAGATGACTTTCTGAAAGACTCGAAATGCAGGCAGGGGGTTGCACAGAGCGGTCAGGAAGCCTCCCTGGGAAAGTGATCGCTCCAGCCTCTGAAGTCCAGCTAGGCTCTGTCAGGTTCTGAGGACACATTAGCCAGCAAGACTTCATCCAGCCCACAGGGCATCCATGTTGTGGGGAGCTGGACACTGACAAGAAAAGCAGGGATTGGAAACACATGCCATGGGCCCGGGCTGGGGCAGGAGTTTGCACTTTATGACTGGGCACTGGGGAGCCATGGACAGTTCTAAGTAGGAGGGAGAGTGTTCGGATTTGTGATTTGAGAAGATCAGTGGGACTGCCTAGAGGAAGAGTGAAGGCAGGAGAGCAGGGTCCAGGCTGTTGTGTCACCCAGACTAGAGATGAGGAGCCTGGCCTGAAAGGGGGCAGCTGAAGGGGTGGGGGGTGGCACACAGAAGTCCTGAAGCCAGCCCAATAGAAGGGCCCAAAGAGATTAAATCACGGCTGTACTCCAAGCAGCTGCCTGGCTGAGCTCAAGGACACAAGCCCAGGGTCCTCCTCTACAGATGCCCGCTCATCTGCGGGAGCCTTGGAAGCCGAATAATAGACATCTGCTGTCACTAGGCCTGTGTGGGGCCAAGGTCAGGCTCATGAGTACTATCCCTGAGAGAAGAAGGCCCGGGGCAGGCCCTGGGCATCCTGGGAGAGGCCAGACTCTTTGGGTAGGGACCTGAGGAACATGTGACCACAGCCTCTGTTTCCCTCCTCCAAACACTCAGGTCATGATTGGACTCTTCAGCTGCCAGGCAATAGCCCCCAGAGGCTGCCAAGGCCAAGGGCCGCCCCTGCCTGCCGCGCCTCCCATCTGGATGGGCGTTTGTCCCACTCGCTAGTGAAGCCTTTAAACCAGGCAGTACAGGGGTAGGTCAGAGGCCCGAACTGACCCATCTGGGGAAAGCGCGAATCAGTCCCCTAATCTGCATATATGCAAACAAGGCTCCACTGTGGACAGAGCAATTAGCATTGCCTAATGCCTGGCCAGGCCACCAGGATTGGCTGTGGGGCTTGGGATTTTATCTATTGGGCTCAGAGCCCAGCTCCTTCTCAGCTGAGTCCTGGTCGGGTGGACGATGAAGTCCTAGATTGAGCCCAAGCCATCTGCGAAGGGGCAGGGAGGGCCCGAACGCTTGGGAAGACTTCCTGGGTCTTGTCTCCTTATCTTTATTTTGGGCAGTGGGAGAAGGACCATCAGGTGATCAGGTAAGGGTGGAATGTCTGACCATCCCAGCTCCAATAATGTGGCAAAGGGGTAATAAGCCAGAGCTTTGAGTCAGAGAGGCCTGAGTTCTAATCCTGGTTGAACCAGTTAATCAGCCACCATGGGCCTCAGTCTTCTCATCTGTAAAATGGAGACCAGCCTCCCACATAGGCTGTTGTGAGGCTTAAGGTCTTTCTAGGTAGTGTGCTAGTCATAGAGTAGTTGTTCATTAAATGGAGTCCCCTTGTCCTGATACAGCTTGAAAGAGAAAAAGAAGTGCAGGCTTGGTTCTCACCTTCTCTCCTCACTCTGTTGGTTTTGGTTTTGTTTATTTTTCATCTGAACAGTGCTTTATTTATTTTGTTATATATATTTTTTGAGACAGAGTCTCCCTCCGTTGCCCAGGCGTGAGAGTGCCCGCTTCCACGTGCCTACATGTGCGGCCAGTTCCGATGCTTTCCAGATCCTCGTCCATGTGAGCCCCACAGCTGCCCCCAGACTAGGCACAATGAGGCTTGCCTTGGGCTCCCCGAGATGCAGACTCTGAGAAAATAATTCAAGTGCAGGTCGCTTATTCGAGAGGTGACCCAGGAAACATCAGTGAGGGAGCAGGAAGGCAGGGCAGGATACTGGGTGCATTAAGCCAGCTTTCCTGCAGGCAGTGGAGCTGCACCCCACTGGGGTACTAAAGGAGACGGAGTGGAAGACACACCTCTGAGTATCCACACCGACAGCAAGGAAGCCACGTGATCCTAGCACTCTGGGATGGCGAGTGGGGAGAATCGCTTGAGACTACAAATTTGAGACCAGCCTGGGCAACATAATGGGACCTCTGCCTCTACAAAAAAAAAGTAAATAAAAATTAGCCAGGCACGGTGGTGCACACTGGTAGGTTCAGTTCCTCAGGAGACTGAGGCAAGAGGATTGTTCGAGCTGAGGAGGTTGAGGCTGCAGTGAGCTGTGATCGCACCACTGCATTCCAGCCTGAGCAACAGAGTGAGACCTTGTCTAAATACAAATTTTTATTTGAAAAAAAAAAGGAAGTTGGGGTATTCATCCTCAAACTCCCTGTCTGTCCTGGGTTGAGAGCTGCTTCTAGGAGCCCTAGCTCCCTGCAGTTCTGACTGCCCTGTGCACTGACCAGGGATGCTGCTTCGGGCATTGAGTTTCATTCGCAGTAAGCAGACTTTGGCGAGTGGAGAGAAATACAGAGAGAGTACGCGGCCAGGCACTGACCGTGTGCTACAACATGAACCCCACCTCACAGATGAGGAAACTGAAGCCTAGGGCATCCAGATAATGAGGCCCAGGTCACACATCCAACACACTGTGGGGCTGGCCTCAAACCCCGAGACCTGTCCCAGAGCCTTCGATCATAACCACTGAGCCACACTGCCTGACAGTGGGCCGTTCCTGACCCAAGGGCAGCACTGCAGGAGGTGGTGGAAAAGGAAGACAGTGGGGAAGGCTCCGGCCTCTGGAATGGGTGCAAGAAGCTCTGGGAGGCCAAAGACACTGGGAGGAGGGTGGATGAGATGGATCTCCCAGGGAGCCCCCATGATGTGCCAGCAGGGGGAGGTGCCCGGGAAGCCAACCAGCCCCATCATCATGTGACTCAGACAGTGCCTCCCGTAACCCTGAGCTCTGAGTCAGATGCCCCGGCTCCCTTCCCTCTGGTTCAGTGACCACATTTTCCCAGCCCAAATGAGAATTTCTCGTTAGATGCAGCATTCCCAGTGGGAAGGGAAGAGTGAATTTATTCATGCAAAAAGTGTTACCAAGATTTAAACATTAGAGTGCATTTGGTTATATATACCACAAATTATCTTTATTGAAAAGAATAAAAAATAGTTGCCATTGGGACCATCCTAGAGAATCCAGAAAATATGGACTCTGCACCCAGGAGGGGCCAGAGCTCCTGCACCAGCAGCACTGAATTCGGTGCGTAAGGATGTGGGTTTGAGCAGCAAAGCCAGGACCAAGCACGCTGGCTGGCACACAGCAGGTGCTTACTACGTGCTGGAAGACAAAGTGACAGGTCTGAATCCTAACTCTCCCACAGACTCAGTGCAGCTTTCCCTGGGTCTCAGTTTCTTCATCTGTAAAAAGAGGACAATAATGTCCATTGACAAGACATTTAGCTGAGATAACTCAGGGGCAGGCCTTAGCGGGCATCCTGGCTCATAGTAAGTGCTCAGTTAATGGTGGTGGCGAGGGAGCAGATGCCAAGCTGGCATCTTGTGCTTCTTCACCTTAAAGGAGTCTCTGCCGTGAGCGCACTTGGCCCGTGTGTGGGGCAGGTCCCTGAGGGGTGGGGGTTGGAGGATCAATCCCCAAGCTTCCTCGCCCTTGCCCCTTGTGGGGTGATTCAGTTTGTCCCACCTTCCTCTCAGGGGCTCCCCCATGAATAGAGCCAGAGTGAAAACTGCATCAGTTACCTCTCTTTTCCCAGCCCACATCCCCTCCTCCTCTGCTGCTACCTCCTGGGTTCATTCCCAAAATAAACTCCTGCATCCAAATCCTTCTCTCTGGCTCTGCTTTGAAGGGAACCCCAGAAGCAAGCAATAACAGTAGCAGTAGTAGGAATATGGCCCCCCCATGCCAGACCCCTAAGAAGCGAGCGACCAAGCAACACCCTGCTGGTCTCCGCTTACTTCTCAGGCCATCGTAAGGATCAACTGAGATAGACAGCAGGACAAAGCTGTGGAACTGAAGACAGTGAGACCACACGTCCCGCGAGGGATTATTTTATTTCCTCGGTGAGATAAGGATCTTGAAGCTCGCTGGTTCTGTAGACGGTGTATGGGGCTCCAGAACAGACTGTCTCTGGCTCTGTTAATCCCAGCTCGGCCCGCCTGTCACTTATGAACCCATTATCTTCAGCCCCGACCCTGGGGCAGCTGCATGTGTCCCCAGCACGGATCACGTGTCCTCGGTACTGGGGACGTGGTAGGCCAAAGGCAGGGCGTAAAGGAGGTCTCCCTGGCTTCTGTCCCCAGGTCAGACCTGCTGGAAACAGAGTCCCAGCTCTGCCACTGCCTCACTGTGTGGCCTTGAGTCAGTTACTCAACTTCTCTGTGCCTCAGCTTCCTCATTTATAAAATGGCGAAAGCGATAGAATCTAACTCATGGAGTTTTAAATGCAGATTAAAGACATTAATATTTACAAAGCACTTCTTAGAAGACTGCTCAGCGCACAGGAAGCACTATGTAAATATTTGTTAAATAAACACCTATCTTGCTTACCCCGAAGGGCTGTGGTAGGATCACCAGACGATAAACACATGAAAATCCTTCATACGTGGTAGAAATACATGCAAATGTATTAGAGTTATGAATTTTCTCTAAGTCTCCATCCCCCCAGAGTGGCTTCCCTCAGTAGGCTTTGTCGTGTACTACGTAAATAACAGACTTTGGAGTTTCCCAGGTCCAGGTACCAAATATGGCACTGCCTCTCACCAGCCATGGGAACTTGGGCAAGTGACTGCATGTCTTAGAGCCTCAGTTTCCCCATCTGTGAAACAGGAGTAACAGTGGCTCCAGTCTCTTAGGGTGGGGTGACTATCAGGGAAGACAAGTGATCTAGGGGGATCAGAGGAATCAGGAGGATGTTTGTCCTCGCCCAAATCTCCTATTGAAATGCAATCCCTGGTGTTGGAGGTGGGGCCTGGTGGAAGGTGATTGGATCATGGGGCCAGATTTCTCATGAATGATTTAGCACCATCCTCCCTCCCCTTGGTACTATCCTTGCACAGCAAGTGAGTTCTTATTCGATCTGGTCATTGAAAAGCACACAGCACCTCCCCGCCTTGCGCTATTGCTCTGGCTCTGGCCATGCGATGCACCTGCTCCCCCTCCACCTTCCACCATGATTGGAAGCTTCCAGAGGCCTCCCTGGAAGCAGATGCCAATGTACAGCCTGCAGAATTATGAGCCAATTAAACCTCTTTTCTTATAAATTGCCCAGAAAACAGGGAGGTGCTAGGAGTCTTGCCAGACGCTTAAGGGATGGCAGGACACTTTTAAGGGCATCATGGGGAAGTTTGCGGACCCTCTTTAACCCAGCAGTGGTCCCCCTACCCCTGCTTGCCCACCAAGGGACCCATGAGCACAGGGTGGATTGGGTGTGGGTCCCTGGAAGTGAGGGTTTCAACTGCCAATCTCAGGTGTTTCTTTATAGCAATGTAAGAACTGTCTAATACAACAGGTCAGTGAGGCATCTTGGGCAGGGCCTGCCCCAGGAAGCACCCAGCCAATGTGACTTTCTCTCCCCAGCTCCCTGAAGGCAGTCATTTCGCTTTTGGGGTTTGGAGTCCTCATCTGTAACAGGAGCTCAATACCCCAGCTCACTGGGCTGGCAGGAGGACAGCGTGGGCTGATGTGTGTGGAAGCTGGAAGCCCAGGGCCTGGGGCGAGCATATGCTCAGCAGCAGCCCTTTTCCTCCAGAAAAATCTGTTGCTCAATCTAAATCACAGAGAATCCTCTAAGCTCCCAGGCATGGCCGTGGAACCTTATGTAGGATTTCTCTGCCTCACTGTAACTGACCAAGGCCCAAATCTGAGCAGGTTGAGTCGGGGAGGAGCCAGCCATGGTGGAATCTTGCTGCCCATGGACCCTGGGGCAGAGGACCCGGGCTTGGGTGCCTGGGATTTTTCAGGACCTGTGAGGTCAACCCTGAAGGTGTGGGTTGTGGGTGCAGTGGGGGGCAGGGGGGCACCGAGGAGGCCAGGCCAATGCCCACGTGCATCCACAGCCCAGGAGAAGCCCAGAGATGTTTGTCCAAAGGCTCTGCCCTGCTCTGGCCTAATATGTTTGCCTAAACGCTTATGTCTCAGATAAGAGGCCTGGGAGATGAGCAGATAGTGCCTGAGAGTAATTAACCCTCCCCCGGGAGATGAGCTGACATCAAAGCCGGACCCAGAGAAGAACCAGAGGAGGAAAGGGCTGGTTATAGGATTCCTGCCTCGGAAGCTTCTGAGGCGGTGTCCACAAGGGATGGGAGCATCTCTGGCAGCTCAAACAGGGTTTTAGATGACAGCCTTTCTGCCCCACTCACAGATGGGGAAAATTCAGAGAGGGTGAGATTCAACTTCAGAAATGGTGAGCACAGCATCAGACCTCTAAACAGCACAAATGTCAGCTCCCCAGGCAATGGGAAGGCCACAGAGGAGCGTTAAGGGGGAGGGGGGGGTCACAGAAAATGGTTTTCCTTTCATTCTTTCACTCACTCACTCACTCATGCTTCTACTAAGGGTAACTGACGAGCCACTCTCCCAGGTGCTAAAACACACATTACCTTCCTCTGGTTTGTAGCTACCTGAAGGTGTAGACCCTTCCCACGCTGCTCCCTGCTGTCTCCAAAGCCTGACGCATTGTCAAACTTGATAAAGATCTCTTAAATAAGTGATTTAGCTCATTTGATTCTCCCCTGCAAAGTAACTATTCCTATTATTCTCATTTGATGCTTAGGAAACCGAGGAGTGAAGTGACTGACCCGTGTGGTCATCAGGAGTTTATTCATCCACAAGGAAATATTCACAAGCCTCTACGATCTGCCTGCAGTGACCAAGCCAAGAAGGCTCTCCCCGGGTCTTCCTGCCCAGTAATGGGATCGGCTGTGGTCCAGTAGCGAAGGATTTGACCTGAGGACGTGTCAGGGGTCACGGAGGGAAAAGTGGTTATTTTGAACTCTGAGCTCTGTGCCACTGGCAGACAGGTGGTAGGGGAAGAGCTGGAGGTGATGGTGGTGTGAGGGGGCTGGCAGTGTAGTCAAGTGGAGGAGGCAGTAGATTGCCCGTAAGTGGCACTGTGGAACCCCCGACCATTCACAAAGCACATTTGCTCAGACGATCCCACTGGACAATGCCATGAGGGGTAAATTCTAGCCCCATTTGTCAGACGCAGAAGCGGGGGTGCTCAGAGAGGTGAAGAGACTGGCCCAGGCCACACAGCGGCTGTGTAGTGAAGCTGGAGTGCAGACCCATCCACTCTGCAAACCACTGTCTTCCGCCAAATCAGGGAATCAGGGAAGCCTTGGTCCGCAGTTAGACCAGAAAGGCTGTGCTGCTGAGCAGGGGCGAGATGGAGCCAAGGCTTTGGCTCCCATGCTCTGAGGCCTCAGGCAGGTTGGGGCTGGGGCCAGAGGCCTGGCTTCACCCCCAGCCTCAGTGCATGGGTGTCTTGAAGCCAAATCCAGCTTTCCCTTCCCCCTCCCTCTTCCTTCATGTAGACGCTAATTTTAGCCAGCCACAAAGTCAGCCTGAGCTTTTAAAACCGGACTGATTTATGCTTTTCCTTAATTGCTCCAAAAAAGTGTTTTGCATCTAGAGGGAGAGAGAATGAATATAACTCTATTTAGGTTAAAAATTTAAAGCCAAATTCTCACTGGTCTGGCAAGAGAGAAACACACTCAACCCTGTCTCCATCCCCTCCCTCCCCCACTCCCTCCTCCAGCCTGCTCAGAGCCTCTGTTTCTGCCCCACAGGCCAGACCCCACCCAGTGGAAGAAAACAGGGAGGTGCTGGGAGTCTTGTCAGACGCTTAAGGGATGTCATGACACCTTTTAAGGGCATCATGGGGAAGTTTGCAGACCCTCTTGCACCCGCAGTTGTCCCCACCCCCTTGCCCACCAAGGGACCCATGAGCACAGGGTGGATTGGGTGTGGATCCCTGAAAGGGAGGGTTTCACCTCACAGTCTTTGCCTGGGAAAAGCAAAGGGGCTTCTCTCCCTCCTTCCCCGGCACCACCAAGAGGTGGTCAGGACCCTGAATGCACTCCTGGGGCAAATCGCTGCAGTGATTTTGCAGTGTGGGAGTTAGCTCACTCCTCAGTCATCTTGGCCATCCCTCTGTCTACAGGCTGTGGCTGCCAAGGCTCAGCCCAGGTTCCAATACTGACCTTTCCAAAGGTCTTCTCTAAAGCTTCTATTCAACAAACACTGAAAGGCTGCTTTTGCCATGCACATGCTCAGTGATGAGAATTTGACAGTCAATGAGTCAGACAGGACCCTATGCCCGCAGGGCTGACCGTAAATCCAGGGCAGATCTGTGGGTCAAATCTATGGGTCATAGCTATGACCTCGTCATAGGTCAGTGTGGTTTGGTTTACTGTCACTCCATCCATCCATCCATCCATCTATCGAAGTATTGTATAAACATATTCTGTCTCCAGCACAGTGTTAGGTGCTGGGGTAACAGAAATTAATAAGCCAGGATCAATAAGACAAACAGAAAAACTGTCTTCATGGATGTCACAGAGGGGGTAAAGCAGTCAAGTAAATGAGGTATTTATAGAAGTAGAGACAGCAGCTGGCTACCAAAAATTCATGTCTCTCCTCCTTGGCATTATATTCCTCCAGAGTCTTCTCTGGAAGGCAAACCACCCCTCAACCCCACCCCTACCACCTTGATACATTTCCCAGCAAGTGTGGCCAGTGACATTTGCACATGGACCAAAAGGAGAAAGAATGTGTCACTTCCAGGCTTATAAGAAGTAAGACACTCCTCTGCTTTTTCTCTGCCACTGCCTGGAAAGGACTATGTGCCCCAGAAGATGGAAGAGCAAGAAGACAGAAGGAGGCCTGGATCCCTGAGTCACCACATGGAAGAAAACCACCTGCCTACATAGATACCTTCAGTGAACTGTGATGTGAGCTGACAATAAACTTCTATCGAGCTTGTGCCGATGAAATTTGGGGGTTTGTTACAGCAGCAAGTGCTACCAAGGCTAATATAATTAAATGTTATAACGCACCTTTCTGTAAATGAACTAAGAGATAAAACTGTGTCATTTGATTCTTAATAACAATTATATGTGGCAATTGTCACAAACATCAGAAATGTGAATTAATTTGCCCAGAGTCACACAGAGCTTTTAGGTGGTGGGCCAGGATTTGAACCTGACTCCCACGTCCTTCATACATTCACTTTATATGACAATGTGCTCCTAGCTGGAGGTACAGATGAGAAAATCGCAGTGTGGGATGGAAGGGTGATGTCTTCATCTACCTCTGGGTTCAGAAGCTAGGGTTGGGAGTTTATCTCTGGGCTGCCAGTGTGATTTCTGCTTCTGAGACATATGAAGAAAAAAACAAAAATCTGCCTCTGGTGTTCCCGTCCCCACACAGGGATAGGAAGCCCCAGACTGGGCCCCTTCCCTCTAGCAGTGGCTATCTTTCTGGAGGAGTTTTTCTCAATCCACAGGGAGCTCCATTCTCTTCTCCCAGGATAGACGAAATGAGGATGTCAAGACACCTGGCTCCCTCAGGCCTGGCTCTGTCCTCAGCAGCCGAGGCAGATCTCCAAGACATCTCCATCACCTGGCCCGAGGCTGCCAGAGCTGAGAGGCACTTGGGTCCCCCGTCCAGGACTGGCTCAGCCATCAGAGCAGGGGGGCCAACAGGGGCAACTGGACATGGACAGATCCTAGGGGCGGGTGAGTGGCAGGAGTTCCCATTGCACCCCTGCAGAAGGGCTGCGGCACTCCACTAGTGGTCTGGAGTCATCTTTCTTCTCAGGTAACATTTTTTTTTTCTCCACAAATTTCCTGATATTTAGACAAGGAGGTAGGCTGTGTAATGAAGACTTCTGAGTTCTTGGGAGCAGTCGGATCTGGGTTTGAATCCAGGCTCTGACACTCACTAGCTGTGTAACCTTGGGTGAGTTACTAACCCTTTCTGAGTTCCTCAGTTTACCTGTCCTGAAAATGGGGCTAAGAATGTTTATGTCACAGGGGCTACCGAGAGGATCAAATAATACAGTAGGTAACTGATAGTTTAAGAAGAGACAGACACAGAATCAGAGAATGTTCTAGATAGAAGAGCCCTCAGAGGTCTGGTAAGGAAAATGAGGCCCAGAGAGAGCCAGCCCCTTGCTCTGAGTGGAACAGAATGACAGGTGCTCATGATTCCTCCCCACTGCTCCGTTTCTATCTTTTCCTCTGCCTCCTAGTCTTCTTCGCACAGGAACTTCTCATCCTGGTGTAAAAAGTTGAACTAAAGCAAGGGAGAAAGAGAAGAAAAGGGTATCTTGCTTCTAAGCCCCTTGTCACACCCAAAGGCTAGATCTCATAGGCTTTCCTACTGCTTTTGTGGGGTGGGGTTTGGGAGGCGGGGTCCAGTGCTTGCAACAGAAAGGACCCTGGGCTTTTGCCACTCAGAGGTAGGGCCAAGTCCTGGTGCTTCAATACTCAGCAAGTCTGTTTACCTCCTGAGCCTCTTCCCCTCTGTCTTAGCCTGTTTTGTGCTGCTTTAACCAAACATCACAACATGGGTAATTTATAATGAACAGAAATATATTGGCCCATGGCCCTGGAGGCTGGGAAGATGGAGAGGCCGGCATCTAACAAGGACCTTCTTGCTGTGTCATCCCATGTTGGAAAGTGGGAGGGCAAGAGGGGCTGGACTCACCCATTGATAACAGCACCAATCCTCCTACCCATGAATGTGGAGCCCTCATGGCCTAATCACCTCTTAAAGGTCCCAGCTGTTAATATTGCTACAATGGCAATTACATTTCAGCGTGAGTTTTGGAGGGAACAGACATTGAAATCACAGCATCTTCTGTGCATGGGGACAAGATGCCTACCGCGAGGGGTCATTGGGAGGGCTGAAGGCCATGCCGCTCGATGTGAGACTCTGCACCTGCTGAGGCTGCTTTCCACGATGGCTCCCTGCTCACCAGTCCCCAGGGTGCTGAACTCTATGCCTCCACCCACCGTCCCCCTTCTCAGCCTCTGAGTCTTGCCCAAATGGGCCAGTGCCAGAGTCAGAGGCTCATCGAGGTGGAGTAGTTGAACCAATGTTCAACTCAGAGCCCTTATTCATGGAGAGGAGCTAGAAGGGGCACACAGGAGGACTGCATCCGTAACAGACACCCTCGGGAAGACTAGGTGGGTCCCCCTCTGCTGACCCAGCCCTCCTTTCCCAACTCTCACCTCCTCTCCCACCTCTCATTTCCCCACCCCCTGCTTTTCCCCAACCTGAGTAAAATTCACCAGTAATGGTCCAAGCCCCTGTTACTCTTCCTCCCCTTTCCTGGCCCAGGCACCTTGAGTGAGGAATTCTCCTGCCTCGCTCCCCGTAACGCTATACTGCTAATAAGATTAAAACATATCTCCCACTTACAGCATCGATTCATAGCGCTGATTTACTGTTGCTTCTCAGCTGCTACAAAACGGATGCGTAGACCGCCACCTTAATCTCTATCCATCTCCCCACTGCCGGGGAATAACTGCTAATTAATACCTTTCTGCCTCCCAACGCCTGCCAGCTTGGAGCGCCATCAGTACGCTGTGGGCTCCGGACCACCCAACCCACTCACCCAAGCACTGGAGGCTCCAACCCCGTCCAGAGGCATCCCGGGGTTCAAGCTGAAATAAGAGGAAGTGAGGGGTGGGCTTTTTCCCTCCATCGTTCTCCCACCTGACACACAGACACACACAGCAAACGAGCAAGAGGCAACGGCTAACTCGGCAGTGATGGAGCCAGACCTTAGTTCAAATCCCAGCTCCTCCACAAAACAACTCTGAGAGTTTCATCTCTGAGTCTCAGTCTCCTCATCTGCAAAACGGAGAGTGCAGTAGGACCCACCGTGTGGAGTTCTGCAAGAATCAAGAGAACAGGTCTAGAATGTGCTTCCTTGGGGCCTGAAAGGCTCTTTCCTCAGGTCTCCCCAGGGCCGAAGGAGACACCGCCATGGGCCAGCTGAGCTTGCATCACTTGGTGTCAGAGAATTGCCAGTGACAGATTCCCAGCAACGGGGTCAGCATCCAGAGAAGGGCCTGTCCGGGGAAGGAATCTGCTACAAACAAACACCCTGGCCGGGAAATGCCAACACCAGGGCTGAGCCAGCCTTTTCCTGCTATTTTCTTCCCTATTCATCCCATAACGTACCTCCTCCCAGAAGCCTTCCTTGACCACCCAATCTAGAGAAGCTACTCTGCCCCCAGGGTCCCTCACTAGCCCACAGCCCTTCTTTACTCCCCTCACAGAGGTCCACAGCCAGAGGTAGGTTATTTATCCATATATTCATCCCTGTCTCATCCACCAGAATGTCAACCCAGGCTGCCAAAGTTCCTGCCTTCAGTTCAGCATCACCTCCCAGGCACGCAGTGGGAGATCAGTAAATATTTGATAAAGGAGTAATAAGTTCTCCATTAGTATGAGCTACCAATAACAATAATAATAATATCCAAGAGTATCACTAATCTCCTCCCTTGAATGAAGACCTGATTAAATGTTCTCTCTCCTTTAGGGAGGAAGCCCACTGTGAATTAAATAGTCATAGGTGTCAGATGCTTTGGGCCAAGATGTACATCTTCACCCCTATTTGTTTGTAAGAGACAGGGTCTCGCTCTGTCATCCAAGCTAGAGTGCAGTGGTATGATTGTGGCTCACTGTAGCTTCAACTTCCTAGACTCAAGTGATCCTCCCACCTCAGCCTCTTGAGTAGCTGGGACTACAGGAGTGTGCTACCATGCCCAGTTAATTTTATTCTTTGTTTGTTTGGTAGAGACAAGGTTTCACCATGTTTCCCAGGCTGGTCTTGAACTCCTGGGTTCAAGCACTCTGCCCAGCTTGGCCTCCCAAAGTGCTGGGATTATAGGGAAGGGCCACCGTGCCCAGCCAACCCCCATTTTGCAGATGAGAAACTGAGGCTTAGACTGTCACATGCCCTGTCCAAGATGACCCATCTAGCTGGTGGCCCAGCTCCCATTCAGACTCAAGGAGGCCCCACCTTAATTTCTCCATGTGGCCCCCTGATACAGCACAGCACCATCCAGGCAGAAGAAGGGGAGGACTGCTTCTCTGCCAGAAATATCTAGATGCCAGGACTCTTTTCCTCATGGCTCCCAAATCGAAACTGACAGCTCATAAGGCACCTCCTCCAAGAAGCCTTCCTTGACCACCCAATCTAGAGAAGCTGCTCTGCCCCCAGGGTCCCTCACTATCCATAGCCGTGCTGTATCCCCCTCAGATAGGTCCACAGCCAGAGGTAGGTTATTTATCGGTATGTTTATTCCTGTCTCATTCATCAGAATGTCAGCTCATGGGGCCAAAACTCTTGCCCGACCCACCCAACCCCCATTTTGCAGATAAGAAACTGAGTCTCAGAGTAGTCATGTGCCCTGTCCAAGATGGCTCATCTAGCCAGTGGCTCAGCTGAGAGCAAGGCATTCCATGTGGTCACTGGTAGATGGAACATGACCAGCCTGGGAAGGGACAGCAGCCTGATCTTGTATTTGCATGGGGTACGTGGGGAGGGTCAGAAATGCAGGGTGAAGGGCATCTGATGGGGCGTGTGAACACCAGGCAGGATTATCATTCCAAATTCCCCAGTCTGTCCCCACCTGCAGGATTCCCCTTCATCTCATCAACACCTGACACCCTGGCCGTTCAGCTCCGGAGGGGGTGTTGGGGGAAGGAAGCCTCAGGACTGGGCCTGGCAGCTGTGCCAGCGGAAGCCGGCACCAGTGCTTTTGATAAAACATAATGAAGCGTGGGATCATAAAATATTTCGTTTAGTTCAGGGCTCCCATGAGGTCGGGGCAAGCCAGTCAGCCCAGCAGAGGCGAGGGATTTAGAGGGGGTGTCCCGCAGCTGGGCTGGAGGTGGGGAGCCACAATAGGTGGGCACCACCACAGTCAGGATCCCCAACGGCAGCTGCCAGACTCGGTCCAGGGTCAGGGTCAAGGGGGGCTTTCTCAGGGGCCACCCTCCCAGCTTGGAAAGAGGCGGAAGTCAGAGGCATTTATCCCAGATCGGGCCCCCTCCTGCTGATGACCTGGGACAACCCGAAGGCCTCTCTGAGCCTCAGTTTCCCCGCATGTGGGGGAAAGGAGGGTGGAAGCAGAAAATCTCCAGCACCTCCTCCAGCCCGGATGGTCTGCACTTCCTCCCCATCATCCAGCCCACTCATTTTCAAGTTCCTTTCTTGGCTATTTTATTTTCATTCAAAGTGAAGCTGGAGCTGAAGCCCCGTCTGTGAAACAGGCAAAGCAGATTGGGGCACGAGAACCCACTCAACTACCCTCTTGAGTCACATTCTCACCTGGGGGCACCTCTATGGGAAATGGGGGTTCCTAGGGGCACAGTTTGAAAACCAAAGGCCAGCCAAGTCCTGCCTAGGGCCTCCCATCCTTCAAGGCCCCGCTTGGCTTTCAGAACCTCTCTGAAGTCCTCCCTGATGGCAAGCTCCTCCCCTGGTCACTAGCAACTGGGTTATCCTGGCTTTCTCCTTTCTCGTGAACATCTCCGGTAGTTGGTGATTATGTTTCTTTACTTGTTCGCGGCCCCAAGGCCTGCACAGGATCTGGAACATAGACGTTGGATCAACAGGGTCCCTCCCCAATCCTGAACCCCCACACTTCACCGTTGCTCCTCCGAGTCTTATTCTTCTTCATAGCAGTTACTAATTCCTTACGTTATCTGTTTGCACATGTGTTAGCTGGCTAGCTGTACACTCTAGAAAGTGAGCTCCCGGAGGGAAGGTTCATCTTTGACCTATTCACCACTGTGTCGCCAGTGCCCAGCACACTATCTGGAGCATAGCAGGTGACCAATAAACATGAGTTGAATGAAAAAATGAATGAACAGATGCACTAAAGGAGAGAGGAAGTGAACTCTCCCTTCCTTCCCTGAGCAGCTATGGCTCTGCCGGCTTAATCAGCTCATGCAGAGTTCATAATGCCTCTGCTGTAAATTTCCAGCGAGGTAACCATATCCTTCCTCCAGATCCCAGAGCATCCACATCGTCCTTGGTCAGTTCCCTAAACACGTACTGATGCCTGCTCTGCACCAGGACCTGTGCCAAGTGTGGGGGCATGAAGAGGAGTGACAACTGGTCTCTGTGCCCCATGGTGTTGTGAGCATAGTAGGTGCACAGAAAATATGTGTTGAATGACTGAATGAAGTGTTGTCCCAAATGAGACCTGAATCATGAAGAAGATGCAGTCCAAAGAAGAAGTTGGGTTCCAGCAGAGTTCAAACCACATGTGCAAAGGCCCTGGGGCAGCTAGGAGTGCTGTGTCTTCAGTGCTGACAGCCTGTGTGGCAGGGGGACAGAGACTTCTGTCCAGTTTTATGTCTCTCCAGCAAGTCCCTCAGATGGCAACCAGCCTCCTCTTCTTCCCAGAACCCTGCACAGTAGGTTCTCTCTGAGGCCACACTTTCTGGGGAAGGAGAGGGAGGGGACGCTGGCTGTGCATCCTCCCCTCAAGCACCCTTGCCCCGGCCCCATCGCCATGGATGACATCTCTCTGGTCACTTGCACACCCACCAAGTGCTATGCTCATCTGCTCAGACCCACACGCCGCACTAAATATAACCTTGCATATGCCTCTTCTGTCTCCTTTCTGAGGGAAATAACAATGTTTAAGTAAAACCCTTTAAATTTTAAAGAGCTGGGTTGTGTGCTCTCTGCAGGAAGCTTTTAGCAGCATGCTAGAAAGAAATAATAATAATAACGAGGCCAGAGACAACATAACAGAGCTGAGCTGCCACCCAGTGACTGCCGAGGCAGGGCAGGACAACCCTGTGGCCTTCCACATCGGCCCAGCCACAGGGTCCGGGGCTACTTCTAGCTGTGGCTGGAGCCCTGAGACATGAAGAGCCACATAGGGTCAGGATGGGAGGTCCAAGCAGCCTCAGAATCACAAAAAGTCAAGTTGGAAAGGATCTCTGCACAGAAGCCAGAAGGCAAAGAGTACAGGAAGCAGGACAAATGGGTTCAAAACTCAGCAAGGCCACTTACAAGCTGTGCAACCCTGAGCAGGTGGCTTGACCTCTCTGCACTACAGTTCTTTCTCCTGTAAAATGGGGATATTAGCGGCATGCACCTCCTGGGGGATTGCGAAGATTTCATGAGTGAGGTAATATACAGGCAGGAGCTGGTCACAGTGATTGGTGCAGAGCAACTGCTCAATAAACATTTGCTGTTGTTATCACTTTGCAGGTGAAGATAAGGGGGTCCAGGCCGAAGAGAGCCTAGACCAGGCCACACCCCTATTTTGACTTCAATCTTTCCCTGGATCCTTGTAGCCAAGAGGGGCTGCTTTATAACTGGTGTGGCTGTCCCAGCTGCCGAGCCTGGGTTAGAAGGGGTTGCCGAGCCTGGGTTAGAAGGGTTAAAAGACCAACCTCTGCTTCCTGGTCTGAAACCCTGTCGCCCTGCAGCGCTCTTCCTGTCTGCATGAGGGAAACAGCACCAGTGGCATTTTCAGTGGGAAAGGGGGACTTTGTGCTTCCCAGGATGGGGCCAGCAGAGTCCAGGTCTCCGTGAGTGCCAGTGGGTCAGAGGTCTCAGAACTAGGGAATCTGTCTAATTGTGAGACTGACTTACCTCCAGCAAATGCACTTCACTTGTCCCCTGTGTCACCTCCAGCCTCACTTCTTACCTGCAATACACATCCTTCACTCCTGCCTCCCAGACTCCCCCACGTGCCCTGGGTCCTTTCCAGCCCATAGGCCTTTGTCCTTGCTGTTGCTTCCTGCTCAGATCCCTCCACTCCCTTCTTCACTTGGCAAACTCCTACGCATCCTTCAAAACCCTATCATGCATCCCCTCTTCAAGCGATCTGTGACTCTCCTCAACACCTCAAGCAGATTAAGCATTCCCTTTTCTGCACTCCCCCTAGGACCTGGTACCTATGGCAACCTTAGAATTTCCAATATTATGCCATGATTTATTTATTTGTCTGCCTATCTGCCCCAAGAGACTATGAATTCCTTGAGGACAGGCACTGGGTTTTATTTGTCTCTGCAACCCCAGCCCTAGCAGAAGGCCTGAGCCAGAGCGGGTGCTTGGTGCAGGGCTGTTGAATGGAGCTGGAATGAAGCTGTGTCCTATGCTCCCAGGAAATGGAGCAGCCCTTGTCACTGGCATAGCTATTCTTTGCCAGGGTTCTCTAGAGGCAGAGGCTTCATCCCAGAGGCAGGAAGCTGGGGAGGCATCAAATAAGTCTTTAAAAAATATTTTGGTCATAGGTGGGGTGCTCCTTCTAAATCTTATTGCCCATCAAAGAATCTTAGAATGGGATCCTCCAGACTCACCCTTTCATTTCATGGGCCCAGGAGAGTGGGATGAGTCACAGCAACTTAATGGAGAAGTTAAAATCAGATCCTAAGGCCCAGAACTGCTAGGCTGGTGCCCTTCCTACCAAACTGGTATTTTCCAAACCAGCTGACAGGCTGCTAAGGTGGTACGAGAGAAGCTTCTTAAAAATTTCAAATGCTCACACATTTATTTTAATATGAATTAATTAAAAAAAAAAAAATCTACAGTCGGTGCAGCAAACCCATACATTATTCCTTGGAACCAGACAACCCAAAAAATAAGGAGTCCATTGAAATTTGATTTTAAGAAAATGATGGTGTAAAGAATAATACAGATGGGGTGGCCGGGCACGTTGGCTCAAGCCTGTAATCCCAGCACTTTGGGAAGCTGAGGAGGGTGGATCACTTGAGGTCAGGAGTTCAAGACCAGTCTGGCCAACATAGCAAAACCCATCTCTACGAAAACCACAAAAATTAGCTGGGCGTGGTGGCGGGCACCTGTAATGCCAGCTACTCGGGAAGTTGAGGCATGAGAATCACTTGAACCCTGGGGGTGGAGGTTGCAGTGAGCTGAGATTGTACCACCACACTCTAGCCTGGGTGACAGAGTGAACGTCTGTCTCAAGGAAAAAAAAAAGCACAGATGGGATGTAGATGTGACAAAAGTCATGAAGAGGGTGACGGTTTGGCAGTCTCTGCGGTGTGCCCAGGCTCAGACCACGGAGTGCTTTGGAACTTGCCACCCACAAGGCAGTACCCCTACTGCCCAGGAAAATGAGACGTGTGGGTGATCAGAGCTACCCAGATGATGACCCAGTACGCTGCTCAAGGAGACAGAGGTGTCACACCCGCCTGTGATGGAGGACTGGCTGACAGAACGTGTCCCCGTATTCAACTGGAAAATCAGTCCTCATCAAAGTCAATTTGGACAGTCAGGAAGATGGAACAGGGGCTGGGTAAAAGAATATCACCTCAGCCAACTTGAACCTTGAGAGCCAAAGGGGGTGGGGGGTGAAATTTTTCCCAAGGAATATTTGTCCCCTTTAGGTAACCCATCCCCTCCTAAAGGGTCACATGCCACTGAGCATGTAAGAAGGGCTGAGATGGACCTGCATCAGGGCAGGGCAAATAGCAGGGCTGGTGGAGGATGGCGGGGCCAACAGATGGCATGTCGGTGAGGGCAGGGGCACTCTGTCTTGCCCAGAGCACTTTAGAGAATGAGCCAGGGAAGAAATTGCCACCGGTATTTGTCACGGCAATTTCAGCAAAGCACCAAATGGGTAAGCGTCTCATGAATTTCAACGGGCAAAATTAGTCCTCATCATAGTCAATTTCAACAGTCAGGTAAGGGGGAAAGGGGCCGGACAAAAGAAAAGAGAAGATCGTGAGAAAAGCCGCCTCAGCCAATTCAGAAGCTGGGAACTAAGAGGACTGCTGGTGGAAGTTTTCCCAAGGAACATTTATCTCCATGTAGAAGCCAGCTAGTCCTGAACTCCAGCTACTCCTTTAAGTCCCTCTAAAAGTGGCAATGGCACTTCCAGCTTTCAGGTGAAGGATAAAGATCTGGTGGTCCAAAGTGCTAAGTAACTCAAGAGTATCTTTTCTTCCCCCACCTGTGAGGGTGAAAGCAGCCTCTGGAAGGAGTAGCTGAAGCTTGGAGAGTACCTGCCTTCCATTTGGAAGAAGACAGCTTTGAGCCTCTTCACAACTGATGGAGACCAGGCTGCACATGGCGGGAGCCAGTGGGGATGGAGGAAAGATAACCTAAATGGATCTAAGGAAAAAGAACATCTCCGTGGGAAATAGCGTGGAAAATAGACTGGGGAATGACAAATTGGTAAGCCCTGGGGTGAGGCACTCAATCAGTGAGATGGACCAGGGCCCAGGGGAGATGCAGGGATGTCCAAGAGGCCAGAATAGGAAGGACACACTGCAAAGGTCAATACCCACCAGTGGGGAGCGCTAGTGCTTCCGCTTCACAAGCTACAGTGTGCCTCCAAAGTTGTCTGCCCCTTCAAATTCATGTGCCACTGAAAAGCCAGTTCCAGGGCCGGGCATGGTGGCTCCTGCCTGTAATCCCAGCAGTTTGGGAGGCCAAGGCAGGCGGATCACAAGGTCAGGAGTTCAAGACCAGCCTGGCCAACATAATGAAAACCTGTCTCTACCAAAAATACAAAAATTAGCCAGGCATGGTGGGGCACTCCTGTAGTTCCAGCTACTTGGGAGGCTGAGGCAGGAGAATCACTTGAACCCGGGAGGCGGAGGCTGTGGTGAGCCATGATAATGCCACTGCAATCCAGCCTGGGCAATACAATGAGACTCCATCAAAAAAAGAAAAGAAAAGAAAAGTCAGTTTCACCTTGTACCCTAAAACCCCATTTTCATATGCTACGTTCTAGCTCAGGAAATTCTACCATGGGGCACAGGACTGGACACAAGAGTAGGCACCATACTGCTGCCATTGTTATTAATATAAACAGCTCCCAATCACTGGCTATATACATGTTGTCTCACTGCATCGTCCCCACAACACTGTCAGGTACAATGAGCATCATAGAGCATTTTGTAAATGGGAAACTGAGGCTTAGCAGAATTGTGCTGGACCTCCGCTGTTTGGAACCCAGCTAGTTCTCTGCACATTGCAGGTTGATCTGTAAGGGCTTGCAATACAGTTTGATTAATGGGTGGAACCATCAAGGGACCCAAAGGCAGGAGGAGGGTAAAGTTGGGGTATTTCTCCCTCCAGCTTCCTGTCAGGCCCCCAAGAGTTGGCTGCAATCCTCTACACAGGGCCACCTGGCTGTCTGGCTGTCCTCTTGGCACAGTTCACCTGCTTTCTGGTTCCAGGTGCTCCTCCAGGCTAGAGGTGGAAAGCGCCCCACTCTTCTGGCCCCAAGGGGCTGCACCATTCCCTGCTGTTTTCCGGAAATCCTATGCAAATAGTCCCTTGAACAAGCCCTCCTCAGATGTTCCGGGTGGAGCCTGGCAGAACCTGATCGATAAGGAGTGAAGTAACTTGTCCCCGATCACAGAACATAGAAGGGAAGCCCATGTGGTTCCATGTGAACTGAGGTTTCTGACTGCCGACATTCACATCCGCCACCTTCACGGATCGGCCGTATCTGCAAGCCACCTGCTCCACTACGTGCTTAACATTTTTCTTTAACTTGACTCATTTTTTTACTTAAATAAAGCCATTTTTTTGAAAGAGAGAGAATTTAAATCACTGCCCCAAATGGCAAATTGGTATCAGTTGCCTTAAACAGAGAGCGACTGAGAAATTTACATCGAAAACAAAACGTTGTTATTAAAAGCCTTGCCCCCTCTGGCTCGCTGGAGGCTTGTTGCCCTAGACCTATTATCTTTTTATTGGAAAGAGATCAGCATGTGATAGAGAGGCGTTAAAGCATGAGAGCATCAGCCTGAGACCTTCTCCTTGACACAGCCCCAAGGACAATCTGAGAAAGGAAAGGGAAAGCCGCCCCTTGCTACGATTCCTTGTTACTTTCTTCCTGTCAATGGGCATGCCACACTCCAAGAGGAACATTATCCGAGACCAGCGCTGTCCAGCAGACCTTTTGGAAGTGTACTGTCCAATACCATCGTCACTAGCTGCCAATCACTGCTGAGTACTTAAAATGTGACTCGTGATGGAGGAAATGAATTTTGTTGAACTCGGCTAAATGGAAGCCGAGAAACCTTGCTTAGTCTTAATTTAAATGTCAGTAGTCACACATGGCCACGTGAAACAGTGCAGCCCTAGACTGTAAGCCTCAGGAGGGCAGGAACTTACCTATTCGCCCTCCTCCGGATTTCTAGAATCCAATATAGTGCCTGACCCCCAGGAAACATCCAATAAATATCTGCTGAGCAAATGAACGAGCGGCAGAGAAGGAAGGAAGGAGGGAAAGAAAGAAGGGAGGAAGGGAGGAGGGAAAGAAGGGAATAGGTAAGTTCTTGCCCTCCTAGGACGTACGGCCTAGAGCTGCACTGTTTCAATCAATACATAGCCATGTGTGACACTGATGTTTAAGTGAAAACTAATCAAGGTGTCTCAGCTTCTATTTAGCTGAATTCAACAAAATTCAGTTCCTCAATCACACAAGGAAAGAAGGAAGGAATGAAGGAAGGGAAGAAAGAAGGAAGAAATAAAGGGGAGAAGGGAGGAAGGAAAGAAGGAAGGAAAAAGGAAGGGAGGAAGGAAAAAAGGGAGGAAGGGAGGGAAGGAGGAAGAAGGAGGGAGGAAGGGAGGGAGGGAGGGAGGGAAGGAAGCAGGGAGGGAAGGAGACTCTACTGCTTCCTGAAACAAGAAGTTGCTTTCTGCAAGCCAGACTGGCCTGGAAATGACTAACTCCTCCCTATGCGGTAACCCCTATGCTCTTCCTGGGGTAACTTGCCCTTCTTCCCTGCACCTTCCCAAAAGCTCCTCAGCCAGGCAACAGGCCCTAGGAATCGGCTTTTGATGCCTCTCCCCTTCCAAGCTGAGATCAGACCCACTTCTCTGCTGCAGATGGGAACAAAGAAGTCTTTGTGATGTGACTGCCTTTGCTGCCCCCCACCTCTCTCCTTCCGCCCCTGCCAGGGACATTAGGTGCTGGGTGACAATTAGCAACTCATCACCTGCTTCTGTGGAACCAGACACCTGGCCTTCCTTCGGCTCTGGGCTATTGTATGGTCTGAATACCCACTCGACAAAACCAGAGCACTGGGGCGGTGAACACCAGCTCAGGATGCCACAGCTACCCACCCTCCGGCCGCCCCAGCCTCTGCCAGTGTATTGGAGGCCTGTGCTGTCCCTCCCCCAGCCTAGCCGAGCCCAGAATGATGCCAGGGCAGCCTGTGATGGACGCCTTCCTTTGGGGCGGCGTTAGGGAGAAAAGGAGGAAGAGATGGTGCCGGGGAGATAAAAGAAGCGCCAACGATTGGTGACAAACAAGCCCATCGGAGGAGCACTGAGTGCCTCTGCAGAAAGAGAAACAAAAGGGCGAAGGGAACAGCTTGGCAAAGGAACAAAAAAACCCCAAAGGCTCAGCTGCTTCTCTCCCTGGCGACTCCCAAGCTGTCCTGTGATGTAGGAGGCTGGGGGTTGCTCCCTACTGCAGCGCTGCCAAGGTCCCCACCCAATTTCAGGGAACCCAGAGGGTTCCCCATGCCAGGCTCTTCGGGTGGTGGGTCCACCTGGCCAAGCCCTGGGACTGGCCCCTGACACTGAGGGAGAAGACCTGCCCGTCACATCATGCTCAGTGCAGGCAACGAAGGAGGACTCATTCCTCTCTCTGGCCTTAGTTTTCTCATCTCTAAAACGGGGAAAGAAGAGATGGTGCAGATAATTTCCCAGCTCCCTTCTGGCTTGGATGCTCTGTAATTCCAAACCCAAAGGTTCTTCCAGGGATCCACATGGGGAAACCTGCCATCCATCCTCTCCTTCTGGGCATCGGGGGTTACAGACGCTTCTTTCCCTTCAAACTTGGAGGGTGGTCCTACCACATGGTGGGGAGTCAAACATCATCAAGGGAACAACCGATTTTCAAACACCTACTGTGTGCTAACCACTGTGCATATGGCCTCCTGGTGTTACCCATTCACTCTTCCCCACAACCCCCACCCCACGAGGCCAGCATGAAGAGCTGCAAGCGCAGTTGAAGAAACCAAGGCGAAAAGCAATGAAGCGGTTACTCAAGTCCACATGTTGGACAAATGGTGGAGATGGAATCTGAAGGCCAGTCGGACCACAAAGCCCATGCACTGGAGATCTAGAAGCTTCTCCCCAGGACCGTGCTCCTCCCTTCACTCTTGGGTCAGGCCCAAGGTTAGCACACGGGCTGGGGCAGCCCCATTCCGGGCTGTGTGATCTTCATAGGACCGGGGCAGGGGCCTGGCTCTCCCTCCTCTCCGAGTCTGGATGAGCTGGGAGAAGTGGGCCATCTCCAAACAATGGCATGTCTGTTTGAGTCCATTGTCTCTTTGGGCAGCCCAGAGCAACCATTTATAACCCAGTGGAGGCTCAGAAGAGCTTCCAGCTTCAGGTGGCCCAGAAAAGCCAAATTAATCTTCCTAGAGCACTGCACTGGGAATGCCACGCCACTCTTTTAAACGGTTCCCCTCAGCCCGTGGGCTCAAATCCAGACCCCTTCCCTGACAGACAGGTCTCTGCCAGCTCCTCCAACCTCCTTCTAGCTTCTCAACCACGATCTGCACTTAATTGAAGCCAGGTGCCTCAGGGCTCCAAACCTCACCTGCCGAGAAGGCAGTGCCCATTCCCCCTGGAGGCTTTTGCATGCAGTTTCCCTGCCTGGAACCCCCTCCTGACATGTCAAGATAGTTTCAATCCTCAGAGCCTTCCTGGGCCACTCCCTTTAATCCCCAAAGACATAAGCTTGGTACCCCTGTATTGGCCATTTGATTACATGTGATTCTTTATTGTTCTCAATGCATGTGGAGTTGCCCACAACCTGAAACTCCCCGAGAGGTCTCCGTCGGTCCAGAATCAGGCCTGGGGTTGCTGCTTCATTAATGGAAGTGGCTGGATCCATGGACTTCTCGCCCAAAGCAGCTCCAGCAGAGGGAGAAGAAACAGTGACCCCACTCCTCCTCTTGGATCTCCACGGCCTGCTGGTCCCATCAGGCGGAAGGGAGGGGCCGGTTACATGCCAAAAGCTTTCATGGATTATTCCTCTATCTCACTCACCCTCCATTTTTAAAAGACAGGGAGACTATGACTCAGAATAGCGAGTGCCTGGCCCAAGCATCCTTTGTTAGGAAGTGGTTGACAGTGTGAGTCCAGTGCAGATGGAAACCAAAGCGCATTAACCCCCGGGCATTGGGGACAGATGGGCATGCCCAGGAGTGTGCTGGCAAATGTGTAACAACCAATTCTGGGGTGAGGGAGGCCCTGATGTATAGCTTGCTGATTTCCACTGTGTGAATACGCCAGTGATGGTCCATTTCAAGCTACCGATGGGAAAAACTCAGAGTAGGGAAGAGATGTGCAAATCAAGGGCTGGGTGTGAATCTGGCTCTGCCCCTCACTCGGGTAAGTCACACAATCTCTCCAAACCTCTTTACCTCATCTGCAAAGGGGGAGAATAGTATCTCCCAAATGGGCGTTTCTGGAATAGTTGAATATGACGTTAAGTGTGAACATGTCTGGCACAGGGTTTGGCACATAGTAGTTGCTCAGTGAATGCTCGCTCCTTCCTTCCTTCCTCTCTCCCTTCCTTCCTTCCTCTCTCCCTTCCTTCCTTCCTTCCTCCCTCCCTCCCTTCCTTCCTTCCTCTTTCCTTCCTCCTCCCTCCCTTCCTTCTTTCCTTCCTCCTTCCTTTTTTCTTTCCTTCCTCCTTTCTTCCTTCCTCCTTCCTTTTTTCCTTCATTCCTTCTTCCTCTCTTCCTCTCTTCCTCCCTCTCTCCCTTCCTTCCTTCCTCTCTCCCTACCTTCCTTCCTTTCTCCCTCCCTACCTTCCTTTTCTCCCTCCCTTCCTTCCTTCCTCCCTCCCTCCCTTCCTTCCTCCCTCCCTTCCTTCCTTCCTCCCTCTCTCCCTTCCTTCCTTCCTCCCTCCCTTCCTTCCTCCCTCTCTCCCTTCCTTCCTTCCTCCCTCCCTTCCTTCCTTCCTCCCTCCATTCCTTCCTTCCTTCCTCTCTCCCTTCCTTCCTTCCTCCCTCCCTCCCTCCCTTCCTTCCTCTTTCCTTCCTCCTCCTTCCCTTCCTTCTTTCCTTCCTTCCTTTTTTCTTTCCTTCCTTTCTTCCTTCCTCCTTCCTTTTTTCCTTCATTCCTTCTTCCTCTCTTCCTCTGTTTCTTCCTCCCTCCCTTCCTTCCTTCTCATCCTCCTTCCTTTCCTCCCACCTTCCTTCTTTCCTTACCTTCCCAAATCCTCTTACCATCACCCATCAGAGACAGTCCCCTCTCCAAGGAGAACATAGAGGGGACACAAGGCCCCTTGGTCTTCCCACCACCTTGCAGCGTTGGCTTCTCCCCCAGATACCAGCTGTGATGCCACTGTGGTCCATGGAACAGAGATGGACAATGGACACATTCTCACACCAGAAAGGACTTCCAGAGGCGACCGAGCAGGGCCAGGAAACAAGCCTGGGTCTAGTGTTTGAACCGAATCTCAGGCTCAAGGGAGACATCATTCATTCATTCAACAAACACATCTTGAGGATCCATGTGCTCAGAGCCAGGCCAGGTGCCAGGGCCAGGGGTGCAGGGATGCTCACCCTTAAGAGCTCTGTTCAGGAGGGAGACCACCCCAACCATCTCCAGCCCCAGAGGAGGGCTGCTTTCACAGTGTAGCCCCAAGTGCTGCTGCCAACATGCTGAGGGCATACCTGAGTCCGTGTGTGTGTGGAGGAGGGCTGTGGAGGGAGGATGTGGGTGAGCAGAGACTTGGAGGAAGCCTTATAGGGAGCCAGGGGCTGTGCTAGCTGAGGGCAGATGTCTGCTCTCAGAGCCAAGAAAGGCCGGAAGTTGGGAAGGAGGCGGAGGATGGTGAATCTAAGGCCAGAAATCTCTGAGCAGGACGAGACTTTGGGGACAGGAGAGACAGTGAGCTGTGTGACCACGGGCATATCAGTATCTCCACCTGCGACTGGGGATGTAACACCCACCCGGACAGCAGTGGAAGATGGAGGAAGTCACATCAGCAAAGTGGCTACAGTAGCACGCAGCTCACAGCACACACTTCAGGCCAAAATGGGAAAATGACCTGTCTCATGCCAGATCCCTGTGGGCTGAATGAAGCCCAGCGATAGGTTGAGGATGGGAAGAAGGCTGAGTTTGCAGTCATGGGAATCTGGGTTCCAGTCCAGCCAGTGCCTACTGCCATCCTTTCATCTCCCCGGGGCTCACTGTCCCTCACCTGTTCAATGGGTACAAGACTAGCTGCCTCCACGTCTGATGGGAGGTCTAAATGGAATAATGGGTGTGGAAGCATTCTGCCCATTTTCAAGCGCTGCCAGCAGGTAGAGAGTTGAGATGCCTCGTCAGGGCCTCCACTACTTTGATTATCTGAGAAACTTCAGAAACAGAGAATGTAGTTCCAGGACCAGAACATCTTTGCTGCCAGGAAGTCCACCTGCGAATCCAGCCTCAATTCTACATGCTGTAAGCCTTTTCACGCGATTTTCCTTAGAAATAGATAGCCACATGCTCAGCCCTCTTCAAAACCAGGATGCACATGTCAGAAGGCCAGAGGTAGCCTAATCACCCAAACAAACAACCCCCTGAGCACCTGCTATGGGCTTTATGGGGAAGACTCAATAGTGAACAGAACCAGATGGGGTCCCTGCCTGCATGGAGCAGGGTCTCGTGGGGCAGGGGATGGGAAGTTCATAATGAGATTGGCTCCGTCTGTACATTTTAGTAGTGGGGAACAACTTGGGTCTTAGACAGCATGCAATGGGCCTCAGGACTCCAGGGAAAGACAGAGGGCAGGAGGTGGGATTGGTCACCCCCAGCCAGAGAGCCTGAACCATCCTCTGTGCGTTACCAAGAGTGCACCGACTGGCAACTCCAAGTCTAGCACCAGTCATCACAGCTAGGGAGGTCATTACCTGGGATCCTTTCTTTGCAAGCAGCAGAAATTGACACTGGACTCTCAAGCCAAAAAATGTAACCAATGAGGACACTATGGAAAAGTCGAGGAACACAAGGTCTGGCGCTGCTTCAGCGGGCACTCGTCGTTTCCATGGTTAGCACCAGTTACAAGCAGCGGAGCCCAAGGGACTGAGCTCAGAGCTCTGCTTGTGATGCCTGATTCCGTCCTCTCAGTCTGGGAAAACCAACAAAGTACAGTTTCCTGGGGGTCCCAGTGGCAAGGGGGACCTTCTAGTGGTTCTCAGTCTTTGTGACGCTCTGCTCAATATTCAGATTTCAGGGCCTGTCTTGGGGATGCCTTATCCAGTAATCTCACCCATCAAGATGTCATGCAATTTGTGTGCTTAGGGGGTAGGGATGGGTGGGTGTGATTTCCCAAAGCAAATCTAGTATGCTGCCAGGAGATGTAACAAAGGCTGGTGGACAAGCCAAACACCAGATTCCTTTCCTGGGAGGGGACTGAAGTCTGAGTCTGAGGAAGACCCCACCCCCTGCCACGCTCCTTTTGGCTACAGAGGTGACTGGACAGAACCTACGCCTCCATTCCCATACACACTGTCTTTATTTGCTCTATCCATGGAATCTTGGCCAGAGGTCTTAATGAACATGGGGCCCCTCCACTCCCGGAGCTCATTGAAAGCATAAAGGTAGGTTCCAGGATCTCACCACCCCAGTCTTCCCTGGAATTTCATCCTGAAGAAGGATACCTCCTAGGAAGTGATGTCATGTGTTTTACCACCACCAACACTTATCATTTGCCATGAACAGCTTTGCACCCTCCTACAAGTGATAAGGGCTGCTGTACTCCCTTTCCAGTGATGGAAAAGCAGCTGTCTCCAGATTGCTTCAGACCTGGGTTTGAAAATCCCAGTTCCTCCACTTACAAAAGATCCTTTTATTAGAAAGAAGGAGGAGAAGGAGAAGGAGAAGAAGGGGAGGGCAAGGAGGAAGGGGGGAGGAGAAGAAGAAGGAGGAGGAGGAAGAGGAAGAAGGAGGAGGAGGAGAAAGAAGAAGAAGGAGGAGGAGGAAAAAGAGGGGATGGGAGGAACAGGAGTGGAAAAGGGAGGAAAGGAGGTGGAGGAGAGGGAGGATGGACAAAATGGGTTGCCATTCATCTTTTCGGAAGCATGCCCAGCCTTTCACTTCCCTGGGATGAGGATCACACTCCTAGGCCTTGCTCTCTTCAGATGCGCCCTGCCCACAGCAGATGCCTATTCATTCTCTTGGTGATGGCGGCAGCTTTCAGGGACACTCCCTCTCCCATCTGTGCAGATGAACACCCTGGATGATTCTATCTCAGCGTGGGTTTGGGAAGGAGTCAGGCATCCAGACAGGGAACTGGCCACATCCGTGTGGCTGGGGCTCGGGAAATGGTCGCCAGGAGACCGCAGAGCATGAAGGGAGGGAGCACAGGTCCCGGAGTCAGACAGCCCTGTAACTGAATGCCTACTTGCATTCGGTTTTAATGACTCGGTAGCCTTGGAAAAATCACCTAGCCTCTCTGAGCCTCAGTTTTCTTATCTGCAAAATGGGCCTCATTTTATTTCTCAGGGTGCTTGTAAGGATTGTATGAGACAAGAATGATAAACCACACGGCATGATGCCTGGCTCAATTAGGGCCAGAGAGCGATAATAGCCCCTTCCTCCCTCTAAATGAAGCATCAATTTTCCACTGAGCCTTAAACACCATAGAGGCAGGGACCCTACCAAGTTCAGGGCCATGTTCCCAATGCTCAGCGCCGTGTCTGGCACATAGTATACAATCAGCATTTGTTGGATGCATGAATAAATGAATTCCTGGTGGTCTGGGGCTGCAGCAGAGGTGGGCAAGATGGTAAGCTAGGTTGTCAACTGCCCAGGTTAAATACCTCTGCAGATCCCAGGAAATCCAGTTAATAGAACTAACCAGCCTCCTTTTTGTCGGCCTCTGCCTTTGAAGTCACACACTGCTATAAACCAGGCACCTAAGCAAGTCCCCTAAACTCCTCCACTTCCTCCCCTTACTCCCTTCTCTGCCCATCTTGCAGAGTGTAGCAAAGTTCAAGTGTGTGTGTGACACGTTCTGAAATATGTGAGTAGCCGGGCAGACCTGAGGCCTCACTCAGATGGCCTGGGTCCTTCTCTGCTCACATGCCCTGTCCAAGGGATTCTTTGCAGCCAGAGAGAGGGAAGATTGGGAGGAAAGAGGAGTCTTAGGCAGAACTAGGAGGGAACAGGAAGAAGTCTATACTTCCGTCATTAACAAGTTTTAAACTTCTGAGCCTCAGTTTCCTAAACTGTGAAAAGAAGATCTTAAATCCATCTTGCAGCATGAATGAGGACTGCGAAGCGGCAGCCGGCATTCTGTTCACACATCGCAGCTGATCCATATAATCGGGGCTTGAAAAAACAAAACCCCAGCTATGATATTAGCTGCGGAGGAAGGGAGCAGTCTGAGGTTGTTAAAGACTTGTGTGGAAGGAGCGCTGGAAGCTGGCCTCATCCCCAGCACCGACCAGGGCAGCTCTACTTCGGACCCATCATCTTGTTCAAGGTATTGGGATTTTAGGAGGGTGATCATGTTTCCTCTAAAAGGGTTCTCCTGCTCAAAAGAAAAAGAAAAATACAGAAGTTTCAAAACCACGGAAGTAAGTGATCTCCGAGGTCGCTGCAGCTCGAATACTCTCTGCACTTACAACACGAAAATGAAAAACTCTCATTTGCAGGGTGGTTGCGGGGGTGGAAGTGGGTGGGGTTTATGGCTAGGGGCGGGGCCACGCTGGAGGGGCATGGGCGGGGCAGCCTGCGAGGGATTAGGGCCCTGAACTCCCCCGGCTGGCGCTGGGGAAGAAACCCTGCCGCGCCAGAGCCCCCGCCCGGTGGGAAGGGGGCGTGTGAAGGGAGGATAAATATATAAAGTCGTCACACCCGCTTGCGCGCTCACAGCCCCCGCAGTCTCGGCGCTGCGGCTGCCGCGGCCCAGCGGAGCCAGCCCCTCCATCCCACCCACCTGCTGACACGCGGCTGCGGAGACAGAACCGGCAGGGCCGCCCGCCCCGCCCGCGCAATCCCAGAGACCCCCGGCTGGGGCCGCCCCCTGCCCCTAACTGGAGCTGCCCCCACCCTGCTCTCAGCGGGGTATTTCCCAGGGCTGAACAGCCGCTCCAAGGACCACTCCTCCACCCCCGGCCCGTCGCCACTGCACAGGCCCCAGCGCAGGACTTCCCAGTAGTGCCCAGGCTCGGTTCCCGAGGGCTGGAGGAGCTGAAAACGCCCAGGACACCCCCGGGAGGCCCGAGAAGTGTGGGGTTCCCCTCTGGAGGGTCTGATTCTGGGGAGTGGGGAGACAGGACAAGGACTTCCGGCCCAGCCGGTGCGAGGGGCAGCGCCCTCCTTCCTCCTGCCAGACCCACCTTTCCTGCGTCGGGCACCCTTGCTCTGCCATCCAAAGGGGCAGAAACGGCGAGGGCGCTCTGGCCGTGCCCCACCCGGAGCAGTGACCGCCAGTACGTTCTCGAAGGCCGGACGGGGTTGCTCCTCTCCCCGCCCTCCGAGGCAGGCAGGTGGCCCTGCTAAGCCGCCGGCAGGTGCACCTCTCCGGCCACCTCCAGGAAGGGCGCCCTCCTCCGGCACAGCCCGCCTCTGGCGTCTCTCACAGACTCTTCTCGCACCCCGCCCCCCATTTTGGGTACAGTCTTGGAAGGAGGGACCCCACCCTCGTGCGTTCTCCTCCGCAGAGAAGAGAGGGCTCCCAGCGGCCTCGGACCTCCCCTTGCGCTCCAGACGCAGAAAGTTTCCCATTCGCGATCCGCGTCTGCGCTCTTCCTTCATCCAGAGCAGAGGAGCTCGGAGGCCGCGCTGGCTCCCCCGGCCCAGATGCGCTCACCCCCAGCACGCCAGTCCCCCGCCTCCCGCGGCCCGCAGAGGCGGGCATAGGGAGCCGAGGCGCCAGGATGCCAGGTCAGCTCTCCGCAGCCCGGCAGCCAGAAGAACGCTGTTCCCGGGTTCCAGGGAGAGCTCGCAGGGTGCGGTCCTGACGGAGCCGGGGTTTCCCACCAAGCCCTTCCTATCAGTCCCCTCCCCCACCCTGCCGCGTCTCTCCATTCTGCGCATTCCAAGGGAAAGGGGTGCTTACCTCCGGCTCCCAACCTCCAGCCCCCCGCTCCCTGCAATATCCAGGTGAGGGCTCCAGTGCCTTTCAACAAAGCCCAGTGCCCTCTCGGCGGCGCTGGAACTGGGACCTCCCCCATATAACCTTTCCCTTAGAGGCATCCGAAGGGGGGAGCTCTCACCCCAAAGTTGCGGGGAGAGATTTTGACCCACTTTGGAAAGTCTCTTGTTCCCAGGGTAGGGGAACAAAGTACAGGGCTCGCATTCCTTCTGGGTTACACCAACCCCTCCCCCCTCGCTGCCAGGACCACCCTCCAGGCTCAAATTCTGCAGCTTCTCCCATCCGCAGACCCAGCACTCCCCAAGGACTTCGGGGTAGAAGGAGGTGGGGTCATTTCTAAGGGGGCACCCCTTCCTGGCAGGCACTCTCAGAGCCTGGCTAGGCACCTCCTGCTGGGACAAGGCTATGGCAAAGGACAGAGGTGATGTCCACCTCTATCGCTCAGTGGGGCTAGGGGTCGAGACCTTATTGATCATAAAGGCGACTTTTTGGCACCTCGCGTCCCCCTCCCTCTCCGAGGCGGAGGCCAGGCTCACTCCAGACAGGCTGGGGTTGGCACCAGGCTCCGAGGAGGATCCCGGACGCGGACCTTTAGTCTCTGTGCCCACCGCTCTTCGCGCGTCCCGCCTCCCTCCCGCCTGGCTTTTAACCTAGCGTTGGCTCTCCGATCACTGTGAGAACGGTGCCGGGGTCGCCAGGTTCGGCTCCGTCACCGTTTAAGACCCACTACGCGGCGGCGCTAGCTGGGCAGGAAGCCGGCTGTGAACCACGGATCCTGAGGCTGCGGAGCCACCTCTCACAGGCTCCGGAGAACCCATTTGGCTTCACCCTCCTTCCAGTTGGCTTAGCCTACTCCGGGAGCAAGTCCACACGGGACACACACACACACACACACACACACACACACACAGAGCTGCTCACAACTCCCCAGCCCTGAATGCGTCCATACCTTCCTGCACACAAGAGGCACACGCTCCATGGCAAGCTTACACACACTCCCAGTCCCACGAAGCACACGACCCCCACGCATCTGCACCCCCACCCATCCCAGATAAGCACACTCCTGCCCAAGTGTCACAGTCCGATCTCTTGTGCACACAGAAATAGTCATCCGCTGTCTCACACCCCTAAAGAGACCCGCACACTCGGGACACGCGTGAAACGCCAAACCTCACATACCCACCCCCAACACCTCACACCCACAGCGACACAAGCTCACACACGTCACACCCTCACCGAGAAGCTGGCACATGTTCACACCCCCCAACATTCGCTCGCACTCACACACACTCACCTTCTTCGTGTAACTGACACAGACACTCTAACACCCCTCCAGACACTCGCTCGCTTACACACAGACCCCACACCATCACACGCGCACACTCACACACACACTCCCCTCTCTAAATACACTCCTGCACCTTCTCCCCACACAGCTCCTTCCCGGACACCCTCACACAGAGATACAACAAAGACACCCGCTTGTATACACGCGCGCGCGCGCACACACACACACACGGGCACATACCCACGAGCGCGCTCCAAGAGGCGTCCTCCCTCCCTCATGAAGCCAATCAGCTCCACAGATCCCAGGCAGGACCGGTGCTCGTAGCGGGAGCCTCTCGGAGCGACCCTGGCCCTCTCCTTCCCCCGGCGCCCTGTCCCCGTGCGCATCCCCTTCCCGGCTTCCGCCTGGCGCCCGCGCACTCACCGCGCACCAGGTCCAGAATCGCGGCGATCAGTAGGCAGACGCAGCGGCGGAGGTTCGGGGCGGCTCGCATGGTGCCCGGGAGCTGGCGGCGGCGGCAGTGGCGGCGGCGGCTGCTGCTGCGGCGGCGGCGGGTACCCTCGCCATGGGCTCAGGCGCGCTCCTGCCTCCGGCCGCTGGCCCAGGCGGTGGCGGGCAGCGCGGGGCGCCGCGGGGGCGCCCCCATGCCGCCGCGGCCGGGCCGCCCAGGCGCCCGGCTGGACTCGACTTCGGCTCTGCGAGGCGCAGCGACCCTCGCGCTCTGGGCGTCCTCGGGGCTCGCCGCGGCTCTCGGCTCCCCTATTGCGCGCGGTGCCCACCACGGCCGGGAGTCCAATCCACTGCAGCGCCGGAGTTTGGAGCGGAATCGCGCTCTCTCTGCCTCGCGCTCGCCTCTCCTGGCGGCGCGAACACCCCCCTCCCCGCGCCCTCTCTCTGTCCCTCCCCCTCTCCCCGCCCCCCGCCCTCCTCGCCCTCCCCTTGCCGCGCTCTCCGCGTATTATACAGACTTTTCTTTAATCCTTTCTGGGCTGTTCGGCTCTCGTCCGCTAAGCCGATTTATTGCAGGGAGAAGGAGAGCTCACCCCCTCCCAGCCTCCCCTCTCCCCTCACTCAGGTCCCCCCTCACTCAAAACTGGCTTGCTGCCTCTAGCTTCTTAACCCTTCCCCAGGTGACCCAACACCCCTCCCTGGAAGCTCAGCTCTATTGGATCCCCTCCACCTAGGCTCCCCCATCCCCAGGATTACCATCGCGCTCCCCCGTCCCCAGCCTGATGAAAGGAGGCAGCCTCCCTTCTGAGAGAAAGAGGCCATCCTGGGAGCAGGGCAGGCAGGGTGTAGCTCTGGAGTTCTGGCCTTGCCAATGATGAATGTCCTCATTTGGCAAGGTGAAGGGGTTTCCGTGTTCAGCAACTTTCCAAATATCGGCCACTCCTTTCCCCAGGGACCCACGGAAATAGAGTGTGTTCTGTCTTTTTTCCCACATGCTTGGATCCAGCCAGGAATGGGTGAGGAACTGGCTGTATCCTCCTGGCAGAAACCAAGTTTCCACCTTTTTGCCAGACCTGACACCTTTTCTCCCCAGGCCTGAGAAGTATGGGTTTGAGACTTGTATCTTACCATTACTCTCCCACCAGCCCACACACACACACACAAACATACACACACCATTGAGCCTCAGGCCTGGCAGTGGACCTTGAGGTCTCCTGTGAGGATGAAGGGGAGGGGTGCTCTAGCCCTTGGGGTGGGCTCAGGAGGTGGTTCGATGAGGAAATTCAGAGGATAGAATTTCGCCATTGGCAAAATGGTGAAATTTCACAGAAGACTGTCAAGAGCCAGAAAAGCCAGCACGGTCAGGGTCAAAACTGGGCTCAGAACTCAGGTCCCTGGGCCTTTGACCCAGGCCTTCTATGGAGAATCTCTGGCAGGTTGCTAAGTCAGGCTGTCGCTTTGTTTACCTAGATGGGCAGTGGGTACATAGCCAGTGCTATCTCCAGCAGCCCTCTGAGAAGGGTGTAGGGCGTGGGGTGGGCAGTGGGTGGTTGCCAAGCTGCCTTAGACAAGTCTTGTGCAGAGATGTCCATGGAAGCAAGCTGCTCCCTCCACCTGCCCTCTGGAGCTTCACCCCATTGCCTCCCAAGGCAACCCTGAGGCTCAGCTTGCTCACCCGCCCCAGAAGGAACAATTTGCATTTATGAAGATCTGAAAGCATACGTTCACCCGACAGGCTTTAGAATGATCCTCTCAGTAAAATAATAATAATGATCGTAATAAAACCTTATAAATAGGTGTTTGATTACAGTTTGTCCCTACGTGGGATTTTTTTTTTTTTTTTGAATCAGACTAATTGGTTGCAGGTTGATTGGACTGCATATGGCTTGAACACTGGATGAACACTGGAGCCGGAGGTCCTTTCTTCTCCCTTTGGCTGCTGTTCTTTGCTCCCTCTCACTCACATCCACCCAGGTCTCCCCTTCTCCAAGCTGCTCAGGGTCAGCTTGAGGTCACCTCTCCCCCTCACCTTCTTTTTGGGCTGCAGGGCACAGCCTCCTCCCTGGCCCTCCCCTCCCCACTCTGACCCAGGAAAAAGCCAACAAATCCCAAAGTCCATCCTAGGTTCTAAGCCCGCTGTGGAAGGGGCTCCCTGGCTGGAGAATAGCATCAAGCTGGGGGGTCCCTCGTGCTGGTCTGAGTTGTGCAGGGAAATACTGTGCCTCACTGGGCTGCTTTCCTGCTCTCCAGACCCAGTCGCAACTCGGTGTGTGGCCAGGCAGGTGGACAGCATCAGTTCCTCAGGTGGATCCTGAGTGAATGAGGCTTCCTGGTGGCACTCCCTGCACCCCAGCCATTGGAAAGGAGGGCCAAGGAGCAGGTGGTATTCCAGGGCCCTTTAGTGATGTTTCCTCCCAGCTGTAGCCCACACCAGCTAGAAAACAGAACTAGCAGAAGGAGCTAGACAATGACATCTGGGGAGATGCTAGTGAGGAGGAAAGCAGGCCTGACAGCCAAGGGAGGGTGCTTCCCAGGACCAAGGACTGGGCCTGGCATGCTGCAGATCTCCTTCAGCCCCAGGACTTCTGAATCACCCCAACTCTCTTTAACATCACCCTGTATTATAATTATTGTTATGCCTAGCCAGTGTCTGGCACATAGTGGGTCCTCAATAAATACTAGCTGGATGGATGCACAAATGAATGAATGAATGAATGTAGGTCATTCAGTCTTATCTACTCTGTTCCTCAGTGTCTTGCACAAGCCTGGCACTTGGTAGGCGTCTGGTGGCAGTGAACCTCCTCGGAGGGCCAATATCACATGTTTTGACTGGACCCAACAGAGAGGAGGTGTCCTGCTCAGGTGTGCAGTTGGTTTTGCCCAAAGGTGCCTGGCTGTGCTGCGCATGTCTATTGCCATAGTGTAGCAATGGTAGTAATACGGTTGCCTTCACGACCCTCTCCGGGGAAGCCCAATACTCCAGCTCCTGTTTCATAAGATGCAGCTTTGAAGCCTTTCTTTTGTCCCAGAGAAAGACATCTCTGAAGCACTGAGAAGCACAGTTGGCAGAGGGCACAGGGTGGGGTGACTTAGCCAAAGGAAACAGTCACCAGGGACAGTCCTGGGGCTTTTAATTTGCTTAACATCCCTCAGCTCCTGTCTCTTAATGGATCAGCAGGGTCTCCGCGCTGCAGTCCTGGCACTGAGACCCAGGAGTCATGGCAGGACAGGCCTCTTCCTCAGACACTGGCTGAGCAGAAGCACTGGGCATCAGGGTGGCCGGAGGTGTGACTGCCTGCCCCCAGCCTCCCTCTGTCCATGGTGCTGAGCTAGGTTCTCCCAATAGAGGGCACTACAGCACAAAGCAAATCTCCTCCCCCAGCCCCAGGGAATAGCCCCAGAGGTCAAAGAACCCCTCTGTGACCTCTAGTTCCCACCTTCCCCACCAGGAAAGGGAAGGGACGCAGCACCTGACTGCCTTCCCCAACCTGGCTTCCAAGGGGCTGAGCTCCGCTGGATTGCAGCAGGACACCCAGTGAGGTTCAATAATAAGAGTCATAAGCACTTACTAAAGTGCTTCCCTGTGCCAGGCGCTGTGAACTTATTTAATGTTTATAAATTCATTCACACCGCACAATAATGTATGAGGTGGGTCCCATGATTAGTCCTGTCTTACAGATGGGAAAGCTGAGGCACAGAGAGGTTAAGCAACTTTCTCAGTACAATGCAGCTAGGAATAGGACCAGATTTGAACCCAGGAAGAGCTCCAAAACCAGCGTTCTCAAACACCTTACCTAGACACAGTACACCACACACACACAAACACACAGGCACAAACACACACAAGTGTACACACACACAACAAGTGTACACACAGAGGCACACACACACAAATGTACACAGCCACACACACATGATGTGTCCACACGCAAATGGGCACACACACAAGTGTACACACACAAACACAGGCACATACAAGTGTACACACAGGCACACACAAATACCCACAAATGTCCACACATACATGCACACACACGGGTCCACACACACAAGCACACACACACACCAATGTCCACACACACGTGCACACACACACGTGTCCACACACATACAAGCACACTCACACATAAATGTCTACACATACATGCACACACGGGTCCACACACACAGGCACACACACGAATGTCCACACACGTGTCCACACACACGCACGCACACACATGTCCACACACATGCAAGAAAACATACACAAATGTCCACACACACTCACACAGGTGCACACACACATGACCACACACATACATGAACACACACACACAAGTGTCTACACACATATGCATAGGCACACACATCTTGGAAGCCAGTATTTGGATAGGAAAACTCATGAATCCAGTGCGTTCAACCTCTCTTATCTCATTTAATCCTCCTGTAAGTCCCCTGTGGTTTATAGATAAGGAAACTGAATCTCAGAGAAGTGAAAATAATTGCCCAAAGTGGCTAGGTTAGGGGAGTACTGGATTCTGGGGACAGGGATCTAGCGTGGGCTTCCCCAGGCAGGCCCTGCCCCAGGGTCCACATTTCTCCCCCTCCCTATCCTCTCTCCCTCTCTCATCAACCCACTCACTCCTGCAGTGCTCCCTCTGGCCTTCTATCCTGCCCTCTGCCTCTCTGTGCTGGGAATTAAACCTCCACCAGCCTGTACCACAGTCAGGACAGGGTTTTTTATTGTTTGTTTAAATTAAATGCAACTGAAAGTGACACCTTAACACCAGTGACCCAAATTGATATGGAGTCAGTCACTTGGAATTAAGTTCAATGCTCTGTCCTTAATGAACCTCAGCTCCACCTGGACTCCCAAGTTCCATCACATCTTCCCGGTGAAAGACACCAGAAGTGTGTGTGGGAATTTCAAGCTGTGGGCTGGGGAAGGGGCCTCAGTGTTATGGAACCAGAGAAAAGAGCTGAACCCGGGACGACCATTGTTCCCCAAACTGGGTCCCACTGACCATTCGTTTTTAGGTTTGTAATAAACATTTCTTGCAAGAGGGTTTCATGGCTAAGTATATTCAAGAAATGTTACAAACTCAGCTGTTCTCCACTTAGAAGTTTATAGTTCACATGAGCTTATGACAGGTTATGAGAAGTCCTGCAGTTGGTTGTGTGTGGGTTGTCTGTGTTTGTTTCCCAGTTTTATTTAGTTGAAGTTGACACTTGCTTGGCCTCAGAACCCTCTTTCCATTAATACCTATTAATATCGTGTGAGCAACAGCTCTGTGAATCACAGGGAGGAAAGGGCTGCTCTGGCTCCAAACGGGCCTCCTGTTCTCTTCCTCGCTATCATAGCAGTGGAAATAGTAATAATAACAATAACCACTGCCAATTGATGGCATTTATTGAGTGCTTACTATGTGCCAGGTGCTATACTTTGCTTGTACTATTCATTGAATTCTCTCCAGAATCCTGGAGGCACTTTCTGTGTTTAGACCACGGAATGAACAAGAATACTGAGACACATAGAGATGCAAGCCCTGGCACATAGGCACAGAGTCAGTAAGAGGTAAAGCTGGGATTTGGACCCAGGTGATCTCTTCCAAGTGGTCTCTGCTTCCAGACCCACCCTCCCCAGTTCATCCTCCATGATGCTGTTGGAGATATCTTTGACCTACACGTTCTCACCATGTCTGTTCAACTCCTCCGCTCTCTTTTCACAGCGCTCCCTATTGTCCAAGGCCCAAGATCTTCAGTGTGCCACCATGGCTGCATCCTAAGCCCCCTCCTGTTTTGTCTCTGCTTCCCCTCCTCTCACTCACCTCACGCTCAGGATCATTCTCTGTCCCTCCAGCACTAGGGGCTTTTATTGTCTCTCTGCCTTTGCTGGTGCTGTTCTTCCTGCCTGATATCCATCTCCCCTTCTCCACCCATCCATCAAGGCCAAGGTTGATAGTCGCATCTGTTAGGAAGCCTTTCTTTCGCCTCCCTCAGGGTCAGGCATAACTCGCCTTTCCGACCACAGGGTAGCACCTATAACGTTGTTTTATGGATCTCTGGGAATGTAACCAACATAAGGGCAGGGATGACAGCTGGTTTATCTTTGTATTGACTGTCTGGCAGGTGGTAGGTCCTTGAGAAAGTGACTGTTGAACAAATACAGGAAGGAAGTTGGTTGTGAGAATTGCTGGGTGGGTGGATGAATGGATGGATGGATGGATGTGAGTGATTGTATGGATGGATATGGGAATCGTTGGATGGATGGATGGATGGATGGGTGAGTGGGCAGATGACTAACAGGGGTGGGTGGGTGCGTTGACAGATGGATGAGAGAAGGGACTGTTGGGTGGATAAGGACGAGGATGGAGGCATGGATAGATGAACCAAGGTTAGAAGGCATCAACAAGATTTTTATTTTTTCTTGTATCACTGCACTTACTAAGTGTGAGAGACCTGGACCAACAGATATTAGTCATAGTTAGAAGGTGCCAACAGATGTAGTCAACTGCACCGGCTTAATGCAGAGGCTCCAGAGGTGGCCTGCCTAGGCTCAAATCCCAGCTTCAACACTCATAAAAAATGATGGGAGGGAGGAAGGGAGGAAAGGGAAGAGAGAGGAGAGGTGGGGTGGGGAGGGGAAGACAGAGGGAGGGAGGGAGGAAGGAGAGAAGGGAGAGAGGGAACTTCTGTAAGAACTTGTGCAAATTATTTAACCTCCCTGTGCTTCCATTTCCTCATGTATAAAATGGGAATGAGGAAGAGTACCTACCTCATCAAGCTGTGGTGATTTAATAAGACAATGCTTCAAATGATGTAAGCACCCAATAAACATGAACTGTAACAACCTTTACTGAAAGCCAAGGCAGCCATACGGTGCTGCAGTTATCTCACTCTGTGGCTCCCTCTTTTTGCCCTTAGCTTCCTGCATTCTTCAGTAGAGAGGGGTGGATAAAGACTCCCAAGGTCAAGAGCTCAAGAGACCCAGCAGATGTTGACCACGACTCCAGATCAAAGACAAAAGCCAGTGGGAGCGGAACCTGTGATTTATTTTTCCTCTGTCTCATCTTCCAGCATTAGTCAGTCTATTCCTGGCTCTGGACTCTTGTCCCCACAATTGTCAAGTCGGGGCTGGGATCTTCGGAGGTCACCCTTCTGAGAGGGCCCCTTGCTCCTTTCCTTGACAAGCTGCAATATCACATGTTGACAACAGGTGGAGCCATCGAATACATGATTCGTTCCATTTTTGCAATCTTTCAAGTTCAAGGGCCTATCTGTATTCTGTAAAACAAATCAGATTCCTGTTTTACGAATTCTTTAGGCTATATTATATGTACAGAGAGGCATGCTAGTACAAAGCACAAAGACTTAAGCTCCCTAATTAGCCACGATTGTGCGATGGGTCGGTGATACTACAGATGGGAACCAAAGCAAGACTGTGGGCTCCCTGCACTCTTTGAGGGGAATTTCATGCCTACTGCCTAATGCAGCAGTGCTCTCTTCAGCTGGTTCACACACGTGTCTTGCCTCCCCAGGTAATAGTCCATGCTTTGGGAAGTCTGGGCCCATTTTACTTTGTTCTTTATTATCTTCCACACCACCCCTCTAGGGCCTGGGTCACGTGGTTCTGGAGGAACCCTGAGCAAAGAAAGAAGGTCCATCCAGCCAACCACACTAGTCTCTCAGTTGGGAATGAAAAGGTATTTGTTACAAAAGGCCTCTGATTAATTACAAAAGCCATCTGGTGAAGCCTGACAATTTCCTCAGTCCATTTTTCCCTCTTGAGTTTCTAGGTCCTGAAACACTGGAGAAAATTCCCATTTGATTTATAAGACAGGGAGGTGATTTCATTTTCTCTGGGCTTCACAGTTCTCATTTGTAAGAGGCAAAGGCTGGGCTGGCTTTCCGAGGCCCCTGACGGCCTATGGCTTGTCTGGGCACCAACCTGCCTCCGCTTTCCTTCTCTTCATCTCTTCCCTCCTGTGCTACTATGGAAGCGGTTACTCCGCACCTGGCACTGAGCTAGGACTTGGGAGACTGGCTTTCCGGAGGAGGTAAGACCTAAACTTCTGAAGGATGCCCGAGTTAGCCAGGGAAAGAAAAGCTTTGGGAACAGAGCTGTCTGTGCGAGGCCTTACAAAAGCATGCCGCAGAGATTGCCATCCGGGAGACAGCAGGTGGTCCAGGAAGGCTGGAACTAGGGGGTGTAGGGGGAGGAGGATGTGAGGCTAGGCAGGGTTATCGTACACCACACAGGGCAATGACTGCTGAGCGACAGCAAAGGAACAATGAAAACTACATTGAACAAATGAGCTGGACACACATGCCAGTTTGAGATTTGGTGACTCCACATCAGATCCTTCTGTACTGACCAGTTCCTTCCCAGCCCCAGAAGACACTCCTTCAGCCCTGGAGCCCTCACGTCTCCACCAAGGTGCTTTTTCTCTTCCTCCTTTTTCTCTCTCCAATACTGATTGAAGACCGAAGCCATCCCATACCTGTGCCGGCCACTGAACGCTCTCTCCCCTCCCTGGCTTCCTTGTGAGGGGACTTCTGCTCATGGCCAGCCTCCTATCCTGCTCGCCACTGACCCTGGCAAGAAGGCGATCCTGCAAAGAGGCTTGGTGAATCAGACTGGAATATTTCCCCGGAATGAAAGACTATTGAGAGGCACAAAGGAGAATCACTCACTTTTCAAAGCTATCTTTTGCTAAAAGGAGTGCTAATGGACTGCTAGTGGGGGAAACGTACAGGCATTGTTTGTGCTTTTAATGACTTCAAGCGAAGGAGCCTAGGCACCGGGGGCATGGTGACCCAGAGGCACGGGCTCAGGGGCCCCAAATCCTTAACAGCTTTGCACCATTAAACAAGTGGTTCTAATGGACCGCTGCTGCCGCTGAGGGCACTGAAGACCACACATGTTCATTGTGCTTCTCCTCTGGACCAGGCACTGAGCTTGACACCAGGGACAGAGAAGCAAAAGGACATGGTTTGTGCCCTGAGGAGCACACCAGTGGCAAGGGTTGGTATGGAATGAAGACCACCTGAGCGCCAGCATCAGGGCAGACAGCCCGCCCCTGCCCACCAGACCTCTGCCAGCAGAGCTGTACCCGCTGCCTGGTCTACTTACTTCCTCCTTCCGCGATTGGTCTCTGAGGCCCCTTCCCTCCTGCTGTGTCCCCAGCCCGCACCTCACTCAGGTCTTCACATAAGGGAAAGACAGTGGAGCCTCCCCAGAGCTGACATCCGCTCAATTCCTTGGACCTCATCTTCTGTACAAAGCACCACCCCCAATATCCACACCCAGGTCACCTGGCTAGACCCAGAGTTACAAGCTGATCAGGACACCCCCTTAAATCCTTCACTGGCTCCCCAGAGCCTGCACACTAAAGCCAGCATTCCTGGAATGGTTTTCAAGGGTCTTCAACTCCATGCTGGGCTCACTTCTGCAGCTTTGTTCACACGTTCAGTTCTCAGAGTTCACGAAGCTCTCTCTCTTGATTACAGAACTTTCTACATGCTGCAGCTCTGCCAGAGATAGCCAGCCAAGCTCCCCTCTCTCCCACCTCCCCTACCCCATCCCATGCACCCCACACACACTCTTCAATCTGGTTAATTCCTGCTCCTCTGCCGGGGCTCAGCTGTCTTTGTCATGAGTTCAGGAAGCCTACACTGGATGCCTTCTCTTGGCCTTTTCAGCCTGTGTGTTCACAACAGGGAATTAAGACTAGAGTGGTCAGGTAGGCAAAGCACAGGGGGCATGTATTAGTCCATTTTGCATTGCTATAAAGGAACGCCTGAGACTGGTAATTTATAAAGAAGAAGGTTTATTTGGCCCGTGGTTCTGCAGGCTGTACATGCACGGCACCAGCATATGCTCAGCTTCTGGCGAAGCCTCAGGAAGCTCTTACTCATGGCGGAAGGTGCAGGGGAAGCAGGAGTGTCACATGGCAAGAGAGGGAGCAAGAGAAAGAGGAGGGGGGCCGGGCTCTTCTTAACAATCAGATCTCACAGTAACTAAGAGACGTAGACCTCACTCACTGCTGCAGGGAGGGCACCAAATGCCTCCCATTGGGCCCCACTTCCAACACTGCAGACCAATTCCAGCATGAGATTTGGAATGACAAGTATCCAAAATATATCAGGGAGGAAGAAAGGAGAAGGGAGAGGGGAGAGAAGAAAGAAAGAAAGGAGGGAAGAAAGAGAAGGGAAGGAAAGAAGGAAGGAAGGAAGGGAGGGAGGGAGGGGGAAGGAAGGAAGGAAAGAAAGAGGGAGAGAAGGAGGGAGCAACAAAGGAAGAGAGGAAAGAAAGAGAGAAGAAAGGAAAGAAAGGGAGAGAAAGAGGGAGAAAGGGAGGAAGGAAGGAAGAAAAGAAAAAGAAAGAAAGAAAGAAAGAGGCAGGCAGGAAGGGAAGGAGGGAGGGAGGGAAAAGAGGGCAGGTAGGAGGGAGAAGTCTAAATGTACAGGAAGGCTCAGCACCAGAAATCAGAACAAAGTCAAGGAACCATTGAAAGATTGTCATGGCCGGAAAAGAAGCTCAGCTTTTGAGAAGGGCACCTTTCTTAGCTGGAGCTGCCTTGACCGGACAGCAGCAAAGATGCTGGTCCTCACTCCAAGAGATCTTAACTCAAGAACGCCTCCTAGGGCCTTCCTTTAAAGGAAGAAGTGGTACTTGGTGGCACATTGGGTTTTGGAGGGCAGAAGGCTGGAGCCCACATACCTGCAGGCAGCTCTCAGGGTATGGGGTTCAGGGATCTGTGAAGCGATGGATGCCGAGGGGCACATGCTCCCCTTTAGCTGGAACTGTCCTCCCTGGCAGGACCAGCTCCCCGTCCCAGGGAGGCCAAAGGAGTCCTGGGTGCCCAGAGACCAGCAGTCTTCCTGGTCCCTACTTCCACATCCAACACTTCTTCACCAAGATAATGAAATTCCACCTCCCTCCAGCTGCCCCCTTGCAATGTCAGGAGGGACACATGCCTCTCCTTGAGAGCCGCTACTCGCCGCTGTTCCATAAACCCAGTATTTCACACCCCGAGTGGCTGCATTTCAGCGGTGGGTGAAGTGGTTTTATTTTTATCGTGCACGCAGGCATATAAATATGTACGAGCAGCTCAGAAGCACTTTAGGGTCTCTCTGGAAGGAAAGCTCAGTGTGAGTGTGAGGGAGCATGGTAATTAGTTCATCTGGGGCATGGGTTCTGCTGGGCGTGGTGGTGCCTCTCCTGCCCTGGCAGCATCCCTGGCGCCATGGCCTGAGAATGATGTCTACCCTGACACGCTCCTGAGAACAGGATGAGGCCTTGGCAAACTTTGCATAACAAAGCTTAAAAACGAAACAAAAGCAAACAGAAACACCCTGATCTGGGTTCCCACCTTAACTCAGCCACTTCCGGGCTCTGCGACCTTGAATGAGGTCCTTGCCCTCGCCTGCCCTCTATCTACCAAGTGGGGTTGATTGAAGCCTCCTAGGTTTTTTCTTTTCCTTAAGGAACAATGAAGAATTTGAAATGCGCTCTGAGAACAGTAATATACAACTGCATGAGGCCTGCCATCATTCCTCCCCAGTCATTCACTTGGGGCAGGTGAGAGACAGTGCAGGGCCACATCGAGTCCTGCAAACAATGGCTGCTCCAGGCATGGCAGGTTTCCTCACCTGTCTTAGAAAGGAGGATGGGAAATAGTGTTTATTGACCTCCAGCTCCAGGGCTGAGTACTTTACATAGATAATTGCATTGGAACATGACAGAAACGTAGTGCGAGGCATGTTACTCCTGTTTACTGATGAGGGAAACTGAAGTTCAGAAAGGGTAAGGAATTAGTGCCAGGCCACACACAAGGCTATGGAGCAGTCCAGCCCAGCTTTGACTGCAGGTGACAGTGATGATCTTCTCCAGGTGGCCGTATTTTCTGTCTCAGGTACCTGCTTTCCACGAAGGATGGTCTGTGTGCTCTAGTCAGGGGATGTGCCATCCTGTGCTGAATCCCCCAAAGCAGGCCCGCAATGACACTTGTTGAAGAGCAAACGCATGGTCTGGAAGCAAGCTCATTAAGCCAGCACCCCCTTTGACAGCTGCATCCCAGCAACCCATGTCCAGCTTTCATCACGCCTGGGCTGGAACAGAGGGAGGATGGCTTTCCTCTGCCAGGTCCCCAGAGTCAGAGAGAGAGATAGAGAGAGAGAGAGAGGAACCAAGAGCTTTGGTAGGGATGTGCCTGGGAAGAAGACGGATTTTAGAGCAATTACAGCTCTCTGATGACCAAAGATGAGGGTCAGAGGATGCTGAGCTCTGGCCTTTCAGCTCTTGAACCCACACCCCAGGCTGTGGAAGATTAAGAAGGTATCTTCCCACAAGGCTGAGTCATTCCAGGAGGCCGACTAGATGGTCAAGAGCCCCAGGGCTCAAAACTGGCTGCCTTTCTATCCCCAAAGGGCTGTCCCAACCCTCCGGCCCTGTGTCAGGAGGCCCCAACTATATCTTGAAGGTCCAGTGGAGGTGTAGCCCATAAGAGCAGGTGCCAAGTTGAAGGGCCCAGTGACCAGGCTGGATTAGACAAGGAGATTGCCCAGGACTTGCTGACATCAGCATGCCAGAAGTGAGAACCCCAAATAACATGGCTGATATGAGTTGGCCGTGTCCCCACTTAAATCTCATCTTGAATTGTAGCTCTCACAGTTTCCACATGTCAGGAGACGGACCCAGTGGGAGGTAGTTGAATCATGGGCACAGGTCTTTCCCATGCTGTTCTCCTAATGGTGAATAAGTCTCATGAGATCTGATGGTTTTGTAAATGGGAGTTTCCCTGCACAAGCTCTCTCTTTGCCTGCCGCCCTGTAAGATGTGCCTTTCACTTCCCACCACAATTGTGAGGGCTCCCCAGCCACATGGAGCTGCGAGTCCATTAGACCTCTTTGTCTGTATAAGTTGCCCAGTCTTGGGTATGTCTTTATCAGCAGCATGAGAGCAGACTAATACAATGGCAAAGGCAGAGGCAGAGCCTGTGAGTCTGGCAGTGGTCTGCAGCCTCTGCAGTGGGGATGTAAGGGGACTCCATACCAACCAGGCATAGCTTCCCTATACAAAAACCATCTTTGTTTCTAAATGAAGAATCTAATGAGGCCATGAGAGGGCAGCTCCTCTGGGATGGAGCAGGGCTCAGAATCCACAGACGCAGGTTTGCTGTTGTTGGGTGGTGGAAACGTGGTTTTCCCGCTTGACTGTTCTGTTTATTTTTTTCTACTTTATTTCTGTTTTCAGGAAAGCTGGAAATAGCAGCTGAAGTCAGCTGTGATGAGGGGTTGTAAGAGGAAAGGAGGTGCATCCACGCTCAGGCCACTGACAAAGGAGTGTTGCTAAGCCTGGCAGGAGAAGAAGTGAAAGCTGGGGCCCTTCAGGAGGAGTTGGGGCTCAGAGGCCAAGGTCAGGTCCCCCAGGGCCATTCCTACCCGCCCAGGTGTTCTTACCCAGAAGGCCTTCTCTGTTCCTCTCTCTTTTTTTCTCTTAAATTTTTAATTGTGGTAAAATACACAAACCATAAAATTCACTGTCTTAACAATGTTTAAGAGGACAGCTCAGTAGTGTTAAGTAGATTTCCATGGTTGGGAAACAGATCTCCAGAACTACATTATCTTGCAAAACAGGAGCTCCATGCATGTTAAACAACTCCGGATTCCCCCGCCTCCACCCCCGGCAAGCGTCTTTCTACTTCCTGTTTTAGACACCTCCCATAAGTAGTATGACACAGTATTTGCCTTTATGTGACTGGCTTATTCACTTAGCATAATGTCCTCAAGTTTCATCCATGTGGTCACATGCGTCAGAATTTCCTTCTCTTTGAAGGCTGAATAATGTTCCACTGTATGGATAGACCACATTTTGCCTCTCCATCATCGGCAGTTGGACTCCTGGGCTTCTTCCACGTCTTGGTTGTAGCATATAATCCTGCTATCCACATGGGGGTACAAATATCCCTTTGGAATCCTGTTTTCTTTTGGAATATATACCCAGAAATGAAATTACTGGATTAGACCATTGTTCCTCTTTAAGGAGGGAGATCTGTCCTGCACCCCTGGCTGCCTCTAATGCTACCTCTGAGCCTGGTCAGAGAGGGTGAGGTGCACACAGGAGTGTGGGAGGCAAAGAATTCCAGACTCCCCTCACTGGCTGCAGTGGATCAGGGAGGATTTCACAGCTCTCTGCCTGCATGGGTCCTGCAGCTGGTGGGTCTCACTGTAGACACAGAGCGGAGTCACAATTATCCAGTGGGAAGAACAACACCCAGAAACCTTAGAGAATGGCCCTTAAGGACAGGCTGAGCTATGGGAAGGAGGGACTCCAGTGTCCTGGGCAACGGCTAATGACTGCGGCCAGGGAACTGGAGACATTACCAGGGTAGCTGAACACACGCAATCGTGGCAGATAGATGTTTGCTGACCTAATGAACGATGGGAGTTCCAAAATTCTAAAATGAAAATTCCACCGGGCCCCTGTTCACATGATAGAAGCTCAGTGAATGAACGCATGAATTAGCATAAAATTGTACTGAGTTGCTTTTCTCTGTAAATGAAGAATATCCAGAGAAGAGGAAAGGTCAAGAACATTCAGCAGACTCTCCCTTGATCCTGCTTGGCGTAAAGCAAACATCTCGGCAGGCAGGGTAAGGGAAGGCAGAGGAAGAAGGTATGGTCCTGTCCTGAGGCAGCTTGCAAACCAGTGGGGACAGAGGAGAACAGGTTCACTCTAAGTGCTTTATAAGAAGGGGAAGTGTAAGGAGTATGACTAGTGACCAGTAAGCCTGGAAAGGGCCTCACCTCTACTTGACATCTCCTCGGGGCCAAAGGCTTTCTTTTAATGTGTTTCATTCAGCGACTCTGAGAGTCAGGATTGCTCCCACTCAACAGGTTTAGACACAGGGAGTCACGTACTCATTTGCTCTGCAAATGGCGGAGCAGAGATCTAGAGCCAAGCCTGACACCAGCTTCCAACTTCTTCCCTCTTCACCAAAGAGGCAGCCAGGGAGACTTCCTGGAGGAGGAGATGACTTGAGGTGAGTATGCATTTTTTGTCTTGCAGAGGAGAGAAAGTCTTTCCAGGTGGAGAGAAAACATCCCAGCCAAAGCTCAGAGATAGAAAAGAGCAGGGACTGCTCATAAATGCAGCAAATATTCCAGTTTGACCAGAGCACGGGGTGGATGGAAGGGAATGTTAAGAAATGGTTGGTTGGGTCCAGTCTAGAAGCTGAGCCCAAGGGTCCCTGATGCTCCTGGGCAGTGGGGAGCCACTGAGGGATTCCAGGGCAGGAGGGACACGTTCAGGGCTGTTTCCCCTGGAAGCTATGTCTTGAGTGGGTTGGAGGAGGTGAGTCATGGGCAAGGCAGGCAGTGGGGAGGCTGCTGAAATCCGGCAGGAAAGGGGAAATTCATTTGTCCTATCGTGTGCTGAGCCTAAGGGATACAGCTGTGACCTATTAGGCATCCACTCTAACTCCATCCTCATAGAACTAATTAAACCAAAATGCTGACAAGTTGTAACCTGGACCAGGAAATAAGTAAACAAGACAATGAGAACAGTAACAATGGGAGCATGGTGCAGTCAGGGAAGGCTTCTTGGAAGAGATGACAACTGAACTGGATTAGAAGGTTAAGAAGGAGCCAGCACTGCAAAGCGCCAGGGGAAGAGCCGGGCAGACAGAGAAAAGCCTTGGGGGTGGAAGAGTGTCCATGTTTCAGGAACTGGCAGACCACGCATGTGGCAAGGGAGGGCCTAGGACATTTTTTAGGTGATGAGCTGGAAGAGGTGGCAGGGGCAAAGCCTGCAGGGTGGGAGTTGGGATTTTATTCTAGAGCAACAGAAAGCTAGGAGAAGGCTTTAAGGAGAAGAGTGACGTGATCCGATTTGTGTTTTTGCAAGGCCTCTCTGGCTGCGTGAAAAATGGGTGGGGATGAGGACAACAGTCGAGGAACCACAGCAAGGGACAAGGAGGGAGAGGAACATGGCCTGGCATGAATTCTTTATATTTCACTTCTCGCAAACACTCTCGAATATTGTAGCTTCTGCAGTGCGGTTTGTAAAGGGCGGCAGTTGCCCGGAAATGAGGGCGTTATATACCCACCGTGCTTGCGCATGGAGCTGGAGATGCAGCCTGGGAAAGCTGCAGGGCCTCACATATGTGTGGAATGAGACTCTGAGGCCAGGGTCAGAGCATCAAAGCCAGAGGAGCAGGGAGCCATACAGATGGCAGAATGTGGAGCGCAGGCCTTGTTGGGGAGGCACAGAGCAAGGTCGGCTCTGGCTGCCCTGAGAGCACCTTGAATGACAGGTTCAGCACTATGCAGGCAGCGAGTTTGGAAGAGGGAAGTGAAGGGCAGCAGCAGAGAGATGGCCCAGAGGAAGCCAGCTGAAGCTCATGGACTCTGATTCCAGAAAGGAGGGGCCACGAGTGAGAAGCATCATTTGGAGAAACATTCTGTGTTTCAAAGGTAGGTGACAGCCGGGATAAAACACAGCAAAGTTTGACCCCAGCAGCAAATCCAATTTTCACACGTCTCCTTCTGGATGGAATTTGCCTTCCCTCGGAGGGGGAGGTCAGGAGCAAAACACTGCAATGCAATCTGAGGCTTTTCTGAGCAGGGGAAGACTCTCCCCAGGGGGATTATTCTGGGCTTGGGGCTGCAAAATCTGTCTGGGTGCTCAAAGGAGGATAGAGGGGAGAGGAAGCGACTCTTTATCCAGCCCCTGCCCCAAGGGAGCCTCATTCTGACACCTCGGGTAAACATTTGTGGAGATCCTGTGTGGTGCCAGGCATTTTTCTAGGTGCGAGACACACAGCCATGAAAGAAAAGACAGCCCCTTCTCCCCATCCCTTCTCACAGGCAGCCCCGGGTCTAGGTGTGAATGGCAACTCCCGATGTGGCCCTGATGACACTTCCGGATATTCACAGGTCTATGCAATTCCCTCTGCTTGAATGCAGGCTGGACAGACTGACTCCCTTCTAATGAATAGAATGAGGAAAGTGAAGGGAGGTCACATCTGGGATTAGGTTACAAAAGACTGTGGCTTTGGCCTACAAGGGGTCGCTCTCTCCAGGCCCCTCCCCTGCTGGCTCTGTTAACACAAGACGCCATGTTGTGTGCTGTCCTACACAGAGGCCCACGTGGCAAGGAAAGGAGGGAAGACAACAGCTGGAAGACCACAGGCCAAGGCCCAGCAACACTTGGGGAATTGATCTTGCCAAGCATGATGGAGGGAGGTTGGCAGCAGATCTGTTCTCAGTGCAGACCTGACGTGAGCACAGCCTGGGCTGGTGTCTCCATCAGACTGTAGGACACCCCTGGCCCCAGGACCCAGCTAAGCCACACCTGGATTCCTGACCCTCAAGTCTTTAGCAATGTTGTTTCACATGGCTACATTTTGGGGTGTATGTTATGCAGTAGGTGATGACTAGTGCACAAGTGAATACTTATTGAACACTCAATGTAAGCTGAGTATGCAGGAGGGTGCATGTGGTCCCAGCTACTCAGAGTGCTGAGGTGGGAGGCTCCCTTGAGCCTAGGAGTGCAGCTGTAGTGCACTATGATTGCTCCTGTGAGTAGTCACTGCACTCCAGCCTGGGCAATATAGTGAGACCCCATCTCAAAAAAAAGCTAAAGAAAGAAAAATTTAAAAGATCACCTAATGTGGGCTTTGCATACATATGTTTTATGATGTAGGACCCATCAATATCCCCATTTTATAGATATGGAAACTGAGGCTCAAAAGGGCCATGTAACTTACACAAGGCCACACAGCTAAGACGTGACAGAGAAAGGATTCAAATGGAAACAGTTGCCTCCAGAGTCTGTGCTGTCAAACATCACACTGACGAGGGAGGCACAACCGCTTTCCAGGAGAGGATCTGATCTGATGGAGGAAGCACACTCCCCAAGTTGAGGGCATTGCTGTTTAGTTGAGGAGATGACTGTCTCAAGTTCGCAGCCATTTTTAAATTAGCCTTTGCATCCCCATGCCCTCTGGAAAAATCCAACTAAAAGACCTCCCTGGACAGTCTTACCTCATCCTGTCTTGAGCTGGGCTTCCCAGTCTTTTATTGCATTTCCTCCTTGAAGCCTCAGCATTTGCACCATTCCCTGATAGAGACTCACATTTACTCCTTGGACTAAACCCTGGACACTACCCCCATCTCCCCAACAAGTCCTGGCATCCACCGTGTCTCAGGCCTTTACTGTACCCTTTATTTATATCATCCCATTTTACAGATGGAGAAGCTGAGGCCCAACATGAACTGCCTACGGTCACATGGCCTGTGGCCAGATCTGTCTCCTCCGCTAGGCTGTGCTGCCTTTCTGGTCCTGACCCCACTGTGCTTTGCGAATGTCTTGGATGTTATAACCCTCAAACTGCAGATCTCTTCCAGGACCCCATCCCTGGTGGGACCTTATGACCAGCATGCCCTCCATAGTGTGTGTGCTCCTGGGGGTGCATGGGGGTCTCTCTGATGCTGCCTGTTAAGGACCTCCCTGTTAATTCCTTAAGCACAGCCCAAGGTACCAGCACATAATGGGCACCTGATACATCTTTGTTGAATGAAAGAAGGACACTTCCTTGGGGAAGAGGGAGGCAGAGCAGGCATTTTTCCTTGTCTGTCCAGCACCCATTCCCACTTCCTAGCACAGCCCTAATTCCCTTTAGAAGAACTAACCCTTCTGTAAGGTGTCAGTGCAACGGTGACACCTTCCTGTCACTTCCAGAGGGACTGGCAGGTGATCCAGAATCCCTCCATGGAATTTGAATCTCGAGCAGAAGAACTGACAAAGATTCGTTGCTTGTTCAAACTTTAGTCAGGTTCCAGAACTTTCTCTGAGGCCCATATGTGCGCTTCCTGTGGAATCCGGTTTTAGCAAGAATCCTGCTGAGTTGGTTTAACCAGAAACTCCCATCCACCGTATCTGATCGGGTTCCCCACCCTCCCCATCCCCCAGGTGCTGGTTCTCATCCCTTGGTATCGCCTGGGAAACTAGTTCTGAGACCAAAATGCAAGAATGCTCAGGTCTCCTATAAAATGACGTAGTATTTGCATATAGCCTATCTACATCTTCCTGTTTCCTTCAAATCATCTCTAGATTATTTCTAACACCTAACACAATATAAATGCCATGTAAATAGTTGTTATACTGTATTGTTTTCATTATTAAGTTTTTGTCATCGTATTGTTCTTTTTATGTATATTTTTGCCAGTAGTTGGTTGAACCTGCAGATGAGGAACTGGCAGATGCAAAGGGCAGACTCTACCCCACCCTGCTCCTTGGCTAACAATTCCCACTTGCCTGGGGTATATTCAGAACTGAGCCCAGTTCTACACTGGTCTCTTTTCCTCTATTGCAACAGTCCTGAATAAAATCTGTTTTTACAGCTTCAACTACTGTCCAGCTCTGGGTTTTTTTGTTTGTTTGTTTTTTGTTTGGGCAGAACAAAGAGCCTGGAGAAGGCAGATGCCACAGCAGTAACTATCTGCTCTAGCTCAGCTGTTGACGGGAGGGCTCTGGTTTACTGGTCTCCAGACTGGCCTGGACAATGCTCCCGAACCCTGCCTGCGGCCAAACAGTCTTCCTGCCCTTGGGAACTGCCATCCCACCTCAGCCTCTTTCTCATTAGAATGTTGAATTCGATCCACAAGCCAGAGACTCTTGTGCCCTAGATTCAGTGAGCTGATGTTGTGTGCAGACGCTGAAACCCTCTCCGCCCTGGCCTGACCTCCTGGGATCCATCCAGCAGGATGGAGAAGCTGGGAGCACAACACCTTTCCTCCGGCTCTGAACCTCACCACCACACCCAGTCCCCTTGGAAATCACAACTTTCTGCTGGTATCTTCCCTGACCTTTTTCCCCCCAAAGAAACCTGTGTACTAATTAGCTAAGTAATAACATGGCAAGACTATGATTCCTCATTAGCACGGGAGAGATTCCTGCTACATGACTGATATGCATCTGCAAGAAAATGAACTCCAGTGCAAGGACTTCCTAATTAAGATTAATGAAGAGGTGGGGAGTGGGACCATAGGACCCAGAGCTCAAAGGTGTCCCGGGACCAAGGGGTCTGTACGAGGAAGAGGTGTTGGGGAATGGAGGTGGGGAGATGAAACACAACAGGGATAGTCTCAGAGGTCAAGGCTCTGTTCTATCCTACTTAGACAAAATGGTTCCCTAAGTAAATACAGTATATACACCTATTATGTGCCAGGGGACAGGATACTGAAATGATTATGTCACAGTCTTGCCTAACTAGGTATATAAGTACAGTAGAAGGTGATGAGTGAGTGGGTGCAGGGGAGTAGCAGGTATCTATTGAGCATCTACTATGAGCTCAGCATCATCCTAAGTGTTCAATACGCATTAATGTCTTTAATCCTTACAACACAACTATCATTGCCCCCCAATTTACAGATAAAGAAACTGAGGTATAAAGGAGTCCAGCAATAGGCCAAGTTCATAATGTGTTTTAGTCTGTTCTCACACTGCTATGAAGAAATACCTAAGACCAGGTAATTTATAAAGGGAAGAGGTTTAATGGACTCACAACTCTGCATGGCTGGAAAGGCCTCAAGAAACTTATAATCATGGCAGAAGGGGAAGCAAACATGTCCTTCATCTCATGGCAGCAGGAGAGAGAAGTGCAAGCAGGGGAAATGCCAGACATTAATAAACCCATCAGATCTAGTGAGACTCACTTAGTGTCATGAGAACAGCATGGGGAAACAGACTCCATGATCTAATCACGTCCCATGAGGTCCCTCCCTCAACACGTGAGGATAACAATTTGGATTACATTCAAGACGAGGTTTCAGTGGGGACACAGAGCCAGGCCATATCATAGAGCTGATAAGAGATGGAATAAGGACGTGAACCCCAGCACTACAACTCTGGAGCCCCAGCTCCTACACACCACCCCACCGCACCCCAGTGAGCACACTATGGTGATAGTGGTAGTTGGTGGCGGGTGGGCGTGGGGTTTGATGGAAACCCAAGAGGTGGTCCTCAGTGCTATCCAGGCAGTAGGCAAGGTTTCAGGGAGAAAGAACCTTTGAGCTGGGTCTTGATAAATAAATGGAATCTCACCCAGGAGAGAGTTTATTGATTGATTCATTGACTGATTCATCCCACACATTAAGTGCCAGACCCCACAGGAGACGCAGGAAACGTGAAGCTGAACAAAAACAGACACTGAGCGCTCAGTAGATGGAGAGGCTGACATTGAACAAACAAGCACACCACCAATTTATCTACACCAGGGCCAAGACTAGGGTCCCGCTGAGCACTTCTGAGAGCGAAGGTCTCCTTAAAATTGTGTACCCTTGACGTCTCACGCTAGTCTCCACTCTGACCTACCTAGGCCCTGTCATTTTGGGCTGTAGAGTGGTAAGACCTCCTTCACGCAGCCGAAATCTGCAGCTTGAGTTCAAACGAAATCTTTGCATTTGTCAAGCAAGGGCATTTTACTGTTTACACTCCGACCCAGGTCCTTCCTGCCACTGATCAAGGCAAGACCACTGAAACATGCCCAGTTTTATCCTTCCACATCTTGCAAACCTTCCAACTTATCCTTAACTCCCCTCAACAGAAAATGAGTCATTCCTTCAGAATGGAGAGGATTCTACATGACCTTAGAGAGGGTTTTCCTTTCGTTTATCTTTTCCTGAAGGTGTTAATACCCATTGAGTTCAACAGAACAGATTAAATACAGTGCTTTGCTCCAGTGGTCTTGCCACCCTCAAGTGCTCTGAGGTAGAGGACGGGGGCCAGGAGGTCTCCTGGAGCGTGAGAAAGACTGATCTGATGTGCCTCCAACACTGCCTTTTCTCCTAAGTTGCATTAGTAGGATGCAGCACCCATGGGGTAATTGGCTGAAGCAACTCCCATTAATGTAATAGGGCGACATCTGTTGTCAATTTCCCCTCTCTTCATTCTCCCAGTGCACCAACCCCCCAGGGGTTTGCTTGGTCGACCTACCTCACAATCTCCCAATCACCACTTCCCACTTCTCAGCCCCTTTTTAATGGAGCAGCTTGTAAAAGTCAAGTGAGAGAGCCATGGTTTCAGCTGGCCCAGTGAGGCCAAAAACAATGAGGAGGGAAATCTGGGGGACTGCTTCGACAATGGTTCCCAATGATCCCCATCTTCTGCATGTGTGTTATCTCTTCCCGCTGAGTGTGGGCTGGACCTAGTGACTCGCTTCTAATGAATAGAATAGGGAAAAAGTGATGGGGTGTCACTTCTGAGATAAGGTTACAAAAAAACTCTGACTTCAGCCTTATTGGCAGTCTCTGTGGCCCTCTCCCTTGCTAGCTTTGATGAAGCAAGCTGCCATGTTGTGAGCTGCCCTATGAAAAAGCCCATATCTCAAGGAACCAAGGGAGCCCCTCACCAACCTCGACCCCAGACAGCAGCTTATAAGGAACTGAGGCCCTCAGCCAAAAAGGCCATGAACAACTGAATCCTGCCAGTGATAATGGAGTGATCTTAGAAACAGACACATCCCCAGCTGAGCCTTCAGATGACTGCAACCCCTGGGGAAAAACCCAGAGCCAGAGGACCTAGCCAAGTGGCACCTGGATTCCTGACCCACAGAAACTGTGAGATAATGAATGTGTTGTATTTTAAGCATCTAAGTTGTGGGGTCATTTGTTACGCAGCAGTAGATAACTAATACAGGAAGTGAGCAGGAAACAGAAGATATTCCATAGGCACACAGCCCTAAAAGAACCTTGGGCACCCATTGTATACATGAGCACATTCCCGGATAAGATAAATCTGTGACATAACTGATTTGTGGTTGAGCTAGGTCTAGAACTAAGGCCTTCCAGCCTCCTGTCCAAGACTCTTTCTGCTAGAACATTATTTGTCAAAAGGTACCATTTTATTTCTTTTAGATTCTAAGTATGGATTTACAAAATGTTTCCATCTCTCAATAAGAATATGTTTAATGTACTTATATGTGTTCTGTTTGTATCAGGACCTGTACTGTGGTAGATGGCCCTGGGGTACAGGGCTGGTAGTGGCAGATCTGAGACATTTCTCTACTGCAAAAACTTTCAAAATATGTTCATCCATCACGGGTGGTGGAGGCAGGGCATTGACAGTCACTTGTTGGACCATGAATTAATTCATATTTAGAACTTTTCTTCCATTCTTCCAGGCAAATGGCTTGTGTTTCCATGAGCTTTTGTTTTGACATAGGACAAAGACCTATTGATTACTCACCTACTCAGTGAATTATTAACAGTGACAAAAAGTGGTATTCATAAACTCAGGGATCTATCTTTCTTTTAAGAGATCTGGCTGCCTCACACATGTGACAGCATCACGGAGCTCCTGCTGGGCAGTGCTCACGCAGAGAGTGTCAAGTCGCCCAATTCATGGTGGGGAGGGGATGCCCTGTTATCAGCAAATAAGCATGGTGGTCACGAGGAAGCTGTGGTTTTTCAGCTGTTCAGCTGCTGTTCCTCTTGTTTTGTAATTAGCAATGCCTGATAGTTCAACTTCACTATCAATTTAGTTCACTTTAGTTGGTTGGAGATGGTTTGGTTAATTTACAGTGCTCAGGTAGCCCTATTAGATTTTAAAATGTGATGTGTTGCAGTTAACAATGAATCATCCATGCATCCTTGGCTAAAGCAAATGTGTGCAATTGCACGGATGTTAATGCTTTGCTGTTATCACCAATTTTATTTTTTCAGTGTAAAGTGGGCACACATTGGACCCTTTTGTCCCACTGATGTACTCTGTGTACAGAAGTGCCTGAGAGTGTCTGTTCCAGCCTTGCCATCCTGCTGATTTCCCTGCCTGCCCCTCTAGCTTCAGCTCCCATTCATTCCCTGAAGGCCTTTGTTACGGGCTGAATTGTCCCCTCAAGCCCTGCATTTATGTGTTGAAGTCCTAACCCCCAGCATCTAGGAATGTGACAGGATTTGGAGACAGAATCTTTAAAGAGGTAATAGAGTTAAAATGAGATCATTCAAGTGGTCCCTCATCCAGTATGACTGGTATCTTATAAGAAGAAGAGATTTAGACCCAAACACACAATAGAAACGGTGATGTGAAGATTCAGACAGAAGACAGCTGTCTATACGCCAAGGAGAGAGAGGCCTTGGAAGACATCAACCCTGTCAACATCTTGACCTTGGACTTCTGGCCTCCAGAATAATGAGAAACTAAATTCCTGTTGTTTAAGGTCCACCTGCTCTGTGGTTCTTTGTCATGGCAGCCCTGGCCAGTTCATGCACTCCTGCTCGTTGTTTATGGACACAGTGTACCGCTCAGCATCGGGAGAGTGGAAGAAGGCCACACTAAGCAGAGAGGCTCAGATGTAGGCTTTGAAGCCAGGATCCTTCCGTTCGAGCCCCAGCTCTGCCACTTACTAATTTATTCAAGTTACTTCACCTTGAGCAAGTTATTTGGTCTCTCCGTGTCTCTATTTCCCATCTATCAAATGAATGTATTAATAATGTCTGCCTCATAGGATTGTTGAATAGATTGAACTAATAAGCAAAGTGTGAGCTCTAACTTTATTATTCACTCAATAAATGTCTATTGAACACCTACTATTGTCAGGCATCGTGCAAAGTCCCAGAGTGTTATGGTGAGCAACACATAGATTATAGACCATGCTTTTGATTTCTTTTTTTTTTGCTTTTGCTTTTTGTCTTTTCCTTCTCTCTAAAAGGAATGTCTCACTTATGCTTCTCTGCCATCACTCTCTCGAGCTTATTTACCTTTTGGGACTAGCTCAGGGGTTGTCTTCTCCAGGCTGAGATAGACATCCCTTCGCCGGCTCCCACGGTGTCCTGTTTCTACTTCTGACTTAGGCTTACCACCTTGAAGGTGTCCAAAAGGTCTGTCTTCCACTCCTCCATGGCAAGGGCTTCGCTTTCCTCATCGTGGGGCTCCCAGGCCTGACCCAGTCCTGGGGGAACAGCAAGGTTCAATATATCACTCCTCGTTGTCTTGGAAGAATTGTTTCCTATCCCTGTCTTTCCTTCCCAACTCATCCTGGTCTGTTGTATCCATCTGTCCTCATCATCACTACTCGAGGTTTTTGCAGGATCCCTGGTGTAGGTACAACTGCATTTCAGAGCCTAAGCTCAGTGGTCCCAGTTCTCAGGTTGATCCAACCTGATTCATTTGAACAGACATTGACATTCGGAGACTACTTTCCATCTATCTAAGAGGGAAGACTAGAGGTGATTCTGATTGCATGGAGTTGTACAGATAGAATGGGATTTCAGGAGCCATCCAGTTTTACCTTCCTGCCCATAAGAGAAGCCTTCCAAAGCATCCCTACCAAGTAGTCGGCCGCCTCTGCCCCCTGACTGCTCACTGCTCATGACCCCCTGACATTGATGATGGCTCCCGATGTTCACGCATTGCTCCTTGTCCTGTTCTCCAAAAACTGTAGTTGAGAATTCCAGGAGGCAGTGTCAGGGGGCCTAGCTTGAACCCAATTCTCTACCCATATTATTAGATAACCTTCACTTAATGTCTGTGCTATATCAGGTATGTTTCATCTTTACAATATCTGTAGAGTGTCTCATTATTCCCATTTTACAGATGGGAAAACCGAGGCCCAAAATGGACCCAGTGTGGTAAAATTACTTACCCAAATCACACCACTAATATGAGATAAAACTAGGATTAACCCATGTCTGGCTGATTCCCAAGTATGGGCTCCAAGGGATTTCCCATTATTGTCCCTCAAGCACCAGAGATGGATGTGGGAGGTTGATTCTACATGTGGTTGGTGGCTGGAGGGAAATCCACTTCCCATGTCATGAACTGGTAGCAGAGCAAGAAATCAGGCACCTAGTCCCACCTGGACTCATCTGCTTTATGGTGCCCATGGGACAGACCGTTGCTCCTGCTGGCCTCAAACTCCCAGGACAAGACCCCGTCCTCTCTCCATCCCCGACCCGCACAAGGGCAAATATCTTAGTGTGTTGCCACAGGCAGCTGCTGAGCTCAAACACCACACTCACTGTACTCACCGTTCCTGGCAGGGTCTATGGGTGGGGTCACCCTATCTGAGGCCTGCTGAGACAAATGCACTGTGATCGTTCCACTTCCACTGGGGAGGAATTCCAGAGACTCTGGAAAAGAGGTGCCACAGCAAGTGACAGTAAGTCTAGGTACATTTGGAGGTAACTGGGTCAGTCGGGGACTGATGACAGACAGAGAGGATATCCTCCATGGCGGAAGGGGCAGCCAGAAGGCAACAGGGAGCCGCAAAGCTTCCCAGACACCCCATAACTGGAGAAAGCAGAACCATGTGAAATCTGAAGTCAGGAAGCCTGGGTTCCAACCTAAACTCAACCTCTGACCCTGTGTGATTGTGGGTAAGCCATTTCACATCTCTGAGACTCAGTTTCCCCACCTGTAAAAGAAAGGTCCTAATGCCTACCTTTTAAGGTCATTGTGTAGAGTAAATACATTTGTTTATGTAAATCCCTTCATTTCATGCCCTGCTCAGTACAGGAGTTATCGTCTCCGTAGTCCTGATCATATGCATCCAAAATACTTCCCTCCTAGTAGTAACTCAAATGGCCCATGTTCATGAAGCCTCTTTTGCAATTTACAAACCGTGTCCCTGGCCATTGTTTTATTTCCTTTGTCTGAGACCTGCTGGGCTGGCAGAGCGTGGTTGGAGCTGCGTGTCAAGACTGTGGACACTAACGGGGGATCCTGAGGCTGTGCCCAAGATGCATCCATTACCATCACTGGCTTCAGTGCACAGAGAGGTACGGTGGGGGCACTGGTTGCATCTGGGAAACAGCGGAGAGATGAAGAGCTGGGAAAGTAGGACAATCTGTAAGCCAGAGGACGTGTCTGCACCTGACTTCAGAGGCGACCACCCCGTGCACCTGCCCCTGGGGTCCTCTCCCTTCCCAAGCACCACAGCCCCTATTCGAATGACTTCCCTGAGTCTCCATCGACTCCACACTCAGCCCCTGACAGTCTCTCCTCCTTTTAAAGTTCAATGCCAAGTTCGGCCTGGCGGGAAGGCGCCTTTGACCTTTATGAGGGCCCAGTGTGTGTGAGGCCAAGCCTAAAGGGGCCCAGGAGAGCAGCAAGCCGGGAGGAGGCCAGGGTGCAGGAAGCGCGGGATCCAGCGCCTTTGTCTGGGCCTGGGCTGCCCAGCGCCACGCTGACTGCCGCTATCAAAACGCGGATTGCTCCCCAACCACCCGCCGCCTCCTTCCAGCCCCCGGAGAAGGCAGGGGGGGTTCATGGTTTTGTCTTTCCCGGGCATATTGACGTCTCCTTTGGGGAGCCCGTTCAGTGACAGTTACAGAAAGCCACATGGAGCAGAGAGGCCAGAATTAAAACAGCCACACGGAGGGACCCCCGCAGGCCCCCAATTTCCAGAGGCTTACAGATCAGAAGGCAGAAAACGCTGCATCTGTTCTTTGGCAAACGTCGATGGTTTCATTCCTCATCCTCCCGCCCCCTCGCGCTCCTGCCCTTCTCCTCCTCTTTATTCCTACTCAGCGCGACTCTGCAAAGAGCTCCTCTCATCTGCTCTGCACAGAAGCCTGGGGATGAGAAGGCTGACAGGTGTCTCGTTACCACTCGGCCGGCGCAGGGCTGTTCTAAGGAAGATGCTGACCCGTTGTTCTCCGGCTGCCTCTGCCGACAAAGGAGCAGGAGGAGAGCTGGGGGTCTGAGTGGCAGGAACGAGATCGGCCTGGCCACACTGCAAGTCGGACCCAAACCAGCAGACCCGGGTGGGACGCCTGCTCCTCAGTGTCACCAAGGGCACACAACACAAATTCTCAGGCCTCAGTTGAGAAATAAGGCCACCAATCCCTCCCTCCCTGCCAGGGTGGGCAGGAAGACCAAGTGGCACAAGGTGCTCGTGGCCTGTCCTCCTGGCTCAATGTCACCCTTGTCCCCAGGCCCAAACGCGTACCCTTCCCCCCACTTCCTGGCCCTTTTTCTTTTCATTCTGAATCCTCAGCCCTCACCTCTCACTTCCTCTTCTTCCCCCTCTGATTCTAGAAGAGAAGGTTTGCACAGCAGGGTCAAGGCTCTGGACCTGGGATGCTGGAGTCCCCATTCTTTCCAGGAGAGGCGACCTCAGGCAAGTGACTTACCTTCTCCAAGCACTGTTTCCTTGATTGTAAGACCAGAGACTCACAGAGCCACCACACAGAGGCTAAGAGGGGTGGATGAGCGAACGCCCGTGCACACAGGGTGAGAGGGGCACCCCTGCCCCAGTACTATTGCCTGAAGAGCGCCCGGAGAGTACTCATGTGGGTCTGTGGGAGACGCTTCTCGTGTGCCTTTCCCCTCCATGCTATGGATTGGAAAACCGTGTGTGTGTGTGTGTGTGTGTGTGTGTGTGTAACAAATGTGCATGTGTGTGTGTGCAGCTCACATGGTCACCAGGCTCACATATTTGCATGTGGGTGACCTGCCCATATGTGCAAGAGCACACACGTGTCAAAGTATGTGCTACCGTGTGCACAGGTATCCCCTGCCTACGTGGATGAAGCTGTACATGGGCCTGGCTGGCATGTTTGCATGTGCATGACTCCACCTGCATGGGTCCATGTGGGTATGTGAGGGCGGATGTGCCCACAGCTGCTTCTGCGGCTTGTGAGTAATGAGACAGGCCCCTTGTTACCGTGTAGTCTTATTAAGCATGTGACATGTTAATAGCACCAACGAAATCTGTTATAAAAAGCTCTGCATTAAAAAATAATAAGAAATGGCCCTCTTGTTCCACAACTTCTTAGTTGTGTTTGGCCACGCAAACTGGCAGTTTATTAAAGTGGGATCAAGCTAGTGTCTTTAATACGCCTTCTGCGGCAGCTGTTTGGTGGATCTGCCATTATCACGCTGGCCCCAGCTGCCTCGGTCTCCCCAGCTCACTTGCTCCCTCCGAGACAGGGACAGGGGAGTGGGTGGAAGTTCATGGGAAACAGGCCTGGAAGGGGAGAGGCTCTGTCCCACTGGCCTGACCTTTGAAGATGGCTTTGCTGAGGTAGCACACCCTCTCCTGTCTCTGCAGGCCACCTGGACCCGGGGGCGGGAGGAGGAGTGGGGCAGGCTGCCACTCCAGGAGGCACATCTGCATCCCGGAGCAGGGACCCCTTTGGGAGCATCTACAAACTCCTCTGATAGCCACAGTTCTTCTATCCCTCACTGTCTTCTTGGCCCCAGAGAGGGGAACCCATGGCAATCCTGGGCCAGGATAATGAGAACAACATTCAGTGCCCTGCACCAGCGCTTCTTAAACAGTCACACACATGAATCACCTGGGGATCTCGTCAAAGTGCAGGTGCTGGTTCAGGAGGCCTGCAGTGGGCCTGCAAGTCCGCATTGTTAACAAGGTCTCTGGGGATGCTGGTGCCGCCTGGCCACATGCTGCTCTCAGAGGAGCAGGACCCCATGCTTCTCTCCAGGAAGAACAAATAAATAACACCTGGCTGGGTGCAGTGGCTCACGCCTGCAATCCCTGCACTTTGGGAGGCCAAGGTGGGCAGATCACGAGGTCAGGAGTTCAAGACCAGCCTGGCCAACATAGTGAAACCTAGTCTCCACTAAAAATGCAAAAATTAGTCAGTCATGGTGGCATGCGCCCGTAGTCCCAGCTACTCAGGAGGCTGTGGCGGAAGAATCTCTTGAACCCTGGAGGTGGAGGTTGTGGTGAGCCAAGATCACGCCGCCGCACTCCAGCCTGGGCAACAGTGCGAGACTCTGTCTCAAAAAAAAAAAAAAAATGACACCTGTGGTGGCCAAAGCGTTTAATCTCCCCAGGGGCAGGGCCCAGCACATCAGTTGGACTGGGAGCTCCCTGGGGGTTGGGGCTCACACCTGCTGTTTGCGTCGGACAACCCACAGTCCCCAAGCCAAGGCTCTGTACCCAGGGCTACCTGAATTTTGAAAAGGGCAGAGAGAAAGCTGACAATTATTGAGCACTTGCTCTGTGCCAGGCACTTTGCTATGAGTTTCCATATTATAGTCTCAAAGTAACTCTCATCCCCATTCTAGCGATGAAGAAACTGAAGCTCTGTGAGCACGGCTGTTTGCCCAAGGGCATGGACTGCTCCTAGGTGTCAGAGGCAGCCTCGAACCCACGTCCATCGGTTCCCTAAACCCTGCCTTTCCCATTAAGGCAGAGCAAGGAGCAGCCCCCTCTCCGTAGTGTCCTCTCACCACCACTCCCCTTGCACTGCCTCCCTGGGGTTGGCTGGGACCGAAGACGCTGATGCAAGGGAAAGGTGTGTTTATTTCATTACACATTTCTGGAGCATCCTCTGCTGGTTGACCCCAAACCCTTTACCAACATTAGTTGCAACAATAAACATGTCTCACCACCTCTCTAAGATGCCCGGAGCACATAGCACTGGAGCTTCATTTGCAGATGGATTTCAAGGCCCAAGTTGCCTGAGGGGGCTCTGTTTAAAGGCCAGCCAGGCAGCTGGAGTCCGGGAAGCAGCCATCCATCCCCAGCATCCTCCCTGCTCCAGATATCAATGGAAAGAAATGAACAACCGTAGTAGCGGCAGTACTCATTGCTAATATTTGCTGAGTGCTTGCCAAGGGTGAGACACAATAGATGCATTATCTCTTTTGTAGTTCTCAAAGTAGCCCTCACAAACTATTTTTATTCCCACCTTAGATAAAGGGCCTGGGGATCAGGAAGGCTAGGTGATTTGCTTGTGGATACACAGCTGACCCTGAGCTGGGCTTTGAGCCCCAGCAACCCGGCTTCAGGGCCCACATATTTCAGTATTCTACTGTGCTTCGTGGAAATATTAATCCCTGCGGGTGGCAGAGGTCTATGGAAAAGCCTTACCTATATTAACAGCCACAGGATCACAGAATAGTGAGGCTAGAAAGGGGTTCTGCAGCCCCCGGTCCCATTCTCTCATTTTAGAGGAGAGGTCTGAGGCCCAGGAAGGAGAGGCACTTAACCAACGTCACACAGCAAGTTTTGGGAGAGCTGGATTCAAACTCAGGCGCTCTCTCATTCAGCCTGATTGCAACCTTCAGGTCTCACCATGATCCTCCAGGTGTGGCTACCTGCTCTGTCTTCACCCAGGAAAGCATGGCAGCAGCATGTCACTTGCTGGGCACACTTGAGCATTCAGTGACCTCGAGCCGTGACATCACTGCGGTTCATGCTGCGCCTGCACCACTGAGTTTGGGCGGGCGTCTATGCCACTTCCAGATCCAGGCCCCCAGTCTCCCCTAAAAAGCTCGTTGAAGGTGGCCAGTGAACTGCCGAAGCGTGAAAAGTCAGCTTTTAAAAGGAGGACTGCAAGCCCTTCCCAATATTCCTGTAATATCCTCGGGTGTGCACTTCAAAACAGGCTCTTGCCACCTTCTCATCCGTTAATGGTGAGAGTGTAAATCGATGCAACTCCTTTGGAGGGCGATTTGACAATAATGTCAACATTTGAAATGCACAACCCCTTTAACCCATCTATTCCATAGCTAGGAATATACCCTATAGACTCATTCTTGTATTTACATGCAAGATACACACACACACACACACACACACACACACACACACACACAGACACACAAATATCCGGCATTATTTACAATAGCAAAAGAGCAAAAACAACCTCGGTGGCCATGAATAAGAAACTGGTTTCATTGAGTACAGTTTACTTATATGATAAAAAGCCCCCTGGTTTAAGTGGCAAACTAAGACCACTGTTTTGGAGCCCAGCAGGCTGGGTTTGAATCCCTGCTCTACCAATACAAGCTACATAAACCTGGGCAAGTCGCTAACTCTGTGGACCTGTTTCTTTCCGTATAAAATGAGGATGATGCCAGGATCTGCTTCAGAGGTTGCTGGGAGGATTCAGTGAGTTACCACATGTTAATCACTTGCAATAATACCAAATAATACCAGAGAATAAGAATGGAATACGGGCTCAAACCTGGAAACCCTTTTTTTTTTTTTTTCAGATGGAGTCTTGCTCTTGTCACCCAGGCTGGAGTGCAATGGCGCAACTGTAGCTCACTGCAACCTCCGCCTCCTGGGTTCAAGCTATTCTCCTGCCTCAGCCTCCAGAGTAGTTGGGACTATAGGCACCCACCACCACGCCCAGCAAATTTTTGTATTTTTTTTTTAGTAAAGACGAGGTTTCACCATGTTGGCCAGACTGGTCTCAAACACCTGACCTCAGGTGATCCACCCGCCTTGGCCTACCAAGGTGCTGGGATTACAGGCATGAGCCGCCACACTCACCAGAGAGTCTTATTAGGAACATGGAGCTGTTGAAAAGAATGAGGTAGCTAAATAATGCTGACTTGGAAAGGTCTCTAATGTATATTAAGTGAAAAAGGTAAGATCCAGAACAGTGTAAGATCCTTTCTGTGTGAATTTTAAAAGTTGATATAAATTATGTTTCTCTATAATTCTAAGTATTCTGGCCATGTGTATATATTAGGGTTTTTTAAAAATATATAAATGTCAAAAAATGTGTCCTCGCTATGAGAATTAAGGGCCTCTTTTTTGCTTTCTTCCTTATATTTTTGTGTATTAAAACACTTAACACATGTATAATATACACTTTTTATTTTGGTATACAGGATCTCACTCTGTCATCCAGGCCGGAGTGCAGTGGCATGACCATAGCTCACTGCAGCCTCAAACTCCTAGGCTCAAGTGATCCTCCTGCTTCAGCCTTCTGAGTAGCTGGGACCACAGGCATATACCACCACACCTGGCTAATAGTATAAACTTTTAAAATTATTATTATTATTATTTGAAATGGAGCCTCACTCTGTCACCCAGGCTGGAGTGCAGTGGCACAATCTCAGCTCACTGCAACCTCCACCTCCCAGGTTCGAGCGATTCTTCTGTCTCAGCCTCCCGAGTAGCTGGGATTACAGGTACGTGCCACCATGCCTGGCTATTTTTTTGTATTTTTAGTAAAGATAGGATTTCACATGTTGGCCAGGTTTGTCTCGAACTCCTGACCTCAGGCGATCCACTCACCTCAGCTTCCAAAGTGCTGGGATTACAGGTGTGAGCCACTGCGCCTGCCCTTAAAATTATTTTAAACTGTGGTACAAAGTATATAACATAAAATACAGCATCTTAAGCATTTCTAAGTGTTTATTTCATAGTTAAGTATATTCACATAGTTGTACAATCTCCAGAACTGTTTCATCTTGCAAAACTCAAACTCTGTACCCAATAAACACCTCGCCATTCCCTCTCCCCACACCCCTGGTACCCACCTTTTTGCTTTTTGTCTTTATGAATCTGACTCCTATAGGTACCTCATGTAAGTGGGATCAGGCGGTGTTTGTCTTTTTGGGGGCTGGCTTATTTAACTTGGCATACTGTCCTCCAGCCTCATCCTTGCTGCAGCATCCATGTCAGAATTTCTTTCCTCTTGAAGGCTGAATGTTCCATTGTATGGACGGCCCACATTTTGTTCATCCACGCATCCGTCAATGAACCCCTGGGTTGCCTCTTCCTCCTGGCTATTGTGAGTGATGTGGCTATGAACATGAGTATGTACACACCTCTTCAAGATCCTGCTTTTTATTTTTTTAAAAAATATACCTCCAAGCCGGGCGCAGTGGCTCACACCTGTAATCCCAGCACTTTGGGAGGCTGAGGCGGGTGGATCACGAGGTCAGGGGTTCGAGACCAGCCTGACCAACATAGTGAAAGCCTGTCTCTACTTAAAAATACAAAAATCAGCTGGGCATGGTGGCACGCACCTGTAATCCCAGTTACTTGGGAGGCTGAGGCAGGAGAATTGCTTGAACCCAGGAGGTTGTGGTGAGCCGAGAGCACACCATTGCACTGCAGCCTGGGCGACAGAGAGAGAGACTCCATCTGAAAAATATATATATATATATCTCCCCAGAAGTGGAATTGCTGTATCCCATGGAGTATATGTTTTTTGAAGGTCCGCTGTACAGCTTGTTGGAGGCTGATGGAGCCCACTCTGTTCCTCAAAGGGAAGCAGCCAGCAGCTCCAGCCTTGGCATGGGAAATGCTTTTCTCTGGGGCCTCCATGGAGCATACAGCTCTTCTCACATTCCCTCAGAGCAGAATAGCTGTCCAAGAAATTTTAAGACATTCAGGAACATTTGAAAGACGCTTCTCTTTGGTTTTTGGTTGTGCTTTGGGGCTAACATTGGGTTGGAAGGTTGTCTAACATTTGGAATGTCTGATGTCTTGGCTGACTCAGGGCCAAGGAAACGAAGCAGTGTTGGTGATTTCAAGGCGGCAGCAGCCTCCTCCTTCCCCACTCGCCATGATGCTGGGGGTGAACAGAGTTTTTTAGCCCAGGTTCAGACTGGTATACGCAACCCCCGTGAAATTGACTTGTCCACCGCTTGCTCATTCTCTCTCTCTCTCTCTTTCAAAGAAGGAAAGGAAGAAAGATGTTAAATTATGTGTTCATTTCTAAAAGAATCTTCTCTTCCATTTTCTCCTGGACTTTCCATGAGCAAGTAGTGCTCACCTGAGTGCCAGCTGAGCAGAGGTGTCAACTAAGACGTGATACAGTCAGACCAGAAATAGACTTTCCCATCACGTCTACTCTCTGTGAAAAAGAAGAGTTTATTGCACAATCCTGAGAGTAACAAGAATCCATGAGGGGTCTTCACCAGGAAGGCTGGAAGACCCTTAAACCAGGGTAGGCAGGTTTCAGGTGTAGGGGTGCAGCCAGGCACTGGGATTTAGGGAGCAGTGCAATAGCTCAGCCCCCGCCCGCCTTCCACATCGCCTGGGGCTGTTTAAGAGCCGCCTCCTACTCCGGCAGAGGGTTTTGTCCCCAGGTTCTCAGAGATGCTGTTCTGTCTCAGACAGGAGTCTGGGAGGAAGGGCGGGGAGACAGTACAGCTCCGCCAGTCTCTGGGTTTAACGGCGTGCAAGTGGCAGAGAAGCTGACAGTCAAAGTTGGCCTCTTTCTAATGAGCAGCTGTCACTCTGAGAAGACCGAAGGCCTGGCAATATTTTTCCCTAGGACTTAGCTTGCCCCTTCTGGTGGCTTCTGTATCAGTTATCGATTGCTGCTATAAGGCTGCCTAACAAATATCCAGAAAGCCTCAGCAGCACACAACAATCAGCATTTATTCAGCTCGTGAGCCTGTGGGGCTCAGCTCATCTGGGAAGGGCCGGCTCGTGCATCTGTTCTCATTGGCAGGTCAGCAAGTGGCTCTGCTGATCACAGATTGGGAGCCAGCCGGCCGTCGGCCACTCTCGGATGGTCTCAGCAGCTCAGCTCTGCTCCGCCCATCTCACTTTCCTGCAGGCCAGCCCAGCCACGTTCCCAAGGTGAAGGTGAAGAAGCCAAAGACAGAGCAGGAACGCATAAGGCCCCTTGAGGCCTAGACTCAGGACTGGCCTCTGTCACTTCCGCCGCATTCTATGGGGGAAAGCCAGCCCAGCCTCCAGGGGTGGGAAACAGACTGGGCCCCTTTAGAGAAGAGAACCACAAAGTGACAGGCACGGGGTGTAGACACAGGGAAAGGTGAAGCATGAATGCAATGCATGCAATTCATACCACGGCTTCTAAGAGGACAGCAGACAGCAAGAGTTGGCCAGAGCAAATGATGATAGTGACGACTTGATGATGACGAGCACAGTGGCATCCATCGGCTGTTTACATTGTGCCAGGCAACAACACGTTTGCAGACTGGACCAGAGATAGTTGTAACGTGGTTTGTGCATGACAAGTGCTGGAGCGGGGGATGCAAAGGGTGGGCTTGGGAGCACAAAGCCGGTGTCACCCTGAGCTGGCAACATCTCGACTGCGACTGTAAGGATGAGTAGGAGGGAGACAGAGGAAGACAGCAGCAAGGTGGGGTGTATCAGGCAGAAGAATCTGCATGGTGACAGGCTGGGGAGAGACAATGAGACAGAGACAGAGATTGAGAGACAGAGAGAGGCTGTGTCAAGGCGGGAGGCTGGAAAGGCAAAGAGTAGGTCGAGAACACTGTCCATGCACATTTGGGAATTTAGATTTCATCCTGAGAGCAAGGAGGAGTCACTGGAGGTTTTTAGCATTGGAAGGGCACGATCCCATCATCACATTTGTGTTTTTAAAAGATCACCCAGGCCGCTGCTGTTGCTGCATTGAGAATAGATTGGAAGCAGAAGGGAAGCGGGAGCAGAGAGGCCGTTGGGGAAGCAGGCGTAGTTGGTCCTGGGGAGACAGTATGCTGCAGGCAGGTGGCCATGGAGGTGGAGATGGAGAAAAGAGGATGGAACTCATGTTTAGGAGACAGAGGTGGTGATGGATTGGATACACGGAAGGAAGGGGAGACAGATGTTAGGGTGATTACAGTGAGCGCTGACTGAGCACACACTGTGTGCTAAGTGCTGTTCTAAGCATTTCACATGTCACCTCTCACCCACTCCTAACCACACCCTGGGATACAGAAGTACTATTGTCCCATTGCCTAGGTTAGGAAACTGAGGCTCAGAGAAAGTGACTTGCTCATGATCACGCAGCCATTGGTGGTGGAACCAAGCTGTAAACTCAGGAGGGTGACTGTGCAGCCCAGGACCTGAGCCCTTCATCAGCTGTACCTTCCCCTTCTGCCTTTTGGAAGGATGGAGATGTCATTTATTAAGACAGAAGACCCCAGAAGAGGGAGTAGATTAGGGCCAAACATGAGTTTTTGGAGGATATATTGGTTTTTTAAGCACCTTTTAAGAGTCAAATGTTCAGGTACGGTAAAAGCCTAGAAAAGACATTTGCCTTTGACTAATAAACCGAGAAAGGCATCATGCAGAAAGAGGCGATACCAAAACCCCTGGCCATGAAATATAATAAGGAAGGAGGTGGGACAAGCGTAGAACATTCCACATGGGCACAGCCTCCAGGGCAGATATTTTTAAACAGGAGTGCAGGTTGGAATCACTTGGGGATGGAGGAAGGCTTAAAGCAAGTACGGCTCTGGGCCAGGCACCGTGGCTCACGCCTGTAATCCCAACACTTTGGGAGGCTGAGGTAGGCAGATTGCTTGAGCTCAGGAGTTTGAGACCAGCCTGGGAAACGTGGAGAAAACACATCTCTGCCAAAAATACAAAAAATTAACCAGGCATAGTGGCGTGTGCCTGTGGTCCCAGCTACTCGGAAGGCTGAGGTGGGAAGATAGCTTGAGCCTGGGAGACAGAGGTTGCAGTGAGCTGAAATTATGTCACTACACTCTTGTCTTGCCTGGGCAACAGATCTAGACCCCATCTCAAAAAATTAATATACGTATTTGACCTTCAAATCAGAGGTTAGGGATGGAGCCCAGCCTTCTGTACTCTTTAAAGTTATCCTAAGCTTTGAAGGCCTCCTCAAGACCCTCCACTCTGGCCATTCTTCTGCAAAACCAACCTCTTATTCAGCCTAGTGTATCTGCCCCTCTCCCATTTGTCTTTCAGCCACGAGATCAAATTTCAGAGACTAAGAATCCTGGCGTTTGTCCCATAATGGAGGCTGTGGACCCTAAAGCCTGTCTCCAAAGAAATAAGCAAGCCAACCCCTCCCTGCAGAGGGAGGGCACATTGGCGATGTGGTTCTGGAGAGCCGGCAGCCAGCCTTTGAAAGCAACTGAAGGCTTTGAAGGCCCCACAGTGACATTTGTCTTCGGAAGGTGGCAGGCACTTGAAAAGCAGCACATCCCTCCTGTGCCCTGAAAAGAAATTTGTTCTAGGAAGTGTCTGGGTATTTGCAGCTAATCAGGGGAGAGATGGAGAGGTAGCTTAAGAGCTTGAGTTCTGTGGTCAGATGGACCTGGGTTTGAATTCTCAATCTGTCACCATGGCTTGTGTGAACTCTGGCAAGTGATGACTTGATTTCCCCATCTATAAAGTGGCTACAATAATGAACTTCCCTCATTAGCATGGAAAGACTGAATTTGATGCTATGGGTTAAGTGTTTAGCCGGGTACCTGGCCCATAGAGAAAGCAGCAATACCACAACTATTACTTCTTTTTCTTTTATCTTTTTTTTTTTTTTTTTTTTGAGACAGGATCTCACTCTGTTTCCCAGGCTGGAGTGCAGTGGCACAATCACAGCTCACTGCAGCCTTGACCTCCTGGGCTCGAGAGATTCTCCCACTTCAGTGTCCTAAGTAGCTGGGACTATAGGCACATGCCACCACACTTGACTAATTTTTGTATTTCTTTGTAGAAACAGGGTTTCTCCACATTGCCCAGGATGGTCTCAAACTCCTGGGCTCAAGTGATTCTCCTGTCTTAGCCTCTCAAAATTATAAACCATATCCAGCTTCTAATTGTTCCTTCTAATAATCATTGTTTTTTTTAATCTACAGTGTGGGAGTTAAGGGCATGGAATCTAGAATTGGAATGTCCTGCATTTTTATAGCGGTTATGCCTCTCTTAGCCTGGCTTCTCTAGAAAGCAGGGTCTGCAGCCACAATCTGCTCCTTGCCTAACACTGGCCATGTTTCTGTCCTTCGAACCCTGACTTACAACCATCTCGGGGTCTTTTTCCTTGCTCTTTCCTCTGCCACGCATACTCCTCCCATCCCTGAAAGAGCTTGGCAGAGGTCAAATCATGCAGGGCCTTGCAGGTTAGAGAAGGAGTGTAGAGTCTCTTAGTTTCAACAGAAAGCTGTGTTCATAAGCTATCTCCACATAATGCTGCCTAGCAAGCCACCCAATGGCTTAAAGTGACCATCTCTTGTTCTCCTTCATCTGTGGCTTGGATCAGGTTTGTCTACTTTTCCCAGAGCTCTGCTGGGCTTGGCTTGAACTCTAGGTGAAGTCCAGGCATACGCCACATGTATACATCCTCTTCCTGGGGCCAGCGGAGTACCCCAGGAATGCCCTTCTTGAGGCAATGGCAGAAGCAGAAGATGGTAACAGGTGATGTCTCTTAAAGTCTAGTCTTAGAACTGACCTACTGTGTCTTCCACTCCCATGCCATTGGCTAAAGGAAGTTGATGGCTGACCCCAGTATCACTGGGATGAGGAAATAGACTTGGCCTCTATTGGAAGAGGGTACAGAGGCATATGGCTACGGGTGTGGAAGGATTAGGAGCAATAATGCAACCCACCAGAGAAGCCATTGTAAGGGCTTTCAGCAATTCAGCAGAGGTTCTCAACAAGGGGAAATTTGGCAATATCTGGAGAGATTTCTGGCTGTTGAGACTGGGGGCAGGTGCTGCTGGAATCAAGTGTGTAGAGGCCAGGGATGCTGCTAACCATCTTTCAGTGCACAGAACAGCCCTCCACACAAAGCATTATCTGATCCAAAATGCCAGAGAAACCAACAGAGAGGTCTTTAAACGTATGCATCCTAGTTGTGTTTCTGGCTGCCGTGCTCAGAGTGGCCCATAAGGGGTGGAGGGAAGGGAGAAGCAGGCCATTATTTCTTTACCTCCTCCTTGTTCCCCTTCCTCTTCCTCCTTCTCAACTTCCTCCTCTGATGATGGTGATGATCACACCTAAAGTAATGTGATACCCACAGCTCTTTAGGAGTGGCTCTGTCTGGGGATAGCAGGCTAGAGATCACGTGATCACCCCTCCCAATACAAACACAAGATAAAAACCAATAGGACAAGACAAACTTCCCAGTTACCACATGATGCTTTAAGTACAGGGTCTGTCTGCACCGCAGTTCTGCACTGAGATGCAGTTAAGGTTGCTGGTGGGCTCACCATTTGAAACAGAACAAGCCTGTTGGGTGAGTTGGAATCAAATTTGGGGGGAAGCGGCCAGTCATGCGTGGGGAAGAGCCACTCCCAAAGCCAAATCCAGAGGTCCAGAGCCATTGTAAGAGATGCAGCTGTGATCTGAATCAAGAGGAAGCTGGAGCAGGAGCTGGCCCAGGACTCCTGGGAAGGGCAGAGGGGATTGCCCCAGGCAGGGGCTGGGAGCCTGCCAGAGACAGAGTGGGCCTGGGAGGATGGGAGAGGGTCAGGCTCTGTCAAGTCCTCGAGGTGCTCTGTTTTGGACTGTAAGAACTCACTGCTGGTTAAGTCACTAAAGCCTAGAGTTAGGATGAGGACCGGGGCCACCACAGAAGCCTCAGCTCTCCAGCTGGGAAGTTGTTTCTTCTCCAGAGATTCAAGAACACAATCATTTTTGTTTCTTCTGTCATTCAACTTGGAGGACACAAGTCCTGAAGGGACTGTTCTGTAAGCACAATGACCACAAATAGAGACAGTATGCAGTGGTCAAATTCCAACCCTCTGTCCATGTGACCTTGAACAAGTCACATCCCCTCCCTGAGCCTCACTATCCTCCACAGAATAATGGAGATACCAATACTGAACTCGAAGGGTTCCAGGGAGGAACACACGAGCCTGACACCTGGAGCCCTCCACGAATAGTGGGAGCTCAACCCATTGCCTTTCTGCTCCCCTGCTCTGGCTTTGCTCTCTCTCTCTGTCCTCAATCTGCTTTTCCTCTCCCCATTCTCTCTCTTCTCCAAGGCTGTTGGGGCCTTGCGGACATTGCTTGTCTGAAACCAGCATGCAAACTGGTGGCTCCCAAACCTACCCCCTAAGAATGCAAATGTCAAGCCCCATCCCAGACCACTGAGTGGGAATCTGTTACAGGGAGTCTCTGGAGTTAGCTCTTTAAACAAGCTCCCCAGGTGATTCTGTCATGTCTAGTCCAGGCATCAGCATTAGAGAACCACCAGGGGAGACCCTAGAATCATCCCTGCTGGTGACACCTCATCCCTGTCTTCCCCAGCATCTCCCCCTGAGGCAGTTCCAGCACCCAGCCTGCACACCCTTCTCCAACATTGCCCGCCATCTCCCACTTCTCCTGTCAGTCCGTCTGGGACAGACAAGGAGCCTCAGGCAGAGCTGGCAGCTCCGCCTAGGGAAAAGACAAAGGAAGAGGAAAGCGCCGCCCACTGCTTCCAGCAGCCTGAGTCACTGCTGGGGGTGGCTCGTCTGTCTCACTCAGGAGTAGGAGCCCCTCCCTCATCAGAGTGGATCCTGAGATCGAGCCCATGGATCAGTCCAGAGGAGAACCTGATTGGAAGAAAGAGAAACTTCCCACTGTCACTGTCTCTTAGTCCTTCTTCCTGGGTGGTTTTTGCTCACAGACACTGTCTTAGGTTGACCCAGACATTGAGGCCTAGGACCAACCCTAATCCTAGCCCGGGGCATTGTAAGGAGCCCTGGAGCAGCTCAGATGTCTCCTCATCAAAGAAGGCTTGCCCTGACTTTCGACCCAGGTAAGGGGCCTCCCACCTCACCCTATTATCAAGCCGTTGTCCAATGTTGCATATTGGCAATTGGTTCTGCCAATTTCTTACTCCTAATCGCCTGCACAACACTTAGGTTCCCCCAGAACTTGCTCTTACCTTTCCTCCCACTCTATACATCAACTGGCCACTGTCCCAGCCAGAGCAAGGGCAACTGCTGACTGAACAAACTCCATGGATCAAGTCCTGCTTGATGGCCTTGTGGTGACCCACAAGACCAGGACCACAGAGGGCTTGACTGCTGCCTACATGGGCATCAGAAATCTGTGTGAAGCTCCTCATTCCCAATGGTCTGGGCTGGTAATGCCAAGTAGGCACACGTAGAACGTTCTCTAGCCTGATTCCCTCCTTCCAAGAAGATGGATGGCGTTCCATGTACTACCCGAGGGACTCTGGGAGACATCTTAGAAGCTGGCCCTGGCATCACTAGCACCATGGTCTTCCTGGACACATTACTTTCCGTGTTGATTCTTTTACGAATTATTATGAACTCACTGGCTAAATCAACACAAATTGCTTTTCCTGCAGTTCTAGAAGCCAGAAGTTTGACGTGAGGCTTACGGGCTAACACCAAGGTGTTCACAGGGCTGTTTCCCGACTTTCCTAGCTCCTAGAATCCACTTGTATTCTTTGACTCAGGACCCTTTTTCCATTTCGAAGCCATCAGTGTGGCGTCTTCTCTCTCTGACTCTGATTCTCTTGCTGTGTGGCCTTCTCCTCACACTGAATTATCCTGCCAGGGCCCCTTGTGATTACACAGAGCCCACTGGAATAATTCCGGATGATGTCCCCACCCCAAGATCCTTCATGATGATGCAGAGTCCCTTTTACCATAAAAGTGACAATTCTAGGTTCTGGGAATTAAGACAAGAACATTTCGGGGGGCATATTCAGCCTACCACAGCAAGTACCATTTAGTGAGCAGAAACCAAGTACAAGCCCCGGTGTAAAGTACTTACCCACAATAACTCCTTGCATTTCTCCTTAATAAGCCTATGAGGCAGGTCATATTCTTTCCCTGTTTTACCCGTGAGGACATGGATACACAGAGAGGTTAGGTAACTAAGGCAAGGAAGTGGTAAAGCTAGGATTTGAACCCGGCTGGCTCTTGGTGATGCCAAAACTGTGCTGTTAAAACTAAATGAATCTGCCTGTCCTTAGCGTTCCTCTCCTTCCAAGCTGCAGACTTTCAGATTTGGGCATTTCAAGTTGTCTCTAAACTACCCTGCTTCCCTTCCAGAGTGGTAAGGTGTGAAGCTACCCTTCGACCCACCAGGAAAGACGTCACCAAAGGAGACCTGGCAATCTTCTCGTCCAGATCCTGCTGCTCCCGAGGAGCCCACCTGGCTCTCCAAGCCATGCCTCTGCTCCCAGGTCAGCCTTCTCTCATGTGGAGACGAGGCAGACCCAGGGGAGGTTTCTCAAAGGGGCAGGCGGGAGAGGAAATGTCGGGAGGGGAGACCAGAGCTCTAGAGTACCCAAGCCCTGCATCCAGGGTGGAGAGACTGACCTCAACCTGAGTCTGTCTTATCTCGGGCAGTGCCCACCTCACTTTCCCTTGCATCCTGGGCTCCTGAGCTATTTCCGTCTCTGGATCAGATACGAGACCATGATTTATTGATTGTAATAAACATTGCTTAACACACGCTCAGGCCACACTGCTCACTCACCATTTAAATAAATCCCAGCCCTGGGGGCTGATGGAGCCCTCTGTAATACAGAGTGCCAGGTTAGAAGGAAGCTAGATGCCGGGTGGGGGAGGAGGGGAAACAGGAGCCACTTGGGTGAATAGATAAGCTCATCTGCAGTCAGAGAATTAAGGATCATCTGTTCCCCCCACCCGTGTTCCCTTATTGCCCTATCTGTTACTCTTTAGGAGGGTCTTGCTGAGATGCCGCTTGTAGGCAGAGGCTGCTGGAGCCCAGCACGAGCCACAGTGTTCTCCCCAGTCCCTCCCTGGCATCTCATGGGCATTTTTTTCATTTGGAAGAGCCACAGTCTTTTTGTTATTTCATTTCCTGCTCTGGGGAAATGCAGCTGTCTCTGGAAGGAAGCATCAGTTCCTTTTTACACTGAAATAAAATTTCAGCCCTCCTCCACCCATTGGGCACTAGGGGGCTACACTCTGGGGGAAAACTCGAGACGTGTCTCTGTAAAGAGGGATTTCCTTCTGTGCTGATGACAAGGTAGGAAGCAGAACCTGGGCTGCAAGGGTGGGGTAGCTTTTTTATGTGCTCATCTCCAAGCCAAGTGCTCAGGAAACAATGGTTGATGGCATTATAGTGATGGTGCTGGCAGCCAAGGTCATAGAGGGAATGGTGAGGATGATGAATGGGATGATGAATGGAAGACTCTGAGAGCCAACACGTGATTTCATTCACCACTGTGTCTCCAGTGGCTAGAAGAGTACCTGGCACATAGTAGAGGCTCCATAAATATTTACCAAATGAAGGAAGAAATGAATGATGGTGCTGATGCAGGTAGTATGAGTGGTGTGGAGAAGACATCTATGGAAGATGTCACAAGGAGGGAGATGGAGGTATCTGTTATTGGGATGATGTCGTGGAAGAGTGCAGAGTGATGGTGGTGTTGGGAGCAGCCACGTGGCTGGCTACTCAGATGACAGGGAATATATATAAACTCTGGGGTTCCTAGGGGGATGGGAAGCCATCCTAGCTACTGCTGGGCCAGGCCACATGGAGAATGGGAACTTTGTTCATTGGTGGTCCCTGTCACTCACTGGGTGCCCAGTGAGTGACTGAGAGGTTGCAGTCATGGAGCAAGGCTTGGAGAGCACCATCCCCACAGCTCGAGCCTTCCCTTCTGCTGCTCTTCTTTTCTCAGCTCTTGGTCCCTGCTCTTAAGACATCTGTTCATCTCTGGCTTCTCATCACACTTTTTGGCCACATCTGCTCTTCCCCATTCCCTGAGTCTCTCTCTCTCTCTCTCTCTCTCTCTCTCCCCCCCTTCTCTATCTCTCTCCTTCATTTTTTCATGCACACACACACACACACACACACACAGTTGTGTGCAGGGGCACCAAGAGCTTCATGGCTCAAGAAGGAGGATTGGAAAGCTTTAGTTAATTGCCACCCCTAAGGAGAAGATGGAGAGACATTCCTAGAGCCTGCTCTGGAGTCAGACAGATCTGATTCAAATCCCAACATCAGGCAAGTTGTGTAAGCTCCCCAAATCTGTTTTTCCATCTATGAAATGGGGTATGATAACAGCACTAACCTCAAAGGACAGCTGTGAGTTAGGGAGGTTGTGTGGTGGAGTGCGCAGTGCTGTGCCTGGTGTGCAAGATGTGCTCAATACCAATGACTTATTGTTGCTAGGTTGGGGCTGAGCCCCCACCCCAGGCCAACTCACAGGCTTCTCATCGGCCTACAGGTGGATGCTTTTGGTTCAAGCCTTGATCCTAGATCCAATCAGCCATGACCAAGCGTGGGACCACTTCCTGCACTGTAAAGAATGAATAGAGTTGGGTAGAACAGGAATCCAAGGTGCTAGGAAGTGCAGAGGCAGGAATGAGTAAAAAACACTTGTTGGGGCCACTGAGACAGCAATGAGAGATTTGATCATGCACGTAGAGTAGAGTGGGCTTGGCGCTGTCCATGGTGCTGAGAAACAGCAGTGAACAAGAGTGACAGAAACCCCCGCTCACAACATCGATCATCTAGATAAGGTGGGAACAGTCTACGTGAAGAAAGGCCATGTGCAAATCAACAGATAATTGAATCCCCATAGTGAAGTGGGTGAAGGGAGTTTTGGAACAAACCAAAGTAGGGCAAGCGGCCAGAGAGGGGCAGGACCCTGGCTGTCTCTGTGGGTCACCTCATGCCTCTGTGCGGCAGCTACTGTCATTACTGCCCCTACATTATAGATGAAGAAACTGAGGCTCAGAAAGGCTAAATACTTTCTCACTGACTCTTAAGGCAGAGTTCAAAGACAGGTGGGGGTACTCCAAAGTTCAGTCCATTAACATCCACCATACTACCTGGTCTAAGGTTGAACTTTTCCAAAAGGACACCCTAAAACAAGGATTTGGGTGTATAGAGTTTATTTTGAAGTGGCTTCCAGACACACCTGTAGGAGAATGAAGGAGTGAGGCAGGGAAGAGAAGAGAAGGAAGCCAACTAAGAGTGTTATGGGGCAGGTTTCTGCAGGGGGCAACCAGGGTTCCAGCCTGCTGGGAAGCAGTAGGTGAGAGCACAGAACAAGCCTGTGAGTCATTCAAAGAATGAACCGCTGGGGTGTGTATGTAGCACTTCCCTACTTTGGTGGTTGAGGGTTGCTTTGGTTGGAAGCATCTCCCACCTCCAGCCTGCCCCTCTGGTACGTGAGTTGAGATCCGACCACCAGAGAAAGCCCTCCAGTATGCCAGATGGTGGAAGCCATGGGGTCACCATACGCAGGAAAGATGAGTGCCAGGAAGAGACTTAAAAGGGCACCCACAGCATCAACCATCCCAACCGAATTATACCACGTCCAGGTACAGTGAGAGTAACAATTCCAGAGAAAGGAAGAGCAATAAGGATCAGAATTCTGAGGACCTCAGGTGCCAACCCAGGGAATTTCCATTTTATCTTATGTGTCACTTGGCACAGACATAGAGAGATAAAGGAGAGAGAGTGCTGCTAACAAATAAATACCTAAATGAACAAAAAGCTTTAAATTCACTAAGTCAATCAAAGCTTGCATCTGCTCTGTAAGAAAAAAGAGGCCTCTTTTTAGCTGAAAAACTGAGGCTCAGCTTTGGACTCTTCCCAGCATCCACAGCTCACCATGACAGGGCCTGGGTTAGATCCTTTGACTAGCTGAGCTCCTGCACTTTCCACTATGCCAGGCCCTAATTTGAAGGAAACTGAGTCTCGGGGGACCTGGGAGCAAAGCCAGTGCCTAGCTGACTTCGCTCCCACATTCTCTTTCCAGTGTGAATGTCAGCTACCTAAATAACTTCAGTTATTTGACTAAATTAATCCTCTGAGGAACTGCATAAATAGAACCGGGAAGGCACACACATACACACAGAAACGTATATATATTTAACACTTACGAGGGATGCATCGCCGCGTGCCGATAAACAGGCTGATGACAAGCAAAGGAAAGACATAAACAAAAAATTATAACCCAGGGCTGGGTGCTAGGGTGCAATCCAATGGCTCCCAGCAGCCAGTGCCAACAGCATGGGAGTGTGAGGTCTCCTCCAGGGATGGGCTGCAAAGGAGGTCAGGGAGCTCTGGCTCAAAGGATCTCTGGATACTATGCAAGAGAGAAAACGCCAGGCTGCCCCAGGCACGTTTCCCTGCAGTCACATACATCCACGCCGCCAAACCGGTGAGCCCGGCCCCCATCATTCCTTGTGCCCTGGAACTTTGAGCAGGCCACGCCATCTCCCAAAGCCCCAGTTTCTTCATTTGTTAATTGCAACAATAATATTAATATTAGATTGGTGCAAATGTAATTGCAGTTTCAGCCATGACTTTTATGGCAAAACTGATTGCTTTCATACCAACCTAATACTTTTGTAATGATTAAATGAAATAGAATGCACACGGCACTTGTCAAATAGATTGATGGAGTTGGTGAATGAATGGCAAAAGGGTAGCCATATTGGGGTTGCTAGGAGGTGGGTTACAGCAATGAGGAACCCCAAGAGGCTTTAGCGTTTACTTCCCACCCTTCCTTTTCCTTCGTCCATTGAGAGTAAATGCATCCATGGGCATGGTCCCCTCCCCAACACGGGAATTCACGGCAGCTATGATTACCAACCCCACTATAGCTCGCCTTGGGCTAACCAACTTATGCACCTTGTCTCATTCAATCCTTACAATAATCCCCTGAGGAAGTGGCAATTTTTACCCACCCTCCCTTTCAAGATGAACCTTTCTTAGGAACCAACACAGGATGTGACTTGCCCAAGGCCACACAGCTCAAGCTATAGGTTGGATCTCATCCCCTCAAAATTCACTTGTTCAATGGGGTCGTTATAGAGATAATCAAGTTAAAAGGAGGTCATCAGGGTAAAGCTTAATTAGACATGACCGGTGTCCTCATAAAATGGAGAAATGGAGACATGGAGAAAACGTGCACTCAGGGCAAACACCAAATGAAGGTGAAGGCAGAGCTCGGGATGGTACCTTTATGAGTAAAGCCATGTCAAAGAGTGTCAGCAAACCACCAAGCAAGGGACCTGGAACAGATTCTTCCTACAGCATTCAGAAAGACGCAACCTTGCAGACATCATCATCTCAGACTTCAAACCTTCAGCACTGACACAATACATTTCTGCCTGCTTAAACTTCGCATTTGCAGGACCCCATTACAGTAGCCCTGGCTGGTAATACAGCCGCTAAGTGCAGAGCCAGGATTATGCGGAGCTGGATGCTCTGATTTCAGCTCAGTGTGCTGAGACGTCCTTTCACTCAGGCCCGGCTCAAGGGGAGGTGGAGTGGGGATTTGCTCAGCAAATGCTTAGAGGGCACGGAGGATGGGAGGCTGAATACCACCATGACCCCCACCAGCCTTTCTAATTAGAGAGCAAAGCAGATCCAGGCATGGGCTGAGGTCAGGGGTGCAGCAAGGCCGAACTTCCACTCATGTAGGAGGCCTCCAGCCGGCTAAGAAAAGCCCATCACACCCACTGAGTCCTGAACCTCTGTAAACCTCCAAGTGGTTAGGGATCAGCTCCGGGAGGAAGAACCGGCTGTGCTTGACACAATCGGCCACCACCGTGGCAGCTGCCCAGGCTGGGCTGGTCTGAGCTAGGTGCAGAGGCAGAGAGGATGGGGCTGGGTGAGCAGGGACTGGAAGTCCCCGCTGCCTACGGGTTGCCATGGTAACCGTGATCTTCCTAGGGTGAGCCAGAGGAGGCTGAGGTCTGAGGGGATTTGGTGAGGACAAGGGTGCATGTGTCCGGGGACTGGGATGGGGAAGGCCAGCGTTTACTGAGAGTTGAGCATGTGCTGGACATGAAGCCAAGCACCATCCTTAACTTCGCCTGTTTAAAAACCCACAGTAACCCTTTGGGATGGGATTTCTTTTTATCTCTCTTCTGCAGATGAGGAAACTGAGACCAAGGGAAGGGAAAGCTTTGGTTTAGGTCAGACAGCTGTTACAAGAAGGAGCCTGCATTTGAACCTGAGTTCTCTGTCTCCAGAGCCCCTGTTCTTTCTCTCCACTCACCAAGCTGCCTCTGGGACTTAGCGAGGCTGTACTTTGAGGCAGGGGAAGGGATATTTATTTGAGTTTCCAGCCTGGCTTCGGGTGACAGGGACCCGGGAGTCAGCAAGCCCCTTCCACATTTTGGAGTAAACCCAAAAGTTTACTGGACGGTAGAGCCTCCTTGTCTCCCAAGGATGCCACCCTCCATCAGCTGTAGCAGTCAGATGGAAGAGGATAAAGCCATGGCGGAAACAGAGCACTAGACATTCCACATGGGCCAAGCCAGGGCTGTACCGTATGTGCCCAGGCAAATCAGAAGGTTATGGGGAACAGACAGAGCTCGCGTCAAACTGATCCTGGCCGACTCTACTTTCTGCCAGTGGTGGTGATCAAAGCAGCCAAGGAGGAGGCTGGAGCTGGGATCTAGCCCGAGCTCTGGGGTCAAGGCACAAACAAACACCTCGTAGGCCAGATTCTGCTGCACAGACGAGGAAAGCAAAGCACAAACTTGCCCAGGAATGCAATGACCACAGCCCCATTGCACAACACGCAGAGCAGTGGGTTCTGAGGTCCTTTCCAGCTCTCATTTTCTGCCTGCAGTAGCCAAGCAAGTGATGTGGATAGGAAGGATTCCGCTTGTTCTGAAGCCTCCAACAGCTGAACTGGGGCATCTGGGCTGAAGATACAGAGTTGCCGTCTTAAGACTCCATCAAAGGAAAACTATGTGAGAGTTGGCGCTGCTCAGGGATGGACTTGCTCTGCAGGTATTGAGTTCCTGTCTTCAGAGGCATCTCAGCGAGGCTAAAGGAGGCGTGCTCTGCTAGTCGTTTCCAATGCTGTGCCCAACCAGTAGGATGCCTTGTCATTCTCTGACGATTATGATTTTTCTTTCGAAATATAATCAGATCTGGAGTCAGAGGCAGGGAGAAACAGAGCAGTGGAGTCCCCACCAGTGGTGATTTGCAGTTCCGACCCTAACCCCTTGTGACTCTTGTACCCAGTCTGATGGGAGGAGGCAGCGCGTGCTCCCACTCGCAGAAGCCCCTAACCACCTCGTGTTGACCTGCAGTTACGAGCCCTAGAAAAGCAGATAATGGGCCTGTCAATGGGGCCAACTTGGAGCAAAGACCTTTGTCAAAAAAAGAAATCCCATGTTTTGTTATGAAAGCAATCCAATAATTCACACTTGAATTGCTTTTGTTCTAATAACACTTCTATTCATACACAGGAAGACCACACACACCCACATAAGGGCTTCTCAAAGTGAGTATGAGCAATTTTATGCCCCAAAGTGGAAGATCATGTTGAGGGTGATGCTCGTGGTGGAGACCTGAGGATAGCGGTGAGTGTCAGAGGAGACACTTACCCAGGTGAGGTTCAGGGCCCAGCAGGGTCTGAGCTGGTCAGGAAATTTCTAGGGGAGTTGATAGCAGAGTGGAGCCCTGACTGATGTGTAGGGTATCCTCTGTGGTCAGCAGCATGGAGATGCTGATGATGATAAGAGTTCAGCTGGACCAGAGTTTCTCAGATCCTCCCTTCCCATGTCTCAAATGCAAGGATTTTTCTCTCCCTGCTGCTCCCCCAATCCTGGCCCTAGGGAATGCTCCCCACTCTTTTGTGCCTGCTATTGTTTGCTCACAGGTTCATGTGGCTGTGGCTGTGCTGAAAGTGAATTAACTCTTGTTAATAGCCCTGTGCTCTAGGAGACTGCAACTCCCCTAGGGCAGATACATCTATGCCTTGCGAATTCCTGACTGTGAGGCCAGCCTTGCCCTGGCAAAGCTAATTACTAAACAGATGCTTGGGACAGTGGTAATGCAGAAGCTTGGGAGGTGATGGGTGAGAAGGTATACCTTGGTTCTGATTCCAGAATCTCACCTCTGCCCCCACTGGCTCTGTTCTCTTAGGCAAGTCAGGAATGCTCTGAGCCATACGTCACCTATATAATGGGATAATAAATACTATTTACTGAGAGATTCTAATAAATACTGCAAACAAATTCTGTGATTTTCTTTTATTCCTCGTGCTAAGATAAAGATGGGTATTAGTATCACCCCCATTTTGTCCTTAAAGTAACAAGGTGTGCAAGGTCACAGAGCTGGGCGGGAGGAGCTGGGGTTCATGTTCAGGTACTTGAAGTCTGTGTCCCTAAGCCCTCTGATCCCTGGCGTCTGTGGGATTATGAAGATAACACGAGATCACACACTGGGATCAATTGCCGGAGTGCCTGGTCTTTGTTAAAACATGCGCTCTGAATGAAGAGACCCCCCCAAACAGGCTTTGTGTGAGCCACATAGCTGTTTATTCACCTGGGTGCAGGTGGGCTGAGGCCGAAAAGGGCATCAGCAGAGGGCGGTGGGATAGGAGTTGGTTTTATAGGTTTGGGGTAGGCAGTGGAAAATTACACTAGTTACTTTAGGGTGGTTTTTTGCAAGCTGGCAGGGGATTGTAGGTTTGCAAGCTGGGAGGCAGTTGTAGGGTGTGGAGACACGAGGTTGACCAAGGTCGGTTACAAAGTCCGATGACCTTATCAATTAGGGCGGGAATAAGGAAAAATAGAGAATGTCTCAAAGTTAAGTAGGTGCTGCAGGGGTTGAACATTTCTTCAGTCTTCCAGTTACTTTAGATTTTCTAGAAACTTATCTGGAGTGTCCGTGCAGGTCACAGAGGTTAGCATGGCATCCATGGCACAGTCAGTCAGCCTAAAAGATCTTAGTCTTAGCGACCCTCCCTTTCCCCTTTGCCTTCATCTTTGACTTCTCGTAATTCTTTCCTTCCGTATTATTAGTATTATCATTATCATTAATAAAGATGCCGTTTAATCTGATGGGGAAAAAGATAACGTCCACCCCTTTCATCCATGGCTGAATTATCACAGGATTCAAACATCTGCTACAGCGCCCAGTACTGAGTAAATGCTAGTCCATTTGTATTGAATAAATGAATGAACTAATGAAGGAGGTAATGACTAAATGATCCTCACAGTGGTGTCTAGGAAAGGTTTGCAGTGGGAAAGGGAGCCCAGGGCACTCTCAGAACCTCTTACCCAGGCCTGGAGGAGCGAGCCCCTTAGAGATGCCCAGGCTCTCTCTGAGCCCCACTTTCCCCACCTGGAAAATGGGATCACAGTCAGTACCCACCTCATACGGGTACCATAATAGTATTTACTGAGTGCCTTCCATACATATTGGGCACAAGAGTGATCTCTTTATTAGTGGACAAAATAGAAGCACCAGGACTTCCCTGCAGGAATCTTCTCACCAGGCAACCCCCAAAACCCAAGGCCTCTGGGTGGGGCATCGCTGCCAACTGGCTAGCAGGCAGAAACACCACTCTCAGGTCTAAATGTTCTCATCCTCAAAGAGCGGAACAAATCCCACAGGGGTACTGATTGAAACCATTACGGATTCGCGGAGACAACACGCCGGCCGGGAATAGGAGCCAGCTGCCGTCGTCTATTTCCATAAGGTAATAATAAGACGCGCTTTTGCTTTATGAAGTAGAATTTGTTACGGCCGATGAGCCGTAAAAATTGCCGGGTGGGGAAAAAAAAGAAAGGAAGAAAAAACTATAAATAAATTTGTAATTTTAACAGGGATTACCATGTAATTGAGAGGGGAAGACAGCTAATGGCAGAGGCAAAGGCCAGCTCGGCCCCCAGGTCTTGGCTGCAAGGCACGGCTGAGACACTGACGCGGAATGGGTCATGGAAGCTCTGGAAAGTTAGCAGGCACCAAGCCCTGAGAACAGACCCAGGGAGAACGGGGAGAAAATTCACTCAGCAATGATTTACTGAATGCCTACTATGTGGGCTTGACACGAGTGGGGAAACACAGTGGAGGTGCCCCCACTGGCCATGAATGGGTACCATGATGGATTCTAAACAAGAGCATGACATGATCTGCTTTCTGCTTGGCAAAGCCCCCCTCTGGCTGTCGTATGGAAAATGGGCTGGAAGGGGCAAGAGTGGGGCCTAGGAGATGAGTCAGGCGCTACTGCCATGAGACTCAGGTCTGAACTAGTGTTGGTCTGAACTAACACAGAAAAACAGGACACAGAGAGAGAAGGGAGGTGTTACAGATGCAGAGGACGCAGGACCTAGGGATGAATCCATGAATGGGAAAACACAGAGGAGGAGTGTGATGGCTGGGGTCTCTGGCTTTAGCAACCTGGGTGGGTGACAGTGCTCTCACTGAGAGGGTGGAACATTTGGTTCAATAGTTGCTATAGTACATTTCAGAGGCCTACAAGACATCCCAACAGACACGTCCAGCAGACAGTTAGGCAGGAGAGAGATCTGAGCTGCAGTGAAGGTTGGAAAGTCGCCAAGAGAAAAATGGTCCTTGCAACTGGTAGCAGATGGGGGAGAGCTGAGCAAGAGTGAAAAGGGGACAAGGAAGGGGGCCCAAGACCAAAGTGTAGAGAATAGTGATGTTTAAGGAGCGGGCAGAGAAAAGGCTGAGGGGGAGGAATAGAGAGAGTAGAAAAGACAGAGTGTGAGGGCTGACACAGCTAAGCTCTCTCCAAGGACCGGGTGTGGTGGCGCCCGCCTGTAATCCCAGCCCTTTGGGAGGCCGATGGGGGCAGATTACTGGAGGCCAAGAGTGTGAGACCAGCCTGGCCAACATGATGAAACCCCGACTCTACTAAAATACAAATATCATTCAGGCGTGGAGTCAGGCACCTATAATTCCAGCTACTTAGGAGGCTGAGGCATGGGAATTGCTTGAACCTGGGAGGCAGAGGTTGCAGTGAGCACTCCAGCCTGGGCAATAGAGCGAGACTGTCACAAAAAAAAAAAAAAAAAAAAAAAAAAAAAACTAAGCTCACTTCTGCTTTGGTCCCTTACGACCAGAGGTGGACACTGCAGAACACTTGGGCAGGTCATGGCTACCATCCGTGCATAGCCATGGGACTAACCATCTTGATTGGAAATGAAATTGATACCTTGAAAACCTGACCTCCAACCCTAAACCCTAGCCCTACCAGCTCTAGGAAATGTCAGAGGGAGTGGGATTTGGAAGTTTGAATCAAGGTTCTTCCACTTAGTGGCTCAAGATCTTTGAAGCGGATGGGTGGATCAACATTTTTGTGCCTCACTTGATCTTCCATAAAATGGGGGAATAAAACACAGCCCTTCAAGACTGTTGCTGGGACTAAATGAGATGGATTGAAGGAACTTGCCTGGTGTATTTCAGATGCTCGATCAATTTCAGTTTGGTTTCTTCCAACACACCAAGGTACCTGGCCCAGAATAATCTCATCTTTAAAAGCAGCCCAGAGGCCAGGCGCGGTGGCTCACGCCTGTAATCCCAGCACTTTGGGAGGCCGAGGCGGGTGGATCACTAGGTCAAGAGATCGAGACCATCCTGGTCAACACGGTGAAACCCCGTCTCTACTAAAAATACAAAAAAATTAGCTGGGCATGGTAGCACGTGCCTGTAATCCCAGCTACTCAGGAGGCTGAGGCAGGAGAATTGCTTGAACCCAGGAGGCGGAGGTTGCGGTGAGCCGAGATCGCGCCATTGCACTCCAGCCTGGGTAACAAGAGCGAAACTCCGTCTCCAAAAAAAAAAAAAAAAAAAAGCAGCCCAGAGATAAATCATCTTTAAAATGAGCAGAGTGTAGAGGGTACCAGGAAGAGACTGGCTGGGATGCTGGGATGCAGCTCTGAGTAGTCACGGAAACTTCCTAGAACAGATGAGTTTCTAGCAGTTTCCACAAATGATCGCGGGTGGCTCAAAGGGTTGGGAGGAGGTGAATGTTCCTAGGTGAACCTCAAGTCTCCAGGAGGCAGATGAAGGCATCGAGAGGAGAATACTGGGCCAGTCCGGGAGGATGCTTGGAGCACGTGATGCTGAGTTGACAGACAGCCACATCCCCACGTGGCTTGGGCAGCTGTGCACAGTGTCCAGCACACAAGATCTCAAGGTTACCTGGGAGTGACACAGAGAGTTCCTGTCTCCAGGGAACCCACTCTGGTGGGAGGGTTGTATTTTTCATTCCTTGTTTACACTTTGGAGTTTAAACATTTCACTTTTTCCCCCCTCCTGAACCCCATGGTGCCTATAAACAAACATTCCTGATATACAAAGATACATGGAAATGATAAGTTCCCAAGCTTCAGAGTCTAAACAAAGAAGAGGAAAGAGGGCGGGGGTGGGGAGGAGGCAGATTCGACGAAATCTAGACCATGCCAGCTCCGTTCTCTGGTCATGATCAATATGTTCTCCAAAGTGCCTTTTAAATTACTGTTGGAGGCAATGTGCCATATTTATGTATATACATGCTTAGAGGTGACACAAGGGAGAAATGCAATTTCTATTATGAAATCATAATGTGCATTTATCTTCAGGAATAACACATTGAAATGTTGGAGTGAGAAAAGTTGAAAAGCAATCTGTCTATAAATAAAGACCGCAGACATCCTGACATTTTATGATGCGGGGAATTTCAGTGAGAACTTCTTTGGACATATCACCCAAGGGATCGTGTTTAAACTCCAAGTTCTTGGAAGACAGCCTTTGGAAGTCCACAAGCCTACATGCTGGTATCTAAAGCAAAGGAAATAGACTTTGCTTCTTTGATGGTGAGGAGTATGGAGCTGAGCTGGGGTTAGGGGGTACATGTCAATTCAGGATAAATTTGGTTTTTACTTTGGTAGTAGTATTTCGGGGGGATTCTCAGAATAAGGGGAATGTAGATTTCTGCAGCAGGTTGCTATAGGTACACCTCTTCTTCCTTTTTACAGTGAACAGACAAGTGGTGTGAAAATCCAGGCAAATTCAGAGGAAGTCTTTGGTCTCTCAGTGTTCACCATCCCTTGACATCTTGCCTCACACTGGCCCCTGGACAGGTAGATTGCATCTTTAGCCAAGGGCTGGAGTCCAGAGGTCACTGTGGTCTTGACCTTCTAGATGCAGAACCAGAACAAAGAAGAGGAAAGAGAGCGGGGGTGGGGAGAAGGCAGATTGGGCAGCATCTTCTGCAGACAACAGACAAATTTAAATGCTGATAAGAGATGGGTTACGGTGGTGATGGAGGCGTGTTAGGGGAAGGAGTAGGGACGGGAGAGGGAGTCTGTCATCCATGTCTCTGACCCAGAATAAGGCAGGATAGGAGGGCAGCTTGCGCTGGTTCTCCCATCACTCATTCATTTGTTGATTCATTCATCTGCTTATTTCCTCATTCACTCTGCAGCCATTTCAGAGTACCTCGTAAGTGCAGCACAGTACTGGAGACGCGAGACAAATATGACACCCTCCCTGCCCTCAGGGACCTCACGGTACTCTAGACAGACATGTAATTGGCAATTACCAGGAAGAGAGAGATGTTAAAGGTGCTATGGGGCAAGCAAAGGGAGGGAGACACGTCTAACTCAGCCTAGGGAGTCAGGCGAGTCTTCCTGGAGAACCGTCTTGAAAGAATGAGCAGAAAACAACCAGGTGGGAAAATAGCAGAGATTCCAGGCAGAGGAATGGAGATTCCAGGCATGCACGCAGGAAGGTTCTGAAATACAAATGCGTTTATAGCTAAATGTGAGGGATCCCCAGGCCTGGAGAAATTAGTCAATATTTACCCTTGTCGGGGATGGGTGGGGCGCTGCACCAGCCTCTTAATCAACCGAGTAACTACCTACCACATCCGTGCGCCCACACAAGCATCCCGGCATATCATGTAGGTCCTCTCGTGTATACAGGCACCCTGCATACAGGGCATCAGGATCCAAGCCCAGGCCTGTCCAACTCCAGCTCACACAGTGACCCTCATCAAAATGTGCCCAGGTCTGTGCCAAGCTTGAGAGGGACACAGAATCATCAGAGAATCAGTCATAACGGGTCCTGTGTGAGTTGGTCCAGTGTCTTAAAAAAGAGTATGGGGCCGGGCGCGGTGGCTCACACCTGTAATCCCAGCACTTTGGGAGGCCGAGGCGGGTGGATCACGAGGCCAAGAGATCGAGACCATCCTGGTCAACACGGTGAAACCCCGTCTCTACTAAAAATACAAAAAAATTAGCTGGGCATGGTGGCACGTGCCTGTAATCCCAGCTACTCAGGAGGCTGAGGCAGGAGAATTGCCTGAACCCAGGAGGCAGAGGTTGCGGTGAGCCGAGATCGCGCCATTGCACTCCAGCCTGGGTAACAAAAGCGAAACTTCGTCTCAAAAAAAAAAAAAAAAAAAAAAAAAGAGTATGGACTGGAATCAGAACCAGATGCAAAACCAGCCCTGCCACCCACAGCCGGGTGAGCTGGGACAAATCTCAGAGCCTGTGTTTCCCGCCTGCATAGGGAGGCTGGTGAAACGATTCCCTCCCCAGGGAACTGCCATAGGGTGAATGAGATCATGTTTGTAAGACATCAAGCAGGTGTCTGGCACAGAGAAGGGGCTCAATCAGGGTAGCTACTATTACCATAATGATTGGGGGGTAGTATGATTCTTATTACTTCTATTACTACAGCCGCTGGGGGGATGGAGGCACTGGCAGGACTGGGCTGGAAGTCAGAGCCCCCTCCCTGCTCTTGACCTCAGTTGCTCCATCTGCAGAGCCTGGGGCCACATTTGCTGGACTCTGAGCCCCTGGTTCTGGTTCTGTCATCAGTCTGCCTCTGCCCTCCTCAGATCCCCTGAGGATCCCAGGGACCCAGCTGGTGGCAATGCCACCCAGGTCTTAGGGGCTTTCTGATCAGCCTCGCTAACCCCTTGCTCTCTCCACAATGGAACAACACTGGAGCCGATTAGTTCTGCACCCCCAAGTGTTGGGATGGGCCCCGTGAGGAGCGGACTCAGCCCCCTGAGCCAGTCCATGCTGCCTTTGGGGCTTCTGTACCTGACCGTCTCCAGGCGGGTCACACTTGAGCCCTCAGCCTCAGCCCAGTCAGCAAAGCTTAACTGGAGCATGGCCTTTGTCACACCCCAGGCCCGGCAGCCACTGGCACCCCATCTTAAAGATGTGGAAACTGAGGCCCAGGAAGGGAAAGGGACTTGCCCAACACCACCCGATGACTCGAGGCAGTCAGAATCCTCCTGTGAGTTCAGACAGAAGATGCTGCTCAGCCATAGCCCTGCTCCTCTGTGGGCTCAGGAGAGCCACTCCACCTCTCTGGGTCTGTCTTTACCGGGAAAGGGAGGAGATGGTGGTGGCTCCTGGTTGGATGACATGAGACCATTTGAGAGGGGCACTGGTGCATCATCACGCACACAGCAAACACTCAATAAACAGCACCTGCTCACACTATGGTTACTCACATTGTTATTTCTCTCTCAGTTCCTTAAAGAAATCAGCCCACTGTGAAGATTCTGCATTTGTGGAAGTCATTTTCAGGGTTGGAAAGAGGAAGCTAAGATTGGAGGTAAGGCTTGGGACAGAAAGAAGGCTGGAATAATACCACCAATAACAACACCACCACCAATAACACAGCCGCTACCACCACCAGCACCACCGATAACACCACCACCACAACCAATAACACAGCCACTACCACCACCAATACACCATCAACACCAGCACCACCAATAAAATCACACCATCATCACCAATAACACCAGTACAAATAACACCACCACCACTAACATCACTAACACTGCCACCAATAACACCACCACCACTAACACCACTAACACTGCCACCAATAACACCACCACCACTAACATCACTAACACTGCCACCAATAACACCACCACCACTAACACCACTAACACTGCCACCAATAACACCACCACCACTAACACCACTAACACTGCCACCAATAACACCACCACCACTAACATCACTAACACTGCCACCAATAACACCACCACCAATAACACCACTAACACTGCCACCAATAACACCACCATCACTAACACCACTAACACTGCCACCAATAACACCACCACCACTAACACCACTAACACTGCCACCAATAACACCACCACAAATAACACCACTAACACTGCCACCAATAACACCACCACCACTAACACCACCACCACCACTACCAACGACACCATCAGCACCACCAGTAACAACTGCCACCACCACCAGTAACACCACCACCACTACCAAAAAAGGCAGTAGCAAACACTTACATTACACTCTTACGCTTCTGAACCATGTGCCAGGCACTGCTGCAAATGCTTTACATCTATGAACTCATTTGGGCCTCCCAGGAGCCCTGTGAGTAAGTTCTATGATCCCATCTTACAGGTGATAAGACAAAAGCTTCTGGAAGCTCTCCTCCCACCCCGTCTCACCCAGGCTGGGACCCTCTCCCTTCCACAACACCCCTGGGCAGGGATTTGGGGGGACAGGGTTTGAGAGGACAGTGCTTTGTGTTTTGTTGCACTTGTTGTGAGTCTGGGCAGGAGGTGAGGCGTGGCAGAAGTGCGCATAGGGGCAGGGCTGGATGTTCTCCACCTCGGAGGTCCCTGTGTCAGGAGATTATTTCCTGGGGAGGCTCATGCACTCGAACCTGCCTTGCTAAGTGCCTGGCACTGGACAGAGAAGAAGATAGCAAGGCGTGGTCCCTTGGCCCTGTCCTGCTGGGAGACGGGAGGAGGACAGATGTATAAAAAGCTGGGTGAGTGTGCTACAGAAGGGATGCTGAAGTAGCTTCTGTGAGACCTGCATTCACACCCACACCCTCAATGGCACCTCCATCTTGAGCCCTCCCTGGAGATGGGGTAGGGCTCTGTGAAGGGGTGTGTGGGGGACAGGAGTCCCTCTTCACTTAAAGGGAGCTTCCTAGAGCTTTGGAATGGAGACCAAAGGGAAGCTTCCCCAAGCCACTAAGCCTGGGACAGGATGTGGGCAGAGTCCAAATCCCCCACGGGGCCCCAGAGGGAGCAAAGAGAGGCAGGGGCAGTGTTGTCTTAAATGGGGAAAGGCAGAGCCAGTCTCTGAGAGCAGGAGGGACAATAGTCTCCCACACCTGGGGAGAGAGAGCAAAAAAGACTGTCAGCACTGCGGAAAGCTGGAGAAGCCAGAGCCTGGCAGACAAAAGCTGAGGGGGCGGAAGAGGGAGAAGGAGAGGCACTCAGGGAAGAGATAAGCCTGGGAATGGAAAGGTTGAAGAAGAGAAGGAAAGGGGTGCATTGTCAGGTTGGGAGACTTGCTGCTGAGCAGGGCTGCCTTGTCCAGGGGCTGAAGATGGCAAAAGTGGTTTATGCCAGCACTAAGTTGGTGACATCGTCCCCACCCACGAACATCATCCTGTCCCCTGGGCCTGGGAATCTCACTGCATCTTGATTCTAAATGTCCCTCCCTGGGTTTCCCATAGGTCCTATTCACAGACTCCTAGCTCAGGTCCTGTCCATCTCTTAGCTCATTTCTTCCTCCCCAGGTGAGGTAAGAGTGAATATTCCCAATGTACAGATGATAAACAGAGGCTCCAGGATGTGCAGGCCCCTACCTAAGATCCCATAACGATGCCTACCTCCCAAGCCTTGGCAGTTCCTTAGCGTGGGGGCCTGGCTGCCCCTATCTCTTCTCAGGCTCACAAAAGCAGCAATGTGAGGTTATAGAGCGGGCAGCAGGCCTAAACTTTGGATGAGAATTCCTGTACTCCTTGACTTCAGTTTCTTCATCTGTACAATAGGAGTCTAGCCTGGAAACCTGGAGACTGTTAGGAGGTGCCATTGAGGGGGTGGGTGTGAATGTAGGTCTCACAGAAGCTACTTCAGTGCTATCACCATTACCACCACCACCATCACAATTATCATCACCATCATCATCACTATCACCAGCATCACCACCACCAGCACCATCACCATCACCATCACCACCAGTACCAGCAGCAGCATCATCACCACCAACATAATCACTATCACCAGCATCACCAGAACATTCACCAGCAGTATTACCATCAACGCCACTGCCATCACCATCAGCACTAGTACCATCACCAACACCATCACCACCACCACCAGCACCATCACCATCACCATCACCACCAGTACCAGCAGCAGCACTATCACCACCAACATAATCACTATCACCAGCATCACCAGAACATTCACCAGCAGTATTACCATCAACGCCACTGCCATCACCATCAGCACCAGTACCATCACCAACACCATCACCACCACCAGCATCATCACCATCATCAGCATCACCATCACTATCACCACCACCAGTACCATTTCCATCACCACCAGCATCACCACCGGCAGCACCATCACCATCACCAGCATCATCACCATCGTCAGCACCACCAGCACCATCGCCATCACCAGCATCATCACCACCAGCACCATCACCATCACCAGCATCATCACCACCATCACCAGCACCACCAGCATCACCATCACCATCACCACCACCATCACTATCACCAGCATCACCACCATTATCAGCAGCACCAGGATCACCATTACCATCACCATCACCAGCATCACCACCACCAGCACCATCACCACCACCACCAGTACCATCACCAGCATCACCACCAGCACCATCAACATCATCAGCACCACCATCACTATCACCACCACCAGTACCATCTCCATCACCACTAGCATCACCATTGGCAGCATCATCACCATCACCATCACCAGCATCACCACCACCAGCACCATCACCACCACCACCAGTACCATCACCAGCATCACCACCAACACCATCAACATCATCAGCACCACCATCACTACCACCACCAGTACCATCTCCATCACCACCAGCATCACCACCGGCAGCACCATCACCATCACCAGCATCATCACCATCGTCAGCACCACCAGCACCATCGCCATCACCAGCATCATCACCATCGTCAGCACCACCAGCACCATCGCCATCACCAGCATCATCACCATCGTCAGCACCACCAGCACCATCGCCATCACCATCACCAGCACCGCCAGCACCAGCACCATCACCAGCATCACCACCAGCACCATCACCATCACCAGCATCAGCACCACCAGTACCATCACCACCAGCACCAGTACCATCACCAGCATCATCACCATCATCAGCACCACCAGCACCAGCAGCAGCTCCATCATCATCATCACCATCACCAGCATCACCATCATCAGCATCATCACCGTCACCACCAGCCCAGCAGCATCACCATCACCATCACCACCACCATCACTATCACCAGCATCACCACCATTATCAGCAGCACCAGGATCACCATTACCATCACCATCAACATCACCACCACCACCATTACCATCACCAGCATCAACATCACCATTATGACATCATTATCAATAGCAGCAGCATCATCACCATCACCATTATTAACACCATCAGCACCACCATTACCATCACTATCACCATCACCTTCTCCATCACCAGCAGCAGCAGCAGCTCTATTCTTCATTTCCATTGCCCACTCTCAGCCACGCCCACCCGCTCTCCTGGCTTGGGCCACTGGGCTTCTTTCTGGTGGTGCCTGTTGGGGCTGAAGCCCCCACTTCCCTTTGCAGTCATAGGAACTTGGGCTTATTTTCCTTGTTTCCTACAGGTCATTACTGTGTTTATCACACAGGTTTTTTTTTCTTTTCTCGCCTTTTTTTTTTAATGAGAATTACTTTACAACCAGGGATTTTGCTTTCTGCAGCACCAGACATGGTGCCAGCGGGCCTGGTGTTTATGAGGGCTTTCGGGAGGGTTTATGAGGCTGCAGTTTGGGCCCTTCCTTCTGGACCCCACCAGTCCAGGGCTGGGGGAGGTGGGGGAAGATGGAGCTGGGAAAGCTGTTTGTGGGTTTCCTCTTCCTCTTCTCCAGGTCTTAGGCTGTTCCTGGGTTAGGGGATCCCTCGTAACTTGTCTGGGAAGAGATCAAGAGAGATACGAGTCCCCAACTCAGGTGGTCTCATGCTCCCTTGGGACTCAGTTTTTGCATGTGTAAAATAGGAGTGTTTGAAGTAATTACCGTGCAGTGTTGTTGTGAGGAGTCAGGCTCAGCACAGTCAGCAGACAGAATACAGAACAGGTAGGAGGAGTCCCTCCACTCTTCCTCTCGCCCTGGGAAAGGCAGATGGCCACCAGCCTCACTTTGCACTTACAACTTTCTGGGATTCTGTAGCAGTAACAATTGACATCTTCTCAATGTCTACATCAGAACCGGGTACTATGCTAAGCCTGAAAGCCCTTCATTGTGCTTATTCTGCATAATAACCTCAGGAGGTGGATGTTGTCATCATCTCCATTTTACAGATGAGAAAACTGAGGCTGAGCGGTTCTATTGCTTATCTAAGGCCACCCAGCCAGTAAGAGGTGGGGCAGAGATCAGCATCTGGGATAGTTTGACTCCAGAAATTACGTTCTTGGATTTGAACCCTGATCTAGGAACTGTGACTGGAGACAGGGAGAAGAGTCAGGGCACCCAGTTGAAGAGAGCAGGTTCATCCGAGTTTAGAGCAGGAAGCTTCTGGTCCCCAGAAAGACACCCAGTTTCTACTCTCAAGAGCACCTTTCCAGACTGAAGAGGGACTGATGCCTGAGGCCCTGGAAATCTGGACCTAGAGCCAGACGTTGTAGGATGACTCTGCGTTGGGGAGGACACCCCAGCCATGCTTATGAATGTTCGTCCTCTATTCTGACCAAAGACAACACAGCAGAACGCAGCAAAGGCAGGCACAGCTCTGTTCAGACACCAGGAAGAACCTCCGAATAAGTCGAGCCACAGAAAACAAACACACACACAAAATAAAGATGCTTCAAAATGTCCTCCTCTGGGAATTTTCTAAGGAAAGGACTGATTTCCAAGGTGCCCACGTGGAGGCAGGGGTCTGGAACAGATGCCCTCAGAGCCCTTTCTGCTTGGGCCATGGACAGAAGCCCCCACTGTGAAGCAGGTGTGAGACAGCCGCTCACTGCCAGGCCTCTAGGGCCTCCTCTGCTGCATGGTCTCCGCCTTCGCCACCCTCCGCATGGCTCCTGGCTCCCTCCTAGCCTCCTGGGCCCCGGAACAGCTATTTAATGGGCTGCAATGCAGTGCTGATCACACAGTCTTGTCTGCCAGCAGGACAGCTCCGGAGAGTGGGATGTAGCAATGCGGCTTGTGGATCCTGCTAAGAGATATTTAATAAATATGCAAATCGCTGCCTCTACCTCCTCAGGCAGGTAGGGAGCGGGGAGAGGCTGGAGTTAAGTATTAAATCTCTGCGCAATGTGGAGTGCTCAGCACACAGGCAGGGACTGGAGCTGAACTTCCTGGGAAGCTTCCATCTGGCATCCTAGAGCTCCTGCTTGGGAGGATGGAAGAGAGTGGGAGAGGAAGGAGGACCTAAAAGCAGGATCTGGAAAAAAGGAGTACAAAGGAGCTATTTTACTTAGGAGTCTGAGCATGATATTGGAAGATGAAAAGACATTCTGTGTCTTTATGCAACCATTACCCCAGCAGCCAGCCAGCCACTCTGTCATACCACGTGGATCCACCCAACCAGATCTTCACCACCCACCCATATACACTTAAGTCATCATACAAACCATCAGCCTACCCACCCAACCTTGCACCACCCATCCACTCATCTTTGGCCTGCTCACTCTCTCACATCCAAACACCCGACCATCAACCCTTGTTTCATCCATCCATCTATCTTCCAACAACTCATCTATAGATCCATCTGTCTGTCTGTCTCCACTTAACTACTAAATTATCACTCAACCAAATGATTATCCAATCGTCTGCCTGCCTTCTTACTTTTTCATCAACCATCCATCCATCCATCTAATAACCATCCATCCATCCATCCATCCAACCATCCATCCATCCATCTAACCATCCATCCAACCATCCATCCATCCATCCATCCATGCATCCATTCATTCATCCATCCATCTAACCATCCATCTAACCATCCATCCATCCATCCATCCATGCATCCATTCATCCAGCCATCCGTTGATTCATATTCTATTTCCTCTATGCAAAACCCTGTTCTAGGCACTGAGAATGCAAAAACAATTGGGCAAGACCCTTTCCCTTGAGGAATCTTCAGCATAGTCAAGGAGATCAAGTGCACAAAGTGGAAAGTGCTCCTGCTACCCATGGCTTAGGGGAAGGCCTGATCTAATATGTTCTTCCTCCTGGGAAAATCAAGAAACTACTCCTGGGCAAGGTAGCATTTTAACTGAAATGATACAGATTGGTTAGTCTGCTGCTCCCAGTCCAAAATTAGCTCTGTTTACAGCACATGTATTTCTGAAGCACTGGGATAGAGAGATAGATGAGCCAGTTATGATCTCTGCCCTCAAGATGTTATGGTCTAGTGCGGGAGAGAGATGTAGAAAGAAAAAGTGATGCAAGCACAGAGGACTGCAAGACCCTGGGGCAGCAGGTGGAGGGTGTGGTCAACCTTGGTGTCTGCAGATGGAGAGCAGGAAGGTGTCAGTTGAGCCTTAGCCCATGTAGCACAGACATGCCTCACCTGGCATTTAGGGTGTGGCTTACAGATGTCTGCCTTTATATTCTGGAACCCAGGCCTGGCTAAATCTTAGGCTGAGCAGAAACTGCTGAACTGTAGAGGAGGAGTTGTCTGCCTCTCTCAGCATGTCCTGCCATGCATTTGACTGTGTGTAATTTTTGCAAGTCAGCAAATGGCCCATTGAGGGTCTTAGTGGAAGGAGCAATGGTTTTAGAGTCTGGCAGACTTTCCTCCAATTCAGGTTCTGCTCTTTACTAAGAGTGAGACTTGGGAATCTCCATGTCCTCCTCTTTTAAATGTGGGGAATAATGTCTTCATCAAGAGGGGTGAGGCTGTGTGATGAAATGGCCCACTCGGGGAAAGCACTAAGTGAGTGCTATCAGGCATCAGCAGGCTCCCAGGCAGGGCAGTGCCAGTGGGTGGCTGGGCTCCTGGAGACCTGGGGCTGGGCTGTGTGCTGTTCTGTACACAGCTCTGCACCATCCTTCCCTCTCTTCTGCCTGCCTCCACTTGGGCCAGTAGCCCGATCCTGGTGAAGTCTCAGGGAACCTCATTCATTCACCCTTTGAGTCATTAATTCACATACGAATTGCCAGAACCGTTCTATCTGCCAGTGACCAGCAGGGCATCTACTTCCAACCTCTCTCACCAATTATATAGAGCACTGAAATTTTCTTAAAGTACCCTCCCTTCCTGAAGTCTTCATCTCCTTCCTTCCCCCTACTTTGCAAGCTCAAATGGAATTATATATATTTTTTGCCATCATCTGCTGTAGACTGTGTCTCCCAAAGAATCATGGGTAATTTCAGATGTAAATGTCCTATGCAAATCCAGCTGCTGGTTAAAATTAGGAGGAAGCCCAAGGCAGATGCAGTTGCAGGCTGTAACTGGAATCTCCACCGAGCCTTGATTTAAGCATGCAAGTGATGCTGCAGGCTTTCATCACGGAGCTATAAGCCTAGTCCTAGTTCCTAAGGCTCCATTGCTCCGTGCTTGGGTTTTTGTAAAGCAAGTGTGGGTCACTTACCTGGCAGACTTGGAGAGGTTTTCAGGTTTTTATTCCAACCCAGTGGTTCTCAACCAGGAGAGATTTTGTCCCCCAGGGGACACTGGGCAACGTCTAAAGATATTTTGGGTGTCAGAACTTGGTGGGTGCAACTGGCATCTGGTAGGTAGAGACCAGAGAAACTGCTAAACATCCTACAACGCACAGGCCAGCCCCCACCACAAGACTTATCGGGCCCAAAATGTAGATGGTGCAGAGGCTGAGAAACCTTCAAACCTATGCTAACCCATGCCCTGGGAGCTTGCTGGGATCCATGAGAGGAAGGGGAGGTAGAAACGTCATTCATTACCAGTCGTTACCTTCAGCTTGGAAAGAGAGTTGGATCAGTCCAAGTCCGACACAACGTTCAGCTCACCATCCATTAGCATCCTGATCTCACACGGCCTCACTCCTGTTTTGCTTTGTTCGATTTTTCTCCTTCTCCCTGACGCTATTGCCTGGCCCCTCCCGACTGCCCCTCCACAGCCCGACTCTAAAATCTCTAATATATGTCCTCAGATATGGATGGTTCCTATAAAATATACGGTGTTGTTTATCGTGCGAATGTGTTTTAATTTACATAAATTGTATTGGGCTATAGATCTCATTCTGTTGCTTAATTTTTTCACTTAACACCACGTTTTTGAGGTCTACCTGTGTTGCCGTGCATAAATCTCATGCGATGCTTCTGACTGCTGCGGAGTTTCTCGAGAGATGTCCGCTGTTCCGGGGTGGACACTAGATTGCCTCCGATGCCCCCACCATGTGGATGACCTGCTGGAACCACGTAAGGGTTTCCCTGGAGTCTGTAGACTGGGCTGGTGGGGTCAGAAGGTATGCAGCACCTCATTTCCCTGAATACTGACTGACAGGTTTCTTCCAGAGCACTGGTACTCAGCACCTGACATTATCCAAATTTCTCATTTTTTCCAACCTGATTGGTATGACATTGCTTTTTCAATTTGGGAAAGAAAGATGGAATTTTAAAACGCATTTTCTAGGACCTAAGAATGAGAAGTCATCTTAAAGGTGAGCTAGTCCCAGGGACCCAAGGCCCCACCTACTTACAAATGAAGCAGCTGAAGGCCAGAGAGCTCTCGGTGAACAAACTTAGGAAGCCTTTCATTCTTCAAAAGATAAATATTTACCCAGAGTCTTCTCTGAGCCAGGGCCTGTGCATTCAGGACAGGGTGGCAAACAGTAGAGATATGTTGCCATCCTCGAGGAGCTTATGCATGAGTGGGGAGAGAGTAAACTATCGCAGACACAATTCATTAAATGCCACTGTGATTGGTGCTACAGCAACGCATAAGATGCTGTGTTGGAGTGGGGAGGATGGGGTGAGGTGGGGGATGTCGAGAATTTCCCCAAGGAAGGAACATTTAGGCTGGGCCCTAAGGGATGACAAGAATTACCCAGACGACAGGGGAGCAAGTGGTCAGGCTTCTGAGAGCCTTGGTCTCCTGTGTATTGATGAGATAACACATGGGTCATGTATTTAACAAATGTGAGATAAACACAGCGGCTGGGCACTGTGTTAGGAGCTGAGAGATGAAGCTGATGAGATCAGGAGCCCAGCCCTCGGCAAGTGATGAGCTCACAAACAGGGGTTCCCTTGCTGGAAGCCAAGTGCAAAGCTGAGGACCACTAGGGAGCTGAGAAGCTGCAGAGGTGGGTGATGCAGGGGGTGGGGCGGAACTGGGGAGGGGGTGACGGGGATAGATGGGACAGTGCAGGTTAAGTGGAAGTGAAGTGGGGTCAGATGCCTCTTTCTGAGGGACCCAAGGTAGCCAGAAAATTCAGACTAGATGCGGGGAGCAAGCTTTGAAAGCAACACAGTAAACATTGAAAGTAAAGAAGGCTCCTCTGCGAGACCTCTTGGCGCAAGTCAGGTGCCAGGCATAGGTGCCAGGTTTGGTGGCTGCAGAGTTGAGAGTGAAGAGGAGTTTTGGGTCCGTGCTCCCTGTGCTCATGTGGGTCCTCCCTCCCCTACTTCCCCAGGGACTTCCCTATGAAACAAGGGCTGGAGCTTCCTCCTCAGCCTGGGTGCTCTCAGTATCTAGGAGGTCAGGGGCTCTGTGTTCTACCACCTCATCAGGCCAGGAGGTCCTAATGTCTCGGTTCTCCCTGCAGCCCCGTGCCCATCAACCTGGGAGTTCCCTTTAGGCGGGGGGTCTTCCTCCCCTGGGTTTGCAAACAGCTGGGTGTCTGCTGCTGTGCCAGGAGGGCATCATGGCCCCAGTGATTTGGCTGAGTATCTGGTGGGTGGGGTCCTTATCCAGGCAGCTTTGTAGCAGCTTTGAAGGGGCTGACAGAGATCACTGTTCCGCATTCTCCTCTTACCCTGCCCGCCCCCACTTATAAACATGCCTGTTTTCTAGAACTACATTGAGCACAGAACCTCAACAATTCCCCAGGTTAATTTTTTCCTGGGCACGAAGATGCCCTCTGAAGCCTTAGGGTGCATGGAGCATCCTTTTTCCCTCCCTGTTTTGAGAAGGGACCCCTGATGGCCCAGACTCAGAGAACAGGTCTCCTTTAGGAGAGCCCAGGAGCAGCAGCCCTGAGGGGCTTCACCCCCTCCCTTCCCGGACCTGATCTGGTTTTCTCCTTCAGGCTTAGATGAACAGGGTGATACCCCCTGCCTCTGGGTCCCTTAGACGTCTCCATCCCCTCCCATCCCCGTGGCGCCTGCCTCGCCTGCACAGGGTGCTGTCTTCCCAGCTCTGGTCTGCAATCTATCTGCATACTTATCAGTCCAGGAGCCTGAGGCCATTAGACTTCAAAGACTATATAAAATGTGTTTAGTTATTGTGTTCGTGTGTGCGTGTGTGTGTGTGTGTGTGTGTTTAATATCAGCAAACTGTATTTTCAAGGAGAGAGGGCCAGAACCACAGAAAGAAAAAAAAATAAGAAAAAAAAAAAAAAACAGGAAAAAGATTGCAGTGTGAGGGAGGGGGACTTATTGCTGAGAGTGGGAGCCAGGGGGCTGGTTTTGAAGCAAGCCTGGGTACATTCAGCGCACCAGGGGTTGGGGTGCCTGGGCCCCTTTCTATTCCCAGATGAAAGGGCAGGGAAAGATGAAAATTCCAAGCTTGCGGCAGGGACTGCCCTTAGAGCCAAAATTCACCTCCACTTTCTTAAGGGCACTGGATTGAGATCACAGGCTGTGAAATCCAACAGCCCAGAACCCTGGTGACTAGCTGTTTAAAACGTGACTGGCAATGGTGCCCAACCTCAGGGCTGTTGGGGGAATTTACTGGGATGACAGCTGGGAAGAATTTGGTGAGTGATGAGCTGTTTTTGGAGAATGCAAGCTGAGAGAGGGTTTCCTGATGTCACTTTGATTCCCCAGGGCAGGGAGGGACAGTCTAATCGGAGGAATCAGGCCCTGACTTATCTCCACGACAGGCTCTTAGTGAGGGGCTTTGAATACCAGGTTTGGGGTCTTTGGCTCAGCTCAGCCCCAGAAGACCATTCAACTCAATACCAACTTGACTAGGGCCAATCCTAGGAGGCTGGATGCCCAACTGCAGGCCGGGCATCAGGAAAAGGAAGTGAAACATCACTAAGGACAGACTGTGCAGGGGAAGCTTACCATGTACCATCTCACTGCACCTTCACCGCTACCGTGAGAGGCAGGCAGGCCTCGTGGTTCCTGTTTTTCTAGATGAGGTGACCTAGGCTCAAGAGACAGGATCTAATGGGAGCTCCAGCCACCTGCCCCTCCATCTTTCCTACCAGCCCCCTTTTCTGCCTTCTCCAAGTCCTGCCCTCCTTCAGGTGTATTCCAGTCTCCAGTTGTCCAAACCTCCAAAGGCAGCAGGGGGGATGTTCAGGCTGAGGAATATGGGAGTGCTGAAAGAGCCCAAGAAAAACCAGGCAGGGCTCCACCCTCACCCGAAGCTGGGGCCTGCAGTGCCTGTGAGTGAGGGTTGATGACCCAGTGCAGAGGCTTCATCTCTGATTGTAGCAGGATCGGCGGGAACAAAGCTCTCAAACACCGAACTGAGAAATGATAAGGCTCTTTCTAAGCTCCTCCATGACTAGGGACAGGGAATTACCTTTTTGGTGTCCCGAAAAGGTACAGAGCTATCTACTTGGCCTCTCTCTTTTAGGTGTGAGTTTGATTCTGTGCAAAAAACAGCAGGAGCTCCATGGCCAGCTGATATTTACCTTTTCGTAGGAGATAAAGGTAATGTGAAATATAAGCTAAACATGGACCAAACCTATCTGCCCCTGCCCACAGCTGCTTACAGGTACTTACAGGACCAGGCCGGGCATGAGTGGAGGGGCGCTGCCCCACTCAGAGGCCAGGTTTCCACGTGGGCTGGAGCTGGAGAGAAGGGACCTGTGGCTCAGAGGACAGAGGCCTGGTTAAAGGAACGTTACTTAATCCCATAGATGATGAACAATCATTAAAGAGGTCTTTGAGCACTTAAGTGGCATTTTTAAAAAAGTGGAATGTAGGGACTTTTTCTAGAATGATTGGATAAGGTTGCCAGATTGAGCAAATAAAAATACAGGATGAATAATTTTTTAGCACGTTATGTAGCATGTAATATTTGTGCATGCCATATTTGGAAGATACTTATAAAATTATTTACCATTTGATCCGAAACTCAAATCTAATTGGGCATCCTGTTTGTTTATCTGACAATTCTAGCTAGAAAGGAAAAAAAAGAGAGAGAAAGGGAAGTTAGAAAGTTTATGTTTTTTGGCTGGGTGAGGTGGCTCACACCTATAATCCCACCACCTTGGGAGGCCAAGGCGGGTGGATCTCTTGAGACCAGGAGATCAAGACCAGCCTGGCCAACATGGTGAAACCCCAGCTGTACTAAAAATACAAAAATTCTGGGCATGGTGGAGCATGCCTATAATCCCAGCTACTTGGGTGGCTGAGGCATGAGAATCGCTTGAACCCAGGAGGCAGAGGTTGCAGTGAGCCAAGATGGTGCCACTGCACTCCAGCCTAGGAGCAAGACCCTGTCTCAAAAAACAGACAGAGCAAGACCCTGTCTCAAAAAACAGACAGAGCAAGACTCTGTCTCAAAAAACAGACAGAGCAAGACTCTGTCTCAAAAGATAGTATATATTTATGTTTTTTGGTGCTTTATTCAGTATTTTACTAATTTAATTTTATTTTCTGGAATTTGCATTAAACATGATATTGCTTCTCGAGTTATTGTTATAACTATGTCCAGCCATCCTGTCCCCCTATCTTTCCTACAGTCCCCTTCTCTGCCTTCTCCAAGTCCTGCCTCTCCTTCAAGTGTATTCCAGCCTCAGGTTGTCCAAACCTCCAAAGGCAGCAAGGGGTACGGTCAGGCTGAGGAACACACATACGCTCTCTCTCTCTCTCCCTGTTTCTCTCTCTTTCTGTCTCTCTTCGTCTTTGTCTCTCTCACACACACATACACATAAATCATGGATTTTTATATCTAGTTATTCAACAAATAGGTGTCAGGTATCTATTATGTACCAAGCACTTTGCTAAGAACTAGAAATAACCGAGAAATGCATTCAAGAGAATGTCTGGAAATAGCCTTGTCTTTGTCTCTATTTCTGTAGTGCAGTCCCTCTCTCTCTCTGTTTACCTTTGCAAAATATGCACTTGTGCATTTCTTATATGTGCACATATACTTGTGTAGGTAGGTATACAAATGTGTACATTACATTACACATCACAGAGATCGTTAGGGTGGGTGGCAGGGGTGCCCGGTTGCAAATGGCTGGGCGCTGGTATTCTAAACCAACCATTGCACCAGCACTTCTCTATTACCTGTAAATCATCACATATGTTCATATCTATGGCTTTACTTAATTTTCAGAGACGCTGTGAACTAAACGATGAGACAGACTCAAAGGGGCTATGTGACTGGCTCAAGGTCACACTGCTAGGAGATGGAAGTGCCTGATTATGAACCAGGTCCTGAGTCTGGACCATAATGGCCACCCAACACATGCCTGGCAGCTGATCAGCATGTCAGGACTCACGGACTCCCAAGGTCATTGTTTTTCTGCTGTGTTGCATAACCCCAGGTGGCTGTCTCTGGCTTTCTTCCTTGATATCCTCCCTTGACCGCCTCCATCAATGTGTTTTATCAAGATATGGTTTGAATTTTTAAAAAGAGTAGGACTCCTCCCTGGATGATGCTGGCTGGCACTGCTCCCTCATCCAGGGCTGTAGTTTTGCTACGGTGGGTGTCTGAAGTAGGATTTGGATGTGCAGCTGTGAACAGAGGCTGGATCTGCTATGCGAAGTCTGATGCTTCTCAGGCCCAGAGCAAGATAAATAAATCCAGGGAAGTGGATCATCCAGGCGAGGGGCTTCCAGTGCCTGGTTCTTGGGAGAGACAGAGAGGGATGATCCATTTGAAGAGAAGAGTGGAAGACATCCCTGAACAGCCAATTAAACCACTTTTAATGGTTTCGAAGAATATATGTTCAAGTTCCAAACCAATCTCAAGACTTAGTGAAGCAGAGATAACTGGAGCTTTGGCCATGCAAGATAAACTAGCAAAATCTGAAATGCAGGCAATCCTGTTTTACATTAAGGCAAATGAAAATCAACATGAATTCAGGTCCTTCTCTCATTGCTGTTTGATACATGGTTACCCAAGAGAAAATGCTCCAGCATTCAGGAGACAGCCTGGTGCAGAGAAGATACCAAATGAACAAATGAATGAGTGGGTGAATGAATGAATGGTTTGCTCTGAGGCTCTGATCATTGCAGCCAGAGGACAGAGCATAGGCTGCTCAGGAGCTCCAGTAAGGAAAGTGGATATTTGGGATGAAAGAGGGAGATGTGGACAGTGCTCCGATTTGTTCGTCGATTTTGTAAAATGCAATAAAAGCGATTACTTTCACAAATGCTTATTTAACTTGTGTAAACTAGGATTATGCCACAAGGGAAATATTTTGCATATCAGGAAGATATCTGACACAAGGTACAGGTTATCAGGCACAGAAAGGTGTCACTCTTATTTCAGAAACAGCCCAGGATGGGACCCATCTGTGGGTGGAGTCACTTCCCTTAGGAGGAGCTTGTTGTAGTCAAGGCAGGTGCACCTGCCACAACCTTTTTCCTGTATCTGCAGCTTGAATGATTCCCTATCTTCCCTGTGTTCATTCTGTGTGGTTTCATGGCTCAGCTCCAGGTGCCAAGAGTTCAGCTGCCTTGGTTTAAATTCTGACTCTACCACTTCCTTGGACAGACTATTTAACCTTCCTGAGCATCCGCCTTCTCGTCTACAAAATGGGCACAAGCATAGCAACCACCTCCTAGGGTTAATGGAAGAATTAAATGAGGTGAGATGTATGAAGTGAAACTCACCTCCTTGCTATATATTAGAGTTACCTGGAGAGCATGAAAAAAAAAGTCGCCAGGGTCCAGTTTTCACTCTAAACCAATTAAAACAAAATATTTGGGAAACAGGACTCAGGTCTCGGGATCTTTTCAATCTCCTGACATAGCCGAGTTTGCAGCTGAGGTTGCGGACCACTGACGTGAAGTTCTCAGCAGAGTGTCTAGTATCTAGTAAGCACTTAATAACCATGAGTTATTGTTATCATTTAGTACCTATTTATTGGAACCCCTACTAGGTACTAGGTCCTAGACCTGGGAGATGTTGCAGTACAAAGGATAAACATGCTGGGTGTGGCAGCTCACATCTGTAATCCCAGCACTTTGGGAGTCCGAGGCAGGTGGATCACCTGAGGTCGGAAGTTCAAGACCAGCCTGACCAACATGGAGAAACCCTGTCTCTATGAAAAGGACAAAATTAGCCAGGTGTGGTGATGCAAGCCTGTAATCTCAGCTACTCAGGAGGCTGAAGCAAGAGAATTGCTTAAACCCAGGAGGCAGAGGTTGTGGTGAGCCCAGATCACCACTGCACTCCAGCCTGGGAAACAAGAGGGAAACTATGTCTCAAAAAAAAAAAAAAAAGGTGAACATGGGTTCTGCCCTTCTAGAATTTACAACCCCAATCAAATGGTGCCTGATTGAGCCAGTACACGGACTGCCAGGCACGATCACAGACACTCCTGCTCCCTTCCTGGTGAGATGCAATCCTCCCTTATCCCAATCACACTTGGCCACTTGCCATTGAGACAATTCAGTGCCCCCAAAGCTAACTGGTTTTGTCTCAGAGCTGTTATCCCAGCTTCTCCTGGACTCACGTAGAATTTCACTAAGAATTTGGAAAAGTCTGCTCTTAATTCCCAGATGCAATGGCCACCTTGGTTATGGATAAATGTGACCACATCTCACAAGGTTCTGGCATGAAAGAACCTGGCCAATTAGTGACTGTGGCAAAAGATGGGTCAATTGAGGCTGCCTCAAGCTCCTTAGCCTAGGCCTTGGGCAGCTGGTACCAGCAATAGGTGCCAATGGGGGAGTCCCGTGTCCTCCTCCACCTCCACCCTGCTTTCTGGTTCTGTAACTGCGGTCAAATTACTTGCTATTTCTGAGCCCCGTGTTCCTAATACAAGGATGATACCTACAGCTCTGAGCAACTATGAGGAATCAGTGATGCATAGACACCAGCTCAGAACTTGGCACACAAAGGGGCTCCATGAACACCCCATCCTGCCAACCCCGGGACCCAGCTTCCTTTCCCACTGCCTGTGTGAGTCCATACCACAATCCCATATTGCTTTGGGTGGCTGGTTTGATGCCCAGGGAGATGCTAATTGGAGGGTCTTTGATGTGTTCGTGAAGGAGGGTTCGGCAGGGCCTCTCCTTGGCAGCGTTTTGTAGGTGGCTGGTTTGAGTGACTGTCAGATCTCCTAGGTAGCCCGGCTGCTTCTCTCTTGGGACAGTCTCTCATTGAGAGTCACCACCAGTTAGCACTGGACTTACTGAAGCTGGGCTTCATTTGTGGGGGCCTGTCCTCCTACTTAGGAGTCGTCCTTGCATTTGTTAGGGCCCAGGCTGCTGAGCTGGGCAGACCTATTTTCATATCTTCTTGTTACCAATATCAGTGGTGAAGCCCTAGGCAAATCTACATACTTCTCTGGGCTTCCTTTTCCATATCCTTGAGATGTTCCAGCTCCCCTGGGGAGTTTTGGAGAAGGCAATGCTACTCTCCAGCCATGGCGACCTTCTTCCTTTCTCCAACCACATCAAGCTACTTCCTACCTCAGGGCCTTTGCACTCACAGTTCCCTCACCTGGAACACCCTTTCCTGGGTCCCCTTTCCCATATTCAAATGTCAGCTGCAAGGCCACCTCCTCAGCTAGCCCCCGGCCACCTGGCTAAAAAAGTCTCACCTCTCTAGTTACCCTTAATCACAGCAGCCTGTTCGCTTTTTCCCCAGCCCTTATCGCAATCTGAATTTATCTTGTTGATTAATTTTTGTTTCCTTATTATCTGTGTCCCCAGTGGAGACTTCTTGAGGGCAGAAACTGTCCTTTTAAGTTCACCACTGTACTTCCATGGCGCCCATTACATAATTAGGACAGAGTAAATATTTCTTGAAAGCATGAGTGAATGAATAACGATATTGACAATAGCAAAAAAAAAAAAAAAATGGAGAAACCCCATCTCTCCAGTATTTACTGAGCTCTTATGGCAGACACCGTTCTAGGCACTTTACATGCATGAAATTTTATTTCTCTTCTCACCCTGTCTTACAGAGGACACTGGGGCAAAGGAGAGTGAAGTTGTGAGTCCAGGGTCACACAGCCGGTCACACGAGGTGAAGCCAGGATTCAAACGTAGGCTCTTTGGCTCCAGAGCCAGCAAGGCTAAAAGAGCGAATGTATGAGTGAATGAATGAGTGAGTGAGAGATGAATCACTTCACACAATGCCCAGCACATCATAAGTGTTTGGTATATGATGGTGATGATTAATATTTCAATATCACACTTCTTCCTCCTACCTGCAAAACTATTTTGCATGTCCCCAAGGATTCCAGCGCCCCACCACGCCCTTCCACCCCATCATCCCGTCTATGGTGTTGGCGTCTCTGTGATCAAACTGCAGAATATACATACATATCTTCAAAAGTACAGTTCTGCATTTTAAGTAGCTGGAGACCTAAATATTTAAAGGAGCCGTGTGAATTATTGACTCTGCTCTGCAGTGGGGTCTTCTCTTTGGTCACTCCCTGGCCTCACCGTTATCCGGCTCCAGCTTCCCATTCTCCCCGAGTCCAGGCATCTTCCTCCCTCATCTTCCCTTTGGAGAGTCTGAGGCCTTGAAATGGGACTTCTGGGAAAGAGATGAGGGCACTTGGGAGCCGAGCTCCCCACTCACGATTGCATTTAAGTAGCCAAGGCTCTCCTCCACTCAGAGCTGGGAGGACTTTTGGAGTTTTGAGATTTGTCTGTCTTCCTTGGGAGAGTTAACTCAGTTAATTTCAACTACAGAAACATTTAGTGATCACTTATGGCACGCAACCACCCACCTCCATCATCATCATTATCAGATGGACCCCATACCCCTCATTCTTAAGCTCCATTATCAGAAACTACCATTTATTGAGGACTTGCTGTGTACATGAATTAAACACCAGAACTTCCACTTGGTTGACTCCTTGACTAATCCTCTCTATGCCTGACTGTTCTCATATGTAAATTGGGTATAATACCAGCACTCCTTTATAAGATTGTTGTAAAGGATACAATGAGTGAGTATAAAAAGGTTATCCTCATCACCCTTTTAAGAATTGCAGTCCTGGCCTTTCATCTTCCTTACGCTGCCCTCCTTTTGGTTTCTTTTCTCATGGCGCTCATTGCTTTTTCACAAACTATAAACTTTACTCATGCTTTTTAGATAAACTGAGAGAAGGATAGATGATAGATAGATAGATAGATAGATAGATAGATAGATAGATAGATAGATAGAATCCATCTTTCCCCTGCTGGGATATAAGCTCCATAAAGCCAGACATCTGCCTTTTACTCATAGATATATCCCAAGTACCTAGGAGAGTGACTATCCTACAGTAGGTGCTCATTTGACATTTATTTAATAAATGAATGTATGAAAGAAAAAGAATATGCCCTCAAGAGTTCAGCAGTCACTGATTACCTGTTAGCCACCATTATTAACCCCAAACCCCCTCCTCACACCCATAAGGCAGGCCCTGTCATTACCCCCATCTTGAGGCTCAGGGAGATGCAGTCAGTCCCTGTCCTCAAGCAGTTTATGACCACAGCGATAAACAGCAGGACTCTGCTCACTCTTGGGAGGGACGCTCTGAAAGGGGACAGCTTGGGAACCAGGTTTCCTAAGGGCCACCGGTATGGCAGACCCACCATGGCAGCATGGCAGGGTTGTATTTGAACCCCAGCCCTGCTAAACCATCTGTCCATGTTTTTTTTTTTTTTTTTTTTGAGATGGAGTTTCTGTCTTGTTGCTCAGGCTGGAGTGCAATGGCATGATCTCGGCTCAACGCAACCTCCGCCTCCCAAGTTCAAGCTATTCTCTTGCCTCAGCCTCTCAAGTAGCTGGGATTACAGGCTTGTGCCACCATGCCTGGCTAATTCTGTATTTTTATTAGAGATGAGATTTCTCCATGTTGCTCAGGCTGGTCTCGAACTTCCAACCTCAGGTGATCCATCCACCTTGGCCTCCCAAAGTGCTAGGATTATAGGAGTGAACCACTGCACCCGGCCAGAATTCTCCATTTCATGGATGGACACGTTGAGGCTCAGAGGCTTTTCAGTGGCTCCCTGTCCAGTCTAAAGGATTTGGTCTAAACCCCTTGACCTTCCTGGCTTTGCTGCTCAGGCCCTGCTCACTTACTTATCTCTTTTCCTGCCCCCGATCCCACACCCCTGACTCTTAAGTTCCAGCCCCACAGATGATCTGAAGAACTCTGAGAGGGGCAGGCTCACCTTGCACTTCCCTCTGCCCAGATGCCTGGCTAATTCCCCCCACCCTTCTTCTCTAAGATGTCCCCCGAGCCCTCCAGGTCCATGGGTAATGTTCCCTTTTTGGCCCTGCCCCAGGCTCCTTAACACCCCAGCTCTCTGCCCCCTGCACCCACACTCTTTACCATGTTGGCTCAACGGCCTCTTGTCCCCAGCATCCCTTAGGCACCATGCGGGCAGAGAGGCTGCTCTCTGGCTTTGTCCCATCCCCAGAGCCTGCTTCAGTGCCTGGTACATAGTGGGCACTTTCCAAGATGCTGGTTAATGAATGGGCTCATACCCTTGGGCTCTCAACTTATGACACTATGCTGGAATTCAGACCTCAGCTGGCCCTGAAGCAAACACCTATGAGCTCAGCTTTTACAGAAGGCTTCATGACTGAGGAATATTCCAGGCAGGCCTTGAGGAGTGCATATAACATTGACAGGATGAGCCAATGGGGAAAAGCATGGCAAGTGGAAGGAACAGAATGAACGAAGGCTAAGAGTATGAAAAGGTGGGTTAGGGAATGTGAGTAGCTCAGTGTGATGGAGCACAGAGGCTTTCTGGAGGTACACATCCTAGACGTACCCACCAGAGGACCGAAGAGGTAGGTGGGGATCAGAATGAAGAAGATTCTGAAAGCCGACTAAGGAACTTGCTTGTCTTCTTGTAGGAAATGAGGAAGCCTTGCTGTTTAATAAGAGTAGTGCTTGAGAAGCGTTGCTCTGGCCAGAGCAGGAGAGAGATGAGGAGAGCGGTTGGATATTCTTACGCTCTGCAGACACAGGGTGTGCTGACCCTGGGCAGCGGCAGCAACAGAAGGCAGAGAGGTCAGATGCAAGGGGGGGCGTCAGGAATTGGATTTGGCGGCTGACTGCTGTTGGGGTGGAAAAGGCAAGAGAGAGACCTCCTTGCTGCCCTCTGGAGCCAGGCGCCTCCATCCCCGTAGTAAAGGTTACAGAAGGGACGGTTGTCTCGGAAATCACAGAGGTCACCTCCAGGCCGACCTCAACGCAGGCTGCTGCCAGGTGATGATTCATCACAAATAAAAAAACGGGAGGAAGGAGACGCCAGCAGCGAGGACCCCGACAAGGGAAAGAGTTCCAAATAAATGGGTCCTTTGATCACTGGACCGATTTCTGCAAAGGCTTGTTAGCTCCAAGAAGATCAAATGGGGAAGATAATGAGCAATTTTCAGGTAGTAGGTGCAGCATACGAGGTGACAACCCAATTTAGGCAGATTCTTAATCAAGTCGGAATCCCTGACTTGACGCTATTTGCGGAGTCTATTACTCCATTATGCTGAGTGCTTTGCTGTCTACGGTCCCCAGATTTCCAGTCGTTAGAGGTATTTATCTCCATGCGATTTAATTAAAGTCTAGTGTTTAATGACACAATGTGCGCTAATTATTTCTTGTTGGTTGTTGAGGGTGTTTTTTTTCCCCTCCCCGATTTCGCAGCAAAGCAAAAATCTCATTATGTCATCTGGAGAAGGCAAGGGGGAGACAGGGCTGGGTTGGGCCAAGTGGACCTGGTGACAGATCCGATGTCCAGGCTTCTGGGAAAAGCAGGGAGACCCTCTGGCCCCTGGGTCCTCAATGCCGGGCAATGAGTGCACATCATCAGAGGATGCACCCTCTCTCCGGAACCCTACAGCATGAAAAGGGCTTGGCACAGTGCGGGGCACCCAGGAAATGCTCATTAGATGTTGGTCTGCATTTTGATCATTATTATTGCTGTGCTTCACATGGCTATCAGCTGATTTACCCATGTACGAGGACGAGGGGGATGGAGCCACGCCAAAGCACAGTCCTTGACGGGTGCAATCCTGCCTCTGTTGCTGGAGTTCTTGGTGGTTTTACTCTGAGTCCTTGTCCATGCAAGACACATACTAAGGGAAAATGCCAGATTGGAGAGCAATTTGGTCCCACTCTGGAGCACCAAGCCTGGGGCAACTGATGACCTTTGAGGGGGCCGTCCATCCATTCACAGTGTCCATGGGAAAAGGGGAGCCTGGGCTTTGAGATCAGAGAGCCTGGGATGTCAGCCTTGCCACCTTGGGAGTGTCATTCCCTCACTCTAAGCCTCAGTTTTCCCATCTGTACAATGAAACACAATGAGGATTAGAAGAGATAAGATCATGAAGGCACCAAGCCTATGCCTGGTGCATATTCCTGCCTCAGTGAAAAGCAACTTGTGTTATGATAGCGTCTCTGCTCTCAGAAGTACTTGGTGGAGGACAGAACCCAGCAGTTTGTGGCAGTCAGTGGCTGGGAGTCAAGGGGGCTGTCTGGGGTGTGGACAAGAGTCACTGAGGAGGGAGGTGGCATATCAGACCCCAGCCCATTGGGAGACAGGGTGGGGACTCAGAGAAGGAACAAAACCACCTCCAAAGGACAGCTAAGGTCCCACCCCAGGACCAGTGAACCTTGGGTAGGTTGTGTTGAGACTTGACCAGAGTGGTCCCAGGTCTGCTGGAAAGCAAAGAACTACGGAGTGGCTGACAGTTCCAGCTAAGGGCTCAGTTCTTCAGGTTGCAGGAAGGAATAAATGGAGCCATGCATGGCCATACACGCGATGTGCTTAACACATCAGGGCACTCCCACTGCTGACAATGGGGCTCATCTCTGGACACCACCAGGCAGATGAAGTGGGACAGTCTCCTCAGATGGCCCAGAGACAAGAGGCAGCTTTCAGGGAGCTGGGGCAGGCAGAGGCAGGGACTGAGGAGTGGTGAGTCTGGGAACCAGAGCTGCTGGGGCATTCCACATGGGCAGCGTAGGACAGACATCAACAGCACAGGCTTTGGAGTCTACTTGGGCTAGAGGCCTGGTCCTTCTATGTCCTGAAGCAGGTCACTTCACCAACCCAAGTCCCGTTTGCACCCCTGTGATGTAGGACAAGGCTAAGGGCTAAGCTCATCAGGTTACAAGGAGGATGAAACGGGGTCCCGCATGCCCTACACGTGAAGAGCTTAGCACATCGTAGTTATTTCTATGGCTTGGAGATCAGGGCAATCTGGATACTAAGACTTCATCCACGGAAGCCCTGAACTGGGACATCAAGAGAAGGATTCTGTCGGTCCCTTGCAGGTTCTAGAGTGCCATGGGGACTACGCATTTCTGCCACTCAACCTCCTTCCTGCTGTCTTTCTCAGCTCCCTTGGTGAGGCCAGATGCTTTCCCATCTCAAAGTGAGACCCCCTTCTGAGAGCCTTCCTTCCACTCTGAAAGGCATGTGATGCTGGAGAGGGGACCAGGAGGCACTGGGAGTCTGCCTGCCACTGTCCCCTTTGAGGAAAGACATCCTAGGTGTATCCTTCTACAGGCTGGCTTTGGCCTGTGCTGTGAGCGTGAAGAAGCTGCTATCCCCAGCACACTAGGCAGGCAGTGACTGTGAGGGAAGCCAGAGACCTCTGAGGAGACCTGGGGGCACCCTGCCGGGTCATGGTGCTTTGTTCCAGATGGAGGAAAACAGGACCCTCGGATTCTCTCTCTCAGGAGATCTAGATGCTGGGGTTCCCACAGAAGGTGGGTAGGGTCATCCTCGGTTTTTCTAGACTATCGCTGAGCATTTGTTTCTGTTTTTCATGAACCTAGCACATTCTGGAACATAGCATGTTTGTATGGCTATCCTAGCTCCCTGTCCTTTCTGTCCTCACAGTGACTCTCCTTCCCTGTCACCAAAGGCAACGTGGACAGATTCATCCTGGAAGGCTTAGAAAGCCAGACTGATACAGCCCCTGCGGAGGACCCACAACTGAGGGTGAGGCCAGCTCCTGACCGCCAAGAAACCCCTTCCTAGCAGGAGACGGACATCAGGGTAGGTCATGCAGTATCGTGCAGCAGGTGCTAAAATAAAAGCAGGCACAGAGGAGAAAGACAGGGGCTTGGGGCTCCCTGGGCAGTCAAGGAAGCTTCCACAGGAAGTTGATGTTGGAGCTGGGTCCATGAGAGAAAGGGAGCATCCCAGGAGAGGAGCCTTGTATGTAAAGGCACTGCGAGGTGAGAGAGAGAGAGAGTTGGGTCCCAGGACTGCAAAGAAGGTGGGGATTGAGGGGCACAGAAACCAGAGGGGAAGATGAGGGTGGATGAAAACATCTTTGCTGAGAAGCAGGCACCTCAGCCCACAGGCAGACACCCTGGTGTTGCCTTCTCTTGAGCCAAATCAAGCCTGGGTGCTAGAAACTTCCTGAACACCCAGTTGAATCTTAAGAAACCTGAACCCGGCCGGGCGCGGTGGCTCACGCCTGTAATCCCAGCACTTTGGGAGGCCGAGGCGGGTGGATCACGAGGTCAAGAGATTGAGACAATCCTGGTCAACAAGGTGAAACCCCGTCTCTACTGAAAATACAAAAAATTAGCTGGGCATGGTGGCGCGTGCCTGTAATCCCAGCTACTCAGGAGGCTGAGGCAGGAGAATTGCCTGAACCCAGGAGGCGGAGGTTGCAGTGAGCCGAGATCGTGCCATTGCACTCCAGCCTGGGTAACAAGAGCGAAACTCCGTCTCAAAAAAAAAAAAAAAAGAAAAGAAAAGAAACCTGAACCCCTGTGCTGACCACAAGTGAATGCCTGCTGCTCACGCGCCTGATACGAACTCACTCTCCTGCCCTCCCCAGCACTGGGGCCTAGGCTTCGGGTCAAACACGAGGAAAGCAAAATGATGGAGACCAGGTACTTGCCAGGTGCCCCCAGGGATTCTAGAAGCAGGGCTCACCTTTCCTGTGGCAGGAGAGAGACGGAAAATCACCAAGCAACCGCTAAAGAAAGTGTGGAAAACAGAGAGGTCTTTGGATCCAAGGGGCTCTGGGACTCAAAAGCAGCAGCTTGAAAGGTTTTATGGGAGTTTCTTCAAGGAAACAGATATTTTCACTGACACTTGCCAAGGCATTTTCTCCGGTAACAAGCTTCTTTATTCAACCAAACAAAGAACCCCTCGCACACAGAGGAGTGAGGAGAGCTGTCAGATGCTGTTCTGGGGAGAAATGAAAGAGCTTTCGTGGAAGCTAAAGCACATAAAAGCTGAAGGTCAAGGCAGAGGCCTCCTTCTGGCTGTTCTGCAGCGCGTGGGACGTTCGGGATGGACTCCCCACCCTATGTTCCCGCTCCTGGGGCTGCGGGATGCACTGGGCCTGAGAAGAGGAATTTGACTGGTCTCTCCTGGAGCCTCAGAGTCTATTCAGCCATCCTCATGGCCTCTGCAATTCAGGCTTCTCTCTCTGAGTGGTTAGATGGGAACACTCATCTCCCAAATGCAAGTCTTCCCATGCTGGGGCGGGAAGGCAAGGAAACAGCACCAGCTCCTGCGAGGACCCATCATGGGCTCAACCAACCCGAGGGTGGTCCCGAGACCCGAGAGACCTTGGTCCTTCTCACTGCTGTTCACATTCCAGGCTCTCACACTCTGCCTCCTTCCTGCCCATCCTCTTGGTACAGGATCATCCAGGAGATCTGTGCTGGTGGTTTAGAGCCATTTGCATCTTTGCTTGGTGGCAAGAGGGACCCAGGCTGTCATCATAACAAGAAAAGTGACAACCACCAACCCTGTGGATATTTACAAACTCTTTGCATCCCTCATTCCCTCCGTTGCTAGTGACAAACTGGGGACTGACATGGAGGGATTTCTCCCTTCCATTTTACAGATGAGGGAATGCAGCCTCCGTGATTAAATGACTTGGCCGAGGGCACGCCCCTGGTAAGAAGTCCAGCCATGGCTCCAACCCAGCTCTGACCTCTTCCAAATCTCTGATGGTTTCTATCCCCAGGAACACAGCAGCAGTTTCACTGCCCGATTCTAATATCAGGGAGAAAACCCACCGGCCAGCCTGAGCTGAACGCACAGGAGTGAGCACGCTAAAAGGCACCCCCTTTGGCTGTTCCCCTGCATATCTCCGTCTGGCCACTGAACAGTTTTGTGAGTGTGACATCTGTGCCCTCTGATGCTTTTCATCACAGCTTTAACAAATACCCATCGAACACAGCGATTTTAAAATGTGCTTTAAAGGCTCCTCCCACCACTCCCCCAGCTGGGCATGAACCTCTGACTCGGAGAGACCCAAGTATAAACTATGGTCACTCCTCTTACTAATTGTGTGGCCTTGGGAAGTTCTCTTCACCTCTCTGAGTCTCAGATTCCCACTGCAAAATGGAGATCATAATGCTGTCTACTTCAGAGGGGTGGTGAAATGCTCCATACACGGTAGCTGTTGTTCACAGAGTGTTGGTGATGATGACGATGATGAGGGTTTTGGTTAACCGTGGCTTCATATCAGACAACTGCAGAATCTCCCTGGCCTATAACAACATTTCATTCATTCATGGCGTGGATTGCTGATCTCGGCTGGGCTCTGCCGAGGCTGTGGATTGCTGATCTCAGCTGGGCTCTGCCGAGGTTGTGCTGCTCCATGTGGGTCCCCATCCTCTTCCCAGGCTCAACAGAAGGGAAAGAGCACAGGCTGAATGGTACAAGTGCATCTCAAGACTGCTTGAGTTGCCGGGCGCGGTGGCTCACGCCTGTAATCCCAGCACTTTGGAAGGCCGAGGTGGGTGGATCATGAGGTCAAGAGATCAAGACCATCCTGGTCAACATGGTGAAACCCCTAAAAAAAATACAAAAAATTAGCTGGGCATGGTGGTGCGTGCCTGTAATCCCAGCTACTCAGGAGGCTGAGGCAGGAGAACTGCCTGAACCCAGGAGGCGGAGGTTGAGGTGAGCCGAGATCGCGCCATTGCACTCCAGCCTGGGTCACAAGAGCGAAACTCTGTCTCAAAAAAAAAAAAAAGACTGCTTGAGCCACATTTGCTAGCTTCCAGTTGGCCAAAGCAAGACAAATGACTGAGCTCCAGCTCAAGAGATGGAGAAGTACAGCCATGCCACAGTGGGAGGGCATTGGTAAGAAGCATGCCCAAGAGTGTGGAGGTATGGTCCTATCATGCATGCCAGGAAGTCAAGAGGCAGACCCGTAATCCAATCTTCCACAATGAGCAACTCAGATGGACTCACTTTTATGTTTTACTCACTCATGGAAGTGCAGAATTAGGATGGTGATGAAGTGGAACCAGCTTCTTGTCTTCTTTGTCACAGTGAATTCTCCTAGTAGATTGTGTGTCTTCTAAAACCCAGTCAAGTAGGATTTCTCACCTGTACATATGACTCACGTATTGTTAGCCAAGTGTGTATGTGTGGGCATCTGTGCACACCTTGTGAATATGAATGCATTGTGTATGCATGTGTGGAGGCTATCTGAAGATCACATAGCCAGGATAAGAAGACCGCTTGTGGGCGGGTGTGGTGGTTCATGCCTATAATTCCAGCACTTTGGGAGGTTGAGGTGGGTGGATCACCTGAGGTCAGGAGTTTGTGACCAGCCTGGCCAAGATGGTGAAACCCCACCTCTACTAAAAATGCAAAAAAAAAAAAAAAAAAATTAACTGGGCGTGGTGGCAGGTGCCTGTAATCCCAGCTACTCGGGAGGTTGAGGCAGGAGAATTGCTTGAACCTGGGAGAAGGAGGTTGCAGTGAACTGAGATCGTGCCACTGCACTCCAGCCTGGGTGACAAGAACAAAATTCTGCCTCAAAAAGAAAAAAAATGAAGTCCACTTGGAGCTAAGCCATGATATGCTAGAAGAGGAATGGAAATTCACAAAAACTGCTGGTGGGTGTATGAACTAGTTTCCATCACTTTAGAAGGCAGCTTGAAATGATCTAATAAAGATATCCATATCCCATGATTCAAAAGAAACTGTTAGACAAATGACCTAAGTACCTGTATCAGAATATTCATAGCAGCATTGTGTATCGAAACACAAACTTTGACATATCCTAAATGTCCACCAACTCCAATAGGATGGACATGTAAATTGTAATATAGTCATACAGTGGAATACCATACAACAAGGAAAATAAATGAAATCTAGCTACAAGCTACACTAGGAGCCTTACCACGTAAATTAAAAGAAGCAAGGCACAGAAGAGTACTTCAGTATGATTCCATTTACACAAGGCTCACAGACAGGCAGGACTAAACTATAATATTTAGGTGTGGATAAACAAGTAAAAAGTCTGTAAAGAAAAGCTGGGAAATTATCCTCATACATGTCAACACAGTGGTCACAGCAGGGTGAGGGGCACGCATAATAAAAAGGACACACGGGGTCTTTGGAAGGTGACAAAATTCCATCTCCTGGCCTGGAAGGACTTACATGGGACTCACTTTAGAGTGACTTATGAAACCATGCTTTCGTATTTTATGCATTTTTCTGCATGCAATATTTCACAATAAAAATGTGTTTTCTTGAGGACAGCTAGAGGAAGTAGGGGTGTTTAGTCCAGAGAAGGGAAAACATGGGGTGAATGTAAAACCTTTCTTGAAATATTTGAAAGGCTGGGATATGGAGAAGGTGTCGCCATTTTTCTACACAGTCCCAAGCAGGGGAAAAATCAGAACCAAAGAACAGATGTTTCAGAGGGAAAGGTTTTGGTTCAATACAAGGAAGAATTTCCAATAACCAGAAATGTTCAAAGATGAAGTGCCCTCTGTGGGGGAGGAGATAAGCTCCTTTTTATTTAATGAAAGGACTCAAAAGCACGCTGATGGAAACCTTGGCAAGGATCTTGGAGGATGAGTCAATGTCAGAGAGGCCTGGAGCAGGAAACGTTGAGAACCCTAAGAAGTGAGGTCAGCATGGACGAGTGGGGCTTTTGGAGCCAGCCAGACCTGAGTTTGACATTCTGATTCTACCACTAATTAGCTAAGTGACCTTGGGCAAACTACCTGACCCCTCTGAGTTTCCATTTACCCAATAGAAAATGATGCTGCATATAAATGATCTAGAACAGAGCCTGGCACTTAATAAGCCCTTGATCAGTGATGGTCAGTTTTTTTTTTTTAAAGGAGTATTGCTCTGTCACCTAGGCTGGAGTGCAGTGGCACGATCTCAGCTCACTGCAACCTCCAATTCTTGGGTTCAACAGTGCTCTGCCTCAGTCCCTGAGTAGCTGGAATTACAGGTGCTCGCCACTAAGCCCAGCTAATTTTTTTTTCTTTTTTGTATTTTTAGTAGAGACGGGGTTTCACCATCTTGGTCAAACTGGTCTTGAACTTCTGACCTCATGATCCACCCACCTTGTCCTCCCAAAGTGCTGGGATTATAGGCGTGAGCCACCACGCCTGGCCGATGGTCATTATTATTAATAAAAAAATTGCTTCCTCTAAACTTGAGATTCTAACATTCTCTGCATCCATAAGTGTATGTGTCAAACTAGTCAGGTTTTGTTGCAATAAACCTGCATGCCAACCCCAAATCACAACCGCTAACAAACAAGCATCTACTCTGTGCTCATGTGCTGAGCTGCGACTTGGCACGATGGGGCTCCAGGCTCCAGGCTCCAGCTGTGGGTTAGGTTTAGGTCTATTTACATCTCTCTCATCCCAGGCAACCTGGGGCGTGCCCTGTTCATGACAGAAGACAGAAATTTTGCAAAGGACAAGTAGAAACACATGCTGCATACTGCAAGTCACCCAAGCAAGTCACAGGGCCACACTGATACACAGTTTGGATATCTGACCCTGCCCAAATGTCATGCTGAATTGCAATCCTCAGTGCTGGAGGTAGGGCCTGGAGGGAGGTGTTTAGGTCATGGGGTGGATCCTTCAAGGCTTGGTGCTGTTTTCTTTTATTATTATTATTATTATACTTTAAGTTCTGGGGTACATGTGCAAATCCTGTGGGATTGTTACATAGGTATACACATGTCATGGTGGTTTGCTGCACCCATCACCCTGTCATCTACATTAGGTATTCCTCCCAACATTATTCATCCCCAATCCCCCTGCTATCCCTCCTCTAGCCCCCCAACCCCTAACAGGCCCCGGTGCATGATGTTCCCCTCCCTGAGTCCACGTGCTCTCATTGTTCAACACCCACTTATGAGTGAGAACATGCGGTGTTTGGTTTTCTGTTCTTGTGTCGGTTTGCTGAGAATGATGGTTTCCAGTTTCATCTGTGTCCCTACAAAGGACATGAACTCATCCTTTTTTACGGCTGCACAGTATTCCATGGTGTATATGTGCCACATTTTCTTTATCCAGTCTATCACTGATGGGCATTTGGGCTGGTGAGATCTGGTCATTTGAAAGCGCATGGCACCTCCGCCCCAACTCTCTGTCCCTTGCTCCTGCTTTTGCCATGTGCCATGTCTGTTGCCTCTTCACCTTCTGCCATGATTGGAAGCTTCCTGAGGTCTCCCCGGAAGCATGCTGCTGTGCTTCCTGTACAGCCTGCAGAACCGTGAGCCAGTGAAATCTCTTCTCTTAGAAATCACCCCGTCTCAGGTATTTCATTATAGCAGTGCAAGAACAGTCTGATCCACACTCCCAGAGCCAAAGGTGCAGAAGCCTGCATGGTGCCTGCTCTACTGTACATTATACAGCAAAGGGGAGAGCAGGTCAGGGGAAAATGAGGAGCAAGAATACTACCTATCACATGCTGTATGCGGAATGTTTAATAAGGACTTTTTCCAATCTGAAAGAACACATTTTTAAAAAACCTTGAGGAACCATGAGGCTATAAAATATAAGGTTCAAAAAACTCAGCCTAACAGTTAACAGTGAAAATGTAATTTTCCCATTTTATTGGCTTATATAATAAAAATCATGGCATAGCTGATTAGTTTTAATGTTCCATGGTATGTCATTGAGGAAGTAAACTCAGAGCTCTGGGCTTTCTTCCTAATTCTGCTTCTTACCTGTTGTCCGAAAGGCCCCCGAGACTTGCCTATTCCCGAGTTGGAACCTGTTTGTGCCTCCAACTCCCACCCCATGGTACTTATTTCATTTTGTTTTTGTATTTCAATAGGTTTTGGGGGAGCAGGTGGTGTTTTGTTACATGAATATGTTCGTTAGTGATGACTCCTGAGATTTGGTGTCCCCATTACTCAAGCAGTGAGCACTATACCC